>NC_055697.1:18523747-19786664 GCF_017639745.1 Melanotaenia boesemani
TTTTGTGTGCCAGGAGCAAACCCCATCTCAGAGCAGGTAGACTTTTGGAAAAAGTTGCACATGGATAAAGCTAAATATTTAGAATATCTCACATGATAACTAAGAATCATTTAATTAATGCTATGGTTCTATGTCCTGTAAGCCATATTACTGATGCCATGTGTCTATACATACGCATGTGTGTTTGTGTGTGTAGTGTTCCTGGAGTACCAGCATATGTGTGGCAGGGACATTGAGAAGAGTATTGTCAGGGAGATGTCTGGAGACCTTGAGAGTGGCATGTTGGCAGTGGGTAAGAATGCATTCATATCTATTTAAATATTTATGAGACTCACCAACATTTCAAAGAATGTCCATATTTGTTCAATAGGAATGAATCATTGTAGAAGTTTGTTTGCACATGCTTGTTGAGACATTCAACCACCAACCTGCTCGTTCTCATTATGTGGTATTACAGAACACTTTACATGCTTTTGAAGCTAAGTGTGACAGACTGCTGAGGTGGGGGTGTCCTTTACATTTTTAATCTCTTTGTTTTTCTGTTTTTGCAAACATTTCTCAGGGTTATGGTACAGTAAAACTATTTCTAGACTTATCATTTACATTTCTTTCTTTGGTATTGTACACTCATTTTTTACATTGTCATTCTCTGGTGTGGTACTGCAGTGTTCACTTTGTCGCTGTTGTGTTGCATTTTTTAACTGAGTGGACAGTGTTGTGTTTTGTGACTTCTTATGCAGATTTTTCAAAATATGGATTCCTTAAAAGCTGCCTTTATCAATATTTGACCACTAGGGGGCCGACATTCAGAGTGAGTCTTAACATTAGGGTATCATGCCTGCAGAGCAGCCTGTTTCTGAGCAAGGGAAACAACTGAAGTTCATCATTCAGTCAGCCTTTAGCTCTGTTTAACCACCATCTGTCCTTGAGAAGGGCCACTTATTTTTTACATGCTCTATGTTCATTTTTTTTTTTTTATCACAGATTTTTTTGCCTGCTATTTTATGTTGCTTACAGTGGGTTTGGGAGAGCCTACAAGCTATGGAATTGTCACATTAATCAGATGGTGGGTGCTCATTCAGATAGTCAAAGTTCTAGACTCAGCTGAGCTACAAGATTAGTCGATACATATCACAGTATGCAAATATTGATGCAGTTTCACATTAGCTTATTTGCCATCCTCCACTGTATTTCTTTGAATTTATTTTTCACTTGCTGGGTGCTGTGCTGGGTATCACCACTAATTTCCTGAATCAATTTGATTTGGTTCACAACAGCCTGATTAAATTAAATTTTGATTTAATCTAATTTGATATTGATTCATTTACAGATATTTATGTAACAACACAAACTTTTCTGGAATATTAAACACTGAGCCTGTTTACATGATCGTCAAAATCAGATATCTGGGAGTAATCAGATTATTGTAATATTCTGATATGACACATTTAAATGCACTTCTGAAATATGATATTTGAAAAATGGTTATCTACATTTACAAGTCCGTTATCAAATTTATTTTGGACTACATACGTGTGTGATGTATTTTTTAAATGTATGTTTGTTAAACATGGCAGAGCCAACGGTCTTAGCGTTAGCTGCTCATGTCAGAGGCAGAAAGCTGCTCAGTAGTTTACAGGTAAATATGATCAAATGATGAATGGAAAAAACATCTGAATTTGGTGTTATCTCGTCAAGAAAAGTAGATTTGTGATGGAAATGATGCAAGCAACCTAAGATCTTACAGAGCATTGGTAAGTCACGCAAGAGTAGGGTCACTGTTGTCACTGAGAACAGGAAACATATAAAAATAATTGCTCCACAAGTTTTTATGAATCGATATAGAAATAATTAGATTTGAATCAATTCAAATTGACTAAGTGTTTTTTTTTGTTTTTTATAAACCCAGCTCTACTTTCTAGGTTGTTTACTGTATGCTCCTCATCTTTTTTTTTTTTTTTTTTTTTTAAGATATTATGCTATGCATCTAATTATGAGCTGTAGTTATGATGTTATAAATATTGTGATGTTGTTTTCTGTCTGTTTCAGTGAAGTGCATTAAGAACACATCTGCCTACTTTGCTGAGAGACTTTATAAGGCCATGAAGGTGTGACATGGTTTGTTTAGAATACATTTTTTCATCGTGTGCATGCATGTATTGACATTTATTTATATATATGTGTGTGTGGTTTTGTGCATGTTTGCAGGGAGCTGGGACTAAAGACAAAACCCTGATCCGGATCATGGTCTCCCGTTCAGAGGTTGACATGCTGGATATTCGTCAGGAGTATGTTAAAAACTACGGCAAGTCGCTGTACACACACATTTCTGTAAGTATCTTTTTAATACTATAGAAGCATTGAGTTTCTGTGAAATCTTGCTGCTTTTCTGAATAAAAATGTTTAAATGATTTGCTACATTTATTTATTTATGTTTGGTTAATTAATAGGGAGACACATCCGGCGACTACAAGAAACTCCTTCTGAAGCTCTGCGGGGGCAGCGACTAAAAAAAAAAAAGAAACGTCCACAACATTGTAGAAGTTTCTGCAAACATCTCTTTCCAGCCTTATCTGTATACTCTATACACAATGCTTCCAATGCAATGTTTACCAAGCAGTAAGAACCCTCCTACATTTTGCTACGTATATTTGCTTTTCTATATACTGCATGACCTAAAGGTTTTATATTTTTTCACCTGTGAAATATTTACTTGGTATTTGCGTTAAATGTTCGTGGCCAAAAAATGGATTTCAAAGTACTTTTAGATTTGAATTTCAAGAGCTATATATATTTTTAAATTTTTTTAATTTATTTCACATGTGCCATTATAATCAGAAATCACATATTTGACATGTTTATCAGCTAGTTTTCTATGTTGAGCAAAGCTGGATTAAAAAAAAATAGGGCATGTACTACATATCAGCTAAGTACCAAAGTTAAAGATGACGATATTTGCAACTATGTCATTATTTTCTATCTGCACTTCAGTGTTTTTGTTCAACATAGCTGCGTTATGTTTGCAGCAAATACTTGGCTTTGTTAATGATGTGGCTGGAATTGTTGAATGTAAAACTTAGAATTACATTTCTGAAAATGTGATGTGTATTCAGAATATAAATCTAAAAAATGTACACTGGCGTTATGTGTGGTTCATCACATACAAAATACACAAGTAGCATTCCATTAAACAGGCTGTATATAGACCCAGACATCTTATTATAATTTCCTTTCAGTGGTTTAACATAATTAAGTCCATAAATGTAGCAAATGATTATCATGACAAGGTTTGTCCAGTAGAGGGCAAGGAAGTCTTTTTTTTTCCTTCATATAAATGTAAATTTCAACAAGCAGAACTTGTATTTAGCGTAGCATAATGGCAAAAATTAATGATCAGTCATAGTCTGAATTTATACAAGCCAAGAAGTCTTGATACTTAGTCAATATAGTGAAAGTCTCACAATCAAGCCCATGTACCAGTGGGTGACTCTTAAATAGTGTGTATTGTTCACAATCAATACAGACACATAATTTGTCCTTCTTGCTGGGGTGTTAGGCCAACATGTGTGGCTGCTCGAGCTCTACGCCTTATTAAGTCTTGTTGGCTTCACTTCAAATGCTGTTGGACACTTGAGTGTAAAGATATGGTGCTGTGCTTGGCTGGCTACAGTAGTGTGCGAGTTAACTGCACCACAGTCAATAATCATGAAGTGAGGAGGGGGAGAGTCTGTGCAATTGATGGCAGCCGTAAAAGCTGCCTTGGTTGTATTATAGAAGTTTGCAAAACCATACTGGTAGAGTCATATTTGATCATAACATATAAAAATGGACTAAAGATGGGAAAGAAGGTTTCAGGACCTGAAGTAGATGTTAAGATGATGTTATCTAGGGTTTTAAAAAAGCGATCACATCAGTTTTTATATGATCACATGCATCTCATTAGGTTATTTATAAGATCATTTTAATGTGCTTTGGCACATTTCTGCCATGATTTTAGGCTTGTAATCAAATTTATAACCCTCTCATCTGCTTGCAGGTGTTCAGCTTAAGGCTATTTGATTCACTGATAATTACACAAAAGATGATTTACCTTATTTAATATTTAACTGATTTAATCATTGGCAGTACACCAATGTATGACGGCCCGAAGGTGAAAACAGAATAGAATAAAATAGAATAGAATGCCTTTTATTGTCATTATACACATATACAATGAGATTAAGCCATCCCCAATGTCAGTGCAAAGAGAGCAGTATAGAAGATAAAAAATAAATAAAAGATCTAAGGTATAAAATCTTTTATTTATGAGCTAAATCTACAACATGTAAACTGTTATTCAAAAATAGCATTTTAATTCAATACAGCTTTATTTGTATAGCACCAATTCATAACAGTCATCTCTCAGATCTTACATACAGTTCCAATTAAATCATAATCCAATTAAAACAAATTCAAATGATCCACATTAGTCCGGTTTATAATAACTGTTATATGCCAGTTCATAAAAATATCGGCTTAGCTAAGGAAACCAACTGATTGCATCAAGCTTCTCTTCAGTTCCCCATCCTGAACATGAGCAGGGCAGTGGATGACAATTAAAAGAAAAAAACTCTTTTAACAGGAAGGAAAACCTCCAACAGAAGCAGGCTCTGGAAGTGTGGCCATCTGCTTTGACCGGCTGGGGGAGGAGAGGACAGAAAAGAGTTCGACAAACACTATGATGGTAAGCCATGGATACCTGCTGACAAAGAAAAACACAAGCACAAATAAATGACAACAATACTGTCATATATTCTATACATGGAGAGAAAAAATAATAGTTTCAGAAACCAATTAAAAATAAATACATAAAAACAATATTAAAAACAAGAATAAGAGAATAAGACAGAAAATTTGAGAAAACAAGCATGCAGTTATCTTCCATACCTTCATCCATCCATTTTCTATACACACTTTATCCAGTTCAGGGATGTGAGGGGATGGAGTGGGAATGCAGGCAAGAGACAGGGTACACCATAGACAGGTCACTCGGCCATAACAGGGCCAATGCAGATACACGTGACAACCAACCCTTCAAGCTTACACTCTCTCTTAGGGTGAATTCAGAATAACAAATTAGTGTGCATGTTTTTAGGCTGTGGGGAAGAAGCTGGAATACCCGGAGGGAACCCATGCAATCACAGGAAGAACATGTAAACTCCAAGAAAGGCAACTGAACTGAGAAATAGAAAACATAAAGAAGGTGAAATCAAAAGCAAAACACACACAAAATTGTAGACATTTCATGAAAGTCATTTAACAAAATAAGAGAAAGCATAACGAAACTTTACAACACACTGTGTTATCTTTTTCCCAACATTTTTTGTTTTGAGGTTTGTTGTGTTCTGTTTGGTTAAATGCAGTTTTTGGTGTTAATGATGTTTGTTGGTAAATGTCATGTTTCCTGTTGCTGTGTTGTGCAAAATGTTTTCGTTTTTCTGTAATGCTGTGTTTAGTTTGAGTATTGTGCATTTACTGCTTTGTCAAATACTGTAGGACTGCACAGTTGTGTGGTGGTTAGAACAATAGTGTAAGATGAGATCCTGGAAATAACTTGTCCAAGTTCCTGGTTCCTGTGCAAGGAATGAATTAAATCCTCATGTTTATCCCTGTATTGGGATGTTTAGTGGTGTGGTGGTTACCATTATTGCCTCATAGCTTGGTTACTGGTTCAGAGCTCTTACTCTGCTTTCTATTTTGCATGTTCTTTACATGCATGTGTGGGTTCATGTGGGGACTCTGCTTCTCACCTGATAGCACCTGGGATAGGTTCCAGCCTGTCTGAGATGCTGCACTGGAATATGCTAATATAGAGGATGAATGGATGGACAGACAGACGGATTTGTTATCCTTTGCACTTCATGGCCATTTTTATTATACTCTGAGCTATTGTGTGTAACAAACCTATAGTTCCTTTTGAAGTGGTGCTGCTCTCCCAGCACATTAGGACAGCTATCATTCTTATGCTTTCTGTCAGGATGGAGATAAAATAGAATAATGTTAAAAGAGTGTAGATGCAGTTAGTGAAATAGTTTCAAAAGTGAATGAACTCTAGAGTAATTTTTAGCTACCCTTAACTCAGAAAACTGTAGCCGAATCTCCATTCAGACTGGCAATAAAAAAAAAATCCATAGAATTTTCTGTTTGAGCCTATTGGACCAAGATAAATGATGAATATCCTTGCTGACAGCCTCTTCAATAAAAGATAAGACTATTATCCATTCTGTTCTAGGCTGTCTGATAAACAAATCTTTTAAACAATATTTTACAACAAGAGGCTCGGTGTGAGGTTTTGTCAAGTCCATTGCAAGACAGAAAGGTACCAGAGATAAATTCTTCCAGCAGATATCGCCCTACAGAACAAAGCACTATCTTTTTCCTAATTAATTATTGTTATTTTTTTTAAAAAAAAACAAAGCAAGCAAACAAACAAAAACAAATGTTGCTTGTGTCCTCAGAGGTAAGGTACAGATACAATCGTCCAATCTGCGTCAGCAGTAGGGACCCGCTTCCCTTTGATATGAATGAATTGTAATTAATTTTTCATCTAAAGGGACAGCACACGGTTGCACAAGCCATGGAGCCAGCATGGTAGAGAGACAGAGGGGAGGGGAGAGAGAGTTGTAGATGTCACAATGAGATTCAGTGCATGCATGAATAAGGTCACGGTTTGAGAGGTATGCCTGCAGATGCCTGCTTCTGTGCCAACAATCTCTATTCAGCTGTAGACCGAAGCATGAGTGCACCCATCATCATATTGTATTTCACAAATCCTCCTTAAATACACATTTCATTTGGTCATCCTCATAGATTGCTTGTTCGTTCACAAATGGCGCACCACCCCATTATATTTTATCCCTCATAGAGATCGAGTACTCTCTGAAATTGGTGGTGGCGCAGCTCGGATGGTTTATGAGCCTGTGGCTACAGCAGCAGTATTATGCAAGGAATGAATAAAATCCTCATATTTTTAATACTGCATTAAATTTTTTAGCCAAATAAAAAACGAGCATTGCCATTGGGATCTGCTGACTTGATGTGCCACTGTTAAATCAAAAGATTATAATAAATAATTTTAATAAATATTTCAGGCCAACTGCTTGTAGATATTTGGACAAAAGACATCATTATGTTTTTTTTTTTTTAGCTGTTTACAAAAATATATGTAAGTTACATTTACAAAATGAAATGGGGACTTAAAGTGGAGAATTCAAGCTTTAAATTCAGGTTAATCATGCCCAATGCAGGGGCTTAAATATAACCAGACAGCTGGAATGTTAGTTATTTCTTTATTATTTCTTCATTAACTGAGGAGGATATTTTTTCAACTGCATTCTATACATTATTCCAACACTTCTTTGTGTGTCATGATGTGCCAAATGTTTTCTTTTGATGAAAGGTCTGGACTGCAAACAACTGGATTCTACTACTATGAAGCCATGCTGTTGAGCATTGTCTAGCTGAAGTAATGGGAGAAAATGTTGCTGTATTTCCTGTATGTACTGTACCTTTCAGTATTAATTGTTTATTTCCAGATGTGCAGTTGCCACAAATGCTGCACATAGCATCAGTGGTGCAGAATTTGAACTCAGTGCAGATAACAAGCTGTATGTTCCCTATTTTTTGTCACTCCAGAGGTTGCGCCATCCATAGGTTTCAAGTTTCTATTATTTATCTGTCCACACAACTGCTTTTTACTTTGATTTAGTTTGTTTTAGATTTGTTTTAGCCTGGATAAGAGAGCAGCATTTCTGGATCATGTTCACATACGTCTTCTTCAATGCATGATAGAACGTAAAGCAGCAAATCTGGGTAGAATAATGAACTATGATCACAGGCAATGATTTCTTTCGGAGAGTTCCTGAGCCTGTGTAGTGATTTCCATGACTAAATCACGTCTGTTTTTATGCAATGCTGCCTAAGGGCTTGAACATCATGGACATCAAATATTGAATTTCAGCTGTGTCCCCAGTGCACAGAGATGCCTCTAGATTAGCTTATTATGTGCTGTAAAAGATTAAATATCCAAAGTCTTTGCTTTTTTTAAGTTATTGCTTTTTTAACATTATTCTGTAATTATCTCATAATTTGTGGATATACACTCCTATTTTTTTCAGTTTACTGAGCACCTGTCCTTCTGCTCATCTCTTCTTCTGAGAGACTCTGCCTCTTGAATGTGCTTTTTCAAATCTTGTTATCATGACCAGAGGTCAATCACCCTTATTAGCTACAACATGTTCCAAAAGCTATTTGTTTTTGGCACCATTTACAGTTCCAGCCTTTTGTTGTCCTAACTTTTTTCAGTGAAGGTAATTTATTAGTTTTCATGAAATTGTAAAATGGGTCTCTTTTATGACATCTGATATGCTTTCTGTGTTCTAAGAATAACATATTGTTTAATAAGATTTACGATAATGCCCCATTATCATAAATATCGTTAACACTGCCCCAACTTCTTAGGACTTGGGCTTTTAGCACTCTTAATGGAGAAAAATGGCTTATGTGAGCAGCACACCATTGTGGTCTGTTTTATATGAATTAATTCTCACCAACAAATAATTAAATAGTGTTATTTAAATAGTATTTAACTCCTAACATTTGTTGCACTGGACCTATTTTCATATACTGCAGTAATTAATTCAGCCAAATCACTGTCAAATATAAACTAAAGATATATTATTAATATCGTCTTTATACAAGATATCATATAAAGAAAATTGTGGTAATTCGGAGATAATGAAATATGGATTTAATAAATTGTGTACAAAAAGACTGTCTTTACTTTAAGGGATAACATCATTTTTTCCAACACATTTAACACTCCATCTTTTCTTTTAATATAAACTATAAATTTTTATGGATTTCTCCCCATTCTTATTTTCCACTTGGGATTTTCGACGTACTACGGAGTTGTGTGTACGCCCATTGAAAAAAAATGGGTGTGTTTTGTAGGGAGACGCCACCCTATTTGACCTTATATGGTCATTGAACGGACCGTTGATTGACAGCGAGAAGCAGCTGCTGAGTTGCTCAGACATGGCGGAGGATACAGTGTAAGTGAGATCAGCGTCGGAGTTACGTGAGTTTTCGCAGCAGTTGAATCGGCTAAGGGCACATGAAGTGATACCGAAGAAGAGAAAAATGTGTTCAGCTAAAGCGTACTCTGAAGGGAAGCTAAAAACGACGTGACCTGCTACACGTTAGTAAGATGGAAAAATGTATCGCTGTTTAGTGCAGTCAACAGCCTTGGGCAACAAATATGGCTTCTTGTGCCTTTTTCAATATGCTATAAAAATTTATCTCCCGTGCAACCTAATGCCGTGGTGGCTCCGGCGAACTTCTGCAAGCCGCGATAAGTTCAGTTCAGTAATCGCTCGGTACTTTTGATCTGTAAGGATCCTACATCCACTTGGCCGTCTGGGTTAGCTGGGAAGCTACGGAACTACATCGGATAGCAATGGAGCCAAAGCACAAAGAGTTGCTAGACCAGTGCCACCAGAACTTGTTGGAGTCCATAACAGATGCGGACCGAGTGATCGAGCTGCTGATAGTTTCTGGTACCTTGAGTCAACTCGACAGGTTCGAACTGGACCAGAACTGCTCGTCCAGCGCCGAGAAAGTCGACCACCTTTTGAAGATGCTGGTGAACAAGGAGAGCGACCATTTCCTCGACCTGTGTGTGGCCCTGGAGAAGGCATACCCTGACCTGTATGCTGCCCTGTTCGGCAACAACGGTGGAGGACCTGTGGACCACTCCACCGGTAAGAGCTTACAGACATCAGCTACTCTCAAATAGGCTTTTCCTTGAATCCAAAAATAAATAATCCAGTGACTGCATAACCTTTCAATGAGTACGATCTGGGTGGTCTGGTGCAAGAGGAGGTGTGTTTGAATAGCTACAGGACAGTAATGTTGGGATCTGCATAAACTACAAAACCTGCATAAGATTACAACAAGAGTAAATGTGAAGGTTGCAAATGCTTGCAGCAGCCTTGTTACAACATGGTTAGTAAAACTAAATGACTGCTACAATATGCCCAGTTATTTATATTACACTATCCTTTGATTTTAAATTAAATATGTAATTCAGTCTGCATGTGCCAGGCACATTTTATGAATTCAGTCAAGATTTTGTCATTTCTCACAACCATTGTGCTGACATCCTATCACTATAGTACATGGACAACACACTCATCTACAAATGTAGTGATTGTTTTTAGTATAGTGTTTAGGCATAGACCACTCCACTATTATCCACAACCAACCTTCATTTGTCACTGGTGGCATGATATGGTTGGTACATTAGGTAGCCTGAGTTGTTTCCATGACAACGGTGCACTACTGACATGTTAGTCCATATCAACCTGTACATGGGTGTCTGTGTGCGCGTGCAGCCTACCTAAGCATGGCTACATGCCTGAAAGCATGGTCTAGATTAGTCCATCCTTCCAGCTGAAGAGAAATCACTGTTATCCCATTAATGGCTGTTTTTTTTTTTTAAAAATAGAAATTCCTCCTGTGCTGCAGTAATGCCACATTTTTAATTTTAATTTTAGTCTATTCACTGTAAGTGTTTGATTTTCACTGTGTCTTCACAGAAACTGCTGGCACTTCAGTGGTTTTGGTTACTGTTGTGCAGAGACAAAGGGCAACCAAGTGTAAAAGCCTTGTCTAGTTTAGCCTGTTTTGCTTTATGTGAATGACTGAAGCCAGTGAGCGGCTTATTCGAAACCAGCGTCATGCCTGGGAGCCTGAATGCAGGATGAGCCTTGAAATCCAAAAGTAGGGAAAGAGATGCAGAATGATGCTCCTCTTTGGCATACCATATTTAACATATAAAACAACCTTGTAGGCTGAGTTGCAGACAGTGACATAGCTGTGGGTTTATTTCAAACTACTAAGCCTGCCATGTAGTGCTGAGAAGTATGCGTCAGTCTACTACCAGCGACCTTTACAGGTAATGCTGAGTTGGTTTCTTGCTGCACTGCTGACATGATCACTAATGCTTCCTTAAGCTTTTTTCCCCCTTTTTTTAACTTCCTTGTATTGAGCGTTGCTGCTGCAGGATGACACTAATTCTGAAGTGCTTTACCTACGAGTAGCTGCAATGTGGATTCGGGTCTTTCTTAAGTTCATAGACAAGCACTGGTTCTCAGATTGGACCTGCCATGTATTTGGATAGAGTAAGCACGAGAAGTAAGTCTGGCTTGTCAGACTGTGGTTATTCCAGAGAGGATTAGGCCCTGTGCTCCTCTCTTTAGTGTAAACCTTCTCTTTGACAGACACTTTATCATGCCTCTGCACTCTTCTTTATTAGTTGTCATGGTTTTTTTTTTCTTTTGGCTTCCTCTGTTTTGAGGAAAGTGTTGTTCTCTTCTTTAATGTGTTTTTCATAATCTTTCTAACATAGTGATTGAGGTTATGCGATTTAGCATGTTTAAACCACACTTGTAACAGACTGAAGACAAGCCGCTCACGGAGCACCTTCAGGCACAGAAGCTGGTAGAAAGAGCTCATAGGGATGAAATCCTCAGAGCCGCAGCGTGTCTGTGAACAACACAGGGTGTGTGAAGACGGGGAATCTGAGTGTGATGAGTCTTGCTGATAGCAACCTGCTCTCAGCTTGGCCTCTTCTCATCTCGTCTGCTCTTGTTCCCTGATTTGCTTCCTTTGCCAGCTGAGCCTCCAAAGGCGAGCATAAATGAAATTGCCCGTCCTCAAAATACATTCCTCCCCCAATGGAAAAGCATGCAGATACACACATTAATACTCTGTTGCTTAAAGCTCAGGCGTAGTTAATTATTGGTGTTTTTGCTGGTAAATTGCAGCATGTTTTCTGTTGAGGACATAAAAACAAATGATTAATTTATTAGCCTGTTCTGTAGATCTGTACGCCAAGATCTGTGGCCCACCCTGTGTAAGGATATTTCTTAACTTGGATTAAAGTGCACATAAGAGATTCACTTAGAATATTGAGTCTCACAGAAGTTTTGGCACTCCTATGTTTCACAGCGAAGCACATTCCTGTCTTCTCAAACAGAATTGAATTAATTTCATAAATCCAAGCAAGGGCAATCAAACTGATTTCATGCCCTGGCTTGTGTGCTCATGTCCTTGCTCTATGTGGGCAATATTTTTCCTAAAGAATGGAGTTGTAGAGATGTACCTGCAGCACCCCTCCCCCTCGCCCTTAGATTTAAGGGTCCGTGACAGTGATTTAAACACACTCCGAGAGGAGGGAAACACAATTCTCCCTGACAGTGTGCATCGTCCAGAATTGCCGTCTTCTGCTTTCTGTTTGCCTTCATTTTCTCATTGTCTTGGTGTCTTGTTCCTGTGCTTTATTCTCTTTTTCTTTTCTCTGACTCACCATTTATTCCCTTTGACTATCCTTGTCTTTACTGTGACTCCTTATATTTCTTTCCCCCACTGAGTGGTTTTATTTCTCCTCACGCTTAAATAAAGGGACACGCCAGAGAGACAGAGGAGGGTGATAGAAAGAGGGAACAAGAGAGAGGGAGACAACAGGCCTTTTGTTGAGAAGTTGAGCAGGCCCAAAGTGCCCAGTCAGCAGCTTGCTCTGTGTACAGCAGCCCAGGACATTGGCCAGTGTTTTTGTGTTATTGGAGGGGGGGGTGCTCTCCTTTCTGTCAACGAGTTTCTGTCCCACTCCATAAACCACAGCGAAGCGACAGAATGAGTTGTAGCCTCTTTGTCACAAGCTCAGATCTTAAATATTTCCTGTGAGTTAGACCTGGATTCATTTCCGTCATCACTCTGTCCACGTCAGCGTTTGTCATTCGGTGACGCATGCTGTCACTTACCTTTTCACCACACTCTTTTTCCTTTTGCCACTCTTTACATCTCATCTCATGTGTTGTTGATGTTAAGTGGAACCTCTCAGATCTTATTTACATGGAGAGTAAAAAAAAAACCTCATTACTTCCACCAAGTCATTAGGGCTTTCATCATTGTGTGATTATTTCCTAACAGAGTGTATGTATGTATGGTCTAAACTTTATTTTACAGCATTAAATTGTGATGTATGCTTATGTAAGAAGCACAGCCAGGAGGCTGAACTGTGGAACAGGACTTCATTATCATTTTACACATGTTCCCTACTTCCTAATTACCCTACAAGGTAGAAATGCCAGCATCTAAATGTTTACCAGCACCACAAAGTCATGGAACTTAGCAGCTTCTGTGAACTCCACTAGACTTTTTTTTTTTGTTGTTGTAGCATTACTTGTTCTCCTGTATTATATATTTCTTGTTTGCTGTTAATCATTGCATCCTAGCTTTAACTCTGCTGACTTTCCTTTAATTCAAATCTTGTACTCTTATTTCTCCAGCTTTTTTAATGCCATATAGCACATATACACAACGTTGAACATACTTTGGTTAATTACTTGTTTTCCCTTCCATGCCTGTACTTTGGGATAAAGGAGGTTAGCCAATTTAATGGCTAGGTTGAAATCTAATTGTAGTTGACGCAACTGTGTATGCAACTATGTGTGATAATGGTGCCCGTGTACAGCACCACACTTATTTATCTGAAGAATAAAATAGTTTTGAAATACATCTGCACATTTCCATTGAAATAAAAATGCAAAACAAAACATCTCTGTGTGCACAGATCACATATACATTAATTATTAATCAATGGCTGTGGTCATTCACCAACAGTACAGAGTTGTGCGTGACGTGTTTGGTCGAGCTTTAACATGCAGTCAACAAATATCATTTGTATCTCTGTTCTAAGATCTTTACTTTCATCTCATACATATTCAATCAAATCTAGCTCCTTTGCTAGAATACAATAAATCCCAGGTGTATCCAAACAAGCCTTGACTGAAGATGAAACTGGCTGTGTTTCTGGTTTTTGCTGCTTTATATTAATCAAATATATGACTTCTGCAGTTAAGATGAGTTTGTCTCACAACATCAGTATGTTATGTGGAATGAAAGATGCATGTCATGTAGAAGCCAAGACAAAAAATGTTTAACAGTAGATTATTTTCTTTAAATACTTTTTTTTTGTGAATGTGTTTACAATTTTAGGAAGTAAAAATTGTAATTCGTGTGAGAAGCAAATGAATTTTTTTCACACTTTCTATTCTGAAACAAGCTTTCTCAATTCAGAAAATATTTGTCGTCCTGACAGATTTTTGAATGATTGATCCAGCAGTGTGTGATGTTCATGCACAGACACTCCAAAACTTTGCCCTTTTACCTGGATATTTACAGAAAAGTTTGGGAGATGACAGCAAGCTGCCTTTGTCATTATATGGTTTTCTTAACAGGATAGATGGATGGACAGACAGTTTTATTGATCCCAAAATTGGGAAATTAAAGGTTGGGGTAGCAGGTGTTGAGCCAAATAATGACTCAAATTAACACGCAAAATATGCAGATCTCTATATAAAACAAAATGTACAAGTTTATACAACATAAAGAAATCAACAGAGTAAAAGTACAAGTATAAAAATAAGACACAGTGTTATCAAAGTTTTTAAAGAGGATGTGCAAAAGCAAATGAATGTAAAAACAAGGTGCAAACTCAGAATGGAGTAAATTATTGGCAATAAAGGTTAGCAACTGCAACATTGTATAGTTGATGCTGAACCTTGATGTTTTGAACACTTTTGTTTGAGTGTTTTTGTGCCGGCATGTCATTTGATATAAGAAACGCATGGCTTATTTCACATCATGTAAGACTGGAATCTAACAAATAAGTTGCATACACAAGTGCAGAAATGGAATAATACTTTGAGATTTCAATAATACACCTGAGATTTGCTCCAAATCTTCACGTAATTGTTTAAATATGCCAAGTCATCTCATCATTGCTATATTCAACAATGGTAATGCAGGATTTCCTAATTTTGTAAAGCCCCAGTGTACAGTAGAAAAGGTCTGTCTGTCAGATATAATCTGTTGTATTAATTCTGAGTAATAATTATATGCTCTTTTCCTTTACTCTAAATTTTTTTTTGACCTTTTCAAAATTATAGTGCTATTTAATCCCTGAATTATCTCAACAAACTATGAAACTGGTTTCTGAATTAACATGGGCTCCCCTGCAATTAAGTATGAAAAGAGAGATAGGTGAAAATACAGCAGTGGGGTTTTTCCGCGCAGGCAGGCTTCTTGGCAGTGTTTCGACTTGTATTCGCATTCGCTGCAGCAGTAACAGAACATTTGGAGGACATGTTGCAGGCATCTTTCACCTTTTAGTTTCTGACCCAACCCTTGGCACAGACAAGCTGTTCAAAAAGAAATTATGCCTCATTTATGCTGAGCTAGGCCTCTTTGTAGAGAGATAATGGGTTGGGTTGGACAGCACCGAGGGGCTTTTTGGACTACAGTGCTGGTTATATGTTCTGACTGGTCTGCTGGACTGAATTTTCATTTCACATCCCAGATTGCTTTAACAGATCCAGATTTCTGTAAGGCTACGTCTGAGGGAGGCGGCCTTGCTTTTCAGTCAACAGTAAAACAGATCTTATTTTGAGACATGCCACGGGCCAGGCCCAGGATTTAAAGTAAAAAGGTGAGTAGGTTTGAGCAAGTCCACATGAACACAGAGCTGTAAGTCAGGCGACATGCGTGCAGTGGAGTAATCCTGGCTCAGGGAGTCTTCATGTTAGATGTCTTCATTTATATGCTTCGCTAAGACTCCCGGAGTCAGATGATCAATCCTTTACGCCTGTAAGAAGGCTTTCACTGGCTCATTGCCCAGAATCTAAGGGCTGCGGTGTCACTGCCACCTCAGACATCAGGCCCACCACCCAGTTTACTAAAAACTCCCAGAGTACAGGGACAGATATCAACAAAAAATGCATGTTGTGTTTCTTTGCATATTTAAAGGGTTTTTCCATGTCAATTTAAACCTTTAGCATCAATAAAATAAATGTAATACATTAAATTGACCTTTGCTGAGCATCATGAGGAATAGAAAGAACAACAATGTTGATCTGGTTAAGCATAATTGTTAATGGACATACAGGTCCATGAAAAAAATATCTTACAAAGATCCTAGAACAGCAATATGATAATTTGTCTATTAATCTGATGTGTTTATTTATAACTTTGTGTTGCTTTTGCAAGGTTAATCCCAGACAGTTAAACACGGTGACAATGACAAAGACAAACTGTAGTCTGAAAAAGGGGAATAAAAGAATGCTGCTGCTTTTGGTAGTCAGTCTCTGCCACTAGTACCCACATCTGAGGAATAGGATCCAATATTTAGACAGATTTGTAAGATTGAAGCGTTTCTTATTTAAACATCGATACAGCGGGTAGAGCTGCATCCAGGATGGGGGGGGGGGGGGGGGGGGGGGGGTGTCATAAGATTCTTTCTGCTCTCTGGTTTAATGCTGACACATCCTTCAGCCTCACTTAAGCACACTGTAAAATGAGTGGGTAGTTTTCAGCAGCATTAGTGTTGCTATTATTTGCGCCTCTGTAGTTTAAGGGCTGTGAAACTAAGGACACAAAAGGAGAAAGAGCTGAAGGTCTATTTAGACTCTGCCGGCTCATAGCATCCAACTCTTTATCATTTTTCACTGACAGTGAGAAGAGCTTACAGTGGCTAAGAAACAATAGAACCCAGTATTATTTTTGGAACTTATATGATGCTCATTCAACAAGTCTGTCTGAAATTTTAGTCTGTAGTGAATTTTCTTAAATCAAATCTCTTGTTTTGGGGCTTGTCAACACTCACTGTGGAGGGAATCATGTGCACTCTTGTGTTTTAGAAGACAATATCATTGTCTCATAACCTTTTGTGGAATTGATGAATAATTTAGTCTCACCCAACAGTGGAAGTGAAAGCCAGACTTTACATCTTGTTTTCTTTCTTGCTTCCAACTCTGACAAGTACGTGGCTTGTCTTTTTTACAATGCTGCAGAATTGGCTGTTCGTCTCATCCAGCTTCTCCATGGCAACATGTGTCATTTTGCTTTATGTGCTGGAGAATATAATCTGGTTGTCTGAAGCAACTGTTGGTAGCTTAACACATGGTTTCATTGTGAGGGGAAGCAGACAGAGTAGTGGGGGAAGTGGAACCTCATCGGTGGGGCGAGCACTCCTCTGACCTATTTAGATCACAGCAACAGGCCTTGTTACCATTGCCTCGGGTCCTTTGCTGGAATATTTCTTACCTTAAAGTGTATCTCTTAATGAAAGTCATTCTTTTGTTTTTTCCTTGTTCCATACCACAACATCTGTCGATTCCCGAAGAATTATGCCATGATGCGTTCATTTGTTAGAATTTAACACAAATGTACAATACGTTTTCTTCCCATCTGTTTTATCTGCCTGTTTGGGCCGAGACCAGTGGATTCTTCCATTGCAGAGTATCAGATCTATGCAGCCCTAATGGATGCCAATTTTATTGATGTGGTGAACATGTTTACAAATGATCATCCTCACAGATTGTGGCTGCTGCTAATTGGCATTAATGATTTAAAAAAAAAAAAAGCCTGACTCATCATTGTCCATTGTCTGTTGTGTATCGGACATGTAGTCCATACTGCATTCAATGCCAGGCCAACTAATCAGCCCATGACATTCATCTAAATATGGAAATCATGTTGCACATTTGTCCTTGCAGCCAAATCAGATTGTGAGATACAGAGGATTGTCCCAGAACTGCCTCATTTGTGGGAGTTATAGTTAGATGTTGAGTGTTGAGTGCACTCTGTGATGGAGATTAGAGGGATTTTAATTTATATAAGTGTTTGACTTCCAAATCCCAAAAAGCAGCAATCCATAAGAAGTTTATTTTCATTCCTGCCCCCCCACCATCACCCCCCTTTAGAATAATAAAAAACAAAACAAAAAAAAAACATTTCCTCTACTACGATTAGGAGAAAAATAGTGAGAAAAAGAGCAGAGGTGATGTAAGCAAGTGTCGTACAAGCTGTGAGTTGAACCAGGACCCAATCAGCTAAGGGCATTTTAGCCCATGTGGTCTGAGTCTTCACCATCTTACCTCTGCATTTGCCCAAACAAGCTAGACTTTTATCCCTTTTCTATATCAGAGCTTTCCTGACTATGTCTGTAGGGTGTTTTAAAATGATATATCCTACGACTGAGCTGGCATAATACCTCTCAGTGGCTTATGTCTTTACTATGAAACCTTGTCAGTCAGGAGCTTGGTTGTTGCCTTTAAATGCTGCCACAGAAAGAAGGTATAAGCTTTTTGAAATAGATGTGCTGTTTGTAGAGAATTAATGCTGTGCAAAACCCACAGTAGTTCTCATCATGTCTTTTGGAACAATATGAAATCAAAGCAGTGTGCCCCAAGCACTTTGCAGAGCAGAAGTGTTGAGCATCAGACAGGGAATGTCAGAACAGATTAAAAGCCTTTCCGCTCTGCTCCTCTCTCTCTTCCACTGTCTCTCCTTGTGCTTCTTCCCTCTTCATATTTCATACTCTTTTCCTTCTCATTTCTTTTAAGTCAGGCTATCTCCTTTCATCTGTCCTTCTCTAGACCATGCCTTGTCCATGTTTTCCCCTTGCTCTCCTCTTCTCTGCTTTGCTCTGTCTGCTGGGCCTAAGATAGAGTGGCTCAGTCGCACAGAGCTCATAGTTAATTAGGCTTGGCCTTGTCACACATGAGAGCTGGAGCCAGATCTGTAGCTAAACCCAGTGGGGAGGCAAGGACAAAAATGGAGGTCTAGAGATGCTGGCGTCAATGTATTGCTTGCTTGCAGAGATGATGCAGGTCACCATTCCCCTTCTTAATTAAAACCCTTTAAATAGTAATTTATCACATGACATTAGTTCCATCTGTGCCTCACTGTTCCGTTTTTTAGCAATGAATAATTTCTTTTATCAGTTCACATAGGTCTGTCATGATTACATTATAATCATGACGGGTGTAATTGAGACATAATATTATAAGCTAACCACAATGATTTTGCATGATCGGTAATTGTCTCTGTGGGCTTATGAAGACAGCTTGGTGAAACAAACAGAAATGTTACATTTACATTTCTACACCCAGTGGGTTTGAATCTGTTCCTTAAATGTTTGCTGCAGTTTTGTGGCACCAGCTTTTTATCCCAGACGCTTAACTTCAAATTGTCAACTGAGTGCATTTGGAAGGGTACCTATTGACATTTATATAATTGATTTAACTGAAAAGCCAAACAGCACAGCACCACTGTTGGGACATTCCAGCTTTAAGTTAAACTAAATAACTTAAGTTTACTGTAAAACGTTTAGTCAAAGGCACCCTTAGCATTAATGTGAAATTAAAAGGTGTATTAAATGAACTAAAAGCATTCGGAGAATGTAGACATAGGGTCACTCACCTGAGAAAAACCCCAGAGGGCTCAACAGCCCGTCCAGAACCCCCTATAGTTTGAATCTTCTGGATGACCAGATTTAGACTATCAACAACATTATCCTGATCAAACAGTGTCAGATTATAATATCTACCATGATGTCATCTTGTAATCCCTTTTTTTTCCTTAGCCAATGATTCTGGGCATTACCTGATGAGTTAAAGGCGGTAATGACAAAACAATCCCTATCTCCCCATAGTAAAGAATTCTTAAAAACCAAGAAATCCTGGATCCAGTCCAGACAGTGATCCGGATCACCCCTCACAATGTAATCACTTGTTCCTTTATTCCATGTTTGACATTTCCTGAAAATTTAATCAAAATACGTCCTTAGCTTTTTGAGTTATGTTACTAACAGACAGACAGACAAACGCCGCCGAAATAATAATAAAAGAATCAGCAGTAGTACAAAAATGAATGCAGAATAATCTTTGGCAATGCTCCAACAAAAGAATGAGGAAGACTCAGTCTCATGGAGGAGAAACTATCAGCTCCTTGACATCCTTGTCAAGATGCTGAGGGAGTATTCATCTCGAGCTGCAACTAGAAGACGGCCTGTTGTGGTGTTTTCTAACATTTTGGACATGCAGGGGTTCTTTACCGGAGCTGCGTCGATGCCAGAATGACCTGCTGTGCGTTCATTATTGAGCTCTTTACGTGCAAATACAATAAATCAATATTAGCTGACATCCAGCTCCCTGTTTAGTTACTAGTTACTAGTTAGTTACTAGTTAACATTATATGATGCTTTTTTTCTAATTGTTCCCACTCAAATATTTGATTAAAAACACAATACATAAAAAAATAAATTTTGTTTTGTTAGCTGATTAGTAAATATAGTAAATTAGTATGTATTTGACATTTTGGTAATCCCACATACTAATCAATTAAATATTCATTTGTTGAAGCTTTCTCTACTTCTGAATGATTAAAAAGATTCAAAGGGGCAAAAAAATTGGCCTTTTTAAACGCTACCTTTATTGTTTTTATGCTGCGTCGGCACAGTGTTAAAACGACCCCATCTGTGGGTTCTAGGGGGTCTTGAAATCCTTTCTGTTCTTGTGATAAAAAAAGATTTCTGGATCCAGGCAGTGATCTAGATCACGGCCAAAATCTAATCAGTTGTTCTTTATTCCATTTCAGAGATTTCCAGAAAATGCAATTAAAATCTATCCATTATTTTTGGAGTTATTTTGTCAACAGACGGATGGACAGACGCTGCATGCTGCCGAAAACATAACCTCTGCGTTGGCAGTTGATAGCTGTTTTTTATATAATAATTAATCATTAACTAAAACGGAATTATTTTTTATGCCATGCACAGTACTGGTTCAGAGCTGCAGTGGTTGATTTAAACCAACCATTTTATTAAAAAGAATATCATTTTTAGTTAAAAACTGCATTTGTATTGTTTTTTTTTAAAGTTTTGGTTTAGATGCTTCAGCTTCTATGCTGTTTTTTTCTCATGTATAAAATATATTTTTTCTTATAGATGCTGAATCCAAAGAAATTTCAAATTGCCAGATTGTAGAGGACATTAATTATATAGATTATATAGATTATACTAAAGATTATATAGATAGATTATATAGATTAAACTAAAAAGCTCAAAATATGTAGACCATAAAGATGTTTATTTGTTTCTTAGACTTTTGGGAAATAGGCCCCACTTTGCAGTGTTGCTGTAATGCAAAATTAGAAGACATATTGTTTTAATCAGTTGGTGACTGAAACCATGTGTATCAGCAGATACATGTTGTACATAAGTGTGTTATGAACCTTTCCTATATTTTTACTTTTTGTGCGCGTTAGTAGGAGGATTTTCTGAGAATTCTAGCTGTGTTAAGACTTCTCTTTACAGTTAAGTCTGATAATCTTCTGGCAGTTGCTAACCGAACCAGCTTTGGGATGTATTTGGATGCCAAACGTGAGCAGAAATGAGTTAAACCCATCTTTCCATTTTTGGAAAATATGTTAATGAATAAAAAAAAAACAGTCTGATAGATGCATTCTACAGTAAGGGTCAAGAATGTATCCTCTGTTGTCAGCCGTGTTTATGTTGCCCTTTGGAGCAGCGACTGCAGAATAATGGGGATCTGCACAGTCTCTCCTATGGATTGTGGAAGCCTGTGTGAAATATCCCCCAGCTTAACGGTGTGTACAGCTATTCAGATAGAGAATCATTTCTCTTTCTCTCTCACTCTCTCTATGCGCGTGACATAAAAAGAGAAAATCCCATTTCAGCCGTGACATTCTGCCTGTGTAGCAGAAACATACAGGGACTATACATCAAAGCCAGGCAGATTGCACAGTGCGGGAAGGAGGTTTAATGACAACAGCAGTCTGGAGTAATAATATAGAGTCACTAAGAAGTAGTGTTGAAGTTAATATTCCAAGTTTAAACCACGCTCCAAATGTATCACACAGCTGTGTAAAGAATATGAAGCTGACTGTAATATTGTTTTCTCTCACACTTCATTGAGAATTATTTGTGGCTTGTGCTGTATATTTGAATGTATCTCTTGTATTTGCAGGTTCTACATACAGTGTCCTCTCCACCATGCCATCTGACTCAGAAAGCAGCAGTTCCCTCAGTAGTGTTGGTATGTAAAATCACCAAAATACCACCTAAAACCTTTTTGTTTTAGATCCATGTGGGCAAACTTCAAACCCAATGAGGTCCTAACACTGCATAAGTAAAGGGAGCGTTGCTACTCTCTGACTTGTTGAAAGATATTCTCGCTAACTGGGATACAGAGGTCAGGAAGTCACAGATTTATCCTTTCTTTAATCCTCACATTGTGATTATTAACACGCTCCCAGCGTCTTTTTTTTTTTTCCTTCTTTAAGGAAGTTTGCCATGTTTGCCTTTCGCTTTGACAAAAGTCCAAATGACTCAGCTGTGTTACATAAACCTGTAAGAGGTCCAAGTGTTGAGTCAAAGATTCATATAATCCCAAGATTTCCTACCGTGGGTGTTCTTTTGAAGAAAACAGCCCTAAATGTGACTCGATATAAAAGGTTTTTTAACTCAATCTGACTGCTTGGAAATTTGTCAGACATAACAAAAAAGGATGAACTTGTTATTTCAGGGACAAATCTTCTTAAATCTGTTTTTAATGGTCTAGTGAATTTTTCATTTATAATAAATACACAAAAAAACATGGTATTAAGAAAATTTCCTAACAGCAATAAGATCAGTTATGATGTATTATTCCTGTTAGATAATCAGAATTTTTTCATTAAGTTTGCAGTAAATATTCCTGGTTATTAAACAGAACTTTCAAGGCAAGCAGATGTTGCCTTCACTGCTGGGTAGGAGTTTACGTTCTAATGGGGAAGTCTATTACAGTCTTTGAGTATCAAGTTGTCACTTGAGGTGGGCTATAAAATAGATATTTTTTAAAATTTATTTTCTTTAATCCCTCAATTAATTTGGAGATAACCTTTTATCCGGTCTGTGATGAATAGTCCTAGCCTCTGGTAATGTGCTCACTGTTGCAGGTTCGCCTGTTAATGGTGAAGCATCCTCCCCTCCCCCAGCTATCAACGACAACCGGCATACCGGTGACAACCTGGACACCATCTTATTGCAGCTCCGCCAGGTAACCAGGGAGCGAGATGAGCTACGTAAGCGTCTGGCGCTGGCATCGCCTGGGACCACCTTCGATGACTGCAGGTGCATATTCTGGCCTGTGTGCCAAGCCGTAGTTTCTGCAGTTTTTTTTTTTTTTTTTTTTTTTTTTTTTGGAGATTAAGACATCAGATCGCCAATTAATTCCTCTCAGAGCGAGATAGTTTGGACAGTGTTGTTTCTTCTCTGTGAGATTTTTGGGTCATAAGCACTTGCAGACATTTTTTTCATCTGCCAATTTTTTGCTTTTTTGGAGTTACATTGACTTACAAAGTCGACAAGAATGTACTGAGACTGAGACTGTCAGCTTTATTGGGTTGAATATGCTCTAGTTATGTTTCTCTTTTGCAACATGTCAGAAACGCTGCTTGCTTACTTCTGTGTGACAATGTTTATATTTAGTCAGACATTCATTCCAATCTTATGAAGTCTCTCAATCGAGGGGAAGGTCAGGTCTTTTATATCCTCGAGTTTGAGCCGTGTTTGGGCTTTATATCAAACAAGGCTGAATAGGATTTTGATTAATTGCTGCTTTTCTCCTTAAGGCCAAATTCCAAAGCCAGTCATGACTATGAGCGTCTAAAAAGCCAGTGCATGAGGGCCATGGCAGATCTGCAGTCGCTCCAAAACCAGCATACCAAAACACTTAAGCGGTGTGAGGAGGCTGTAAAGGAGGCTGACTTCTACCAGTAAGTATTTCTTCTTTAAATGAAAATGTTGCTAGTTTTCCTTTTTCCAGCAATCAAAGATGGACTCTTGATTTTTAGTGTTTTTCCTGTATTTCATAGTAGTTGTTTCCACATGAAAATTATCTTGAAAGCAGTGCTGATTATGTGCAGAGACTCATCACTGAAAAATGTGGGATGAACATTCTGTCACCTGCCACCTGCTGCTCTGCAGCGTAAAAATAATCAAGTTTTATTGCATTGTTTTATTGCTATTGTAACAGATACTGGCACGGTGTTGCCATTAACCTAATTGAAAGAACATCCCTTAGCTAAAGCCAGCTTAAAGAGAACCCGCACTACAAAAACCCATGCACGGTTTAAGCCTGGGAATGACGGTATTTATGTGATTGACTCATTCTTCCCAACAGCTTGTAACCTGAAGCAAAATATTTGGAACATAGAGGTATATCATTTGTTGGATTAGCTGTTTGAGAGTTTAACCAGTTAGAATATTTTCAAAGATAACATCAAATTAACACGCATTTGGCTGAAACCTGAGTCCACTGATAAAGCTTTTCTTTAGAAAGTGTTGCATTGGACCTGTTAACATTTGTCATTGAAAAAAGGAGAAGATTAGACATAAATATCTTGGTCATAAATGTAAGAAGTCCATGAATAAAATTACCTCTGAAATTTAACTGCTAATCGTTTTTTAGTTTAACATGTTTTGTGTATCTTCAGAATCCTCTTTATTAAGCCACTCCTAAAGAAAAGGACTCTAGACGCCTCTATAATGAACAACTATAGACCTGTCTCTAACCTCTCTTTTATTTCCAAGATTATTGAGAAAGTTGTATTTCACCAGCTTAATGACTTTTTAAATGAAAGTGGAAATCTTGATAAATTTCCGTCCGGCTTCCGACCTCATCACAGCACTGAAACAGCTCTGGTCAAAGTGCTAAATGACATTAGGTTGAATACTGATTCTGGTCAAGTATCAGTCCTGGTTCTGCTGGATCTCAGTGCTGCGTTTGATACTGTAGATCACAGAATCCTGTTGCACAGGCTGGAAAACTGGGTTGGACTTTCTGGAGCGGTTCTTAACTGGTTCAGGTCCTATTTAGAAGGCCAGAGTTATTTTGTTATGATCGGCAGCTATGAATCCGAACGAGTGGCCATGACTTGTGGAGTCCCCCAGGGGTCAGTCCTTGGACCTCTTCTGTTCAACTTGTATATGCTCCCTTTGGGTAAAATATTACAGAACTATAGCATTAATTATCAAAGTTATGCAGATGATACACAACTTTATGTGTCTCTGTCACCAGATGACTGCAGTCCAACAGACTTACTGTGTCAGTGTCTGGAGCAAATAAACACCTGGATGAAGGAGAATTTCCTACAGTTAAATGAAGATAAAACTGAGATTATTCTGTTTGGTAGCAAAGAGAAGAGGGTCAGCATTGGCAAACACATGGAGGTTGGGGCTCTTAAAATCACTGACCAAGTTCGTAACCTTGGAGTGTTGATAGACTCAGATCTGACTTTCAGCAGCCACATCAAAGCTGTCCCTAAGAAGCTTTTTACCAGTTCAGAAACATCAACAGAATTAAAAGTCTAGTCTCCCAGAAAGACCAAGAGAAACTCATCCATGCATTCATCTCCAGTAGGCTTGATTACTGTAATGGTCTTTTAACAGGACTTCCTAAAAAGAGCATTAAATAAGCAGCTCATCCAGAACGCTGCTGCTAGAGTTTTAACCAGGACTAAGAGATCTGAACACATCACACCAGTTCTGAAATCTTTACGCTGGCTTCCAGTCAGTGACAGAATAGATTTTAAAACCCTTCTGATTGTTTACAAATCCCAAAATGGTTTAGGCCCAGAATACATCTGTGATATGTTCAGAGAATATAAACCTAGCAGAGCTCTTAGATCCAAAGACTCTGGTCAACTAGTCCAGACCAGAGTCCAGACTAAACATGGAGAAACAGCATTTAGCTGTTATGCTGCAAACAAATGGAACAAACTGCCAGTGGAGATTAAACTTTCCCCAAATGTAGACATTTTTAAATCCAGGTTAAAAACATTTCTTTTCTCATGCGCCTATGCATGAAATCTGCATGTTAACTTTTTTAATTTATCTTACTTTTAATCATTTTAATATAATTTATTATTTTATTGTGATTATGTGTTGATGCCTTTTACTATTCTAAATATCTGTAATGTCTTTGTTTTATGTAAAGCACTTTGAATTGTCCTGTACATGAAATGTGCTATACAAATAAACTGCCTTGACTTGCCTCTTTAGGTCTTTATTTTCTTTGCATTAACTTTTTTATCCATCTATATTTCAGCTCTAATTAAACTTCCTGTATTTTTTGCGTGTTTCCCCTTTAAGTATGCTACACAGCCGCGTCTTGGGTGACCAGGCACAGCTGAAGGAGGAGATGGAAACACTCAGGAGGGACAATGCTCAGCTTGTCCGAGAGCACAACCACCTTAAACAGAACTGCGAGGAGCTCAAACGATTGCACGGTCAAGACCAGAAAGAGTTGGCAGACCTTCGTCTGCAGCAACAGCAGGTACAACCAACTCACAGGCACACTGCTGCGTGAGTGTCTGCTGTAGCTGTCCAGATGTTATGTCAAACATATGCTGCCATGGCCTGCTGTATGGAAAAAAAATCCAACTGCTTTCATACAGAAATTATCGTTCTCATGCTGCGATGTCACTCAGTTTTAATATCGTTCACAAGTTTTCACCTCAGACAAAATCAAACTGTATTGCCTCTTATGTTTATGCTGTGCATACTTTCAAAATAGCACAAGGGGGCTGTGACCTGTATTGTATTACTGTGAAGTACTGTCTCCAACAGCCCCCATGGGGACACTGCAGTGGTTACAAGCACAGGGCAGCAGAGCAGAAGGAAATGCATACAGAGCATTTCTGAAAAGGGCAAGCACAGAAGAAAAGGGCTTGGCTTGGGCAAAGGTCACACTGACCCAAACCATGTAGCTACACGATCAGTGTATATTCAGGATATGTTGTGCAGCTGAGGTCAATACGGCCCTCAGGTCATATCAGCTCTCAGAGGAATTAGGAGGACTGCATCAGCAGACCTGCAGAAGACAGTATGATTGAGAATGAAAGATGCAACGTTGCACATAAATGAATTGTCTCAGCAGATAACTAGGTTTGATTTAAGTGCATAACCACAGGTCCACTAATGCCATCCGTCATTTATGAAAGCCATTTTTTTTTTAACCTGGAATTAGATTTTCTTGCCACATAAAATGAGAATCCTTTCTGCGCATTAATGCCATCTGCTGTTAACATTGGGTACAGCAAAGTCAGGTTTAGTTCAACTAGAAGATATTGGTATTTTGAGCGCCACTAAAAACTTAATAATGACACATTTTATGATTCTTGTTCTCACCAGGTCATGAGAGAGAAGGGCTCGTCAGAGGTGTTAAATAAGTTGTATGACACAGCTATGGACAAGCTGGAGGGTGTAAAGAAGGAGTATGATGCCCTCAGTAAGCGCTACAGTGAGAAGGTGGCTATCCATAACACAGATCTGAGCCGCCTGGAGCAGACTGAGGAGGAGAACCGGAGGCTACAGAAGCAAATGGATGCGTTGCTCAAACAGCGAGACTCAGCCATGCACTACCAACAGCAGTACTCTACCTCGATGAGGAGGTGAAAACATCATCACATCCACACACAGACAGTTTGACACACAATGGGGGTATAGTGATATGTGGTGAGCAATATTTTGGCTCAAGCTTGAAAATCACTCATTTCTCTCCAGAGAAGCAGAGTAACAGGGCAATGATTCAACACAACAACTGCTGATTTAAGCTGTGCTCAAACCGTTTCCAGTTGTACATCATTTTCTATGGGCATGTGATAAATTTTGACAATTGGATGCTTGCTGCCATCTTCCACTCTCTCAGGTTTGATTCAGTTCAGCAGGAGCTGAACAAGTCTTCAGCTCAGAACAAGGAGCTGCAGAGAGAGATGGAGCGGCTGCAGTCGGAGGTGACTCGCTACAAGAACTTGCAGCTGAAGGCGTCCAAGGACTGCGAGAAGTACAAGGAGGAGAGGGATTCTGTGTTCAACGAATATCGTCTCATCATGAGTGAGAGAGACCAGGTGATCAAAGAGCTTGATAAGTTGCAGACTGAACTGGAGGCAGCTGAGGCCCGACTGAAAAACACTTCATCGGAGAGGGTTGTGGCCAGTGAAGAGATGGAGGCACTCAGACAGGTATTCATGTTCTAAATGTAACCTGTTTTAGCTTTAAAACTGGATCTACATATTATGGTATTGTGCATAAGTCTTTTGTCTTGAACCACCTATCAGTTCCTTACATATTGCCAAAAAAAGAAAAAATGGATGCACTGATTTAAGAAATTGTACAAACATAAAAGGCAAAAACAGAGTTAGTACAATTCTCAAAACTTTTTTGAATGAACACATTTATTTATTCAACATAGCCTTAGAAACTTTCTGGTAAATAGTCTCCAGATTTACCAGATTATTTTATTTTAATTTAAATTTTCATTTTGATCAATTCATTCGGGCACAAATGACCTTTGTTTACCTGCTTTAGATGGCTTTTGTTTTATGTGTCAAACTGTTAGTTTAAGCAGTTTTATAGATTCAGTCTAAGAAATGAGAGCAAATTTTGTGCCTTGTAACAGGCTCCTAATTCTTAAGTCACAAGAATAGATTCTTGGCTTAGTTGTTCCAACTTTTTCATCTCGTTGACTCGATGCCTTTTTATGCCTGAACGATTCAAAGGTCAGTGGGAAGGGCCACAAACAAACAAAGCAGAGAACTGGAAAAGGGCCGGTGTTTAAATGAGTAAAAGACCGGCAATGTTGAAAGAATAACTTTGAAAGACTTGGAGAATTATGGCTCAAGACCACTTTAAAAGATTACTAAGAAAAAAGTCTGGAACTTTGAAAGTAAAATATAAAGAAATGAGAGCTGGATCAACACACTAATGCATTGAAATGTTGAAGGAAAAACTAAAGCATTATTTTTATATGGTTTATAAGGTTCAGGACATGAGTTTCAGTTGAGCTCATGTCTAGAGAGCACATTTTTAGCTGTTTTCAGGGTTTGTTGATTTTAGTCTCATACCATGAGGATGTGGTTGAGACTGCCTGTATACCTCAAGCTAAGCTGAAATATGATCACTTTTATCTTTCAAATTGTGTAATTTAACGTTTCTTGTCATTGCTTACGAAATTTCTCCCAATGTCTCCAAGTGTTTGCTGAAAGGGTTTTTTGCTGAATTTATATACATAAACTATATAAGGCCTCTTTTTAAATGGCTGTAGGTATGATTTGTTCCATCAAAAATTTAAACTAATCATTCTTACAATTACAGAGACAAGAGAGGATCGTATTAGTAAATGCATCCTTCGTACCTTTAAGCGCATAGGTATAAACATTATCTCTAAGAATATTGCATCAACCTGCTAGTTTATTTATTTTCTTGACTTGGACCCATAACTTTTGTCCATTTTGTATATTAAAGGACATCTTCCCCCAACACACAGTATAAAAATAACCATAGCTGCTGGCCTCTATTTGAAGAATATTTCTGAAAATTCTGTGTGACAGAAGAGATCTCCAGCTAGTGTGAGATCAGTCAGATCACTCTGCATCGGATCTCAATGGGTTTTTTTTTCACGTCACATAAATGACTTACAATGTTGAGATGCCCTCATTTCATTTAGCCCGTCTTTGTTGTGGGACAGGAGTTGAACTCGTCACTGGTGGACCGGGACAGGGCCATCTGTGAGAGGAACGAGCTACTAGAGAAGTACTGCCACGAAGTGAAGGACAAAGCAGAGGCCCAGAAGGAGCTGAGCCAGGCCTGCAAAGACATTGAGACGGTCAGGGAGGAGAGGGACGTGGCCCGCAAGGAGAGGACAGAGGCCATCATTCAAAGGGATCAGCTGCTTCGTGAATATTATCAGGCCAGACAAGTAAATTCACACCACACACCTATAAAATTCCTGAAAGCATCTGTTGATGTCTTTATGAGCTACTATTTTGCCTGCCTCATCTGTTATCCTTGGAATAGGCTATGAATCACATTCCTAACTAGGTTTGCCAAACATCTACCAGCCTAATTCTAAAACTCATACGTCTTGTGGTTAACAGAGAGAATGCCACAATACGACTCTTTCAAGAGCTACTGATGAAATCACTTTGAGAATTTAAGATTTCCAGATGATTTATATCAACAATAGACTATGGCTCCTGTGATTTATCTGGGCACAAAATCAATGTCATAATAAACTCAATCCCTACTGAAATTGGGGTGAAATTACTTACAGGAATCAAGAGGGCATAATGGTGAGCCAGAAACATTGTCACTGCACTGTATCCCGTTTGATCAGTGTGTTGTCCCAATTTATCCCCCTTGATTGCTTACTTCAGTAGGCCACAAGGATTTAGGAGTTAGGATACCAGTCCTTAAACTAATTTTTGTTACAACAAGGACGGTTTAAATAGAATGAAACTCCAAATCTTCCTCCATGTTGTGGCATCATACAAATAAGTCACTTTTAGAAATATAAAATCTGTTAAGGAAAAATAAGAATACACTATTATCTGAAATGACAAGAAATTTAAGGCAAATGGTCGTCCTTATGACAGTACTTACAATATAGTTCAATATGTTGTTGTTTTTTCCCTACGTGCAAACACTATAAACTCTGATATTGTCTCATATGGGGATGTCACATTTTAAATTATTCGTATTCACACACCATCAATGTTCTTAGAAACAAGACTCCGCTACCCTGGACATGGAACGGGCCAATAAGGAGATTGAGATGCTGAGGAAACAGTATGAGGCCATGTCCCAGGAGCTGAAGGAGGCCACACAGGAGGCTGAAGTGGCCAAATGTCGAAGGGACTGGGCTTTTCAAGAGAGGGACAAAATAGTGGCGGAGAGGGAGAGCATAAGGTCAGTCTGTGTGTTTTTAAAGACTGCTGATGGAGCTGAATGGGGCATGCAGTGCTGTAGATTTTAGAGAGTCCCTGGCAGCTACATCTCCCTCCCTAGTATGTGCCATCCGTTTTTCTCATATTCTCACGCCATCTGTTCTTTCTCATTTCTCCCAGGACTCTGTGTGATAACTTGCGGCGAGAAAGGGACCGGGCGGTCAGTGATCTGGCTGATGCCCTGCGTAATTTGGATGATATGAGGAAACAGAAGAATGACACACTGCGAGAGCTTAAAGAACTGAAGTGAGTCCCCCCCTCCCCACTGTTTTTGTGCTGGGTTGTTCTACCCAGCTTTCTTATGGCTTGGTTGTTTTCCTGCCATCCTTTTTTATATATACAGATTAAAGTTTAATGCCAAAAAACTAAAATGTTTTCATCAAGCAAGCAGATTTGATCTCTTGAAGTTTCTGTATATGAATATTTCTGTGTAGCATGTAAAGGCTCCCTCTGCTGGCTGTATATGTATATGACATCTTTTCTCCCCAGTATATAGAGTAAGCCTCATATAATGACTTTGTAAGTTTCTTTCTTTACCCTCCATAAAGAACAATGTACCGTTGGGGGTTTTAATGTCAGCACTACCCTCAAGGCATACCTCAGTAGGGCACCATACATCTTACTGACAAAGGGACATTATGTACAATCTACTTTTGGTTTGTCACTGATTTATATATAAATTTGATTCCCCATTTTACAAAATGGCAAGTGTTTAAGAACAAATGGGCATTTGAAGACATTTTGAAAGAAACGTTGCGCCCTATTTCATGGTACAGGAAACTTTTCAATATCTGTAATGATATGCACTTTAACTTCAGAAGAATAGGGAAAAATTACTTTGTCAGATTAGATACATATGATTCTTTCCCTCTGTAGTCTCTGTCCATCCATCCTCAAGAGACAATCCTATGACTCTGTGTGGTGTCTTTCTTTGTTTAGGGAAAAGGTGGAGAGCCAGTTGGAGAAGGAGGCCCGATTCTGTCAGCTAATGGCCCACAGCTCTCATGACTCTGCCATCGACACAGACTCCCTGGAGTGGGAGACAGAGGTGGTAGAGTTTGAGAAAGACAGGGTAAGAGCAGTGCTCAGTGTGATGTGGTAAAATGCTTGTTTTAAGACAGCCAGCAGAGTTCAACTTATTTACAGAACTTGATTAATATTGAGAAGTTTTTCAGACTGCATTGACTATCTTTGATGTTATTGTCTTAATAGGATGACATGGATTTGAAGGCACTTGGATTTGATATTGCTGAGGGGGTAAATGATCCATATTTACCAGGCGATTGTGGAATATTTGTTACAAGGGTGGACAAAGGAAGTATTGCAGATGGAAGGTTAAGGTATGATCTGCCTTAATAAGCTATTCCACATTTTAGACTTAGAAGTCTATTAAATAAATTCCATGTTATAATATTTCTTCTTCTTTGGTTTCAGAGTGAATGATTGGTTGTTGAAGATTAATGACATAGACTTGACCAATAAGGACAAGAAGCAGGTGGTGAAGGCTGTCCTTAATGGGGGAGGATTGATCAATATGGTGGTACGAAGAAGGAAATCTCTGGGAGGAAGGCTGGTCACCCCTGTTCACATTAACTTTATGGGACATAAAGGCATGTTGGGTTTCAGATATTTACTTTGCTTCTCTCAGTCTGTAATGTTGCTGTTTTTTGATTCTGTGTTTTATGTTTACTTTTTTAACATCCATTTTTCTTTCCTTCATCTCAGACAGCGGTATTGGTCTGGAAAGTGGGGTGTTTGTTACTGCCATTGTCCAGGGAAGTCCTGCTGCTAGGGATGGGTCTCTCACAGTTGGAGACAGACTGATTGCTGTGAGTTATTTTCAACCTTAATGAAATCCTGCTCCCTTCCTCCACATCTACCACACCACAGTTTGCACAGGTTCTGTTAGCTTTCTAATCCAGACGCTGATCCGTTCCAGTATCCACACTCCAAAACTCAGATAAGGTGGGATTTAGGTTGAGTATCTGAAGTGAATGGAAGAAAGTCTTTTCCCTTTTTATTAAAGCCTCGAAATTCTGCTGCTCTAGAGGTCTGGATGAAGCGGTCTCTGGGTATGCAGCTGCAGTATATGCAAGGAATTAAAGAGAAAAGATAAGTGACAGAAATGGAACTATGGCTCTATATAAAAGATGAAAAGGTGGCCATGTCTGTAATGATAATCTTTCAGCAGCAGCAGAATTTGTGTTTCCTTGTTGGTTTAAACGTGAGGACAAAACCTGTGCATGAACTAGAAATCCTCAGATTACAGCCATATAGGGGTCTAGACTGAAACAGGCTTGGCCATTTCATTTTGACCATGTAATTTGTTGTCTTTGCTCATTTGCTGAATGTGTATAAGATTAAACCACATAATATATTATTTCTGAAAACCTTTGCATTTGGGGACCTTTATCATAAGTGTACCATATTTTATCCAACATGTACACATTTTAGTTTATCAGCATTATTTTAAAAATGCATAAAATAATTTTAATTATATAATCACATTGCTTAAATGTGACCACAAAATAGAGTTCTGAACTGAGATGCGAGCATCTCTTTTCTCTGCTAGTGTTTTCCTCAGCTATTTCTATTTAAAATCTCAGCCACAATAAAGTACCCAGTTTGTTCCTCATTGTCTCAGACAGTTTGAAAAAAAAGGACCAACTCTTTATGGTGGAAATGTGGGATTGCAGTGTGAGTTGTTGAGACTAAAATGTGCTGGCCTAGATTTCTTGTGGTTTCCCCCGCCATAACAGCATGAAGCACATCTCAAGCTCGTTGCACTCTCATGTTCGAGATTGTTAGCAGAATGTGTTTGTAGACATGCTGCTATTTTAATAACACTGCAACCCAAGACAAACACACAAATGAGCATCAGAAGCCTGTCAGAGAAGACAGCTAGCGTTGCTTTTGTGTTAAACGACCTGTCCTTATTTCCAGTGTGTCTCTTCACTGCAGATAAATGGAATTGCTCTGGATAACAAGTCTGTGACAGAGTGTGAGGCTCTGTTGAGGAACTGCAGGGACTCTCTCAGCCTATCTCTCATGAAGGTGAGCCAGAACTCGTCTCACTTTCTAAGCTTCTTTTCTCACTGGAATCATCAAGCGTTTTCTCCAGTTCTGCATGTCCTACATAGCAGTTGTATAACTTCAGCTGTTGTGTTGCTCATGTACAGTGTTACCATGCTGTTTTTTCAATGTTCAGGGAAAAACATGAGCTAATCTGGTGTTGTTCATTGTTGATGGTGGTGTTGTTCATTCCTTTGTCTGTTCACCCCACAGTTTTTCCCTCACAGTACATCAGGACAGAATATCTTTGAGAGTCTGCAAACGTCGGAGAAGCCCAATGGGCGCATTCACCTGTCAGAGGTCCACTCCCGGAACAGCCGTAACTTCAAACACAACAGCTCGACACAGACTGACATCTTCTGCCCTGATGTTGGAAGTGCAAGCACAAGCAGTATCTCTGGGGAGAGGAGGAAGGTCAGAGGTGAATCTGATGAGATGTATGGTGACATGAGCAAGCCGTTCTCTCCGGGTTCCCTTCATGCCACTAGCCTTCGGCCAGCTTCAGACTTGGGAACTGGTCGCTATGGACCCAGTGCTTTCCAAGAGTGCTGTCCCTATCCAAAGGCGCCATCCTCATTGCCCTTTGAGCCTGTTTCTCCCTCTGAATGCATCGCTATGGAGACAACTCTGGAAAAGAAGCACAGTGGGGGAACTTGGCCCAAGATGATGGTGGGAGGTATGTCGGTTGCACCAGATAACCCCAGTCCAGTCACAACAGCCACTCAACTCTCCATCTATAAATCGCCCAAGCAGAGGAAGTCTATCTTCGACCCAGACACATTCAAACGCCCTGAAACACCTTCTTCTAAGATGGAGTACATGGCAGCCAATCAAATCGCAACTGTAGCGGCGGCTGCAGCTTCTCATTCCCCACAGCCTTCAAAGACGGAGTCCCTCTCTTCCTCTTCCACTCCTACCCCAACGCCCCCAACCCCTCCCACTCGCAGCGACTCTTTTAAATTTAAACACAAACATCAAAGCAGCTCTGCTTCTGACTGCACAATCACCTCAGAGGGCAAGGGAGAGGCTTCCATCACCATGGCAGCAGGAGAGAGCAGAGACAGAAGTGAACGGGAAAGAGACAGGAACGGAAACCACTATTTCCTGGATGGCAAGGTCCTCACCTCTAGAAAGTCATGTGATGAGGACATCGGCCGTACTAGAGGAGAGGAACCAGAGGTAAAGAGGCCACGCCCTAAATCTGCCCCCGCTCTTCGGCATAGGAGGACCCCTCAGACCATCACTCTTCCTACCTTCCAAGTGAGTTTATTCAACACTCTGCAGGTGGATTGAAAGGATTGACATTATGCTTATTTTTCTCTAAACATTTCTTCATCAGTCCTAAATAGTTTAGATTTAGTTTAGAAAGTTTCTCTAACGTAGAAAATGTGGCGCATTCGAGAAAAAAGCTGAATGGGAGCTTTGAAACCATTCTAGTGGACCAGAGTATCCACTCTGTAATAGAATTTACTGCCTGTCAGAATTAAGCCTCCAGGACTTGCCTTTCGGCCAGCGTGTCTAAGTGATTGATGCCACAGCAGTGGTACAGCCACCCAGCCCCAGAGCTGAGTCAGAGTGTGGTTGTCAGGCTTGCCCAGCCTGCCCAGCCACCTCTTCTGGTCCTGAAGCACACAGGAGAGTGCAGTGGGGATAAATGTTCATTTTTCTCTTGTGGGGTGATGTCCTTTTTTTTCTCATGCATTACCTCCAATGATTGGTGGAAAAGTTCTAGACATGTTACTCTCTTACCTAGCTGGGAAAATTTGTATGAATTTATGTCTGTGATTCATCACAGAGCTACTCCAATGATGAGCATTCACCAGAGCCCAGAGACATGCTGCGTTCTTCCCCCAGCCGCTCTCAAAGACACAGTGTTGGCTTTGTCCCTACAGTCTACAACGGCAACCTACCTCCTAGTGAGTTTCTCAAATGCAAAATGGCTACATTGACTACACATAATTATACCCCCGCCCCCAACATGAAGGTGTGTCTGTGTCCTATCAGACTCGGCCCACCGTGGACTGTCTCCTTGCCCTGCAGTGACGGCTGTGATGAGGAATCCAGTGTACACCGTGCGCAGTCACCGTGTTCATACCAGCAACTGTCCATCTGTTGCATCTCAGATATGTCACCAGCACACCCACACCAGGTTATCTCATTTTCTCACTTTATTTTCATAAAGAACCACATCCTTAGCACAATTCATTTTCCTCTGATGATCTCACTTCTGTTTCCTAATAGTGATTTTTATTTAATCTGTTTATCCCCTAAAATTTAGATCAGTTCCTGAGATACATGTTGTTCCAAAAAGCAAAGGCTGAAAATGTTGTTTCATTAGCCATTAAGCTTGATGGCGTGTTATGAATCTAGTTTCAGGATCACATTAGGAAATTATCAGTACTACATTATCACTAGAAAATTCATGTTATAAACTGACTCTCAGCAATGTTTTTTATTAGTCTTAATGTTATTAGACTATTGTAATACTCTGTTCAGCACTTATTCTCACATGCACGCTCACATTTGAACCTGGTACTGACTTACCTTAACTGACTTCTGCTACATAAACAATCACATTTAAATCCTTCTAATAGTCCACAGAACATGTAATGGTTTTGTCAGCCACTTGCTTATTGTCTATAACTAATCAGGCCCTTTAGGTAGTCCAGTTTACATTATCGAGCTGTAACAGAATATGATCTAAGTCTGTGGATGCCTTCAGATACTGTGGTCTGTTTGAGACAATCTGCCATTTCAAATAGCCTTTTAATGTTTTATAACAAGGCTTCTTTAATTTGCTCTTTCTAATGGACCTGAATCATAACAATAATTCTAAATTAGCCCTTTTCCCAACGGCAACATCACTGATTAAATATCCTGCTGTTGCTTTTCCTTAATGTTGTGCTGTTTTGACTAAGCTCTGCCCATCAGTTTAATTACCTTTTAGGTGTGAAAATTGTGCTGAAATAGAGCGTGCGTTACATACAGAATTCTAACTTTATTTTCTTTCATGCAGCCCACAGCATCAGGGTCGTCTGAGCCTGGACCTGAGCCAGCAGAAGCACACAAGTGACTACTCTGAATCCTCATCATCACGCAGCAGCAGAGCTTCACACGGTACAAACTCACTGCCCTCCAGTGCACGGCTCGGTCAGTCTGACACGCACGCACGCAAACTCGCTCACACACATACGACGGGTCACAGACTCCCATCCTGTTCTTTTTCTGGATGTTGTGGTAAATTGTTTCTCATTCCTCTGCCAGGTTCTTCCAGTAATGTTCAGTACCGTACTGAAAGGATCAAAATCCCATCCACTCCACGATACCCACGGTCTATGCTGGGGTCAGACAGAGGTACTGTATTTGGCATTTTAAAAAGATGAATATATTAAAAAAATACTTTTCCAAATGAGTACAATTCATCCTTTTTATATATGTTTTTAATATCTAGTTTAATACTGTTGACCTCATTAAGCTAATAGGATCAGTGTTTTTGTACAGCATTCATTATTATGAATACTAAATGAGTAGTGGGACCACTGAGCTTTCATTGCCATTTAACACCAATTTGGATGTATTAAAACTTAAAGCAAGCTCCTGCTAACAGGGACCATGGGCAAAATTGTCCTTGTTGCAGAAATAGCCAGTATATTTCTTTAACCCTTTAGGGCCTGAACCATGAAAAAATGGTAAGAAAAGTTCAATTTTTTTTATTTTTTATATTTTTATTTGGCCCTTTAACAAAATGTAACAAAAAAAAGTAACATTCTGTTTGGGGGGATGTCTACCATTTATTATCAATATAATATATAATATTAAAATATATATTATATATTTTAAACATATAAAAAAAATAATTTTATATAATATATAAAAATATTATAATGTGGTTTTCTGCTTCTGGGTATCTATTAAGGACAGAAGACGAGTATCAGATTGTGTTCAACAGGATTTTGAGCAACGTTTATACCATAAATTGAAGTAAAATGTCTCAAATTGTATGTAACAAATATGTTGCATCAGGCTCTTCTGGGTTAATCTGGAACAAGTCATATGAAGTCTTTTAAAAGCAAGTTTTTGATTAGTGTCACACAATTATGTGGACTTTTAATTGTAATCAAATTTAAGCTGAGTATTATAAAACGTATCTTAATAAGAGATTGAAATATTATCTATCGTCTCTTTCTGCTGCTCTGTCCTTAAATCCAGGCTCCCTGTCACACTCGGAGTGTAGCAGTCCCAGTCTTATCACGCCTCCACAGTCACCGCTAAATCTGGAGACTTCTTCCTTTGCCAGCAGCCAATCACAAGGTTCCATTTCCACTTTACCTCGGATCTCAGTCAGTCCTGTACCAATAGGGGAGCGCAGGAAAGACAGGTATGATGTAAAGGAGAACTCACAGATCATTTTTTAAAAGTCAAATTTAAAAAAAAAAAAAAAGGAAAATATGCATTAATCTGCATCGCCATCTCCTATCAGCTAGAGCACATGTTTGTGTATTTTGTGATGCTTATATGTTACATATTAGCTTGTTTACATATTTCTATACTCTCGGAGTGATTCTTCCTAAATTTAACCTTTCATTCATTCATTGTCTATTTATAGGATGAATGTGGAGAAATTGGCTTAACCTGCTAAAATTGTTTGAAGAAAGAATCCTTTTAGATTTAAGTACAATATGGGTTTCATCTGCCCACAAGGATCTTCCTAGGCTGTTTAAATAAAGGTGTTGCCTGGCAACAAATTTACTCTGATCAGCTGTGCAAAATCTCATAGTAATTCAAATTTCAAGCCTTTAAACTTATTGAAGCTTTGTTCGGTTCCAAAATCCAGTTTTATCTCGTTGTTAGAACTTTATTTCATTCATTCCTTCAACATTCCTGTCCCTCATCGTATTGACAACACGTTTCAAGCATTTACTGTTTATGTATGATATGTCCCCCATTCTTCTCTTTATCTTCCTTTCGCCTCTTTGCAACGGTCATCTTCCAGATCTTTGTACCGTAATCGCTCTTTTCTAAGGATTCCTCTGGCTGCAAGGCCGAGGTTCTCCTCTCTCAGGAGCCTCAGGTTTGTTCCCCCCTTACAGTGCTACAAACAAGGGAATGCTCCCACCCTTTCCCACCCAAGTTCACTTTATTCATATGTTTTGGTGCAGATAATATGGAGGAGCAGAATACTCTTGTGCAGTTTATAAACACTGTGTTGAGTGCAAGAGGAAGTTGTTTTTTTCCCCCCATGTTTTCCACACCTGCAACCAAAAGAATGGTTTAATATTTCTAATTTATAGTATTTTTGCATGCAACAATATGAATTGTGTCTAAAGATGCACACAAACCTTGATTAGCTACACTTAGCAAACTTCAAAGGTTCACTGTTTATGTGCCTGCACATGTCTCCCTCCATGTCAGAAGACCCACTTCAGTCTCAGATAGTGCATGTATCGTATATACTCTGAAGATGACATGGTCCGTGTGCATGTATACATTGTTGCCCTAAGCCAAGTCACCCTTTACTCTGCACTATGTATGTTATGCAATCTAGTTATTATTCAACACCAAGCTTCTGGGTTGTGGTCTTGTTTTGTACACCACCACTCTCTTTACTCCAGTCTCTGGCTGCAGCTCTTTTTCTCTGATCTGCCTTCATGAAAGTGGAAGGCATGCTCAAAGCCACCTTGTTATGAAGACACACAAAGTTCATGGAAATCTCCTTCATGTGAAGGAATTTCACATTCTTCCTGTGCCTCCACTGTTCACACTGTTTCTGTGTTGTCTAAACCTATCCAGTTTCTTTTGTAAACCAGGCATAAAGTGGTGTTCTGGAGAGATAAGCTGTTACAGACTTGGGGGGATATTTAAACTCAGGTTCAAATATTCTTCAAAATCAGCAAAAGCTTTCTATTTACTTTTGCGCTTATAATTTGAACCAGATATTATTTTAAAATATAATTCCTGCAGAAACCTGCATTGTGAATATCTTCCCAGAGCTGTAAAGAGACAGTTTCACACCACCTTGGACTGTCTGTACTTTCTGGTAGTGTCCTGGATCATCTCTCTTGTGATGCTATTTACTGATGCAGATTCCTCTTTCCCACCAGACCATACTTGGAGGAACCACGCAATGTCATTGTGCACAAGGGTGCAGAGCCTCTGGGCATCTCCATTGTCAGTGGGGAGAATGGAGGAATCTTTGTTTCAAAAGTTACTGGAGGTAGCATCGCGCACCAGGCAGGGTTGGAGTATGGAGACCAATTACTGGAGGTATGAATAACTTGCTGTATATCACAATTATTACATCTTTAAGTAGCATAAATAAGAATAAAAATTATATATGCTTTCTTTCAAGATTTAGTTATTTTACTGCTTGTAATACATGTATTCTGTATGGCTTCACATACTGGAGGACTGAATTCATTAGCGCTGTCACAGATCCAGCATTTTAATTATTGCTGAAATCTCCTCACAAACATGTTTTCACTGCTTACTGAGCTGATATTGTAAAGCACATCAAGTAGGTGTCAGCGTAGTGGAGGGTGTTACACATGTTTTTGTTGTTTATAAAAACTAGACTAAGAAATGCTTTTTAAAGTATGTGAACGTAAAATACGCTTGTTTACTTTGCTTCAAATATTCCTTATTTACCTTACCTATAAATATTCTATTTATTCATTTTTTACATAGTTAGGTGAGCTCTGCTTCTGCACTTCTGGATTAGCCACAGATGTGTCATGAAAAACAATGGCTGCTTGAGCTCTATACAGAAGATTGGAGATTTATTTTCTTCCTTTTAAAAGACTAGGAAATGTGTGTTAAACTAATTCTCTGTCAACTCTCATGAGTGTCCTCTCTGCTGAGTTCTGCTAATCATTTAAAGCACTTAACGGACCGGACACATCCAGAGTTTCCATCTCCCAGTTCTTTTAGTGACATAATCAGTTCTAAAATGCCCGTTCTAATCATATTTTTCCTCCTTTATCAGTACAATGGTATTAACTTGCGGAACGCTACTGAGCAGCAAGCTCGTCTCATCATTGGCCAACAGTGTGACACCATCACTATTATGGCCCAGTACAACCCACACATGTACCAGCTTGGCAACCATTCACGCTCCAGGTAAAACAACAAACAACAAACCAGTGATGTACAATCATGTGAGAAAAGTCTACACTCTTTCAAGTGTACGATTTTATGTATGTAGCCATAATAAAAATCATTATATCTTCAACAGGTTTTTAAAAGAGGTAAATACAGCCTCATATTTTATGATTATATTCAACCAAACCTAAACCAAAATGCAGAGTATCCTGATGCATTGAGTTCTTAGAACTGAAAGAAGGTGTCATTTGTTTCCCACATAACTGTAGGTTTTAGCAGTGTGGCTCATTGGTGTGCCTCTCTGCAGCCCCATATTAGATAAACGGTTGTGATATTTAATATGGGGCCCAGGCGAGGCTGTTTGGAAATGTCTGAACTGGAGGGAGTTGGATGTGTTCTGCCAAAGCAACTGAAACATGAGCTTTTGGGATTGCTTGGTTTGTAACATATTAATTTAGCCAATTCTACAGCAAGTGTTTAGCATTTCTGAATGATGAACTATTGAGAAAATCTTTCACCATTACCATACTTTGTTAATCCACACAGATATGGGCATAGGAAGTGGAACTTTTCCCTCTTGTTTTGTTAGCTTAAAACTTGCGCTGCTGGCTGATTTTTAAAATGGTCATTCCTGATATCACCAAGCACAGACTTCCCAGTTCTAATCTAAACTTGTTTCTCTACAGTAGGCAGCTTCTTGTGCTAGTTTAACTGTCTGACAAAATCAGATGATGCATTAAATTGAGTGAAAATTCATCAGCAAAGACAAACTTTCCTTGTTTTTTCCTCTGTAGCTCCCGTCTGGAGCCAGTCAGCACTCAGGCGACTCCCCAGGGAAGCGGGACCGCCACTCCTGACAATCACTCCACCATCGATACGCTCAGCGAACAGGACGAGGGAACACTCACTCCCTCATCCAAGCAGACCACACCCACTACTAGTCCTCGCAGTTTCATCAGGCAAGAATGCTCACAAAGACTTAAGAAAAGCTTAAAAACCTTTAAACCAATTGATGTGTATAAGAAGGAATGTTTGTTTGCCATGCCAGTAGTCTTCGTCTCTAACAGACACTTCTCTTCCTCCAGGATGCCATCAGAGGGCAGCAGGAAAGTGGCTGAGCCCCGGCTTGTGACGGTGCGCAGGCCTGGTGTGGAAGTAGGAGTCACGCTCTGTGGAGGTAACCTGCGGGGCGTCTACATCGAGAGCATAGATGAGGACAGTCCTGCCAAAGGCCCTAATGGGCTACTTGCTGGGGACCTTATCCTGGAGGTAAATTATCATAAAAGACACATACACACAAGACCTACTTCTACACAAACTCACATACAAACACGCAATCTGTAATTTATATTTGATGCCTTTCACATGATTTACATGTCATCAACACACAAATGCAGCATACAAAGGAAAGAAAAAAAAATCTTTCACAGGATTAATAAAGTATAGATGTCTCTATACTATGTACACTTTTTGTGTCATATTCATAATTTTATTTTTCTTCAAGTAATTTTATTCGCTTTGGTGAATAATTTGAAAGTTGTCTTCCAATTTGACATGAAGCTGTGAATTTCTATACTACAGTTTTAGGTGTAATATGACTTTTTGAAGTGAACTCGGATTTGAGGTTTTTAGTCTCTTTATTCTTGACAAAGTTATTTTTTATTGCTGCAGACTCAAGCTCTGCCAGAGGGTGCTGGCATTTTCCTTCATGTCACTGTTTTTGATTGATCTCCTCCCGGCTGGTGTTCGGTCTCACTTCACGTCGGTAATTTATCTGGAACACCACAAATTCGTGATAGACATTTCCTGGCGTGCTTCTACTTAAGCTCACTGCCACAAAGGGTGTGCAATCTGAAAAGCCACGCAGCTCTGTCATCAGACTGCACAGCAATCAGTCTGCCCTTCAGTCTCCCTGTTTGTTTCCTTTCCTCATACATGGTTCAAATCAATACTGCAACACTTTAATACTTCTGAGAGCTTGGAGGAAATGTAGGTGTTTACTAGTGGAGGTAACACAGTCAGAAGAAATTATGTTACTGTGTAAACATTCATCAAATGTTTTCCTCTTCTAACTAACTTTGTAGTTTTGTTCATTTAATGATGTAAAGTTGATGTTTGCTATCTCTCAGTATAACTCGGTGAATATGAAGAATAAGATGGCAGAAGAGGTGTATGTTGAGATGCTGAAGCCTGCAGAGACAGTCACTTTAAAGGTGCAGCATCGACCCGATGACTTCATCATGGTCAAAGATGTTCCAGGAGATGGCTTTTACATTAGGTATGTATGCATGTGTGCATATAAATAAATATCTGTTACACCTACAAATAGATCTGAATTTTATCCAATAAAGCGCTACAAAAGTGCCTCAAATTTTTCCATAGCAGCTTCATCTCTCCATCCTATTTATAGACTCATCACAAGAGCACCCATTGGACAAGCTGGACAGTTTGTCATCTAACCAATTATGTCCCAAATCCACAGTGAGACTGCAGCGATGCTTATCACACTACAGATTTAGGTTATCTAATCCATTTTTGTACTCCATGTTTTTCCAGGTCATTAGAACTGCATCATATATGAATGGAAAATTAGGAGCTAAAATAGTAATGCTTTATTGTTGGGAGTCTGTCGGGGCGTATTGCCGCAGCTGCCGCAGTCACTTGTTATATAGGCAAACAGGCTTGTGATGTCATCTGCAGTAAATACACTCAGCTTTCCTTTCTGTCACTGATATGCCACTCAGGAATGACTTATGAGGCTCCAACAGGAGGCGAGCTTGGGCTATACTGTTGTTAGATAAACTCTTCCTTTTTTACCCCTCCTCTGTTTCACCGATTCTTAATCTCCTCACGCCTACCATGTATAATACCTCTCCTCCCTTTTCATTTTTTATCATCTTCATGCTCCTTTGCTGCTTTGTTCTGCCCTGCCCTTCATAACTCACCATCTATCTTTGTCTCTCCCGCTAGAGCACTTTACGACAGGGTGGGCGAGGCTGAGGGGGACCTCAGCTTTAAGAAGGATGACATCCTGTACGTGGACGAGTCTTTACCAAAGGGCAGCTTTGGGACCTGGATGGCCTGGCAGCTAGATGAGAACGCTCAGCAGATCCAGAGAGGACAGATCCCCAGCAAGTACATGTGGGTGGAGAATTCAGTGCATGCCTACGCACATGCACATTTGAGTTAGTGGACACTTGGGAACAGCTGTGACAACAATCTACGCCATACTGCTACAATGTAGGACTTAAGAACGATGTAACTTCTGTGCCTTTTTACTGGTAGTACAAGGTCTCATTGTCCTTTGCAGTGTTTCTAAAGACGTGCATTTATCTTGCAAAGTTCTTGCCTGGAGGACCAGTCATTCTGAACACATATACAAGTCCCACATTTCTTTTTTTAAGTGAACCCTTGAAATGGATGGAGTGGATCATTTTAACTTCAGAACTGAGTGTTGAACCTAAACTCATACTTGTACTCAGATGCAGCAGGTGGTCTCTTTATATCTGTAATCCTCACAAGTGGGAAAAAAAACAGTTTTCAGCAAATGACAAATATCTCTGCAGTTCTTCGTCATAAAAAAACAAATAAACATACTGCACATACCTTAAAATACTGATGCTTTCTCTGTTCCCTACATTTAAGACCTTTGTTCTTGTTTTTGTGTAATGCAGGATGGACCAAGAGTTTTACCGCAGACACAGTGTGACAGAAATGAAGGAAGATTCCAGTAAGACTCTTTCTGCAGCCGCTCGCAGATCCTTCTTCAGGAGGAAACAGAAACACAAACGCAGCAGCTCCAAAGACAGCAAAGAGATGGTGGCTCTGGACACCATCAGCACCGACTCCATCCCTTTCCTTGATGGTGAGAAGGTTTTAGATGTTATGGATGAAATATCAGGGAGCATCAGATTAGCTGTATAAACTGGATGTTTGACTGACTTGTGCATTCCTTTGGTCAGATTGCGTGAGCTTGGCATACCAGCGGGTCCAGAAGGTGGAGTGCACCTCTCCCCGACCTGTGCTCATACTTGGGCCTCTTACAGACCCCGTCAAGGAGATGCTTGTGAAAGAATCTCCTGGGAAGTTCTGCAGATGTGTTCTGGGTGAGTTTGTCAGTCCTGCAGATCATGGGAATAAATTGAACATCTACCTTCTACAAATTTCAGATCTTTCTGCATTGTAATTATCTTGTAAACTCTTGCATTCTTTCTGCTGTTTCTGCAGAGGTGATGAAGGCATCCCAACAAGCCATCGAGCGCGGTGTCAAAGACTGCCTCTTTATCGACTACAAGCGCAGGAGTGGACATTTTGACGTGACCACTGTTTCCTCTATAAAGGAAATCACGGATAAGGTATCGGATTTAATCGGAATGGATAAAATGGCTTGTATCTGTCTTTACTCACTGCTTGAGATGATCATCCTTGTAGCTCTTATGTCATCGATTCAAGTGAATGAGGATTACGAATGCTGCCTATAAAATTAAAAGTAAATTATTCTAAGCAATGAATTGCTTTTGAAATTATGTTGGGTTTTTTTTTGTTCTTTTTCAATACAGGGCTGTCACTGTTTGCTTGACATTGCCCCACATGCCATCGAAAGGCTCCACAGCGTTCATATTTATCCTATAGTTGTCTTCATCCGCTACAAGAACTCCAAGCAGATCAAGTAAGTAGCAGCCTGATTAATAACGCAGATTGATGATTGGTATGTCCTGGTTGTGTGGCAACCCCATCAATGTTTGTTTGTGTGTTTGTTGGTGTGTGTGGGTGGCTGAGGAATTAATGGAATGGGATAAGCCTGCACACTTTTCACAACAAAATCCTGCTTTGACATTTATGCCAAAACATCACCCTCTAGAAAACTTGTAATTATGCCTAAACACCTGTTGATGCTACACTGTAGTTTTACATCATTTGTGACTGATTTTTAGAAGATAGTTTACTTTCATGATTCTTGCTGGCAAAATAATTTTCCCAGTTTAAAACACATGCTCATAAATTCAGAACTTTTGAGTACTGAAAAGCTTAATGAGACACATAAGAAAGACGCTGGAAGTGGTCACTGGCTTCAACAGGCTTATCTTATTAAATCTCTCCTGTTTTGCCTGCAGGGAACAGAAGGATCCAATTTATCTGCGGGACAAAGTATCTCAAAAACATTCCAAGGAGCAATTTGAAAGTGCACAGAAGATAGAACAAGAATACAGCAAGTTTTTCACAGGTTTGTATGTTAACAAATCATCTCCCTCTGGTACAAACAAAAAGCTACAGATCATAGTTGGACCATAACAAATGGTCTATCTGTGCTATGGTTCTTCAGACAAAGCACAAAGCCTTGTCTGAAGCTTTATTTATCAACAAGTACCCTTTTCTTTTCAGGTATTGTCCAAGGCGGCACCCTTCCGTACATTTGCACTCAGATCATCACTATAGTTGATCAAGAACAAAGTAAAGTCCTGTGGACTCCACTTGGCTGCCCCTAGAGGAGACTGGTTGCCTCTACAGCGAGCTGCGCCTCTCATCTCCATTCCCCAAACTCTAATTAATCCTTTCATATTATACCAATAGGTACACTACAGTGAGCTAGTTGTGTAAATTATTGATATTTTTTTATTTTGTCTTTGTTATGATTTATAATCAGAGCCTCCTTTATTTCTGACGTACTCCGGAGCAGGTTAGCACTGGATATCAGCGTTAAAGTTCAATCAGTCTTCCCTAAGGATTTCTGGTGGTGTATTTGTAAAGCTGCATTGTAAGCATCCGTTTACAGTCACAAGACAAGTCTGAATATTGGTGTTCAATATTTGCTTGATTGCGTGTCCTTCCCTCATCTATCTCATGTCCACAAACCTCAACACTAATGAAGTTCAATTACACCTAACCCCACTCCCTTCCCATGTACCAAATGAGACTTGTGGTTTCCCTACAATTATGCACCCATTTGATGATGACTGACAACTAATTGTATTATTTTCGTCTGTGTGTGTGTGTGTGTGTGCATGTGTGTGTGTGTGTGTGTGCAAGATTGAGAACTTTGAGACTGTTCACAATTATAATGGCAATTTTATCTGAATTGGATCATGGTTGTTAGCACGAGTACGATGCTATAGAAATGGATTGCCAGGATCGAGCATCACATTCCTTGTGGTGTTTCATCACAAAAGTGCAAAAGCATCAAATCTCTTTCAATATGTAGCTTGATCTTGCTGAAGTCGCCTGCCAGCACTCATTGAGGTTTGCTCTATGCATCGTGTTTCTGTAGTAGCTGGGTGTGAGGACAGGTTATGGGCCTTGCAGAAGTGCCTTTGGAGAAAAAGCCTGATCTGAAACCAGCCCTAAGTCGTTTAGCCAGAACTCTGAAGGTTTTCAAAAGTTTTTTTCTTCAATGCATCATTTCAGCCATCGCGGAGTTAGACGATTTAAAGGCCGATTTAAGACCAGTACAGTTTACAGAGCATGACAGAAGAGAGGTTTTGAGGGTCAGCCGAAGCTGTGGCCAACGGGTTAACTCCTCAGAATGCACTCCAGGGCTAGACAGACCACTGTGTAACTCGTCCTTTCTCTTAAACATGTAACAACAATATAGAGTATACCATAGACAGTATGCAGATACATCTTGGAAAAAGGAAACATATATAAAAGACTATATATTATATGTATTTTCACTAAGTGATATGCCTAGGAACGTCTGGCAGTCAAGTTATGTCTTAGCAGGTATTAGCATGTTTTTTAAAAAAGAATTTGAGTTTTTTGTGGTTGGTTGTCAGTCACTTATTGATGTACTCATTATAAGAGACACTATACAGCAAAGTTGCAGGGTAATGCCTTCAAGGATTTTCCTCTGATCCGTTCAATGTTAGTGACTTTTCATTGTTATTTAATTGTATTTTTTTACTATTATTCAGGAGGCAAAAAAAAAAAAAATATATATATATATATTATCAAAAATATTCTGCCCTTCCTCAAAACCATGTCTTGTATCTTATTTGTGCCAACATCCACTAAGGCTACTTTATCCTTTTATTTCTATTTTGCACTTGTTTATCTGTGAACCTTAAACATGTAACTGTTCTTAGGTTTCCAGCAAACTATGAATAGGTACTATAATGTCTACTGTAACTAATTCATGTTTTTATGTATCACATCAGTTCCTTACATTTCATTGATGGCCTTTTATTCTTAATTAGAAAAAAAGGATCACTTCTTATTTGAATTATGAAAAAGGGATCTATTCTTGCACAGTTTTTTCCAATAAAAATTTGTCCACAACTTTGACTATTGGGTTAAAAGAGTAAGCAGAAGCAAACTGTATTGTTACTATTTTTCTGAGTAGTTAGTTTAACCCACGTTAGAGCGGGATACAACATGAAATGGTTGTATATTTAGAGAAAGGGTCTTTCGAAGAGTCTAGGCGCCAGGTACTGATTGAACTTTTCTTTTAATGAAAAGAATGTGATTTGTATGTTGACACATTAACATGAGAATAAAACTTTTTTTTTCTGAATCACATCATGGAATCTGTCTGTGTCTTTGTTTTTTTTTCCCCCCAAAGCGCTTATTTATTGCTTTAATTTTCAGTTTTCTCCACACACACGCGCTCCCTCTCTCCCTCACTCCTCTAAAAGCTGAGTTGATAGAAAACATTCAATTTTGCTGTAAAATTTGATGCTGTCTTTCAGAAAAGTTAAAGGACAAAATTCAATCTATTTTGCTGAAAGTGGCGTCCAGTGGAAAAGTGGCTGATGAAATGCCATCAGTTACTGCGATGAGATAAGGATGTGTGACAATATCAGTCTGAATCTCGCAGATAAAGATGCTGTCTTCCTGTGAATGAAATGAGCAGCTGTGGACCTCTTGGCTCTGTCTCCTCCTCAGCAGCATGTCAGCTGTAAATCATGTCACATTTGGATGTCCTCACATAAGAATGCAGATTTAAGCAAGCCAGAATAAGCTAGAGAGAAACGGAATTCTGGTAATCGTACTATAAAATGTATTTCAGGCATCAAGCACACAGTCTCTTTGTCATATGCTAAATAATAATGAAGATCAGACTTTGTATTTATCTGACTAACGGTGACTTTACAAGGTTTCTGCTCATTGTTACCAAGTTTGAGCTCTTAAGCTTGCAAGAGCTGCTCGTTGGATGGCATCTCAGCTCTCAGCTTAAAACAGGTAACCACCAAAAGACCTACAGTTTTACCCTACAACCCTTGTTAATCAGATTTCATAATATTTTTGGTGCATTTAATATTTGTTGCAGCAGAATTACAGAAACCGATCAGCCCCAAGACACGATGAACCCCTCTTTTTCAATTATGGGCTTTAATTCATTGCCAGTACCTAATTCCCAAAGATCAGTTTGTTTCCTCAGCCCATATAACATTATTCAGGAAAGACTGAATTTGACCATTTTTTTGCTAAATTTAGTCTTGCATGTTTGTTTGTATTAAGTAAAATGTAAAGCTTTTGTTAAACAAATTAACAGTATCTCATCATCTCAAAGGATTTTTTCCCCTACTTTTCCAAATAATGTGAAGAATTTCTCTAGCCCACTTTCAAACATACATTGTCTGCACTATAAAAAAATTGTATATTTCTGCAGCTTTCTATGAGTTGTTTCCATGCAGTTGGAGAGCCTGTGGCTACAAGAGAGCTTACTGGTTGATTGGGTGCCTCTAGCCTGAGGTTAATTCCTCTGAGCGCCTCACATGGTCTTCTAACCAATAATGTCACAGTGAATGACCACCCTCCAGCTGCCTGTCAAGATCAGTGGGGCAAGAAGGAACCCACCATACTCATGAAAGGTCTGCAACCAGACACACTACTTCCTACATTTGGTGAGAACATTAATTGTTTGATGTCACTTAATGTTCTCCTCCGAGGACCATGTGCTGTTATGTGCAGGTCTACTGTGCCATGTTCCAATTCTTTATGTCCTCCAAGTCCCCTCTTGCCTGTTTTAGAAAGGAGTAGGATCTCAAACTTTTCAACCACGGTGTCTGTTTCAAGACAGCTGCTGACAGCTCAACTGAACTTGAGAAGTCTCAAGTCTGACAGTAGGGGATCTTTGTAGTCCACACTGGGAAGCCATGGCCTTTCTCAGCTCATGTCAGGCCTTGCTGTTGAAGAGAAGAGGCATTTTCTGCCTCTTTTCTATCTTTCAGCATGATGGGATGAATTCACCCATTTGTCCTTCCTCTGGTTCTGCATGGTGTTAACTCAGATCTCCCACTATCCTGCAAGTTCACCATGTGATTGCTCTCACCCTTATCTCTTCTTCTGTCAGCACTGAGACCTTTAGGCTCCAGTTCCACTGCCCTATAGGAACCACTCACCCAACAGCAGGCCTTTCATGGTGGGGCAATCAATTCAAGTCCATCCCCCTTACAAAAAACACCGGCTAGATTTATCATCACGTATAATGTGTGATGGGGATTTGCTGTTGCTTTGGAAACTGTACTGTGCATAATATGCTACTTAAATTGATTTCCTTATTGGTGAAGCCTTGGTTCCACCAATAATTATCCATGTCTAAAATGATCACATGTTTATTTGTTGAACTTTTGAGATAAAATGTCAGGGTTCCCTCATAGCAGATCCTGCTTGTAAATTAGCATCACTTGCCTGTAAAATGACAGTTCTCTGTTTTACCAGCAGGAGGACAGTTTCAGAGCTTGTTCAAGCCTGTTCCCACACTTAATCCAGCTGCCTGCGCACTTGCTGATCAGATGCTGTTTACCAGCACCCCCATCAGCTACAGCCAGGCAGCAATCAAGGTTTCTAAACGCAAAACAAATCATCGCCTTGAAATTTCTTCTTGCTGTGAACCTCATATCTAATATGCATACCAAAGGTGGGTAGCTGTGTTGGACTGCACTGCGCCTTTTTATGTAAGTTCAAAATGCTTGCACATACAGTCATAACTCTGAAGTGCTATAATTTACAGATTGGCTTCCCTTCAGAGTTTTACAGCTCAGCCCCTCCCCAAGTTGAAAAGACTCCCAGCAGTCACAGCAGCTATTTTTGTTGAAGCACTAATATTTCTTTGATAATAAATAACTATCATAAAACACACATCATACTCGGACATGTTTACTTTTCAAATGATCTGTAGCTACTTGAGATTATGTGTCATAACTCCGTCATTGAGACATGTAGTACTCATCTCCAAAAAGAAATGCTTACTGGTATCCCTTGATCTTGTGTACATTAATCAAACAAAGAAAACAAGGTAAACAAAACGAAAAATGCATTATGAAAGACTTAACTGAGAGATCTTTATTGCAAAACCACCTCCAAGAAATCAGAAGTGTTGTGACACAAGTGGTTGAGCACCTGCCTGGTCTGGCGCTCAGGGGTCAGTGGTTATTCAGGGCCACAAGCCAGCTGTCCCCCCCATATCCTTTGCCATCACCAATCCACGCCTGTTTTTGGTCTAATATGTGAGCTAAAAATGCAAGCGTATTACAGTAATTGTCCGAGCAGGGCTTTCACTCTGTATGTGTGTGTAGTCATTTTTCAAAATGAAATCAGGGACGCCCATCATGCATGGGTGAAAAGCCCCTGTCTCAGTGATTGAAAAAGTGGAGCACTATCCATGATGAGAATTCGGGGCATTAATATACCCCCCACCCACCCCCATCATGCAAGATTACTATTGGGGCTCATTGTTTGATTTGATTTGCTTATACAGCAAGCTATAATCCTCAAAAATTATGACTGATCGATACAGCCTCTTTCCAAACGTCTTTGCGACATGCGTCACTGGCGTGCAATAAAGACGCAAAGGCGCAATTGTAGCCAACCTCCTTTATACACCCAAATCAGCGGACACCAGTCGGTACTTGGAATAAACGTCGCGGTCTTGCTGCCCTCTGTCCATCTTTATTATTAGCGCTTCGCTCCGCCCTCCTACCTGTAAATCTCCCCGCTCTCCTCTGGAGCGGATCTGACAGGCGCTCTCAGCTGGCCGCTCCGCGCCAGGGCTGCAGGGGACCGAATGGAGACAGCGACATCCACCCGAGCGCCAATCCTTTTTACGCAGAATTGACAACGGAAACGAGAATATGTAGTCCCGTGTTCTGCATTTCGCAGCTAAACACTTAACCAAATTGAATTACAAGTTCGATGATTTATTTATTTATTTATTTGTTCGCTTTGCTGCAAACCCTTCACAGTCGATTGACGCTGAAAGAAAGTAGAAATCGATTCTCCGCCTGCTGATCGACAGGATCCCTGAATGGAAGACGGCTAGAGAGGTCGCCTCGCCGAAGACTGGCTGCAACAATTTACACTGTCGTTGTGTTCACTTTATTCGACACACAAAAAAGGGACTATTAGTGGCAGCCTCGACGGCTGCACGACGCCGTTTCTGTCATGGCATATGGCGTGAAAGAGGCAGAAAACCCCTCAGAATAGCGCATATAGATTCGTCATTATTGCGGATTTAAATGCCTCTCTCCAAGGGCCACCGACCCGTTATTTCGGTCAGGTTCGTGAGTGCGGTGTCTCACACTGTTACGAATAAGCAAATCTAAAATACAGAAAGACTCAGTCGGGTGGGTGACCATAATCTACAGCAAATAGGGTTTATTTTTTTGATTTCTTTTCTTGTTTTTTCTTTCTTTCTTTCTTTCTTTTTTTTTTTTTGTTTTGTTTGTTTTGTTTTTTAAGCAATATGGCTGGTGAGTGGGGCTGGGGACGCTGGCAGAGGCTCTCCAAGGCTCCTAAATGCTAGCTGAGGCAGATGGCACGGTTCCCCATGGAAGCGACAGCTCTATGAGGACAAGCAATATAAATAATAATATAAATCCGGACTCTTCAATCTTAATATCCAAGATGGAAGACGTTGTCATCCCGTTCTCGTCTGAGGTGCCATGCGACAGTAATGGACAGCGCATGTGGTGGGCATTCCTCGCCTCCTCCATGGTGACGTTTTTTGGGGGTCTCTTCATCATCCTGTTATGGAGGACCCTCAAGTATCTGTGGACTGTTTGCTGCCACTGCAACATTAAAAACAAGGTATGGCTGCTGCTGTGTGAACCATATTTATTTCTCTTTGAATCCGTCATGCAATCACAGATGAAGCAAAGGCTGTGGGTATACTCCTCTATTTTTATGTGCCACTGGTCTAACTTGTTGTTCTGCATGGGCCTTCATTCTGCCACTAAGCTGAATGGCAAGCTTTGCAACCATTGAAGGAATATGAGGTTCCAGTTCCTGTGTAGTGAACATACCATGATTGTTAATCTCCTTAGGCTGTTTACTCCCACTCGTGAATGAAGGGGGTGATGTTGCATGACAGATAAGGGTGGAAAGAGAGGAGAGGAATTCCTGCATTTTATTTTGGTCCAGCATGTATAGATTTATCCTCATGCCACATCGGCTCCAAAACTTCTAGGATGACGGTAAACATTTCTGATGGTTTTATGCAACCTAACACCTGATCGCTCTTATCTCACCTTCCATAGGGAATTCTCCAGTAGATCCAGGCTGCTGCCCCTTTTACATAGTGTGCACCGTGTAATTTTGGACACATGATTCATTCTTTTGCAGCTTTCTTCTGCACATTAAATGTCATGGTGGACTGATGAAGGTAACCTGTGTGCAAGACTAATATAGAAATAAGATAATAAGGGTGACTGCCCATTACTTTGCTTGGGGTGGATGAATCATACCTGATTCATATTTGGTTCATACACGACTACACACTGTGTAGTGTGAGTGCCCCCCTGGATGGACAGAGGGACAGTTAAAGGTAATTTTGTTCTGAGTGTGTCTTTTTATTTTTTATGCTTGTTTGGTACGTGGCGATCCTTAAATATGTCAGAAAAGTAAAAATTAAAACGAGAAGTGCAATGACAGTTGGTCTGCTGTTGAATATAAACGAGTCAAATAGAGGACTTTCAGAGAAAACTAAGTAAGTTAAAACCCTTGTCCTTGATGGATTGCATCCAGTCCATTTCTCTCCTGCTGCTGTCACAGATGGAGATGGTGCTTTTGCTGGAAATAACTAATCAACTTATCTTTTATTGCTTATCACTGCTGGAAGTTTTCAGATGAATTTAATCCCATCTATTTGGTTTTTCTTGTTTTGTGTTACCTCAAATACCGACATCTACTCATATTCTTCCATTAAATCATAATTTATTAAAAAAATTAAGTTTAATGCATGACTGTAATCTAAATAAACTAGTTGATGATGATGATGTAGTTTTACATTTGTCAAAGATTCCACAAAACATTTCATTTAATCATTTATAAACTAATAATAATTCATTTATTAACTACATGAAGACAATCTGAAACAAGACCAGATTTTTTTAAAAGTCCCACACACATATTTGTTTAAAGAACAAGTGTGTTAACCTTTGCTCCTTACGCAGCAATAACGGGAACTAAACATTTCCAGTAAGTCCTGATAGGCTCTGCACATCAGCTTACAGGTATTTTAGCTCATTACAGAACAACATTACCTCTCGGATATTCATCCATTTCCTCACATGATCTGCTTGGCTCAGGTCCACAATATTTTTTATTGGATCATCATCGTTTGGTAAATCTTGGATGGCAACTCAAACCATGTGACTACCAATAGCATATTTCTCAGATGAGATAAGGTTGTGTTGCTGGATTGCAGTGGATCTTATTGAAACCAAAAAGATGGGATCTGAAATCCCATCTTTCCTCATGACTTTTGAGATTTCCACTCATGCAATTGACTTTACTTGGGAGAAAAAAAAGGTGGGGGGGAGGGTGGAATTGCATGAGAGCAGAAATATAGTCCAACCTCTGGAAGGATTTATGGAAAAAAACAAAACAAAAGTATCTTCTAATAAGATTTATTTTACACTGCAAGATAATTCTGCCCATTATGCTATTTACTGTACGCCATTACTTGTTTATTACATGTTTATATGCTCATGGATCAGAAATGGCATCAAACCATATGCCATCCTTCATATTTCTCATAGTCTTGCCAATATAGTGATGAAAGTAAGCCATGCAAATATAATTAGGTATCCATCTTGTGATTGCTGGTGGGTATCTGGTTGCATCTCATCCCTTGTAAATGAGGAGAAATGGTGAAAATGAAAGTCTGCCTGTGTTAGTTCTCCCTCTGTGTTGCTGTGTGTGGAAGGCAAAGCCCTCCAGTTAGGTGACTTTGGTAGGCTTGACACTTGGCTGTGGAGGGAAAAGGCTTGTTAGGAGAATTAAGGAGGAGAAACTGGATCCGTGTTCAGCTGACTAGTGCAGCCAGCTAAGTTGGCATGTGTCAGAAACAGGATGCATTGCTGGCGTGGGGTGGCGGTTGGCTTTCTGTAGCATTACTGGGAACCTGGAATCAGAGGCAAGGAAATAGAGGTGGAAAATCTGAGGGGGGACACAGGAGGATGTGGAAACAGAGGGTGTGAGGGTGACGAAGGGTTTTAGAGAGGGTGTTGCATTGCATATGTAAAGTCCTCCCCCTGTGCTTGGCCTCTGACACACAGCTGCATCCTAATTCTTTTAAATGGCCCCTTTCTCTGCCAGGATTATTAGAGAGCAGTCAGAAGATCATACAGGAAGGAAAAATATGATAAAAGGATGTTGCAAAGGAAAATGTTCAGATGTTGATCTCAGAAATAAGACCGCTTAAAGACACTGACTATGAAACATGGAGTGTCAGCCTGTTTTGTTTTTTTCTTTTTACTGTAAAGCCAATAAAGGTGTCTGAGATTTGTAGAACGCAGTCAAAAGCTGTAGGAACCAGCCATAAGGATTTTTTTCACTGCCTTTATAAAAGACAGTTGTATTGCACATTAAAAAAAAGAAACTTTATAGGTATGGCACTGTCTCCTGGGTGAACTAAACACAGACCATTAAAAGAACCCATACAGGTTTCATAGCACCATGTTCTTAACAATCACATTTATCAGCCAGTTGTTTCAGAACACGCAAATACCATTTTTAATCCACATCTCAACCACATTTGTAACTTTATTACTTCTTAGTTTCTCAGCAAGCACCAGTCCTCATGCTGCCTGGATGAGCTACATTTTTTCATTCTCTTTTTACAGCACAGCTTCACACTTCCTAAATAAGGAGCTTCCTACTGAGGGAAAACCACACTTAAGACAATCATAACACAAATGCATGACTGAGAGAAATGGAGGCGCAGCCACTCTACTGAAGTGGAGGAAGACGTGCTGAAATGCTTGTTAGCAATGAGCTGGCTCTGTACTTTCTGCTGTGCGATTTTATGAATATGTGGAGTTTTCTGCAGTTTTCTGTGGTGGGCTGCTTCACTTCTGTACGGTTATCTAATGGTTTAGTTATGTACTCTGCATCATGCCACCTCCAGCAGTTCTTATATGACGCCTCCGTTGTTTGAGTTGTGTGGAGAGGAGAAATATGGAGGCTTTGTGGCATCATTCTCTTTTGAAACATGAATGGCCTTTTCCCCATCGACCTCTACAGATCTGTGAAAACATGGCTTTATAACAAATTAAGAGGAATTCCTCACAGGATCTGGTAAATCAGATCATTTAAACTACTGATGTAGTGAAGCAGTTAACAGACTGCTGCAGGGCCGGCCCTAAGCAGGATTTAGTGCGAATCATAAATGGCTGCTACTCTTTGTTACTTTACGCAGGACGTTTTCTAAAGGTCCATTTATGCTCCCTTACATGCGTAAATAGAGATATCCTTTTCAAATGTTGCCATACGTCATCGTCCTCATACTTCCATGCATCTTTTGTGTTGCCATGGTTGCTAATACAATTCTTCCACTAGTGGGCAGTGCTAAGTTCAGAGTTCACTCCCACAAACTAACGTCCGTTTCAGACATGGTTTGGCAGGAGTAATGCATTACTATAAAGTTGTTTCCGATCACCCAACACACCCTAAACACTCGCATACAGTCTTTATTCAAAAGCGCTTTCAACAATGAGACGTTTATCCTGGAAGTAGAGAATCACAAGATCTTCAGTTCTCCTGTGATTTTGTGATCTCATGGATCCAGCTAGGCGGACTGCACTCAGGGGTGCTCCTCACCTGACACGCTTCTGGTGTGGATTGATTGAGGTCTGAACGAAACCCCAGCGCAGCTGGAACGCGGCGCACACCCACCCTGTGTAAATTAGGTATTTGACAGATAATGCACCAAGCTCAGCAATTTAGATAGGGCCAGACAGGAAATCAGACACGGGTGCAGTGTAAAAACTTCGCAACCACTGAACTATGTAAACATTACGTCATTAATCAGGGGTCTCAGTGTTTTTTTTTTTTTTTTTTTATCATGGATGAGGAGACGTTTATCCTGGAAGTGGAGAACCACATGATTCTCCACTTCTCCTGTGATTTCCTGATTTCGCGGATCCAGGTTGGCAGACTGCACTTACGGGCACTCCTCCTCTGACAACTCCCGGTGTGAATTGTCCCACCATGGAGGTCGAAATGAAACTGCGGCGCAGCCGGAACACAGCGCACATGCACCCGGTGGAAGGTGGGGGTAAGATATAGAGCTGGTAGTGGACTTGTGATCCAAAAGTAGTTAGGAGGGAGAAAATTCAGCTCTGAAAGGATTGAAGTAAGTTATATTTCTTGTGTTTCCTGAGGTGCAGTAGTGTACCCTCTTCTTCCTGATCCACTTGTGCCATTTTATTCCTAAATCAAATCTGAATAACATTCAACATTTGTTTATGTTCTCTGGTTCTCATTTAGTATAAAATGAACCAGTTAGAATGTAAACATTTTTATGACAGCTAAAATGCTAATGCAAATTATTCAAATAACCTATAGATGTGTTACATTGGTTTTTTTACGGTATTGAGAAAGATGGAGGCTGTTCTTTTTAAATCTGTGTGCTCACTGCTTTTTTCTTGGCATACAAATCTCACTCTTGAGGTTAGTGTATATGTAATTTGAGTTTTGTTTCAGGTGAAAATATGCATGCTAAAATCAGAAAAATTTGGCATTAAAATGATATGGAAAATACTGATTAAAAATATGCAGTATTCTTATATTAACTTTAAGTGTTATGTCATTTCAGATGACTTAACATCATCTGTTACTGAACATCTGTTTTTGCTTTTCAGGGCTGTAAAACATTTCTTTTAAATGTAATCTTTGTAGTCTTGCCCTTTTTTATTACAAAACTTTAGATGTTTTGATGTGGAAAATAACACATTTCTAGTGTTATTCTGTCCTGCAAACACATCTCAAACAATACATTTTTATTTAAAAATTCTCCACATATTTTCTGTTGTGGACAGATCAGGATCCAGGCAGGCTAGTTCAGTTCCTGTACCTTCTCCTTTTTCTTCTTCTGCAGCCATACCTTTGTAATGTGTGCAGAGTGGTTTTGCATTATTGCTGTAAAACAGGGGTGTCAAACTCCGGTCCTTGAGTGCCGGTATCCTGCAGGTTTTCATTGTTTCCCTGATCTGACACACCTGACTGAAATGAATGGGTTATTGTGAAGAAGTTGACAAGAAAACTGTTGAATCCATTTGATTTTATTGTGTGTTGGAGCAAGGAAATAACTAAAACCTGCAGGATAGTGGTCCTTGAGGACCGGAGTTTGACACCCCTGCTGTAAAATATTAATGTATCTTTCTGCATGAATGCCATCTGACATGTAAATGAGCTTCACCGAACACAGTGATACAACCTGAAATATAATATTGAAACATTCCATTTTTATAGTTACTAAGACCATTTTATTTCACATATTTGTTTACTGTTGCTTCATTAACGTGTCGCTTGGCAATTACAAGATAACTGAAGTTTCATGGGTAGGATGAGGATGGTGGTCCTTCTTACTGAAGGTTAGATTCTGCTTATGTTCTGATTTATATGGCATAGTTGTGAGGACACACATGGTATCTAGGGTCCATTTTCTTTTCTTTTCTTTTTCTGTCCATCTTAAGATTGACTCTAATGAAATACAGCAACCTTAGTGAGCTTTAAATCATCACAGAGGATCTTCCATAATTGAAGATTGTTATTGATTTTTATACTCGAAGGCTTTCATTGTAAATAAATCAAACCCATCTTAACGTTGGCTGCATTGTATAACAGAGTAAAAACAAAATGCATGGCACAGTGAGCGAAGTTTGCCAGAACGCTCTTCGCTGCATTCACTTTTTAAGAGAAATGTATTGTTGAGGTGCCTGAAGAGAGATACTGGTATGAGTCTGTGTTCCCTTGTGCTTGGCAACGGACCAGCTGCTTTTCACCAGAGCAGCACACACCCTGCCATCAGCTGTTGCTCTCACTAACCTCGGTCATCTTGGCCCAGCTAGCCCAGTTCATCCCACACTGGTTTATTAAAATCCAGAGGTAATGAAGAAATGAACCACTGATCAAATGAGCACATAGATGATGACTTACTGTTCGTGACTATGGGCATGTATTCGCAATTAATTTTTGATGTCTTGCAAGGAATGTTGTGCAGGCAGACCAGGGGTTGAGTTGCATGTGTCTGGTCATGTGTTGTTGTCACTTGCAGGCATGGCCATGTCTCACAGCTGTCCCAGAGTGAAGCATGACTAGTTTTCCCCAGAGCAATCGTGCTAATCTCTGCCCGTCTCATAGGGAGAAGCACTGCAAACTTCTGATTATTGTCATAGTCATTAGTTTGCTAATTAGCTGATGGTTTACTTAGTCTACAAAATGTCAGCATCTGGAGTCTGGCTGATTGGCATTATTAAATATGTGTGTGAGAACGTGTCATCTTTATAATCTCTCTGCTTTTAAATTTTAAACAGATGGACAAATGGATTTTAAGCTTTAGCAACCCACAGTACATATGAGATTTCTAAACTTGTTATATTCAGCATCGCTGATTAACTTTCTTTTTTCATACCCCTCTAATGTGGAATGCGTGACTCATGAGTTATTGCTCTCTTTTTTAGGCCCTAATCCCTAATTCTCTGTGTCTGATTTGATGGCCATCTAGGGACAACTGTAGTGTGCCTTACTGATGTATGTTAATCCACAGATAAGGCAAGACCATAAATCATGCCAGCCTATGTATATCATGAGGCAGACACAGAAGTCAAACCCCATCCCCACCCCTACAGTACCCAAACTGTGCTCTCCTGCTGTCATGCTGTTATGTCTTCTTCAGTCAGTCACCGGACTATTAAAAGGACATCTACTGCCCAGGAAGTATTCAGAGGTTAAAGGGTTATTTGGGGGGGTACCTGGCTGAAGAAGGGGGTAGAGTGTTTGCATTGCATTCCCATCACTGGAAATGTGTGATAGGGTCCCAAGCTATCTGATCCTCACCTAGTCAAACTGGCAGAGGGAAACCATTTGCATAAATATCAAATGTTTAAGGCTGGCTAAGCTGGCATCGGTGGTCTGCAGGAGGGAGATAGCTAGCTTCAGTAGCTTGGGATCATAGCTTATGGTTTTAAGTCTACTTGCTTTGCTCCTCAGCTGTTGTTGAATTTAAACAGCTTGACATCAAAGGAAGAAGTGTGTGTAGGTGTGGTTTACAGTCACAAAGTCAAATTAATATTTTTCTTTAATTACCACGAATGACAGATATCCATCCAATCCATGTGGATTTCCCTTTTTGTTTTAAACTAAGTTCTGTACGTGGACCTTACTTTTTGTTTTCAATCTTAGTTTGTCTAATTACTTAGAAAGTTACTGGAACTGACTGTAAGAAAAAACGTTATTGCTTAATCCACAGATTTTCTCCTTGCTTGTGCCCAATGTGATCTCTTGAGATACACTATAGCCTCTACACAGCTAAGACCTCCTCCACTTCCTATTTCTGATACTTGAAAAGTAAAATGCATTAATTTTACCTCCAAGGTAATCAAAGCTGTAATTTATGCATTTTGCTAAAAGAAATTAATTGCTATTGCTGTTGGTATAGATCAATCACTGCAAGGACAAACCAGTTCAGGGACAGTTTTTACCTGACAGCCCTGAACAAATGGTTGACTAGTTGATAAATCCACCTCACGTGCCTTAATAAGCTACCTCATGTGTCTTTACTTTGCACTTAACACCTGTGCCTTAATTAAAATAAGAAGACATTGCAATAATTTAAGTTGAAGTTTGTTTTTCCTGTAAAATGGTATTTGGGACCAATACCTTCACACTTTTTGTTTCAGAATTTTTCATTACTCTTTACTCAGTGTTTTTATTAGTGTTTGTATTATGATTATTATTATTTTGTGTTTTCTGTACATAATTTTATCATGAGAGATGCCCTAACTTTTCATGCCATAGCACTGAATCCCAGCATTTAAACAGGCCAGGCCAGTATTTTGTGGTGCGGATTATCAGGCAGAGCCAGCCATCTCCTCTTCTCCCCTCAGCTTTCTTCCATTCCCCCTCAACCCACCCTCAGTAATCAACAGTGATACACAGACATCAAAACGCAGTTATTGTTATAACTGATGCTTTGAGCTACATGCAGCAATGCTAACAAAAAGACAGCGTATGCAGAGGACACAACAGTGACCTTCAGTTATCCAATAGGCACTTTTAATGCTTCCTATTTAGAGATCAGACCTGTCTTTTAGTACCATTCATAGCCCTTTGAGCTTCCATTTTTAGAGAAGGCTTGGAAAGTGTTAGGACTACACATTACCACCACAGCTACTGCCTTCAGCAACCACTCTCAATTAACCTCAGAGGGAGCCAGGCTAATGTACTAATTGTCATTCTTCTAGCAGACGTAATGCAGACTCAGATTTTTCTTGCCTCTCAAACCAGCATGTTGCAATGCTAGTATTGCACCTCATGTGGTAGTACTCCAGTGTGTATTTGTTAAGTGAGCACTATACACTAATAAAACGTAATGTTATTGGAGGGGAAATGGAAGTCTAAATGACAACAAAGGGCATCCTACAAGCTAAACCTCATTCAGACAAAGTGCATGGGCCTGCTACAACACGAGTTTACCTCTTGACTTCTTCTGACATTTTCCAGAGTGGTTGCACAGAATGAAAAGCCCAGCTGTCAATTATGGGCTTGTTTGATGCTTGCAAAAGTGAAATCCCAGAAGGTCTTGTCTGACTCAGGTTTCCTCTGATGCCCAACATACTTCTGTATGCTGTGAAATGTATGTAGACATGAACAATGCCAGACAGACCAATTTCAGAGTGACATGAGCTTGGTAAAATGATGCCTCTAGAGTTGAGCTCCAAATGACAACATGTGTAGACATCATGTACCGCTGATGAACTGAGAGCATGGGTTCATGTCTGGATGCCGCATTAAAGATAGATGATAATGTAGAGCTGCCGCACTGCTCAATGATAACCGATTCCATTGAGTTATAACAAGGGTTTAACAAAGCAGCAGTTATCAGAGTATTAAGTTTCATAGCTCGCTAGCTGAGAAAAAATTAGACTGGTGATACTTTTAATCTATATTAACAAGTACCTTTCATCTCAATAAAAGCTCTTTTAAACATCTGAGACAAGCTTTGCTTTGACAAACAATAAAATATATACATAAAATAAATTTTGAGCTCCACTGGAAAGCATGCTCAACATCCACACAGTACAGAACGAATAAATGCAATTTAACTGATTGACCAGGTTTGCATTATTAATAAGTGTGTGCTTTTATCACTGTCAACTTTTACATCATGTATCTGTAGTAGCCATCTATTCAATTCAAATGACTCAATTCAGCTATATTAGTATAGCAGTAAAGCACTTTTACAGACATAATTAGTTCCAGCCAATTCCTTGTGATCTACTTAAAACAAGTTCACGTTAGTCCAATATATAATCACTGTTTTCGTACAAAGAATACATAAAAAATAATGGCTTATCTAAGGAAACCAATAGATTGAATCTTCAATTCAATTCCCCATCCTGATAATGCACAGGGCAGTGGGCGACAGTGGAGAGAAAAAATCTCCTTTTTAATAATAAGGAAAAACCTCCATCACAACCTGTCTCGGGGAGGGGAGTCATGTGACACAACTTGGGGGTTTAAAGAACAGGAAAGAGGAGTCAACAGGTACCACAATTTTTAGCCAGGGACATCTTCTGAGAAAGAACTCCAACTCCAACTCCACTTCATTTATATAGCACTTTTAAAACAACACAGTTTACCAAAGTGCTCTACACCAAAATAAAACAAAACAGTAAAAAGTATTAAAAAATACGATCAGCCAATAAAATAGTATATAAAAAAAAGTATAAACAAAAAAAAATCACAAAAACCAACAACTCAACTAGTGTTAAAAGCCAAAGAAAAAAAAGTGTTTTAAGCAATGATTTAAAAACAGCAAGTGAAGAGGCCTCCTTTAATATGCGGAGGTAACTGGTCCCTCAGTTTCGGTCCAGCTACAGACAAAACTCAGTCACCTCTAAGTTTCCTTTTGGCTGAGGGGATGGTTAAAAGTGAGCGGTCTGCTGACCTGAGGGAACGTGATGGTGTGTAGGGCTGTAGGAGGCCTGACAGAGACTGTGGGGCGAGACTGTGAAGGCACTTAACAACAAATAAAAGAATTTTGAAATCAACCCTAAAACGAACGGGTAGCCAATAAAGGGAAACCAAGACCTGAGTAATGTGCTCTTGTTTTTTAGTGCCAGTTAAAAGCCGAGCTGCAGTGTTTTGGACCAGCTGCAGCCAATCAAGGGAAGTCTGGGAGTCACTGTCGTGAAATGGAAAATATAAAGTCAACAGACAAAAAGGGAAGGAGGTGCTCAGTGCATCATGGGATGTCCCTCAGCATAACTAAGGGATGGGTAACCACCCATAACTGTAAGTTTTTATCAAAAAGGAAGGTTTTAAGCCTAATCTAAAAGGTAGAGAAGGTATCTGCCTGCCAAACCCAAACTGGAAGCTGGTTCCATTAGAGAGGGACCTGGTTGCCAAAGGCTCTTCCTCCCATATTTGGGATAGCCGAATAAAAGGGAATTGGAGTAGTCCAATCCTGAAGTATCTCTGCCTCTCACCTAGTAGCTGCTGGGAAAGGCTCCAGCCCCCAAAACTCTGAATTGGAATAAGTGGTATATTATATGGATGGCAGACTTGAAGTAACAAAAGCATGAACTAGTTTCTTTGTATCACCCTGAGACAGGATATTCCTCATTTTAGCAGTATTTCCTGAGACCCGGGGGAAAAAAAGTTTTTATTTTTAATCTTTTTATGACAATTCATGTATTGTGGTCACAAGAAACATGTTGCAACATAATTTTTTTTCAAAAACAATGTTTATTAATTTTTTATGGACTGTCCCTTGTAGGGGACACCGGGTCCTGCACATTGTAATGGTGCATTTATAATAGTGAATTATTTTTTGTATGGATTTCTTTTTAAAAAATCCTTTCATTTAATGACCATTTAACAAGATTAGGACAGGAAATGAAGAAATTACAATGAATGATCTGGTTCTGGGTACCAGGGACAGTTCTCTCTGAACATTAGAGTTGTAGTTTGGCAACCTCATATGTTTTTCCAGCAACCATTTTAGATTGACTCTTATTTGTTTTTGCACCTTGGTGTCATCTGACATCTTCGATTTGCACAGTGGAGGGATTCGATTCTTCATAATGGTCCCTGTTCCCATTTTTACACACTGTAATACTAATGAACTTCCCAACCCTAGCTTACACATTGTTCCTGATCATAACATACAATTGTTATTATCCCCTTTAACCTGGCTCAGAATCAGGTTCAGGGTCAGATTCGTCCTTCGAGTGTTGATCATCCCCCTCTATCTCCACTTCATCTCGCTCATCTTCATACAGGTCTCGGTCTAAATCTCCCTCCACGTTTCTTTGTAAAACCCTGTCCACCTCACTTAGCCCTCTGCTCCCTGATGTAACAGAAATAGTTAGCAAGTCCTGATGTCCACCACAAAGGACATCACATAAAAGTTGTGTTTTTAAAGGATTAAAATTGCTGTGTCTTTTAAAATTTTTTTGTAATTTAAAGTAAAGATTTTAATACTAAATAAAAAACTTGATTTTTATTAACAGAAACAAGATATCTGTCAAAAATTGTTGACTTTTCTCTCTGGTTGTTGCAAAACATGAAAATTGAAATTCCCTCCATTTTGAAAAGACACTGCATGTGCTGTGTTGGCCACACCCCACAACAGGGACATCAGAAGAGAGTTCAGGATGTCTTCTTAAAGGAAAAGTAGCAATTACATACATACTATAAATAATGCTTGATTTAGAGGTCTGAGACTCATGTCCTGCACAGAGGACAAAAATGAATTGCCGGGTCTTAGGGGGATAGGTTAAAGAAGGCGGTCCTAGAAACCTGTTTAAAATGTGAGTCAAAGGACAAATCAAGGTAAAAAACGAAAGGTTCCTCACTGTAGAACTGGGAGCCAATTTAATGCCATCCAAATTAATTACATAGCTAGACAATTTTGTCATGAGTCTTTGAAGTTCAAAGACAGCCTCAGTCTTGTCCAAGGAGAAAACTCAGAGTAATCCAAGCTCTTATATCTTTAAGACATCTTTGTAATCTGACTAACTGGTTTGTTAAGTTTGTTTTTAGCTCACAGATCCAAATATAGTTAGTCCTCTCCTATCGTAAATATCTGCATAATGCTTGAAAGTACACATGGTGTCTCTTAACACATTTCCCCCTTCCCCTTTTATAGTTGCATGAATTATAGATGGTATTGTGGAAGTGTTTGTAAAGGCTTTTGTGCGCAGCTGCTGTGTGGCTTTTCTGCAGCTCCAATGTAATTATTGACACTATTGCTTGCTCAATAATAGCAGGACTAGCACTTCGATTCTCCTGTCCACATAACAAAGCGGCTCCCTACAGCATCTTGCAAAGTGACTCTATGTGTGTGTATGTATGGAAGGCTTATTACAACATGTTTCATTATGAAGCATTTTGTTTGTTTGTAACTGCTGTTTTTTTTGTTTTTTAATTTTTTTTTTTACTATTTTCAGTCAGGATTCACATTGCAGATGTTTGTGGATAGTTTGTGGTCTGTGTTGAAATGTATAGTTCAGAGGAGTGGAAGGGATTAATTCTAATATTTAGAGGCTGCAATTCTATCAGCAGTGCTTCTCTATGACATGCAATGCATTGACCACGATGACACTTGGCACCAGCTCTGTGTTTTGGCAGGATGTATTAACCATACTGGCCACAAGCCTCAGCTATTCTGCACAAGTGGGGATTTTCAGCACCATGGAGAGCTCAGGATGGGAGAATGGGCAAAGCCTCTCAGCCTCATGCACAAGTGGCGATATCAGTGCGGCTGAGTATTCAGAAGTTGTTTAACATATCTGTTTTACAAATCAAATATCTTGATTTCCATATAAAAAATGCAGATACTGAGGATAAAGCTTGCTTCAATGAAAGAGGCAAATACAATTTGAATAGAAGAAGGAGAGAGAGAGAGAGAGAGAGAGAGTTAGAGAAATATGCCTTAAGGATCACTTAAACTTAATTTTAACATAATACAGAGCAAGGTACCTAAACCTTCAGACAAACACACATTTAAATGCATTTTATTTAAAAACACAACATAATGATATGGTTGAGGTTGAAGTAAATAAAACTGAGTGGAGTTTTAAAAGTTGTGCTGCAAATTCTCAACAAATTAGGTATCCACTCACTATAATTGAACATCTTTCATAGAAAAAGCTGTTAGACCAAAACAATGTTTGACAAAATGAAACTATAATTTCCACATGAAGCTGCTCTGGTTTATCTGCTGCAGCCCTGTAAATACAGAGAGTAATAACAGCAGCAGGGTTAATTTGTTCCACTTAAACTAAGCAGGAATGTGAACAGCATGCTAATGTAGACGTTGGAGTGCATTTAATATACGGCAGGACTAACTGTCCATTAACGTACCGAGTGTTACACAATTGGAGCCTTTTGTGTAAAACTGGTATATGATCAGGAATGTTATGCTCTAAAAATGGTGAATAACTTTAAATAATGCAACATTTAACATTTTTTTTTCTTAAAATTAAATGAGTAAATATAAATAAATAAAATATTACTATAAACTTGTGCAAATCATTATTGTCCAGTAAACATGACACCATTAGTTTAATTGTTGGCTGCTTACCCAGTAAATATTGTAAAGTTTATATAATAATAGGTTATAGGTTATTCCCTCTGGAACATTTGCTAAGTAAACTTAACGGCAATCTGCTTATTAGATTATGCTTATTAGATTACATTATGTGCAGAGCTGACATTTTGGCTCAAGGGGTGCCAATGGGAGGAAACTCACAAGTGCTCAGAATTGATAGGGTTTAAAAATCCACTCAGTGGAAGTCATGGTTCACTTGTATAACATAACATGTGGCCCTCAGCAACATATAGGCACAGTCAGTGTTTGTCCAGCTGTTTGTCAGAAGTTGCTGAAAATCAGAGTAAAAAACTTAAATGTTTGAACATATGACAATTTCTGACCAATGGTTAGTTCTTTAATTTACTTAAATGTAACGATATGATTTGATACAATATTTTAAATACAGTATTGGCTTTTGTGTTAAAGAATGTGATCGTTTCATAAAAGATTAATTTAGGAAATGTTAGAAGATATTCCGGTTATTTGAAGAATATTACATTTAGTGATTGCTTTTAAAAAAGATTTAGGTTAAGATCGGAAATATTCTTCTACTTTATAAATGATGTGGGTTGCTGCTAAAGCCTAACCTTTAACGGAAGCTTGTTAACAGTTGAGAGTCTGAAAAACATTTCTTAAAAGGAATTCCTAAACAGGCATTGCGCCTTGTCTTTCAGAGCTCAAGAGAGATTTTTGTGCCATAAATCCATTTAAAGTGTGTGCAAAGCTCTTTGTAACCAGCTGTGTTCCCACCAATTTGCTGCAGCCATGCAAACTTAACCTTGGACTTAATACGTTGTATTCAGGTGCAAAGTGCAAGTTTTTTTATGTGAGTTAAACATGTGTGTATATATTGCTTCCTTCAACTGCAGTTGAAAATAATCCACTTGTTAATAAACCCAGTCTGTGCTCATTGACAGTTAAAGGCAAATGACTATGATTTTGTAAATGGGGAATTGTGTGAAAATAAGAATTGTTGTGCTTTCATTACCTTAGAATGAACAGTGTATATCTGAAGTTGCCAGTTACTCCTCCTTGCATCTCCAGGCTGTTACAACAAGACATGGACTTGTACAAAAGTAAGGCTTTATCATAACCTAAATCTAAGCGAACCAAAATAACCTGTGGACTTCCCCAAGTATCCATCCGATGGCCATTGTTGTTTAACATCTACATGCTGCCACTCGCTCAAATTATGAAAAACAACAAAATATGATGACTTAGAAAACCGGTCCATGCATTTACCTTTAGTAGACTGGACTAATGTAATGCTGTCCTCAAAGGTCTCCCTAAAAAATTGTCCATCAGACAACTAAAGCTGTTAGTCTAGAACGCTGCCTCTCTCACTAAGACTAAGAAAGTAGATTATTAGATCTTTACACTGACTTGCAGTCTGTCAAAGAACTGACTTCAAAATCCTGCTGTTAATTTACAAAGCACTGAATGGTTCAGGACCAAAATACATTCAGGATCTTCTGGTTTGCAATGAACCAACCAGATTCCTCAAGTCATCAGGGTCAAATCTACTTTCTGTTCCCAGAGTCAGAACTAAACACGGAGAGGCAGCGTTCAGCTTTTATTCTCCTCACATGTAGAACAAACTTCCAGAAAACTGCAGGTCTGCTAAAATGGTTAAAACTTCTCTATTTCTATTCTATTTATCAAGACAACAGTTAAATTCCCCATGTCTGAACTTTATTTCTTGCTTTTTATCTATTTTATTTTAGGTCTTTTCTTTCTGTTTTTATTTAATTTATTTTATTTCTTTTAAAGTTTTTTATTTATTTTTTTTACTGCACTAGTTATTGCTTCCTGCACCCCGCTCTAATGCTTTCAATGTTTTATGTGAAGCACTTTGAATTGTCTTGTACATGAAATGTGCTATACAAATAAACTTGTGCATCATGTATTGCCTTACATATCTGCAGTTTATGCTGCTACATGTTACTACAGCCTACACACTGAACGTGGTTAATGTGTTAGGGCAGAAAGATTTCACACAAAATGCTTCCTAACTAAAGTGGTCAGTGTCACGTTTAGGCAGCAGGAGTGGGCTGGTGCATGTGCAGGAACAGGCAGCAATGGTCTGAAATCTTGAGTGGGTGTTAAAATGAAGTGAAGTGTCCAATACAGACCTTTAATTGAGACCTCAAAAAGGTAGAATTTAGCTGTTTTGACAAAAGTATTGTTTAGGAAAAGGGCCTACAAATAGTTTTGTTGACAGCAGTGTTGTGATGTTCAATTTTTAAAGTACTATGTTATCTAACACTTATCCTTAAGGTTATAATTGTTAAGATTTCACTCTATATTTATTTAGCAGTACCACGGTTACCATAGTAACGACATACTAAAGGTCACAGCTATGTTTCTGCTTTACATGAAACCAAGTAATTCTTTTTTTTCAGCTTTTTCAAATTTATCATTTGCCATGATGGGGAGAGCTGGGTAACATATTGAAGGACAGAAGTGATGCAGCTGCAAATCTTTATGAAACATTTCATTACACATGCTCAATCATCTCTACAATCACAGGAGCATTGCACGTGGATCAATTAGTTTACAGTAAAATCGGCCTTATGTTTAGTCAGTTTCACAGTTTAATTGTAAAGCAGAGGTAGTGCCAGGCATCTGGTTTTCATTGTCTAATTAAAGCTACAGCTTTGGACTTCTGGTGCACTAGTGACCAAAATAGAACAGAAAAAAAAGAAAAGAACTAAACAACAATAAGGCTGTTATTAGTGAGATAAAATTAGTTTGCAGCACTCTCCGACGGTAGAGTGGAATAACTGGAATGAAAGATATTTTTCTATCAGTATTACTAAAAATTTTTGCTCTGATCAAAAGACAATTGGGAATGATCAGGCCTGATAGACTGATAGAGGGCTTGGTATTCTCTCTGGGTTTGTCTGTATAATGCTGCTGCCATGTGCTCTAATTTTTTTAAACAAAACAGAACAGGCAGATCCTCTGCTGCACATGGTCTTATCTTTTCTCTTAGCATCTTCATCTAATATCAACCTGCAGGTTTCCCTTGTGTTTCCCTCAAAGGAGCGATGGCCTGTGATTTTTGCCAGGCGAGACTGGTCTCTGCTGCAAAGCTGTTGTTCAGTTTGTCATTTTTTAGTCAGGTTTACAGAAATAGAGATTTTGTTAAACACTAAAAAGACTTGCCCTCATAAGTTGCTTCGAATTAGAGAGCATGACAAGAAAGAGTGCAGTGGAGTAAGATGGACTGCAGGAAGGGATTAAACAGGTGCAATCTCTAGCTGTCTGCTTTTGACAGTTTATGAGCACATTAATTGGACTTTGTGGTGAATTTGCCCTCTGCCTTAAGGAACTGACCTCTGCTCAGAGGATCAGAAATGGAAAACAGCTACTTGGGTGTGACCTGAGAAGGAGCCCTTCATCTTTGCCTCAAAAGAAGTTGTGGTAAAAGCTGACAAGGTTCACTGGAGAAATTAGCTATATGCATATACTCGCATGATACTTTAGTGAATAGAACAGAGACTATTCATGCTGTACTGTTGTTGTTTTCTCTTCCTGTGGGACTAGCCTCAGCCTGCAAACATGGCTGCTCTGTAATTACTCTGTAACACAGCCTCTGACCATCACCGCCGTGCTCCTTGTCCATCAAAGCCTCCTGTTCTTGGCGAGGTGTGCATGTGGGTGTGAAAAATACAGGATTTATGTGATTTTAAAAATGCATGCTAGGCAATAGGAACAAAGACACAAGTCTGGAAATACATCTCCTTGTTATAAATAGATAAAGAGGATCTGTCTTAGCCTTGTTCAGCCTTCTAGAGTCTACTTGTTACCAGCCATTTCTACTCTACAGTCTAACAACCAAAAGAAAAACAGAGCTTCTTTGTTGCAATGCTGCTACTTTATTTTGCTCACAAAACATTTAATTAACCCAAACACTGAATTTTACAATGTTAATCACAGATGTCTTGAGCTTTCATTTTAGAGGACTGAATTACAGAGAGGGACTTGGAACAGCAGTGAGAGGCCAGCGAGCAGAGTGGCAGTGGCTGTGATACATAGAGATAGCAATGCATAATGTGATTTACTGCTTTCTCAAGGCCTGCTTTGGTCCTGCTGTTTTCATTCACACATATAGCACACTCACACACATGCACACACACACACACACACACACACACCATTAGCAGTATTAGGAGCCTGACATTTAAGCAGTGTATGCCACAGGGGTGGTGGTTTGTCTTAGAGTGCAGCCACTTTGTGACAGCACATGCACATGGAGGCATAACAGTTTGGAAGAAACCAGAGCTGCAAACAAGTCAATATAAACTCCAGATGGTTTGGAGAAAGGATGTTATAAGAGGCAAAACAGTCACGTTTTTGCTTTTGCTGCTGTCATGTCTGCATGTTCACTTTTTACTGATACCAGCAGCTTGATAAAGTAGCCAGTGAATCAGGTGTTTTATTACAGCTAAAGCTCAAAAATGAGTAACAGATTACTATTTATGGGATACCATGTTTTAAATTATATCCTAGTCTAGCTCATTTGCTCAGAAACAAGAAATCTAAACATCTAAATATAAATATTTTTACATTTATGTTTTACATTTAGATATAAAAGGTAAAAAAATGTCAGTGATATGTATTATAAAACTAAGATTTTTTGTACCATAAAGCTTTTGCAGTAATATAATACATTTGTAAAACATTATGTACATATGTAAATTATATATTATCAAATTGAGAATACACAAATTGCATTTATGTTTGGGTCTTTCTCTGTAAATGACTCCTTAAATGAGGAAATATATAAAACTGTCATGTAGCAATAAAGTGTTCTGGAAATCACGCAATAAATAGAAAATTAATAAAAAACGTATTTAAAACATTATGTCATAATAAAAAGATTAACTATGAAAGTCTGTATCTAAGTGATACTGAAGTCTAAATTTCGGAATCTGAGTAAAACTTCTCCAGTTGTCTGTGTGCTTAGAGATAGTTATTTTTTTCTCACCATGTCACCATTTGTTTATTTAGGTTTTATAAACAAATTTGAAATTATTCAACAGAAGTTGTACTAATTCATGTTTGATGAATATACAACAGACACATTAATAGATATTTAGTTTTATTTATTACCCCTTCATGAAATAAAACAAATTATGGAAGCAAACTGGCCAAAAATCTCCAAACCGAGCACATGCTGCTTTCTGTAGTGTCCCACATCAATGGTCATGTATGTTGCATGCTTATGATCACATGCCACTTAGTGCATATAGTGCTAAATACTGTCAGTTCAAATTACGATAGTACTGACGTATGGTATTTTCTGTAGCTTATGGCCTTCTTTCTTTCTGACCTAGTTTTCACTTCCTGGAGGGCCGCGACCTCCTCTTTACCAGTTCATACGAGAGCAGGGGTTATCAACTGTAACACAGTGAAAGTAATACTCCTGCTATGTTAGAGTACTTACCCATGTGAACAGCAGCTGCTGGTCCAATAATCCAACTATTTTTCCACAAGTAAATGGCAAAAAGTAAAAATTATTTACACAGATTTAGTTTTAGTGGAACACCTGTCTCTCTTTATTGCAGGTACAGTTGATATCGGAGTTATAATTTCTTTTCTTTTCTTTTCATACTGGTTTTGCGTTGTAGTTGCTGGTTGGGATGGATGCTTCCTGGGAGCTCCATCTAGCTTTAAAGGTTTTAAAGTGACTTTTTAGATTTGTTTGAACTACATATTTGTCAAACCATGGAATGGAGATAAAAGTTTGATCATTATCAACTGTTTTTTACTAAATTGCGAAAAAAATTATTAAAAAAAAAAAAGTAAAATAACTGAAGTGGAGGAAAAGCATGATAGCCCCATTTGCAGAGCAATGTATTATTAGTTTAATGCTACTACAAATATTAAATTATTGAATTTAATTGTTTGCACACAGCTCTTGCAATGTTCCAGTGAGACAGAGGAAAAACGCTTGAGGTGCTACAGGTGGAATCTCATGAATAATGGAGATGGCAATGTGTCGTTAATTTGCTGTGTGGACACAGATACTGCAGTTGCATTATTGATGGGTAGGAGGCTTAGCTGGAAGGTGGCATTCTTTACCTTGATATTTCTGACACAATATGCCCCCCCCCCTCCAAAAAAAAAAAAAACAAACAAAAAAAACTGGACTAAGCGGTATAGAAAATGTATAAATGAATTACGATAAACAAAACAAAACAAAAAAAAAAGACTTTGGTTATTTTCAAGCCTTTTTGTCACTAAAGTACATTTGTTATATGAGAAATACTGTAAGAAGGACTTGTCCAACCTGGAATGACAGCCATTAGTTTTCATCCCCTCTACACACATGCACACTGGAATATATGTGCACACATGCCAAACACAGGGGGTGTTTGGTTTCTCCCCTTTGTGTAATGTTTTTTCAGGCATATTGGTCTCTTCTTGGTCTGTCATTGCTGAGCAGGGTTTTTAAATAGACAGGGGTCATTTGGAGGCAGCTTAGTTGAAACAGCAACACACGTGATTAAATTAGTGTGCTGTCAGTCGTGTCCATTATTGTGGTCCCTTGGATATTTTCCACCTGCACGTCTCTCCACTTACACTAGTGTTTTCTTGAGTAATTATCTGTGCTCTGCTGAAAGTAGCAGCTGCTACCTTAAACAAATTAATTTAATATATTGAGACAAAATCACAGGTTTGATGAAATGTAAGTGGAACCACTTATGCTGCACTACATGTATGTGTAAAACTTAAATCTAAATCTTGTTTCCATTTCTTTTCATAGCTGGCGGTGATGTGATATCCAATGAGAACAATTTATGCTTTGACATACGGGGTTGCTTTAAATGAGGGTAACCTCTGTGCTTTAACTCTATGTAGGACCTACTCTACATTAAATTGAAATCCTTCGAATCCGGGTAATTCCATGTCTTTTACATCACAGCTGCTTCCTTCTGGTAAGATGGCCAGTGCATTTGATAAACATTAAATTGATCCCAATGTTCTGAAGCTTATCACTTCTCTTGCAGCAGCTGTGTCACATATGTATTTTTTAGTTTTGAAGGCTTGAAAGGCTGCTTATGTCACCTGCTTATGCTACATATAAACAGCGGGACATCTGACTTGAGACAGGCCTGTCTCTTAAGGAGCAAAGATAGAATATCCAGTAAATTGTCAGCTTAAATCCTTCCTCTTAAATCATTCCTCCCTGGTATTTCTATTCTAAGCACACACACTAAATCTGGTTTCCATGAAAAGCATTGCTCTGCTTTTCCTGCTCATCTTGTTTTAAACAATCATGTATAAGAAGCAACATCAGCGGCATTATTGATCTCATCTGTGGTATCATTTGATTATTTATTTATTGCTTTAGCCTCATGCTGTCAAGTTCAGTTGCATTGCTTTTACATTTTTCATTAGCATAAATTTCTCAAGTTAAAAAAAAAACAACAAAAAAACAAAACCCTCTCTGGAGGGTTGATCATCATCTGATTATATTATACAGTATATCCTGTTACTGATGGTATTATGTTACTGCTATGATACAGCAGATTTGATGGATTTCAGCATCTTTTCAGCTGTTTGCCAAGTTACAATTTTAATTAACTACAAATTAGTTGTTCGTTCAGAAAAAACTAAACATGTTTTTTTTTTTTTTTTTTTTAAGTTGATAATATGTCTGTAAGGATGGAACTTATTAAAACAGTTAGGTAGCCTTTTTCCTTACCCAAACTGAGGCATTTTCTCCATCACTGTTCACTGATACTTTAGTTAAAGCTGGACAGCTGGATGAATGTATTGATGACTAACTGAGTCTGTTAGAATTCTACTTGGTAAATGATAAACTTGCACAGTTGAATTAAAAGTGTTTTATAATAGAATAAAAAAAAACAACAACCCTTGTTACTGCACTGTGCTACCCTTCTTTTTTGTCCTCTGTGTGTGTCCTTCACTTTCTGCCAGTTTTGACTTTATTTTTTCACAGCAGGAGAAACAGATGTGGCGTGAAGGACGAGTAAAAAGTGTCAGTCATGCGAGTCTCACAGAGTGAGTGAGAATTAGCTGCCCTGTGATGTGTTTTTCCACTTGCTTGTTCACGGAGGCTGTGTGGAGGCATTTTTTTAGCTGAAGACATTGCAAGATAGGCCTTGAATATAGATGCATTCAGCTCCTTCTGCTCGCCCATTTTGTCCAGTTTGTAAATGGAATATTCCCACATGGATGACTTTGTATTCTCTTTACCATAAAATCCTCCTCCAGCTGCATTTGTGGAAGACAATGTATTGGCGAGAGAGAATTTTTCCAGGGCTTGACACCTGGGGAGTTGTAATTTTTACCCCTAACCTTTGTTGGGCGGCCTCTCCTGACAATAAGCAATGCAGTAGATAAGGTCTGTCGCTCATTGTAAAACTAAAGGTTGAAGAAATGCATGAATGACAGACAGGATGAGCGCAACTACTGGTGTGAATGATGGAGCATGTGAAGCATGTGTTGGTTCTGTGCAGGCTCAGGAGGTTAGGATATATTGGCTGCATAATTTGGTGTGACCAAGTGTGATCACATTAAAGCTCAATATGAATCTTAAGTTACTTAAGCACCGCTCTCCTGTTGTCATTGACATTTCCTTGAGACTTGGCTGCTGTTGGTGACTTTAGATGAATGCGGAAGAGTATATGTCTTGTAAAGCTCAGGCCACGAGTATTGAGTGTATACCAAGGTTGCACTTGGACTGTTTTTCACTGTCCGACAATCTAAATATAACGTGATGGTATTTTGGTATTTTGCCACCTGCATTATTAGAACACTTTTCTTTTGCATAGCGGTGCACCGTTAATGTGGAGCGACACACATTAGAAATGTGTAACCTTGACATTTTTAGCTGTATTTGCAGAAATATCACATTTTATTTGCCTCTTTCGACTCGGAAATCTGTCAGAAAAAGTGTGAAGCTTTTCTGCATTTACATGAATGTACTGTTGCTGTGTTCATTTAGCCCCTGTTAAAATCTGTGTCCACCTGTTTCTTATCATTTTGGAAGATTTAGTACTTTTTGTACTGTAAAGCCAAATTAAGGTAGCTGGTTTTTACAGCTGTCATCATCATCATTATTAATTTATCTATAAAGCGCTTTAACACTGACCATAGCTGAAAGAAAGTGCTGTACATCTGAGATAGGTAAAATAAAAGCATAAAAACAAGTAACAACAACATAAAACACTGACTAAGACTATCATCCAGGTCTTGCAAGAAAACATAAAATAGATATGTATCCAAAGTGAATAAGTGTTACAATAAAACAGAGAATATGAGTTTTTAAGTATGTAGTGAAGCAAAATTATGCAACTCTGTAACTATGTATTTAGTTATAATTAAATCTAACAATGTATTTTCATCCCTTACAGAAACCATATTTAATGAATATCTAAACCCAGATATGTATTTTTACGCCTGACCCTGACTATCTATTCCCTGATCACTGTTTAAATGTTTAGTTTATTGGCTTGCGTTCTTGTGTTTCATGGTTTGAGAGAACCATAATTGCAATTCTCTGTTTGTCCTGTACATGCTGCAAAATTGACAATAAAGCTGACTTTGACTTCAATCTTTACTTCACTTTTCACCCTATTTTAAACTGCTTTCAGGATTTTTTTTAAATATGTTATTGTTGTGCAGATTGGTGATTATTTTGCATGGTGCCGATGTTAAGCATGCTAACATTAACAAAAGAAAATTTACACATAATATTTTTTTTTAATCTTAAATATGTATCTTCTAGAAAAGCTCATTTCTATGAGCACATTGCGTCAACATAGCTAGAACTGATCCGTGTGTCAGATTGTCTTTGCTAATTTAATATTTGTCAAACCTGAGCTCTGGGACTATTAATTATTATGTTTAATGCAATAAATTACGGCTTAATTTCCTAACGTTCAAGGTTAAGATATGCGATGTCTCAGATCAGTTTAATTCAAGCTTGTTTCGCTAAAAAAATTAGTTGTAATCCATTAAACAGAAGAAAAGGTAATAATAACTGAGTTATTGCACTATTCTTGAGGCAACACTAAATTTCCAGCAGATAGGATCAGGTGTTACTTTTGCTTCAGCAGAGAAAGAAGACTTTAAATGTCACCCCATCTCACATTGTCAAGTGGCCTTTTACACATACAAAGTGTTTCATTTTTCAGACCTGCTGATTTCTTGGAGGTCAGAATCCTGCAGGTAAAGACTGGATTATTGGTGAAACTCTGTGGATAAGTTTGACCACACTGCGCACTGCAAACATTTACATATGCACTGTAATTAGATAAAAACAAGATTAAAGCTATTCTCCGCAGTTGCTGCATCAATTCCTTAACCAGATTATATTAAGGCTGAAACTGTAGCAAAGATAATCTCCTCAAAAAGGTTTATGGAGCATTGTATGTGGGATTTTGATTTGCGACTTTGCAGTGGCATATAATGTAATTTGTTGCAGTGTTTTGGTCAGTACACACACAAGGACCAAAATAAATAAATAAACAAATGATAGTTTAAACTGGGTGTCTAGGAGAGTGGTGGCTGAGACGATAGTTTCTATTTTGAGATAGAAAAAAAAAGAAAGGGAAAACTTGTGTGAATTTCTGCAGATAAAAACAGGCATTTAATTTTATTTTCCTTTCGCTGTTGATCCAAAAGATTTTATTTGTATTTTCATTTGCCACAGATGTACTTTTTAGTGCTAATATTGAATAGATTGTACAAATGTGGTCAATAAAAAGAGTGAAAATGCATATTAAATGTAAACTAACATGATTGTAATTACCTGGAAACTCATAGATGAGTTTTCAGAATCCTAAAAGATTTGACCAAATATGTAATTTCATTTTAATACCATTAAATGTGAATGAACTTGTTTTGTTCATCATGCTCATGTTCTTCTCAGAGTCTTGAATTATCCGTTTTCAGATGGCTTCACACACTCACGCTGGCTTCACTCTACCTCCTCTCTGCCTTTTTTCTCTCACATCCCATCTCTCCATACTTTCTGTCCCTCTCCACACCTCCCCACTACTTCCTCCGAACATCCTCACCCACACGCTCTGTCTCACACACCTACTGTCTGCCCGCCAGGTCTTTGTTGCTAAGCGACAAGCAGTGAGTGCTGGACTCATGTGAGCGACGTTTGTCCATCATGATCTTATCCTTCCCCGTGCCACACACACACACACTTCTCTTTCAGAGCTGCAGTTTATTTCAGGATTAGAATTTCTGTGCTTGATGTTTCTAATGCTTGTACAGATAATACCTGTGCAATAAATATGCAATATGATTCATTAAGTTTGCAAAGTGTAAGTTTTTGTTAGAATAAATTATTTTATTACATTATAATTGGAGTCAGTCTTAACATTATGCACACAAATTGTAATGATATCCAAATTTTTTAACCAAATTGCTGTAATCTGAAACTGTCTGAGACTATGTGTCAACCACCAGTGGGCCCCTGCAGCCCTCCCCGACCAAGGCCAGTAGGTGTTTCCAAGCTGTGAACTTCCCTGTTGCTTCATTCCTTTTGATTAGTCCCTTGGGCTTTTATGCCTTTTATTTTAACAAATGACCCAAGTGCTAAGAGCTAAAAAGCACTTAAAACAGTATTGATTAACAGTGGCCATTAGCTAGTGAAGTGGAAACGAAGACATCCTTACAGTGAACGTTCACAGGCTATCCAGAGCCGGTTAAATAAAGCTCTAAGACTGAGGATTAGTGATGTGGATTTCAAGTAGAAATTTGCATTTTATCTTTATTAAATAAAAGGTAGTGGCTGTATTTTAAGCCACCTTGTTCAACAATCTCCACCCCAAGTAAAGAATGAATAAAAGTGTGAAGATCATCTTGATTATCCTTTCTTTCTCACACAGGCTCACTCTTTTGCTCCTCCTTTGTTGCCTGCAATGGTGTTTCTGTGTAATCTCACAATGTAAATCTCCCTGTCATGCTAATACACCCATAACACATTCTGTGCTTCACCCCCACTGACTTGTCCTTGGGTTCGAACTGTGCTGCAGTGATCAAGTGTGCACTGTTTGGACAGTAGAGGAGAGCTGATTCAGTCTTCACATCATCCCATGTGAAAACTGTTGCCAACTTTCTCCCTAACACACCCTGACAGCATTTATTTTGTTTTTGTGCTGATTTTTCAGTGTTGTTTGTTTGAGCTCAACACCACAGCCTGCACCAAAGCCTGCGAGGGTCAAACTGCTGACTCTGGGGAGGTGGTTCTCATCACTTCGACCCCTAACCCACCCTCGCACCCACCTCCACCCCCACATCAACAGTGCCATCGCAGGGAATGCCTCTACCAGCCTCGGGTGAAAGGCAACTCCTGCAACCCTTTTTGTCAGCTCCTCAAATCTCAGACCTGTTCCAGCAGATACAGCACTAACAAGAAAAGACGGATCACAGCGAAAACCAGAGCCGATGCTCGTCTGACACCAAACACAAACAAACAGACTTCAGCTTTGATACAGAGCAGCTTCTCTGAGCTCTCTGTTTGATGTCGCTGTGAAATGTTTTTGTCTGGTAAAGTTGAACATCATGCAGTCAGAAATGGAAAGGAGGCCTCAGTCCTCCCCAGCAGCCCACTTTACACTTGACATCACGTAGAGGCTTAAATGTGTTCAGATACAATCCAGTGTTTCTCCAAAGGCACTGACCTTTCTTTTAAACACACAGATTGGTTTGTTGTAGTGCCGTCTTGCATAATTGTGCTGATTTTTCTGTCGGCTTGAGATACAACCTTGCTGCGATGTTTCATCCAGACTCTACCTCTGCTTAATAGATCTTGTTAGCTGAGGTCAAAGTCCTTTCTGTCTGGGGTCATGGTGAAGAAACACAACCTTCCCTGTGGAACACATCTGGGGGCTGTGGTGTGGGCTGATAGAACACAAGCCATAATGCTCCTCAGGGTGTCCTCTCCCCATTTCCTCTTCCTAACTCCAGGCTTAAAACATGCAAATTCTGTATGAAGGAAGCTGATTTATTTCCCCCAGTGGGAGGCGTGAGATCTAAATTTAAAATGATTAAATAAGCCTGGAGTAAGAAAATCATTTGCACTTACGTTTGTTAGCCTCTGAGCTGTTCTCAAATCAAGGGCAAGTCTATGAATCATTAGATTCAGATGACTGCCTTTTTTTTACTGCCTATAACAAGAAAATCTCTCTACTAACATTATTGACCCCTATATTGTGTTGCATTGGGAAAAAAACAACAACTTTTGTTTAGTTCACCAATAGCCGAATTGGTCTTTGCCAAAGAATGAATTTGGGTTACTAATAAGAATTTCTGCCCCTACCTCTGTTGCTCTTACTCCATAGTAGATGTGAGGCTTAAGCTGGTGCAAATAAATTCATACAGTCATGTGCATTGGCTATAGCATCACCTAAAGTATTATTGCATCAGGAGAAGATAAAGGTAATAAGACCCATCTCTCAAGCTTAATCTTACTGGTCTCTCCTGGCTTCTCTCAAGCTGTGGAGTGGATTGAAGTGGTAAAGAGGGAATATGAGTGAGCAAAAAATAACCAAAGAGGCATTGAATAAGTATGATAAAGATGGAGATTGAAGATGGCACTAGCAACAGGCAAGTTCATGAGGCGAGTTGGAGAAGTAAAGGATGTTTCCGTTATAAAACAGTTGCCCTTGTTTTTGTAAAAAAAAAGCATGCATATATGTCCTAATTATCCCGTATTGGGTTAATAAATATGACCGCTGAAGATCGATCAAGGAAGATAAGGCTAATATTTGAATATATATTGTTCCTCAGTGTACCACGATACTCATTAAAAGAGAACCTAGACTTGTTTTTTCCTTTTTAACAGGGAAGGTTAATTTAGTCATTTTGTGAATAATTGCTTATCAAGAGAATGTTTTGCAGAAGACATGCTGCATACATTTCCATCTGTCAGCTCAAAAGGCAGAATGTTTTGTCCTTCTTATCTTATGCAAAGACTGCAGCATCATAAAGCTGAATCCACTTGTGTCTGTTTCTGTCTTTACACGTTTTCTGGTTGCTGAAATCAAATAAATCACTACATAAATTCAATTGCATAAGATAGTTTGGCTTGTTAGTTAATGTGGGTATACAAAGGACAAATTATTTCTAATGACTTGGTGGAAAATTAAATCAATATTCTTTTTGACAGTTTCCAGTTGCAGGGATTATTGTAAGCTTAAAACTATACTAAACTACATTAAACTAATTGGACCTGTTAGTCTGGCTTTTATTTTGTTTGGTTTCAAGACAGTGCTTCACTACTCTGCACTTGTTACCACTTTGCTTCTAAATAAATTCATCTGCCAGTCATATGTGAGTGTTGCTCTTTATAGAGCACCATCATTGATCAGTGCAGGTTAGACGGCAGGGAGCCAATTAAAGCGATTTCTACCATCCTTGTAGCTTTCCGCTCATGGAAACACCTTGACGGCCTGTTGTGCACGAGGTAATAGGGCCCCCATTTCATCTGTCTGTTCGCTAAGTCCCTTACTGACAGAGACAAGCTGGCTGTTTGCATTTGGAGAAGAGCTCATTAAAGTGTTCTGAGGGCAACTGGGGATCAAGGTTAAGACAGGTGACTTCTTGATAAGGCTGTTGTTTGAATTTCACTGCCTCCAGTGGAAGGATGAACACTGCAGAGAAAAAAGGCTCCAATTTATTAACAGGAAAGATTTCTTTTAGAGAAGACTAGACTTTTTAAATAAATAAATAAATATTGGTCAGATGCAGGAGAGCTGCTTGGTTTTAGGATCTTACAAATAAGCATTCACTGAATGCTTGATATTTTATATTTATTGCAATAAATGTACCAGAATCGTATTTATTCACACAGAGTTTATTATTTTTGCTCATAAGGGACATATAAAGAAAAAAATAGACTAATATTTTCAGCACATAAAATATGCTGGTATGTTCTATAAATATCTATGGTTATATTAATAATAGTGTTGTGGAAAAAACATGTTCTCTTAGCATCTGATTTACAGTTCACCATCTCTATACTGTACCAAATTTACTGACCGTACTCAGTGTATTTTAATGTAATGTTCTTATGTGTTTTTGTCACCGATATAACAATTTCAATATTATCTGAAAAACAATCCCCTTAAGACAACGACTGTGTTTGGATTTTTAGTGTACATAAAATAAAAGAGAAACAGGGTAGTAGAAGAGGGCAGAGAGAGGCGAAGGAGAAAAAATTTAGTACTCATGCTCACTCCTGCAGGACTTTTTGGGAACACTCTTCAGTGGAATTTAACCATAGTCTGTCCAACACATAGAAATGTTGAATACTTGGTCTGGCAAAGTTGTTTAAATGACAATATTTAGGAGAAGCTGTAAGCAGTTTGGTGTTGACCTTGTTTCTGATACAGTGGCATGGTTGTCAGATTATATTTGCTTGAATGCTTTTGTCTGATTTCATCTCATAAACTGAAAAGCAGATACACTGCCAACTGCTGTGTCAGCATCTCACCAGAAATTGCATAATAGGTAAATTTGTCCTCATCTCCAAAAAGTTCCAATGTCAGAATCCATAGTAAGAAACAATGAGATGGCAACATATTACCTGTTCTGTTGCAAAGGGCAGCTTCCATGTAACATGACGGTAACCGCCACCTGTGAGTAGTAAAATGTGCAACTCCTAACCAAGTATGTTTTGTGAAACAGGGCAATAGAAGAGATGATATTGATCATTTGATCATATGTTTTTGACAGCCACCCCTAGCCAGTCTATAAAAATGTTGCTGGATCTTAAATTATCATGAATAAACATCTCCCATCACCCCCACCCTCCTTCTAATGAGTCTTTTTGAGCCAAAAGAACAATGCAGATTATAAAATCAGGTGGTGTGGAGCAGGTTGTCAAGCATTAACATGATAAATGTCATAGAAATACAAATGCTGTTGCATAGAGATTCTCTGTAGGGGACTGAGTTAGGGAACACAATCCAACTTTTGAGTTTTCATTGTGAAACTGCAATGTTGTGTGCTGTGGACCAAGCAAGTTATTATACGTTCTGTTGTGAGTTTGGGGCACGTGGGTCAATGAAATTACTTGTTTTATTTTCAAGATAATTTGGTTGTGAGTTGAATAGTCAGAAATCATGCATTTCATGAAGCACTCTGAAGATCAGTGTGTGCATCCCTTGTTTGACTACTGAGAGAAAACAGCTGATCCATAAACAGCTTTAAGATTTCATTAAGTCGGAAAAGGTGTTTGTGCCACGGCTTTTTACCACATTTCTTTTTTTATGAGACAATCATAAGACTGTGTCATAGTAAGCTCCCTCCTTTGCTGACATGAGCCTAAACCACATGTAGTGGTTTAAGTGACCGACCTCAGCTTTGGGCTTTGTTATGCTGTGTGCAGCTGAGACTGTCCTGCTGCTGATGAAGCTTTTTTGTAGCATAGATATGAATTCTGTCACAGGTTTTTTTTTTTTTTATAGTTTGGAGGTACAGACAGGGTGCAAGCTTACAGGAACACTTTTTCCTCCTGATTCATAGGTGTGGTAACTGATGTCGACACAACCCGAGCCGAAGTTGAAACTGAAATCAGTCATAGTCCTTCAAACACACATATGGACACACAACCTTGTCTTGTGCCCTTGAATGAACGAAAGTCTTGTTTGTCTAAAATTATGATAGAAAATACTGAACCTTCAGGCTTCAGCTTCAGCTGAAGATGGAGGTTTGGGTTGGGATGTCACATTTTGGAATGCCACAGCAGCTAAGACCTCTTACAAGCAACCTTTTACATTTGTCAGCCTACTCTGAAGCTGAAAGCTCCTTTAGAGATATGTGGAACATCATCTTTGTGATGCCAAAACGCTTTAGGACCTTGTTTGGCCATTTTTAAGTGTGCTTGTCAAGAATACCCCACATTTATTTTCATTCTGGAACCCAAAGTGGTGGAAATTAGCCTCAGGTGATGGCGCCACTGATGGCTATAATATGATTAAAGGGTGATGTCATTCAAGCATGTTTTTTTTCCATTCCACTTACTTTCTGTTAGGCTTAAAAATTATGTGCAGTATTTGCCTCGGGAAAAAAAATGTAGGTTACTGTCTGGCTCAGAATATGTTCTGGACACATGCTGTTCTGTAAGTTGGATGTTCTCAATTCATTATTGTGTAATATATTTGTAATATATATATATATATATATATATGTTTTTCTGTTTTTTTAAAAGGACCCATATGAACCTTACTCCATTCAGATCCAATTTGCATTGAAAACAAGAACTTGAGCTGGTGTGCTTCACCATGGTAACAAGCAGCCTCCAGATTGGTGACAAAAAAAAAAAAAAAAAAAAAATGAATTAAACCTGTTGAAAATTAAATGACCAGTTATTGAATATGTGCTAGTGTAGGAGAATAGGGCCTGTGGTGTTAAATATAGTAATAGTAATGATATAGTAAAATATACTGTTACTGTGTACCATGTACCGTGTACTGTTATACTAGAGAAAGCTACTACTAAAGGGAGTCAAAAGCCAGTCAAACATTTGGCCATGTTCCCTCCTCTCTAGCCAGGCTTTTTACATCTGATGAACAACTTTCATTTGACTTCCTCTCCTTTATTCCTACATCTGTAGTACGGTCATTGAAGCCATTGGCCATCCTATCTTCCAACATTAAGATAATAAAACTCAAAGGCACTGCAGACTGACCTTTCAATCACCCACAATTCATTGCGCCATCTATTTTTATCCAGGTCCACTGAGGCTTAAAAATTTGTATCAATGGAAGAGCATTGACTTGGCACTATGAATCAACAGCACTGTACATTCATGATATTTTTTCTTTCATTCTCCCTCAGTCCTAAGAAAGTGACACTAATGCAGATGTATCTTTATTCTGGGCTCTTTTGTTTGAGCAGAGACGTGAAAGAATGCAGGTCTTAGCACACGTTGCCAGGCTTACATTATCCTTTTACGTATCCCTGTTTTATTGTTTCTTTCTGCCAGCCAAGGAGACGTCATACTTGGGACAAAAGGTGAACTTGGAGTGCAGCCATTTGGAGAATTGAGCTGTTGTCCAGTCATGCAGATGGGTGTGCTGTCCAGCTGGGATGCAAAGAGATATAAACCATTTGGGTTGTCTTCCTGTTTGCCAATATTCTGTTTGTCGTGAATTTAGTTGTTTAGTGTATAAAAATCACCTATTCCCACTCGGACCTGCAGAATGGGTCTGGCACAGAAGAGGTAGAACAGAGCTAATGTGACACTGATAGATAGATAGATATCCTTTGATACCACACACTGACAGGATTTTTGACAGTTTTGACTGGTCAGTCGTACAGTTAAATGTAACACAACGCTGAAATGTGAGATTTCTCTCTGAGTTGTTCAACCTTGTTTACTGTGTTTTTGAAATGCTGTTGCAGTTTGTGATGTCACTTTGAACAACAGGGCCACAAATGCGATTGCAGTATGTACTGTCTTACACATGCAGACGTACTGGACAGCTGCTCAGCTCCTGTGAACAACATTAGCGTAGTGGTAGGAGATTTGTATGGATGTGGTCTTGTTCAGATTGCATTCCAGGCTGTATCTGCATACAGTACATACAGACCAAATAAGCTCTTGGCCTCAGGATCAACAGGCTTTGACCTGTAGAGTGCTATCATCGCAGCTCAGACTTATCTTCTTTACTTTTGAACTTTGTCCTCTTTGCCTTAAACTTTTGTGACTCCGACTGCATGGATTTCGTTCTTCCTGAGATTCAGTATAACTCACTGTCTTCCTGTGACCTGACAGTAATTAGCCTGTACCATTTGGTCTTCCTAACACTATATGGCTCAGTAGGCATGACCTATACACAGATAAAATCCCAGCTTCTTTCCATATGCTGTTGTCAGTTTAAGCCTTGCACCTGTTTATGCAGTACTCTGAAAAGGCTCCATATTCTTCCTCCCTTTTCAGTTTTTTCTGTGACCCAGTGAAGGTCTATAACCCCGGGGACACTGGGTAACTGTACCGATATTAAAATAGCAAAGAGGGGGGAACAGAGCATGTTATGAGAATCACTACTTTCCTGTCTCCTGGAGTGAGCCTATAAATAGCCTCTCACTCTGGAATAGAGTTTTCCCCAGCGATGGGGTCGAAAGCCAGAAGAACAGCTGCGTTAAAGCCAAGTCCTGTTAGATCAGGAGAGTCAGACGGGCATATCTCTGTCTCTCTCTTGTCTCTTTTTTTCTGTCTCACCCTCTATTTTGAGCTATCTTACTTTAACTTCCAAATTTTCCTTGCTCCTGATCTGTCTCATTGTCTGTCTTTTTAGCTGTACAGAAGTATCTTTGTCCCCCTTTCTGTCTATGCTGTTTGCTCAGTTTGCATGTCTTTCTTTTTTTTAAAAAAATATTTGTCTCTCTATCATTTTATCTGCCCTCTTTGCTTCATTATTCTGTCTTTCTCTCTTCTTGCCTCCCTCTGACTCTTTATTTGGCAGGTTGTCCTTCTTGTCTTCCACAGTGGCTCTGTCTTTTTGTCCTCATCCTGTAGACTTCTTACTGTCAGTTCCTCTCTTCGTCTTCCTTCCTGTGTCACGTTTTATCTGTCGCTCTCTTGCTCATTATTACCAAGCCTCCCCTGTGTACTCTCTTAATTGGTGCAATCCTAATATTAACAATGCTCCTCTGTCTTGTTATAATAAGGTCCCTGGAAGTAGGCAGATGAACTACATAAAGTATATTTTAATTCAAAATGTGTAACATGAGCTTCTTTAATAGAATTGACTCCATCAAGTGTCAGATTGGCAAAGGACTGAAAAAAGTGTAGAATTGAAGGAGCTAAAATCTGGTCAGTGTTGTCTTTTCTGTCTTTTTTTTTTTTTACTATTTGTTTGTTGAAAGTTAAATTCTGCATGCTGTCTGCACTGATTAAGCAAGATTAGCTGATGAAATACCCTTACAAAAGATTTAAGATAAATAATTTTACTAAATCTAAATGTAAATCTGCAGATATATTAAAACAGGATGGTTTAAAAAATTCCTCTAGTAGATCACACAATAATTAATAAGCGTTAAGTTAAAACACTTGACATTTCTGACAGGTTATAAATGATAAAAACAAGGTTGGTTATATGCTATAGCACATACTCCGAGCAGTTCTTCATAGGAAATGAGTCTGCCACTAACTATTTGAACCATCTGATTTCATGCTGTGCATGTTGCAAGTAGTTTTTCACACAACAGCAGGGCACTGTAAAGTTGTTTACTTTGCAGAGAAGTTGGAGGTGAGCAGCCTGTAGCTCACAGCTCATATTACAGTTCGTGGAAACTGCTGCTTCTGTTTTTGTTACACCCTACTATGTAAAAAAAAAAAAAAAAAAAGAAATGAAGTAACTTGCAATTCCTGTGACTGCTTAACTAACCTGTGTTTTTCCTGTTTGTTCATATTTACACTACCAGTCAAAGGTTTGGACACATCTATCTGCTGATAGAGATGAACGCAGCGTCACTAAGTGAATAAACACCAAAAGACTATTTTCCATGAAAGTTGTTGAAAATGTGGTTTAATTTTTGTAAAATTTAAGGATGGCTTTTCAGTTAGTGCTGAAGGGTGTCATTATTCTCAGCTTTATTTTCCCACAGCATTCATCTGTCCAACACCTCTGCAAATTTTTTATAAGAACATTTTGTTCTTTTTTCAGTTTGCCCATGAACACATGACTCCTGCTACTCACTCCCGCTTAGTTTGACATCACAGATGTGTATATATAGCCAGCAGATGGATTCTCCCATAACAGTCTGCTTCAGTGCCTCCCCCCTCCAGTGTAGCCTACTGTCGGTCAGTCAAATGAACTAGAAGAAATACCTTGTTTACATTATCTCCTCTGATCTGCAAAGCCATCAGTTTGTGACTTCATCTATTATTCATGTGTTCCCCTCCAGTGTACACACAAACATGCAGGCATACGTAGGGAAGCATCACTGCTGTTGCTACATATGTTTGTTTTTATGTGAAGCAGTGTTCCAGTATAAGCTGACATTATACTATGACATAAAACAATGAAAAAATAACAAAAACAAAAAAATAGTGTAGTATATATATATATATATATATATATATATATATATATATATATATGTGTGTGTGTGTGTGTGTGTGTGTGTGTGTGTAAAAGAAAACCTAATTTAAATAAAACAAAAGGAAATGTGGAGGAACTAGATGTTGCAGACCTAATATCCAGCTCCAAGAGACTTGATTTAACATGCAGTAGTACTAGAGTGATGTGTTGCACTTATGCAGCATGATCTGCTGGAGAAGAAGTAACTGATGGGCACAGACGGGTGCTTACTCTGTCTGGAGTCCTCTGACGTATGCAGGCACCCCATGAGGGGGTAACCTTAGACACCCTTGTACACAGTGACGTGCATGCATGCAGACTTCTCTGAGTATATGAGCATGAGACTGGGTAGATGTGTGCTGGCCACATAGTTAAATGAGTTGTAGAAGATGATGGACTCAGGGGGTGGGGTGGGTGGTTCAGGGTTTAAGGGAGGACAGTTTTAGTTATCCAGCCTTCCACAGTCAGTTGGATACATATATATTTAAGCATTTTAGAGATCTTTTTGTCCACACTGAAGGGGTTTACTATGAAATATCTATTGCCTTTTCACACTTTCTTTTTTCTTTCTTTTTTTTGGAGGCTAAATGTCTGTACTACAATGTAATGCACTTGCATAATGTCTGCCAAGTTTCAGCACATCTCATACAAAAAAATGAGCAGCTGCCTTGAACTCAATCACTTTTGACCAATCAGTTGGACAGTTTTAGCAGGCTGGGCTCATTGGGAGGAGGGCCTTAAAGAAACAGGAGCTGAAGCTGATGTAAGACAATACTAGAGGTGTTGCATCAATGTAGTATGAGAGTAGTATATGAGTCATTTATGTATATCTTTTATTCATCAGCTTACACCCACATGGCCCTTCTTTCCTATAGTTTTTGTGGCATGAGCTTGAATTTAAAATGTCTGAAATCCAGCTATTTTGTTAACAGTGTATTTATCTGCAAAAATATCTCTTAGCTGAAACTAGAAATTGAAAAGACTTGTTTAGTGAAAAGGTAGTAGGCATAATCCAAGAAGCTTTATTCATACGGTTTTGTTTCCAAGACGGTGTTTTCTCTGTATGGTGGTTTGTGGATTTGTTCCCTGGTCCACGTCAAGTATTGTTGCTTGTGATTTATGAAACACACTGAGATCATGTGACTTTTAATGATAATAAATAAATGCTTCACATCTCACTTATGACAGGTACGTTTAAAGTTTGAGTCTCCCAACACCAAGTTATTTAATGAGTTTATAAAGCATAAGTAACTAAATTATCCACTGGAGTATGGAGAGGCCTAACAGCAGGAGCAGATAATATCTGATGACTAAGTCAGGCTTTTTTAGGCCAAGTTTATTGGCATTGTTATGGGGCTGGAATGAAATTAGGAAAATGGCAACTGTGTCCATGTCATATCATTGTCAAACGTAATCCAATTTGACCAGGCAATCCTCTTGAAATGGACAGAGCACTCTCTTAGGCTCATCTGTAACAACATTGTTTTGTAGCCCTCCAGAAACACTCAAGTTTCACTGGGTAGATATCAGTCCCCTCCAGTGGCCTTATGATTTTTGGTTGTGTGTCTTCTATGCAGCTCCTGGAATAAAAATGTGTTGGTTAGATAAAAAAAAAAAACTTCTATATGTAAGCACATTTTACTTTGCGTCATTGTTTTTGGGTGTTACAGAGGGGTCATACTAACAAAGTGGTGCCATTTGATGTACAGCGCTGACAAAAAACTTCCACCTTGTTGACAGAGCACATAATCTGGTCTGATAGCTACTTGTCGGATGTCACTTTGAAGAGAAACATTGTATAGTGTGTTTCCAGTGCTAGATGTGCACCCTGCTGGAATATAAGCTTCTCTCCTTGAAATGTACTGATTGGCCGCCATCAAGGGGCTTTAAAATAATGCTAACTAAGGGAATCTCTGTGGATGAAATTTACTGAGACCTAACTAGGATGTTTTATGACGCTGAGAGTGACAAACATGCAGTCCTTTCTCAGCATCTTTGCAAATGTCTGTATGAAATGCTTGTAATTGTAGGATTACTTAAAAGGCTTTAAACTAAAGGAAATCTACTCATTTCCTCTTTCTGCAAAAGGGACAGGGAATCTGAGTGCCTGCTTGTGTCAAGCTAGGACTGAGTGAATGGCTGAAGAGGAACAGCTGCATGCAGTGACTGTGGCAAGCAAAGCATGACAGTGAGCTGCCATGCAACTCTGTTCACTCACTCGGACACAAGAAGGAACCTAAAGGCCTGAATGTGAACAGCAGTCTTATGCTCTTTGCCTGGAGGAGCAATTAGCATCAACAGCCATATGGGCAAATCAATTAGAGTGCACACATACACGTCCTATAGTTGTCTAAATTCTAAATGTACTTGAACACACATACGCCATATATAGCAGATGACATGAGGTAGCTGCAAGGACAATCCCTTTTTTTACCCTTCACAGGTTTGCAGCTTGAATGTGGACATGCACATGCTGACCTTATATTGACCAGGGTGTTTTATAAAAGGAAATATTATGTATTATTTGTTGCTTGATGATATTAGACAAAATGATGAATATGAGAGACCTTGATTATAGCCAACACTCTCTCTGTCCTCTTTCTTCTATTTAATTAAAACTGTTTTTTTCCCTTCTAGGAGGCTCAGAAGGTAAACAACCCCGCCAATAATCAGGCAGCAGACAAGGCACCAAAGAATCCTGATGAGAAGGAGGAGGCACCAGCCAGCGAGGTGGGATGGATGACTTCAGTCAAAGATTGGGCTGGTGTCATGATCTCCGCTCAGACACTCACTGGCAGAGTTCTGGTAGGTTTTCTTTCTCTGACTGGATATTTTAATGCCCAAATCCAAAATGCAACCCCATTAAACTTGTTGGACACAGATACTTTTGTTGACCAACATTAGCTAATACTAATGCAACAGTTTGGGCTTTCTTTTGGTTAACTGAATTGGATCAGTTGTATAACAGCCATAACCATGTGCACACTTCTTCACCTGTTTTACACAGATCCCTAAGGAGCCATACTGTAGGGTAATTAATTTGATCCCCACATAGGCCAAACAATGCCCAGCCCTTAGTGAATCTCAGTGAGCTATTTTGTTGGCACTGCCCAGTCTACTCTATGCTACAGTGGCCTCTGTGCAGCATACTTTAGCTTTATTTTGCTGTACCTCTGCCAGCTCAACTGATGAGTGTGCTTTTTTTGTCAATTGTGTGGGTGTGTATGTACATGCTTACTGTAAGGGGGGTTTATTTGTCAAGCACAAGGTGTAGCATATGTGGAGCTTGTGCAGTAGGTAGACTACCACTGTGCCTCATCTATTGGTTTTTATTCCAGCTTATCTTCGCTGCTGACCCTCCTTTGTTTTTCTTCACATGCCACCAGAATTCATTCTTCACCATACAACTTTTTGCCAACTTGAGAGCAACTGCACAAGTTTATAATAGTTAATTTTTGTTCATGTGCAACTCTCTTTAGTGTCTGTTAACTTAAAAAAAATACAGGTCTCCAAATAGCTTCATAAAAACTTGATAAATCTGCAAAAGTGCAAAGCTTTAGTTAAATCCATTATTGAAATGGAAAAATTTAGTTTGTATGTGTTCCTTCTTCCTTTTTAACATAATGAATGCCACATATACCTGCTCTGCTCTAGCGAACCATCCTGGTGTGAATGCAACCTAACACTATCATTAGTAATGTTTCCTGGAATGTGACCGTTTTCTCATGCCTGGTGAGAATAATTCTTACTTAAGAAATATCCAGGCCTTATTTTTTTCTATAGTGAATAAGATGAAGAACCCTGAAGGGAGCTGTCAAATTACTAAATGAGCTTCTCTTTTATCACTCCTCCACTCACACAGCTCTGCTGGCATGGACACAGCTCCCTTTCCCTTTCATCTTCTACTCTGACTGAGTACTCCCAATCTCCCCTGTATGTATATTTCTGTGTGTCGCTTAGTGAGTGTGAAAGGTAGAAAGCAAAGAAACATAGAAATACACATGCCAGCAGAAACAGATGGGCAGATGGAAAGTAAATGAGTGTGTTTGTGAAAGTCAGGCAGAAATGAGGCACTTGCTGCTTTAAAGGGGTTTCTAGGCTTAGAGGTATCCCAGTGTATCACCTACTGTGATTTGTGCTACTTATGGTGGAGCTGGTAATTCGACTCAGCAGGCTATGTTTACTTATGTGCTCATTCTAATGATCTGCAGCACAATACTGCAAGTATGCAGTGCTCCGTGAAGGTGAGTGAGCAGCTCATCATGTGGGTGGAATATGTACATCTGTGGGTTCATGTATGCAAGTTTTTTTGGACATATACAGTTCAAGCTCAATAGCTTGTGTGGCTAAATATGCTTGATGTGTATGTATATATTAGTGTGCGTGTGTGTGTGTAGGTGTATAGGTAATTTTTGTGGAGCTCTTGCTCTCCCAGCATTTTACTGCAGATCAAAATTGCAATGAGTATTCGTGTACACAGAACCTGGCTGGTAACCATAGCAACTGCTGTGTAGTGGAGCTCAGTCACCTGACATTAGGGGGCTGTCAGCCTGGGCAGAGCAGAGCAGAAATAACACACATAAACAGTCTCTTTATTGCACACATGCAAACACACACGCACACCTGTGTGTCTTAGCACATCTTTATGCAGGCTCTACTCTATTCAGGTAGAAAAGAAACAAAAGCAGACTGAGATGGATTGCCTGGCAGAGCCCTCCATCCCCATTCATTTGTTTTCCTTGATGACTTTACTGCTAGTGAAAGATCAAGTGCACCCTTACGCTTATTGAATAAACATAACTCCACCCATGGCTTGGCAAAACAGAGCTCTTACTGCTATTTTCCTATATAGTTCTTTCTCTGAGAGTTAAGATGCAACATCAAATACATTTAGATGTAAATGTGTCAAAAATGAGCTCTATTGTTACTATAACAGTCTGTTTTAGCATATTTGTTCAGAATAATGTCCAGACTTCTTCTGGAATCACTTCATCTTTCATACCTGTAGCGGCTACGCTAACAGCTGGATTTACTCAGCTTTGTTTAAGTGAGAGATGCACCATGGATGAGATTTCTTGCAGGATGCAAACAGTATGCTGAAGTCACAAAGCTGCCTCAAATTTGATAATTCAACGGCAAAGTCTAATTTCCTTTTGTCTGTTGACTTTGGTCATTCCTAGTTATAAAACCCCCACAACATGTTTGAGTAAACACAGGAGAAAACACTGGTATTTTGAGATATTCGCAAGTCCCTTTTTGCAAGTCTCAAGTCACTTTTAGTTGGAACGTAATCTGCCATTCGCTGCCTACCGTCTGATCTGCTCAAGGGACTACTTTATATTATCCAAAGAATTTAAGCTATATACTTACTCTATACCTACCAGCATTTAGTGGCAGCACTGATCTTTAGCTTAAACTGACAAATGCTCTGTCCTCTCCACTGGACAACTTTGCTTTACTAAATTTGGAAAACCTTTATGCTCTTAACATATAAATTAACCATGACTTTTTAATGTGTGCCAAAATCCATCTGGACCCACTGAAAACTTTCCTAATCTACTACTACAAAACTCAGCTGTTTGTGACGTGGCATCCTGAAAGCAAAAATTGTCAAGTCAATTTCTCAGTTATAGGATGCTGTTGTGCAACAAGAAATGCACATAATAAATGTCACTGTGTCATCAAAATGAGTCAGAAAAGCAGAATTTTAAGTTTTGAAAGTTACATATTGCTACTTTAAATCAGCATTTGCAACAATCTACTCTTTGTTGACCTGACAATGAGGGGAAGCCAGTAAGACAGATCTTATCAACAAGACATTTTTTTCTTGTTTGCACATAAATTTCCAGTTAATCTCCAACTATACTAAAGAATGCAGACATCAGAATGTGCTACACATTTTACAGCTTCATTATCCAACAAGGAACCAGCCGCAGGCATTGTTTGTTTTCAGTGAGACTCAATCAGACCTCCAGTTGTGGGATAATCATGAAAATGAAGTGACTGTTGTTGCAGAATAGCAAGAATTTCCTCTCTTGTCTTTGAGTCAGCTGCTTTGCCTGCACATTGAGAGAAAGACATCTGTAAGGAGAGCACCTGTCGGTACTGTCAGAAAAATTGCTGCACACAGAATTATTTAGCAGATGAGGGAAGGCCACATATGACAGCTAATGCCCTTTGGATTGTTGATGTTGGATTGTTGTGTGTTTAGAGAATAATATGACAATTATACCACCTGTACCCTGTATACAGTTAACTGTACACAATGAAGGGGTGAACTATGTCAAAACACCCATGTTTGTATGCAAGGCCTAATCACTGGATGTTTGTATTTCCTCTTAATAGACAGTCACATTGGTATAAATGAATGAATAACCCAGTTATATTGCATGTATTCTCTGAACAAGCATAACTTTTTACTAACTTTTATTTAAAGATGAAAACTGTTGTTTTTATAATGTAAAGTACTTTATGTTGCTCTTCTGCATGAAAGTGCTCTATAAATAAGGTTTGATTTGGTTTGATAATGGTGAGACAGATGCACAGCTGCAGGATCTCAATTATTTTTTTTAATCTATAGTCTTTATTTGGCTCTTTAACTGAATTTGAAAGAATACTTAAGATTTTTTTCCAGTTTATTTAGTGTGAGACATGTCATAATTATTGTAGTGCTTTATTGTGTTAGTATTGTATCCACCAGGGGTCAGAAGACAGGTATCAGATTGTGTACAACACAGTTTTGAGCCAAGTTTTTACTATAATGTGATGCAAAAGGTCTCAGAAACTGAATACATCAAATATGATGTGCAAATATGATTTTTCTTCATGGGTTAAATTACTGGTGCGTAAAGAAAAAGGCCTCTTTTGTTACTGCTGCCTAATGACCTGACTAAACTACTTTCCTCTGAACAAAAAGGAACTTAATGAACAGATGAACACCCACGCTATATAACCATTAGGATCAGACATGCTGCATGAGAACCAGATCATTCATTTTGGTTCTCAAACTCTCTCTATATATACTATATATACCTGCGATGGACTGGTGACCTTTCCAGGGTGTACCCTGCCTCTCACCTGTTAAAATGCTGGGATAGGCTCCAGCTTACCTGTGACCCGTAATGGACTACGCGGTCAAGATAATGAATAAATGAATGATGCCACGCCCCCCCAGGGGGGCCCGTCCCCCAGTTTGAGAACCACTGCCTTATGGAGACAGGTAGTAAGTTGTCACATGTAAATTGTTATATTTTAAGGTGAGCAGATATTATATGGTGTTTTATGTGGTAATTGTCTATTTTCTATGTCTGTTTACTCCAGTTTAGGGGGACCCAGGTGCCCTCAGGTATGGTACATCCTGGACAGGTCACCAGCCAAACAATAGCAAAAGAAAAAAAAAACAACAGCAAACAAAAACGGTAGTGATTGTTGTCAAGGAAATTAATATAACATTATGAAGTGGAAATGTTTTCCCTTGAAATTTCTTTAAAAAAAGAAAATGCATGTAGAGCCAAAAGAAATAAATGCAACAGATTTGAACAGCCTTTTTTTTTTCTTCATTTATTAAATGATTAATGTTGTTTTGTAGGCAGTAACTAATAGGCTCTGTTAATTTGAGGTTTAATGTGCGCAATAAGGTCATTTTAAAAAAGTTTTTATTAAACATTGAACCAGTCCAGCCCTCAACTTGGTAGTTTTTTTCATGTTGGCCTGCTGTGGCCCCTTCTCCAATGCATAACTATTAAAATAAAGTTACCGTTACCCTATGGCGTGTTTGTCCGTTACTAACTAAATTAATACATTTTGGCCAGCAGCTGTGAGCTTCTTGCTGTTTCTTCTTGATGCAGCACCGTATGTGCAGTGTTTCAAAGTCTGCTTTTTGGGCTTGTTTTTCTCTGACGTTGCTTGTAAATATTGTCAGTTGTGGGTTTTTAGGCTTTTCTTAAGTGTAGTTGCTTACTTTGGCCTCCTCTGCTTCCTTTGTGAAGTTCTCCTGATTATCTGACTGCTGTCTGCAATAAAGCAATAACTGATAACCAATAACGTGAACCCAACAGTCCTTTTTTTAGAGAACTAGTGTCCACAGCCTTGTTTCCTTGGTTTCCTTGGTTACGTGCACAACTTCGCTTGACAGAGCGACAGTCACATTGCCCATGAATCACTGAGGACATACGTAATTAAAAATGGATATAATAAAAAGTAGGAGAAGGATTGGAAGGCTGAACATGCAGCATAGAATTTTACATTTATTTATTTATTTATTTCTTTAAATAATCTGCTGGCCTGACTTAAATAAATTAGTGTTGAAAATTTACTTTGTGTTTGAGTTTGTTTTATATTTCATACAACATTGTAGCTTAATTAAATTATAAGGATATTAATGGGAGAAATTTTAAGAATGTTATTTTACAAAAGTAACTAAAAATTACTTTTAACAGTGTTACTTTTTGGTTTAAGTAATCAACAAAGTAACTAAAATACTTTTTAAATGATGTAACTAGTAACTGTAACTAGTTTAATTAGTTCAGCAATTTCTCTTCTTTCTTCTTGAAATGTGGCTTAACAAAAAACAAAAGAACAAAAACAAAAACAAACAAACAAAAAAAAAACAAATAAAATCTGCAGAATATTTATTCATGGCATTGTTTCTCCTTTTTATTTAGTGCCAAGTCACACAGAAACACAGAAAATTATGATGCTTTTGATCAACGGCTTGGAATGTGTCAAGCTCCACCCTCCATCGGTAAGACTGGGACTCCTATAGAAGGGTCCCAAAAAAGTAGGACGGGTCAACTCGGACATTCTGACACCCATCCAATTTTTTTGCCTGTGTAACTGAACCTGTCTTGTACCAAACTAGACCCGTTAGTAGAAACGGGGCTAAAGCCTCTGTAATCTACCTCACATACACACCCAACAACACATCCCAAAGAGCCATATATCGACCTTGTTGTATTCTGTGCCTTGAAAATTATTAGAGTAAATGACTATGTGAGTGTTAAGTGTTTTTTTCCTCTCACTTTCATGCTATTGCCTTATTGTCTCATTCAGACATACCAGGAGAACCTATAAACACAATTAAACTTCTCCTAATGCATTCTATGCATTTGATAAAATGGAAAATAAAAAAACTATTTTTTTTTTTTTATAATACCCAGTTTGAAATCATTCAGATGAGCTTGAATGAATAGTGTGAGGTCCAATAGCTGTAAAAGCCACTCTTTCAAGACACTTTGGGAGCACTAAGCAACAAAATGGCCAAGTACCAGCTGCATCTTTGGGAGGATGTGTCTCCCTGAGCCCCCCAAAACAACTGTCCACTCAAAGACACTGCTTTTGGAACAGGGGTGAGAAGTAGGGCACCTCTGGTCTGACAGTTAATAGCTCATCAGTTTTTTGACAGCCGTATCATCCCAGTTGCTTTGTCGAAAGACCTCATTAAGCACTCAAGGGCACAGTGTCCGAGGAAGGTAGAGACCTCTTTGACAGCTGGAAATATGAGTTGGCTGAAATCTTGTGCTGCATCATCGCAGTATCTCAACTAACTGATTCCTGCATTAATGCTATAGTAACAACGCATGTAATCGTATAATGTCCAAGAAAAGTAGCAAGGATTATAACATCTGAATGTAGATATTTGCCCTATCTCTCCGTGCAGTGGATTTGCTCGGCATGGTGGGTCCAGAAATAGGTCAGTCCTGCCATCTTTCTTAATGGGATCTTGGGTGGCAACCAGGGACCATCTGTTCACATGGCCTGCTCTTTAAGCCCTATGGTCATCCCTCTGCCTATACCCGTCCAGCCTTACAGTACGTGACACTCTGCATATTGACCCCTATCATCTGCAAATACAACACATCTGTCAATCTTTACAGTAAGGGGACATTCACATGGATTTTAACTGCTGTTAAACAAATCCTACACATATGGTAAAGTAAAGCAGAGCAGTCTCCAACCGGATGCATGATTTACTGTGTTGTACTTTCTTTGTCTGTGTACCTTTTGCCAGTAATTACCTTTCTTTTATCTACTTATGTGTGAACAGTTACTTAATGTGTATGTGCATTGGCAGGAAGGTGAGCTTGTACAACATGTAAGTGTCTTTTATTGTGTTTCACTGTGTCCTCAAACATCCTGGTGAGGAGAAAATAGGTGTTCTCTCACACTCCCCATGACTGCCTTCCATCCTGCACGGGGAACAGCTGTCATTTACAGTGTCCTACTTTTCAACCCGGGATTGTTTATGTTAGTGCAGCGTGTGTGTGTGTATGTGTGTGTTTACTTCAATGTATGAGAACATTTTTGTGCTTACAGTCCTTTTGGGCTTGCATGAGCATATGGGTTTTTCTAAATGCCAGCTTTCAGGTGCTGCCAGATTCTGCATCCCTGAGTTTATCCACCAATATATGTGCGGCCAACTGATGCAGGTTATCGTGAGCAGATAGAGTATGTTATGCATACCATATACATTTGTGTGCATGTTGGGGTATTTTTTCATGTGTATACTTAACGGTGTAAATCTCTCTGTGTGTTTCTGTTTGGGATGGATAATTACCCTTTTCTGCAGTGTGTGTGTGTGGAACTAATTTCTTGCTGTAAGTAAACTCCTTGGCATGGATACAGTTATCAACACAGCACCATCTCATGTAAAATGCTATGTAACAATAACCTCATATCTTTATTTAAAACTAACACATTGACTCTGATTTTAAGTCCTGTTACTTAGTATTTACCTTCTTTACTTATTATGTATCCTAGTTTGCTTCATACAGTATCTCACAGAAGTGAGTACACCCCTCGCATTTTTGCAAATATTTCATTATATCTTTTCATGGGACAACACTATAGAAATTAAACTTGATATACAGGACAGCAAACTATAAAAACTAAACTTTGATATTCTGTATATCAAATTTTAATTTCTATAGTGTTGTTGCAAAATCTGAATATATACATTTTATGAGAGAATAACAACCTTACCAGATCTCAAAATAATGTAAATATAAATTTAAATTGACAACAACACATATTATACTATGTGATAATTCATTTAACATAAATTAATCCAAAATGTAGGAGCAGTGTGTGACAGTATATTTCTAGTGCTTGCATAGGAATTAAGAAGCTACACAGCAGCCAAATACACTTGATTAGCTGATCATCAACAAGTGTGAGCAGAAGGTATTGGCAGTTTTCAGGTCAGGAGCTTTTAGGTATGTGTTACCGTAACAAAATGCCAAGGAGGAAAGACATCAACTCATCCTTCAGCTTGAACTTTGCCTTTTGAGTGCCTCCAAAATCCCCCTGTGCTTCCTTTCTTTTTCTCCCAGTTGTACTTTAGCTGCACAGCTTATTCATTTGTCTTTTGCCAAAATTTATCAGTTCAGTCAGTGGCAATTCAGTTGGTATCGACTTAAATCCTCTGAACAGTGGCGAATGGCTGTTTATACTGGACCTCAGGGGACACGCATTGCAGCAGGAAGAGTGAGGTGGAGGGAGTGGAAGGAGAGAGGTGGGTGTGATGTCTAGCAAAGTCTCTGAAAGAATAACTACTGTATGCAGAAATACAATAACAGACATCCAACGACGAGCCCAGAGCAGTAATGAAAATATTTAATGATCAACTGGAATTACTTCTGTTCTACCATGAATGCTGACTTTGATTTTTAACGGTGAAAGAATGACTGACACCCCATCAGCATTGCTCTTTGTGTTCTGCATCAATTACCAAACGTTTGCATGTCACACATGCATCAGCATACCATTGTTAGTATGAGCATGTCTGCAGATTATTTTTGTTTTTAAAAATATTCTATTTTTCTTTTCGTATAGCTTCCCTTTAACAGTTTTACATATTTTAATATGAGTCAAGAAAATCATTATGTTTCTTCATCCTTTTATGTTTTCAGTCTAAGGCAGCAAAGACAGAATTACTTTAGCACATTAAATCGAAAATATTTGACATTTTTTAGTAAGCACTGTTGGTGCCAGCGTTTGATTTCGTTCCACACTAGGGATTTAGCTGTAGTTCAGAATTTGTTCTCACACCATGACCACAGGTCAGCTTTGTGAGGTCAGTCCTGCTGGCTTGGTTTTCGCTGGGCTGCCGCCACATAAGACACATAAGCCATGCTCCCAGTGGTTGAGGATTGTAGGAGGAGTTGAAGGGGGTGATGAGAGGGAAAGCAGGCAATTATAGGAGGAAATGACAGGGAGCCTTAGTATCATGTTGTATAGCTTTAGCTGGTAGAAATTCACACACTGCTTTCTCACCTGAGACAGACATGGTGCTGCACATCTGAGCTTACAAATACAGTGTACAGCCACAGAGCACCTCATTATCAGAAAACATTCTGTCAAGCTTGAATTTCTCAACAGTAAGATAAATCTCTGGAGACAGATTCAGTACCACTCCTGACACCACGTAGTGTACTTCTTACCCTGTTACATTTTATCTATCAGCTTTCTACTGCTATTAAATTTGCAGAACACTGGGGACTTTTACATCTTTAAAATGGTTGGTCTCAGTTTGTCCTCATGACTGATTTTCCCTGCAGCCCTGCTTTAGGCTTGTCATAACTCTGAGGCTCTCCATGGGATGACTCATCGTTCCCTATCTATTAACCCATCCATTTGCCACCTGTGCCTCTATTGCTAAAGCGCCAATGACCTCTTTCCTTGCAGCAGCCCCTGTGCCCTTGGCCTGTCCCTCCCTCCCTTCCTCAAACTGTTTTGTAGAGGAAAAGGTCAAGAGAGCAGACTTAAAAGTGATGTTTCACTTAGCTGGCTCCCCAGCCTTTTCCTTATTAGATGAAATTGGTCTGTGACTTGCAAGGCGATGTGTCTGAGACACTGCGGCGACAGTCTGGATTAATTTCTTTCCTTCAGCCTGGGCAAGAACTCAACACATCCATTCTAGAAATATTCAGGAATCAAATAACATGATAGAAAATGAAAATGAATGAAGTTAAAAGTTCTGCCATTTTAATTTGCAATGTTGTTTTTTTTATGAAACATTTCTGGTGGCATTACCCTTGAAGTGGGTCCAAAATCACTTAGCTAATTACAATAAAAGTCCACCATAGCTGTTGGACAAGTATTCAGTGCTATTAGAAAATTGAAATATTGCTGAGTCAGTGACTGCAGTAATGGGGATCTGCTTTAAGGTAAAATTATTCATGCTCTGCTGAAACCTGAAGAACTGAAGAGTGACATGGTTATCAGAAATGAGATCACATTTACAGTTAGCATGTTAGACTGCAGGTGATGGGCAAATGGACAGACAAGGGGCACTCTGTCATCCAGCAAATAATCAACAGTGACGGCCAACAGGCAGAAAATTGTGTGTAGACATCCAGGCAGTTAGAGAGGTTCTCTTGTTTGTCACTTGGAGCTCCCCGTCACTGCCAAAACAATGCTCACCCTGTCTCATATTCATCATGACTGCTTGGTGGAGCCTTTGCAAAGATTGCTGTGTGACTCAGAGCCTCCAGGATGACGCATACCTGACGGATCAAAACTTGTAGCATCATATTGATCCACCCACATCTAGCAACATGGTCATTGCCAGACATATAACTAAAACTTTTTGAGGACAGACAGAAACAGATAAAGATAAATGCTGATTAAAATTTTTAAGCCAAAATGTGTGTGTGTGTGTGGATACATATTATCCAGATTAATATGGGCTTTAAATATAGTCAACTATAAACAAACTATGAACATAATTTACAGGATGAAATATGCAGATGATAAATTATGCTATACAAAGCTACAGGTGGAATGACATGAAATATTGCAATAATATAGGCAGTAGCTACCTAGGATTGCTAAAAACTAGTGATATGCATGAGTGCAGGATAATCAAGTGGTACAGTGGTGGCGGAGTACAGTTTATGGTCCAAGGAGGAATGGGGGGTGGGCAGTGAAGTTTTAGGGGTCAGCAAGAATTCAGTAAGGACACAGTTCTGGGGAAGAAGCTATTCCTCAGTCTGCAGGTCCTTGTCCGGAAGCTCCTGAAGCGCTTGACCGAGGCAGTAGGGAAAAGAGTTTATGGGCAGGGTGGGAAGAGTCCTTAAGAATGCTGCGGGCTCGTTTCAGAAAGCATTTCTTCTGGACGTCCTCAATGGCTGGAAGTGGAGTTCCTGCAATGCGTTAGGCAGTTTTCACCACCTGCTGCAGTGTCTTGCTGCTCTGCGATCGAGCAGCTTCCATACCAGACTGTAACACAGTTTGTTAGGATGCTTTCGATCACACAGCGGTAAAAGTTCACCAGGATGTCTGAAGACCTTAAAAAAAAATCTCATTTGTGCCAGCCTTTTCCTGGTCAGTGCCCCTATCTGGCCCCCCATCAAAACTTTTCTAGACCTGCTGCTGCATAGCTGAAGCATAAATCATTTCTACCACCTGTCAGTTATTTTGTTAGAGAAGGGTTCTGGTCTGATTTGTACTTTAGAGCCTGTTCATAATTTCTCTCACCATGGTCCATAAATAATCACCATGTGTACCTCTAACACACCTGATTCAAATCAAATGGATCCAACAGCCAATCAAGTTCTGCAAGGTGACTCATTAATCTGAATCAGGTGTGTTGGAGCAGGGACATATTGAATAAAAGGACGAGGGCCAAGGTTCCCACCACTGGTACAGTGGTATTTTTCCCGAACAAATGAAAAGCTAACCAGGCAACAACAGTAGTTAACAGAAGCCTTCTTCTGGTCTCCATATTTAGTCTTTTATGAAGGCTTGCCAACTTCTCTACTTGAATAAACTAAGCATCGCGACTACACCCGAGCACCGAAAATACCATTTCTTTGTTTAACAGCTGAGTGCCCCTAAAGGTAAGTGAAAGTTTTTTTCTATGCAGAAGCACAACCTTCTGCTGGTAATTCCCATTGTTTATTTGTGTTTTGCTGTGTTTGTGACATTTTTGGCTGCAGCCTTTGGGCAGATTGCATGTAGAAACTATTCAATGACAACAACGACAAATAGAAAGAACAGCAGTCAGTTATGTTGCTGTCACACATGCATCTAGTACACGCTCCGTCAGCAGAAAGTCAACTTTCACATGAAATCCTCTGATACAGCAGCTTCCACCGGTGTTATGTAGATGTACAGATGGGTTTATTTGTATTTTAGAATATAACTTCCATGAGAACATTGGTGAATTATAGTTTATTCTTTGAGTTGTTGTTGTTTTTTGTTATTTTTTTTTCAATCTGACATTTGTCTTCTTTTCTGTAAAAGATTTTGCTGTCATGATGCATTTTGGAGGAATCAGGAACCCTGGGGTTTTCATTTCAAAATAGAGAAATATACAAATCTAACAAAGTTGGATTTCTTTTAGTCTGTAAGATATCTTTAAGGTACATGGAGTTTATTTACTGACTTACCAACAGCTGTACTGGCAGTGAAAGATAGAAAGGGCCAAGTTCAAAAGGCTTTATTACCATCAGTAACTGCCAAGAACACATTTAATATAACATTTAATACCAAACAGAAAGTGACGTAAGTTGCTAAATTAAAACTAAAACTTCACAATCTGCCCCCTGTATGACGTGAATGATGGTGATGATGAGGTATCACGTCATTAACATTCAACATTTTCACGTGGAGGCCTTAACATGGTGCACTTTCGATGGTTCTGTAAAGCCGGAACTGCTTCTTCTTCTCAGCTTGTCTCATCATCTATACATCAGCATGGCTGAGTCACACAGAGAGAGTGAGTGTGGGAGTGAAAGGATCAGTGGAGATGGGGCTGAATGCATCCCAACCTCTGTTTTATGGGGTGGACAGGTTATTACTGCAGCAGCATCAGTGGTAGAAGATGGATGATGTGGTTCTACTCCTCCTGAAACTGACTTAAGAGGCAATAAAAAAGCAACTCTAGCATAACATTTTATTTCAACAGGAAACACCGTCTTACTGTGCTGACAGGGCTTTAGAAGGTGAATGATTGCATGTTGGCTCTATGTGTAGGCATTACTGTGTTAGATGCTCTCCTTTCCAATCCTTTTCTGACCATCCTGTGTCTCGATGCACCGACCTGGTCAAAGAAATTTTCTTAGGTTTGTTCTGAAAATGCTGTTGCCACTTGTGTCATGTTTTTACTTCTAATTGCTTATCGGAGGAGTCAGCTCAGCAGGAACCATCTGTTAAGCCAGGTTTCAGATCCGTTTCCCCCCACTGGGATTCTCTTTCTTGGGATGGGACAGCCACACTGTGTCCCTAAAACACATCACCTCCACAAGCCTGTCACTTGCTGCTCACAGTTTCCATGAGATCATTGGTGGATAATCACAGGTGATGTAAGAGGCATAGAAAGGAAGGCAGGGGGGATTTTTGTATCTTAGGCTATGATCAGGCATGTGCATGTGAAAGTGAATTATGAAGGGACTGGGACAGAAATGTCTCCATATTTAGAGCTCTCCAGTTGTCTTTCCTCTTTTAAACTTAAATTAATTAGATTTGAGTTAATAATTTTGGATACTTTTTTTTTTTTTTAGTTTTTCTTTACATTTTCCAACATGATTCTACATGATCCAGCCTTGCCTGTGAGTCAATTACAAAATTGGACAATTTTTGTTGTTACTGACAATCACTCCAATTATGAGTGATGTCAAGGTGCTAATTAAATGGTTTGTAGGTCTTTCTTTGCCTCCGGGCTTAAATTGCATCAGTATTGACTTCAAAGCCTTAACGCATCAAAGAAGGACCAGAAGTAGTGCAACTTAGCTCATTTCTTTCTCTCTTCTCCTCCTGTCTCCTCTTCTCCTAACCCTCTATATTTGAATGCATGCACACAATCATATCTAAAAGATGAATGTGTAATATACATTGCTAATGTATGTTGTTATGGGATATTCACGTACAAAGGACAAATGATCATTTAGGTAAAAATTGTAATCAATAAAAATGTCTCCTCTGGCATGCTCAGCAGATGTAGATGAGAGGTTTTTTTTTTTTAATATAAAATGTCTATTAGGTAAATTATTTAAATCAATATATTCCCTTCATACTTTCCAAAGGGAATCATCAAGGTTGTACCTTCAGATACTCCTCTTTGTAATTAAAATGACAATTAATTGTGTTTTGCTTTGAAATAATTGAATTGATAAATTGACTGTAAATCAGAAGCAGAGGAGAACTCCATCATGGAGCTACTTACATGAAGTAATGAAAGTATGAATCTCTCTCTGACTAAAAGGTTGGACCACCTGAGCCCCTGAAGACTGAATAATGTCTTAACTGTGTTATGCTACTTTATTACTTTGCTGCCGCTGTGTGTGTGTTCTCCTGGCCCCTTGTATTCACAGTTATTCCCACAAGTGGCAGATCACTGTGGTAACATCTCACATCTCCTGTTCAAAGAAATGAGCTTTGTACCCTCTGTCTCTGTTTTTTTATATCTGCATGCCTCTATCCTTTGTATCACCTTTTTTCTTAAAGGATTAGCTTAGACAAATTATTTCTATAGATGTCCAGAGCCAACTGAATCCTGCCAGTGGAGTCATATTTTGGTGTTAACTAGCATCTTAATTTTGATTAACTTTTTTGATTAAAAAGTCTGAGTTAGTCAAAGTAATAGTGAACTAACTGATTTGTGCAAAAACTTGGAAAGAATACAGCAATAAGAAATGGTCGGAAAATAGTTCTCAAGTCAAAGCAAAGTGACTTGTGTAGAAATGTAAATGGCTTCTAACATGTGCCCTGTTACTGAATGGCATTTTGTAGGCTGCAGATACAGGTTTTTATACTTTATAATTTTATGTTTCAGAAACTGTAAAGAATGCTATGGAACTACAGATTGCTAAAATATATCAGCTTAAATTGAAGTGAACCATCTTTATACCAATCCAAGTGAGCCATTACATCCAGCAATACACCAAACAACAGACCAAACCAACAAAAAATTCTCTACATCCAAGCTGTAATGATTTTATTTGTTGTTGTTATTGTTTGCAAATTGCAAGGCCCCGCCCAATGTCCCTCTCTCCATCCTGACAAGTAGTCAATGTACATTAACAATGAACAAATTTGCTTTCTTGACTACTGCTTATCTGGTTAACATCACATCTGGCAGGTCTGCTTGATGCTAGAGCAGCAGTGCTGAGTTTTAAGTTGTTAATATTTTGGTTGAATTTTATTTTACGTTATTCTGTCATCCATGTTACCTAAATGTAACAATTAAACAATTAAAGTGCTCACCTATGGGAAATACTGCAGTGAAATGAAGTCACAGTGATTTTAAAAACAGCTTTCAGCACATGTTGGTCACTACACTGGTTTGACAGAAGAAGTGACTGTTGCTCCTGTGGCTCACTTCATGTGTTTTGTTTTGTTAAAAGCGGCATGAACTTGGCAAATTTTCAAATTTGGTACTCCCTAACGAAGGCTAATTCCTGCGCCTTATTTCCTCTCAGAGCTGTGATCCAGTCTGATGTTGACCCATCTCTTGCTTTGCCACTTTTTTTCTTTTCCTTGATTTTTCCAATTTTGTCCTCTTGTGTTTTTTTGCTGAATCAGCCAGTTTCAAAATGGCCAGCAGTTGATATCCAGATGCTGGCATGCAGTGTGGCCCTGTAAAAGAAAATGCAGCTGTCATGTGATGCTCCGGGCTGGAAAATACAAAGCTGTCAAATGCAGTTGTACATCCTCAGGAAGCTGCAGCAGAATGACGACTACAGGAGTGTGCATAATGAATGTCAGTGTGCATAATGAATGTCAGTGTGCCATCAAAATTAATCAAGAGTGCAGAGTTTTAAGGTAAAAATGTACATTTTTAAGACCTCAGTACTTGAACAGTAGTGGTAACATATACAGACACTTTATTTTTTAAACCAGTTTAACTTGTGGCCTTCATCAGGATTCATCCCTGAGACTTTTCTCCTCTCCACACATGTGTAGATGTGAAGTTATGCCACAAACACACATCTGTGCCAACTTTAAGTATGTAAAAAAAAAAAAAAAAATTATTAAAAATCTTTATGCCCTTGTAATTGACTTTGTGTGACTACAAGAGAGTGAAACTGTCAAAGATAAGATTAAGTGTTAATAAGAGTCTTCAATATTCACTGACAGGTAAATTATCAATCAGTATCATCTGCTAGCCTGAACTGGGACTCTTGTGTTTTCACCTATGCGCCAAGAGGAGACACTATAAGTGAAATGAAAAAAATCTAAAAATCTTATGAGAAATCCTATGAAATGAAAAATACTTTATAAATCCTCCAAGAGAAAGTATAATGTTGTAGTATTCTTTCATTTGATTAAAATGATGAATTATCAGTTGAACTAAGTTCTTGTTCTGGAGGGATGCATGTATGTATAAAACATATTCAGAACAACTATATGCCTTCGTCAAACTAAAGGTTAAAATCCCCAAAGCTTGATTAGATAAAACTTTAAAACAGTTTTTGCTTAAACCCAGGAACACATATTCTGTAGGTTCTAAAGACATAAATGTAATGCATATTACAGCTTCCTGTGGTTCTTTTAACTATACCGAAATCCTTGCTTTTCTTGAAATGAAAAGGTTAGAGTGAAAGATTTGTGGTTCATGATAAAGCAATCAAACCTTCAGCTTCAGGAAAGTGAATGACTTTGAGGCTGCAAGCTGCTGAACTTTTCACAGAGGAGCGTGTTGCATATTGAATATTGATATGGTTGTCAACAATGCTGTGGTCAACAGTCCATCAAACCGGCAGACAATCGTCAGAGAAAAGGTAAAGTGAGGTGGACTAACTGATGGCTAGGGTTTCATGAGAAAAGGGTATACAGAGTTCAGCAGGTTTTATTACTGATGATAATTTTAATAAGGTAATGATTTATTTTGCAGTTAATGTGATTGTGTACTTTTGATAATGTCAATCTGCAAAGCTCTTATAAAGTCTTCACTTAAAGACATAAATTCCTTTATCTAAAATTTTATCAGCAAATTACGTCTGTGTTCCTCTGCCACTGCTTTATCATAGAACCACAAACGTGCAACCATTAAGTAGAAAATAAAATGTCTTGACTTTAATATTAAATACTCATTCTATTTAACTATAGGTTTGTTTTGTAAAAGCAGCTGCCAAAGTGTTTAGACTGAAGGTTTCAGGAATGTGTTGAGGTAATTTGTGGCAGTTTCCAGGCATCAACCCACCTCAGTGACAGAGCTGGACAGCTCTGTGCAGTTCTTGATCTGATATGGCACAAAGTAAACAAACAAGATGCACTGAGATGCTTCTGCACCTCGTAGAGCCTCCTGACAAACACAGCGTACTAATTCAGATCCCTTTGCAACAAAGTAGTGTCTACTGTCTTTGCAAGTAAGCATCCCACCTTACCAGAACCCTCTAGACTGTTACCAAGAAAAAGAGGGCTTTGACATGGATGATAAACTATTCATTAACCTTCAGGTAACTATGCGAAACCTCTATTTAATTAGATGAAGATTATGTCACTGCTGCATCTCCGCTGAGATGAAACTAAGCCCCTGTAGGGTGATATCTAGGTGTCATAGAAAGATAGTAAAAAATAAATAAATAAAAACAACATATAGGACAATCGTGTTTTGTTTTTCAGACAGTAGTTGGTCTGAATGTCTCGTTGAGAAAGAAAACAACTTTTCTAATTCCACATCTGAGCCTGACTATTCCCCTTGCAGCTAAATGCTGCATAACATTTTTTGGAGAAGGATGAAGGTTCTGCTGAATTCTGTAATATGCATCAGACAAAGTAATTGCTCTGCATGAATTGTAATAGAAGTGGCGATACTGTGATAAAGTTTTGATATAATTAACTTTGACAGGGATGATTTATGCTTTGAATTAAGGTACATAATGGGATTGCGTGGCAGTAACTGCTACCCGGGCAACTGTGTAGTGACCTGAATATATTATGGCCTGTAGGCCACATGCAGATTAAGACACTTAAAGGCAAGCTTTTATCATTCACAGAGCAATCTGTCCTTTTTTCTCATTTTTACATTGGTCAGATGGAAAATAAGTTATATAACTATCAAGTTTGGTATCATTTGATTAATAGCTCAATGACATAGCTCACAATACTGAGATTGTCATGATGCCATTTAGGTAAAATTATTTAGGATGTTTATGGAAGTAGACACTGGCCTTATTACTTTTAAGCCACATTTATGCAGCTACAATCTGCAGTTATTAAGACATGAATCAATATCAGTGACAATCCTCTGCTCCTCTGAAATGAGCTAATCTGAGGGAGATTCCCTCAGATTTGTGTCTCATTTTTGGGTTACGGTTTGTGAACACACATGGTAACAGAGCAGCTCTACCCAGTGTTATGTTGTCAGCTTGAAAGGATTGCCTGCTTGGCAGAAGTGTGAGAAGAGGTCTTGTGGTGTTTTATTTTTACTAAAGCTAAATGGTATGCAGGAAGAGGAGACAGGAGAATTTGTCAGGATTCAATCTGCAGCCAGCAGGGATGCATGAATTACTACAACTATAAGTCTTGGTGACTCTTCATAATTAGGACTGTTTTCTTCCTGGATTGCACTTTAAATTTAAATGGCAATTAGTTTAAGCACTAATTTATTTTTCTGGCTCTATACTGGTGACAGCTGTGGCCACAGGCTTCATATTTTCAGGCTGACCGTCCCTCCATCCATCTTATTCCCATGAGTGTGATATTGAATGCCTAGAGGGACTTTCTTCAAATTTGGCTGTGACCTCACGTCTGTCCCATTCTTGTTAGCGAAATATATTAGGAATGCCTGAAGGAAATTTCATTACATCTGTCACAAATGTCATCTCAGACTCAGGGATGACCTGATAAAACATTAGGTGGTCAAAGGTCAAGGTCGCTGTGACTTGTCAAAACAGGCTTTTGGCTATAAGGTGAAAAATGGTGTGCTAATTATGCCAGAGTTAAACACATATGTCTGAGCAGGATGATTTAAAGCTCTTTATATCCAAAAGGTAAAGGGTCAAAAGCACCTTTCTGACCTTCCTTCAACACCCTAACTCAACAACTCGCTGTGTTAACGTCCCTTCAGGAAGTTAACGTAAAATCTCACGCTGACATCAATCTATCACTGGTGTCACCTCCGTTTTAGCCCACTCGGCTGTGTGATTGTGTTTTAATGAGTCAGACTGAGCCCCATTTCAGACACAGTCATGGCAACTGTTGTTACCAACCAGGCAACTCTGTGCTTGATTTTGGTTGAGTATTCAGACACCCCATGAAAATAATGTCAATGACCAATTATCAAACAAGCAAAAATGTAGCATGTTTTGATGTTCTGCTGTGTGTTGATTTAAGAAATACTTGGCAGCATGTCTGATTTGATCCTCATAACTATTGTTTGGAGGACTCAGCTTGTTTGGCTTAAATAGCCAGAGTAAATTAGAACAGAGGGAACGAAAAACACCTGTAGCAGGTAGTATAGGCGGAAGGTTATTTAGCAAATGTGTTTCTGTTTGATCTTGATGTGAAAAAAACAACCCAGTGGTGTGAGCTGTCCCTTAGAAAGCCCTTATGGCATCAGCATATATAAAGATATAATCAATACTTTGGTAAACGTAATATGTAATAACCTTTTATCAGTTTAGATCTTTGCTTTGGTTTTTCCTTATTTTGATGACTTTCATATATTTTTTCTGTTCAGCATTCAAAGGGTCATGTAGTTTATGATAGATTAAATTAGGAGTGTGAACATGTTGTAGTTATAGTATATAATTCTTTAAAACCATTTCTGTTGTCTTCACACTGTCAGGAAAATGGGAATTATGTACAGCGATACACTGAAACTTGCCAACTTAAATGGAAGCACGATATAAAAGGCAGAAACAGAGTGTGTATCATTATAACAAACTTTAAAAGCAATATTTGCTATTACCATCTTTATTTTTCAACACAACTTAAACCCTCTCAAGAAGTTTTCTTATAATTTCCATGAGAAGTCCTGAGATATAGTTTTCCAGGCTTCTTGAAGGACTTTCCAACGCTTTTACTTGGATGTTGGCTGCATTTTGTTCCATCTTCTGTTAAGTCCATCCCTCTCTGCTTCAATAAAGTTGTAATCCAGGCTCTGGGGCTGTTTCATCCCTTCATAAGATCTGCCACTGATGTCCATTTGTTGTGTCATTTGGCAACATCAGCCTTGTTTCCCTGTTTCACTTCCCTTAAAAAAGGCTTCTTGACATCCACCATTCCATAGAGATCATTTTAAAGAGGGTTTAGTTGATGGATAAACAGAAAGGCTCAAATGCATCTCTCAAGTCCTGTTTCAGGACTTTTCTTTCTATTTCTTACTATCACTTTCAAATGTTGCTTAACTGCTGTAGATGGGTTGGCTGCTTGTTTTTTGTCCTCCACTTGCCCAGTATCCTTAAATGTGTCAGTACACTGCAAACTGTACTTAGATATACCACATTAATATCTCTTTGGGAATTACCTTGTTTGTTCAAAATACTATTTTATAGCTGTTTTTTGATATTTTTATAGCTACTGTATAGTTTTGATGCTTTGAAAGTCCCTAAAGATCCAGTTTAAAAAACAAAAAAAGGCACTAAAGGATTCTCTTTGGTGCCTCACAAATAACAAGCAACTAGTTTTTATAGGATAGGTTCTTTGCCAAGTCGTGTGTTATGGTGGAGACACAACACTGGTTTATCACTTTTAACTACTTTCAGAAAGCCTGAACTATTGCTTGAGGACACGTTAAAATAGATCTTTAGCTCTGTGGAGGTGAAACATTAAGTAATGAGAGGTGGTTAAGGCTTTTGCAGAATACACAATATTTCTGTGTTGCATGCTCATTTGAATAATTTCAGGAAAAGCAAAGCACTTAACGATTACCTGGAAACTAAAGAGAATTAGTTGTTTTTGCTTATTTCCCATAACAGTGCAAAGATCAGTCATGGGTGTTATTGAATATAATTCTAGTCATATTTCTTCTCAACATTTCTGGGCTGAGAAATAAAGTAATTCTCTGGGACTTGTGGACAAGGTTGTAGACCTTTGATATCTAGCTTGGAAAAGTGACACTTAACCCGGAATCTGCTGTGCAGTGTCACAGAGCCTCCACTGAGCACTCTCATTAATTCTTTAATATGGCTCACAGTTAGCATTGCAGCAACAGCTGAACAGTCACACTTCACTAAAAATAATGTTGCCCTCTAGCTATCACACATATGCATAATGGCCATGCTGGAAGAGGAAGTCAGTGCTGCGGCAGCAGGTTTCTATAAAGTCTCATTTGATATTCTGCAGTTATATTCTACTTTTCAAAACAAACCATCTATAAGCTCATGTAGCAGGTGTCAGGTGGAGAATGGATTTGATGGTTGAGAATTTTCCTCTTCAACACTGTCAGCACCTCTTTGCAGTCAGGTCACATGCACTGTCATCCCTGTCCTGGCATAATCCCGGGGGGAGCTCTCCCTTCTGTCTAATGGGCAAACACACACACTAAGGTTGAACACACGGTGACATTGAAGACTTACACACACTCACTTGCATGTAAGGAGCTGAGGACGTGAGAGCACACATGGACACACTTTGGCATTTAAGCTCTTACTTCGCCGTAGAGGGCATGCTTGAAAATTCATCATCCGCCACCCTTCCTGCTCTTCAGTGGTTTGAGAGTGAGTCTCATTCTGTCTCTGCTTCCTACCACCTCTTAATGCTGCTTGTGTCCCAGGGGAAGGGTTTTAGGGGGGAATATGGGGATTTCTCCAATATTCTCTCATCCTTCCATCTCTTCCCATAATCACCTTCATTTTTTCCCCCATCTTCTATTTCCTTCTCTTTTTTCCTTTCCTCAAGGACATGGCCACACTTACATAGTTTCTCAAAAAACTATGGCCCCCTCCACTAAAATCTGTGCATCTCTCAAAAACTCCCTTTTTATGGCTTAATTTTGCAGTCACACTTCTATCATAGTGCACATGTTCCAAAAGATCTTTTTTTTATGAATTAATGATGCCACAGAGAAGCTTTTAGAGGATATTTTTCAGACAGGTTGTCCTGTGCGTATGTAACAGATCCCCACAGGCCTCCTCTTCATCTTCCACTGACAGATGCTCATTTTAGGAGCTGTCATACTGTCAGACCTGAGAGGCTTTCCCTCATAACGACCCCCTTCCCACCCTCTCCCCTGTTTATCACCATTTCTGTAGGCTAGGTGCAACAGTATGTGGGCAACTGTGTAATAAAGGCCACAAAGGTTAAATGGAGCCAGTTCCTGGGGTGCAGCAACATCTTATTTTGATTTATGAGACTGCATTTCTTATCAGAGATATATATTGAATAGATTGTGGGGAACGCTGTCAGATAATTTCCAGCCTTGTCCTGGATTTATGAGAGATGAAATGGTGCTGCCTGAAGGCTGGGTATGGTTGTAAGTTTGACTTTTGTAAATAAGGTTTAAGTTGCAGCTCTATATGATTATACATATGAGTGGTCACAGACTGTTCACCCTCCTGCAGCAAGAGAATATGCAAACATTCATTAACTGTGTCAGCCCAAAGGGTGCTGTGGAGAAATCCAGCTCTGCTTGCTTTGTCTTGTTGTTGGTTTGCACTTGCTCTGTTGACGTTGCTAAATTTAATTCAAAACAGAGACAGCTCTCTTGAAGTGTTATGTTTCCTACCATGTTTGTGTTGTCATACATAAAAAATATAGCACAAATTTCCAGTTTTGTTCTAATTCCAATTCAACAAATTGCCTTTCATGTGCTCTTTTTCATAAACAACCATGCAGTTAATAGCTTGTCCTTTGTATAGTCTGTAACTGCAGAAGTATTTAATCTTCTCATTAGGTTTTCACTTTAACACAATCCTCTGTTATCTTGGGTCTTGTCTTGACAAACATCCTTTTAGTTGTTGAAGTTAACTGTTATTTTAAGGCTTTGTGTATGACATTCTTCTGCTATTTTGTTAGTTTTATAAAGCTGTACCAGCCCCACCTTTTTGATCATATTTGGACATAAATGTAGAGTTCTTTCAAAAAAGCTGAACGGACAAAAGAATTTGTATGTTAGTCTAATATTTATTTAATAATTACACTATTTTTTAGAAGCACCAACATCACACTGAGCACAGGGAGTGAATCTAGCTGATGATGGAGAAGCTATTCTGACCTAAACGTTTTATAAGAGAATATATTTTGCTGTAATGATGAATGTCTGACTTTTCTTCTGGAATGAACAAAGCAATCATTAGTCATAGTAGATGCAAAACTAAAGTTAAGGTCATATTCATAAAGGTCATAAAATGTTCTTGACAGTATCCTGTCATATATAGGTCAGTTCATGTTGTAGAATTTCTTTAAATTAATTGAGCACTACCTTGAGTTATATTTCCAATAAGCTTTCACATTTTCATTTTTTGATGATGTTTCCATAAAGATGATAATTCTAAGTAGCATTTAGTGCTGAGTTTTATAAAGCTTGAATGTTTTCAAGAAATTTCAGGAAATTAATGGGTAAGGTCACATTTTTCTTGTCTGTCACTAAAGATAAAATGCTTATATATAAAATTGTAATATCTTTCCATTATTACAGTATTCTAAATAAATTCTTTGGCAGTTTGAATAGCTTCATTTTGTTTGTGCTGCCGAGCCTTACTATAGATGAATGATAAAAATGGCTCTTGAAGGACATGTAGGTGTCCTCTCAGCAATGCTTTATTCACCCGGCCCATTCCCCAGAGACAGTGGCTATATGACCTTGGGAGGTAACACAAAAGGAGCTGGCTGTGGAGGAGTCAGGCAGCAGAAGATATGATAAGAGAAGAAAAGACAGGACTGTGTTGCTGTGTGCATCATATAGAGCCCACAGTATTTTTCCCCTCCTCCACTCCAACATAACAAATCAGATATAAAAATCTGTTATCACCAAAATAAACTTGCACATTTAGCAGCTACTGAATAGTTCTGGATCTTGATCTTGAAGTTCCCAGAAATACTGACACATTATTATTACTTAAATGAATCATATTCATTATATTTATTACAGTAGACCAGTTTAGATGCACTTGTACTGATCTCTTTTTTAAACATTTGTTTTTAATTGTGATTTCTCCCAGCAGTCTTGTTGCCTATAAATTTTACACCGAGCTGTGCTCATCATCTCAGTCCACAGTATATTCTGACACACACCCCAGTGGAAACGGTTCCTGTTTTGTTTTTATGGCCTAATATAATTTCTAGCTATAAAGTTAGTATAATTCAAATTAAAGACCAATGTATTTATTTATTTATCTTTTACAAAATTAAGCACTATTTTTGGTGCTATATTTTAATGAAGGTGGCTTTCATGTCCCTGAAAGTTTATTTGAGGCAGATAGTATGAAGTGGGGTTTCCTTACAGTGCAGCACTGGCTTTTGTTGAGGATGCCTTGAAATCCAATAACTTATATCTTTTTTTAAATGTTTGATTTATTGTAATTATGTCAGTTTTTTTCACATTTTCCCAAACATTTGAATACCCAAAATGAAAAATGGATCCCCGTCAAATTCAACTTGTATAGCTTTTTTATATCAAAATTGTTTTTGTATACATTTGTAATATTAAAAAGATTTTATGTTTGTTTTAAGAGTTTTTATAATATTGAAGCAACAATTTTCATTTGTAGTCAACCATTCTTATTTTACATAATTGGTTGGATTGACAGCCTCCTAATAACTCCAGTCAATAAACACTACAATGGGATATCTAAGACAGCTGCCTTTCATTTTTAGCCCAGGAGCTCCACCTTCTATTACTGTTGGATTTAATAGTGATCAACCATGACAAAGAATTCTACAAGAAACCATGAGTTTCATGACGGAAATTAAATTATCTTGCATGATTAATTCACACAGGTGGTGACAAATTCTTACATCCAAACCAAGCGGGGCATAATAAGAGTACGATGGATAATTGCACATCCTGTGAGAAGAAGCAACTTGTGCTAGTTGACAAATATCTAAAATGAATCAGAGGATGTGGAAAAAGTGCTGCTGTAGCTCTTTATAAAGGTGACTTGCTTCACTTCTCTTGTTGCCTTTCAGTAGTAAACTAAGAACAATAGGAGCGCCATCTTACATGAAACCACACTTATACATCTATCCAACTATAATGTGCTGTGCACATAACGTAATGGTGGGAACTATAGTTCAAATAAGTTAACTTTTGATTAAATTCAAATGAGGAATATGTTTTTTACCAACATATGTCAGTATAGAAATGTAATTACAACATAAGACTATTATTTAAATATACATGGTTGTAACATCAGTCCTTCGTCAGAGTGAAGAACCACAGTAAAAATGTTTAATCTTTTTAATAATGTCCATGATAGTAACCGATACGATTGCCTGAGTGAGTTGGTATGGCTCTGGTACATCTTCTCTGTCACACAATCAGTAATTCGGGTTGAGTGTTTTTTCTGACAGTATGTCAGATCATATGTACATCTGTGTGGCTGTCTTTAGCCCCCTGCTATTTGAGCCCAGGGGAAAGGGGGGATCAGAATGTGTGCTGCAGAATGGATGCATGACATCAAAGTTTAATGGAGGTTTCATTTGTTGACATTTCCCTAGTGAGAAACTTACACTTTAACCTCATGCACTGTCATGTGATTCTATTTCCTTGTGGGTCCAGTTCTGCATCAACAGTGTGTACCAATGACTGATAAGCTAGGAGTATAGGTTATGAAAGCAAACATTTGGAATGGATGCTGATGTTTGCTCTGCTGTGCAAACATTGTGACTAGTTGGTGAGAGAGGGAAATCTGTTTTCTGTTTCAGTGTCATTTAAAATCCCTTTAGATCATGAATGAATATTTACTGACTGCCGCTTTTCTCATTTGCTTGAAATCTACTTTTAAAACTGATGCACAACATATTGAATGTGTGTGGATTTAAACCATGCAAAAGCAGAAACAGTACACAGATTTAGCCAGAGCTTTCCTTGGCTGTGGACCTCTGAAATCCTTTTTGGCTGCTGCATCAATCGGACATTTTGGAACTCTTCTCTCTGGCTAACCCACTGAGCCAGGCCGGATTAATGAACAAGCTTATCCCAGTGCCACACAGTACTGATGGGCATTCTTGACGTCCCACCAGGGATTCCTAATCATGTAATCTTGGGGAGCCCATCAGGATTCTGAGAAAGTATTTATTAAACAGGTTTGAGTGATAGCAAAAGCAAAACTTTTCTGGTTAATATTTCCTCTTGTTTCCTCCTTCACTGCTTCTCCCACAGGGCTGTTTGTTTCATCTGTTTGATAGCTGAAGCGTGTCCTCCTTTCAGAGCTGATGAGTGGTTTGTAAGGAGTCAAAACTGTGCTGTGTGCCATTGTTTTGCATGTATTCTCAAAAATCCTGCACTTCACCTTTTATCTTTTTATTCTGCGTTTTGTTCCATTTTGTTAAGCTATCGCCAAGAACTGTGGTTTACATGGCTGATGTTGTGGCCATGTATTGTATTGTTGTAGTCAAACAGGGTTTTTGAAAAACTATGTGTTTGATATCATGAATATTATGAACAAGAAAATGATCTAAATATTTGTTTCTCATGTCCACAAGCACCTAATTGTAGACATTTGGTTAAGTTAATTGAACAATCTCAAGTATGACTTATTCTCATCATGCTATGTTGACCTGTCCATACTAGCTCCCTTCTTTTAAAGCCCATTATAATTGAACTGTGACTCAAGAGGTAGGTGGTCAATTCCATTATGTCAACTTGTCTGGTCTAGAGTCAAAACGGTCTAAATTAATATTTTAATACTGCAATGAAGGAATTAAAGTGAAGCTATAAACTTGTTTTTGTAGCTGCACAAATAAGAGCCATATTTGTTTAATGTGTTTAATAGAATTAGCCAAATTAGCCTAAATTAAGGCATTCCTATCATGCAAAAACATTTAGATTGTTTAAAAAAAGTGTATGTGTAGGTGCTTCCTTTCTGTTTTACATGGAAAATGCCCTCCATGTTCCGTGAACATAAATTTAGAAAAGACAAGGGGCTTTGCAGCACTGCTCACTTGACCTGGGTCCTCGTTGGGAAATAATTATCCTGTACGCTGTCAGCCCATATCACCTGTCCCTGAAAGTCTGTTGTCACAGGATGAACTTTAGGGACAGAGGAAATTTTCACACATGATCGCTGTTAGAAAAAGGAAGTGGTGTGTAAAATTTTGGCCCAGTTTTAGGGCACTTCCACAGACAAGCCCCAATGCTTTGAAGAAGACTGCCAAATAAACTAACAGCATTAGAATCACACATCTGTTTCTATGTGTAAGTTATTATATGTTTACAATTCTGACGGTGTTATGTGAGAGCTGGAACCTGCTGGATTACTGGAACCTGAGACCCTCACATGGTAAAGTTCATGCACACATGCATACACACAGCCCTGTTTACACTTGCAGTCTTCTAGTATGCCTGCTAAAGTGCACCTTGGAAAACATTTGACAGATATAGCTTAGCGCTTTAAATATAGTAAAGGATACACCAATGAAAACCTACACGGCTATTAAAGAGAAAACTTAGACATCATGTCCGAATGCTGCTTCTCTGACATGATGCCGGCATCTTCCAGTTGGTAGCAGATATGACTCACCTCATCAGATATGAATCAGGAAACACGTGTATAAACAGCCTCTTAAAGTAATTTTGAATTTTTACAGACAAAGCTACAGCTATACTTAGCAATCCTTTAATTATTATTTTTTTTAAATCACAGGGAATACCCTGCTGCCCTTACCAGTCTTGAAGGGTTCCCTTGTTTCATACTTTAGTTTTGATTTACAGTGACACTTGCTCAGTTGGTCGTCTTTGGTAGGTTGTTGGTTTGAGGTCGACAGCTAGCCCTTGTAGATACTGTGTGTAAAGAGAGAGTGAGTGTGTGTGTGTGTGTGTGTGTGTGTGTGTGTGTGTGTGTGTGTGTGTGTGGTGGGGGGGATAGATGGGGTAGACTTGCTGTCACAGTTGAATAACTGGGTCAGTTAAGACGATGATGACGCTTCTTATCGCTTCAGTACATCGCTTGGTGTTCACTCTTAACTGCTCGTTCTTTTCAGCAACCGTACACTACTCAGTCATACTCTTAGACTCTTTTCCCAGCCCTCCCACTTCCTCATTTCATTTTAACTCCAGCTGTAGAAACATTAAGTTTCTCTATGGTAATTCCAATGTACACTTCATACATCTAAAGTAAAGGAGTTTTTTTCAATTTGTGTTTTGGTCAAAATGATGCCTCGCCACGTTAAAGGTGTTGGCGTGTCAATATTCACAGATAAAGACAAACTTTCATCTGTTGTTAGCCTGTCCTGAGATTTTCTGGCATCCAGAGAAATTGTTGAATCAGGTTCTGTTGACTGTACTCTTAGGACATTATTATTTTCTCATCTCAGTCTCAATTTGAACATTTTTTTAAGTATCAAAATAGATTGAGCAGAAGACATTTTGTCTACATTTTTCCAATAATTCCCATCAAAACCAGCTGTGTGCATTAACAACACAACATACTATAAAATATTTGTGTTATACAGGTCAGGATGACTAGATCATAAAAATAAAGGTGCCTTGTTAATACCTATGAGTTATGCCTGCTGATACCATTGTAAACCAGACACAAACAAACAAACAAAAAAAAAAAACCAAAAAAAAAAAAATGTGAGAGGAGAGACAGGGTTTAACCTTTATTATTTAATCTAAGTAGTCACGGACTAAGAAATTAAAATTTATAGATATATTTTCTTTTTTAAAAAGCTTTGGGTCATTGATTTAAAATATAGCCCCTTAAAAGATTCCATTTTACAGATTACAGCACACTATTATTTAGTTTACATACATTACATTACAGCAAAATGAAACAATACAAAGATAAAAAAAAACAAAAACAACAACAAAAACAAAAAAAACAGATCTACAAGAATCTACTCATAAGATGCAGTCTTGTGTGTTCTCAGTCCGGCTCCAGTACAACATTAAGTATACTGCTATTTGGATCAGAAAATGCATTATAATGGAAAAACCATAACCTGATCAGACCAATGGAGTGCCCAATATTTTAAAAGATTACTGTAAAGCCTTCTCCTTTGCTTTGTCTCCTTTGCATGGACCATTATTGATGTCTGGTTTGTAAGGTTATTCCTACCAGGGACACCATTGAGTCCAGAATTGCCATTGTCCTTCATTCAAACGGCCAACTATTAAAAATGCAATAAGATGGGGGATATTTATTTAATACCTCTTCTACAATGCATTGAATCAATACAAAGGAGCATCACATGAAAGTAATCAAGCTCCCATCATCAATAATGGATGGGAAAATCAGCAGGGACAGTGGGCTTCTTTTGTGAGATGGCTGAATGGGAGAAAGAACTGCTGGGGAGGAACCATTATGCATCGCTACACTGGTCAGCTGTTGCGAACATGATGATTATGATGACCATGGTGATGATGTTAATGTGAATTAAAATGGTGCCAAGTGCCCTTTGCTGGAGGAGATTATTGTGGCACCAGTTCTTTCAGCTGTGTGGTACACGTGGAAGCTTAATATATAAAAAAAAAAAGCTTTAGTTTTCCTTGCTCCTAAAATATAATTTTTTTTAGATAATTTGAGTCTTTTTAGGTCTATAAGTTGTGTTTTGATTACATGATTACACAGTTTTAAGATAATAATTTCTACGTTGAAAAGATGTATAAATGCTGGACTACTGCTGGACTACTGATACTGCTCCTGACTTTAATCAGGTGATAGTCACTGACAGAAACATCACACCAACCAATGTCCAGCACAGGTTACACTTTGCACAATACAAACCTCGACTCTGCTTAGTGGCTGAGAAGTGCATGTCAACACTTGATAACTGTGTTTATGCACTTTTGATGAAGCACTTCCCCTCAGCACCCTAAACACATGTTGTTGCTGCACTTCCCATTAGTTGATCTTACAAATTTGTGTCCTGTCTTTGCTTTGTGGTCATGGCTTGATTTTACACTGCCTGCATTCAATAGGTTGTACTTGCTGACAGACAGGGAGTATTCATTATTCAGGGCATCTATTTTGAAAATTCTGCAACCTGCAGTAGGGATGTCACTGTGCAATTACAGCTGCCTTTTGTGTTCACTGCAGCTGAACAAAACACTTTCTTTACTATCTACTACATTAAGTCGAGAAACTTATGTCAGTCGTGCATTAAAATATTCCTGTTTTTCTCTCTCCTCAGGTGGTGTTAGTGTTTGCACTCAGCATCGGGGCCCTAGGAATATACTTCATAGACTCCTCAGAGTAAGTACCAATATGATATATGTACGGAAATAAGTCAAATTATCAGTCATATTCCCGTAGCTATACTGATGAGAAATAGGAAAAAATTGCTCTGAATGTACAATGCTTTATTATTGTATTGGCCTACATACTATATCTTAATAGTAGCTGTATATGTGTACTTTTCTTCCTCCTATGAGTACAGGCTTTAAAAGAAAATACACATATTCACACCCCCACAAGGACTCTGAAGACGCAGTGTTCACACATACTATAAGGAGACAAACATACACATCTGCATCTGAGGTTTTGTCAATGAGAGACCCATTAGTTTCCATGGTAACAGAAAAACTTAGTGTATGTGTAGAGAAGCAGGCTCTATGTGGAGCTTAGGATGTGTATTTTGTTGGTTTATGTGAATTCCTAGTTGGCAGTCTTCCAGAGACAGATTGCAGGCCTGGCATCTCTCCTGCATCCATTGTGGTTACTTTAACACCATCTTGACTCAAACTGTACCTTTAAAGAGAGAGTTTAGGATTGCAGGATTCTCTCTGGTAGAGATGTGGTCTGATTGATATTGGCTGAAAGTTTTTATAGTTTAAAGAGTCAAGATGCCAGGGCATCAGGTGAATATATAGCAGCAGAGAGGAGTAGCTAAATTTTTTTTTACCAGCCCAATTTGTTTAAATTGGCTGTATAATGTATAAACAGTGATGTTGTGTATGGTGGTTTTTTGCTATTGCTGCAACCCCTTGAGTACGCTTACTGAATAGAACAGGAAACAGGGACTAATCTGATCCCCCATCCGATTCAGGGACTCAAAGTACTGTTGATCTTCTTCAGTCTAGAGTACACAGCTTCCACACGTCAAATAGGCTCAGAGTTGTGATTTCTTACCTGATGTGCTCCTCCACATACTGCAGTCTGCTGCTGGTAAGCCCCAGTTTTTAAGACTGATTTCTTCCTTTTGCAGAAGCTGATGGAAGGAGTGTTTACATCACTCACATGAATAAAAGTAGTGTTACATGAATATAAAAATGCCCAGTTAAAATCAACAATCATACATTTAAAAAAAAAAAAAAAAAAATCCAATTTCAGCAAAAGAAGAATTGTTAGCAAAATAATGAACACATGTTAACCTGTACATGCAGATTTAGTCCTTGTTATTGATATATATCTACATACAGCACTACATAGTGATAGTTATGAATAAATTAACAAACTAAATAAACAAATGAATAGTGTCCAAGCAGCATGCTGCTTCATAAACTATTTTATGCACAGGATGTTTAGGTAAACCAGAGGGTTATTGAATAAAAAAGATGAGAAGAAAAAACAAAGCTCTAATCTAATACCTTTTTCTCTGATGTGATATATCTTTTTAGCGATATACTACACCACCATTTTGAGATACCAAAAGTTTCATCAACTACGTATATATTATGTAATATGATTTAATCCTTAAGAATCTGTTGTATTTTTATAGTTTTTCTCTTATCCAAGGCATTGTATAAAAACATCATAATATCACCTGAAAAAATACTCTCAAATAAATACTACAAAGCTAAATGTATGGCATTTCCCTCTGTAGTGTGGAAAGTTGAAAATAAATGCTTTCATGTCAACTGTATTACCTAAAAACTAAATTGAACTCCCGAATAAATATACTTTTTCGATACCAACACTGTCTGCAGTGACTTTAATGTGCTATACTACACATGAACAACTGTGATCCATCATATTGTTTCCAAATAAGCAAACGCTGATCGGCTTTTGACTTAAAAATTACATAAAAATGTGTGCAAGTGGGCACTAAATGCTCGTGCCTTTGACTGCGCTTTATTTCATGCACCACTGATTTATCAAAACAGAGCTTCAGCTATTTACTGCAGTGCCTGGAGTTATGGAAGGTCGATTGCAAAGGGACCAGAACACATTGACCGTATTTACTTTGTCATCATAGTTGTTCCTTTGTTGGATGCTGTGCAGGATTTTATCGTGAAGTAATGACTAGCTTCTGTAGTTTGTTTTCGCTTTAATATGAAGTCTGTTAACTGTGAAATTATGTCCCTAAGGAAAGCTAGATTCTAAAACACCAAGAGATACTGTATAAAATCCTCCAAATAGATAAATCTAAATTGCAATCCAACTTGTTCAGTCTTATCTCTTCACAGCAGGAGAAAATTATTCGTGGCATAAATTCAGTTACCCATTTGTACCTCAGGATAAAAACCTTTACTTCCTCTTCCTCGCTTTATATATTCTGCTGTTGCTTCGTTTTTGCTTTTCATTGCCTGCAGCATTTCTTTTAAAACAAAAGTTAGGATCTAGATGCAAATTTGCATCATGTAAAAGTTTTAACCTGCTTCTAAAACTCAGATCTCCAAGGATTAAAGTAATTTATGTATTAGATTCATTCACTGACCTCAATAATGATCAATAACTAGTGATGAATCATTAATGCTTTCAATAAGGGTATAGCTTGACCTCAGATGTTATCAGCCTTGCTCCTGTATATATTATGCATTACAACTGGAAAGTTACTGATGCTAAAAACGCCTGATCTTGAAAGTTGTATTGCATATTTTTGTTATTTTATACATGTTTCCACATGTTGTACAGCAATTCGTTCATCACTTGTTGAAGGCTGTACACTATCTATAAAATAGGCTTTGAAATCAACCAGTAGTACCTGGCTAAGCCCATGGTTATCCACTTCTTTACAGACAATGCCACACTATTAGGCATCAAAGAAGGAAGACTAAAAACAACATATGCAGAAGTGCTTCATGTCACAACTTTGGCATTTAGGGTTGAAAAGGGAATATATTAAAGCACTGTTCAGTTTCAGATCAGGGCTGCAGTTTCTCCCTGTAATATTTCATCATTGCATCTAGTATGTGTCTGTATGAGTTGGCTTCCCAGAAGCATTGCCCTGATCTCTCTGTGCTCCCATTAAGCCAAGGCCCCTCATCATCGTGATTAGCTCCAGCTTGTCACTGGAGTGTGCACATGCTCTCAGTGGGGCTGCATTGACATCCTAAACAAGGCAAGGCATGTGTTACAACTTTACATTGACCACAGCAACAGAAGCCTCTGATGTGCTTGACACCATCTGTTATATGTCAAAGAACTGACCTGACATTTTATGTCTTTTCAACTGTCTTCTGAGACAGCTTTTGTCCCAGATGGAATATCTTGCAAAAGATATTGACTATCAAAAAGAAATGTTTACTACTTACAAATAAGTTAATATACTTGCTGTGCTTATACTACCTGTTGCAATTAAACAGGTAACTTTTGCAGCCTTTGACCTTTGTGAAATTTCCAATCTAAGCTTAAATTCCTCACAAGGACACATTCATGTATGCACAGTTCTGCTCAGATAAGCATTTTGTAAGCATTTCTGATCGAGGTTGGGCATGCGCTACAATGATGCTCACATGGTAAAATTGCTCTACAGATGACCTTCACTCATCCCGCCCCATCCTCCTTACCATTAAATGATAATGACCAAGGGATCAATGAGCACAGATTTATAGGTTACCCTTTTAATGGTAGCAATTACTCTGGCAAATATTGAAGGTACACACTCATGAGTCATTCAGGCTCAATGGTTTACTTTTTAGCTTTGCCTCCAATCTGTTATTTTGGCCATTGGATGAAGTAAACATCATTCTGAAATTGTCTGTGAAAAAGGCAACACAAATGGAAGGAACAATGGTTCAGTCCCTGTGGTAACGGTGAAAAGAGACATTTGGTGGAATGAGTGCTTATGGGTTGGATCTTGGGAGGCTGGAGCTGCATGATGGGCTTTTAAATCTACTTCAGTGATGCAGAATAGTTCCTTGGGGGCAAAGACACAGAAACATACACATGCACACACATATTGTATACACACTTGATAAAATCCTGAAGACAATATACCTTTGTGGAGAACTGGCATTGGTTTCCTATGAGGTGTTTTGTTTTCACCTCTGTGCAGGTGGGGCTTATGTTTGCCAGTATTCATAAAAACACATTTTGAAAGGAGAGACTTTTTAATTGGATGCCCACCCTGTTAAGCTCCGAGATTACAGTCACTGGCTTGGCAACCATGTTGTTGTTAGGAGAACTGTTTTTTGAATGAAAAGTAATGGCAATGTGGTCGCTGAAAATGACCGTCCATCTGCTTATTTTCACAAAGTGGTTGTTTATCACAGTACGCATGATAAATCATGATAAGACACTGCCTTTTCTATCCCTCTGCAGTATCTTCACTTGCCAAACTGATGCTATTTTGGTGATGTTTTCAATGGGAGGATACTGCATCCTCTCCCACCCACATCTGAATCTGCTTTAATACCTTGCCTCATCCCTTATCCTTCATCCCTTCCTCTTCCTCCTCTCTTCTCCCATGAAACAAAGAAGAATGTAGGACAAAGTCTCTGCAGGCTGCTCTTAAAGGGATGCCCTTGTTCCTGTTCCACTTCTGTTTCTATTTCTCTTGTCTCTTGATCCCATGGTGCCACACATGCCGACTCGTGCGTGAACACTCATGCATAGTCACGTTAACTTGCAGAAGGGCACATGTGGATACAGGCTCACAAGTGCTATTTTACACTTAGAGGCCTCATAAGCAGAATCTTGTGGCTGTAACTCTATCATTAGTGTGTGATCATTGTCAGCAGTGAAAAAAGAAACAGTGGCTAATGACTAATTAATGGGGTAAGGTGAGAAATATGGCAGTTGAGTAAGACAAGCTTGGTAGACTTTGTGGCGATGAAGGGTAGCCTATAAAAGGACCTCTCCTTCTTAAGGTGATGACAGTACTTGGATGTTGTGTCTGGAATACTTCTGTCTCGACATGGATCAGAGACGACTGTGTAACCACGAGGAGACTTTATTCATAGTGGATACCATGCACCAATAGAGCCCTCGGATTTAATCCACAAGTTGTACGAATAACGTGATGACTGAATCATCATCAAAACATAAATAGCCATCAATCATATTCATAGATAATCTTTTGTGTTATAGAACATCACATTTGTCATTAAGGAGCTTCTGCCCAACCTGATGTTGCAGAAGGTTGGGTACACAAAAGCATCTGGGAAGTTGTCTTTTTGAAGAGAGGCAGGCACTTTAAGACAATACTTGGCAGGTGATTGGATGAATCAGCATGCCATTGTCAATCCAAAGCAAATAAACTACCAGCAGAATTAAAGTGTGATTTGACAAAACCAGTAAAGAAAAGAGCAAAACATACTCTCTATTAAGACAATGACATTATTTTCCTGAAACTACAACCAGGCTGCAGGTGAGTATTCAGATATTTACGTGGTTTATTTGCTAATAATAATTCAATCATAACAGTGTTCAGACATCCATGAAAAATTACATCAACTACAGGTGCAGTGTGTGCTCATACATCTGAGTTTTAAACCTGATCGAGATGTAAACAGATGTGGTTATTTAGGGATGGCAGTTCAAATTCTGTCTGACAAAATGTTTTCTTATAGGCCCCTCCCTAAACACTTAGACAGAGACAATAAATGGTGTCTAAAATATTAAATTTTTCAGTGTGTTAGCAAAATAGCTGACAATACATGACAAAATGTAACATAACATTTCAGTGTCAAAATAAATTGGAAGAACACACCATTGGAAAACTGTCATTCTGATTTTGAACACTGATGCATGCATCTGCTTTTTTATGCTGAAAGTAACAAAAATACTAATTCTACAAGGAGAATATGGCTTTGTTGTCATCTTTGCTCTTATTAAAGAAATACTTTCCAATTCTCATGGTGCTACAGCACCATTGCTGACAGTCATCATATCTAAGAGCCATCTATACCTCCCAGAAGATCTACTTGTTAGTCCAAACTGCTTTGGAAAAATTATTTTTCTATGTCCATTATCTTTTGTACCTCAAGAGAATCTAGACAACTCATGTGGTAACCTTGCTAATTGCTTTTGGTATCTCACAAAACTCTTGTTAATCTTGTTTAGCCCGCATGTATGAAGCTATACAATAATGTGATGTATAACATGCTAGCCGTGAAGTAGCATTCAAATGAAAAATATGTCAACATGTATTGATAAATTTATAAACACAGCATGAAATGATTATAGTCTAATGTAAGAAACTGGAAAATGACCTGCTAAGTCACCTTTACCTCTGTTTAAAACTTACCATGGGGACCTTTGAATTACCATGGCAACTTCAACAGCCTCTTCCCCCCTCTCATCTTGTACTATTTTGCTCATTGTGGATATTTTTAGATCCAGCCATGAAAACAACAGGAACCACTTCAAAACATTCCATTAACTTAATGAAGTCCAGATGAAACTGAAATGTAACATTTTTAGAAATCTGAATCCATGGTGCAAATAAATGTTTTCTCTTGTAATCCACTTGTGAAGCACTTGCATATTTATTAAAAGTGACCCTATTATATTAACATTGTTACACAAAGCTTTTGTTCTTTTCTATTTACTGTGGGGCACCTCACCTCACACACACTCAATTTTTTTATGATGCTTAGCAAATGATTATATATAATTTAAAATAATAATAAATGGTTTGATTACAGTTCTCCAGATCAGCGCATGCATTATGCAGAGTCACTAGCTGTTTAGCTTCAGCTACACTATTGTATAATCATTTTACTGACTTTGGTTTTATTTACACCACAGTTCTGGAAGCAAAAAAGGGTCCAAGTAGTAGCGAGGTGGACATGATAAAGTATTTTTAGATACATATTAGAATATAATAGGATAAAGTAAGTATTTTTGTGATAATATAAGGGGATTTTTAAATATTTGCTCACATGTATTATTTGTAATTAGATTGTATTTTTTATTTTGTTTTGAAGGAGGAGTAATGTCATTGCACCTAAAGATGTTTTGAAAAAAATAAACAATAAGAGAGGGTTTGGTCCTTTTTTTATTTTGCTTTTGGTTCATTATCTGAATTATGGTTTGTTTTAGTGATGTGATATTTTTATTCACAGACTATTTTACACCAAAATAAATTATGCCTTTGTAGTAGAAATACTCGTAGTGGGGCACAAGTCATTTGTATTCACGTGAAAAATTGAGTCTTCTATTTTTAGCTTCCCTAGAGAGTTTTTATTTGTCCGTTGCCCTTGCAGGCACTTAAGTGTTTCTTAGTTTAGTAATGGTGGCTTGACCTAAATCAATCATTTAAGTAGAAATCTGGCTGTCTTTCTGCTTCACGGACTCCTCCTTGCTGTGTCCCTTACACTGACATTCACTACTCTTTGAAGAGATACTGTATGGTAGCCAACCCCAACCTTGTCTTTCTTTCTTTCTTTCTTGCATCTGTAATCTTGCTAAAAATAATCCTTTCAGTCTGTAACAATTTAAAATGCATGTGAACTTACTGGAGCAGCAAGGCATTTGTGAGGCATGAATAATGACTCAGATTTGGTGTGTGTTGTGCTGTGATTGTGAGCATTAGCAAAGAGGGTAGCTGTGCATTGTTATTGTTTTCTCAGGGGGGACCTTGCTGTTACTCCTGCAGTTATCCAAGGTCATGTGCAGGCTGATGAAGGTCTGGCTTGTGCTGACTGACTGAAGGTGTTTAGGACTATTTTTAGAACATCATCATCAACATGCTCTGTTGCCCTTGAAAACAAATGAGTTTTACCTCTCTGGTTGTATTCTCCAGAGGCAGGTTCTGGTCAGAAGAGGTAAAGGTGGAGAAGAATTTTATGTTCTGAAGTAGACCCCGCCTAATCTCTAAATGTCTTGCTGCTGTCTTTCTGTCTTCCTCTGCCCCCCTGCTTTTCTCCTTTTCTTGTCTCCTCCTCCCCCTGTCAGACAGGGTAGTGTAACCCCTCGCTGTGCCAGCGCTTAAGGAGTAATAAGAACTGTGGCAGATCTATTTTCTGCAGGACATTGGCAGCATGTGGCCAGGGATCCCTTGTGATTGCGGAGTGTGACTTGACATTGAAAGGAGGAACAAGAATTTTGACTTGTCTTACCTTCTATTTTTGAGGGAAAAACACAATAACAGAAACAGCTGTACATAACAATAAAAGCCATTACAAGCTATTTCTAACATTTTTGAGAAGATCATAAAGCTTCCCATTCTGCCTAGATGTGCCTTTTTATGCACGACTTCCATGCTTCCATGTTATAGCATAATAGTGTCACATCTGGACATTCACCCATAAGAACATAGTTTTCAGTAGCATTCACTTAAATCCTGTAAAGAGTTGTTGCCATCATAGTATTTTGTGTAATCACAGAACTCACAGTTTATTGCTGCTTAAAGGAGCAGTGTATAGGCTTTACTGACATTAGTGGATTAATAGCATATTGCAACAAACTGACAATAATTCATCTTCTCATCATGGTGGAAGCATTGTGCAATGTGATGAAGAGGACTGATGCATGGATCCTACCAAAGTGTCTGAGAAAGTCCATTAATATTGATGTGTAAAGAGTTGCCTGATCGTGTCTTAAGAAAATGAGATCAGTTAGGATTAGAATTCTATTTAAGGACTGGTTAGGTTTGGGTTACAATGTCAGGGTAAACTAATCAGATAAGAGCAGATCACACCTTTCCCACCCTGATAAACAGAACATTTAGATCCCAATCCATTTCTATGGTAAATGGTCCGTATTTATATAGCTCTTTACTGCACCTGGAACGATACCCAAAGCGCTTTACATCATACCACATTCACCCATTCACACACACATTCACGCACTGATGGCGGAAGCTGCCATGCAAGGCGCTCAACCACGACCCATCAGGAGCAATTAGGGGTTCGGTGTCTAGCCCAAAGACACCTCGATTTGGCCGAGGATCGAACCGGTAACCCTTGGCTGACAAGACGACCGCTCTACCTTGCTGAGCTATGCCGATATATATATATGGCTCATTCTGTTGTTGCAAAAAGACAAAGATTCATTACTGACATTCATTACAAACACGATTTGAAATATTATAAATATTATATTACATTTTTCCAATAGATCCCCTAAATGGTATGCTCAATTCAGACCTGTAACAACGTTGTTATACAGCGTTGGCACCTTGTTAAGATTGTCAGGGGAGCTGGCTTTGCAGCGCTGCAGCTTTTAAATGCTCTACTGCGTTCACTGGGTAGGTCCTAAGTTTGTCTTTTACCGGTGCTGCCATATAGTTCATTGTCAGCGATTTTGGAGAAAACAACTGCCTGCTGGGTTGGAAATTACATTGATGAAAGCTCTGCTTTCAGTCTGTAGTAAGGCTTTAGATTAAAATTAAATAAGTTTGTTATAAAAAATATATATATAGATTTTTCCTTGCTAGCAGAGATAAGGTGGCTGATTATTATGACATCTGTGTGAGTTGCATTGTCTTTTTGTGCTTTGTAAACACATTAAGCAGCTCTGCAGTGACAGAAACTCCTCTATGCTGAACCAATGAGGACTTCATTTCTAATTGTGATCTTGAGATAATAAGAAACCGCTCAAATTGCTCAATTTACCTTCCCCATACCTTAGTTAATGATAAGCTTTATCATTAAACAGTGCTCCTAAGAATTACTGAACTGAACCTTTTTATGTAGTACTTTTCAAACTCAAGGGCAACCTAAAATTCTTTACTGACCAAAAGCAAAACTTATAAGGAAACAATTACGTTAATAAAACCAAAAGCAAAATGTTGGCAGCATTTATTTTACATTACAGTAATTTGAAAATGAAAGTAAAAATGTAAATAAAAGCAAAAAGGGTTGAAAGTACACACAAGTACGGAAGCCTAGAATGGCCAGGCTCAAATGTTATTGCTTTTTTAATTGTTATCTTGACAAAACAAGTTTTTTTTCTTATAATCTTGAGATGACCAGGGCTGTTTTCCCATGGAAACGGGATAATTTTTCTTGTTATCTTGTTTCTCAAAAACAATCTTTTGGTCAAAAACAGACCCCATAACTGCTGAGGAGGGAAGTCATGGTGTAGATAATTCTGTGAATGATTGATGGTAAAACTTAACTGTCAGACACATTGCAATTTTGACAGCTTGCATCTGTCGCTGGCTTGACTGTACAGAGGTATTCCAGTATAGAACAGGTCTGTACTGGGATGACCTTGGACCCACCAGTTGAGGCATTAGAAGAGAAGAGGATGATGGATAAGCTCTCAACCATGACAGTCCTCGTCCCTACCGTCCCACACCCCTCCTGAACATTGACAGCCCTGCAGAGCTCCCTCAGTGACAGACTGCTGCACCCAAAGTGTGGAAACCAGCACAGCATCAAGTAGACCACAAACACACTTAATAAAGCCTATAAATTTTACAAGTACATACTTTTTTCCCTTTTTTTCCCCCAAAAATTCTTATAAATTAACAACAAGTAGGTTTCTGGGGGGGACTCTGTAAGGACTTGTATTTGTTCTCCAACTACATGTGGGTTCTCCAGCAGCTTCCTCCTACAGTCCAAAGACATCCATATAAGGCTGATTTGAGTCTCTAAATTCTCACGAGGAGTGAATGAGTGTCTGATTGAATGTTTGTCTCTCTGTGTTGGTTCTGTGATGGACTAGAACAGCTACAGTCCCCTCGTGACCCTGCATTTCAATAATTTATTATCTTAAGAAAACAAACTTTGTTTTCTCATGATAACTGGATAAATTGTCTTTTCATTACGGGATAATAATGTTTAAAAAAAACACATAGGCCCTCTCACCTTCCAACTTATATTGAATAAACAGATCAATAAATTAAATATAAAGGTTTTGAGCTCTCACCCAAACGCAGAAGCTGTAAACTTGAAACTCAATTTTTATTTCATTAAATGTAACAATGCCACAATTGAATGTCTGCATTCATGTTCCTTAATGTAAATGTATTCTAAAAATATAATAGAGGTAATCTGTGCGTGTATCTGTAGTAGCGGTCAAAAGTTCATTACTAAAACCAAGTTCTAAGTGTAGCCATTGTGTTGTCCTATAAAGCAAAATCAAGACACATTCAATGAACCACATAGACCCTGCTGTGTGCCGCCATGCTTTCCCTGTGTTACCAAGAATGCTTTAGGTCATGTGACTGTCGATGAGCGGTTATTCAGAATTAGGCCAGAGCTGGGCCTGAGGGGAAGTTCCTCAGTGACCACTCCAAATGGTGTCTTCAGTATGCACCATCTGTGCATGTGTGTAGATAGGGGTATTTATGCTTATATGTGCATGTGTGTTCATGTGGTTTTATGAATGTGGATGAATTGACATACACAAAGGTCTATGAGCATTAGCAAACGTTGTAAAGGAAGGAGACATGAGCAGAGTGTGTGGATGGGCGTGAGGCCTGTTTGAACCTGCTGGCCACAGTTTATATATGTATAAAAAAAGAGTGCAGGAATATGGTGCAGGCAGCTGTATGTGTGATTCCTAACACTGACATGCTTATGTCTATGAAGTCATATAGAGATGCAGCTGTTGGCTAGATAAAGGAGTATTTTCCCCGTTTATCACCATCTTTGAAGAATTTAAAGCATGATAATCTCTGTCTAAAGTCTGATAGTGCATCATGAGAAAATGCCTTAAAAAACATCTTTTTTTTAATCAACAGTTGAGGCATTGCCCCAACTCATTCTAAATATCCTGGCACTGCGACAGAATTTCATATCATCTTTAAGATCACATCTGTCCTTAGGATATGCTGAAGAAAGGCCATGCGATCATGAATTTGAAGTTAGATCATTCTCTTCAAGCAGTCTGTCTTCTTCAGATGCAGTCAACCACAATAACAAAGCGTTGTGTGTTAAAATCTGATGCTATGCGGAAGATGATAAAAGCCTGCTCAATTTTCCCTCTGGAAGTCGTCATCAAGCAGTAAACTCTATTCCAAACTCACACTGTGCCCCTATGGGCTCCTTGTATTCAAATGCATGCTAATTTATTCTTTAAATATAAGACTTGTAACTGTTTACACTTTTAAAAAGTGTGGCTTTTCTCACCAGTCTATGCATTCCCAAAGGTTGCCTATGGCCAGCCCAGTCATGATGCGTATTCATAATTTTCCCACTGTGGGATTTCCTTATTACTCAGGAGGAAAATGCTATGGGCCCATGATCATGAAATATGGGATGGGCCCATTACCTGTTATTGGTTTTGTTGAGGACATTTACTTCCTAATGGTTAATCATCTCACTGTAGATATCAAGATGGGTTGTATGTCAGAACAGACGGATCTCAACTCATTTATCATCATCTGCTCTTAAAGCAGCACCGGCTCACTATTGCAGTCTCTAAATGAGGAAATATCTGTTGGAAGATTTTGGGGTTTGACAGACTGTAAATAATTCATGCATGCTGAAAGTACTGTCACATCAAAGCAACTATGAACTTCAGTTCATTTTCAGCTGTTTCATCTGTGTGTGATTGACTCTCCAGCTAAGTCTTTCATCTGGCTCCCGACCCCTTACGGCTCAGTGGAGGGAATTCAGCCGGTTATTGAAACTCAGCCAGTTAACTGATGTTACTGTAATTAAATAAGAATTTTTTTAATTCTATGCTTTTAATTTAACATTGATCAAATTGTTTAAGGTTCACCAACTGAGGTTTTCTAAGTAACTGCTTAAATCATCAGTCAGAATTAATTGACATTTACCACTTAAAGTTTACTGCTCTTCATAACAGTTTCTTATCAGTCCTCTGAGATGAAGTGATAAAAGATGGAATAAAGGCTGGGACTATTTTGCATGTACTTAATTAAATTGGTTTAACTTACACTCTTTGTCTGTCTCTGTGTTCCAGTCCTATAGAATCCTGCCAGAACTTCTACAAAGATTTCACGTTACAGATCGATATGGCTTTCAACGTCTTCTTTCTTCTTTACTTTGGCCTACGGGTAAGCTGGCACACATGTCTGCATGCTCACACCTGCACACCAACATATTCTCAATCATACTTGCACACATTGTGCATGCTTCTTTACATTGTATTGAGTGCAGTAGCGATATGCAGACAAAAATGTTGTTTTACATAAATAAGCATCCTACAGAAAGCTTCATTATTCATTAATACCTCACTATCCATTTTTTTGTTTCAGTTCTCTAATTTTAGTCTCTTTATTTACAAACTTTGATAAAACATTTTTCTTTCAGAACAACTGATGATGTTTGCATACACCCACTCAGGTCATCTACGAATACTCACCCAGCATGCCTTTAGTTTGAAGTAACACTGTTGTAATGATGTTGCTAGCATGGCTGTCATGCCACAGCAGCATTCCAGTGATGCAAATGCAAGTTTAACATCCCGAATGAATGAATAAATAAACTCATAAGCTGCTTACACCACCATCCGTTTGCATGACTCAGCAAGCGTGGGGAAGCTTTCAGCGTTTTATATAGTATGTCAGCATTGTCACAGAAAGACACAGGAGTTTGAAAATATGGCGTTTTGTGTAAAATTAAAAGTTCACAGTCATGTTGAGTGCCATATTTGTTATTTTTCCTGACAGTTTATAGCAGCCAATGACAAGCTGTGGTTCTGGCTGGAGGTCAACTCAGTGGTCGACTTCTTCACTGTTCCTCCAGTTTTTGTCTCTGTCTACTTAAACAGAAGCTGGCTCGGTAAGTTTGTGCATCTCTGTCAGGTGTGTGTTTTATAAAGCCATTTTTAGCTCTTGTCATGTCTCTCACCACACTTGCACTCCCATTTCTCTGTTTGTTTTTTCCCACCCTCTATCTTTGCATGCCACCCCTCCTTTTATCACTCCCCATCTCTTCCTCTCTCTCTGCCTCCAAGTCTCCCCTCTGCCCCACCCCCCTTACTAGGGAGCATGTCTCTGAGGCCCTTTTGCTTGGGGCTGCAGTCAACTTTCCCTCATCATAAGAAGTGACAGGGCTGGGCTCCTCTGATGTTTCAGGGAGCACAGACAGCAGAGTGAATGGACTAATGGGAGAGAGAGTGACTCAGAATGCTTCTCTGTCTGTGTGTGCATTTGTGTTCTAGATTCATTAGTAATTGTTGTTAAGGCAATACACCTGGAATACCTCACAGCAGTCCATAACTGCCATCTAATGGGCTCATTCACACCCACACAAAAAAGTGCACGCGCACAAGCATGTGTAATCCTTGCATATACTTATGTACACACTCATGCATGAGCAGACTGGAAAACACCCTAACCTGCATTACATAACGACCTACTTTTCCCACTGTGTTCAGAGAACTGTGACCTAAATTATACTGCAGTAAAAAGAGTTTCTTTGTAGGTGTGTTTCTTTTTCGGGTGCATTGCCTCTACTTTTAAAAACTACATAAAGAAGAATGGGCAACTAAAGCTAATCTGCCACTCCATTGTTGTTGAACTTCTCAGACTGTTGAATTAAAATGTTACAGCAGAAGACATTTTATCACACCAATATACATTTAAATTAAATACCTGTTAACGCTCTTAGTCTCATTGATAAATGCTAAAATAATTAAACTTCCTATTTGTATTTGAGGGTCCTTCCATTAACGAAACTAAATAGTTAAGCACACTGTACAGGTTTTGTTGTTGTTTTTAACTCCCTGATGGAATCTCAAAAGCAATGAAGTGAAATTAAAGTATAAATGCCTTGCGTCTGAGTTGATGAAGCCTTCTTAAAAAGTTCCCAGTGGTCCACAAATTTCACAGGATACGAGCTGTGTAATGAATAAGAAATAACCAAGTCAAGTAATCTGGTTTCTGGTATTCATGATGTAAGGTGTCCTTGTCTCATCCCAAGAAAGCTGCTGGTGTTAGGGCCTTGATTAAGATGATGAAAGACTGTGAAATTGTGGTCTGACTGCTGGCTGATATTTTATGGTGAATAATTACCTATCATTTTTAAATACCTCAAGTTTGACTTGATGTAGAGGGTAAAGATGCTTATGAAAAGAATGCAGCTGCTAAGTTTGTTGTGTCATAAATAGAAATATTGTTTTTGAGAGAGGCACTAGATTCCAGAGATAATCACTTGTATACTTGTAAACATTACTTTTGAAGAAGGGAGAATCTTGGAGGCATAATTTATAATAATGAAATGATGAAAATGAAACTATCAAGAATAGTTTTGTGAACCCAGTGAAATTACCAGAACTTCTGAAGTGATGTGTTAGAAAATGTGTTACATGTTGTTTGACACCAATACCTAAACCTCATCCTGGGTGTGAAACATGGTGGAGGGAGTATCATGGATTGGGGTCCCTATAGTAGTACTCAACCTGTGTGTCTTACAGTCATTGATTTAACAGTGAATGTAAAAGTTGTATAAAAGGCAACTTTACTGGGGAATTTCAAGGCAGTAGTGTACAACCTGTAGATTAGGAGTAGTGGGGTGATACAACCAGACAAAACCCCCAAAAGCACAAGTAAATCCACAATATGATGTTGGAAAAACACAAAAATGAATGTTTTTCAGTGCAGTTCAATCTAAACCTCCTTGAAATTTCGCTGGGAATAGGAGTTTAGATTCTATTTGATTGTTGTGGTTTTTCTGTTAAGCAGTGTAGGTTTATACTCAATATATTCAATAGACACAAAAAATACAACTGTTTCAGAGTTCCTTTTGGTATTGCTTGTCTGTAAATGTGGCTTAGCTGGCGATTAGGCTACATTTTATTTAGAAATCTCAGAAATTCAAAAGAAAAAAAAAAGCTTTCTCTTGTGGCATTTCTTTAAACCTTAGTTTATTTTACCTGACATGTATAACCACAGCACCGTAAGGTAACTGAACTCCCACTGCCAATGTTAACTTGTCATGTTCTTGTCTACGTGTTAAAGGCGACATAAAGTGCTGCAAAGCCTCAGTTATAAAATTAACAGTGTGTAGATCTGCTCTGGGATGTGGTGTACCCCAACACACTGGTGATAACTTTCAGAATACTAATGGTCCGCTGAAAGTCTCTCTTAGTATTCAGGCTCTGTTAAGGACAGGAATCATATTCATCTGCATGTGTACAGAAATAACATGGGGATTTAAGCCTGCTCTGACTGGAAAAAATACAGTAAAAAAGACAATGCCTTATTCCAGATCTGCTTCAGATGGAAACCTTTGAAATTAAGTGATAAATAAATGACATTACTACTTAATCTTCATGAAGTCCTTCCACTTGAAAGCTTGACGGGCCCATAATGAACTAATCTATAACTGGTGCTACTTTCATTTAGTTAAGTGTATGGTTACTTAGCAGGTGTTGTTAGGGAAAGTCAGGGTGGCTGTTAAGAATGTGTATTGTGCTCCTCATTCCCTATGGATTAGTTAATCTTTTCTTTCCATTCACAGCTAAGGAACACACACCACAGTTGGTGTAATATATCATAATTATAGTGCTCCTCGTTTCACTCTGTAAGCTGCGGTGTTACGTGAGAGGATCACTGAAGATCCAGTGGAGGTGTGCTCATAAAAAAGAGCTCTAATAGAGGTTCTGCTCTGTGCTGTGTGGTGGGGTATTTGCCCAGTCTGCACCCAAGGAAGTGCTCTGTGAATTTCAGCTTATGTTCTCTCTGCTTCTGCAAATTGGACATTGATTAAGAGAAGAAGAATGATGTGTGGCTAATGTAAGAGGCCATGTAAAGCTCCTCTACGGAAAAAGGAATTAATCTTCTTTAACTGCTTGAACTTAGTGTTTCTCCCGAGAGAGTCCTGGCAGGGTGGGATAAGCATGTGGCTGTTTGAAATATGTTCATAGATCTCATGGCTACTGAGCCTCAGCTTTGACACCCTGTAAGTTAACTCGATGCTGTCCTCCACAATGATTTCAAACCACAGAATACTATGTTTTCATTTTGACCATAAATGATCCTGTTAACTTATTCAGAGGTAATATAATATATTATAATCTACTATAAAGCTGTAATTTGTAGTATACTGTTTGTTGGTCAAAAGTGTTGTTGAAGCTTCATTGGCTTTAAGAATGTGCAAAACATTGGTGCAGAAACCTTCAGGTGGGGCTTGTTATTCCAACCTGCTACTGCCTCCTAGTGGTGCATTACTGCACAGTTGGCTCCTCTTTCTGTATTTTCCTGCTAAAAGAGACTTATAGACCTAACATGACCATCAGTACATGTGCCTGTATGGCCCATAAGATAGTAGCAGGAAGCCTTAATGCACACAAAGGGAAGGGAAACTAATTTGTGGGAGGTAAAAGCTTCTTTGCTATAGCCAGGCTTCTCACACGTTGCAACATATGCTGCATTATTGTGTAAAGAACTAATTTATAAATACCAGTTTAGCAAAACTGCATAAATGATGTTAAAATGAATGCATGTGGGCTGTCTATCCTGCATGAATGAGCAGCATGAAGCAGTGGCACAAAAACTTTTTGAGTGTCTGTGTAACATCATATAATCTGATGTTGGCTGGGGTGACTGTGGGTATTATCCCAGATGAGCCATCTCAGACATCTAATTGATAAAAGGTCCCAGTAGGCGGCCCTGTCAGAACATGTGACAGAGGCCATGCTCTGGTCTGCAAAGCTTAATGAAGTAAGAGTTGGCACAAACCATAAAAACCTTTTTGAATGAGCATCTGGTGAGCTGACACGTGTGTGTGTGTGTCAGTCATGTGCGCAAGAGGCTTTGGCATGTTTTAAAAAGATATTTTCTCATAAAAACATGTTCAAAGATTAAATAAAAACCTCTCAATGAAATTTTCAGATACATGGCAATTGCACACACTCTTACTTTAAATCTGGTGGTCATTCTGGTGCGGATGTGAACTTAGTTTGCAATGTAATGACCATAATGATTTTTTTTTTTGTATTTTACCACTGACAAACATTACAGATGATGGACTCAAAAGCATTGTATACGCAGAAGGTTCATGATTGAGGAGTTAGGCAGAGAATATACCTTTGATTACATATCGGTATGTGTATCATGGCTGTCTGTCATTAGCCCTCAAGAGATGACATACAAAGTTTCTCCTTAAAGCCAGCGGTAAAAATTAAAAGCAAGGATGAAGAGCAGTTATTGTAATGATCTCCAGTTACTGTAATGTTATTTTAGACACATAGCTGTGTGGGACATGATGGAAGTTAACATTACCTCATGCTCCTGTTGCGTTCTTCTAGATGCAGTAATACAAATCCTAAACGTTTGACTACAGTGATGGAAAAAAAGGTTTCAGACACTTTTTCGGAAGAATCACTTTTAGGTCTTCAAGTGCAATTTCTTTTAGTATAGTCACAACCAAAATACTAAACAACCCTAAAAAAGCAATTCAAAACTAAAAATTTTTCATTTAAAAATATTTAATGATAACATGAGATTGTGTAAAATTTTAATGGTGTCTGTAATTTTTTTCCATCTCTGTAGAACAGCGTCCACGTCCTATTAGATTACTTGCAGGCCTTTAGCTAACCACTGAGCAGCCTGCCACAGGCCCCCATCTCTGCTCTGCAGACTGATTATACCAGGAAATGATTTTACTCTGTAGTTTTAATTTCATGTAGAATAAAATAGAATAACATTTTAAAGCTCATAGTAAATTAAAGATCAAATTTTTATTCACGCCCCATAAATTCCAAAACTTATCTGAGCTGTCTTCACCTTCATTATTGCTACATAAATTAATAAAATGTTCTGTTCTGTGTCCCAAAACAATATTTCATGGGCAGCTGTTTAGCATCATCTTTTGGGTCTTGTGGCTTTGTTACCTAAATCAGACCCACTTCTATCTCTGGATCTGTTCAGAATCTTTTTCTAAACATTTGCTTCACCTTCCCTGTCTCTTGATCTCCATGCTGTCTTTAATGGGCAGCTTTTAGCTGTTTATATTATTTGAATAATAGAACTCCACATTTCTGAGGGCCAGACTTCTTGTTAAATCCTTCAGACTCACCTGTCTCGGTCTGCATACAGCTAACAGAAGAGATGTAGTGATAATTATCAAGACCTTTTTTCTTTTTTTTATTGATGATAACATCTGGTCTCTCTTTTTTCAGGTCTAACCAACAATAACAGAACTCAAAATCATGCTGAGACTTTAACTAAACAAAGCTAGCAAGTCTTTTATTTGTAAAACTGGGAGCATTTACTTTATCAGTAACAACTGAATTCTTGCTGTTATTGCTGGAGTTAGAGACTGCAACTTACTTTCATCCTTTTAAAAAGACTCCCTGTATATCCGTTTAAAACGCAGACTCACGGTGTGACATGCAGGAGTGAAAGTTGAGAATAAAAACGGGATTCGACTGTTGGAATTTAAATGGAAAACTTCACTGCGCTGCATTCCAGACATCACTGACCACAGCTCAAACGATCACTAACACCACTTTAAAAGCAAATGACTAAGTAAGAAATTTAGGATTTTTTAGGGTGGCTTTAGAAAGGCCTAATGGCGTCCATGCGGTTGGCTATATGGACATAAGGTTAAAAAGCAAGAATATTCTTGGCCTTGGACACAATCGCTCAAACAGTGAGGGTAGCAAATCGTACAAAGGTGGTAACCTCAAAGGTAATGCTGTTGACCAGTATTGTACCTCTGAGTGCCATCTTGTACCCTAATTTAGCAATACTGCTCTTGATAAGGTACAAAGATTTTATGATAGATATATTTTTAGGGGCTACCAAGCTCCCATAAAATGTGGTGAAATATATTTTTTCCTAAAAAATAAAATGTCATGCCATAGAGGGTTAACACAAGTTTATCAGTGTGCAATAATTAGATTAATGTTTAGGAATTAGACTCCAGTCTTATGTGAAGGCAGAATGTGACATAAAAGATTATAAGTAAGGCCTGGAGTCTAGAGAGTGGTGATGGTGGTTGTGGGGATTGAAGGAATAGACTCCTGATGAGGCTCCATTTTAAGCAATGGGAAAAGGTGAAATTGGGGAAGAGGTGGGATCTATGATGCACAGTCTGGAAAGACAATGGCAGCAGAAGAAAGTATCAACAAGAACATAACATACACTAATTGGCAGGCGATGAAGGAAGAAGATCATTGGACCAGAGCAGTGATGTCATAGTTAATTTGGAAGGTTTGACAAAATGGGAATGGAAAAGCAGGGAAGCAAAGGAAAAGCACAAGTGGTGAGAAAGACAGAAAGAGAACTAGATGGATCTGATCACCCCAACTGAACTCCTTCCAAAGCTTCATTAAATACTCACTAGATTATATGCCATTTTAAAAGGTGCAAAATAATGAGTTTAGTAAGAGAAAAATGCCACGGTTATGCCATGGACCACATGTTCTCAGTGCTGCATTCATCATGCTCATGTAAAGTGGTGGAAACAGATGTCTTGACAGGCCTATTTTCCCCCCTCGGGACCAGGTCCAATGTCTGTGTGAACTGAGAATTACGTCAGATTATTTGTTAGTGAATGAAAACAGCTTTGAAATCCCAGTTTTTATGGCTGTTTTTTAACAGCTGCTACAAAAATGTGTTTTTTGGTTATGATATCATATGAACTTATACAGATAAAAACAAAAAAAATATGATGACATCCAACCTACAAGGTATCAAATTGATCTTTTTTTATTATGATTTTCCATTTTTCATTGCAGAGTGGATCTCTAACCTGGTGGAGATTATTTTTCCCACGTCAGTTGTTTGAACAATGCTAGTATTTATGGGACACTTGTTTTTAAATAAGGATTATAGTTTTTTTTTTTTTTTTTTTTCTGTATTTTTTCATCTCTGTTAATCCCAGGCAGGGTTCAGACCCTTTTAAAAATTAGGTTCAACTCAGCTACATGTTGATAAAGACAGAGCTTCAGAGGGGTTAATAGTAATGCACCAAGAGGCCCAGGATGCAGGTAAATCTGTTTGTGTCAGGGGGATTAAAGGCACTGTAACACAAATGAGAGAGAGAGAGAGAAAAAAAAAAACAAAACAAAAAAGAAAAGAAAAAACACTCATATTACTGCTGACGTTTCACTCACAGACATTATCTGACAGAAATGACATGAAAAACTGTACTGCTGTGGTCTAGAGCTCCTGTCTGCTGCGCTGATGCATGTTTTAAAATTATAGAGGTGCTTGCTTCCCAAGGAACCCTGAACGTTGAGTCCTTTTTATCAGATTTGACCTTTTTAAAGTTTTGCCATTTTACCAGGAGATCACCTAATTTTGGCTTCCATTATTTTGGATTATACCATTTTTTTTTACTTGATTAGAAAGGAATCACTTGAAGAGAATTTGGTCCAAGATAATGATTCCTCCTAAGCTGCTTGTGTACCGTCGCACCCACTGCGATGTTAACTTAGAAACCATCCATGAAACATGGAGACGGAAGAAGTCCTGTGGGGATCTTTTTCAGAACGGATACAGGGTGAGGCAGGGCCATCATGGGCTGGAAGATAAGGAAAGGCAAACTGGGTTTTATCATTCACTTTGGTCCTGTTTGTGCATCCTCTCCAACTGGGGTAAGAACCGCTTGTGTACTGATTAACTAAAAATGTAGATCACAAGAATTACCTGAAAAGTCTTAGAAACAAGTCGTTACAAGAATATCTCTATTCTGTTATATGTGTAGGTAGTACTCTGATTTTGTGGATCACATCAATAGAAAATTCTCTTCACATAAACTGACACACATAGGCACAGACACAGTCACACACTTTTTATGGGATCAGACACATTATGTAAAAAGACAATGAGCAGGATGTCACATTGTTCTGTAATCTCTCTTGGCTCGTTCCACATAATGCTCCTACTAACTTGTTTGAATGTATGAATAATTCATCTAAAGTGTATTTTTTTATCGACTGTCTTTTTACTGGCATTCTGAGGTGCTGTGTTATGTTTAAACTCTATAGAAATATATCGCCTTACTGAGCTACTCTCATCCATTTTCTACACTTGCAGTTGTGTTTCTGAAGATGTGTTGCCCTTTCGTTTTATTCTGCTGCAGACTTCACACTAATCCCTCTGTCTCTATCTCCATCCTTCTCTTTTCACACAGGTTTAAGATTCCTGAGAGCACTAAGATTGATTCAGTTCTCAGAAATTTTACAGTTCCTAAATATTTTAAAAACAAGGTAAGAATAAATGTTTTCTTATATAGAATATTAACATGCAACACACAGGCGCCTACAACAGCACCTTCACCTTTGACACTAGTGAAATAGTCATGTGTGGCATTGTTTAGTACTGGTTTTTACAGTGGCACTGCAAGAGAGCGAGTTGTAGTAATCATGTTTGATGAAGATTATTTGTTGTATGTAAACTTGACACTTAGCTGTTATAGATTAATGTCCTTTTTAACAGTTGATTTAATTTCTGATTGCTACTTTCATGTGTTTCTGTCAGTGTGGCCTGATTTTTTTGTTCTCTTTCCAAACAGCAATTCCATCAAGCTGGTGAACTTGTGCTCCATCTTCATAAGCACATGGCTCACAGCTGCTGGATTCATACATCTGGTAAGTTGACCTATGTGTGGGTCAGTAGACTCCACTTACTGAGTCACAGACTGACTAACTAATGTTTTTTTTTTTTAGATTTTATGGTCCATTCAGTTATTTAGTTGAAGAATTTGTTGAATTAAAGAATGAATTGTAGGAAAAGATGTTAGAAAATCACATCCCACTTCTCCAAATACATATAAGCAAATTAGGTTTTTATATTTTCCAATGCTATCTGAAAGAAAAGGCTGGCTTTGACAGTGAAACAACAGTTCAGCAGATAAAGAAGGAATGTAACTGACTGCATAAGCTCAAAAAATTTTATAGAGGGATTAATATAAAGTCCTGACTGGTGTGTCTCAGGTATGTAGTAATAAAAACAAGGTGGATAAATTATGGTCAGCAAGCAACCACCAGTTTTTGTGTGGTTGTTTGAATCAGCTGTACATTCATGCAGATGCATCAACACTCAGCATTTCTCTGTGATATTATGATATTTGGATCTTAACAATGAGCCCAAAGTAGTAGTATTGAAATGCAATGTAAATCTTGATTGGGCCGTCAGTTTGCAAAAAAACGTATCTAAAAATTATAAAAATAATTCTAATAAAATATAATAAATGATAAAAAACAAAATTTATTAAAAGAAAAAAGATAATCAGAATGGGAGATGTAACGGACCTCCTAGTAACGGCTCAAGCCTTTGTCCCTTCATTCCTTGTGTTTCCTATCATCTCCTGTCAAGCTTTCCAAATGAGGCAAATACATTGGAATGCAAATATATGTAGTATAAAGTGAGACACAGCCCTGTGGACACATCTCAACATGCATTAGTCTCACCACTAGGTGGTAGCCAAAGCTCAGCCAATGTATGAACGTATGCATGAAACTAAAATAAATGCAAAAGCACTTGTGGCTGGATTTAATCATATTTGAGGAAACAGTTTCTCTTTGAACAACTGTATTTACAAAGTTGTGATGAATTTCTTGTCTTATCTCCTCCCACTGCTCCCTTTATATTGTAGGTGGAAAACTCAGGGGATCCTTGGGAAAACTTCCAAAATTCCCAGTCGCTATCCTATTGGGAATGTGTCTACTTGCTGATGGTGACTATGTCTACAGTGGGCTATGGGGATGTCTATGCAAAAACCACCTTAGGACGCCTGTTTATGGTCTTCTTCATCCTCGGTGGTTTGGTAAAATCAGGCTTTTCTTTCTACCCTCATTCCCCTGACCTCCCTTTAAACCCTGCCTGTCCCCATCAATAGATTTTACACATGTTGATAAAAAATTAATATAATCAATGTAAATGCTTATTCTTATTATGTATATTGTTAACAGAGTTTCTTAAATTGTTAGAACTATGTTGCCTTTACCAGTACATGTTATTTCTATGTCACAGCGTAGTTGTATCCTCCTGTTTAGCCTACTGTATCTTGTCTAGTTACAGGTCTTCGTGTCCTCTGTCCCCTCCCCTTATGTGTCATTCCTGTATTTGTTGGATTAGAGTATAAGCTTTTGTCTGATAATGTTGTCATTGTTCTCTTAATAGCAGTTGCGGTTTCAGGACACCCCTCCTTCCGTGTCTCCTCCCACAATTCCAACAAACACAGGGGCAGGGAGATGAGGCTTAGGCCAGCCTGACTGTTACCATAGCAACAGCAGCCTCCCACTCCCTCCCTCCCTTACTCACCTTCCTCTGATCTAGCGTCCTGTTGGGCTGCCACAAGCACGTTAACTTGCACACAAGCATGCATGATTGCACACACCTGCAAGCACTCATGCACACAGATGCACATGCACACACACATGCATGGAGAGGACCATGCCTCCTCTGCCTTTCTCCCACAAAGAATAGATGATTCAGCCACATCACAGTTACTATATTCTTTTTTTGGACTCTTATCAGTATCTGCTGATGATCTACAGCTGTGTGGCCATGGTGACAGATTGTGTGTTTTCCTCAGTGCTGAGAGCTCTGGAAATCTTTAGGCAAGCACCTTACCCTGCTTCTTGTTAACAGCAGAGGTTGAACAATGACTCCAGACTGGAGATATTTTAAAGCCAAGGATTAAATCAGTCTCATTTAATATCACATTATCCCTGACAATCTACAAGTATCTTTACCAAACTTAAAGTAGATGTGTATTCACAAAAGTAGAGCCACCACTGTATTTATTATTAAAGATGTAAAGACAGTTAATTTTCTACTGATAGAGTGTAAACCTCAAATCCTTTGCTCAGATAACAGGCTGTGAAACTTTGCAAAATGCATCCAGCTCATTTTCTAGCCCAACAAATGAGTCTTAATGTGTTTTGCAGCTGTGGACCATCAGGTGCGCCTATTCAAATCAACCTGCCATATCATCTGTGTTTGTTGGACAAAACATGGCACATAGGTTTTTTACTCTCCTTTAGCTTTAAAAATTCTGCCATCCAGAAAGGTTTTGGGTGCTATCACAGACTGACTATCAGCTGTGAGAAAATTCTCATCTACTAACCAAACCTGTTCCTAAAGCTTTAACATTAAACTGATGGGGCTAATTTTTGCGAGTAAAAAATATAAAAAGATTTTTTTTAACATCTCTCTTAGTTTTTACAAAGTTCATCAAGTCTGCAGACATTGAGAGAGATGCTAAACTTATACAGCAAACTAATATTTAACTCAGCTCAGAAATTTGGATTCATGCACCAGCTTTCCCACAACCCACTCTGCGGCACAGTAGTCTCTTTTTTTAGTCTCTTCTTCTGTCTTCTATCTTCTCCTTAGGCCATGTTTGCCAGCTACGTCCCTGAAATCATAGAGTTAATAGGAAACCGCAAGAAATATGGTGGTTCCTATAGTGCGGTTAATGGGAGAAAGTAAGTATTCCAGATGGTTCTGCTGTTTTTCTGTGTGCGGTAGAACCCTCTCTGCATGCCTTTTTCTTTTTTTCTGTTCCATGCATGTAGGCCATGTTTGCTCGCTACGTGCCAGAAATTGCTGCTCTCATCCTTAATCGGAAGAAATACGGAGGGAGTTATAACTCGACACGAGGCAGAAAGTAAGTTAAAATCCAGTCAAGGTGTGGTTGTGTGACTCAAGTGCACCCCCTCTTAAGTTTGTAGTCACAGGGGGTTACAGTAGATAACTTGACTTTTTAGAAAAGTAAAGTTTGAGTACAGATAAAGGGAAGGTGTATTATGTTAAGTCACACTGCGTGACTGGAGACCTTGGCCATTAGGACACACATGTCCATGCCCCTTCACTGTCTCTTTCTGTCTTTCTCTCTTTCTTCTTTCTCTGTCCACCTTTTTCTAGCTTTGCTTCTATCTGTCCTTCATTCAAAGCTTTCCTGAAGTCATTTGTGTGCCGTTCATATTCTTTTTGTCGTCCTTGACACATCCTGTGTTGCGCTTTAATTTGATTTGGAAAATAGAGCTTTCATGACTACTACACTTTAGACCTACTAACCTGTGGTGCTTCTATGCAATACATGTGTCCAATGTGTCTCATTAAAACAGTCGTCTCTAGGGATTCAGAATATAAAATCCATCAAAATGAAAAGGAAGAGTCATGAAATCCCTACTATCCGCTTTTAAAGGATTTTCCCACTACAACATAGAAAGATTTAAACATCTGCAAGTGCATTATTATTGGTGGTCTTTTTAAGCATCATCAATCTCAATGACCATTGCAGGATTTATTTTTTTTGTATTTTTTTCTGTTTGTTTTGCTTGAGTTTGTTTTGCATGTTTTATAATTTTCTTTCACTGCACCATATTTGGCATGTTCTGACCTGCAGTCTTGTGGCTTTTTCATTAATTGCAAACCTGATGAAAAAGTCATCCTTCTGTCGTTTGCCACTGCTAGCACATCGCATCATCAATGCTTGACATTACTCTGGCCCTGATCTTCAGTCAGCTCCCACACCCTGAATGCTGGATGCCTCGCTCCCATTGGAGGCTCTCAATTGCTTTTGGCTTGCTTTGTCTGCTTGGTTCTCGGTGCTCGCCTGGTACTTGTGTTTGTGTGGTGTTGGAGTTTGCCTGCAGAGGCCCTTGTATTTATCTCTCTGTGTGACTGGCCTCCTACAGCAGAGGCTCAAGTGCACTGTCAAGATTGTGTGACTTTGGTCAGTTTGTGCAAGAGAACCACAATACCTATTGTGCAGTACTCTTTACCTCTCCTCATTGCTCAAACCTCAATGACATTCAGCACAGTATTTCAGTCCAAACGCAGTATATACAAAGGCAGAGTAGCTCTCTTCTTTTTCTCTCTTTTATTCAAACTTTCTGTGGCACTAAGCATTTGCTGCTATCTACTGTCTCCTCTTTCTCACTCTTTTCCAATCTTGCTTCCATCAGTTTCAGTCATTCTGTTCAGCGGGGCACATTGCACAGAGTCAGCAGTGGAACGAGGCTTTAGAAAAAAGCCTTTGTTCGGTAATGTTTGCCTGTCATTGAGATAAGATTGATGAAATGTTGTGTTTGGCCACTGACCTCAGCCCAGACTCACAGACGGGTGCTGAGAGAAGCCCTTGTCAAAACTGAGGATAGTTTCTCCCACACACTTTATTTTCCCCTTCTACACCCCTTTCTATAGACATATGGTAACAATCAGAAGATACCCACCAAACACACAAGTTCAAAGTAACTCCAGACTTTTGCATGATTATTTAGACATTTATACGTCGGGCTGGACTTGTATGGAAAAAAAAAAATGGTTTGTTATGTGGGTTTAGGATTGTCACTAGGGTTCAGTGCATTATCAGTTAGCAGCTGTCAGCTCACAGAAAAAAATATACATAATGGAAATAAAATTAATAGATTAGGAGTAACTGACTGATTATAGAGATTACAAGCAATGAGGTCATGGTACGTTATGAGCTATTTTAAATTAAGCCTTTTTCATCTCTGTATGACTGCTGTCCCTTAAAGCAGGCCTTCAGGGTTATATGGTAGTGAGAGGGGCTCGCATTGGATTCCAACCAGATTTCTTTTTCATGCTAGTGTTGCTTGTAGTGCTCTGACAGTTAGCGTAAGACCGCTCTCAGCCAGCGTATGCTGATACAGTAATGACAAGCGTTGCGTTTGGTTGGCGCCCACTGCACTAGGGGCCCTGTGGTTTTCATTATGACTCCATAGTTTCCATGAGGACCAACTTCAGTAGAGGGGTCGGCACGAATACAGTACTTCCACCCTGGCTGAACTTTGCCGTGCACCTTTAGAGGACCTCTATGAGGATTCTCAACTTGAGGTGTGCAGCCCCAGATAGAGAGCAAACAGAGAAGAACAAAGGGCTTGTGTGTTAAAGCACCACAATGTAATTTTGTTTAGCTTGTAATGGCTCCAGACAGCTACTTTAATGAGAGAAGATGTAATGTTACTAATACTTTAAAAGTTCATTGAAAGGTGGGAAAAATCGAAAAGTGCAAAAAAGTGCAGCGTTTTAATGACAAGTCTTGCAGAAAGTTTCATCACTGACTTAAGGATTAGAGCAGTAGCAAGCAGGTGACCTCTGCTGCTGATGTTTGAGCTCTGTGTTTGTTCATTTTGTATTCAATGTATCCCCAAAGACATCCCAGGATGTTTCCTGAATGCATGTTTTATGTGCACGCTCTATGATACCCTTTTGCATTTATTGTAATTGTGTGCCACTCTTTTCTTTTTTCTTTCCGAGCTGTTGTATCTGATTTTGTTTTAAAAATCTGTGCCATTGATGTGCTCCTTTTCCTTTTTTTATACGTTTGTTTTGTTTTTATTTGATTTAATTGTTTATATCTATGTAGTTACAGCTGTACTGCAGAATCAGGCTAGCGGAGACATAGTTTGTCCTTGAATCAACCATAAATGGCTAAATAATTTATATAATTTTCCCCAATTCAATTTCTTAATATTAAATTTGATGCCGCTCTTGGCACACAGCAAGGGTAAAACATTGTTGAGCCGGGCCATTTTAATGATGTCTCTAATGTCAATATTTCCATCTTGAACACAGATTTAAATTTGTGGCCTGATTGGGGAGAAAAGAAATTTGTAAAAGAGGAAGTAATGTTTGTTTTTCTGAAAAAACAACAACAACAACAAAACAAACAAACAACTTTTTAGAGACAGAAAGTACCCCACAGGCTTGCTGTGCACATGCATTCAGAGTTTGTGCTCTTAGTATGTGTGTTTGACATTCATTAGCTAATGCTCAACCCACACAAACAAATGAAATGCCTTATTAATCCTTATATTACCCTTGAAAAGGGGCATCTGGATACCAGAACAGGAAAACATGATGGGTTTTTCTTTTCTACTTTTCATGACATGAGAAACATCTTGTGCCAAATACTGCTGGCTACTTACAGACATCCCAACTCATCAGCTAGTAAGACCACACGGCACTTTGCTTAACCCTGGCCAACCATGCAATCACGGCTGCTCATTAGATTCTCTTAAAGGACAGAGGCAACATCTGTGAAGATCATTATGTCCTGCAACATCCACAAACTGTCATTTCCTCAGTATGTCTGTCACATTACTTTGCCAAGTCCACTTCAGTTCTTGCCTGGTCCATATGGTACTGAGCAGGAGACCACTCAGTGATCTGGACTATGGCTCTCATTTAACATCAATAAATTTCTCTGTTTCCTTTAAACCTTCTAGACTGAGTCAGTTTTCAGTAATGTTCTATACAAAGATTTTAAAGGTCAATCTGTTCACCAGTGCTTCCTTCTGGTGGATGAGAGCATGATAAAGACCTGAAGGAAGCCTGCCATAAATAATTTAATAATAAGAATTTACACAATGAAATATGACAACATCACCTTTTTTAATTTTTATTTTAAGAGAAAGTATTGTGTTAAGCTATCCGGTACCCATACACTTAAAACTAAAGTGGTTCAATTTTCTCCTGGCACATCAAGTAGTGGATCGGGCCATTGTCATTACACAGATTGTTTTACAGGTCTCCATAGGCTAATTAGGGTGTCTGCCAAGTGTGTACGCTAATCCACGTCAATAAAAGGGTTGGATTCAACTGAGCAATGTTTGGCAGCAAGACTTCACGTGTAACATTTATCTTTAACTTCAGCAGAGTAGCTGGGCTTACCACAATGCAAATTCAGCAAACAAAGTGTCTCACGGCCACATTAAGGCCATTTAATTAAATCATAACTACTGGATGCTGATTGCTTTTAATAAAATAAAAAAATGAATAAATAAATAAATTAGAAGGAGTGAGATAACCTTATACTTTGTTTTGAAGAAAGTACATGTTACGTTTTCAGTCATTTTCAAGATTTTCATATTTTGTTATGTTTCAAACTTATCTTTAAGTGGATTCAGTTGGTTGTATCTTTCATCATTCTTTACACAATTGTTTGAAAAACGCCTGTTTTAATAATCAATACTAAGTACACTTAATTCAGAACCAGCTTTAATGGCCTCAAGTCCTCTTGGAAATAGACTCATGGCAGGCGGCCTTGTGCTTGTTAGAAGCATGGTTTAGCACTTTACAATAAAGACCTAATTGGGAGAGTGCTACACAGATTGGTCACCTCGTGAAATGGTGTCGTATCCCTAAATAGGAACTCCTGGGTCTCATTTATAGTGTGGCTATTGACTTGTTTACCTGTCTGACCTAGTACTTTTTTTTCTCCTAATAACTCAGTTTGGCCAGTTCCAGATCTCGGAAGAGGATCAGGGATTCCAAACTACTCCGATTTTAGAATAACAGAGGTCACTGTGCTTTGGGCCAGAGATGTTCTTATATCCTTTACCAAATATTTGGCACTGACATAATCTTCCTACACAGGACATTTTTTTTTACCTTGATTCTTAATTTTTACTCTGACCTGTGCCATCCACCGTGAGACAACATGCAAACAGACGTGTATCCTTGTGGTTGTTTCTTAGGAATTCAATTAGAAACTTGTGAACCTGAACTACAGAGGAAACAAAAATGATAAATAGAATGCAAAAAATAAAAAAAAACAAAAAAGAAAATGGAACTCAGAAAATTGTCATTTTGAATGAAAAGGTTTGCATATTATTTTATCTTTTATTAAATGTAAAAAATGTTCCAAAAGTCTGTTTCTGCTTTGCCAAGCAAATACTAAAATAAGTACTGAATCCATTTTGGGTCTGAAACTTAACAAAATCTGAAGACTTTTCAAAGATGATGTATGATGCAGTTATTGACATCTCTGAAATTAAGGACACTAATATGATATAATTCAATCACAGAAGCACCACAAGTGTCATTGTTGGGACAATGACCATCCAAACTCCCCAATGTGAGCCTCAATCTCAAGGTTAAATTTGAACCTTTCTTCAATGCAGTCAGAGGACAAACAGGGACGCAACCTCAACCCCAAAACTAGTTCCAAACTAACCTCTTTCTCCCTTTCGGCTGTAATCAGCTCAGTGCGGGGTCTGACAGATTCTTCTGCTTTAATGCACAGCTCAGTCTTGCCAAGGATCTGCCAAATACTCTGAGGTCCTGTTTATAGTTTTGTCAACCACAGGTCTCCAAATCATTTTGAGAGTTTTAGTAATGCTCTGTATAAACGCATGAGTATATTGATGTGCATGTCTTTGTCAGCATTCATTCTACTCACAAAGGGGTGGTTTGGCTGAAGGGAAGGTTTTTATATTGAGAACGGATGGCCGTCCAACCACTGTGGGCTGTATGATTATATCTTAGATTTTCTAAAGTGGTTCAGACTTGAGTGTTTGATTGCACTTGTCATGCAGAATTTGACCACTTTCATTACATGAGGGAAAATATTCACTTTTATGGCAAAAAAGATATAATTCATTTACTAGTTTGCTTTGAAAAGACAATTCTTGACATGTCTGTAGCGTTTTCTTTTTTTCCTTCTCTCTTTTTTTTAAAGCTTTATATTTTAGTTCTATGTCAGAGTGTTTTGATTTGACCGATTATCACTGGGAGATATGCCAGTGTCTGCAGTGATTTATGTTGCCCACTCAAGATGATTTCTTGCCCCCTTCCAGGCACATTGTGGTCTGTGGTCATATTACCCTCGAAAGTGTCTCCAACTTCCTCAAAGACTTCCTACACAAGGACAGGGATGATGTCAATGTAGAAATTGTTTTTCTCCATAAGTAAGTTAATCCTTTCCTTCTTACAATGTGTAGGGTGGCGCTTAAGAATATACCATATATGAGGTATCCAAACGTGCTAATCCCTTCTCTTTTCTTTGAATGCTAGTATTTCCCCTAATCTTGAGCTGGAAGCCTTGTTCAAACGCCACTTTACCCAAGTAGAGTTCTACCAGGGATCTGTTCTCAATCCTCATGATCTGGCCCGAGTGAAGGTACTGTTGGTGGTGAAAATCAAGGAGAGTCACGGGAAATTTCAAATTTTGCTTAACTTTATTTTGGGAGATTAAGAGCAACACTAAGTTTAGTCAGTGACATATTTTCAGTTTGTATGCAACAGTTGTGCAGCAAGTGATATTGGTTGTTGTAAAATGACAGATATCTATTTAGCTTTCTCTCTTAAAAAATCTCTCTCTCACACACACACACAAAAAGATGAAAATAGCCATAAGAGAATAAAAAGAATGTGCTGGATTAGCCAGAGTTAAACTAGTTCTTTTGTTTGGGCCTTTATGCATAGATCGAGTCGGCTGATGCCTGCTTAATTCTTGCCAACAAATATTGTGCAGATCCTGATGCTGAAGACGCCTCAAACATCATGAGGTACCTCATTCCCTGGACTTGGAAATCAGTAGAAATTGACCTGTTTATGAGTTACATTTGTGTTTTTTAATGTGTTTGTCTGTTTTTTTTTTTTTTTTAAGGGTCATTTCAATCAAGAACTACCACCCCAAAATCAGAATAATCACACAGATGCTGCAATATCACAATAAGGTATGCTGTCTTGACTTCCTGTGGCTTCCCAAGTCTCCTACACACTGCACATCATGACAACAATTAACTCGCAGCGATCTCTTCTTTAAAACTTCGTGGTGCATTTATGTGGTTGGTTATCTTATGAGTCGCTTTTTAAAGTGCCCAAACTGTGGAGAAAAATCAAGAACTTAAAATTTCAAGTGATGACTCAAACATTAGTCAGTATGTGTCCCTCTCTGTATCGGTGCATTTCAATAAACATAAAAACTCGTGCAGAATTTACATTTGAACAGCAGCTGATAGAAGTATTGACTGATGTGCAAACCCCTTTCCCCTTTTACAGAATGCTGTAATGCTGTATTAAATGCCAAAAATGTAACGCAGTGATTTGCAAAACCTGTACTTTAATTACAAATTTTACAAAGACAACATGATAAATGCTGAGACAGAATATATTACAGGGTCATAATCATTGTGTTCCAGTGCTGCTTTTTACAACTTTAGTAAGGAACTCAGTAGACTGAATGTTCTGAACTGCAGGCTGTTAAGCAAAGGACTGTTTAACTGCAAGTACAGCTTTCAAGTGTAAAATAATTTCCACTGTTTTCGTTTGTCTATTGACATCCTAAATTTTGCCATTTTTCAGTGTTGTTTATTGGCTATATATCTTGTGTATTGATTATTATTATTTATTTCTTATAAAAAAAACTTCAGTTATTCCACTTAGGAAATTAGCCTCTTTATTTTACCCATCTCTAATCATATGGCGGGGGCTGCAAGGTGGTGTGGTGGTTAGCACCGCAGCCTCACAGTAAGGTTTGAGCCTCGGTTGGGAGGGAGGTTCGAACCTTTCTGTGTGGAGTTTGCATGTTCTCCCCGTGTATGCATGGGTTCTCTCCAGGTTCTCTGGCTTCCTCCCACCCTCCAAAGACATACATGTTAGGTTAACTGATGACTCTAAATTCACCCTAGGAGTGAGTGTGTGTGTGTGAATGGTTTGTGTTGGCCCTGTGATGGACTGGTGACCTGTCCAGGGTGTACCCTGCCACTCACCTGTTAAATACTGGGATAGGCTCCAGCTGCATTTCTTCATTAAAAACTGTCATTCTTTAACTTCTGACCTGTTTGCTCGTATAATCTTTTAGAATTGTGGGAATTAGATTTGAAGTACTTACCAAAATTCTATGCACATTTAAAAGTGTTCTGTATATTTTAAAGGGATAAGTTGACATTTTGGGAAATACTCTGTTTTGGTAGCTTATTGAAGTCTTGACATCCTACTTAGTAACAGATTACTTCTTAAGACAGAGCCAAGCTAGCTCACAAATGTGTTGCTTCGCCCTTGTGCTACAGTAAACTAAGCAAACCAGCTACTAGTTGTCCTTTTTTTGTACAAATGTAACTAAATATAGCAAGATGGGTAGCCTCTGAACACGCTGATGAGTGGCCTTGCTGCTATTTACAAGAACAAGGCATGTCAGCTCATTTGAGCTATGTATTGATCATACAGATACTAGGCTGGCATCAACCTTTCTACTTCCCAGAATGTCAAACTATTCCTTTAAGAAATGTTAGAGATTTGCATAGATTTAGTTTTTTCTTTTGACCTCTTTGTCTCTCACGCGATGAAGGCCCATCTGCTGAACATTCCAAGCTGGAACTGGAAAGAAGGGGATGATGCCATCTGCCTGGCGGAGCTGAAGGCAGGCTTCATTGCCCAGAGTTGCCTGGCCCAGGGCCTGTCGACCATGCTAGCCAACCTCTTCTCCATGAGGTCCTTTATTGAGGTAACACAGAGGATGAGATTAACTTGCTTTGTCTGTCCATCTAAACAGACCAAAATAGTATAGATAAATGAATTCTCACATTGCACTTTTGGGCTGGAGATGATTTATCTGAGAACTGGAAGCGAGGTTAGCATAAGTAGATACAGTACTTGAAGTTCTCTGGTGACAGATGGACTAGATCTATCAAACAGTGGGGAATTCTGACATCCCTGTCCAGGGAAAGACTTCCATTAATGTGTTTTCATTCATTTTGGTAAATCATATTTTATAGTGACATCTCATGTGGAATCTGTTCAGTGTTCTTGTGGCTTAACATTGAAGAGGTGCTTGCTTCTATCAAAGAACCCTTCTCATGCCATAAAGATGATGGATCAGCTTATAATGACCAGGCTGATGTTTTGCTGTAGAACATCTGGAGTCCACATTGAGTTGCTTTTGAAAGGAAAACGTGTTCCCTTTTTCTTACTTTTTTTCCTCCTCACGTGACCTCTTTTTTTGTTGACAGATTGAGGAGGACACATGGCAGAAGTATTACCTTGAAGGAGTGGCTAATGAGATGTACACCGAGTATTTGTCCAGTGCCTTTGTAGGCCTCTCCTTTCCCACTGTCTGCGAGTAAGTATCACCCCCCAACAACTCTGTAGGGAAGGATGAGAGACAGATAAGGGACTGTGGAAATGTCACGTTGTTGAACGTCATGTGCTGTATTCTACTTTTGTAATGAGTGTACTTGTTTTACAGACTGTGCTACGTGAAGCTGAAGCTCTTGCTTATTGCCATCGAGTACAAGTCAGAGCAGAGAGAGAGCAGGTTTGTATGGTGGCTCTTTCTTCCTCTAACCTCTTGTGGTAACGATGAACTGCCGAGTGGTTTGCTTCAACTGGATCTCTAGATAAATCACGATCATAAATTTTCTTCTCAAGCCCTGTGTTAAGCTTTGAGCAGCACACCAGTATGAGTAACTTCTTAAAGTGAATTTTCTGCTGACTGTAGTTTATATTTAAATAATGTGAGAGGAACACAACTGGGAAACTGGAAAACACTCCACAGTACAATGTTTACAATGTTTATTCTTCATGCGCAGTAGTAAATACTGTAGAAATAAACCAGATATGGTCCTAATGCTCTATTTTTTTTTCAGAAATTTGACATTTTTTTTAAAACAACTAAACTATATCATATCATATGCTGGAATTCATCAAAGAGAATCTGATTCAGATAATAATTAGGTGACTGTGAAAAACATGGTGTTGGCTGCCTTTTGTTTTTTTTTTTAATCTCTATTTCTACCTTTAGGGCTAAATAACCAGTTTCCTGCACATTGAAATTTCATGAATGGGCAGCAAATAATGCATTCCCTCTGCTTGATTCTACAGTGTCTGTGTGATTATTATCTTTACATCAGCGCTAGTTCTATCATCAATAATGGCACAAAGTATTATCTTTTCAGTAACCTCAACTGCCAAACCCACCCACCCCTCCCCATTCGCTGTGTCAAATGTTTTTGTGCATACTGATGAGACTGCATGATGAATGATATTTTCAGAGATGTCATTTTGATATTTGTAGACTAAATCATATATTAATAGTCTAACATGTTGTTATTTTTTCTTTATTTTTATTCTTTCTTTCTTTCTTTCTTTCTTTCTTTCTTTCTTTCTTTTAATCTAGTTGTTTTTTTAAGGTGCTTTTTGTAGTGACTTTCCCTTTATTGCCACAATATTCTGTGCCATTTATGCACTTTACAACTTTTCTAATAGTTTTTTTTTCTAGTTTATAAAAAGAAGAAGTAATTTTTAGGTGCAAGGATCTCAGCATCGGACAAGCAACACATGCCACTATGAGGCTTTAGCTACTGGATACCCTTATGCATAGAAACATTAGCAACAGTTATATTCTCCTCTTCTTTTTTCTGTTGATGATAACTGTTTGATTTGAGATTTTTTCTTGTTGTTTGCAGAAGCAGAAAGCGGTATGCCCTCTACCTTATCTTACTTCCAAAGTTCCACCCAATCTCCACCACTTTAAAGCTTCTGACTTTGGGAGTTTCCCCAAGGATATTTTTCCAAACACTATCTCACAGGCCTCTTTTTCTAACTCCTTTTTTATGGTGTCCCTTGTGCTTAATGCACTAACTTCTTTGCAGGCAGAGAGAGGAAAGATAAATTGGACATGTTTGTAGAAGTTCTGTTTCTTTGTCTTTGCTGTTGTCGGTGTACCAAGGCCAAACACTCACCCTCTTCATATCTATCTCTTGTTTGATCTTTTCAGTTTTTGTCTTTAACCAAACCCTTTGCTTAGTTTATTTCTCTCACTTTCTGTTCTTTTTCAGTCTCTCTCAGTTGATACCTTGTTGTATGTTAGCTCTCAGAAGCTAAGCATTCCACTCATTGGTGTTTTTTAAAATCATTTTCAGAGCAGTACTTTGTGGTTCTTTGTCTCAGAATCAGTGAAGAGTTTGCATATACATATCTTTGATCAGATGTGATGTCAAAACTGATAATCTGATGTTCTACATTTTGAAATAAATTGATAATTTGCCATCGCTATAGGCAGTGGCTTTTATAATAGCATGTTTTTATTTTATTCTTTTTGGTTTATTTACACCAGCAAATTTCACACTCCAGGAAAGGCATGGAGATGTTGAATTTGGATAGTATTAGATTTATCCAAACTGAAATTTAATTCACACGCCCCACATTTCACTTTTGCATTCCATCACCCTCTCATGTTCTCAGTGGTACATGTATATTTCTTTGTGCATGTTTGTGCGTCTGAGTACATGTGACTATCTTGAATGAAAGGATTTGTGTGTGAATGTGCATATTTGTGTGTCTCAGCCACCATGCTTGTGCGTCTCTTGAGTAGATGTTCTTAAGTGAGGTCACTTCCTGTCAGTTTGGTGTTTGAGAAACAATCCAACTGCACAGAAGTTACTGCAACCGTCTGCATCTACGTACCTGTCCCTATACCTGTACAGCGGTGGCTATGCCTTTCTGTTTGACTACTGTCCTCTTCATGCTGTTTGGTAACTGCATGCTATGACACAATCACATGAGGTGTTTTATGCTTGCCTTGTTGCTCACAATGTGAGGTTTTGATGCTTTTTAAGTTTTAAGTAACCATTTTGCACCCAAATGAAGAGAAATGTCTTGGATAGATATGCCTGTAAAATCTCAGATTTGGGCAGCAATGTTTGTGGAACTGTCTTGGTTTAATTTATTTCTTAGTGGTCTTTTTATTTATTTATTTTTTTTACTATAGAGCATGCCAGGTGAAATAGCTGTTTACTTCCCTGGGGGGATATTTAATCTAAGTAATTGTTAGAAGCTGTATCTGCATGACTGGTGCAATTTGATCAAATCCCAATGTGAATATAGATTCAATTGCTCAATTTATTTATTTTTTTTCCCAATGTAACCTTTTGCAGAGCTCAGAGGAAAGATTTTTATAGGTTATTTGATATGTTTCCACACATACACTGTTGGCAAAATCTTTCTAAATTGATCATTAAACAGTTACAGATGCATTAAAAGTAAATATACTGGTAATAAGACATCATAAAAACTTAATCATCTTTCATCTGAGCTTTTTTTGAAGGAGTGTAACCCTTAAAGGTTTGTGGGTTTAATGTTTTGATATCTTAGTTCACACTCACATCATTGATGACTGTTGCCCACAGGTAACCATTAATGACCAGGGTGTGTGTGTGTGTGTGTGTGTGTGTGTGTGTGTGTGCGTGTGTGCATATACCTGTAATATATGTGTGTGTGTGTATACTCTTTATCATAGTCTAATTAATGGGGAATGATACAGCCAATCACTTTCAGTGTTTAGAGTTTTCATTAAAAAAAGGGTTTAATACATCCTGTGATACATATCTCTAGAAACTTCTTTAGGTAGAAATGCATAAAATAGTATGAATCTAAGTCAATACTGAACTCCTTTAGCTGACAAGCATTTGTGGTTATTTTAAAGAAGCAGAGTAACTTCTGCTTTTTTGGGGACTTACCCCAATCTTGACAGTTTTTTCCACTAAATATGTTTTTTTAAAAGAGCCATCCATCATTTTATAGCAGAATCACTAGTAGTGACATGAAAAAGAGCTGTTCATTCCCTTGCATCCCACTGTCAAGTACTAACCAAGACAACAACTCTTAATGTACATCCTCTGTACTGCAGCCATCTCAGTGGCCATCATAACATTTGTTTTGACTAGATGACTGTATTTGAGTGCTGAAACTAAAACTGTTTCATGGCCATAATTTTAATTCTTTCTGCCCTTGTCCCTTTACTTGTACCTCTCTGTCCCTCTTTTCACCCCAGGCCAATCCAAAGTCATTCTGTAAAGAAAAGAATTAAAATTCAGTGTGCAATCATACTGTTGTACATTTTGTCCATTCATGTGAGAATCACATCCAAATATTGCCCAAATTCAAAGTAGCAGCTGCCTTTTGTAAATACTGACAAAATACACATAGAGTAGCCACATCATAGTGGAGTAATTAATATAAAACATTTCCGGGGATAATGTGCTGAAAACGATGCATATCCTGGTCTTTATAAACGCAGTCCTGTTCTGATCAAAGTTCAACAAGTGTGTGTACCATTCCTCTTGATTAGCATGTTGTGGGCATGAAATATGTGCTATTAAGGCATTAACAAGCTTTCCGTGTCTGTATGTCTCTGATTACCTAGCATCCTCATCAACCCGGGAAACCATGTCAAGATGCAGGAGGGAACACTGGGATTCTTTATCGCTAGTGATGCCAAAGAAGTAAAGAGGTGATCCAGCTGTCTGGAGGAACAACTCGCCACTAATCATGTGAAATGGACAGTTTAGTTATTTGAAGTGCTAAACATTTTCACTTTGTCACTTTTAGAGCATTTTTCTACTGCAAAGCTTGTCATGATGACATCACAGACCCCAAACGGATTAAGAAGTGCGGCTGCAAACGAAGTGAGTTGCTGTGCCTTTATTCTCCACATCTGGTGCCCCTTCCTTCCCTTCCTCTCACTCCAGATCCTATCTGTGGGTCTGTCTCTGTTATGGAAGAGGTTTAACAGTTTCTAAACAAATATGTCTCCCATTGTGTCATTGTCGTTCTGTGCAAATGTGTTTTTAAGCATTCTGTGTGTTGTCACACCATTATATTTTACTCTTAGGAAAGTGTTTGTTATGGGTCCTACTTGAACTGCCATAACATGCATTATGGTATTATCATTCAAACATTTCTGTTTTCTAGTAAATGTTAAGGTTCTGTCATCTAGATGTGTTTTTTCTTTCAGTTTAACCAATGATTTATGGCTTTATGCAAAGATATTTAACAACAGAAAGGCTTAAAATGCAGTAAATGATGGCTGCAGTGATTGAAAAAACACTTAAATAAGCTGAATTTATATTGACTTATGCACTAAAAACATGCAGGTATTCAGATTTTATTTGTATTTCATTAAATAGACATAGATTGTGTTGTAATCGTTTTATACAAAAATGTTTTTTTAATGAAAGTATTTGAAATAGAGACTGTTGAGCTCAAACAATCTTGTTAGAGTTTTTTAATGGCTCCCTACATGATATAAATAGTACGTTAATTGTAAGACTTTTACAACACAATAATCCCTTTGTCATAATAATTTTATTCTCTTAATGTAGACATAGCATTGAGGCAAGGACTGTGCATAACTCCACCAATGTACAGTTGTTTATTGTCAGGATTATGTAATCTATTTTATAAATTATTCTGGTTAATTTTCCAGATTCCCACAAAAGGTCACAGTTACAGTAAGCAGACAAAAGCATGGATATAAAATAGAAACTCCCTAGTCCTTGTTTATTTCTCTGTTATTTCTATTATTTAGACATTTTTTTACTCTGCCAGCTCAACATAAGAAGCAGGGCTGTCACATTTTAGTTTTATTTACGTAAACTGTTTAATTCTGTTTGCTTTCTTCATGTCTTCACATCTCGGACTGCGGTGATGGATACAGCCTTATGTTTAATGTCATTACAGTTGTCAACAAGAAAGTTGCATTTAGAAATATGACAGTTCCATTTCTTCAATGGAAATCTGTCCTACAGTATGTTCTTTTCTATCATGTTTTGTTCTCCTCTGTTGTTTTTCCCATGTTTCTTTATGACCAGTGACACACTTTTGATGTATTTCCTTCCCTGCTGCCATTGGAAAACACCACTTTATTTTAACTACTCACTGGTAGTGATTTATTGTGAGTAAAAGAAAATGGGTGTCCTATTACCCAGAGTGCAGTGCAAGTGTATTTTTTTTCCTCCTCAGCAAATAGTATATTGTATCTATGTTGCATGTACCAGTGTAGCTTCTGCATCCCTCTCCTCGCCTCTCATTTCTACACCGTGCTCAGACCAGACTAAATCTGAAACAAGAGAAATCAGACTTACACCAAGCTTCAAGACTTTTCCTTATTGGCTTAATAAGTCGATGCGCTGAACAGCAAGAAAAAGCTAATGAAATATAATTAAATAGGATGTGACCAATGATCTGCAGTTTTTGGTCACAATTTCATCATCAAACCGATCTCATATTTGGCATTTGTGAGCCACTCTGCTCTGAATCTTTTGACATTATATTTGATTAACTGTCTTAAGCTGCAATACTCAAGGAGTATTCAAATAGAAAAGGAGAATAATATGAGAATTAGTTGCTATAATTATAGATTTAGAGTTGCTAACACCAAAGCAAGAAATTTAAACTGATCTGCTTTCTGTCAAAGGAAGTTTTGTGTGGCTGTTTTTTATTTTTATTTTATTTTTTTTCCCCCGGAGAGCAAAAATTGTCCTTGTGGGAAGTTCTTGAAATTCTAAAGAACGAGGTTGCCAAAACACAATCAAAACAATCTGGTCTCCCACTTACCCCATTTCCCTGTGATCTCAGCCCCTTTTCTAAACCCTGGCTGAGGTTTCAGAGAGCCATCTGTCCCTTTCAGATTTGAAATGCCACAGCCTCGTGCATTTCAAATCTGGGTAGTCGTTAGGCCCTTTGGTTCTACTCGCTGCACTGGGTGATAAGTCCACCAAGAATACGCAGAAGAGTAAATTTCATAGTATTCAAATGCCACTAGATGGCAGTACTTTACCAGTCCTGTGCGGTAATGCATATAAAAATGTAAATGGTGATGTCTGTAGAGGAAACTCAAATACCCTGAAAGCTGTTCAGCAAAAATGCAAGGACCAGATGGGAGTGTTTCTGTGAAATAGGATATTAAATTAGATCAAAGTCTCAATATGTTCTGCAGATTAATAATCCTGGATGTGTTTAGTCATGTTACTTTCCTTTGTTTCATGTTTAGTTGATACTTACTTACATTTTTAAAGAGTGTTATTTTCCTTGCATTCTTGCTGAATAAGAAAGCTTTGAGTGGGGTTTATCAGAATGGTGCTTTCTTTAGGACATCCTTCATCTTCAACATGGCACCCTGATAGCTTCTGAGTGTGTTTTGGTAGATTATGGGAAGTAGTGACCGATTAAACACCCATTCAGACAGTTTATCAGGGGAGCTATTATGTTGAATCATCAATTGAAAATGCCCTGAAATGGACAAATTGCTTAGTCTTGGGCCAAAAATTAGGTATTTGCGAAGTTAAAAGTTAAAGACATTGTCAGTGTGTGTGTGTATGCGTGTGTGTCTTGTGTTTTCCATTGCTCCCCTTCCATGTGTCAGAAATCTACTTTGTTACTTATCTATACCGTGATTCGAGTTCTCAAATAAAAAACATGAGAAAGTTAAGAAATATCAGCATGATCTGACAGCTTCACTGCCCATGTTTGCCACGCCCCCCAAAACTGATTCATTACCGTGAACAGTTATGTTTGTACCTCTCCTTGTTGCTGAGAGCAAAACTGCATTTTCTGCATGCTTTTCATATGCTCATAAAGCACATGTGCATGCTTCAGGATATAGCAGTCCCTGATGCCTTCTTGATGATCTGTGTTTCCCGTTCTTGGTTTGGCCAGAAATTCAAACATATTACTTCATTTGAGATCTGATTTTCCGATGTGAGTCAGACTCAAAGATGTTGAAAGTTCATCTGTAAAGGTGCCAGACAGTATTACTGTGCTGTCTGTTTGCACCTTGACAATAACAGAATGGGGACCAGGGACTGTTTCAACCCAGAGTCAAAGCAATCTAAAGATACTACTCTAGGGACTTTCACTCCTGCTCCCCTAAGGGGTTTAAGGTCTCACGCACGTAACCATGAAGATAAATTCATACACATAAAAAAGTGGCTGCTTGAAGAATTTTGTCTGACTATTAAAGTTATGTGCTGTGTAATGCTTCTTTTAATTCACTTTGACTTGAATAAAGGTACTTTTTTTCCACATTGTAAATTTTAAACATGGAAGTTAACTGAAAAAAAAAATATATATATCAATGGAAAAACTATGGTTAAATTTATCAACACAGTTACATTGAGAGTTTGGAAACAATCAGTAGCTCTTTCAAATATATTCCCCGTTTTCTAATATTTTTAAATTTGGAAATATTCAAGAGGATCTTTTTTAATAACAATTGTGTGGGGGCAGTGCAAAATTATGTGACTTGTATAAAGACCTAGAGAGTAATGGTTACTTCCATAAATTTGTTACTGCCTCAGCCTAAATTCAAAATTTATCTTGAATATGTTTTGAAACACACTGACTAGTTTAACACATTGACTAAAAATATATTAGTACTCATATTACAGTTTTTGGGATGGTGAATGGACATCACAAGAATGCTGATCCAGTAAAACCTATGAGCTACTATTACCTAGCATTAGCCAATGAAGTTATAGTTGTAATAAACCAATTACCTAGCATTAGTGAATGAAGGTATAGTCATAATAAATTAATTAGATAGCATTATTCAATAAAGCAATTAACAAGCATAAGTCAATGAAGATATAATCGTATTAAACCAATTTGCTAGCATTAGTCAATGGTTGTACATACAGTCAAACTAACCAAATTGCCTAGCATTAGCCACTAAAGTTACTGTCATACTAACTCAAAAAGGCAGTATCAACAAAATCATTTGTTAAAGTGGTTCACTTTGTTATATGAAAAGGAATAAATTAACATTTTTGTCACCTTTAAAGTCTTGCTAAACAGACATAATCTCAAAAATGTCCATAATTGACACCTTAGCATTCGTTTTACTTGTTTAGAATTGAGTACGTTTATGTAGTAGAAAAAAAAATTATTTTTCCAATCGCACAAACTGTGCTCATTATAAAGAACACCCCTTGGGGAGTGGAGCAGTGAAATTGCAGGTTTGAATATAGCATGAACTGGCCAGTCTAGCCAGTAGAGTAGTGTGATGCCATGGACAGAGACTACAGCTGCATGATGGGATACAGGTACGTGATCCACTCCTTTAGCCAAATGGATAGAGGATGTACAAATGTATGGAACATTGTATGATGTTTGCTGCTGAAGACATTGCTCATGCCTCTCCCTGAATGCCTCCCTCACTTTTCCCTTCTCCTCTCCCTTCTTCCCCACAGTTATATTTTTGTCTTTTCAACCTGTTACAGCCTTAGCACACAGCTTGACCTCTTTACACAGTGTCATTATCAATGAGGAAAAAAATCAAACAGCATATGATTATTAGATTTTAAAATATGTAATACAGTAAAGAAACTGATAATGTGTCTGCTTTAATGAGGCTTTCTCAGACAAGGAATTTTTGAAAATTATATTTCTGTGATACCTTGTTGAGGAAAATGTAATCGAATATTCCAATAAATCATCATATTTGTGTTACTGTAATCTGGGGCTCAAGTCTGTGGGGCAGGTGGCTAAGGCTTGCACTTTCTGATAAAGTTACCTTCCAACTTCCCCTATATGAATTTTTCTCCTTTTGCCATTAACCTGCTGCTTTTCCTCTCCTCTCATCCTAAAACATGACTGTAGCCAAGATGTCCGTCTACAAACGAATGAAACTGGCATGTTGTTTTGATTGCGGCCGTTCAGAACAAGACTGCTCTTGCATGTCAGGCAGTGTACATAGTAACATGGACACCCTTCAGAGGGCCTACCCACTTTCCTCTGTCTCTGTTCATGATTGCGCAACCACTTTACGTGCCTGTAAGTTACACCGCCCAACACATGCTGTTACATGTCTGTGATGTGTGGTCAGTGTAGTGTCCCATTCAGAGGTACTGTATGTGTTTGCGTGTGTCTGTAATTGTTGTGTATGTGGTGTGATCTGTTCCTCGTGATTCCATAGTTTGTGTAGCTGTGGCCTATGTAAGTTCTTTTTTTTGCTTTTTCCCTTTCTTCTTCTTCTTCTTCTTCTTCTTCTTCTTCTTTTTTAAAAAATTTGTCATATAATTTTCTAAGTAATTTATCTTTTAATTCATTACCAAACTTTGTTGTTTTATGGGTGTGATGTGGTGGGTAAGTGGTGGTGTGGCTCTGTGGTGCTGCTGTACAGTACTGTAGGTGTTAGATTGTGGCTAACGCATGCTGCATCAATCATGCAGTTGTGTGACAATTTAACTTAGCGTGGTGTTTGATGTTTTCTTTATTACTGTTTAAGGTAAGATGTTTGCATACAAAAGTGGAACTTATAAGTTTGTTTTTAAGATTTTAACAATGTAATTTACTGATTCTGTTTGTTTAATTGTCTAAGTCTTTTATTTTAAGACGCTTTAAATTTGTGCTGTGTAAACTTTTCAGTTAAAGAAGTTTTTCCCTTGTTTAACATTTAATTTTACAATTTGAGTTGTTTTTTTTTTTCTTTTTGATATTGGTTTTGAAGACATATCAGTCTTTCTGGGCTGTAAATATGAGCCAACTTGTGACTGTGGCTCTGGAGTATAAACTTTTAAAGAGGACAATATCATGCTTTTTTACATTTTTTCCCCTTTTCATCCTATAGATTGTTTTGAGTATGTTATAGTTCTGCAAAGGTAGAAAATGAGGTATCTGCAACAGAGGAAGTTATTTTCTGTCATAGAAGACTCCTTCACCAACTAAAGGCGTTGATAGGGTTTCAGGCTTTTCCTCCATTACCTTGTAACTTATTTGTATGTCTGATAATAGCTGGTTAAGCACACCTGAAAGAATGAGAATAAACTGACCAACCAGAGCAGGCTTAGTGTTTAGGGGCCAGAAAGAATGTGTAAATGAGCCCTTTGATATCCAAAGAAGTTGCAATGCCCTTTCACTCTACAAGGTAATTTCTGAAGACAAATACATATATTATTGCCCATAATTATTTTTGACTGGCCAAATCAAATTGTCCACTTGTAGGAAATTTCCTGTAATTAGTACAACCTGTTCTATAGTTAACTTTTAACTGTGCTCATTAATTTACAGTAAGAGACATTTAACTGTAGGAGAAATGTGGTGAATTTGGGAGGAAAAAAACATGCAGCAAGGTGATATTTTGTAAAGCAGTAAAGAAAACATGAAAAGAAAATCAAAACAAGATTGCAAAAGAGATGTTGGCTTGATACAGAAAAGGTAAGTTGGTTGAGGCTCCTGGACGATCTATCGTCTTTTTCTTTTTAAGTGGATGGGGAAATACTAAATTGTATGTCAATTAGACATGGCAGCAGTAGGCCTGGCTATCAAAGCCATGGGTTCAGACGTACAGATCTGATTTCCCTCTCAACATTCTCCCACCGTCTGCAGACTCAGCCTAGATTAGTGTCAAACACGGCATGATGAGTTTGGCTTGGCTTCTTGTAGTTGGGTCTGCATTGACATCCCTCGGTACCAATTACTGGCCATTACATGGTTACTGATCTCACTTCTCCCTCAGCCCCCTGTAGGATTTAAGTAAAGCCTCCTCTGTCTTAGATTTCTTTTCCCTTTTTAACTGTTTGAATGAACAAAGAGAGTTTAGTGAAGGAGTGTATTGGGCTTTGTCTGCCAGGGATTGCTGGATTTCCTCTCTCCATGTCCTGTTTTTTTCCACCAGACTGAGGGGATAAGACATTTTTATCCATGCTGACTTCATCCTCTTGTACATCACAACCACATTTTTCTACACTTTTATAATTGATTCCTTTTCCAATTTAGACTACACATAAACACTTAGGCGCTAGTGGCACAAGCAATAAACTTCTGAATTGAAGTCATACAATATTTCTTTAATAGACCTTTTCACACTTATTGAAGTAGTTAGTATTGTGATATTTGATGGATTAGATAAATCAAGAAAACTGGATGAATTAGCTAATTAAACTACATGTATACTGAACCTGCTGTTCAGTTACAGGAATAAATGTTGTAAAAAATGTGTAAAAGTAAGTTGAAGGGGAAAGTTTTAGACATGAAAAGATGCAAAAAGTGGTTTGAAGATATTTGTTCTTATTTTCATTATTTTAAGTTTTTTTTTTTTTTAGTTTGAACATGTCAAAAATTATAATTTTCTTAGTAGCTGGTAGGTAAATATTTGACTACATTACAATGCACATACACATACACACGTACATGTACATACATAAATGTTATAAATACCTATGCTGTGTTACCTAAATATTATCCAATGAAAGTTTTTTTTAAAATTTTTTTTATAGATGAGAGGCTGAGGTTATTATGCAGTAGAACTCTGGACAAGGGTTGGTGACTTGGGGCTAAGGAGATGCTTTTGGCTTGTCTTCAGCCCTCTGGGTTGTGTGCGCGCATATGTGCACATCTTGTGTGTGCAGAACAACGTTCACGTTTATGTTTTTGCCTATGCATGTATGTGAATCTGCATATCATTGCAAAAGGCCTTATCCATCTTGACACAGAAATTATGTTTGCATTTTTATTTTCCCAGCCCTGCTGGTCCGTCACCAAACTTGCCCTGACAGCTCCTGTCCACCAGGCAGGCTTGGTCTCCCCCTTCCCCACCCTCTGTCCTATGGTGCAGTGCAACGCCCCAGATGCTAGCCAGTTAGTCTGCCGCCTCTGCGGTGCGGGCAGATCACTAGAGACAGATGCCAGGGCAACTGTGAGTCCCTGTTTTGAGGATCTGTGTCATAGGCCAGCCTTGGGCCCTCATTATGACCTTTATTACTGAAACAGACTTTGGAAAAGAGTGGGGAGTGTCAGCAGCTCAGAGCTCAGTTCAAGGCCCACTGCATCAGTAATTACAATGATACTAGTGTTTAATATCTCCTCGGTCAAGGTCACAAACTGTAGTTTCTTGATAATTAACAGCACTTGCATAACTTGAGACCAAGGTCAGTCCTTTCCAAGAACAACCCCTAATGTTGGAATGGTCTCAGTTTATAAAATCACCATTGGTGCAAGACATCTAGACTGCATGTGGAGTTCAAGTCTCTTTGTGCTTGTGTTCTGTTAGATCGGTTGTTTTGGATATATAAATGTATCAGAGTATGACGTTGCTGACTGTTTCCCATGGGGGCCACTATTTGTCCTGTTTATAAATCCCATACTGCTTTTGAAATTGAAATAGAAATTAAATGACTCACTGAATTTCTGAAACATGTACTCTGAAATGTATCTCTACAAATGCTATGAACTCTGCAATTAGACTTCCGTTCAGTCTCATTGCAGGTCTAGTACACTTTCCTAAAAGGATGGCTCACTCTGAGAATGGACAGTTCATTCATTCACCTTTCTTGTATCATTACACCATATTTAAATCACAGCCATTAGTGTTATTGCCATAATTTTAATCATTTATACTCTTTTTGGTTTATGTTCCATTGCCTTTTAATGATAGCACATCAGAGTTAGTTTTGAATTCATTTCCATCCACCACTCTTATGTTGATGTCTCTATTTCCTAATGTCTATGTGTCATTTCATCCTTTCTCCCTTTGTGTGACCTGCCATATGTCTTTGCATTCTCCTCAGCCAAATATAAATATAATGGATATGTCAGATCACGTAAGTGTGTTTCTCTGTCCTTCTCCCCTCTGCTCCAGTTCTGTGTTTAGACTATAGCCCCCTCACTTTGTGATGTAACATAATTATCACTGATGCCTTGTTCTAGTCTATGCTTTGTTGTCCCTCATTCCTTTAGAATATAATGTTTTTGTCTTGTGTTTTACAAGGAGACCAAACGTAAACTTAGTTTAAACAGTAATTTCAGTGCTCAAGTAGTTTATATTAACTTAACAACCACTAAATAATTTTAACATATATTGACAAGAAATAACAGTAATTAAGTCCTAGTATTAAAACATACTAAAAGGAAGTAATTTTGTGTTTGCAAATGCCATGTAGTTCCATGAAATATTCTTTTTGTATTGTGCTGCATCTAGCAGCAGATGGCGGTACAACACCAGGGAACAGTGGAAGCCAAAAAGAGGCTGGCGTTCGATTCAAAGCTGATTGCAATATAGGTAAATCTTTGGTAAATGATTGTTAAATTAATAAATTTTATTGCACTGGTTAAGAATAACTTATAGTTTTAAATGCTATTTATCATCTCCAATATTTTTATGTGTATATTTTTCTTTTTTCATATTAAACATATGGATATTAAAGATGTTTTTCTTTATTTTCTGTTTGTTTTCACTTTAAAATGATGGCTGCCTCTTTAGCAAACCTAAAAAAAAGGAATCTCAAAAATCATATTAGTTTTATGTTTTTTTTTTTGTTTTTTTTTACTGTAAGAACACAATAGTGCATGGCCTAGAAAGCTATTTCATGCAGTTGCAATGCAGTGGAAGAACAAAGCTTGTTCATGCAGTAGACACTAAAGGCAAAGCCAGCTTAGCTCACACTCAAATGTAAACATTTTTAGTTGTTATTCCTCCGCCTCATCATCCAGTTTACATTGGGTCTCAGGGATCTGATAAGGTTTGCATGCAGGACAGTACCATCATGCGATTAGCATTTCAAGAAGGGACAGTTGCCGTCTGGGTTGTTCAGGATGCGCAGTGGACCTGCCAGAGCGGGTGAAGGCTCTGTAACGCTGCACGTGTTTGACAAGGGCCAGATGAATCCAGGAGCTATCGGTGGCGCTCTGTAAATCAAGGAGGCAGCTGACGGCTGGGATAAACATCTGTTTATTGCCCAGGGCCACCCAAGCATGCTCTTCCTCCAACCAACCAACCACCCTTTTACCAAAGAGAGGAAAAGAGCTCCACCTCTCACAGTCAACTTTGCAACCAGATCTTTTACGCATATTCCTCTGTTGTCTTCTTGCACTGTGCCACGACCCCTTCAGGACATACAAACATGGGGTTAACGCTGCAGCCACAATTGGATTGTGTGTGTATGCATGTGTTTGTTTAGGCTGCTAGATATACAGAAGGTGTACATATGCAGAGTACTGAAGCTCATGTTAAATACTTTAGTTTATCACCAGACACACTGCAGATATATTTTTAATATAAAATGTAAATAACAAAGAAAATAGTTATTTAGTCTGGAATGAAACTACACTTCTAGACATAATACAACATTAATTCAATAAATGTTTAATGATTAAAAGGTTTTGAATTAGTGATTTTATAAATTATTAGTTACAGTTTTATATTTGTTGAAACGAAAGTTACGCTTGAAATGAAAATGTCTGATTTGATTTGACTGGCTTCAGCTAAGCCGTGTCTCTGCTTTGTTTAACCAGAAAGTGTAACAGAAATCAGAAACAGAGGCTTCTAATTAATTTATGCTTGTCACAAATGCAAAGTGAAAGTCACTGTGACGTTTCAGTTAGAGCTGCAACACCAGTTTTAGAAAAATTATGTGACTCCTGCTTTTATGTCATGATTTTATTTGTTGCTTTAAGTTAATTTATTCAAAACTAAAATCAGAAAAAGGTATAATTAAATATTATAGTTCATTAAATTTTAATCACATGAATATCATTGTTATTTACAGTTTGCTTTATGTTTTGTGGAATTAATTCACCTTGAAATATCTAATAAGAAATATCCAAATATGACATTAGTAAAACTAATTAGTTTTAGTATTAAAGTACTACTAATACGTAAATTTTAATGCATACTTTCTCTCACTTTTTATTCCCTACCATTTGACAGTAATGGATCAAGTTAGACCATCCTTTCAAAATCGATCAGTTAAAACCACCGGCTGCATCTCCACCTCCATCACCTCAAATGCATTCCTTCCCAACTCCCTGCACCCCAACCAGGAGCCCCTTGTGAACCGTGGCCCAGCCAACATCCCTCTTGTTAATAACCGTAAAGGAAGTCTGCTTCCCGTGAGGCCGGGGCTTGGGGGTGATCCCTCACAATTACGCCTCAATATCTCAGGTCCAGGAGACGTGGTGGCCAGAGCCCTGGTTGAGAGCCGACTGAACCGGGCCCGCAGTCTGCCGGTGAAATACCGCTACCAACCCAGTAATGCCATGCTGCTCAGTCACAGTAGGCACTGTAGGTTGCCCCCTTAGTGGGATGCATCAGTCAGTAACCCCTGCCTGTTTCGTCCCTTCATTTTTTTCCTGTTTACTGCATGACAGTTCACTCTGCTGGAGCTGCTGCTGCTCTTGCTCCTGCTGCTTTGTTAGGATTTGCCTGATAGTGCAGTAGCTGCTGCTCTGTACACTGAGTGACTTACAAACTTAGCATTAAATTAAAAGTGGGACTTCAGATTTGACACAAGAGTTTGTCATAAATATTTATATTCAGAAGGGTTGCAGGAGTAGAAAGTTCTGAGGATACTGACCTTTTATCCTATTTTACACATGTCCAAATTTATTTGTAAAGCATTTGTTATTCAGTATTTAGAAAGCATTTAATTTTCTTCTTGATGGTATTAGTAGAAGATGTTACAATCTTACCACTTACAATTAAGCTGGGAAGAGAAACAATTTAGTAAGGAATGCATATTTTTGATGTGGTATTTTCAAAGCACATTAAAGAGAGAGAATTATTTGTAAAGTGGAAAGCGCTTGTGATATTAGCTATTCTGAATGCCCGGTTGCATAAAGGAAATGTCAGAGAATGACATTTTATTAGAAGGCAAAGTCATATTTCTTATCTTTTATTAGTAGAATTAGGTGACAGCTGAGAATGGATGTTCAGACAATAATGAAATTCTACATGCTTGGAATAGTCACAGCTTGCAGTGTGCACATTGATTTGCACTAATATCATGCTGTGTTATTGATTTCTAACCAAAGGACTAATATGGGTTTGAAGTGATGGTGCACTTGGCATTTGCGCTGGGAGAGCGTAGATTGGAGAGGAGTATCTGGGTGCCCTCCTGAAAGCTTTTGGAATTTGCAGACGACAGTGGTGAAGATCAGACTGCAGTTAGCTCGACTGAAATGTTCAGACGACCTGTGTTGGCCTCATTCTGGCTGCTCTTTCCCATTCTCTCTGTTTGACTTGAATGAAATAGTGTGTTTAGAAGATTTTTTTTTCTTTCTTTTTTTTTTTTTTTTTGCTTTGTTTTGTTTTTATAATTTATTAACTTGGTTAAACATATCTGACAAGAACCTGAAAGAAAGAAAGAAAAAAAAAAAAAAAAAAAGAAAAAAACTTTAATTTTGCATCCTGCAAATGCTTCACACCAAAGCTTCAAACACAGAAAGTGAATATGTAATTAACAGAAATCATTCATTTTTCATTAAAGCATGTAACACCAGTCATGACCTTCTGAACATGAAAGATGATGTGCATTCACTAGCTGCTGGACTACATTTGTAGTCCACTAATTCTTATCCATTTAATGCTCCCTGACCATCATGAGTGCTTAGTGTTTATTGGCATGGAGGTAGACCTGTAGAAGAGCCATTATTCAGGAGGGGTGCAGATAGTGTTATGAAAAAAGAAATCCACTCAAAATCCATCTTCATATCATGTATTTATCTCATTGTCATTGCTTTTGACTATGGCCCACTGACAATTATCATCTCATGGCAATTAATGGGGTAGGTAAGCATTGTCACTCTGATGCAGACTACCAGAGTTCCACCTGGACAGATGCAGTAATGTATCACAGCTCTTGTGAAAGTTCACCTTTAAGGTGTTGAAATATAGGAATATGGGGCAGTTTTGGATGTGGGCCTTCCATGACATTTCCAGGGCTTAAACTGGTTTTTCTTCGGGGTTTTCTCCTGCCTTTTTTTAGATTTACCATTGTCCGTTACTAATGCTTCCCTCTATACTTTTTCAGTTTGACACTGAAATATTAATTTTCCTTTTCTTGTGTTCGTTTTCTTTTCTTTTGTTTGCAATGATTGATTGATTGTTGGCTACTTTTCCATGTCAGGTCCAGCACACTTTCCCAACTGTCTGTCTCTGTTCTGACACTCTGTGCATGTGTTTGCAGTTGAAGACGAGCATCCATCAACTCTCTCGCCCAAAAAAAAGCAGCGCAATGGAGGGATGCGAAACTCACCAAACTGCTCACCCAAAATGATGAGGTAAGAGACGCTGGTTTTATTCTCCTTGCAGCCTTCAAACGGAGAGCGAGAGAAAGGAAAGAAGGGAGGGGGATAAGAAACGAAAGATGAATGTGTCAGAGTCGTATACAGCTGATGATGGTGTGATGGTGGCAGTTTGGATGGATGGGAGGGGGCAAATTAGGGGTGGCAGAGGAGGGAGGTAAGACACTCTGAGAGGGAAAAAAGGAGAGGAGAAACGCCCTGTTAAGCTCTGGCTGTTTAGGAAGGCATGCTGTCAGCTGTTAATGACAGAGCTGAAATAATATTTCTGTCATGAAAAGCGGCTGTGAGGAACCGTTTGAAAACTCCTCTGGCTTTAAAGTCCCAGCTGCCACCTCCTCAAGTCTGGTCCACATGTACTACTTAAATAATGCTGGCACTAATGACACCAGCAACCAATCAGGGGGACCTGCATGGTTACTTTGCCCTGAGGCTACTCCTCTATTGTGGGAACCCCTGTGAGTACTGTTTCTGGTACTTAAGGCCATATGCGAGATGTATCATCACAATCAAATATGAATTCAAATATTACCTTCCTTTTATCCTGTCCTGTGTAATTATAGTGCTGTTAATTGATTTTGAAAGATAAAAGGGGTAGGTTTATGTGCAAACTCTGGCTGCGAGGTGGGGTTAGAGTGGGGGTTAGCAGGGAGGGAGGATACAGGGAGGCCGAGCTGCACAGATGGGGACGGCGTGCTAATGCTTATACAACAGGACAAAAACACACTTAACTACACTTTGTGTCTCTTAACTAGAATGTTATGGACGTTTTCTTTGTGCCTTTGCAGTAGAAAACACGAGGAAGAGGCTTGTGTTTGTGTGTGTGTGTGAGTGTGTGTGTGTGTGTCCCTTTTTTCTTTTAATAAACACAGCTGTCATTACTATCCTTTCCTTAATGTTTTCCCAGCTGTTGCATCTAAATTTTGTGGGCATGAATTAAATAAATTACATTTTATTGTGGAATTTAATAATAATAAAAAATCTAGAAAATCATTCTTTATGTTTTTAAGATAAAATTAAAGAATAATCTCTGTTTGCATTGGTGCATTGTTTCTAGTTATTTTTGTTGCTGTTGTCTGTTAAAATTCTTCAAATTTAGCTGAGTTCTTTTTATATGGAAGTTCTGCTGGGTTCCCTTAGGCGGCGATCACTCTGCACTGGTGTCCCGGTGTGATTTTTGTCCAGAATTCTTGTTAGCCTCCCCCTCAGTTCTCTGCAAACAAGCACTTAATAAGCCTTTACACTTGCCAAACCATTAGCTCAATGTAGAATCTAACCCCTCAGTCTAGTTTGCAGCAGAGCATCATTTTAGATGCCCTTGCTCAGAGGGAGAAATCTGCTACAAAAACAACTAGGCACTGGCACGTTTCCAGCTAACTGCTTGTTTAAAAGGCTGTTTAGTTTGCCTAACTTAAAGCGCAAAACCTTTCCTTCTCATCCTACTCAGCTTAGGAGATGGTCCCCGTTTGCCATGTAATATATGCATCTCTGCTTTGATCTCACAGTGATAATAATCCTTGCAAGTTATTTACTCAGTTTTGAAAATGCTTCAAAGTGGTGTCAAAGTTTTCTCTGCTTTAGGGGTGCTTCTGTATTCTGCTGGCTCTTGGGTAATGGTATGACAGGTCCTCTGTTATAGGTGTAGATTTTTTTTCCAAGTCTTAGCCCTTAGCAGAACATTACATTACCCATCATAATCCACAGCCCCCCTTCACCGTTGCCCCCGTCAACATATAACACCATATATAACAGTTGTGCTTTACGAGGTAGATTTTATGCACAATGAAAAGTGATTGTTTGAGGTAGCCTTAGGGAAGCTTTATTCTACAAGCAAGAAGGGGGAAAACACAGAAGAGAGCTCGCAAGAGAGCCAACATACGTATCAAGTATGGTTTTTACAGGACTCGCAGCCTGAAGGCCTTTGTAAATAAATAATGATCAACAGATTGGCTGTGGGCTTTTGAAAAGCATGCCTTTGTCAGTTTGCATGATGGGGAAAATTTTCAAAGCAAGAGGCTGCCTTCGTAGTCTGGCAGAAAGGGATTGGGGGAGCACGCCCATCCCCAGCTTGTGACTGCAGAGTGATACACTGGAATAACTCAACTCTGTTTGAAATATATACTGAGGGGAGAGAGTTGGAAAGAAAGTGAAGGGATGAGGCACTGGAATGAGACATGGTGTAAGATAAATGTTACTTGTCCTCTTTAAAAGTCCGACACGTCTTAGGGAAACATTTTGTTTTGCGATCTAATGTCAATATATTTGGTTTGAAAAATAAATGAGTGTGTTTTTGTTGGGAAAAATTCTTTGTTACAAATGTTTTTATGAATTTAGCCCAGCCATGCTATGAATATATTGGTAGCCAAGCCAACATTTTATTGTGATAATGAGCAGGATTTTGCTCCTTGACATTAATGCCACTCCTCAAACATTAGTGACAGGTCATGACTGACAACACACATCCAGTATCAGAGGATGTCACCGTATCTTCGGCAGCTGATATCCCTTGGGCGTGGCCCTGTAGCGCAAGCATCATGTCTGCTCTCCTTGAGCCTTGTGGTAGGTTCAACCTGAGGCATGGAGGAGGAAGAAGGAGGAGGAGGAGGTGTGTGTGGAGCCTGTGACAGGCTGCCAGTCACACCGCTGTCAGCAGAGTGAAAGATAGCTGTCTTGGCAGAGAGAGGTGGAGCGGCAGCCCGCCTGCATGCGCCAGTCAGCCCATGTATGGAGGCGAGCAGAGCTGAGCAGATTGAAGTGACGGGGGGCTCCGTGGAGTTGATTGGCGCAACACGCAGCTGTGGATGAAAGATTCAGGCTGAGTGTAAAAACACTAAATGCTGTCAGTGTTATTATCACCTGCTCTAACTGATAGAGGGTAGAAGGGGAGAGAGAGCTGCAGAGAGAGAAGGTGGCTAATTGACAGCCTTTTTTTTTTTCTTTTTTACTCCTACTTTTCCTGCGATGCCATGCAACCCAAATGCAGGTTGAAGGAAGAGACAACATCAAAGCCTTGTCAGTGATAGGCAGTGTTGATAGAGGATATAGAGAGTGATAGTGAGAGAGATGTATGTCAAATTCTTGAGATGTTTTCTCCCATATTATTCATATGTCTGTCTCGCTGAAGTTTCCTGTTTTAGGAGTCTACACATAGAGCTGCTTTAACCAAAGAATTCATTATAGGGATTAAATAGTAATAACATTATGTTTGCATCTTGATTCAGAGGAAGTGTGAGAGGAAGTCTTGTAGAATGCCTGAAACAGCAGGAGAGGTGGTATAACAGGACTGTCAGAAGCCCTTTCATGGTCAGTGTTACACTGGATAAAACTCAGCAGCCCGCTGCTGTGGATTAGCCTGTTTGGTTGTGACATGCTGTTGAAACATTAATGGCCATCAGTTTGGAGAGCAAAATGTGATTAGGCAAATTCCTGAAATATTTAAAGTTTGAGCCTGTTGGAGCTTTTACTATTTGCTCCACATGCCGTCAGGAGCTGGAAGAGAGGGTAAAAGCTGGTAATTGGCCTTGTGTTGTCATGCCATTCAGTCAGTAGCACTCAAGTCTTGCTGTTCTTCTCTGTATCACTGTGAGCAAAAGGGTCTTTGCATTTACTGATGTCTTGACAGAAAGAACAAGAGGGAATGCCAGAGTGTTGTAGCAGTTATGGGGTCTACAGTATTTAGAGCAATGGAAAGTTTAACACTTTGAGATTGGGATGGGCTTTTAATATACTGAATGAATATGTCTCAAGAAGTTCTTGTGGTTCATCTTCAAGCCACAGTCACAAAACTGAAGTATATCCTGTTTTTCAGTCGACACGATCCCCTTCTTATCCCTGGAAATGAACAAATTGAGAACATGGACATGAACGTGAAGAGGTATGACTCGACAGGGATGTTTCACTGGTGCCCCTCCAAAGACATCGAAAAAGTCATCCTGGTAAGTATGATTGGAGCCATATGACTTCAATCCGGTAACAAAACAAAACAAAACAAAACAAAGAATAGAAACAAAATAAAAAGTTAAGTATGCTCGGGAGCCTGCGTTTCCCATCAATTCTGTAGTAACACAATCACATACTAATGTGTATTGAAATTTCTTCCATTGCCTCTCTGTGTTTCAAGGTGAGTTTGCTTTTTATATATTAATATCTCCACCAAGAACTGCAGTGCACGCATGAGTTTGCTTGTTTTTATCAAGGCAGTTTGTAAGCATTTAGCTTGGTAAGGTTTACCCTCTCTAAATCAGATTTTTAAAAGAAATCGCTGTCTCCTGCTACATATAAATTTTTTGACATTTTTGTTGCTTTTGTGTGACCAAACCTTCTCATCTCGAAAGATTTCATTCTAACTTGGTTCGAGGAAGTCAGAGATAAACTTGCATAAACTGCTTCCGTCACAAAAACATCTTCTAGAAACACAAATAACTGTTAATTAGCAGAAATATTTAATCCACCAGATCAGGCGCACAATAGTGTGACAGTTTGCAGCAGCAGATCCTCGATGCTGTGACTTTACATTGTGTGTGGGATAAAAAGAATTTAGTTTAGTCTATTACCAGGTCTAATTTACTTTGCATATCCATATGACACCTGCAGCTTGTGTGGCAAGTGTTGAAAGCAGTTCTTTGTATTGTTTTATTTACTTAAACAAAAAGTTAATACAGTAAAATGGCTTTACTTATTTACCTATTTAATTACATCATTCAAGTCATCCTTGTGCCTTAAATCTTACAAACTGCATTTTTCAGTTTTCAGTACTACAGTAAATTAGTTGCCCTTTGAAAAAGACCACCTTTGTTTTACACTTGCTATGCATTTACATTTTATATTATTAGACTTTTTGTTTTTACAATGTTAAGTGTTTATGAATAGAATAGTAGTTAAACTTTTGTTAAAGTAAGAATAGCTCATTAATAACAAGATATAATTCTTGATTAGCCAACTAAAATGTGGAGTTTAATATGCATGTAAATCTTTTTCAGCTAGTTCATGGACCCATTTTTATGCTAAAAGCACCTTTTTTGTTTTATTGCCTTTTTTTGTCTTAAATTTTCTCCCCCTTGTCTCATCTCTGTCTCCATTTTTGTTTAATTCCTCTCCCTACCCTTCTCCCCTTTCCTGTGCTTCTCTGTTCCCTACAGACTCGAAGTGAAGCCTCCATGACAGTGCTGAGCGGCCATGTAGTGGTCTGTATATTTGGGGATGTCACGTCCGCTTTAGTGGGGCTGCGAAACTTGGTGATGCCTTTAAGAGCCAGCAACTTCCATTACCACGAGCTAAAGCCTATAGTTTTCGTGGGCTCGCTGGATTACCTTCGGCGAGAATGGGAAACTTTACACAACTTCCCCAAGGTCTCCATCTTACCTGTGAGTGTTTGAATTCGCTGGTACAGGATGCAAATTTAAAACACAATCAGCCAATAAAGCAATGACATTTTTTAGATGCACATACACTGAAATCTTCAGAGGGATTGCCATTTTGATTTGATCACACATTACTTAATTGAACGATCACTCTATGAGAACTCAGTGAGTCCCCCTCATCCAAGGCACTGACACATCCTGCACATCCAAAGTGGAGTTTTTGAGTGGTGCAGCTGCAGTGCTCATTCCAGATGGCGTGGCTCACTGCCTTGGAGCTTGTTAGGCCTGGCTTGACTGATGATCAGAGGAGAATCCCAAACACAGCCCTCAGCACAGGCTAGCCTTTAGATTAGTCCATGTCTTTGAATCTCTAATGCCTGGTTAGATCAGTGGAATGTCACTGCCTCAAAACAAGAATACTTGTTAACTAATTTCCCAAAGCTCCTCTCCACTCATTTCTTAAATTTGTTTTTCTCTTCCCCCCCATGTCTGTCTGTTCTCTGTGTTTTGCTTCCTCTCTCGCTGTCTTGCTCTTTCTCTGTGTTCTCCTCACCCTGAAGGGTACACCATTAAGTCGGGCAGATTTAAGGGCTGTCAACATCAACCTCTGCGACATGTGCGTAATACTGTCAGCCAATCAGAACAATATTGAAGATGCCTCACTGCAGGATAAGGAATGCATCTTGGCATCACTCAACATCAAATCTATGCAGTTTGATGACAGCATTGGGGTCTTACAGGCTAATTCCCAAGGTAAGAACCGTCCTATTAGACTCCATATACACTGCTGCCCAAAGGGGACAGGTTGTGGCAGGGAGGGAAGATGGTGAAAAAAAAGGAGGGAAAACACTGGAGGGGGAAGAGGAGGCCACACAAGAAGAAAAGATGTTGTTTGTCAAGCACAGACTTTACTAAGTACTCTTAATCAAAGTTCTCTGCAAGTCTGCTGAGTATTATCTGTACTGTAATTCCTCAAGATGTACACATGGGGGGAAAAAAAACTGTGTTGATTGCTTCATCAAGTCTTGGAAGAATGTTTACTCCTCATAATTTTCTGATGATTCCAGTGTTGTCCTTGTAATTAGATGCTGCTAAACCTCTTTGATAATACTTTTTAATGATGTAATCAACATGACTGCGTCATTTGATGTTGTTCCCCCTGATCAGGAGCCTGGCAGATCGTCTGGAACAGATTGTTGATGTTTGCAGACAAACATATGAACCTGGCATCCCATCAGGCCTCATCATCATTAAGCAGCTAGTACAAATCACCAGGCAGGCCAATTCAGCTGCTCCTCATTAGTCACAACAAAACAGTGACACATGCACACTCACACACACACACACTTTTGCGTTTGTGTGGCTGGGATGGTGTTAGCGCACATTAAACATGCATAGATTCATGCAGAGGCTGTCAATTCACAAAAATCTGCCGACAGGTAATCTTCAGTTCAAGATTAGCTTGAGAAGCATGCCTCATGCTCAACACTGTTTAGTGCTACCACAACGACTGTTGTAAATACAAATTAAAGTTTAAGGTTCATAAAAGTTTTTTTTTTTGAATAAAGTCCAATTCAACATGCTTTACTACAATGCTAATGTTGTTATGTCCCTCCTCTGAGTGATACGCTGTTGATAACAGCACAACCAGGGAACAATAAGGAGAGTTAAACCTTAGAGCAGTCTGCTCTAGGGAGCAGCACTCACAGAGAGCCACCTCAGTACTGAAACACACTGGTCTTCTTCCCAGATCGATGGATAGAGCTGAGTGTTGTCAATAATAGGGTCTTACATGAACCAACCTTTTAAGAAAACCCACATTTATACTAGAATGCATTCATGCATACACAAAGACATGTAGATATGCAGATACCCAGATGCTGCTATTGTTTGGGGATTCCTTCCTCCTGGCACTGCTCACATTCAGACACTATCTGTGAAATTTGGAAGGTGCAAATGAATAAGTAAACATGTGCTTTCCTTGGGGAGAGCTTCTCACGGCTGCTGTAGCATGTAGTCAACCACAGAGAATCGCTGTGCCCGCAGGGCTACAGGGATAAGGGGAATATAACCCAGATCTCTCTGTCTATTGTATACACAAAGTTGTGCCCTCTCAGTAGCAACGACAAGCCATGAGAGAGGATTTTATGCAATGAATTTGCTTTTAAAAGGCCAGCTTTGATGTTTTAAATTTTAGCAAATGTACACAGATTATGAAATAAGTACATTAGGACCATATATATATATAGTTGTCTAATTGTTTTAGCAAAGATACAATATTTTTACAGATGTCACTGTTTAATATTTCAAGTTAGAATAAAAATTTTGCATGAACTCAGGAGGCAATTTGAGGGATGAAACTGATAATTATATTTTAGCCTTCAGTGATGACGTACCGCTCTCTGTTTGGAGCTGATTTACAGCTTTTGGGTTCTAATGTTACACGTTTTGACAGCAGCAGGCCTCGTTTATTTCTCACCAGCATCACTTTCTGGTGTATGCACTGCACAGAACAAAAGCTGTTCTACGTTTTTGCACCGTCTTTGTGTTCACTATGATACAGGAAGAGCAGTGACTCCAAGAACTTGCTGTCACTCTCCAGCAGAATAAACATCATCCAGTATGGACATCAACAAACAAGCAGGAGTCTGTGTGAGCTTGTGCTCCCTAGTTGCCTCACATTGTCAAACCTGCGGAAACCCCTAGTTCAATAATTGGTGTAACAAAAGTTATGATCATCCATGTTTCAGTTCAGTGTGTGCTTCCTGTTGCGTTCTAAACTATGTGGTGTGTTCTCTTTTGCAAAGGGTTGAAAGATCCCTTTTGTAATGTAAGCAGCTCATTGAGTTTCTTGACAATAAATGCACACGCGCTCTCCCATACACACACACAGATTTTGCACTCCTTTTAAAACTTTGTGACCTGAATATATTCCCTGCATTATGTTTCCTTGGTCGTGGCACTATAAGCTGACATTTTGCTGTAGTCAGCACTAAATGATGGATGTCAAAACACAGTTGATGCATTATGCATATAGCATTACAGATTTAAGGTGTTTACTTGTCACTTTGAGGAAATGCAAAAATGTGAAGTCATGTGAATTCATACTCCTGTCACTTGCACTTGTATTTCATGGTTCTGTGCCACGCCATAAAAGGTTTTCAGGATACACTTCGCCAATTTTATCGTAACAAAATGAACAACATATAAAATTTATGTCTGCCCCTTGATGGAGGGACGTGAATGCTAAATATGTCTTAGCTGACCCCTAAAAGCACAGTGACGGTGTTACAGTTTTTAGGTAGGCACCTTGTTCACTTAGCCTTCTCCTCCTTTTTTTTTGTCAATCCAGACATTTAAATGGTAAAGAAAGAGTGCATCAAAAACTTCATGCTGAATGAGCTGATGTGAGCACTATGTATAATAGTATTGATACAGAGCTTCAGGTCATGTGCTCAAGCGTATGATACTTTTGTTGTAAAAAACACTCAAAGGATGGGCACATTTTTGCTTTGAAGGCATTTTCTTTATAGCACAAAGCTATACCCATGCTGCAATAAAACACATAGCGAAATCACATTTAAAAAGAAGGTAAATCCCAGTGATGTAATTTATAATCCCACCAATGTACACAATCATTGGTTATAAGTGCAATTAACTTCATATTGAAAAATTAGACTCTGGGTTGTTTATTTATTATGTAGCAAATTTGGTATATAAGATTAACAATAAATACACACATTGTGAGCAGTTTCAGACAGTGTTTCAGCCCGAGAGTTGAGATTGTTTGAGCTTAAAGAGGAGCAGCTGTGGCCTGCCGAGCGGTTAAGTTCAAGGCAGTTCTGATTTGCTTGTTCTACAAAAACTCTGCTTATTGAAAAAGACAAAGGTATAGAATGAATGCTGTTGGTAGAGATAAAGGGAAGAAAAATATAATATTTAGTTTTGTTAAACAGGGGACTTTGTCTCAATTGTCTAGTAATGTTTTAGGTTTTAAAAGTTAAAACCTCTTATTTATGAGATTTCCTGCTTTTCACTATGAGCTCTTCAGAACACTCAGGTGGTCTGGGAGAGACAGTTTAATCATAACCTGCAGATATGCATTATTTTCCCATCAAGTTCCAACCCTTTTTTTGGTCTGATTTTGAATGAATTTTTATGTAATATTTATTTATTTATTTTTTCTCTGTGGTAGATGCATTTAATTTGATTGTTTTTATTGCTCTGTTTATTGTTTTCATTGTTTTTTTTTATTATTGTTTTTTCTAAATAGTCTCTTGAACACTTTTGTAATTTTTTAAAATTTCCCACAGTAACTTTATTTAAAATATATTGTTTCAGTGCAGTAGAGCTGGAATGGGATGGGGTGTTATTGTTGTTTTTACTGACTTTTTTGCATTTATCTCATGTAAAGGACTTTGATGCTGCTTTTAGTTTGTAGGAAACTTTCTGTATGAATTAATTCTGATTAATTAGTTTTGAATGATTTAATGGATGCCTACGTAAAAAAAAAAAAAAAAAAAATCAAGAGAGGTGACAAGGCATATTTTGTTGCTTCAAAATCTTAACTGCAAGTCCCCTTAATATACGATTATTAATAGTATCTCAGATGTGACAAAGTAAAGCATTATCATTTGTGCATTATACAGTTTTTTCCCCTGGTTTTGTTATTTACTAATGCATTCTGTCACCTTCATGTGTGTTTCCTGTTTAGGTTTCACGCCTCCTGGAATGGACAGGTCATCTCCAGACAGCAGTCCAGTGCATGGCTTTGTTCGTCAGGCTTCTGTCACCACCGGATCAAACATCCCCATCATCACAGAACTAGGTAAAACTATTTGTATCTCTAATGCAAACCATGCATGCCATACCCAGTAACCTCAGATCAACTCATAACTCATTTCCAGACCTAGACACAAAGCTGATAATCCAAGACCTCATTCTGCTGCCAAAAGTTCCAACTCATTCAACGCCAAATGGATGTGGAAGGCGTGGTGTGGAATTTTTGTTGACTTTCATGATCTTGGTAGCTTTGCCCAACTCAAGTTGATATCTGCATTATTGAATCTGGTCCGTTTCTGTCAAATGATGACTCAACTTGAAGATGTCAGACAGGCACTTTTAGGACTTAAGCTGCAATTTGTCCACTAATGGATGAGAGAAACTTGGCCCGATGAAGAGAGTGAGAGAGGGAGAAAAGGTAGACGGTAAAAAAGTGCCTTGGTTGCAAAATGGGTCCATTTAATAATAACAATGCCAGTGGTTGTATTCCCTCTGGTGATGGGGACTCATGAAACTTTCAGATCTCTGTAGGGCCTTCTGAAGCACCAGAGACCAGCTACTCTGTCTCCCCTGACCCAATTAGGGAGCAATGGAGCATGAGGCCAGCTAAGAAAAGGCCAGAAAGAAAAAGGAGCTACCTAATGTTACTTGTACCAGGGCCAGCCATTACCTGAATGGGGGATCTCTCATTACACTGCTGACCACATATATAATCGTCAAAACCAGATAGTCCATGTTGGAGCCATTGTGCCGGCATCAAATGCTAGCAGCCCTGGTGTTGTGCCCATGCATACTCTCTGCTAGCAGATTTTACAGCAGCAGCAACGTGAGATGTGATAACATTGTCCCTCAGGAAAGGAAGGAGCAAGAGTATGGAAAGGAGAGAGTGGCTGCCGGTCACACTGTAATCATGCACTGTAATTACATTGTCATATGTTCAGGTGACTGTGCCAGAGGCAGATTAAAGCCAAGTTCAAACATAAAAACATGCCTCATTTGAGTTGCATGATCGATTTTGTTTGCATGGCGTGTGAAGTCGGTGTGTTTATGGATAAGACCTTGTTTATTTCATGCAATGTGTTACCATGATGTGATTTATTGTTGTTGTAGTTTAGCACTGTGACAGCTATGGCTTCGTATCCACTGTGCCCTTTAATCCAGAGTGCTTTACTTTTAGACTCCGGACAACCATGAACGTTTCAGAGTAATTTTGGACTTGACATGAGTATTCTGAGACAGCGAAATGCCTTTGAAACTGTTTCAATAATGACACAATTTCTCCCCCTCTCTGCACTGTCTCATCACCATTAGCTAAACCTGGCAAACTACTGCCACTGGTTTCACTCAGTCAGGAAAAAAAATGTGGAACCAACATACAAATGATAACAGAGCTGGGTAAGCTGAGCTTTTGTCCTCTGCTGCCGTCGGCCCCCCCCACCCCACTCCACCGCTCTGCTGCTCATCAGCTTGTCTTGATTTATCTGGCTGCAGTCAAGGCCCTCGCTGCTCCCATGGCTTCACTTTGAACACATTTTTTTTCTTCGTTCTGGTTGAAATTGACTGTCTTGTTTTGGCCCTTTTTAAAAATTTTTTTTTTCTTTCTTTTTGTTTTATTTTTTTCTCTGTTTTTTTTTTTTTTGGCGTTTTCAGAGCATCGCTGGGCCTTTGATCATGCTCAGTCTGTCCTTGTGGCTGTTTTCATAGCAACACCCCCCTCGGTCGCTCAACTCCCCTCCCTTTTTCTCCTCCAAGCACACTTGCACACTCAGCCAACTCACCCTCTCCCCCCATCCCAACCTTCACTCCTTTTGGCCGAGGCCTGTTTGCATCAGCCTCTTGTCTCTTTGACTGACATTTGTGTTCTACAGCTCAGGAAGCCAGGGATGAAATCAGATTTCAAAAACAAAACAAAACAAACAAACAATAAAAGCCTAAGATCAATACATCTTTTTGGCCATTTCTTTTTTTAAATTCATTTTCCAGTTTCATTTTTTCTCCTCAATAACATATCTGTGTAGTGTAGATATTTCATAAGTCAAAAAGAGACGTTATATGCTGCTTGTTTTGCAAGTAACATTGCTTCTTATACGGTTAACTGGTCACTCTTGGTAGATATACACTCAAAAAAAAAAAAAAAAAAAACAAACTATAGGGAGGAGTTCTTGTTTTCCATATTTGATCATATTCCTTCACACTGTGCGCTTATGATATCCAATTGATTGTTAATCCCTGTTTTGAGAAAGTGTGTTATTACCTGTATTTAATTTGACTTTCAGGGTACAGGTAAATATGTATGATTTTATTTCTCTTAAGGTGATGATGTGACAAACACATCCATCAAGGAAAACTCTGGGAGTCAGCATGACTTAATAAGTGCATGATTTTCTCATGTAAGACAATAGCCATTGTTAAAGTCTCAGTAATTACTGTTTATTTCAAGACACCAATAATACTTCTCCCTGACAGTCTCTTAACTTATGATTGATCTGTTTGTGTTTGTTGCAGTGTCTAGGAAATATATATAGTTTTGTATGCAGTGAAAACCTAAAGAGACTGGGGAAGAGTTAAAACTGAGAACTTCTACAATGGTTATTACTGGGTTTGCATAATATGCTCTAAATATTTTTATCATAAAGTTGTGTGAAATGCACCTGCATGTTATTTATAGCACTGATACTTTAACATTTATGGATAAAACCAAAAGTATGCATATATATATATATATATATATATATATATATATATACATATATATATATATATGTATATATATATATACTTTTTATCTTCCAAACAATTATATTCCACTTGTACAAATAAATAAGCAAATTACAGATTAGCTATTTAGTTTATTTTTGGTTTCTTTGGTGATCATGTAAATAATATTTGAGTGAATAAAAATCATGTTAATTGTTTGGATAATAAATAACGTTTCTGTTTAATCTTGTAGTATAAAATGAATGCAGTTGTAAAAATTCTAAAGTATAAAATATAATGTGCATTTGATGTTACATTATATTGCAAACTTCAGCCCTCTGTCAGTACATCTGTACCTGAAACTGTCCTCTTACTTTAGCATGATATATCCTAATCTTTCCAAAAGCAACAAAAGATCAACAAAACAAAACAAAATAAAAAAAACCAGCATTTCTAAACTCTCAGGTGTGTTGGTGTTTAAGGGTTTAGAGTGTAATGGTCACAGTCACAGAGGCCCTCTCTAACTCAGCTGTGTCCCTCCCCCCTTCTCTCAGTGAACGACTCAAACGTTCAGTTCCTGGACCAAGATGATGATGACGACCCAGACACAGAGCTGTACCTCACTCAGCCCTTTGCCTGCGGCACTGCCTTTGCTGTCAGTGTACTCGACTCCCTGATGAGCGCGGTGAGTTTTTAAAGAGACAGTAAACTCCCTGTGTTAAAAAATACCGCACATGTGTTTTATCCTATTATTATCTTGCAATAAATGATTATTTAGTTGAAATGCTTACATTCCCGTTTCTATCAGATGTAAAAGAGCAGAAAACATCATGAAAATTACAGACTTTGCAGCTTGAGTAAATAAAAAATATTTTGGATCATGTAGCAATATGTTTCAGTGGATGTGCTGTTTTGGCTTTTAAAGCAGGCAGAGGTTGATAAAGGAAATGACACAGTGCATTGATCACACATGCCTGCCAACACCACTGACATCAAAAGGAAACTGTTGGCTTCAATCCTCATTTTAAGTATTATGAATCTAACTTTCAATAGCCTTATTAGATCTTTAAACAAAGTAAGTGGTGAAGGATAGCGTAATGGTGATGACATAGGCTCGGCTATAGAAGGCCAAAGAATGCTCTTTAATCTTTTGACAATGTCATCACTTCACTGGAAATAAGATAAGGGAGGAGATTGGGTGATGGGTGGGGGAGGGCTTTAATATAAATTTTCTTTTTCCACATTTCATGACCAACTGTGTTTTTAATTTTTTTTTATCCCCATTGGTGCTGTGATGGCTTAATTCCTGCAGTCCTCTCTGTGAATGAGAGGTTAGAGGGGCGTGCAGAGCTGAGCTGAGCAGGGAGTAGAGCAGGCGTCAGCCGTAGTCTGGCACTGGTCAGAGGTGAAGCCGGCTAATGGACACTGCTCATTCATCATGAGGCTCTGCAGGCCTGTCAGGGGCCCAGAGAGAGGCGCTGCCACTCTGGCCAAGCTGCCGAGTGACATCGGCTGTCTTCACACAAGGAAAAAGCAGGTTGCGATTGGCTTAAAGGACAAGAGAAGCTGACACCCGCAGAGTGCAGTCAAATGTTGTCTTTCGGGGGAAAGCAGACCTTCTACTGTCTGTTTGCAAAGGAAAGAGTAGTGCTTATTAAAGTACTTTTGTTTAATATTGAGGTCAGATAAGCATGCACAATTATTTGGTCATGTAGGTTTATAAATTTCCATTTTGGTGTTTAAAGATTTGATCATTAAAAAAAGCAATAAGCTTTAATGATATAAAGCAGTTTTCTCAGTTTATTATTTCTTTGTAAACTAAATGCAGGGCAGTGGCGTACTAACATGGAAACAAGCTTTAATTGTTGAATCTGTGTTTAAAATCAAATCAGTCCACCACTGCTAAAATCTCAGACATGGATTAAAAAACAGACTTTCTTTATTAGTAAGCTGAAATTGAATGTAGACAGTTATTGTAAGCCATTTAAGACGTGAGATGACCTGTAAAAATGAAAACTGCTGCACATACTATTTACTGCATTAGTCCATAATAGGTTGAACGAAAGAAGATATTTTAGTCATTAGTGAGATTAACATATAACATCACTAGCTGGTCCCAGTTTATTGAGGTCTGGGTTCAGGTCCTGGCTGGTGTCTTTTTGCTAAAAGCCTTTCTCATTTAAATAAAGATGCCAACCAAAATCTGTGGGGAAATAAAACATGTTCACAAAATCAAATAATGAACAGTGTTTGTGAAAGTAGTCCCTTTGAGCCAAAAGTCCTCAGACTGCTCTGATTTCTCAGTATACTCGGCTGTTCCAGGCAGAGTACACCCACGTCAAGTTTTTTAAATGCATAATACGTCATATCAAAATATTTTATTTGAGCCATATTACAGCCTTTTTATAACCACAGCATAAAAATGACCAACACTTTAGAAAGATTATACACTGTTGTTTGTGGACAATACAACATTTTACATACATTTTACATTACAGAGATAATTTTCACATATTGTACTTTGATTTGGATTTGATAAATGTTTAGGTTTACAGCTGCATCGATGCAAAGGGATTTTCATATTCATCCTTTTTTTTATCCATCCATGGAATTCTTTTCATTTGTGCTGTGTACCATCTTTATTTATTCTTTACCGGTAACACATATACTGATATTTACGCATCTTAACAAATCTCACGAGTGTTCCATTTTTCTTGGTATGACGCAAACAAATTAAACATCAAAATCAGCCAAATTGTAATCTTTAACATTAATATCAGTCTCAGTCCTGCTGTTATTTTTGCTGCTGATGAGGCTCATGCCATCCACTGTCATACTACAAATCACGTTCAGGCAAGAACATGTTCAGATTTATTTGTGATGTGATTCTTAATTAAGAGGAAGAAGAAGAAAAAAAAGAGCTTCCTCACTGGCAAGAAGATGAAATGTTGCTCACAAGTGCTGGATTTTTCCCTTCTGCAGACTTGCAAAAGCTGGCCAATCAGAATGAAGTGTGATTTTAAAGAGGAGGCCGTGCCAAGAGGCAATTTTGCCAGTTTGAACTGATCTCAGTAGAGGTATTGCAAAACAGGCAGTGTGAGGAAAAATATTTCACTCTAGAGAAGAACTCAATTTAAACAATATAAACTATCTGAAACAATGTTTATATGTTTATATGGAAATTTCTACAATATCATCTTTTTGTGGAGAGACAGTGTAAGGGTCAGTTTAATTGGCTTAGTGTTTTTTTTTTTTTTTTAAAAACCCACATCTTCTACCTACTTATGCCTATGACAGCAACCCTATCTGTCTTCTTCCCAGACATACTTCAACGACAACATCCTCACGCTAATCCGAACACTAGTCACAGGTGGCGCCACCCCAGAGCTGGAAGCCCTGTTGGCTGAGGAGAATGCTCTCAGAGGAGGCTACAGCACACCACAGACATTGGCCAACAGAGACAGGTGTCGCGTTGCCCAGCTAGCGCTCTATGATGGGCCTTTTGCTGACTTGGGGGTAAGTGGATGTTTAAGTGAATATGACAGGTTTTGGCATTACCCAGCAGCGCACATCTGGCCGCCTCTGCTCATCACTGTACTTAATCCAAGGTGAATAACAGGAATCACATAAAGCAGGCCTTAGTGGGCGGAAAACACTTTGAAGAGAACAATGAACAACACCAAATAAGCACCAGGTTGATGTGGTTCCAACCTTTTTTTGTTATTGTTATACAAAACATTCAGTATGCAACCCTATTTTGTTTAGAATGGATTATTGCATGAATGGAAAACATACCTAATTGCTAGAGCCTATGGTGCCAACATGTAGCATTCTCATCAAAGCAAAAACAGATGGAATACCTTACAGAACGCATACAACTTCCAATACATGAGTTTACTGAGATACTAACCGTGCCTCTGCTTTGTTGCCCATCAGGATGGTGGCTGCTATGGAGATTTATTCTGCAAAGCGTTGAAGACATACAACATGTTGTGTTTTGGAATCTACAGATTGAGAGATGCTCATCTCAGTGCACCAAGCCAGTGCACAAAACGGTACACTTTCAACTTTTGCTTACTTTCAAAACAAATAATTTGATGAAACAAGACGAGCGATGAGTGTATGAAAGCTTTTTTTTTTCTTGCTAGATATGTGATCACAAACCCCCCATATGAGTTTGAGCTGGTGCCCACCGACCTGATATTCTGCCTCATGCAGTTCGACCACAACGCTGGTCAGTCGCGGACAAACTTATCCCACTCCTCCCACTCTTCCCATTCCTCCAGCAAAAAGAGCTCCTCCGTGCACTCCGTTCCCCCCTCCAACCGGCAAAACCGCAGCAGTAAGACGAGGGAGGCCCGCGACAAACAGAAGTATGTACACTCTCATGTTGGTTTCAGTGTGCATGCTCAGTGTTTTATACCTGACCTATATTTTATAGGTGTGTGTGTGTGTGTGTGTTTGTGGGCAGACTGTGATGACACATGCACTGATGATGATTACTGTGTATTGTGTGGTTTGTGCTTGGTGTTGCTGTTATTTATATTCTTTTCATAATCATCTGCATGTGGTCTCCACTCTCATATCACACCAACCATACCGTGACATTAGCAAATCAAATTGAAATTTTTCATTAAAATGAAGTTTTTGGCATTGTAAATGTCAAACCACTTGTTTAGATGATGTAATCACTATGGTCAGAGACAACCTTGATTAAAAGACTCAGCCACAATACACATTCAGTATGTTGTTTGGTCTACCTGTCGTATCTGTCTCAATATGTAGTTGTTCTGTGTCTAACTTGTAGTATTTGTGGAGTAAATAACTGTTGTTTGTTGGATATATGTGCACATGATCAGCGCCTGGATCATGGATGTGAAGTACTGTGATTTACCAACTTTAAGTAACATTAGTGGAAGAACAAATCTGGCTTTCTGATGTGCTGCTACTCATGAAATCACCCCTCATTAACAGTATTAATATTTTGTTTTCATGGTGCATTTGTACTGCTTTTTTGCATGTCCATGTTGAGCGGGTTCCTACTTCCTGTTCTTGAAAATCATAGAGTTGTAAGATTTTTATAATTTGGTGAAATATTTTGACTTTCATTTTATATTTTAATAAGCACTGAATTTGGGAGACTGAAGTAATTTTGAAATCGTGACACATCCAAAAAGCATGCAGATTTGTTACGATTATCCACAAGAGCTACTGAATGGTAGATAAGACCTCAATACATCTTAAAATTAAGATGTATTTTTTTTGCCCAAACTGTAGAAACAACTTGTAAACTTTAAGTAAGCTGGTAGTCATTTGTAAGTTGTGTATTAACTGTAAATATCACTCACTTACAGTAGATTACTTACCTCTCTTTTTGAAGTGCAACAAGGATGAATAGAATGGGCCAAGGTATGCAAGTTAACGATTCTGCATGACTTAGCAACCTTTACCTGGGGTTCTGATCATAACTATGTCCTCTGTGGATATTGTTATGATGAGGGGAGTTTGTTTTATTTATGATGCTCCTCAGATTTTTAATTAAACCATGCCTCAGTTTAAGCTTTGCTTTCATCTGGAAAGCAAAATGTCTGCTGCTGCTCCTGCCATGATCAGGCCCATCTCCACATTGCATGAGGTTGAGACAAAACCCCTCCCACTTTTTTTTTTGTGCATTTACTTGATGATCTGAGTTTTCTTTTCCTGCTGAGAAATACTTTTTCACATTCTCTCTTTCCATTATTAGTCATGACTTTTTATGATTTATTTGAACTTGAGATGGTTTGCATTGTGTGAAAGGTCTGTGTGTTTGTGCATCTTCCCTATTATTGAATGCTACTGGATGACTGTAGCAGACTTTTAGATGTCACATTTATGCTCTCATTCAGTACAGGAGGTTATTATTTTACCAGCACCTGCACAGAGCACGGAGTAAGAACATGTTTTTTAAGTGTATAAACCTACATTGTGGCTCACATGTAAGTCAGACTCATTGAAATCCCCCTGATGCAGCCAAATCGCATACTTCTTCACAGAACGTTAAGAAAAGTGTGTCCAGCCCTCTGCCATCAGTCACACCAAGAAAGTGGGAGGTGTGACCAATTTAAAGTTTAATTTGAAGGGGGATATGAGTCTGTAAGTTCCCTCCTTGTAACCCTGTGCACCTGATTATGGTGGTTAAAGGCGACATCACTAAGTTCACCGTATCAACAGCAGAATCCGGAGAGAGATGGCAGACATCTTGCTTCACCTCAGGCACAGTTCTACACATCAAATGACTGTGCTCTAACACACAGCCCTACAGCCATAAGCTTGCTGACACACACTCACATGCACAGGTACACACACATAAATGAATCTCCACACATGTAAGAATGCATGTGCCACACACATAAGGTTTGCTCCACATAGCAAAGTTAAAATTTGATATTACAACTTCAACCAAAAGGAAGTGACATCTTGAATGGCAGTGCAGATGCCTGTGAAGTGCTGGGAGAGAGTTTACAAACTTCTGACAGCTGGCATACAGCTTTTCCTCTCCTCAGAAACACTGCTCTCATAGCCTACTCAAACATGAAGATATTCTCTCCAAAATGACACCTTCACTTCTTTAAGTTTTCTTTCCTGCTTGCATGCTGACAGCGATTATGTGAAAGCTTAATCTTAAACGTGATTATTTAGGATAATGTACTGTAAATCATTACCTCTAGAACTAGAGCCCTAAATTTGCTAAATTAAATCTTTTCTAAGATAATATAAGTGTTAAATAGCAATGCAGCAGATTTTTGTGAGGCAGGTTTAACGGTATCCATCTCTTTGATTTCTGCAACCACAAAAATGGACGTTGGAGACAAGACATCAAAAAGACGTGTCGGTTGTGTTGCATAGCTATTTACCAAAAACTACATCGTACCAACTGTAAGACTAGTCTGCTCTCAACTGACACATTTACATTAAGTGAGATAGCTGATTCTTTCATCCAAGATAACTTACAAATGGCACAAAATATTCAAACAATTTACAAACATATTAGGGTGGTAGGTGTTACAACAGTGTCATGAGAAGATAGCCAGAGATGCTCCAGCTCTTATAGCTATAAGCAGCTTTTTCCACCATTGTAGAATCACAAATAGAAACAGACTGGAATAAGACTGCTCAGTCTTATGAGTCTCAGTCATCATTTCTGAAGCGAGTGTAGTTTTAAATAAGAAGAATAAGCCTATATAAATGAGTGTACATTCCTGGGGAGATTCTCAAAATACTCTGTAGATGAGAATTGCTTGCATTTGATTCTAACAGGCATCAGCCAGTGGCCGTCAACAAATATAGAAGTCTCATGTGCTCTTTGCGGCTGATCAACTACCAGATGCCTCCATTTTCTGGAACAATCTGTAGGGGTTGCACCCTGCATGCTGGAAGAATTTTGCAGGAGACAAGTTGAGATATGACCATGGCCCGTACCAGAAGTTGGGTTGCACACTGATTCAGAAATGGCATGATTTTTCTTATGTAGTCTAGTACAATGCAACATGATATACAAGCAGAATATGGACAAAGAAAGTCAACTGATTCTCGGTCAGGAGACAAAAGATTTTTTAAAGTGATTAAATTCTTAGTTTACTGATACATGAAGGGGAGTTATTATTATTATATTTTTACAAAGTAGATTGATATAAGTGTTTTGTCTGTGCTTAGTTAGTAGTGAGGCCGTGTGATTCTGTTTCCTCTGCTCTTCACTCTGCTAAATATTTCTTAGATGTTTCACACAAATTCAGTGCAATTTGCAGGCCAACTTGAAAAATGGATAATATTGCCAAACCAGGGCCCTCATTTATCAGCCTTTCACCGAAAATGTTCAGAAGTCTGTTTTGCGAATAAAATTTAGACTGTAAGTGCAAAAAAATCTGTATTTACCAAACATCAAAGGCCAGTCAAATGTGTCACACCACATAGACATATCTGCAATGGCAGGAAGGCAGAGTAAAACAAAACTTGTAACTTTGAGCTCATCATCGCAGATAGAGCTCTTTTCTATTTGATTTTAGTTTGATGCTGATCTGTTTGTGATAATTGGATGTTTTTTGAGCTCAGAAAAATTACATCATCCAACACAAGGGGCAGAATCCAGCTCAGTAATGGGTGCAACATGGCCCTATTAGTGGCCAAAAACCCACTCAGATATGCAATGTATTACTTATTGTGCAGTTAGTATATCTGTGAAACATTGGTCCCAAATTGTAGTATTAATAAATCAGATCTCTTTTGGAAAGCATTATCTGTTCAAAAGCCATTCTTGACCCTCCCAAAGCAGATCACTTTCTGAAGTTGAAGTTTGCATGATCTTCTAATAACATCAGCTGTGATAAGTTTTCATGTAACTGTCATGAGTGACGTCTGGTGGTACAAGTTTTGTGCTGCAATATAACCAAATTCTCCACCTGTGTTGGTTTAATATGTTTTTACTGGTAATAAAGATTTTATCAGGGTTTAAAATTTAATGGCCTACCTAAATGCTTACGTCTTGAGGTAGCAGGAATTTTGTGTTATTTAAGAAAGTTATAGCAGGAAAATTCATCAAATTAAGCAGTTGCAGAAGTGAAAATAGTTTTGGACTGTAGTATAAACACATTAAATAGCAGAATAAAACCTCAGGGCACCACCCTCAGTAGAGGGAAAATGTTATATATAATTAAATAAATCAGTCTCACACACTACCCGTAGAGTTCTCGTTTGAAACCACAGACAGCAGCCAATTAAAATAATATGTAAGGACAGGTGATAATGCCAGTGTCTAAAGACAGCTGGTGTAGTTGCTACTTGAGCATGGCCCACCGTATCAGACCGAAAGACATTGCTTGTAGCAGCAAAGGCTTTTCTCAGTGGAAAAGATATTTTGTCCTTCTTTCACATGGTTTCAGCATGAGTTTCCTTTTCCAATTGGCTTTTTAACCCAAATAGTTTGAAGTTAGCCTGAATAGCACGCATTGTATTTTTTGCACTTACCCTTATTCCACTTTAAACTAAGTCTTCTGTTAAACAAAACCTCATAGGCAACATTTATCCCACCCGTGCCTAATGTCAAAACTCTGCAGGAAATTGAGTGCTGTCTATGTTGTCTCCTTGTTGGGTATATATGAATCAGAACCACACAACCTTGACATTCACAGAACTTTTTTAGCTGAAGTTCGAAACTTTTGCCAACTTTCGCTTCACTTCACACAGTCTGAGGCAAACTGGAGTTCTATGTGTTTGCATCTTTGCATTGACTTTACATACACTCCAAAATCCTGCCACATCCTCTGTCTGGATGCCAATCAGAATATGTGAAGTAGCCTTCACCTTCATACATGGTTAAAATAAGTTCCTCAGAAATTGTGTGCTCAGTGCATGTAAAGTACATGCATTGTGCACCACAGCCAAAAAATTTAATTCTACTAAATTCTATACTATATTTTGTGGAGAAAGCAGAAATCTCTGAGATGGATGACTGACAATCTATAATTAAAGCTAAAACATTTTGCACTGTACTGTGACCCTGTAATACTTAAGTAACTATTGCATTTGCACTATTAAATTAAAGTGATTCACCAAAACATTAGAAATTTGTTGTATTCTACACATGTACTTACAAAGAATGTATGTGAAGTATGCAGTGCTACTATTCCAAAATGAAATTGGCTTTCAACATCAACTCATAGTTTGATGCTAATCATAAAAAAGCCATGCAAATATAACTTAAACTGAGGCAGTATGGTTGTGAATGGCACAATGTTATATTCTTTCAAGCTAACTTCTTGTTTTCTTCCTGTCTTGCCTTGTTCCCTTCAGAAAAGAAATGGTTTACAGATGAACCAGAAAATGCCTACCCCAGGAACATTCAGATCAAGCCCATGAGCACTCACATGGCCAACCAAGTCAACCAATACAAATCCACTAGTAGCCTGATTCCACCAATCAGAGAAGTTGAAGATGAATGCTGAACACGGGGTTTCCTTGCTGACTCACCAGACAAATGTACGCTCTTTCTAAAGAGATGGGTAGAGTTCACCAGTGGAGGAGTGATGATGATTATAAAACGTTGGTGTTGAAGACACTCATTTCTCTTCACTCATTCTTCTAATCGAGGATTGGATGGAAACCCAGACTGGAAGGGACCTCCTATGTGTATACCTTTAATGTTACTTCCATGCTTTGGACATTGTTTAATTTATTAATGTATCCATAGAGATGTACATAATGACAATCAAATAAGGATTGTACAGCCCCACCCCCCTAGCACTTTTTGGAATTATTTTAAGAGTTGACAAGAAAAAAAAAGAGTACTTCCTGTTATTCTTTGCAATAGTTCACCTCTTCATGTGACCAGACTCCATGGATAAGGTGACTAGTTATTGGAGGAAGAGGGTTATGGTGATAAACTGATCATATCATCTCCCAAAGATTCACCCAGATGTGACGCATCAAACCAGCTGGGTTCATCGCCATCATATCTCCTGTCTGCTTCTGTTCTATTTGCACTAAAACTGAATAAGTTTCTTTTGACAGAACAACTGGAAACATCAACCCCCAATAAAATGTCTCTGATGAGGGGACAGATGGCTGGAAGAAGAAGAGAAGGAAGGAAGGGCTGCTTGGCTTCGAAGGCATACTAATCTTGTTGCTTTGTTATCCACCATGTCATTGCTAAAGGTTTGCTACTTCATCTTGATTTATTAAGTTGAATGAGAGCATTCCAGGCCTGCAGATTAAAACCACCTTGCAAGCTGTAATCTAAAAACCCAGAGAATGGTGCGATGTGGGTGTGCGCTGGTTGGAAAAGACATCTGTACCTACCTATTTTCTGCAGATACTAAGGCTAAAACTCTGTTTCAAGCTCACATGATATGTGCCTGAGCTCCCTTTAAAACACATATGGTGTGGTTTATTAGCCTGAATGCATGAGAAGGACGAAAAACAACCAGTCCAGGCCTTCTTGCATTTAGGAGTGTTTCACTACACGCTCTGTGTTAAGTGTGTGCATTGCAGCTACTTGTTCCTCTGGTGTTGCGCTTATCACTGTCACCCACCCCACCTTCACTGGTTTGTATGTGATGATGAAGCTTGGAGCGTGCAGCATGTTGGATCTTCGCTCTAGAAAAGAGTCATGGTAGAAACAATTAGTAGTATAGTCTGAATGATTTGGATCTACTAATAAATAAGTTGCATTAAAAACCGAGACAAAATCTCCAACTATGACTGAGCAGATCTAACACAAAGCAGCAGCTGTTTGCCCGCCCTGAAGGCATTGCCGTGAAGTCTGCGGCAGAATCAGATCACAAAGAGTGCTATATTTTCTGAATGTTTTGTGTTTAACATTAAGTTAATGTCTGAGGAAGAGAATGCCACATATTGCGCAAAGTGGGCATAAACGGGTCCTCCTTTGATCAGAGCAACTGCCTGGCACAGGGTTGGCACAGAGGCAGTAAAGAGCTTGGATGTTCTCTGTTGCCAACCCAGATGTCACATGCCTCAAAACTCTCAGGAGTTAAGCTGCTGTGTTTTATCCTCTGACTCTGGGAAATGCTCAAGCATAGTTGGTGGTATTGTAACAATGCAACAGACTGCTATTAAGGACACTAAAGATGTATTTGTGTTCTTTATGCTAGTCTGTATGCAACATGAGAGTTTGCACATGCACCTGTAGATCCAAATCTAGCTCTAATGGGGGTTGTGTAAACTTCATATAAATGTGTAATTTGATTTATACATGTAAACATTATTTTATAACCATAAACATAATCTATTTGTACTTATTTTTCTAGTCAAGAACCAAGTGGAACGAACATTAGGAGATAAAAGAGTCCATTTTTAAATGGTTTTTGTTTAATAAACCACTATTTATTTCACATTGTATCAAAACAAATAGTTATTTTTCTATCCCCTGGCCCCCTTAACAAACTACATCACTCTGGAGTTAATAAAGCTTAGCCTGCATCGTGAAACCATCATCTTCAGCCTGGCAGCTTGGCTCTGAGTGCTTGTAGAAATGAATTTGGGCTCATCTGAAGCCTCCTTTAGTTGCACAGATAAAGTCTCTACTAAATAATGTGTATGCTACTAAGTGTCTCTAGTTGAGAACATCCATATGGAAGGGTAGTTGTAGAGGAATTACGTGTTGGGGGGTAAATGTTATATTTAACTGGAGAGCAGATCAGAGTGCTAATAATGACTTGAATAATATGAAGTTGCTCCCACTGTGTGTAGGCCAGAACTGAATGACCTTCATTAGACATGTTTGACCTAAATTAGGTCCCTAGAGTGAAGGAAGAGTGAGTATGCACCACATTGCAGTGTGTTGGCATTTTCCACTAAAAAAAAGAGAGAAAAAAAAATTTAAATGACAGGGAGACACTAGCCGTTTATAGCAGTGATCTTCTTTTAAAGACTGTAAAGGTAAGGTCACTCCAAAAAAAAAATAAAAATAAAAAATAAAAACATTTTGGAATATGAAAAAATAAAAATGGTATTGTGCTAAATATGTTGGTGTAAATTCAAACCCATTATACTGACCACATTTCTTTCTCAAACAAAATGATCTGAGCTTCAATGTCCGTCTATTGGGTGTGGTGCAAATATACTGAAGCTTCATACACATTGTCCTGAAGTGAATTTTTTGAACTGTGATTACATCTCTGTCACACATTGTAGCAAAATAGATTTCTTTTCAGAAAATATGTGAGTAAAATGTTTGTATAATTGGGTTGTCAATGGCATACTTGCTAGCCTGAACGATAAGGAATTATTAATATTTCAAAATGATGCTGACTCAATATACACAGAATCGACAAACTGATTGTTATGTTGAAAAAAAAATATATAGAAGAAAAACTTGTATCTCAAAAATGAAAGATCTTGGATTCTTGTAGGAATGCGGACACGATTCAAGTACTGTATGTGACACAAAGAAAAGTCAGATCTGGTTTTGCAGCCATTGCTAAGATGGAAGGTAGCACCAATTCAGCAATCGTTATCAAAAGAGAGAACATCCTTGGTTTTCTTGTGTTGATAACTTTGTGTTATTACAGGGTTTACATTCCATTTTGTCAGCTTGTCATCATCCACCACAAACTGTCACAAATGCTTCTTATTTGTTTACAGAGTATTTATAAGGCACTTAAACATAGCATTGCTGAGAAATAGAAAAGTACATGCTGCAAACTGGCAACACTCAAAGTAATACACCATTTTCTTTCATTATACTTGATACCTGTGCTTTTTTTTTTTTTTTTTTTTTTGTGAACCCTCGTTGTCCACCTCATTCAGGCTGGCAATATTCACAACACTGGACTGAGATGTCCCTCCTTCCTACACCTTTTTCAAATGTCTGTTTTAGGTCTTTGCATTGTACACCGCTAAAGTTTTTGAAGTGCCATGAAGCGTTTAGTTGAGCAAGCATCCTTCAGTCATTCAGGGACACGGACTCGCTTCAGGGGAGCCAAGTCCAAGTGTTTTCCACTGTGAGAACAGTGTCTTGTACTGGCATGGAGAACATCCAAGCCATCAATGCCTCCATGCCAGTATAGTGCCAGGCAGTGCAAGAGGTCAAGAGGAGGGCCCATACTAAGTCCCACTAAAGCGACAAGTGGTATTCAGGAGGTCGGAAGAACTGCTGGGAAGGATAATTACGAGCAACAGTCATCAACCACACTTACTGTCTCTGCTGTTTGCTCGGTTACAGGTTATCTGCCTGTGTCATGTAGTGTAGTGAGATATGGATGACTGAAAGATGCACATAGAGGCTCACGCCTGTAACATCATGTGTTGTTTTCCACCAAACAAATCAAATATGACGCATCATATGTCACTGTTGCATTATGTTTGTTAATCTAATTTTGCTGTAAATGATGGATTTAATGAATTATTTGCTGGGAATTGTACTAGATATAATATTTAACACTTACAGGGATTGGAGGTGGGTCTTAAGTCTTAAAAATACATTAAAATTGCATTCAGCAATTTTGTCTAAGAAAAGTTGCTTTTTTTTGGTTGCCTATCAGTTCAGGAAGATTTCAGGATATTGCTCTTGCGCATCACAGATAAGATTAGTTGGCATATCGTCATTGCAGCATACAGGAGTTTGACATAGCATTCTAATTAGTTTGGATGTGTTCTGGATATGATGGGAAACTGGATTATTTGATGGTGCTGAGTTGATCTACCTGACTCTGTCAAATATAATCTGCTGATAAATATACTGTCTTGTACAAAAAGTTTGTACATAGATTGTACATGGTTTCTTTTTGTATTTTCTCAAATTAAAATGGATGTATTTGTGTTCTAAACTTTGAAATTCTGTCCTTTTTATTCCAGCGAGAGAAGTGAAAAAAAAAAATGTTTTCAGCATCTAAATGTATTTAACTGTTTATGCTTTTAGCTGTATTGCATTTTTGATTATATCGGTTTCTTTCTACACATACTTATGAAGTAAAACACATTTAAGTCTGTTCAACAGATTTTACTAATCAAATATATTGGTAATGCTATATCAATTTCCTAGATGAATTTTCCTTTATATAACTTGTAAATGAATACAGAGACAAGCTTAGGCTCAAAAAACAAACAACCCCCCCCCCCGCAAAAAAAACAAACAAAAAAAAAACAATAAAATAAAAAAACCTGAATCTGTCATCACTGTTATGGATGTAACAAGGTTGTCATAGCAAGCAGGAAATATATTTTTGTGGCCTTTATGTGAAGGATTAAATTACCTTTTTTTCATTATTGGTATGCACATTTTCTATATATATATATATATATATATATATATATATATATATGTGTGAGTGTGTGTGTGTGTGTGTGTGTGTGTCTACATTACTGCTATAAAATCTTATTTGACTTCATTCCTGACCTTGACTATCATCAGGAAAAGCTTTAGATGAATGCAAACTATTTTTTCAATCCCCACCCTGCTGAGAGGTCGGTGACCCAGCCGTCCAAGTCTCACCACCAATCCACCTTTCTATTGGATCTGGCATTAGTCTTGATTTACGTTTACTGACATGCTATTAGCTGCTCCATCACTTTCACCTGTCAGACTGTCAGTCAGTGAGGATGCACAGTGATGGGTGGGAATAGCATTCTGTCCGCACCGGCCCGTATATCTCCACGGAGACGCTGACAGCGGATGAGCAAAGGACATCATACCAGGTATCTCGCTGTGCTGTCATGTCAGAGCTGTGAATGTGCACCACAGTCAGGATGCCTAGCATCTTAATGTGGATTTAGCTCACAGATACAGTTATTTAAGAGCCAAAGAATTTATTGCTAAAATAATCCTTTCTCTCCATGTTTGAGCTAGAACTTGTCACAAGCAAAGCCTGCATAGTGATAAGCATGCCATTAAATAGTGGTAAAGCTGAAATACTTTTTAAGCTTTATGTAACAGCAAATTTCCAGCTCAAATAGGGATTCTAGATACATCGTACTAAAAACTGCTTTGGCCATGTCAAGGGTACTGGGATATCTCCTGAGAATCCTTCTAACATTATGAGCAGCACCAATTCCAAGGTGTTATGATGTGGCAGGATGACTTCCCTGACAATGAACCACTCCTGCCTTATAGCTAGAAATCAGTGGACATCTCATAAGTCTCCAGGCCTTGCCCTCCTCCTCCCCCTCTCCATGCTCCTCAGCTGAAGTGTGCAATTTCACACTCCAACGTCAAACAGCCGCTCAGAAGGAGAATGTATGACCCACCCTGGCATTTGTCCTCATTTCTCTCTCAAATGTGCAAACACTATTACCCTTGGGTTATCTTAAGTGGTGTGGTGAAGATTCGCAGCCTCTCCTGTCTTCTCCTTGCCAAACACACCATCAAAACACGACAAGCGGTGGGGACAGAGTGGGGGTAAGAGACACAGTGAGGAGGAGGGAGAAAGCGATGGAAACGGAGCAGATGTTTGTGTGGCTGCTGATTTGTGGCCTGATAAGGGTGCTACACAGGCAGCTGGAATTGATGGCTTGTTAGTGAGGACGGGCCCCTCTGTGAGATGTTTTCAAAATGATTGATTTACAATAAAGTGGCTCCGGGTGTGTGCATGCAAGCAGAACTGATGCAGATCGATCCCACTGAAATTGATTGATCAGCCATTTAGCTTGGCAGTGTGTTTACCGAACGAAACCAAGCAGGACTCTCCTCCAGGCGTCTTCCATCCCCCATAAAGCAAAGGAGAAATGCCACCTCTGGGTCTGTCTCATTTCTCTGGTGGTGGCAGCAAAAACAAGCCATATCAGAGTGTGAACCATAAAAACGTAATCATACAGTGAGAAATACTGGCATAAACGTTTACGATTATGTACTTTATTCTGCTATCAAAGTGTCCTTCTGTGACTTGGAGATACTATGCCTTTAAAAATAATGACTAACCTGCTGCATGCCTTATCACAGTGTCACATTGAGACTTTTAGAGGAGGGTGCAGAAATAACTAATAACAGTGGATTTCAGTAAACGAGCAACTTGTTTTCAGCCGTACTTAAAGTTGACACATCAACAACCTTTAGCCTAGCTGTTCTAGTATCATTGAGAATAGTATTAAACATGATGTAGAATAGCCCTCAAGTGTTAAAGTGCTTCATTTATGGACAGTATCTTCAGCAATTTGAACAAACAGTGCAAAGAAGGCTCTCTGTGCGCATTTTATAAGGAGCTTTGCTGATAAATAAAGCACAAGGACAATGTTTACCGTGTGACCCCTGTGACTTTTCTTTACTTCCTGCCTACCAAAACAAACCTCTTCACCACTCAGCTAAGGACTTAAATCACCTGTCCTCATTCGCCTCATCCTGTTATTTGGATAATTGCCGACAAGAGCAAGCTTTTCCATTCTCAGGACAGCATGCAGCGGGCCCATCATGTCCCTTATTAACAATTTTACACACTTCGTCGCAGCAAGAGGGTGTCAGAATGCCAATAATATTTACCGTCTGCTGTGCAGGCTATTCAAGGGAGACTGAGTGTTGCTGATTGCCCTGACAGAAGCTGACAGCATCCGAAACCTGAGATCCCTGCAAATCAACTCAGCAGTCTTTTTTTTCCTTCTTCTTAAGGCAAGAAGGTGTGTTTGTGGGCATGAACCAGGTGATGGAGCTCCATGCCATTCAGGCTTATATCCGAACACTGACAAAGATGATCTTTCCTGTATTGCACTGTTCAAGGGAGGAATTCAGGGTGGACACACCAGAAATAATCTTTTTTTATATGTTAAAAAAATCTCTACTTTCTCTTTTTTTTTTTTTTTTCTTTTTGTTTCCCTTTGAGAATGTCTGTTTTAGATGTCATTATGGGTCACTTAGTAAATCAATGAGCTATAGTTTTAAAATCATTTGCCAAAAGAGCTGGGAGGCAAGTAAATGAAATGTCCATCATGAGAGTATTGCGCCTCCTCAGTCAATCCATCCAGTCTGTAATTATTTCCATAACATTGACATGAAAGATGTTGACACCAATTAAAGCATCTCCCTTTTGACCCCTGACAATTTCGACTCAAAGCGTCGTCTCAGTTGAGCACAGACACACATGTACGCCACCACAAACATATCAATATCTTTGGGACCATGTGTGTAAAAGATGCTGTTTGTTTTCTGTGATAGAAATGAAGAGATCCTGAGATTGAACCCCCCCAATTCAGATGTGATAATAGTTTCCATGACGATGAGGCATGCTCAGCGCATCAGTTGCGGCCCAGATAAACAGTGATCCTTTACAAAAACAAGAAGGTCATTACAGCAGCTTGTCAAATCAATGCCCAGTGTGTCCAAGTTGATTAAGACATCTCCCCTCAGCTCTGACACTGTCAATAGCAGCAAGCGCACAATGCTGTGGCAGGAGGGGATAGGAGGGGGGGCGGGGGTGTGCTGGAGGGATTGAAGGGGGTGGGCGCCACTTCTAGTCTTTTTTCCTTCTGCACACATACACACAACTACGCAAACGCACGCACAGTACTCTGATGATTGGAGTGAAATACCCATCAGTCAGGGAGCTGAGGTGGACTAATGATTCCCTGTGCTGCCTATTAGAACTACATGACAACTCAATCCTGCTCACGGAAAGAGAAATGGAGGAGAGAGTTAGATGGGATGGAAGCGGAGAGGCAAGAAGGGGAGAATAAAGACTAAGAGTAAGAGATGAAGAAAAGAAGAAGTGACCTTGTAGCAGCATCATTTGAGGCTGAATTAAATTGGCAAGAACAGCTAATCTTTACCTTGAGGCAATTAACAGAATTAAAGCAGAACAACAAAGACACAGGGGTTGGCCCTTTTTTTCCTTCTTTTTCTTTCTGCCACTGCCATTTGTAATTTGTGTTTAAGGTCCTTTTCTGGAGAAGTTCTTCCTCTCTAAGCCTGTCACTGATGGTGGGATTTTCTATCTGACAAATAAATAATAGCAGACTCCAACATGTGGATGGATGTCACTATCATAGACTGCTGGTTATAAAAAGTAAGATTATGCTTTCAAGTCAAGCTGCAGGGTTTTTATGTTGTAACTTCTTCTGATATCACTGAAGTATATTGACTTAATTATTTCACAACTAAGTCAATAAACTCTGCTGTTTCTTTTTTTTGTTTGTTTAGTTTTGTACAGTCTAAACTTTTTTTACTTGTGAGACAATTGGATGTTATTAGTAGGAAGTGAATTACTTTAAGTTTAGCCTCTGCACTCGGTCTCATAGCCTCTCTCTTCTCACAGAACAATCAATATGTTTGGAGAGGCAGACAAGGTTACCCTATCAGCCTGTTTTGACACACACAGAGAGAGAGAGAGAGAGAGAGAGAGAGAGAGAGAGAGAGAGAGAGAGAGAGAGAGAGAGAGAGAGAGAAAGAGAGAAGGGGGGTGGGGGGGGACATTTCTGATGCACAGTTGCGAAGGTTCACGTAGAAGAGAAGCATAAAAACCAATAAGCCTTTAGCTCAGAGACATTGAAACTTACTCTTGTAAGTAGATCAATATTTCGTACTATTGACATTAAATCTCCATAAGCATATTTGAAATGGTGAATGATTTTCAGTGTTTGTTGTGAGATCTTTGACTGAAGTAATGCTTAACTTCCAGAATACAGTTGCTAGCATGGCTGAAATAATGTGATACAGACTAAAATATCCCAATAAGCAGTAGGTGTTGGAGGGAAATGATGCAGAAGATTGTAGCCTTTCATGGTCAAGGTATTATAAAGTTGAGTTTTTAAGCACTTATTAATAGTCAGTGTCTTTCCTGTTGTAGACAGCTGTCAGAACACTGAAATTGGAGAAGAGAAGAGGAATTCTGGTGGGGGAGCTGAGCAAGCTGCTACCCAGCAGGAACAGGAGAAATTACCATAATCTGAAACATGATAAACCTCCTAAACTTAAAGAAATATGAGAAAATGGTATATTGTGAACTTATTCAGCAGGTTATTTATGTGTCAGGTGTTTCCCTTTGAAAAAGTATCTTCTTAATTGTTGAACACCCTTACAGTGATATTGTCCAATGATTGTATTTAACCAGTAGACAGACACTGCCTGCACAGGTTAGTTGTCATATGTTGCCCAGTTTCAGTGCATGAGTTCATTTCAGACAGAAAGAAAAAATTTGGACCATGATCCACGTTTTAGCTTAATTTTGAGAAAAGATTCAACATTTGGTCCTGAGGCCCAAGGATGAAATAGACCATCCAAGCTAAATACAGCAAATGTTGCTATACACAGCATCTGTGCAGCAGCATCCATGCCACAGGTGACTTGCATATGTTAATCCAGAGGCTTAAATTTGAATTTTGAAGAGACAACTACCACTAAAGCAAGGTCTTTTCAGGGGAAGTTGTTATTTTTTAAATCAGGATAATCCCAAGCTTCTGCTTGACTTACAACAGCTTGGTGTCATAAACACAGAATATGTGTGCTTGACTGACCTGCCTGCAGTCCACATCGGTCTTATATTAAAAATGCATGATGCATCATAAAGAGGAGGATCAGTAAACAGCTGAAATCTTATATTAAGCAAGAGCAGAAACAGATGGCAACAACTATTATACACAATTCTTAAATTATTAAAAAAGTGTATGTTTTTAGTGGGGGGATAAATCTTACTCTAGATTTTTTTTACTTTTCTGAATATAATCAGTGAAGATGCTGAAATCATTTTTATTTTACTTGTGACAGTTAAACAAGGTTAACAAAGAAAAAATAAACAAACAGCAAAGAAAAAAAAATCTACATTTTATTGCAATTTTAGAAAACTTTTTAACTTTTTTGAAAATGCTGAATGCAAAATCCCACAGAGATGACTTGTTATAAGTAAAACTCGGAAGGAGCATCTAGAATGGACTTGCCAAATATGGAAACTTCTGTCAAAGCATTTAAAATAAGAACAAACATAGTGACCTTATTCTCACCTCAAATATTCCCTGAAATAATTATCTATATATCTTAAAACTTTTCTACCTTTTTTAAACAAATAATTATGAATTCTATCAGTTCCACATATAACACTGAGCCAAGTTGCTACATTAAAAAAACAAATCAAAGTCAGCACCCATGCTAAACAGTGCAAGAAGAAAAGAAAATCATTCTTAAAACATGAACTCAAAGCTCCTGACCACCAATATTGTTTCCATAAAAGTCAAATTGGCTGCAATAAATAGTGCCTCACCTCCAGAGTATTCATGATTCAAGGATTTCATTTGTACTCCACCATACCCCAGGGAGGTGAGCTGGATCTCTGTCTTGAAGAACAGATCTCCCTCACCTTTTCCCCACCATTACTCACAACTGTGTGTCAAAAACTGACTGCTTCTGTATGTCACTGTCGTCTGCCAAGGCCAAGTCGGCCCGTTTAAGAGGCTGCCCTCCAGAGAACCCTCAGAGATATGTAGGCTCAGAGTGCTGCAGGAAATACCACAGACATGCAACATAACACACCCCTCCCGGAGGTCACAACTCGTAGCGTGTGTAATCGTATGAAATGTATGAACAATGTTTACAGTTCATGGGATCGACAATCATGGGACATATTCCCTTCCGTTTTTGAAGAGAAGGGGGGAGGAAGAATTTCTGCAGGCTTCCCATGGTGATCCACAATGACAGTCATGTACCGGCTACTGCTGCAGCCATTAGAAATAAAATGTGATATCATCACTTAGTTCAATGTAAAGCCCCCCCCCCCCCCCCCGAATATTCTCTTCTCTTCAGTGAAGCTATATATGTGTTTGCTGATGTGAGAAAATCATTCTTCTCTCCTGGGGGCTTTTGCTGATTCTTTTTCATGTCAACTTGTTGGATAAACACAAACATGCAAATTTAAAATCAACAACTCCTGAGCCTCGTAGACACAAGTTAAATACCAATAATTACAAGACTATCCTTTAAAATCATTGATTGTCCCAATCAAGTGTGTGGAATTAAAAGTGTAGTTGTAGGGCTTCAGGTTCAAATGCAAACTTTCCAGTTTATATATTTACTGCATGTTCTCTCTCCCAAATGAGTCTGGTTGTTGTTTTAATGATGAAGAAGCAATAAAAGAAAGAGTGTCTGTTAAAATATTCATCTAATAACATGTCCAATAAAAAGGATTTTTAAAATATTTTTCCTCAATGTAAATGTATTAAAAGAAAAATTAAAGAAAGTGATTAGAAAACCATAACAAATACTTGAATTTTCATCTCAAAAATGGCATCAAACAGTGTTTCACTTCAAAACAAACACAAAACAAAAACATATTGCATTGTTGTCGTACAATATTTAGCGCTGACACTGACAATAATTAATATTCATGAGGCTGCGACTTTGCAGCCCCTCAGGATGGTTAAATTAATTATGCTAACAGGGTCATTTAACTGCTTTATTCAAAGAAAGCAATTCTCGTGCAATGAGTGACACAATAATTATGCACACAATCTAACAAGAGGACAGTGACAAGTGGAGAAGAGACGCACTCATCTCCATAAAGTACAAAGACCACTTTTACACATTTTCGCACAACAAACAAGAAGCCGATGTAAAATCCATACAAGCAAGATGAAAGAATAACAAAAACCAGCTCACAGTTTTAAAGCCACTGCAGCTTTTCTCTCCCTGAGCAATAAATATGATTTGTTATTGTGTGTTATTATTTAGAATTATTCATTTTCTCTGTAAGTGCACATAGAGGGGTAATAGAAATGCCAGCAAGGTGGCTGATTTACTTGGTAAAATTTTCATCTCAAGGCTTGTGCGGCATGATTGGAGTCTGTAAGAGTAACGGGAAATCATGCATTATGTAGGCGAATTTGACACGACCTTGAGACTCCTCTGCACAGACCATATATTACCATCAGAGCGACCTTGCCGTCCCGAAGATACATCTGATGTGTTTAAGGCTGTTTTACAATGCATTAGGAGGGCTTTACATGTGCTGAGCTCACTTTATTTGCTCATACATTTCACAGGAAGAGTTTAGTGTCAGGCTGATGGGGGCCGTTCACAGTGACTGAGTCACTTGTCGAGACAAATGAGCCCGTTGAAACAGGCCGAGGCACCGGATAATAAGCATTTCAAAGCAAATTCCCCCTTTTCCACTTCCTTCCAATATGCAGCACATTTACTTTTCAGTGAACCCTTGCTGATTCCAGCTCATCATTTATTCTCACTCGCTGGAATTGATTGACCTGCATCTTGAAGACAGGGAATGGATATAATTTTTCCCACCAAGCAATGTGGTGTCAGGATCAATATTCTCACTGTTGGTTAAGCTTTTGCAACCTTTAGAATATCAGCTCAAATCGATCCCTCTCACATAATTGTCTGCATTTTCATATCAAGTTTTTTTTTCCTTTTGCTTCATTTTGAACATGCCACTGACATTTAAATGCCTCATGGTGTTGCCACAGGACCTGATGAAGGTGAGGGCCACAGAACACATAAAGCAGCATGTTACATTTAGTGTCCATGTCTACCTCTTTCTACTTTTGCACGCCTCTGCCATAAACATGTGGGGGAGTGGGGCCATGTTATATTTCCATATAAAAAGCCCCATAATTATAGGGGGGATGAAGATGGTTGTTCCCCTTATCAGAGGAAACGATAAGGGAGTAGCAGACCCTGTGAAAGAACAAGGTCCATTTTGATATAATTGGCAGTGGAATTATTTATGACATTAATTGCCACATTATCGACTGGCTGTCAGCTGCTGTGTCAGTCTGTCCATCTTTCTTAGCAGAAAGAGCCAGCTCAGCCTGGTGCCCACTGACAAGCTAATTACTACAGCACAACCCTGAATGACAAATGTTACTCATCTAAGACTGGCCAGGCCCGGAAATAAGGGCCACTTCCCCCACCCCAGCTTCTCTGGAAAAAGTAAGATGGCAGTGTGCTGACAAATGTAGTCAGGTGCAGGAAGGGAAGAGTTTGCATGTCAGACAGAGACAGAAACAGGAGGAGGTGGAAAACAGAGGGGGAGAAATACCTAGAGCCAGAGGGACAGTTAAATCTAAATCTCATCCTGTCCTGTTTGCTGCTCTGCTGTCGACGGGCAGTTGTCACTCATAAAGACAAGTCCTTTTCTTCTCTGTCTGCCTTTTTGTAATTTGCATTGGCTCATGTCAATCAGTCATCAGGTTGTGGGCTGATAGCTACCAATGGGGTGGTCGGTCCTTGATTTTCTTGACAGCAAGTCACGTTCTAGTGTGCTTTTTGCATTAGTGAACTAAACTTTGCCATAACATAGATGTGCAAAATAAAGAGACCGCACAGTGTGTAAATATAATTTAAAATAACAAAAATCTGAAAGGAGTTCCTGCTGGGTCAAAATTATAGTTACAAATAAAGTATCTAACACTGCATGAACTTAAACTGTGTTATGTAGAATTTAGTATTCAGTAAGTCAGAGTACTGTTGTGTGCTCACAGGAAACTCAGCTTACATCTATAACACCTGGATTTTCTTCTATTTTTAACAGTGGCTTTGAAAACTTTTTCCTTTCTAAAATTAAAAAAAAAAAAAAAAAAAGAAAATATTAAAGTTGAACTATGTATGCGAGTTAGCACATGCAGACTGATGCTCTCACGCACACACACACACACACACACACACACACACCCACACACACACACACACACACACATTCTAGCCAGTAGTGGAGCCTGCAGGGCTACTGTAGCAGAATGTCACTGATCTGTTGTGATGAAGTGGCGTGCCATTTGTGCAGCTAGAAAGTTCCCAAGAAGCAGCAGTGATGGAGCTGAGGGTCATCGAGGGCATCGCCTACAGGTAGATCTATGGCTTGTACCTTAATTAATCTACTGTCCATGATGCCATGCATCCAATTCATCCCCTTACACGCACAAAGGCGCACATCAAGCATATGTCAACCCGTTCCGGCACTCTCCACCCAACCCATAATGCAGATTGCGTTGGTGTGGCAGCTCGGGATGCGCCCCTGACGAGGATGGGAAGTGACACACACCAAACTCGGTGTGTCCCCCAGCCAGCTCCGGTGGCTCGGGGCCTGTCAATTCCAGCTCCGTCAGTGGCACTGGCTCAATGGCAGTGCCTGTGACACATGTCACAAAGTTTTAAATGTCTGCTCTTTTCAGCAGGATGGCTGGGCGCACGCCGCAGCCAGGGGAAGGATGACATTTTGTGTCGTGTGGGGGGGAACTTGTTGTGGCTCCCCTCTTCCTGCCTCCTCCAGCTGTCAGCTCCAGTTTCCTCTGAGCATATCAAAACACAGACAAATAAACCTTGTCATTTTGAAACGCTAGCACTAGTGACCAGGCTCCTGAGTGGCATGTCATCTGGAATATGGTCACACAGTCCTGTAGGAAGTTGTGATGTGTGTACATGCAAGTAGGCACTCTCTCACACACACAATCTTACAAACTAGAGCATTGTTTAAGTTCATAAAAATAAGAAATGAACAGGGAGAGACACAGTAAGCAAACATTGCATCAGGCTATATGTGACCTTTTCTTCATCTGTTTGTGGATGAGTGACATGCTGTACTTAAACCCAACGTGGTTTCTATCAGGCCTGACCAACATCAAGCCTCTTCCTTCTATGTCATCATCACTGTTTATTTATCTTCATCAAGTCTTAAATGTAAAATGTAAAAAATGAGATTTGCCAGTGAGGGACATGTTTGTTAACTACCGTCACAGCTGTAATAAAGACTAACACTGGTTAATTATAAGTTGATTTGATCTATAAGCTTCATCCTGGAGAATATTAATGTGATGGACATTTTGTCATTAGGCAACAAGGTATTGTGATAGATAAGGAACTGATATAAAAGCAAATTAAGATCCATATATAATTAATCAGAGACATATTAGTTGGACCCTTTTAATCATAATCAGCTAATACAGTTTTACCTCAGTTCAGGTGCTAAACATAATATGTTCATGTAAAATCTTAAACTCAAAGGTTACATTGAAACCCTTTACCTGCTGTTGAAACAAGATTAAAAAAAAAAACAACAATGCAAAACATACAAATAAATTCATTAACACAACATTAATATTATACTGGTGCTACGTTCTTAATGCTTTTTTACTTACAGTGAATCTCAATGCAAATAATGAATGGAAATTTACAGTAAGAAGGAATAAAGTGGTTAAAGACACAGTTGTAAAAGATGATGATTGACATTGCAATAAAACAAATCAATATACAGATGGATGCAAAAGTTTGGACTGCAGGTCTTAATGCTTAACTCCAACTTTTTGCTGAGATCAGATTTTTTTGTATGGTTGTTCACATTATGATTTAAGTGCAACCACATATAGGCTGTCTATAGCCCTGAAGTGACTCACATTGCAGAAGGATATTGTGTTTATGGAAGAAAAATTAGCTGTTGCCACACTTCGCCTCCTCTGGTGCCCAATTGTGACATCTGTCTCACTTCAGTGATGTAAAAGTCAGACGAAATGCAACATGACTGTTTAGGCTGAGGTAGCTTTGAAAAACATCAGATGTGGATAAGATTTAGTAGCAAAAAGTGTCCCATGCCGCATGTGAAACACCTGGATTTGTGCTTTTTAGACTATTTAAAAAAAAAAAAAAAATTAGGGTTCATATGGACATACAAGTCAGATCTGGACCACTTTTGCCTGCTGTGTGAACCTTTCTGTGCCTTACTATGTGAGTAAAAAATAACCTGATTTCCAGAAGATTATTATTTTTTTTTCTTTTTTACTGCATTAAGGGAAATTTAGCACTTTCTGTGATACAATTACAGTGATTTAGCAATTCTTTTCAGTATTTTTTTAATTTCTTTTTTAAGGTTTGTCCACAGTCTTCAATTATATTAAGGTCAAAAGACTGTGATGGGCATAGGGAAATCTTCATCTTGTGCCTCTGGAAGTAATTCTTTATGCACTTTGGATCATTAGCCTACTATTTTAGCCAAACTATTTTTTTTTTTCACATGGTGGGACATTTGCTTCTGGAATTTGCAGGGATTTAACAAAACTAATTTTTCCTCGGTCCAGTGAAAAGTTTCCTGGTGTACTGGCTGTAACACAAGACCAATCCATCCAAACCAATGCTTAAAAACTAAAGATATTTCGTTAAATTCTTCATCCTTTATTTTATCCAGATATACCTTTCTCATTGCAGCCAAAAACTTGGATTTTAATCTCTGTGGAGGCCCATGACTTTTTCTAAAATAACTCCTCTGACTTTTTCAATGAGGTCACATTTGATCAGGTATTGCTGTACACTTGATCTGTGGAACAAAAATCCAGATACTCCATAATCTCGTTATTTCACGGCTTGTAGATATTGGCTCATTTGTTATTTACTTAACATCATAAAAGTAATTTTGACCAGAGGTGCCTAAACTAGAGCTGGAATGTGTAGCTGGAACGTGTAATTGGTAGCAACGGCAGTCCTTACCAAAGTTGGTAATGGAATGTTTTTATCTTTATATGCTGAATTTGGCACAAACACTGACTGCATCGTTACTCATATATCTTAAACGCCTGACATCTAAAAAGATTTTCAGTTTTACTAAAAAGATTGACAAAACTAATTAAGTTTTTATGAGCACAACAAACAATCTGAAGTCTGATGCAAACTAAGCAAGAGTCGATGATTTCTGTTGCTAACATTCTCCCATGTTTTAAACCACAGGTATATGTGTATGTGTGGGAGGAGAAGACAGAGAGAAAGTGAGAATGAAGGAGAAGAGTCCATGTCAGGGCCCAGGTGTGTGACCGGCACCCCTTTCACCCTTGATTAGTGGTGGGAGTGGACATGTGATCCATCATGGCTGTCAAAGAAAGGGAAGCAATTGGCTGGGTCTGTTTGTCGCTGCCTGTGTGTAAGACAATAAGAGATAGAGACTGTTCTTGCGTGTGTGTGAGCTGTGTGTCTTGACTTGTGTAGCAGCTGATGCTTAGAGGCAATCATGTCAGTGGGAGTGTCATCTCTGACTCTGAGCTGCAAGCAGGAAGACAGAACTAGACTCAGCTCAGTAGAGGAGGCATTCACAGTGGGGCTAGAAAATGATAAAGCCAAACAATACACATTCGTCTTGCATTAATATAACAGCATATTTTGATAAAAGTGAAATCTTTCTCCAGCAGATCGGGTGACTCAAATATCACCAGTGGTTTTAATAAATAAGAGAAGGATGTGATCCTCTGCCCTGCTGTGAGCATCCATTGTTATTCATGTCCTTCTCCATGTCCATCAGAGCTGATCATTTCGGATGAATCTGTTGCCTTCTGAGTGTTTGCCATAGTAGATGTAGCGACACTTGGCAAATACCCCTAAAAAGAGAGTAAGAAAAACTTTGGTGAGGTACGACTGCACATTAAAAAATATATGCAGATATTTTTATTCCAGGATATATTATTTATATCAAACTTATATGTTAGATCAAACTGTATAAAGATGCACTAAGCAGAAAATAGGTAACACTAAATAATTTTGTTAAAACTTTTAAGAAAAAATTACTCCATTTAATCACATTATTGTCTTTTTACTTGTTTTTTTCTTGTCCTTAAACATCGACAGAAAGGTTACTACTACTATGTCAGCTGTTAGATTTAAATCACAATTTAATGTACATGCATTTGGTGCTGAACAGGTGTTCATTTTATACCCTGCCCACTGGATAACTTTTGTCTGTTTTAGATGATAATATAGGTGAGGAAGGCAAACTACATGATTTTAAAAGAAAGCTGTTTTTGAACCTTCTATCATGCAAAATAATACAAATTTCTTAAACTTCTTTCCAAAAACAAAACAAATTTGCTGACGAATACATACACACAGAACCCTCACAGTGAGCAATGAAATGATCGTGCCTGTTACATCATATTTAATATCACATTTATGTTATTTACAAAAGCTAAATAATTAATATATCAGACAAAAAAAAAAAAAAAAAAACTAAACTTAAAGGTAAACATGCACACACATAAAACCTAGACACAAACATCTTTTTACTTGATTTGTCCAAATTATGGTTGAAAGAATGATTCCATTTATCAATAATCTTGATTTATTTTTCTTTGAGGCCAAAGAGAAAAAAAGAAAGTGAAGAAAAAAAGAAAAGTCCTGTGTCTACCTTTTAAAGCTAACAAAAGCTCATGTGAACAGCTTCCAGGGCATCTGGACTTTTAATCAAAGAAATCTAGACAAATCTGACAATATGTGTAGTGGGAGTTTAAGGACAATATTTTTACATTTTGTTAACTTAATAAAAACAAAGCGAGAAAGAAAAATAATGGCATTTGATAACTTAAATAAATGTTGGTTGTAGCCCTTATCCAAACCTCAAGTATATTTAGAGAAACACAATATTTTTTAAAAAAACAGCAGCTAATTCTTATATTTCAGAAGCTGGAACCATCAAATGTTTGGCATTTTTATCATGACTTCATCGCATAATTAGTCATTACCTGTTAAAAAGCAGGAAACTGAGAAAAAACAGAACAGCTGTCATGACTTCTGCTGACATTAAAAAGCTAAAATGACTACCATACTAGCTAAAAGTGCCAAATATAATAAAGGAGAATCATTATTCAATAGAGATATTCCCACAAAATATGTCTCAATCTTCTAGTACTTAATTAGATCATTCTGATATCATAATATCTATTTAGAAATTTTGGAACAAACATGAAGAAGTAAAGGCAATTAAGGAGATGAAATGGTCTGCAGTGCTTTCTTGTAATAAGAGGTGGGGCTGTCCAGGTAGAGGACTGCCCAGAACTTTGTGGTTGGTTTGCTCTGATTCTGATGTCATAGGCACTCACATCGCCACTTGATGAATGTGGCAGACTGAAGGTAGGTGTCACCTCCTGCCAAATGAGGCAAGCACAAGTGGCATTAGTGCTGTCAATGATCCTCTGACAGCAGAACAGATACAGCTTTCACCAGGTTTTCTAAATAGACATCAAGTGCATTATAGGAGGAGCGAAGGAGGCAGACCAGAGACAAGGCAGGAGAGGAGAGACATATGGGGGAGGCAGTGCTGCAGAAGGATGAGGGGTGCTCCGAGTGGTAAGTCCAATCACATAATCCAAAGAGACATTGTCAAGGGCAGGAAGAGAATGGCAACTAAGTGACAGAAAGCAGAGATGGGGACAGAGATACTGGTGCCATATTAGTGCCAAGCATATTCTGATGCCACCCTCAATTCTAAGCAAACCTGACACATCGCTCTCTTTCCCCACTCTCTCTGACTCTTCAAAGTAGGCTTTACCGAGTCACACACACATATGTGGCATGCAGACAAGCACACAAATCCACACACACACACCAGTCCCTCGCAGCAGTGGTGGGTGTTCTGTCAGGCGGAGGAGCTGTACAGCAGCAGCAGAAGCCCAAAAGCCCGAGGACAAGCTCAGTCAATCTAAATCTGGACTTTGTAGTGGAGCAGTGCTCATTTCCCCTCATAGCCCAGCTACTTGAGGTGATCCAAACACTGAAGTGTGAGAAGCTGTCACCTCCGATAAAATCCGGGACCAGCTCCATGCCTGCCTGCTCCCCCGGTGTATGAGGGATATACACACGTGGGTTTGTGTGAGTGTGTGTGCATGCGCTTCTCTGACAGCGAGGAGGTTGGGAGCAGGGGGGATGAATTCCAGCTGCTGTGATTTGCCTGGGGACATAGGTGCCATGGTTGGATACTGGGCTTGACACCACAGGACTCGGGGTATCTCACAGTGCTCTGATCACATGGTTACCGGGGTCTTTCACATATTCACAGCGTACCCAGCGAGTAACTCATTTTCTCCAGGAGTGGTGCCCTTAAAGAGATTACCCACTGAGGTACCAGAACCAAGGCTCCTATAAGACATTACCTAGAGGGAAGATATTTGTAGGTTGCAACCAAAGCCTTTCAGAGATAACCTTCACAGATGAAGGAACTAAAGCTAAAGGGGCCTGAAGCCTTCACACTCTGCTGAACTTGTCACAAGCCCATGAGGACTGAGGAGGATTGGATGGACCACATTCTGTGATTCTCCAGCACCAATCAGAAAGATCTGGGCGATGTGTGACCTGTAGCTCTCCATGAGTGCTATTAAAGCCTGTGTGATCAAAGAAGAAGAGGAAGAGTAAATTAAGGGGAAAGAAAAGAGCAAAGATCGGGGAAGGTGGTAGAGTTCCTAGCGAGTGGAAAAGTGCATAAATGTGAAAGCTCTCCATTTTGGCACTACATTAAGCAGTGACTTGTGTGCATAAACAGCACACTCCAGTTTGCTGCATTCCCTTCACAGCAAGAGCTTGCTCTTATTACAAGAGAAACCAAGAGAAAGATGGGGTGGCTGGAGACAGGGAAGGGAATAACTGAACCTAACTCATTCTTGTATAACGCCTTGTGAGACCACGCTTATGCCTGTGGGGTTCCGCCTGATGAACTGATATTTAATAACAAGTGTAACAGTGCCAAACTCTGTAGCCCACAATATCCTCCGTGTATCCTGAACCATGGATGACTGCAGTTGAATCCACACCCACACTCTCCACCATTATCACAAACCCTTACGCACTTTCATCTCAAGCACACAAACACAGCACACAGTGAGAACAGTGGGAGCAGCCATTGAAGTGACAGATTAACAGAGTGATGTGGAGGCTAATGTTTCCATCATGCACTGGTGGAGGAACAATAAGGCCTTTATACTGCATATGTCATGCACGCCCTTGTTGTTTTTAAGGGGAGAGCCAAACCTTCTTGTCTTTATTAAAAGGCTACAGAATCGGTAACTTGTATGTTTTAATGAAGATAGCTGAGGAATAAATTCATCACTAGACAGTCTGGTCTTTTCAGAGCTGATTACCCCAAGCATGTGTCCTCTCTACAGGGGCTTGATGGGCAATTCTGCCACAGTGTGAGTAAGGTAGCAGTGTAAAACTTAACACAGTATACACAGGGGTCTGATATGAAAAAAACACCAGTTGTATAATAATAATAACTTTCGTATTACAAGATCGAGGATCAATAAATCAGAAATTTCAATGGCCAAAAAACTAAACCTTGCAGACATGTTGGCTCCTTCCTTAAGAAAAGGATCATTACTAAGATGTTTTCGTAGAATACTTTATTTAATGCCACAAAACAAAATCTAGACTCTGCATATTTGAGTCAACTAGCCAGCCATTAATTCCCATAAGACTTCCCATAATCTCCAACCGGAATTTGTAACATGCATAATGAAACACGGTTAAAAAGAAATTCATGGGACACTGCACTGTTTGCCAGAAGGTTGGCTAAAAAAAAAAAAAAAAAAAAAGCAAAACACAACTCCTGTGCTTGTCATAATGGTGGAATTACATGTAAAAGGATATATAAACATAAAATCACATATTCTGTGTGTCTTTGTAGGATTCAGCTAATGACAAATCCTTATGCTTAGGTTCTCCCTGAAAACAGGCGACAGATGTACTCAAAGATGCGGAAAGTTGCATTCAGTAATTACGATTTTTGCTTTCAAAGCCCATTTTGAAGAAAGTGCAGTGGGTCCTCATGTTCACCAATTTTGGGTTGTGTGTAGACCCTTGCAAACTAGGACAGGTGACAGTATTTAGGTCACACTGACCCTTGTGGGCATAGACAGCATGAACTGGCCTTTAGAGTTCTGCTACATGACCTGAAACTGACAGGTATCAGAAAAAGTCTTACAATTCTCCCTCCAGCTGAGTTTCCAGATAGAATATACTGGACACGATGCACTCCCTACTAATTTGGTACCCCTTAATAGATAAAATATGAAAAAATATTGCTTGGGTCGTAGGTGCAATTTCAAATTTTGTAATACCATTCAGATTCTATCAGTTGAACTTTAAAAAAACATGAGTATAAGCCAAGTTTGTGTTAAAGACATGTGCAAACAGAAACAAATATAGACATATTTACAAGTGTGAAAGAATTTCCGACGTTTTAATACCAATACTCAAAACTTTCTCGGCCTCACTTATACAACATGCAAAAGGTACAGATACATCTCTCTTCTGTCTTTGGCTGATATTTGTAGCTATTGAATACTATAAAAAACATCTTACGTTGATTAATTAATGCAAAATATTGCTTTAATCTAAAAAAATGTATAAGCTGAGTCTAAATTGTGTGTCTGAGATTCTTTTTCATGGATCTTAAACACTACAGACACATTATTAGGGCTTCTCTGAATGTGAGTGTACCTGTAGGGATTCCTAACCCTATTAGCTCATAGCCTGCTTTAAAACTCTGCACTTAATCAGCACATATTTACAAGAGAAAGTCAGAGGGAAGGGTGATGGAGTGGGTTTAATGATTGTTCCCTGCATAAAATCAGCTCTACTCTTTTCAAGGGCCATCAATATGTCACAGAAAGACGCACCAAACTGATGTTGCTTTTAACATCAAGGTTATCTATTCTCGGCATGAATTCACTCCCTCCACCCCCAGTTTCTTGTCTCATACCTTCTTCACATCTGTCCTCCCCTTTTGTCTCAAATGCTTCTACTCTTTCTCCTCCAAACTGTCTTCCCCTTTTGATTCCTGTTGTTTACTGATCTTTTTGAACTCCTCTCTTTTCTACCCCACCTTTTGTTTTGACCACTTAGCCTACAATTTCATCAGTTCTATCCAAAAGAAAAATGAAATGAAATGAAAGATACTTTACCCCTTAAGAAAAATAGTAATACAATAGTTTAATTGTGTACATAAACACTTCATGTAACAACATGAAGAATGCAAATAACAATGCAATTAGGTTTTCTGTATTATCTACAATGGGCTGACATTACACTGTTGTCCAGGCTGGGGAAGAGTTTTGATGGAGCTGGGCAGGTTTCTACACGAGACTTGGTGTGAGTGACTTATGAGGTTGTGGCATAAGCTACTGTGAGTCAGGAATACTACTGTGGACATGATCCATCTTCAGCTGTCTTTTTATTAGTTCAGCTCGACATCACAAGTTCAAATCTGCTTTGATTTCCTGTAAAAGAAATGTCAACAAGTATCACAAACTACAACTAATTTTCCTGGAAGATCAGCAGAGAGCCACTCACATTAATTTTTCTGAGTCACATTTAATAGTCCACACACTTCTCATCATTGTTGATGGTGAGCATTGAGAAGATTATATCTGGATAAAGAAAACCCACATGTCATGGCTTAAAGCAGCAGGCCCACAGCAGCAGAAGACCACAGTGGCCGCCCCTTCTCTACTAAGAACAGGAAACTAGTGAATGTCCAGCCAGGAAACTTTGCCAACAGAAGACTACAAAAACATTTGGTCTAATTAGATTTCTGCTGTAACATTTAGATGGCAGAATTAAAAATTTGGCATAAATCACACAAGAGTATGAATCCTCCTTTTCCATCTTCCTTTGCGTTTGTAATTTAAGTTGGTGGAGGCAAACTTTAGGCTCCTGAGTACCAAATGATCATCGATTAAATGCCAAATCCCACCTGAGCATTGCTGCTGATCATGTCTATTCCCTTTACAACCACAGAGTACCCCTCTTCTAATGGCTAAGCTCACCAGGATAATGCCCCATGTCAGAATGGCTTTTTGAGTATTACACTTTTCATGAGTTTGCTTAAACCAAATGGCCTCCACAGTCATCATATCTCATGAAACTGATCCCTCTGGGAGCAAGTGGAACTGGTTATTTGCATCATAAAGGCACTGACTACAAATCTGCAGCAAGTACATGATACTATCATGTCAAATATGGTGACAGATAAAGTGTCAGATGGGTGTATATCACAGTGTGTCTGTGTGTGTGTGTTAGAGTAAAGGAGAGAGACCAGAAATAAGAAAATAAACTAACAGGGATATCATTTAAGTAACACATATTGATGGCATCAGCATGGGGAGTATCTTATTATCATTTTTATGATGTGCATTTCTCAAGAAAGGCATGAAGGCTTAATATGACATGCTGGAACTGAAGCCATTCTTACTCCATCTTAACTAATAGACTGCACTGTCCATTAGTTACATTTTAGCAGCGGAGGTGTCACTCGTCTCTCTTGGGCCACAAACAAACCTGCTGTTTGTAACTTTAAGAATTAAGGTGACATTTGACCTCCTCTAGTAAAAAATATTTAGTCCATTAAACATAAATAGCTGTCATTATGATGCATGCCTATAGGCTTATGCCTTCCCTGTTCTCCTCCTGGCCGCTTACTGCAGCCAAACAACTGCAGCGCCTGCATGTTCTCAACTTCAGCGTATTGATTAAACTTTTAAATAGCTGCCATATAACCCTGGGACATCAGGAAGATTAATTTGCGTCAATGTTCATCTGTAATTCATTAGCCATTTATACTCTCCACATTCACACAGGCTATCAGGAAAATGTGTCCCATTTTTCATCCAGGCACAGGCTGGGGAGAAGGAAAGGAGAAGGAGAGATGAGAGGAGGGCAGAAGGGGACGGGAAGGAGGGGATTATACAGCCTATAACACAAGTAGTACACTAACATGTCAAGAATGCAGAATCTTGTAACTTTAATTGCATACATAAAAATATACAGGACTTGGTGCCATTTAAAAATATATATATATGGAAGGTACCCACTATTAGCTGTCATTTGCAGAACTGATTAGAATGGGCATTAATGGTCTTGAAAGTAAAGTTTACGTGATGAAAACAAACACATTCTGCAGCAGTAATATAAAGTGATGCATTTGATATGTTTGTTTACTGTTGCAGCAGTGGTTGCACTACCTTGTTGTTTTTATTTCTTAAATTATTAAAGTTAAAAAGAGACCATAAACCTAAAATAGGGAAATTTCAAAACTGTGTGCCTGACTCAGATAATAACAACCCATACACAAGGCCAGTGAAGGATGAGAAAATAAGCTAAAATGTGTGTATGGGAAAATGGAAAGTTGAAAAATTTGCTACTGCCACAGGCTGATAGTCTGTCAGATGTAGGTTGCTGGATCATGGCTCAACCAGCTCTGATCAATAACAAGGATATTTTTGCCAAATGATTCTCTCTTAAGAGCAACAATAACAAACGCTGCTTGTCTTGTATGCTTCACCAAACCCGTGGTTATTCTAATAGAGGAAGATAGCTCTGTGATTAGGCTCATAACTGACAAAATAAATGAAGAAACATAAACAATATTTATGATGAAACATTCATTCAAGGGATGCAATCTACAAAGCAACCCATGTTTTTATGAACTGGTTATATTTTCCGCTTATTTACAGAACAAGCTGAAGTAGAAAAAACAAAAACAAAACACTGTAAGCACCAAAATGGCTACAATCAAACAATTTAAATTGAAAACAGCATTACTTACTGATGGGTAAATTACAGTTGCAACCAGACAAATGTCTACCAGTTATGACTCACTGTACCTTTCAACATATGAGGATGAGTAGGAAATTGAATTTTGGGGCACATATATTTTGACCTCAAAAAGCGATTACCTTTGTGGGAAGTCTGATGAGAAAAAAAAGGTGAAATTAATTTCAGTGACATTTATTCCACAGCCTGAGGACAACAGTGGTTACAGTAGCTCTGCAGTCTGTAGATAAGAGTATGATGGTTGAAGGTGAACAGCTTGGCCAGTTTACACAGTCCTAAGTATCCTTGGAGCATCTTTCTCAAGGCATCTGCTATCATCTAACCAACACACAGCTTACATGGAAGAGAGGGAAAGTTCCTTAAAGCACAACAATGACAAGCTGGTTATTTACTGCTATAGCTGATTTACCCTTAAGGGCACATGAAGCCACTAATGACGCAAGTAATCATAAGTGCTCATTTTCCCCATTAACATGTGGATCACAAATCACCACCCATGCACACCACATGGCATGACACTGATTGATTGTGTTCTTCATTACATCCAGGATTTCTAATTAAAAGAAAACCTCAGATAAGTGGTCCAAACCTCTGACCAAAATAGAGCGAAAAAAGTGAAAATTGCAATTAGAGGTTTGACTGTGTTCGTTAATGGTGCCGTTAATAAGAGTTGCTGATGAGTCACTGAATGGAGGTTTAATCACTGGGACAGGATTCAATAACAAAAGAGCATAATATTAATCACCAGAGAGTGATAACTTCACTGTTCATCCATTTGACATTGGAGGAAAGGATGAATTAATGATGCTCTCCATCTGAACACATTAAATAATAATTATCAGGCAAAACAGCATGAAAGGGACTGCATAATGAACCCCGTTGTCAGGTCAATTACAACCACCTAAAACTGTTCAAAGGGAAGTAGCTTGTTACTAGATAGCCACACCAGAAAGGACAGCTGTGGCTTTATCAGGGCAAGGCACTGGGCTAAAACTGTGTTTAGGGGTTGACGTATAGTTAGAGGGCACTGAAACTGTGTAGCTGTACATGCCGACGGTAAAAAGCCACAAGCGTTCAGTGAGGCATTCAGAGAGGAACACATCGAAAATTGGCAAGCAAAAGATAAATGACATGACAATGACAGTGTTTTGCTGGCTCCAAAGCAATGTCAGTCGCTAAGTGTCATGTTAACTAAACTCAACCACACAGACAATGATGGACTTCACGCATCAGTAGACAGAATGGCACCTCACTATGTGTCAGTGACAATTTCCATCAAATCAAAGATGGCTAGCAAATTTAACCACAAGAGTAACTGCTGCTGGAGTTTTACACATGCATATGAACATGCACTGATATTTTAGTCACAGAGTTGTGGTATTGTCTTAGTGTGCCATACTATAAAATTCACAATAGTTTTCCCCATCACTAAGCATCAGGCACATCAAGTTTTCTTCTAGCCACTCTTTTGATGTAGACATCAATTACTGCATGGCTGCAACTGTTCTGAGACACTGTCTTAAACAAACAGCTTACTGACCTCCAGCGTGACACATATCAATACTAATCCAATGTCTTGTCCACAGTCGTCACCCTCAGAGTGTAGCTGGCTGCACCTGCCTGACCAGAGTGCCCAGGGTTAGCTATGCTCCTTCACACTTCCTTTGCCTGCAGACATCAAACACTTATTACTCCCCGTCCTGGCCCTGCTAACTGACTGGCCAGTCTGGCCCACATGGAAACCCCATTATTAGAGTCATTTCAGTGCCCATCCTGATGCCTGTTAGGCAGCTCTCTACCTGGGGCTCCTGCTCCCTGCCTGCCTGACTGAGTGCCTGGCCTGCCAAACAGTGATTGGACATGACATGGTGACAGAAAACAGGGGAGAAGGGCAATAGAAATAAAAGAACAGAGATAACAGAGTGAGGCAGACAGAAACGGGGACAGAGTAAGGTGGGTATGTTAGCCAAGGCCCTTGTGGCGTAGGGTGTGCCCATCAACAAGGATAAGCGTTAGCCAAGAGCTGCATGTCAGAATGATGGAGGGGCTGGATCACTCATACCAGGGTGTCATCTGACTGGAAGATATCAATCTTGAGGCCTAATCTAAAGGGACATGGTAAAATATCCTTTAACATTGCTCTTCCATCCTGCCTCTGTGTCTCCCCTGCTTCTGTCCCTTTCACAGCTGAAAATGTGCGTAACCTTCATTGTTGGACCTCAATCGACCACACTCATTTTCACATCCCATTTCCTCTGTCTCCAGCACTGACAGTCAAATTATGATGGGTAAAATGGCACCTCGACACATGGCATTTAGCACAATTTGTCACCAAATTGTGCAAGAAAAAGGAGTAAAAGAAGCAGAAATTACTACATACAAATATGGCTCAGATATACAGTATGTTGGAATCAAAAGTGAATTCAGCCAAGACATGTTTTGGAAAGCTAAAATGATATGTTAAAGTCAAACTTTCGGTATAGCCTCATTTTATTTGTGAAGATAGAAGATAAAATTTTAATCCTCACCAGTTAAATGGGAGAAAAATATCCTGGGGCAAATTGTGTTGTCATGTCTGGTCATGTTGCCTCTGTCCTGTGCTCTTGGTCTTTTTCAGTGTGGGATTCAGGCAGCTCCTCAGCAAGAGCTAAGTTGTCTAACTTTTTAGTTTATCGGCATTTTTTCAAAAGTGATATAAAATAACAAAATACTGCTTGTACCATATAATTCAATAATGTTTCCCCAGTAAAACTGTACCAATTTGGGTATTTATCTTCATTCACAGAGCAGCTGCCTTTCAGCAATAATGTGAGATCCAGCCTGATAACATCTGGCTCTCTTCTGATTTGGGAATGGCTTGGGATCACCCAGAAGGAGCTGTAGAGTGTCACTGGATAGAGGGATGTCTGGGTTCCCCTGACCTATGTTGTCGGGGGCTTTATAACATTAATTGGGTAACCCATGGCAAACCACCCCTATTATACATAAAAACTCTGGAGCCAAGTTTCCCTTGCCTGGAACCAGGCTTGGAGGTGGGGCTGGAGACTGGCCATTTGCCCATGGGGCCTGGGCGGGGGACTGATTACCACTTGGTGGGGGAGGATGCTGATCAGGTTGTGTTGTGTAGTAAGGGTCTGCTGGGAAAGTCTGGTGGATTCTCTTGTCAGAAAGAGCTTCAACTCCTATTTGCAGCAGAGCTTCAACTTCAACCTACGGCAGGAGGTGAGGTGGGGGACATTGGGGGGACATCCTATCTCTGGGGCTGAGGTCGCGAAGGTGGTTAAAAAGCTCCTTGGTGGCAGAGCCTCTGCAGCATTGCATGGCCATCAGGGACAGTGCCACTGGACTGGCAGACTTGGGTGCTGGTCCCCCTCTTCAAGAAGTGGAACTGGAGGGTGTGCCTTAATTACAGGGGGATCACACTCCTCTGAATCCCTGGTAAAGTCTATTCAGGGATCCTTAAGAGGAGATTCCATCAGATAGTCAAAACTCAGATTGAGGATGAGCAGTGTGGTTTTTGTCCCAGTCATGGAACAGTGGACTAGCTCTACACTCTCATCAGGGTCTTGGAGGGGGCATGGGAGTTTGCCCAACCAGTCTACATGTGCATTGTGGGGACTCTTCTGTGGGGTGCTCCTGGAGTATGCCATACCAGACCCCCTTGTACAAGCTCTGTATGACTAGGCAATTAGAGCAATTCATAGCTGAGCGTGAAGCGGTTGGGATGAGTCAGCACCTCAAAATTCAAAACCATGGTCCTCAGCTGGAAAAGGGTGGAGTGTCCTTTCTGGATCAGGAATAAGGTCCTTCCCTGAGTAGAGGAGTTCAAGTATCTCATGGTTTTGTTCACGAGTTGGGGAAGGACAAAATGGGAGATCAACAAGTGGGTCAGTGCAGCATCTACATTAATGTGGACTCTGCATCGGTCTGTTATGGTGACCAATTATGAGCCGAAAGACGAAGCTCTTGATTTACCATTCGATCTACATTCCAACCATCACCAATGGTCCCGAGCTGTGGGTAGCGACCAAGGAATGAGATTGTGAATAAAAGTGGCTGAAATTGGTTTTCTAGCAGTTTGGCTGGGCTCTCCCTTAGACAAGTAAGAAGCTCGGTCATCTGGAAGGGGCTCGGAGTAGAGCCGCTGCTCCTCTGCATTGAGAGGAGCCAGATGAAGTGGCTCAGGCATCTGGTTAGGAGCAACAAAGTGAATGGATGAATGAATAATTAAGACTGGCATATTTAAAGCAATGCTTATTCTTACAACACTTACGCCTTTATTTTAAGGTTATTATGTTCAAAATTATTATGATTTCTAAAAGTCATTTTTAAAAAATTCTAAATTATTCATTCCGCTGTAATGATTAGAAAGATGACCACATATAAAGCATTAAATACTGCAGAAGTGATGGAAAATTTATTCTTGGAGATGTAACATGCAGCTTGAAATTATGCTAGTGCTAAATTACATGCTGTCATGTATTGCTGGAATTTAAAATGATGAACCCACAGTAGCCAATCAGATGTGAGGCTTAGGTGATGACGGGTTTGTGTTGTGTGGAATGTTTCCTTCCCCTCTGGCCTCTCTGTGCTCCATTCAGATGGATGGCTCCACTGTTACTCTATTTCTTTTAATTAATATGACATATCCCCTGTTCGTATTCAGAGAGTAAGGAAGAGGACACACAGATGAAGGTATGAAGGAATGATTAACTGTGGATCTGTCCCTCTTTGTGAGAAATGAGCTCCCCCCATGCTCTCCCCAGTCTTCCACCACCCTCCTCTTCATTTCCGTCTCCCTTACTCTTCCTCGTCTATGTCCTCCTTAGGCTTACTTAATTTCTTTCTGCACCCTCCCCTCTCCTTCGCTTTTCCTTATCTCTGCTTCTCCTACTCTTTCTCTCCTCACCTCTCCTTCCCCCCCTGACACTCTCGGACTGTCCTCAGCCCTTGCACATCTCCTGACAGGTAGAATAATAACGCTCGTACATCACTGCCCCGAAAAGTCCAATAACCTAAATCTTCACTTGCCACACACCCCGGGACTCAATTACTTTATTGACATGTAATCTTCATAAGGGGAGAAATATTGAGCATGTAAGGTCAGCCGGTTATGAAGACATATTATCATATTATCTGCATGAGGGTTGTAGGGGCTAGGACCTGACAAAGCTAATTATAATGGTACATGTTTCAGAGCTCAGAGCGCATTATCTGCTTGGCTGCTTGGTTGAGCCACAGCTGAGGTATAGAGGCGAAGGGGATGAGATTTCAAACCTAATAGGGGCGGGATGTCATCTCAGGGCATGGGAATTAATGAAGCCAAATATTATCGACTGCACATCACAGCACTAATAACCTTGATTTGTTCATTGTATTTGTCAGGATTACCTTGCCATACTCTAATGGGTAACACATATCACAACAGAAGCAGAGCAAGGAAGCAATTCCTAAAACTGCATAACAACAACAAAAACAAAAGCTATACAGCATTAAGTCTTAAATAAAAAAAAGTTCAAATAAGCCATGTAGCTTGAGCTCTTTCTCAACCAAAATGTCACAGTGGGTTAGTAATAGTAGACAGGACATTTGCCTGTAGCTGTGTTATCAGTTCTCTGCCAAGGTTCTCTTAACATCATCCTTTTTCTTTTCTCTGACACTACTACATAAAGCACAAATAATATCATAACAAAAAAAAAAAAAAACATTGCCTTGATAACAGAATTTTTTGAGTGGAGGGTGTAATTAAAAGAGAAAAAATTATCAAAAAGGTCCAAGTGTGTCATTTTAATCAACAACATAATAGACCAGAGAATAAAAATAACAGTTGGCTAGCCCTGAGACACTGCATCTTAGGGTCATAGTGGAAGCAAACAAACATAGAATCCCACTGCTAGATATGTTCATTTCTCTTCATCCGATATCATCATGCCTTCTTATTATTTTGTTATCCAATTGCCCAAATCCTCAAATTTGGCTTACAGTTGTAGAAAATGCTCATTTGGTGTGGAGTAGTTTGCCACTGCTGCCAAAAGGTTATCTGTTAACACTTGCTAATGGTTTCAAGCGAGGAGACATATTTTAGCTTTCGTATGCTGCTCTGCAGGAATTCAGTACTCTACACAACAATTTAAAAAAATGTACGTGTTTGCACTAAATTAATTATTTAATATTAATATGTACCCAGTTTCTTAAAATGAACCTATATAAAATCTTTATGTTTCAACCAATTTTTAAGGAAGGTTGTGACAGCATTATCTAAATATTAAGCTGATAAGACCTACAATATGCACAAACTGCTCCCAACTGTTTTATATATGAAAAAGAAAAAAACAAAACAGTCTACTATTTCTATTCCTGCTTGTTTTCTTCAGAAGGATGTGGAATGAAGCAAAAAGCTCTTTAAATCACAGTGATCTGGAGTAAATTCATGTGTAAAGAGGAAAAAGAAAAAGATTCAGTCAATTCAATTATCTTGCTCTGCAGCGACATAACATGCCAGAAACAATTTGTGAATCAAATTATGATGGTGAAATAACTTGTCCGCTCATATTATCATGACAGAGAAACCTGTTCTGTCTGTTTAAAGAGACTTAATAAGCAAATCAAAGTGACAGATTAAAAGGTTGTTTTGGACTTGCTAGCATTTCAGTGACCCTCGCTCTTTTCACTCTAGTTGAGCCAAGATGTTGATGCCTCTATGAACCATAGGACCCACTTCTTCCTTTAACTGAAGGCTCCCCTTTTATATATTTAGAGTTAAAATGCACATCAGTATAACAAAAAATGCTTTGGCATTTATATGCATTTGACCCTCTGGACTTTGAGGCAGGGCAGGACGAGCTGACCCTCAAAAATTACTGTGCAAGATGTCTCTGTGCTTGGTTTAGGTCTGATATGGTTCATTCAGTTGCAGAAGGAATCTGAAGAAAAAAAGTTCACATCCATAACACTGAAATCCAAGCATAAGGGATAATGTCCTTCTATTTCCTTTACAAGCAGCAAAGTAAAACGTGATTTTCACACATTGTGATGCAATGAATAATATAAATGGCACTTAATGTGAGCTATGCTGATCTCTGACAATAGTTTGTGTTCAGACATCACAGCTTACTTTCTCCCAATTGTGTACTGATGCTGAAGCAGTTGACAATAAATCACTGAAGTCACCAGAGTGAATCCAGAGAGTGTGAAAACAGTTTAGACAATGGCCCAGTGGAGCTTACCATAATTGACAGATGAGTTCAGTTCTTCTCACAGCAATGGCTTGAGCATTGATGATACCTGGGAATGAATGTCTTAGTGTGTGATGTTTCAGGACCCAAAACACTGTATAGAATAGTGACTGCATCTGTGACTGAATATTTGCATTACACTTGAAATGTTCAGGCAGTAGAACTGTAAATATCACCCTCTTTTAGTAACTTTGTCACAGCTGAAATGTTGTATGTATTGTGTCGGGTTACTGCTAAGCACAGTGTTGTCAAACTCATGAGAAATTGTTAATCGTTCATGGTTCGAAAAGTTTTCTTGAGTCACAGTTTGCAATTTTTATTATATTACTTTTGCAATATGCAGCCCCTAGAGCATTTTGTTTTATTTTCACTCTAAAAAATTTAATTTTCCAAAAGAAATACAATAAATTTCTAGTTTAAAATTGTGTTTACAATATTCCAAGATTTTTCAATACATGTCTGTTAGTACTTCATTCTTCATTTAAATCGAACCACTGTAATCCCACATTTTATATAATACATAAAGCAAAATATCCCATACTAATTAATATCTAACTATATACTACATTTTGTATTGATTATCTGAGAATCGATATTTTTGACAACAGTGGTGGGGTAAAGTAGAAGGAGGTTTTGGATAATGCTTTTGACTTCCATTAACAACAAATTTGATTTATTTCATTGTATAAAACTTGCACTTTGACTTTGCGTGCTTGGTAATTGTTGAATTTACCCAGTGCCTTTTGAAAGTACAGGCAGTTGCTGCACTGTGAGAGATCTGTTGTGGTGTGACATTAATTTAGCAAAACCCATGCCCACAGCAAGTTCCTCATGCAAAACAAGAAAGGTTTTAAATGAATCAATTACCATTTCAAGTATGGTGAACTTGAAATCATTATGTTGAAAATAAAACCAAAATTTTGTGAAGTATCTCTTCAAATTTATGTGGAACTGTCACATCAAGTTACTTCCACAACCTCATGTACTTCCAGCATACTAAAATTCATCAAGTTCATTTAAGTTTTACAAAATCAAATCATTCCAATTATTTGTACTCAGTAACAAAAACTTGAGTTTGCATTTTTTTAAGTAAAGCCAACTAGTTACTTTTTACAGTGTACTCCATTGAAATTAAAAGTGCTCTTCAAGCAAATCAATGACAAATATAGCTCTGTTGCAATGCCTGGCATAAACATTCAGTGATATAGGACAAGAAAGCTGCAACATAAACAAGAAACTGAATGAATTCAAATTTAATTTCTTTGAATCATTAAGTATATCCATTATCCTAGCATTAGTGTCTGCATTCTAGTCAAAGTAGAATTTATGAGAAATGACTTGATTAAGATATATAAAGCTAAATAAACTAACATGATAAATAATTCTGTTAACTGTTATACAATCCAAAACACAAAGCATCGTGTAACTCTTTACAAAACATGCCTGGCAACACACGATAATTACAAACCTTCAGGGCTTACTATGATCTGATCCTGTCCCCTTTAGAATGACAAGTCATCCAGCATCTGCCTGCATGCTAGTGGCTATTCATCAGAATGAAAGGTAGCAAGCCCCCTCATGCAGACAGATTCAGCCTGCTTGGCAAGCAATTTGTTACAAAGGGGACTGAAACTGAAAAAAAAGCACCCAACATCCATCCTGCTGTAAAAATATCCAAAACCATCTGGAAGCTAACCCCTAACTTAAATTATAATGATGGACTCCCACCTTTGGAAACCATGAAGGCTACAGAAACCTATCCCGGAATTTGTCTAAAAGTATGACTTGAAAGCATATACCGCATATCAGTTATCCTGAACCACAACCACAAATCACAGCAGAAACTTAGTGTTGCTGCATAAGAATCAGAGCTGATTGCAGCAGACGTATCCACTTCTGAGGATTTATGTTGTGCTACCTTGCTGAGAATGACCAGTGTAACTGGGAAGTAGACCAAGGTCCAGAGCACCAGCAGTATGTTTTTCCAGGAGGGCTGGGCTGGTTTGGCAGAAACTCATGTCCTTGTCTAGCTGTCTGACACATTAGGAGAAGCAGCCAACAAACTTACATCTGTTTGTGCCTAGTTTTAATGAGTCAATCCAGTTGGTTTTGAATTATTACAAAAAAAAGACAGGTTTGTCTGCAATGGTCACAGACTGTAAAGATTTAGGTTCCATATTTTCCTGCTGTTGAGAATATTGCTCAGTTTGTCATAATGTAGTATTTTTTATTGATCATAGATGGAAAAGTTTGAAAGAATAACAGTGAACATCCAAACTGACTGGGAAAATGTGAATAATGATTTAAAAACATAGTAGCACCAGACTGACTCACCTTTAGGTAAAGAATGCCCAAACTCATTGGGGAACTCTTTTGCACGTCATAATGAAACTACTTTGACTGCTTCAGTCAAACAAATCGAGATTTAAACTTGACTGAAACAACCCTTATTAAGGCAAAAACATCCCAGAGAGAAAACTTACTTTTATACCAGCAGTAAAGGAACTAGCAAATTTCTTGGAATAGCTCAGAAGCTGACAGCAGTTCTTTCTTTCTACTTTAAATTTTTACTGTATACGCCCAACATCAGTTAAGAACTCTAGACACTCAGGAGACTCTTTCAGCTACATCAAAAGAAAAGGTAAAAACAATGGTGTCACTGACATTTCCCCAAACCCAGCACAAACAGAATTATTCACACGCTGCAAAAGGAGTGCCATCCGATAGCGGAGAGATAATGACACTTGGTGGAAGGCAGCTTTCTCCGAGCAGTTTAGAGTTGGCTCGTCAGACTTTGGCAGTCAAGCCTGTCATGGAAGTTGAGGAGGCTATCTTGGCATTTTAATCTAGGCTGCCCCTAAAACAGAGAATGTGGAGGTGATTTCCAGGGCTAGTAATAACAAGGACAGCACCCCCCCCCCCCCTCAAAAAAAAGAGGATTGCAGGCCCAGTTTGCCTCATTCCCTCATTTATCTCCATAGGCCTGGCTTAAATGAATATTCATGTTGCTAAGCCAATCCACTCCTGGGAAGGATAATATTGCATCATCTGACTCCAATAAAGGAAATAGAGCCTGTCCTATACAAGGGGAGTATATACTACTGTGATATGTAGCAGGAGCTATGGAATAATGTGACTGGGACTGTATTTAAAGCTCTTGTTTATTCCACACCAATCCAGGTATTACTATCCTATTTTCTTTTCAAATAAAACATAAATATATCAAATATAATAGTAACCAAATCACTTTGGATTTCACTATTAGTTATTAACAATAACTGCTTTGTTTGTATATAACTTAAGTCATAACCGACTGTGGAAGTGGAATTACTCAAATTTTGACCATATTAGTAGGGCAAAGGCTTACTAAAAGACTAAACATTATTATTGTTTCATAAACATTCAATGCAATCTTGGAAATTAAGCTGTGTTCAAATATAAATACACTATACACATATATATATATATATATATATATATATATGTATAGTGTATTTATTGTACAAATAGTTCTCTATTAAATTTAGCAAAGAATAAAAAGGTGGAGAGTGAAAATACGCGAGTACTCTAAAATCAATAATAAAGTACTTGGGTAATTGCACTGTTGCGGTACATTGTTGTCCTTCTTGGCTAAATCTCCTCTTTGAGGTTTCAGCTTTTATGACTGCATTGTGATTTACATGACATCATCTGAGATGTCAACAAGACACACAGTCATTAAAAGCTCAACTTGGATACCTCATAAGTTCAACAACTGGCAAAGAACACAAGGAAATAAAACCTTCACATAGTGACGAGTGCTTGAGAAACATTTTTATGAACTCAGTACCTGGGAAGAAGGCCATGACTTTACTTTGTTAATGCAATAGAGTTTTGTGTAGAGGCTCGGTCTATAAGCTGGCAAGCCAGTCTGTATATATCATTCTCTGTAACAATATTTCATGTTCTGTCATTTGTCATCGATGTTAAGCACGCACATCATCTATAGTTTGCTTTACTGCAAAAGTTTACACAAAGCAGCTCTGTAAAGAACACTCTTGGAGAGTCTGGAGGAAAAGCTTAGACTTTGCTCTTTCCTGTGGCTTATTTCACTTGTGTGAGGGCCAGTGTGAGTCTTTTTGTTTAAGAATGATGTTTATCAGGGGACAGATTCTGCTGGTATAATCATTACGAAGCTGACTGAAACGTCTTGCAGAGCACATACATATTGTCTAAAGGGAGATGTTGAAGGTGCTCTGTCTTTCCTCACAAAACTCCAGAGAGGACATTTCCATGCTTGTAGAACATGCCAAGGCAGCCCAAACCAGAAGACTGTCAGCAGAATGATGAGTGTTTTCATTTGAGCTACAGAGTGACATCAAACAGAGCTGAGGTATCACTCAGGATAAGCATGGAAAAGAAAAACGACATGCTGTGACACATCGAAGCAAAGAAACAGATGTCTGAGGTAATGAATCAATTAATTTACAAAAAAAAGAAAAATCTTGGAACACTTGTCTTCATTTACAAAGACAAAGCAAGACCTTGTGATAAAAGTCATGCACCTAATCCATACAGTGATAAACAAAACATTCAGTTCTGGCTAATACGTGAGCGACACTGAATAGACATGGGGGAACAGTATGTCTGCTTTGGCGCATTAACATCCTTTAAAGCCATCAAACTCACTTTTAGTTTTACTTAGTGTGTTGAGGAACATTAAGTCACACCAACAACCTTTTCCTTCATTATGACAACAACTAAGTTTCAACACTAGCAGTTTAGTCATCCATTAGTCATATATCCCATCCAGATGTCTGCTGCAGCAGAGAAGGGGAGGAGAAGATAGCAGCAGGTGTAGATCTATCTGAGCCCAGCTGAGCTCTAAAAGGCAGTGCTTAGCACCCACAGCTCCGTCATCTGGCCTCTCCCCTGTCTCCACCAGCCTCTCGACAGCCCATTCCTCATCATTTACCCCTTTTTGGCAAAGCCCAGAGCCCTTCTAATGGGCTGCTCTGAATGCTTCCAGATGTTTGTTTATTTGTTGTGCAGCAACTGTAAAACAGTTTACTCTTTGCTTGGATCTGTTCCTGTTTTTTTTATGTTTTTTCTTTGGTTTTATTTTTGAGGGGGAGGAGGTAGAGAGAGCTAGGAGTGTTGCTGGAGTTGCAGTGTAGATCACCTCGACATGCAATGAAAGCCAACTTCCAAACAAATGTGAGGTGCCCCATGAGTGTCATCAGGAAAGTTTTTTTTTTTTTTTTTCTGCTGCTGCTGTCCTTTTGGGATTTAATAACAGTTGTGCACCACTTAAGATACATACATACAAATAAGCTGGAAGCAGGCCCAGAACAACAAGATTAAAAGGACCCTGGGCTTCTACTGTATAGCAGGCATATTTCTTTGTCTGATCACTCTTTTTGTAATAAGATATTTGTTTTATCTACTACTGTCACTGCTGAGGGATATTCTAAACAAATTTAATTTTAAACTTAAAAATGGCTAATAGTGTCTTGACATGGTTGCTAGAATATATGCATCTACAGATAAATCAATAAAAAAAAACATATTCCTAAAATGTAGTTATGATTAAATCTTTGACACACACAAAAAAAATGAATTTATTAACATTTTATGGCTGAAACAATAATTTGTCATGGTAAGACATAACTATGTGTCTTACTGTGTGTGCGGCTGTTGTTAACGGTTTGGTACAGACCAGTCCTCATGAGGTTTCAGTGTTCTTAAGGCTGGGACTCCATTTTGGGCTGCTAGATTTAGAGCTGAGTTGGCAGTTGGACCAGCACTAAGAGTTAGAGTCAAGGTGACAGTAGCGGAGGATCCTCAGGCCTCTCTGCCAGACTGTATACTCCACTCCACTTTGTGTCACGTCTTCACCAAAACACACTAAAGCCCCCACCATACTCCTTCACTTTGTCTTTTGTCTAGTTCTAGCTCTCTGTCTACTTTTCTCTAAGTCTCGTCTTCTTTCTTTATTTTCATCTTCTTGCTGACTTGTCCTCTCTCCTTTTAGTCTTCCCTTTTGTTTTGTCAACCTATTTATCATCAGATGTTGTCTGTACAACTGTGGTGTAGATTTCATGGCCACAATAGAACATCTCTTTGCCAACTGTAATCTCCCCTCCCTCCTACTTCTCTCTCTGCTGCCTTGTTTTACTTTGTCTCCTCCACATTGATTCCTCCACCAGACCAAGACAGGAGCTCTGTCCTTGGTTTTTACTCCTCTCTCCCTGGGCAGCGGCCTGCCAATGCTACCTTCCTCTGGGAGCTCCTTGCTGCTGTAATTACCTCTGGCACCCAGGCTCTGGGGCTTTCACACAGGTGACATGGTGGAGGGGTAGAGTGCAGAGGGCTGAAAGGAGGAAAGGGAGATTCTTTCTGTGCAGCTGACATGGGGACGTCAGGAATGCAGCTGATCTGAGTGTCACTACTGGAGTCTTGATAGAATAAATGGCATCTCCTGTTCTACTTAAAAAAAACAAAAAAAAACAAGATTACTTCATTAACTTTAGAACAACTGTTGTTACAAGCCCAAACTGCACTGAGTGTGCGTCAAATACAAATTGTTTTGTATGTCATGTACAGAGGGTGGTTTCTTAACATTATAACACAAAAGGAATACCTCACAGGGCAAAAAGCAGTTGTAGTTGCACAAATAGGATATAAAGCATGACCAGAACACATACACAAACAAACAATAAGTCAACATACCTTGTGTTAATGAAAAAACAGCATTGAAATGAACTATGCAGAATCATGCAGCACTCTGTTTCACTCCTATTGTTTATATTCCAAGTTTTTACCAGTAAACATTGGAATTACTGTCTGAATAATTTTCTGTGTTGCAGCACCGTTGTGACATTACTTTGTTTTCTTTAAATGAGGACCTGCTGTGACCATCTCCCACACATAAAGAAAGCTCAAATATGTTTAAGAAATGCAAATAAACGTTTTGTTTAAAAAAGAGTGGGGGTAGGGGCTTTCAGGTAGGGATATGAAGTGGAGGTGAAGGGCGAAGATGAGGGCTGTGTTATCTAAGACTGCAGTACTGTATCATAAAAATAACAAATGGAGACTGTCATTGTTGCTCAGATCTTAGACAGAGGGGAAAAATATTTCATGTGTCAGATCCCCTCACCTTTAAATGGGCTGTTCTTAACATGTCTGATTTTGACAAAGCACAAGGCTCTCAGTCCTCACATCCGATGAGAGCTGCCACCATCCTGGTTTTCATGACATGAATATGTCCTTGGCACTATAAATGGGCCCTGTGGCTTACTCTACTCTGTATAGGGACTCTTATTGCTAATAAGTCATGCTACCACAGTGGTGGTCAGTATATTACTGTCAAACAAAGATGGACAAAGGTTCTGATTTAAAAAATAAAGCCACTGTGAGAGGGCATGGGGAGGGGTGGGTCTTAAATAAACATTTTATCTATGGCCAACAGGGGGAGGCCCCTGAGGTTGCCAGTAAGGAAAAATGGTCCCAGTTGTCTTGATTTGTAAGCCCAAAGAAAATTTTCTTAATGAGTCTTTGGTCTTTATTTTTTAGCTCAGCTTGTTATTTCATAAAGTAATTATCATCATGTTAAATCATATCAACAATTATATCAAATCATATCTTCTAGAAAGCAAAAAAGAGGAGGTGAAGGCAATGTGATCAGACAATATAAAAAGAACAAATAGCCTTCTTCTGGTCTGGCTGCTGTTTTGTGTTGAACAAATTTGCTTTGCCAGAATGCGGACAAAGATTAGTGTGAGCCCGCAAATGCGACCACGCTTCTATGGAAGTTAGAGGCAGACCAGGGCGGCCCACAGACCCAGGCGATCAGGTACAATCCCGGAGCACAAACCCAAAGCACTCCACCATGAAGACTACCTCGGACCCTTCCAGTAGGTGGAAGAAAATGGCCCCAGTCAAAGGCCCCCATATTTACAGGGCAAAGGCCCCGGAGGGTGAGGATTGGCAGCCGCCAACCCGTCAGGCACTGGCGATCCAGAGCAAAGGGCCCAGGGCCCCAAGATCCTAGAGGCCCCCCAGAGGCAGAGGGGCCGCATCTTGCCCAGGAGGACCACCACCAGCGTGGGCCAGCACCTACCCCAATGTTCCAGCCGCACACCCCGGGATCCAGGGCACCATCGACCACTTCCCCATCCCCCTACACCCCTTTCCTCCCTCCTCCACCCACCCATTATCCCCATCTATCCACCCCAGAACCCCTCACTCACAGCTTCCCATGCGTTGTGCCCACAAACACTCACTTTCACACAGCCACATCACCAGCAGCTGTGTGAGACATCCCCAGTGGATCAGAAGATAGCAAGCCCCAAATTCTGCCCCCACCATATTATTGTCGTCATGTGTCATTTATATTAAGGATGAAAGAGGGGAATTGGGTTATTTGGTTATGATCTAACGTATCTTTGCAACTAAATTAATGTTTTTAAATACAAGAAAAGGGTGCTTATGCAACTGGGATAGTGACTATGTTACAAGAGGTAACCTCCGCTGGTAAAATGTGAAGCCTATGCGGCAGCGCAACTGATTGCAGTTCACCCCTCATTCGCTAGGGGCTGGCTCCAAAACAGAGTCAATCCCTATAGACTCTTATGTTAAAAAGACCAAAGTCACAGCAGAAATAAACATGTTTAAAGCCTGGTACAAAAAAACATTTTAAGATTAATAGGTCAAGTTTACCTTCATGACAACTGTGAGGGGGGTGAATTTTTTTTATAACTCATCCATTTTGAATGTTATTTAATCTTGAAATTCGGCATAATTAGGGGCGTGTCCTTTTGATTGACAGGTATCCAATATTTGCAGCAAGAAGGGAGAGTGCAGCATAATTGCAGTTTTTAGCCAGCTAACAGCGCCTACCTCCGTTAGCTGGTTAGCTACCATTTTTCCCATTATCTGGGGATGCTGACACACGTGACACTGCCAAGATGGTGACAGTGGGAACTGCCCAATGAGCTTCAATTCAGCTTTTTTTTTTAGAAACCTATGAATGTCCATCTTCTATATACAGTCTATGCTATGTTACTGTATTTGTAAAGCTGCATTGTAAGAGACAGAGACCCCAGCAAGTTCAAAATTCCTGTGAAGCAGCTCAAGGCATGTCTGGTACACATCTGATATAACAAGAACTCAGTTGGTGTGATCACATGACTTTTAGCAATGTGTCATAACAGTGCTTGCAATGCTTCCGCTTCATAAGGTCGCTACAGAGTCAAGCAGGCAACCTTGACCACATTACTATACCACATTACTATATGAAGTATGAAACATTTATATAAAATGGAGAGAATTTATATTTCACTTGGCCAGGTGGTCTGGAACTATACAACACACGATTGTGTCATTAAATCCAGTCTGACATATTGCTCTTTGAGCAAATCACCAAGTTTGAAGGAGTTTTTATCCACATACAAGTTTCAACTATTGTCTCCCTACGGCTGCAAAGTCTTTTTATGGTAAATATTTTACTGAATAATAAAGATTATTTTGGCAATATAAAACTCAATGAAACTAAGTTTAATGAGGGAAGTTTATGTTAAATCTCACTGAATGGAATAATAATGACTGTGGCTGATGTCTACTTTATTGTCCTTTTTACAATCAAGGAACAAAATTTAGGATTAAGTGAGCTTAGGCTCCATGCAGTAAGTAAGCCACTACTGTACTATCTGACATCCTACTAGTTATGTTAGTTAGGTTGACTAACAAAGGCAGAATTCGAGATCCATCTTGCATCCTGTCTCTTCTCTGATCTCTCTCCAAGGAATAAAAGTCCAATCTTGACAATTGTCTTATCTCTCGCTCTGTCACTCTCTTGCTTTCTTTTACGTGCTTCCCCAGATAATGTCCTCTTGGGTTTCATTGCTGAATCAGTCAAGGTGCACATTCAAAACAGCCAGTGTTTTGATATCCAGTTGTTGGTATCTGATGAGGTGTCGTACAGCAAAATACAAAAATGCAGCTATGGCTTGATGATCAAGGCTGGAACACAAAGTTTCTCTTTCTAAGGATGTTGGAGGGCAATGATGGTCCCAGAAATGTGCATAATTAATGTCAGTGTGCCATTAAAATGAGTCAGAAGCAGTGATTTGTTGAAAACTTATATAGTACTACTCGGCTTGACAGCTACTATGGTGTATACTATCATGGGCAACAATCTGTGTGGTCAGATGTAGACTGCATTGCAATGCTTGTTTGTGCAAGTAGTGACAACCTTTTGTGTTGTTTGATGCCATTGTGTGCTGGCTTTTAGAAGTGGGGATTATTATGAAGACCCTGACAAAAACAACATAATTTTGTATCAGTTTCTGTATTTTTAATTACTTTTTACTCCTTATGGCCAGCTTTGTTAGTCAACCAACCTAAAAGCCATTTAAGCGATATTTCTAAGTTATTTGGAAAATGGGGAAAAAAAAGACGACTCCACATGACATTTTACAAAAAAATCCTTGTTTAAGAATTCATTTGTAACCTACCTTGCAAAATGATAATTTATGTAGGATTTAGCTATGCTATTGTTATTAATAAAATACACAATAAAATCTTAAAAAGCAGTAAACCCCATTCTGACCAGAATGCTAAACAAAAAGTTTAGGGTGAAATTTTTGATATGTGTGGTATGTAGCACCTGATTCAAAGTGCCTTTGTTTATGTTTGGTTATTAAAACATATAACATGTGGGGATATCTACTGAAATGAAACTAGACATTGTATTTAAACTGAGTTGAAAATAATCCACAAAAGCTGTCCTTCATGATTTATTTAGAACTTTGTATCTTTTTATTGAATATGATGCATTCTTTCTAGAGTGTAAAGCTTGATGCTAAGAAGTTATTACATAATTAAATAAACAGACCACATTGGGTCAATATGAGGCCTAATCAATGTCTAGAAATCATCAGATCAAGGATATTTCATCTTGTATCTGCACTCTGTGCCCCTAAGCAGCATTCAGATCTTATTTACTAGAGATTACTACGATTTATTCCCACTATCAACACATCACATTATATAAGATGAGATCAATAAGAATGGATAGCATAACTTCAACTAAGTCTCAAGTTCAACAGATTCCCACTCTCTGCAGCTGTAGAGGGTATGACTCACATCTACATAATCCATGGGCTGTGGTTCTGAATGGGTAAACAATTTTTTTTAACTGCTTCTTATTTACAAACCTGTTGTCTAAAGATGCTATAAAGACAAAAAAAAAATTCTCCTTTTCTTACCTTTGTGGTTCCTGGCATCTCTGGATCCCCGTGGAAGAGGGGTGTAGGGTAGTGGGCAATTCTCAGATCCTGCCTCATTAGGCATCTTAGAGAAGGAAGGCACACAAAAATGAAAAATTAGAGACAGAAAATAAAGATGTAGACTGTACTTTATTTAAGCAAGCTTTTGATTAAAGTTATCTAAAAATGCAAGAAAGGACCTCTCCACACTGCATTTAAAAGAAGAGCAATAATAAATACTCATCTCTTTAACTGGCTATATTATTTCATGTTCTATGACTGCAATGTGAGACAAATATGTACACAGATTCCTGGATGCACATCTGGAATGAGCTACTGATTGTGAATAAAGTCAGACATTCAGGCTAAACAAGTGTGATGCATTTCTGACAAAGAGAAAACAAAGGCCTCACTCTCACACAGCACTCACAAACAGGTCAAGGGGTTTTGTATTGTTATTCTTTGGTGCACTTTCAAGGTCCAAAACATCCTTTTCCCTTCCCCTAGCCGTTTAGGTAGTGGAGCAGGCAGTTTATCATGACACAGCGATATCTGATGCCTTTGCAGAAATACTTTCCTTTCCTGCAGGAAGGAATTCACTGGACCTTTAATCATAGCAAGAAGCTCAACTGACAAATACATATTAGAGATGGTTTGAAGCTGCATTTTTTCCCACCTTTATTGTTGTTCCTCTACATAGCCATGCATAACCTTGAGAAATGGAATGGTCTGCACTGTTAAATGGAACCATATTCTTCATGGGCAAAGAGAGCAATGTGAATTGAAAACGATCACATGATGTGCTTTCAGATAGCATCTCTGAAAGGCATTAAGGTCTGGCCAGCATGTGTCTCATATTACACCAAGGAGGAAAAAGTCAAAATAAGCCTATTCTGAGGCCTTACTACCTATAAAGTATACTGGGGAACCATGTGGAACCATGTGTTTGAAAGAAACAGCTTGGAATAGGAATATTGTTGTGACAGCAGACCTGCTGCTCTCAGCTTCTGAAGTGGCTTAAACCTGTTAACTTATATCAAAGTACATTTGATGTGTTTGGGTAGAATGGGTAACACAAGAAGTAAAACAACTCAAAATGAAAGTTTGGACACACTTTCTTATTAAATCCAATGGAGAAATGTGTCCAAACTGATTTCAGTGAATGAATAACAGATTCAACTGCCAAATTATCATAACCCATCCTTATTAAAAAAAAAAAAAAAAATCTTCAATTTACATTTTGTCATTTGGCTTTAAGGATATAATCGATACTTCCCAGTTACATACGAAGAGTGTCAATGGCAATTATTACAAACTGAAGTGAGAAGACAGGAATTGTCTGATCCATTTGCTTGCGAGTTATGCTTCTGCTTGCCTCATTTCCTGCTCTGCTTCAAAGATCACAACCATGGGCCTCTTCAGGCCTGCTTGGTCCTCTAAAGCCCCTCCTAATCCTGCCGCTTGCTCACAATTAATCATCAAAGTTGCCAGATTAACAGCATCAAGTAAAGATTATGTTAGGGGGGTATTGGTGGAAGTTGAATACTAGATAGAGCTTAGGGCTGCCTTCACACCCTAGTTTTAGTCCTTTAGGACAGCCTCCTTGCTTTCAGGCTCACCACCCACCCAGTTGCAACACTATGCAAAGCGTCATGTGTTCACCTCCTCAACATCGAGCCTACTTATCACATACCCAACCCATTCAGTATATGTGGTCCTTGTCACTTCTTCTACTAACCGGCATAATTATTTTACCCTTCCCACACAATGTCAATTAGCCTGCTTCTGCTTGTGCCAATCCACCTTTTACTTCCTTTAGACTTTACCCAGTAACTCTTAACATTTGCACACATTTTGCTTTAACCAATAACCTGTCAAAAATGAGAGTAGCAGTGATTTATTCTGGAGGAGGAGGGACACTTTTTTACTTTTTACTTCCTTAGACTAATTGACTAATTGATTATTATTTCAAGGTTTTACACAACTCTCAGAGGGGTGGAAAAACAGGAATATATATATATATATAAGGTAGCATATATCATATTATATTTTTTCCCCTCTTTTCTAAACCACTTTTTTTCCCCCAGTTCTGGTCTTGATTTTTCTAGTTGTGCCAACACTGAACAGAGGGAGGTGCTGCTGTGTCGTCTATTTAAGACTCTCCTGGACCCGCTTTTCCTTGTTCAGTCTTTGCTGTCCAGATTAGTCTGCTCATCAAGCTGAGCATTGTTTTAATTTGCTGGGCCTGGGGCATATGCTGAGTGTTCACATCATTATTGTCTCTGTGCAATGTGAGTTATCACCACAGCTTATGATAATGTGGCACAAATTTACAGGCTGGGGAGCACCATGGATTCTGTGATAATAAAGAGTGGACAGAGGGGAGAGGAAGGAGGGAGTGAGAGATGAAGAAAGTGTGTGTGTGTGTGTGTGAGTGTGTGTGTGTGTGTGTACACGAGAGCAAGAGACGAAGAGACAGAAAAATAGGTGGTAGAGAGAAAAAGCTCTGTTGGATGTCATTATGAAAGATGATTCCTATACTGGATAATACATCACACTAGTCCTGTCTGTCTTCTCATTTTCAGTGTTGTTATGCGAATAAATGCTGATAAACCCAGAGGCAATAGTGATTATTACTTCCAACATATCACCATGAGAGAGGGAAGCAGGAGGAGAAAGGCAGGGGAGGGGTGGAAAAAGAAGAGAGGCAAATCATAAAGAAAACCCTGCAATGCCCAAACCACCTCCACTATGGGGATCTTGAAAATACGTGACACAGAAAAGTGAGTCAAGGCACAAGCATCTAGATTATGCTTCCAGATGCCACAAAGTTTACAAAGTTTTGCAAGATTAGGTGCTGATTACATATCTTGCTTGGTGATTTATTACAATATACCCTGCTGGGATCAGATGATGTAGGAATATTTCTCAAAAATTAAATCAAGATACTGGATGTCACAATAGAAGTACATAAAGTAACTGGTATACACTGTGTTTTACACACTGCTTTCCTCTTCAACCGCCCCGGCTATAACCAGCTCGTCCTGACACAGCTGGTTCCTGCCTCGCCTCACCTCACCTCCTTAAGACTGACCAGCAATACAATCTAATTACAGCCGCGCTACAGAGGGAGACCAGTGTAAACACCAGCCCTTTTTATCTCCTTATACATCTGGACAAGTAGACAAAGTGCTAAAAGGAAATAAATGTGGCCTGACAGCCACATCAAAGAGTTCAGCCAGAGGCTTACTGCTACTTAGGGCATAGGAATGTTGTTGCTAAGCATCAGCCCGCAACCTATCAGGGTGCAAAGAGGGCCCTGTCCTGCCTTAGAGAGGGAAAAGGGGAAAAGAGAGAAATGAAGAGCAGAGTGAGGGAGCGGGAGGGCGAGGGGTGGGGGGGCTGACATTGAGGGGAGGCTAGGGACTCAAGGAGATTTTTGTAGCTTAAAGCAATTGTTGGAAGAAACAAGTCTTCTGTTTTGTTTTCTCTTGACACCATTTCTGCTTTTTGTGCTTGCAAAAGACATGTATAAAAATGTCTTTTGATATCTTTTCTCTTTGGGTCTATATCAAAATATTTCTTTTGTGTCTGTGCATGGAACTTTTTTCACATCTTGTCTCTATAAACTGGTGCTGCTTTCTGATCATGTTAGAGATCAGAAGAGACACAACTTGTGAACTTATTTGAGTCAACATTTAATGCCGGCATGACACTTTTATTCCTTTACTGGGTGATTTTTTTTTTTTTTTTTTTTTTTTTTATGATTCATGTTTCATACTTCTGAAGTTCGGGGTTACAAACAATACAATTTTTTGAAACAAACAATGGAAAATGAATAAGTAGCAGTGGCTCTAGGGTGTCTTACAGCATGTAATTGCAATGATGAAATAAAAAGTAATTTGCATATTTTTAAGACATAAATCTAATTAGAACAAAACATTGTATTTAATTTTTGTACTGCAAACAGAGCAACATATGTTGAAGTAAAATCAGTTAGTACATATTTTGCAATTATATCTATAAGGGAAAAATTTGAATGTGTGACATCACAAGTCAAATGTTTAATGACATTTCACATCTGAAGTTAATGATTGTGATGTAGGAAAGCAATAAAAGACTAAAGAGTTTTAAATTGCTGTTGTGTAAAGGAAAAAAAAAGTATTAATTCTGTTTTCTTAGGTAATGGAAGAAAGAAAAACATTTGATGTAATGGTGCCTGCACTCGAAAGCAGTACAGCTGTTTTTCACTCAGCAGGATGACTGCTGAGCGTGTGTTTAATGATTAACCAGTTCTACTCCAATGAACTTGCACTGAGTAAATGTATCATATGATCACTGATCACAAGAGCAACTGTTCTGATGTTTCGCTCGGGGCACGAGGCACATGAAGTGAACCAGCAACAGTAAAACCTGCAGTTCTGTGTATGGCTAAGCGTCAGGCAGGCAAAGGTTGAGTGCTGCTGGACGTTAATCATCCACAGCGATGACTCATAGATGGTAATAAGGCTGTGTTTGTTTTTCGGTTGAAATTTAAAAAGTCACTTGACCTTTCCGTTGAGTACCTAGCAGAGCAAGTGTCAGTGATTTAAAGCTTACATTACAGGTATGCTGCACAATTAGCTGGAGGCTTTTTCTTATCTTGCTGAAGTTTGACCTTTCCATTTGTACAGATTCTAAAGACACAAAAACAAAAATATAAAATGTTGTATATATTAGCCAAAACAATGATCAAATGCCTTGCTCAAAACTTTTACATGAAACTTAACTGTTTTAAAATTTCCATAAGCACAAAACTACTTTTATCTACAAAACAGGAGAGGCAAGTTCTACCTTTAACAAAAATAATTTTGTCATACTTTTGCCTTATTTAACTGCTTTGGAAAGAAATATTTTCATCTTTCCTTGTTCAATGCAAACAACACACACACACAAAAAGCTACAGCAACTTCGGAGTGTGACATATCATAAGGCTTTCTGTTCCGATTAGGGGCTGTAGCTAACGTCAGGGCTGTTTTCTAGAGTGTAGGATGTTAAATTATTGAAGACTCAGGGAGCAGGCCTGTCACACGGGCTTGTCTAGAATGTTTCCTATGCAATTAGACGCTGAGAGACATTTGAAGAGGACCCACAAAAAGAGCCACAAAAAGTGACATGTGAACTTAAAGGAAATTAGCTCTTCACACAAGTGAAATGTGAAGGTTACTTAGCAATGCTTAACTCAGACTGCAGCTGTGTGAAGTGTGTGTTTGACTCAGCCCCGCTACGAAGACTGCGATTTTCTTTACTTTGAGCCAGCTTCAGTCAGTAAGATCACAGAGGGAATGAAAACTAATTTTGACTCAAGGCACATGGAGAGAGAGATAGAGAGAGAGAGAAAAAAAGAGAGAGAGAGAGGAAAAAATCACCCTGAGATGTGTTGAAATAATGAGATCTCTTGATGTTTTCTGGGAAGATATGGGATGATGCAGACAGATGCGCAACTCACATCTTCACCCAAGGACACAGACGCACAAACACCCGTTGAACATTAAGCCACAACTTCAAAACACACAAATTTGCATGTGTGCACTAACTCACATAAAGAACCCCCCCCCCACAACACACACACATGAAATACTGAGGCAAATATACTTGAATGTTTGTTTTGCATTCATGTATTAACATAAACTGATTAGTTTATTGATACTGCTGCTGAGTTGTATGATGTAAACGCAGTTCATCTTTAGTTAATAAATTTAAGAAATCAAATACATTTATTTCAATCACGGGAAAACAGTTTCCTAGTGTTGGGATACTTAAGCTGTTACAGACTAATAAAATCTAGTGAAAACATACGTAATAACAACAAGGCTACTGAAGATTAGACTCATCTTTATTTCTATTTGAAAATATTACATGGTGACCTGTAAATACATATTAGTATGCTTCCCATCCATTTCCTCCCGCCTCCAATCCCTGACAACCTTTCAAAGAAGTTTCTCACATCCCCATCTCTGAGTTCTACGTAGCAGTGATAACGCTGTCATCTTCCACACCTATCATAACTCTCAGGCAAACGACCCAGATCCTCTTTCATGAGACAGAACCCTCTGCGGGCCTGTAAGCTGTATCATTACGCCATGTCATCTTTATAGCAAGGAGCAAAGCCTGGCTCTCTAATTACACTCTTACTCCATTTACCCAGACAAGGACAGAACAGCAGGGAAACAAAGCATTAAAAATGGAGTGCTTCCCCCTTGCTCTATGGATGCCTGTGTTGTACTGCTGGTGGCCGTTGTTGTCCCCCAGTTGATGTTGTTTCTATAAAAGCTGCGGAGGAGCGATAGCAAAGGGCACACGCTACCGTGCGCCTTCATCTCCTCCCCTCCTTGACTTTACCACCTCCTCCCCTCTTCAACCCTTCCCTCAAAAGGACTTATGAAGGTGAGTGGCTAGGTGACAGGCCAGGAATAAAAGAGACAAACCAGGGATAAAAATTAAATAAAAAGTAGCTGTCTTAAACAGTAATTGCACTCCTTTGCTGAGCATGCTTTCAGATATATAAACCTGATTTACTGTCGCTGTTGCTGCCACAAATCAGAGGGCCCTCTGAGAAACACTCATGCTATGAAATTGTTTAATCTCATCAAGTTCTGCTTTCACAGCAGGCCATAAATCACAAAGTCTTTGTTATCATAGACCTCCATGAGCGCCTGTGAGGCAGGCAATGGATCGTGGGTATATATAATCTTGACTGCGCAAACAGCAGGGTCTGTGCAGCCTGAAATACTTTCATATTAGCCGCCGTACAGCTGGCGGAACACAAGCGCCCTGATGGATATCTCATTTCCTGCGCTCTGCATCTATTCCGAGCAAATTATTACTGCATAAATTTCTTGTCAACACAAACGGCCAATTAATTAAGTTAAAATGCACTCATGATCACATCTACACACCAAACAGGAGAGCTGGGGCAATTTTTCACAGAGCAAATTTACCACAGGGGTCACTGCAATGAATGATCTCAAACTTTGTCATAAAGTAGCAGACAAGCCAATATCTACACAGGAGCTGCGGTATGGAGTAACCAATGACATATTTGCATAAAGCATATTTATGTGAAAATGCTGGAGGACGACAGGCAGGGTGAGGAAATAAAGTTAACAACAACAAAACAAAATGTCTGCCACCCTCTGCCTCTCTAACATTTTATCAAAGAAGATTGGATAGAGATCATGGAAGCACCTTTGCCATTTAAGATACAAACTATACACATTTAACACAGCTCACAATCTGAATGAATTATTCATAATGTATGAGGCGTTGGGAGTTAGTGGGGGTAGGAGGTTGTCGGTTGTTTATTCAGCTTGGGCCGTTTATCAGACAGCGAGGATCCCACGGCGGGGATGAGCTCCGAGATTTATCTATGCTTGGGCTCCAAAGCAGATAAATCAAGGGGTGTAATCATGCTCTGAGTGGCCCAGCTATGACCTCGTAGTGAACTAATGACACAGGGATATCTAAGCCCCTTTTCCTGTTCCTGGGTTAGGCCCTTAGGTTAGTCCCCCTGTCAGACACAAAGTTACAGAAAGACAAGGCTTTGCGGAAAAAACGAGAGGAAACTTGAGGTCCTTCATGTCCCTTTGTCCTGTTTACACAACACCATCGTGCTGGATTGTTCACCTGCTACTAAAAATAACAGAGTTGTAACAAAGTAATGGCAAAAGACTACTGTAAAACAATGTTGGTTCAAACAATGGCAATGACTATCGATTGCAAGTACACACATAGCAAGTTCACATGCTGCTATTCACAACCGTCCGTGTAAAAGATACTGCTGTTTAGCAGAGGATGTCTCCCGTTCCCTCCTAGAGCAAAAGCTTTCTCTTGAACTGAGCCTGCTCTGATTTATCATGTCTTCTGCTAGCAGGCTGTCCGCTGATTAAGCCAGTGGAACTTTGTTTCACTCTCCTCTCTCTTTAATCTGTCTCTCAGCGAGATAAATTAGCCAGTGCCGTGCCAGCTCCTGCTCTCTTTACCTCCCTCCCTCCGTCTCTTCCTCTCCCTCTGCTTTTCTCTCTGTTTATCTTTTCTGTCTGTCACACATTGAGAGGAGAGCAGACACATCTGCTCCTACGCTGCTGCGGAAGATAGGGCTGGGCGACATCTCTGGTCAAATTTAGCTGAGAGTGTCTGTGAGTGAGAACGAGAGAATGAGTGTGTTTTTCCTGTCTTTTTCTCTCCTTGACAATATTCTGTCAAACAATCACCCTCTCCTTGGCTGGGCTTATGCTCTTTGTTGTTAGCTAATAAATCAGGGAGTATTTATGATCTGCAATCCCTATTCTTAGTCTTTTAATGGTGGCACGTTTGTGGGTGAATTAAAGCAGGGTTTTATTCACTAGGCTGTGAGCCAATGTGAGGCCTGGGCGCCTCTGCCTGTGAATGTTTTCCCTTCCCCACTCTTGCCTGGGTGGTAAATCATACTCATTGTCAGGCAGTGCTAAGTTAGTGTACGTCATTGGGGAGAGCAGGAAGCATTGGACATAATTCTGTCCGTCAGTTTAATTTATTGTATTGGTAGCTTTGTAATCTCCGCCCCATAAATTGCAGGGGCTGACAGACAAGAATTTGGTTTTAAAGGAAACGTTCATCAAGATTTTGGATGGCTTTTTTTCCCCCTTTGAGTTTTATGCTCTCATATACAGTCATGAAAGAAATAAAAACCACTCAGTTTAAAGGTTAGGGTGCTGTGCTATTTTCTCTGCTATTTATAATTGCAGACATATTTTTGTCAGGTTATCATTTACATGAGAAGAAGAGTCGATAAAAATGGAAGAAAGAACGAGAAAGAACACAACCTTGCTCTGGGTTTTTATTTCAGGTGAGATATAAGGCCTAACACAAGGGCACTGCTGTGGCATCTGCTTTGCAGATAGAGCATTTGGCTTCCATTCCATGCCTGTGAATATAAATCAGACGAGGCATCTCAATGCTAGGCCTGACTTCTAGAGGCCAACAAATCTTTAACATGAGACGAAGGCCTCAGTGGAGTCATCTATCTTTGGGTGATGGAGGAAAATATCAGAGCACTCTATGGGCAATATGCTTTCACTGAGTCCGGAGTTATGTGTGCAAGAATGTGCAAAATGCCACGTGTAATGGTTTAACAATTCATTATTCACATACACTGTGAATTACTTCACATAGAGAGGAAAACTAGATGGTTACACACAGAGAAGGCTACTAAAACTGTCACATAATTTTACTGGAAGCACTGGAAGTTTAACATAATTAAATAACCGTAAATAGAAATATATTGCATATACTAATAATCCAACTTCCAAATTTATATATAACATATAAAGGATTAGGGTATATAATATAATCAAAGGAATAATTACCTGCCTCTATTTTCTAAGGAATTTCAGAGATTTAAATATTTTTATTATAAATGTAAAATGTGTCAGCTGCTTTGTGTCTACAGGCAAGAGGACAGACAGAAGCAAAGCTGCCAATTACCGCTATAAAACATACATATCTTCCAGTGTGGGTCTCCTTTATAAGTTTACTAAAGGTGATGTATGGTTTAAAAGATGCTGCATACAACTGTGTTTAGCTTAAAAGGGAACATAATCTGTGAAGACTTAAGAATGAACCACATCTCCCCATAGCCTTTTTAGCACACCAAATTTACATATCAAGCCACTAGCCTGATATGTAAACACATTCCATCAGATGCCACCATCACAGCCAATGACAACCATTTCACTCTGCTTATAGCTCACACACTGAGTAGCATTAGACAAAGGGAATGAGGCCTGAAAGAGACATCTTGTGTCATCTCCCAAGAGAGATAATGGAATTGTTATACACCCTTGATCACAGACACTCTCACGGCATCTTGCTCTGTTTTCCACTCATTCTTTGTCTGCGCTATTAAAGTCTCTCTATCGCGCAAACACACAGCGCACAAGTAAAAATTCCAGCACACTTCAATGCGATAGCTCCTCTTCTCTTTCAGGGTTTCATCTCAATAGGTTTTTTTATCTGAGCACTTCAATTTGCAAGCCTAGCTGGAAGGCAGCTCCTCCTGATATGTTAATTGCAGGGTACTTAAGCGCTAAAAGATTAACATAAAACCCTTTGGAAACAAGCTAATAGTTTATGATAATTTGTGCATGGCCTTTGTCTGTCTATCATTGCATTGCCTCTAGCGGTAATTTTATCAAGGGGTTGTAAAATATCATTTAAACAAGTTCACTTTCAGATAATTAATAGTAGAAACTGTATTATTCAATTGAGCCACATTGGCACCATTAACAATACGGCAACTAAGCTATAATTAAAGTATTTTATGTTATTAACCTATTCATAACGTTGTGCAAATGATGACACAGAGAGGTTTTTTTTTTTTCTTCCTGCTTAAGCACTGTCACCAAGGCAATTACTGGAGCCAGGGTTGTCTCCTCTGTTAGTTGGGTTGATTGAAGCTTTTCAATTAGCAGGTTGGTTTGCAAAGCTCCTACACAAAAGGATGATATGCACACAGGAGACATGCCTACCAGCACAAGCGATATGCTGAGCTCACAAATAAAAGTTTGCTGAGATTTTTAGATTGAGACATAAGTTTTAAGCACAATTTAAACCTGTGTAAGGTGGTGTGTATAAAGAGGGAAAAGATCACAATGCAATGACCTCACAAAGACACATCTGGGCACTCAAAACCTGCAACAACATCCCGCTGTGGGGCTTTTGGCATATGTCTAGTATCTGAAAATCTTACGTATAAATGTATAAGGATTGCATTACAGTTATGCAGGAATGTTTGCATGATGCACATTCTCTGTACCTGTGAGTGAATATGTGCGTCTGATAGACACACTGGCCCCTTATAGACACGCATGCACACATAGACCTGAACACAGACACACCACTTCTCTCATGAATAATACAAAAACTCCTTTCACCAAACAGCTCAAATAGCTATTCATTCATCTGCATACCTGCATCCTTGCAAAATGACTGGCCCTCCATTACCACTGGAAAAAAAAAGAAAGAAAGAAGGAAAGAAATGTTCCCCAAACAATTTGCCTCAAAATGAGACAGGAATGATTCTGTTCTTTTCAATGACAGAGACAGGCCCCTGTGCATAATGATGTTAGCGTAATGGGGTGACAGATAGACTGGGAGACCATGACATTAGCATGAGAAACGCACCAGTGAGCAACCGCTCAACTGTGGTCTCAGAGGGCTCTCAGACATACACTCTGAACATCGTTTGTCTCACAGCCCTACGAGCCTGACAAATGAAGACATGCCACGTTTTATGTCAAGCAATATACCATTCCACTTTAGCAAATGCATGACTTAATGACACACGGAAACCCATATCTGCCTTATGCAGAGCCACTATCGCTTGTCTTATTAGTGAGGAATAACCTCTTTGAAGGTTGGTTAGTGGAAAAGAGGGACAAAGTCTGCCCCTTATAGACATGAAATTACAGTTTTTAACAAAAAAAAAGAAGAAAAGAAAGTTAAATTAAATAGTAAGGATTGAAAACTAATAAAGTATAATGTTTAAGAGCTATTTCAACAAGTTACATTCTGAGTGTGATTTGAGCAGCAGTAAAAGCCATTTCCAGGCTTAGTAAACTTAAATTACACATATCATGTTTTAATGCTTTTGTGACAAGTTCAAAAGATGTTCTAATCTAATAATATGACAAATATTTTCAAAAAAAAAAAAAAAAAAAAAACTGTAAATTCATGGTTTGTAATAAAAACTAAAAGTCTGGAACAATGAAAGAGTAAAAAGTGTGTGTGTGTGTGTGTGTGGGGGGGGGGGGGGGGGGGGGGGTTGTTTGCATCAGTTTTCATAAACTGCAAACTCATCGGACTTCCACAGACCTGGTCTCACTAAAAGATAATAGTAGCAGAGATGCCTGCTTGTACATGCTATGATTGGCCATTCCATCCCCATTTGGCTTTTGGTGACTGTGGTGATTACATTTTTCCAAGGTTTTTTGTTTCTAAAGATTTATTTGTTTTATCTTATGATGTTTAATAGTTCCTTTTTATAGTATCTGTATGTATTGCACTCAGTGTAGGTGTACTGTTGTGTTTATTTCTGGTACCTAAGCTGCTGTCCATCTTGGCTGAGATGTGTTTGGAAAAGAGATTTTAAATAACAGTTATTGATTTATTTTTCTTTGAAATTTCCATGTTAAATAAAGGTTAATAACTACTTGGAAAAACTGATTTATTATTTACTTTATTCTAGAAAATTAAAAGTGAATTCATAGTAATCAGTAGTTTGCAAAGTAGCCTTAGGCTTCACTAATGCTCAACGTTAAATACGGATGCACAAACACAAACAAACAGAGGCTTCAGTCTTTACTCTACATTCATTATGTACGCATTACAATCCATTTTCAGATAGCTTGTGGATGCAAACCCAGATGCAGCAAACAGCACAGTACAGTATAGCTTACGTTTGACCTGCAGTGGAACGAAGAAGAAGAAGCTGTGATGTATTTAATGGCCACAGACCACCACCGTCAACTGTGTTACCTCTTTTTACGTCTCTTTCTGAAAATATGCATTTTTGTGATCTCCTCCGCCATCACCTTGTTTGCTATTGTCATACATTGGAACTAAGAAGTGAACTCGGGACTGCGCTCTAGTAGCTGCATTGCCTAGCAACCATTTTGAGTTAAGTTAGAGTTAAAGTTTATAGCTTTTATAAAATATGTATGAGCAAAGACTTTGGGCGTTAGCAGAGCCAGCATCCTGACTTCATGAACTGGATCCTCTGTTTTTTGAGTTCATATGCACACAACTGGAAATGCAATTTGTACGGTCATTTATATGTTTGTTAAGTGATGTTCTGAGTTTTGTTAAAGTTTACTTGGTAGTGAATTAACTGGGTTTTCTTTTATTGACTGAGCAAATAAGAATTTTCCCAGGGAAGTACCATATGTAAAAAAAAAGGAAATATATCCTGCTGCATCTAATCTGTAAATACTTCCCACCAAACACCAGGCGTCTATGGACATTGTTGCCTGAGTTAGGTAATAGTTAATGACTTTTGGGCAAAATCTGATCAAGGGCTTTGAATTTAGTCCGCTCCGGGTACCACACTAACTCCTAATTATGACTGTATAAAAACCCACTTATATAAAATTGAATTATCATTTAAAACAGACAATGGAAAAGTTGGTGAACATTTTCTAAAGGTAACTGGATGTCAAATAATGTCACAGGGAAGAAATGTGAAATAAAGAATTAAGTGCATTTCAGAAAAAAATTCTATTACAAATCTAATTTAGTGTATTTATTTTTTTTTAAAACAGATTTTTAGATTTTCCTCTAGCAAACAAACTCAATTTCAACCTCAGATCACGTGCATACAGCAACGTCACAGAATAATCTGGCAACTCATGATACTCCAAACACTGCCAGTCAAAAGAGTCCAATAAAACACTTTGTTGGATTTTGAATTTGAAATTTCTGTAGAGCTGATGTTAAATGGCGGATGGTACCTGCTTAGGCTGTTGTAGTTCACCAACAAGAGGAGACTGGGCTCTTTTGACAAAAAAACTCTTGTACAGGCAACACATGTTAATGCAGGGGAAAATCACAACTTCATATTCTACTAGGGCTTGAAGGGCAGTAATTAAAGTCAGCTTGGTTATTACTAAGGTGCTTTATATCTCAAATTTACAATCTCAACTCAAGGTACTAAAATTACGATTATCTATTTGATTTACGGTCTAAAAAGATTGACTTTGGAGGTCACGCCAAACCTAATCTTATACTTATTTTTGTGCAGAGCCTTTACTGCTTTGTACATCTATCAGAGTTTAAGACTAACAATATCTTAATGGAAATATAAAAGTGTTTCAAAGCTAAGGGAATTTAATCATGTGTTTATAAGAAGTGATAAGAAGCATGTAACACACTGTCAAATTCTAGATGCTGCAGACATGAGCCACAGCCTAAAAATGGTTGAGCTATGACAGCCCTGCCGTCCACAGCACGACACTGTGGGGTGAATGCCTCCTGTAAACATTTATCTTCCCTGTGAGTGTGTGTCTGTGTGTGGTACGGCTTGGCGACAGGAGCTTCTCTGAGGCTTTATCTGCGGCATGACAAGACAACCTGTAATATACGAGCATCTGGTGCTCCTCTTCAAACACAGCCTTATCTCACGCCAAACATTCCCCGAGGCCAGAGCAGAGCAAGAGCGGCCCAGACCAGACAAGACCTCACACCGTCTCTCTGCATCCCATCCAACCTGTGAGCTGAAAAAGCTGGGAACGGTCCATCAAAGTGCATGTGTGTGTTTACAGTCTGTGTTCAGCTGAGATCACCAGTGTGACATTACAGTGATGGAAATCATCTGCTCTGAGTTTTTCTTGCATCTTCCCTAATCAAGCCAAGGGTTAACGGTGTTGTACTTAACATAAAAAACGGATGCAATCCCTCTTCATCCACTGACGTAAACATATCTGTTCAGACTCAAAGTAAACACCCGTCACTTGTGTTTCTGTATCTGAGAGTCAATATTACACCTATCTTTAGTTTGTCATGGCAATGTTTGCGAGGGCTGAATAAGATACATGCGTGTTATTAAATTAAAATCTGAAGTATGGGTGTTCGTAAGTTGCTAGACAATCATGAAGAAACAATCAACCACAGCATTTTTATATTAATAAATGTCCTTAACACAATGCAGACATTATTTTAAATACAGCAGGATCCACTGCCCTCAGCATTTTCTCAACAAAACCACCCTGGTGTAGGTGAAGAAAGTTTGTGAAGGCACACCGGTTTCATTCTTTCTTCTGTTCTCTGTACTCCGCTCGGACAGCTGCCTTCAGCCAGCCTATGGGGGGATGTAGACATGCCGCTCTCTGGGGCCTGTACATACGGCCTGTGCCTCACTTCAAAGAGAGGGCATAAGGGTAACGTTCTCCCCCCCTCCAAACTCAGATCCATTCAGCTCACAGCTGATTCCTCCATGTGTGCCTGAGTGTTTATGTGTGTCTCACTTTGACTCTCTCTGGGCCCCTCTAGCTTTCATTTCAGACCACTTTCTATCCTTCTCTTCTCTTCTATTGTTTTTTTTTTTTTTTTTTATCTGGAGGATGGATGAGGGGGGACATGGAAGTACACCCCATGGCTTGTATGTGGGTTTGTGCATCCTTCTTTGATGTCTGATAATGAAGGGCAACACTGTGGAAACTCTAAACATGCTGTCACACAAGCTCTCACCGTGATTCACAGCTTAATGCAAAGCATACTGATATTACAGCAAAGCTTAACAAAGAACTGTTTGCTGACCTCCACATACCTTGAAACAACTGAAGAATATCAGTGCATAAAAGGCAAAAAGAAACTGACCAAGGAGTGTGCAAGAGACAGGAAGTGAATTTGAAAAGGATAAAACTGCAGATAGAAGCTGAGCTCAGTGGCTGTGGCACAGGGAGGTCTGGCCTTTACAAATCCTTTCTTTTTTGATCTCTTCATCCAGATAAAAGAACAGCGGCAGGGAGGATTATACGGGACAATTGCGCTTTCTCTCAAAACTCTGACTTGATCGGCTTTTGCGAGAACCCTAATCATTTTCAATTAAGCACATTTTCTGACATCCTGTAATAGCTACAGTGCTGGTCTTAGACCCTGTAGTCAGGCCATCGCTCCCCTGCAGCCTCCTTTTTGCTAAGCCTCTCATTCCCAGACAGCCTGCCTGTAGTGTCTGCTGCCAGTCTGAATGGCCCTGAACTACAACTTGTTGTTAAGTTGCCAAAAAACCCATTTATCAGGTGCTTGATAGAGATGTTACATGGCACTTTTAAATAAGTTTTTGTTTTAGTGAAGCATGGATATATTAGAGTTTTTGAAAGGTGCTACAGTCCCTCTCAGCATCAGTGTTATTTTTGTATTTCCATTTTCTTCCTTTCTTTTTTTTTTTTTTTTTTTTTTTTTTTTGGAGGAGGTAACAAACAAGGATTTTTTTTAATACTACTGTCACATCAGGAATTTTTGTACACTATTGTACTTTCCATTAATCCACTGCTCTACAAAACGGTTAAGCCTACATTAAACCTTTAAAGAGAGCAAGACAACACCTTAAATCACAGCCTATCAAGACTAAAACTGTATTTGTAATGTAACTGTGGTTTCATCCAAGTCACCCCAGTTTCCCTCTTTCACTCACTACCTGTTTATTCCAGTGAAACGCTGGCACTTTGCATCTCTCGGGGGACTCAAAGTCTCAAGTACCTCACTGAGACAGACAGCACCATTAGAAGAACCTGGACCAGCCCTAACCCTGACAGCCACTCAAGACTGGCAAAGGAGCAGGTCTCCTTTTCTTCAGTTTAGCCGAAGAGAGGTGAAACAAATGTCTATCACTCTCTCACACAGTTCCTGGCAGTCTGGTTTGATGGTTTTGAACAAACCATGGTTTGAATAGCAAACCAAAGGAAGGTGCCACTCAGCTGAGATGATGAGCATGGAAGATGCAAAGCGAATGTATCAATTTAGATGAAGGCTCTATATATTTAGCATATACACCATGAGAGCACATACAGTGGTATGCAACACTGGGAACTTTTTGTTCCTGTTAAATACAATAGAAAATTAAATTTCCAAAGTCACTAAGTTAAAGGTAAGACAGCGTTATAAACATTTTAACCTATAAGAGCCCGATGTGACATATTTGTTACATACAGTTTCTGAGACATTTTGGTTCAAGTTATAGTATAAACTTTGCTCAAAATCCTGTTGAACACTATCTGATACTTGTCTTCTGTACCCTAATAGATACCCAGAAGCAGAAAACTACATTATAATATTTTTAATATATCACAGGGCAATAAATGGCAGATTAATTAACATTAAAAATGTTAATTTTTTTGTTACATTTTGTTAAAGGGTCAAATAGAGAACTCATATTAAAGAAATTGGACTTTTCCTTCCATTTTTTCATGGGTTGGGCCTTAACAGGTTAAAATATATTAGCTTTTCTTTTATAGGTGCACTTTTGATGAACTCCAAACAGAAAAGGACTCCTATAAAATCCGAGCTTTTAAGGGATGTCTCATATCTCCATCTCTGAATGAACTTTAATTCATTTTCTGTATTGTTAGAGCTGTCTGTAACTGTAACTAAATATTTTTTTGTCTCTCATGAAAATGAGACTGCACGTCTCAATGGGACTACTTGTATGAATAAAGGTTAAAAAAAAAAAAAAATCTTGATTTTTCCTTCAGGGCTAGGGTTTGTTCACCACCATAGTTTTGAAGGAACAGATGATGCAAATTTCAAAACTCCAAAAACATTTCTGACTGTCAGCACACATATACTCTACTTGTTTCATGCCATGTTGCCATGTTTCCACCAATGGATCCGGCTCAGTACGGGACGAGTTGGTACACATTTTTTTGCATTTCCACAAGCAAAACCTGGAAAGGGTGCCAGAGTATCTGATCCAGGCCTTCCTACTTTTTTGGACTAAAAAAACTGATACACAAAGGATGATGAAGCTTTAAGAAGACAGCATAGTACTTGCTACAGATGCAATGTAATCAATAACAGGTTTACACAAAGTGCAGAGGTTAAGTTGAAGTCTGAAGGTCAAGAAAACCTTCCAAGAGCACTTTGATTAGTAAGTCTAATGCAAACCCTTATTTGACCACAAAATACCTTCTTGAACATTTAGCTGACTCTGAAGTTGTGATGCACTCTTTCACTGACCTGCCCAAGTATGTCCTTTGTGAAAAACATCATCAGAAGAAAAAATCTGACATAATAAAAAGGCCAGAAGTGTTTAAAATTAACATCTAAAGTCCAATAACAAAGCAAACAAAAAGATCCATAGATATTAGGTCACACTGAAATAGAACTTTTTGTCTGCAATTAGCTAAAGTATGTTTGCGGAAAAAAGGCAGACTGTTAAGCATGGTGGTGGAGCCATTTTGGACTTGAGTTTAGTTTGAGTCAGTGGCAGTGGAAATATTTAACTCAGTTCACACATTTCATTTTAGTTGCATATAAGAAAAGACTGAATGCAAACACAATATTATGTGTGAAATAGTTAAAGGGAGAAAGAGTCTCCCAAAACAGGAAAATCAATATCTAAATATCAACTATCAACATCCTCAATAGGTGTAAGCTGAAGGAATCTCCGTAGCCATCACAGTTTCGGATCTAAATATAATCTAAAATATGTGGAACGATTGTGCAAGGGCTGCAACAAAACCCTCTCACAAAACCAATCCATCTACTAATACTGAAAGAACCATACAAGCCAAAGAGTGTGTTTCAGGTACTGACCATTCAATGTGTCAAAACTAGAAAAATTTTACTCTTTTTATTGTATTTTTTAAAGATGTAAATTTAAAAGGTATTCTGATATAAATGAGAAAACATGTGATGTATGATTATTCCCCCCTTTTGAAAATCAAGGCATGATCTTAATGTTTCCAGAAACCAAAATTTGTGAACAGAGGTTGCCCAAGGCTTGAATGCTGTTGTGCACTCATGCATCAATTTATTCATAACTGTATTTACAGGAAACAACGCAAGAAAATCAGTCAGCAAGTTCTCATTTCATTTCATAAACATATTGTGCACAAGCATTTAAGATAGAAAAAAAAAACAGATTTGAGTACACTGCTCTTATTTACTCTTTTTCTCTATTTCTTATTTATTGTCATTTAGAATGCCAAACAACCTTGTGCCAAAACCTAGTTTTTACTACACAAAATTTTTTCCCTGTCAGGACCATTTAAAAAGCACATATACACAAACAAACACTACCATTGATCGAGCATAGTCTAGCTATGTCAGTGTCTGCCAGTGGTTCTCCGTCATTACCGGCTTTGATAATGTCTAATAGTGTCCTCAACAAAACCCCTTTCCAGGATGAGTTTATTTCCCCAGCTCTCTGCAGCTCATTGGCTGTGGGGCCTCCACTTCTAATCACCTTTCATTACAGCTTTCTGATCCCCAGCTTCCCTTTGTACACTGCACTTCATCGTCTTTATTTTCCACTCTAATTGCATGTGAAAGATGCCCCCTTTGATTCTGCCTGCATGCCAAAGTGCTATCAGGGAGAGAGTGTCGAAAAGTGTCATGTGTGTCTGTCTGCTAGCAGGATGAGGGAGCCGCATATTCACCTGCTGAGGACAAACCCGTTTCTCCCCAAGATATGACGCATCTATCACCAGCTCACAGGATATCAGCGCTATCTGTCAACATAATAGCAAAGAGTAGGGGGGGTAACAGGATTGGAGATGGGAGGGGTGGAAAGGAAAAACATGCTTTGATTGTGCTCTTATAGTGATGCACTCAGATGTGTTTGTGTGTGCGTTTCATTTTCCGAACAACGTGACCCTGATGCACTAGTCTTGTCAAGTATGGCTTGTTTTTAACCCATTCCCTTCTGTCTCTTGTCAAAAATTAAAATTAAAAATCAGTGGCTTTTCTTCTGTACCCTTTTTTCTTTCTTTTTTTTCCCTCAAATGCCATCATTTGTTGCTGTTCTGTGGAGGTTGTGTACCCACCATGTTAGGGTTGTTCTCTGTCAGTGCATAACCTTTTCAATATGATGTCACTAAGACCTTTGGTGGCCACTGTATGGTTTGAGAATGGCTTTTTGCCTGCCACTTTTCACTGGGGTTGTTCTTGAAGAACTCAAATTCCCTTCAGAGCAGGGAAATATATATAGTACAAAGCCAAATTAGACGATGGTAGCTCACCTTTTAGAGAAGGACCACTCTAACAAGGGCTGTTTTTTTGGTAACAAATTAATGGCCTGGTATCTGTTCAATATTAAGCTAGTGGTCCAGGATGAGAGGACTTGAACAGGAGAGACACAAAGAGCCCTCACTCCTACAGAATCAAATCAAGAGTTGTCCTAACATATTACAACTGACTTAAGCTCTATCTTCCCTCCCAGTTAAGTCTCAGTCACTCAGAATCAAAATAACTGAGGAGACAAGGAGAGAAAGTGAGACAGAGAGGGAAGATTAGGAGATGGTGAGGAAAGAAACCGCACATCCTTTTCTGAGTGAAATGGAAGACTACTTCCGGCTCCAATTTCGGCATATGCCAGGGCGAGCCGCAGAAAGATAAATGAGCTCTCTAGCACCAGGAGGAAACTGATTCTTCATGTGGCATGGCACTATTTACAGGCATTAAGAATGATAATATCAATCAGCAAGCTGTCAGCAACCCAAGTGGGTTGTACAGAGAACAAAGACGCCACTGTCTCTCCTTTGATACGTTTACAAGGAGATGTTGATGTACCTGCCATTCAGGTGCAAATAATGTCATCACCACATGCCTGGATCACGGTGTGCTGCTCCACCTTAGTGATGAGTAAAACTGCCCTGAGCCCTTTCCCATAGCTTGGAAAAATAAACCTGATGGGTTAATGAGCTAGCAATCACCACAACAAGATGAGCAGCAGAGCACCAACATGTCTGGATTCACCATCTTTCCTCTGAAATATAGCTGCGGGTAACAGATTTTTTCTCTACCTTTAGTGGTGATGAGCAGGAGAAAACACATGGCAACAGCATCAGGGAAGCGTCTGTGTAATTACTTCTGGCCATCTTTCAAACCTTTCTCTCTCAGGAGAGAAATGTGTGACAACATATGACAAGAAAGCCAACAGGCTTTCCATACAGAATAATGGAATCCATCATCACCGAGGCAGACACACCTGTCTGGCTTTGAGAACAATGCCACACTGCCTATTTATTAGGTGCCAGAAAAGTTTATGTTTGTGCTGTGACAGTGACAGCAACTTGATCCTTTTCATTTTTGGAAGGGGGATCTCAAGCTTTGGGGAAAGGAGGCAGAAGGAGGGGAAAGTCTGACTCACATATTTTCTTCTCTCGGTGGTGCACAGTGACTTCTCTTTCTTCCTGATAGCTGTCTGCTAAAGAGTCAGAAGACAAATAACAAAGACTGTCATTCTCCAGGAGGCTTTCACTAATTCTTTTTTTTTATTCCCAACCAGGAAAAGATACACATCATACCCATCTGACACTTCAAGTTCATCTTATTCTTTCACCAAGTTTCAAGATATGGAGTACTGTAACAAATCAGGGAGTTACTTAATTATCTGGGCTAGTTTGGCAACTGCATCCTGCATGAATGTAACCAGAATGGTTCAAGTGATTAAACAGTTGTGTTTACTGCAAACATCCTATGCTGCTTGTCAAATAGTAGCTGCACATCCTTGCAACTTGGCATTTTTAATGTCGTTTAAGCATTTCTATTTTCAAAAGAAACAAAGGTAGAAACTGATAAAGTGTCAAAATGCATGAAAATTAGATTGAATCATACATGGTGCCGTTGATCTGTGGCTGCTCAGTGGGCTTTCCCTTCAGTCTGACTGTGAGCCAGCAGAGTTGACGTGCTCCTTTACTGTCCTTACTGCTGGCTGCCATCTTAACAGTTAATAATTAGGTTCCCTCCTGCCACAAAACAGAGTGCCATGGTGACAAAAGCCAATGGCAACCAAGGTGGCGCCTTGGCTGCCACATTATAAATAGACTGACCGAATGATTAATGAGAGGGGCCACTGAGCTAGAGCAGCAATCTCGCACACAGACAAAAGCTGCCTGCACAGCTGCCTACACACAATAAAAAATTAAAACCCAACAAGACAAGCCCTGTCCTCGGATGGAAACGAGAATTGAGGCAGAGAGGCTGCAAAGTAGAAACACGCCAATAAACGACTGAATTTCGAGCAACAGTTTATGAAGACTTTATTTAACCTCTGAGCCCGTTTGGGGGGGATCCTCGTTTGTTTGAGGCAAGTTAAAATTGAAATGGTTTAGAAGAGATATCTGGTTGCCAAACAAAAGCTGACAAAAGAGCATATCAACAGCGCCACGGGGCACTTCACAGAGTCCTCAAATCCACATAAAAATGGCCACTTATTTTCTACAGCAGTTAATTCAAAATAATCTGCATATAATTTGAGTTAGAATTGATACCAAATATCCACCATCTCACAAAAGAAACCATATTCACTGCCTTACAAATACTTAAAACGATAATGTCACTTTCTGCATAATTAAACTTTTATCTGTTTAATTTGACATTGTCTTTGTTTGTTTCCACTTTGCATTTCAGCTTTGAGTTTTCACAGTAAATAAAAATGTTCTCCCTCTTTCCATCACCTACTTTCATGCCTCTCCACAGTAATATGTGCTGAGCATCTTTATTGCTAATGCTACCTTTTACCATTTTCAAATTACACCCATTAAAGTAGACATGTGAAATCAACCAAAGGGTGACAGCAGATGGATATAGCAACAGTGAAAAAAGTAAGAAATATTTATTCACTTATTTTTCTCTTAAGAGAAAGTTTCAGAAACAAACATGGAGGCTTTATTCCTACATCAGGTAACAATTATCGTGAATATTTATATCTAGGCTACTGTTGCTTCAACCAGGTTCCATTTGATCTGCCTTATTCTTACCCACAATTTTGCTCTACTCAACTGGCAGGGCTCTCAGTCGTCACAACATCTCCTTTTAATGCCCCTGACAGGGGGTTATTTGCTCCCATATATGTTTTCTCTCCAATTACACCATGGCAGGCTGGAGGCTGCCAAGCCACGCCACTCAGATGCTGATGGTCACCTCTGTAACTAGTCCTTCCTGCCTCCTGCACTATATTTTTCATCTTTTTTAGATTCTATTAGAGAAGACCACTCTCTCATTTTTCTGTCCTTGCTTGAAAGTGTTGTTTAACATCTGACAAGCACCACAATGTGAGCAACTATTTGGTATTGGTGGGTAATATTGGACTTCTTATTTTTCCCCTCATCTCACATGTATCCATGCAACATGCAACAATGTTATCAACATTTTACACTAACTATATAGAAATATTTAATAGACTATGTGCAATTAGTGTGTATAGGAATGTGCGTGTGTGTAATGCTGGATAAACACCATTCAATCTTAATAACTTTCCAAAAAGACAAAGCAGCTTTAGTATTGTGAGTAACCACAGGAGTTTAAATTACCACACACACATCCATAATTATGTCTGAATGTTTCAGTTTTAATAATTAATGCAAAGCACAACAGTAATCTGCACCAAAAAGCATTAATTAGTCTAATTTGCTTGATTCTTTGTGGCTGTTCAAAGATGATGTGAAATGATATCAAGGGACTGATATCTCAAATATTGCATACCCCTGAATCAATAAGACAAAACAGACAGCATTTGTGAGTATAGCTTTAAGCAAAGTAGGATGCCAAATGCAAAGGCTGCCATTGATACCACAATGAAAAATGCATGATTTCAGGGGGAGCAGCCTTTTATCTAAAAGGCAAGATCAATAGTGGGAAGGGGTTATGGAATCAAAGTTGTTTTGCTTGCGCAGTAGTGAACTGACACTCTTAAAAACATCTGAACACAATTTGAGGGAACAAAGTACTCTAACAGACAATTGGAGAGTCAGGTAAAGTTCTGTGGGTTGCTAAACTTTCTTTTCACATTCAGTAAAGCAATATCAAACGCTGAGTGTACAGGGCAGTGGAAGTCAGATTTGTTTACCAGTGATGAGCTCTACGCAGGATCAGTGATAAATTCCTTTGTTTGTCAACCTGAACTAGAATGGGAAAAAAGCATAATTTGCTAATGCTAAAAAGACAAATCAATAGACACTGTAGTTGTTTTTTTTAAATGGAAAGACAACATGCTCTACTTCTGTTCCTCAAAATATCCTTTAATCATCCATTAAGCACTACTGCAGCGCAGACAAAGAAACTATCAACTTTGGTGGAGGAAGATCTGCCAGGTTCTACCTAACTAAAAGTAGCAATAGCACAGTGATAAAAAAGGATCACAAATCTTATCATGTACAAAAGATGTGACAGAGGGGATCAGATCAAAAGTGAATGAGCAATATTAGAAATATAAAAATGCAGGATAATAGTTTTGATCAAAGTGTTTTTTTTTCTTTGTTTTTTTTTTTTTTTTTTTTATCAAAGATATACAGGATACTATTAAAAAAATCCAGCTGACACATATAGTATGTATGTAGGATTTTGTTGTTGTCAAGGTGAAGCTTTAGAGTAGACTCAGTGTCTGACCCAAACCAGCTTCCCTTGGATGGGTTCTGCTCCAGGCCTTTATAGGACTTAGTACATATAACTAGTGGATGGATTAATGGGATGCAGAGTTTGGCTGTTTAAATCAATGCCAGCCTTCCCGCTGCAACAGACACTTTGGGGCATCAATGTCACAAGTCAAACTTAAGAAGCAACTGTATCAAAAACTTTTTCTTTGAAAGGGGGTCAAATCAAAACAAAAGCAATTTTTCAGTGCTTTGTTCTGATATATATGAGTGTAAAAGCATGTTAACATAAGATGAAAAAAAAACTTAAGTAATGTAACTCAAATTTTCACTTAAGTTATATACTTAATTAAATATACTTGATAGAATCATACATCACAATATATTATGACAACTATAAGACTTTGCTGAAGCTTCAATAATTGTGTAGTCTGAGGAATGGATATGCTTGGATAGTTACACATTTCGTCTTATGTTTTTTTACTTACTAAAACATACCGTCAAAAGATTAAACACATCCACCTATTTAAAATGGCAGTGTGAGTGTGTATGTGTGCAAACTCTGTGTTCCAGTACCAAGCTAGAGTTAAAAAATAAAGATGGACTTAACATGAGGCTATTTGATTTAGACAGTGTTCAGTGGGAGGCTTTGGAAGAAAGATACAGGAGATCATTCCTGCCAGCAGCCATTACCCTCTGGAACAAGGCTTTATCTGTTAATTAATTATCACTACTATTTTCTTTAAAAAATAAATAAAAATAAAGGTTATTAGTTTTTGGCACTGTTGGTCTGTCTGTCTGTTTGTCTTAGCAACATAACTTAAAAATGTAATGTACAGATTTTAAATACATTTTCAGGAAATCTCCAAAATGGAATAAGGATCAAGTGATTCAATTGTGCGGGTGATCCAGACCTGGAATTTTTTAAAAGTTTCTTTACAGAAACAGGGCAGGTGTAAACATCCGGGAACATCTGTGAACTTTGTCACATTTGTGTCTTTTGCGAGTAAACACCAAAGGTTGTTAAACCGTAACACCATTAGATTTTCAGTATCGATCCTCATAGATTTTCTTTGTATTTTGTAGAGTTTCATTTAAATATGCCAAAAGATGTGTTGTGGTTGGCTGCCATAAACATAGCTGTTCCACAGACAAAAAGATATAGTTCTTCAAACTACCAAAAAGACAAAAAAGCCCAGAAAGATGTGATAACTGGCTAGTGGCTATCGAGTGTGTTAATGCTGACAATGTTGGATCTCTTGGAAATATTCAACAGTTTGCTCAGATCATGTGACTGGTGAGTAAAACATTTATTATGATATAACTGTTTTAGACTTATGGTTGTTTGGGTATAGATGCCAAAAATACCATGAAATGGTTGTTAACAGCAACAATAACAAACGCCTGTTGGGGGTTTTTGTGAATATTTCTTGTTAGCAGCTACTTCACAATGTGACAACGGATAGATATAGGGGCATTCATTCAGTGCTTCCACTAGCTTCACCTCTTATTTTTATTTAGCCTCGACACTGAGGGTATCAATATAACTGTATGACATTATGGATCATTTTCTACTAGAAACCGATGGAGAAAACTTTGACAAGCTGAACACTTCAACATGGATGCTGGTATGGTGTGGGGTTTGTTTTCACCAGCAAGCTGGTCATGGTCACGTGACCACAAGGTTATGATATAAGTCTGCACCTCCCCTTGGGCCAATAGAGATAATTTTGCCTTTAGAGCTCAAAAACAAATGCCCACAATAAGCATAAAAATGATAAATAAATAAAATTGCAATGCTATGATGGATGTCTGCACTCTGAGTGCTTCTAGTTTATTAACACAACAGGTAAAAGGTTTAGAGTTGATTAAACATCTGGTATTAAGCCATCAAACAGATAGCTGGAACACGATCTGAGTTCAACCAAAACAAGTCTGTACAATCTGAGAAAAATGGGACAAGCTACTTAGGTCAGCAACCTAAAAGGGCCTGGATGTTCATGGAAGACAACACTGGCAGATGATAACAGATCTTTTATCAGAGTGAAGAAAAGCCTCTTAATGATATCCAGCCATGAGAGTCAGAGGAAGTCTTTCCAGGAAGTAGACTAGTCTACCACAGTCTTCTATAAAGGAAAGGCTTTGCTCTGATAAACAAAAAAGCTTCATAATAAAGTGCAAACCACGAATAGAACTCAATAGTGCAGAGGAGGATGAAGAGTTAAAAAAAAAAAAAAAAAGAAAAAAAAACGGACCGTTTCTAGTATCCCATGGGCAGATGAAACCAAGATCAACTTGTCCCAGAGTGACTTGGAAATAACATATAGAAGAATTTCAAAATTGCTTGAAATAGTTCATGATCAGAAGCATAAAACAATCTGTAAGATATGGAGGCAGTGTGACCATATGGTTATAAACCACTGACACTGGCACAGGGTCACTAGTGTTTAATGATGTGAGGGGAGACAGAAAAGTACAGGATTATTTTATTCATGTTATTAATGGTTATGTTAATTTGTCCATTTGAACCCCATAAGTTAGAGAAGTTGATTTTCTGCCAACATTCATAATTTAACTGGAAGTTCAGTATATTTTACTGAGCATCCAAAGTAACACAAAATGTGTTTCTGGGTCTACATGTATAAGATGTTTCAATTCAAGAATTCATAGTTTTGCCTTTATGGGACCAAAATAAAACTTGTGGCCCACCATCTGAACATTGATTTCAACATGAAACTGACAACTGGTAATTATTCTGTAACTCAAGCCATTCCTCTGTCGTGACCTTCGCCCTGTGAGTGGACTGAGGAAGAGCCAGCAGCTTTCAGCAGAGGATTGGGCCTGTCTGGCCTCAGAATGTGACAGGAGATGGACAGAGGAGGGAGACAAAAAAAGAGAGGGTCACAGAGGAGAAATAGAGACACAAGAGGGTGAGGCAGGTTGGGGGGAGAGAGACACAAAGAGGGAGGGAAACATGAGAGAGAGGGGGAATGAAAGTGAGAGACAATGACTGACAGACAGTAGATTCATCACAGGTAAAGAGTGAAGGCTCTAGCCACAGAGGGACCTGGTGAGAAAGCTAACAGATAGCAATCTGAGTTTTCACTCTGCGCCGCAGCTAACAGCTAGCAGCTACCCTGTCACCGCTGCCTAAACAAGCCCAGTGTTTTCATCTCCATATACACAACGCCGCACTCTGTCTTTTCTTCTGATGGAGATAAGATGTATAAATTATGAGCAGCTGACAAAGTCTACTCCAGCGCCCCCGGCGTCTCATCAATCACTAGCCTATGTGTCAGCAGGTAACTGACGTGGCCCCCGGAGGCACAGCCCCCTCTTTAGGTGTGTGAGTGTTTCTGTGTGCAAAAACGCTCGTTTGCTTCTGTGCAATAGAGCTTTTGTACAGGCCTGAGCATCATGTCTCTGTATAGAGGACGTGAGAGGTTGTGTGAAAAGCTGATTCAATCTTAACACTGTGCTGGAAGAGAAAACAAAAGAAAAAAAAAAAAAAAGAAATATTCAACCAGCACACACGGGCCTGACAAAAAACAACTCACAAACTTAAGGTTTTACTGTTGTACCTTGAGGTTATCTGATGTGTAGATACACTCCAAGGAGAATCCTGGATGGACATATGGAAAAAACACGAATCAGCAATAAATTGTAAAAAAAAAAACGTGACACTTGGAGATGGGGTGGAGCACTGGAGGCCTCCAAAGGCCAGTGGTAGACCACCCAGAGGGATTATTGGTATTAAAAAAATTTCCATGAACCTCACTTTCCCCCTGACTTCAAACATGCATGGTGTGGCTATCTGTTCGTGGTTGTAGCCATGACAGAGTTACATACAAACACACTTATACTGCCTTATCCTGGTTCTGAAATCCCATTTCAATCACACACAATAAATAGCAAAACTTGAGTGTTTAACACATCACTGCTAAAGTAAGCAACATAATTACACTGTGTGTCAGCAAAACAACATAATTACAAGTTACAAGACGTCAGTGTCGGATTTCATATTCTTATTTTCAGGAAACAGTTTTTTCACCACTCATGTTTATCACAGTTAAAACTGATTCAGTTTCTGAAATTTCAAGCTGCAGCGTCCAAACAAAGCCAGTTACACTGAATTACTGACTGTTTGTTACATGAAATATTAGCTAATTAAACAGACACGTCCATGACAACACTAGATTTTGCACTGCTGATTTGTTTCCACTGCATTTTGTACATTTTCTATTCTATGATCTACAAGGTGATTTCTGAAAGAGCCTGTTAATACTGAATTTTATTTCAAGGACAATTTATGAGTGGAAAAAAATTCTGCACTGGATGAAACATTCATTCCTTTTGGACTGACCTGTTGTACAGCTTTGAAACCACATCACTGCAAAATTACACAATGTTTGTGAAGACGGCCCAGAGCAGGTAGCATTCACTAGCTCTCGCTATATCGATCTGCTGTCTTGAAGAGAAGTTCAAGAACGAGAGAGGGAAACAAAAAATTCTGACTCCCTGTAGGGACAGGAGAAAAGGCTCATCTCAGCACCAAAGAGAGGGAGGGCTGTCATGTTTTGTGTGATGAGCTGAAAGACTAGACGAGGCCTGGAGCAGCGGCGTATTCCATCCCCCATAAACAAACTTCCAAAAACAAACGGTTCCACCCCGCAGAGAAGAAGATGGGACAGTGAGACAAGAGGGAAGGGCAGACAGGTGTCAGAAAAGGCTGACATCTATGACAGAGGGCACTAAAACAGAAGCTGCAAGAGAGGAGGAGATGAGCTGAGACATCACGAAAGAAGCATCAAACTTGTCTTCTCCTTTTTTCTGTCCTGCTGGTTTGGTTTGTATTGTAGGTTAAGACTTTATATTCAGATCGGACTGACATCTCATGAATTATGTACCATGCACTTTTAGAATTAGTCATTGCTGTATCAATGATGCTATTGTTTTCAGATGGGGTCAGGTCCTGAGACACTTTGAAAACCCCTCTACAGAGAAAGGAAGATGTCCGGAACACAGCTGACAAATGCACTCTGTCGTCCTGAAATCTGATGACTCTGACAGGATGTGAGTCCATCTGATCCACTGCCGTCTCAATATTCCCTTACGGGGGAAAAGATAGGATGGACATGCTGCTCCTCATCATGCTTTTAGCACAGGTGTGATGAAAGTAAGAGCTGCCGTGGCTCTGCCCCACTCTCAGATTACTCCTGAACACGTCTGGTGATGGACGCTGCCAGTTGGCGAGCAAAAAAGCTGAGAAGTGATGCCCATTGCACTACCCATCTGCCCGCTGCGTGGAAGCACCATATCAGGTGATCTCAGGGGATTCATATATTATCATATCATATTAAATGTCCAGGCTGTGGGTTACAGTTGTAGGCCTTAACAAGATAAAAGAGAGATCTTAGAGAACGGGACAAAATGGGTTGATGCTAGAAGGTCAATGCTGTCAGTTTGACTGGTGACATTGCTGGCACTCCTGCAGGCTGTTTATTACTCTGAGGTAAAAGAGAACAGCAAGGATCAGTAATGAAGAAGAACAGAGATCTATCGTCTGTCAGAATGGCTGTCTTTGCCACCAACCACAGTATGGTGCTTCTAGTATTCACTTAATCAGACCCGATGAAATGACAAACCTTTGTTCCACACTGTCTGGAGAAGTTATCCTTGAAATAAAATATGTGTTACTAATCACGTCTTGCACTGCATCTCACAGAATATCTTATTACAGACCTTTACAGTTCATTGGCTCTGATTCACTTTCTTAAGTACGGTACAGTACAAGTCAGACCTATTCTGGGAAGAGGCATTATGGATGTGTCAGCTCGCAGCTAAACACCAGCTGCAAATAGAAAGCAAATGAAGCTGTCAGATGTTATAACGCCTTTGATAAACACTGAAAGATGCACTTAAAGTTACTATTTTTTTTGCCACATAAAGCCTTCAGATATTGTACTTTAATCACAGGTTGGAAGTTTGCACCTTTGCTAAGCTATCACAACAATCAAAAGAAAGTTAACAATTTGTTTCCTTATTTATGAGACTGGTACTTGGTGAAACTGAGGAGTTTTAATCCAATTCACTGCCCACTGCCAACCTGTACCCCAATGCCAGTCCTTCAAAGACTGCTCCAACACTCCACAAAAAAAAAAAAAAGTGTCGCTTGACCTATAAGCCCTTGGGCTTATAAAACCAAAGGGGATGAGTGGTCATTCAGAGAGTGACTGTTAGGGAAAATGGGGTTGCTGTGTTAGTGCAATGCAGATTGGGAGATAATGTGTGGAATTTGTGAAGAAGTGCACAATGTAAAGCCACATTTCAAGCTCAGTGCACACAAAAACATGAGCTTGATTCACAAAAATAAAACTGTCTTTATGACTGGTTCAAAATGTTTTACTTTTTCAACTAACTTCATTACGGACATGTTACATAATTTTACTATTTTGAGTCCACAATTAGAATTAATATTAACTTTTTACCATAAAATTTTAAGAGCTGTACTTATCCAGCGACACAATATATTACTAACTTGCTACAGTTAGATGTATTATGTGGTTTTACATAACATAATATACTAGCTTATACAAATGATATTATTCTTGTTGAAAATGTACAACATACTTTATACTGGTCTGTCTCTGTAATAGTACTACTTCATACTTTGTTTGTGATTCAGGTATTTATGCATGGATGTGGTAAAAGTTAAGTCTCCATACCACTGATAAATTTCCTCAAGAGAAGTCCAGATTCACATTTACACACAGAGGAAGCATTCACTTCACTCTAATATCTTGCTACTAAACAAAAAAAAAACAATTTTTAATTACCTTAAACCTGGAACTTCCTGGACAAATGTACATGCTATACATCAAAAAGCGGCTTTCAGGGTTAACAAAATTTATAGCTGTTAACAAAATGCACAACTGCTGGGAAATATAAAAAAGAAATTATTGTACAGATGTGGACAGAATTGTTGGTACCCTTCGGTTAATGAAAAAAAAAACTCACAATGGTCAAAGAAATAACTTGAATCTGACAAAAGTAATAAATAAAAATTCTATGAAATTTAACCATTGAAAGTCAGACATTGCTTTTCAATCATGCTTCAACAGAATTATTTAAAAAATAAACTCATGAAACAGGCCTGGACAAAAATGATGGTACCCATAACTTAATAATTTGTTGCACAACCTTTTGAGGCAATCACTGCAATCAAACGACTCCTGTAACTGTCAATGAGACTTCTGCACCTCTCAGCAGGTATTTTGACCCACTCCTCATAAGCAAACTGCTCCAGTTGTCTCAGGTTTGAAGGGAGCCTTTTCCAGACGGCATGTTTCAGCTCCTTCCAAAGATGCTCAATAGGGTTTAGGTCAGGGCTCATAGAAGGCCACTTTAGAATAGTCCAAAGTTTTCCTCTTAGCCATTCTTGGGTGTTTTTAGCTGTGTTTTGGGTCATTGTCCTGATGCAAGACCCATGACCTGCGACTGAGACCAAGCTTTCTGACACTGGCCAGCACATTTCTCTCTATAATCCCTTGATAGTCTTGAGATTTCATTGTACCTGCACAGCTTCAAGACACCCTGTGCCAGATGCAGCAAAGCAGCCCCAGAACATAACAGAGCCTCCTCCAGGTTTCACAGTAGGGACAGTGTTCTCTTCTTCATATGCTTCATTTTTCCATCTGTAAACATAAAGCTGATGTGTCTTGGCAAAAAGTTCCATTTTTGTCTCATCTGTCCATAGGACATTCTCCCAGAAGCTTTGTGGTTTGTCAATATGTAGTTTGGCAAATTCCAATCTGGCTTTTTTAGAATTTGTTTTCAACAATGGTGTCCTCCTTGGTTGTCTCCCATTAAGTCCACTTTGGCTCAAACAGCGACAGATGGTGTGATCTGACACTGATGTTCCTTGAGCTTGAAGTTCACCTTTAATCTCTTTAGAAGTTTTTCTGGGCTCTTTTGTTACCATCTGTATTATCCATCTCTTTGATTTGTCATCAATTTTCCTCTTGAGGCCATGTCCAGGGAGACAGTCCCATGGATCTTAAATTTCTGAATAATATGTGCAAATGTAGTCACAGGAACATCAAGCTGCTTGGAGATGGTCTTATAGCCTTTACCTTTAACATGCTTGTCTATGATTTTAATAATAATAATGATAATAATAAAAATATTAATAATAATAATAATAATAATAATAATAATAATATTTTATTTGTGGGCACCTTTCTTGACACAAAAGCAGTGTGAAATATTACAGTGAGTATGCCAGTTTAAAAAGATGTGTTTTGAGTTTGGATTTGAACAGTTGTATAGAATCAGAGTTACGGAGGTCTGGGGGGAGTGAGTTCCAGAGATGAGGAGCAGAGCAGCTGAAAGCTCTGCTCCCCATGGTAACAAGGCGGGCTGGGGGGACTGTGAGGTGGATGGAAGAGGAGGATCTGAGGGAACGGACTGGTATGGAGACATGGAGGAGATCAGAAAGGTAGGGAGGAGCGAGGTGATGGATGGCCCTGTAGGTGAACAGCAGGATTTTGCAGTGGATGCGGTAGGTGATGGGGAGCCAATGGAGCTGCTGCAGAACAGGGGTGATATGATGGGTGGATGGGGTTCTTGTGATGACCCAAGCTGCTGCATTCTGAACCAGTTGAAGTTTATGAAGTTTTTTTTTGGGGAAGACTGAACAGAAGGGAGTTACAATAGTCGAGATGGGAGGTGACAAGACTGTGAACGAGTATGGCGGCGGTGTGAGGGGTGAGGGAGGGGAGGAGGCTGTTGTTATTGCGATGGTGAAAATATGCTGACCGGGTTATGTTATTGATATGTGATGTAAAAGACAGAGTACAGCGAGGATGACACCCAGACTCTTTACCTGAGGGGAGGGGGAAATGGAAGAATCATCAATGGGAATGGAGAAACTGTCAGATTTGGAGAGAGCGGATTTGGTACCTACTAATAACATTTCTGTTTTGCTGCACGGTGGTGTGGGGGTTAGCACCGTAGCCTCACAGCAAGAAGGTCGCTGGTTCGAATCTCCACTGGGGGGAGGTTCGAACCTTGAGGGTAGTGGCCTTTCTTTGTGTAGTTAGAATGTTCTCCCTGTGTATGCGTGGGTTCTCTCTGGGTACTCCGGCGGGTACTCCAAAGACATGCATGTTAGGTTAATTGATGACTCTAAATTCTCCCTAGGAGTGAGTGTGTGTGTGTGAATGGTTGTTTGTCCCCAATGTGTTGGCCCTGCGATGAACTGGTGACCTGTCCAGGGTTTACCCTGCCTCTCACCTGTTAATGCTAGGATAGGCTCAAGCTTACCCGCGACCCATCATGGAATAAGCGGTACAGAGAATGAATAATTTAAGAAAGTTTGAGGTGAACCGGGACTTAATCTCTTGAAGACAATCTGTGAGGGAAGATGGTGGGAGAGTATAGTTAGACTTGCTGGAGAGGTAGAGCTGGGTGTCATCCGCATAGCAATGAAAATGTATGTGGTGTTTTCTAAAAATATAACCGAGGGAGAGGAGGTAGATGATGAACAGCAGGGGCCCAAGGACAGAGCCCTGGGGTACACCAGTGGTGACTGAGAGTGACTGGGAAGTAATTGTCTCCTAAGAGATCATCCTAATCTCCTAAGACAACGTTTTCCTTTGCTTCCTCTTGTCCATGTTGAGTGTGGTACACACCATGTCACCAAACAGCACAGCGACTACATTTAGCCTTATATATAGGCCCACTGACTGATTACAAGATTGTAGACACCTTGGCTGAAAAACAATGTTTGACTTTCATTTGTTAAATTTCATAAAATTTTTATTTATTATTATTATTATTATAGATTCAAGTTATTTCTGTGACCATTGTGAGTTTTTCTTTCATTAACCGAAGGGTACCAACAATTTTGTCCACGTCTGTAAATGAAACAGTAAATTCAATTGTCTTCTTAAAACGTGCAAAACTAGCCACTTAACAATTACTGTGTGTTACAATGTGATGCTGATATGTTACGTAAAAGAAGCCTGGACTTCAGGCAAAATGTGTTACAGGCAGGTCACAGACAGCATCACCTGAATCATCTCATCATCAGAGAGAATTACCCCCAATCCCAAACCGAAAACTTGAGCACTCGCCCTGAGCCCCTGATGACTAAATGACATCACCTGCGTGAGGAGTCGAGGGTGACAGGCCACAAGGGCTCGAAATGCTTTAAATAGGATTGGGACAGCACTTTGAGACCTGCACTGCAAGGAGAGAGACGCCATACACACACATATATATATATATATACACACATATATATATATATATATATATATATATACACACATATATATATATATATATATATATATATATATATATATATATATATACACACAATATATATATAGTATATATAGTAGAGGTCAGGAAGCTCCTGTAAACGCCGCCGTGGGGAAATTAAACGGCGAAAAATATAACGACCCAGCGCCACAATACTGAAGAACATGTTTCACACGTCGGCTTCTCTCGGTAAACTCCGTGTTTCACGTGACATCGCAGTGATTTATGGGTAATTCCTTAGCGAAAGTTGGCATCGATGCAGACTTATGGAAAGGGGGCAGAAAGGGCTCAAAAATGTCCGCCATCATCCCTTGATCACTCACACAATTCCAATTGGAATACCACTGAACCCTCGAGCCCCTCGCGGGAGCGCGCCCGTGAGTGCAGGAGTGCTCAAGTGTTCCATTTGGGATTCGACCTTACTCTTTTTTTCTTATATTCATGGACTTTGTGATATTATAAACTTTATTTCACACCCAAACAAAACACCCCAAATAGCATATTATTTTCCTTTCAAAGCAAATATAACATATCTTTTATAAGTTAAACATGTGTGCTGCTGATATTACTGAAAATGTCTGCTCTCTGTCAGTAGAATGTGAGGTTCCTGACACACTAAGCTTTTTATGCACCAGATGTGACTGCTTAATCCTGTGATAAACCATCCTTTTTGACTCTCAGGTGGAAAGGTCGCACATCAAGGCCTGGTTTCATTCAGCCTATAGTCTGCATCCTAACTTAGCCCCCAACCTAAACATACTCAAGCCCTCATCATTGGCCTCTTCTGCCCCACCTCAACTTTCTACCCACCAGCATGCATAAGCTACAAAGCTGGAGGTGTCAAGACTACCTGTCTCAACAGCACCTGCCTTGCCTGACCTGCAGATAGCCCTGAGGGACATTAATTATAGAGTAGTCTGACTTGTTGAGAGGAAAGAGACAGACAAGGAGAGACACAGAGAGTGAAAGATAGAGAGAGAGCAGAAAAAGATAAATGCAGAGATGTTGTTACAGAGGCTGTCACCTCCTAATCATGTCATCCTGCGGCACAGAAGAAAAGCTGAAGCTTTTCACTATCAAGTTTCTCTTTCACCACTAGGGGTGGTTGGTGCTGAAGCTTTTGGAGAGAGGGGCAATGCAAACTGGTGACAAATAAAATGAAAATCTGAGTAAAAATGTTGTGGATTCAGACAATCTGTTTCATTTTATACTTTTAAATACTTATCAGATCTTGACTTACAATTCAGGTATGATGGATTTGACTGTTTCCACAAAGTTAAAAAACAGCCAGTGTTTCTGTGCAAATATTTCCTGAAAAGACCAAAACCACCACACTCATTTCTGAATGAACAATGCTCTTGCTCGCAAGCAAAAAAACGGATCTATGACAATATGGCATTTCACCATGGGCTTCAAAACATTTTGTGGGGACAAGAGTATCTGGAAAGACACTCAACTACCACCATGTGATCAGAGCAATCTGTCCAAACAAATGGAAGCTCCTCTTGCACGTTACTGTGTTAGATTAGACGACTCTCGGTCATTTGATTCCCTACTGTCTCGACAGCTCCTGTTTCTAATGGACCGAATAGGATTTCACAAAACGCAAAATAGGAGGAGGTCAACGTGTTTGAAGGTTACTCCTGTCGGTAAGTCAAAATAAATAACATTCAGGTGAGCTACTCTCTGTCAGCTGAGTGTCTTAATGATACCAAGTTAACACATACTAAATAACAGTGTCTCCCTATGCACTGACAGCCTCAGAAATAATTGACCAGCGTGCTCCAAACTGAGACGCAGTAGGCAGAGAATTCAATCCTGCAGCTGACAGAATCCATTGAGCGTGTCACTAGATTTTTGCATTATACACAAAGCAATGTCAGGTCAGGGATGCGGCCTCCTGCTAGTTATTAGCAATTGCATGTCTGAGGGTAAATTACCTGGCTGTCCATAATATGGTCTAGTTAACTAATTTCATGACAGCAAGTTGTCTCATAAAAAGTCTTAGATTTACTGGCTGTCAAAAATATGATGGACTGTTTTTTCCTCCCTTCTTTTCTCCAAATGCTTGGCACCCTCTCAACTATTGAGCTCATATTCAATTTCCTCTCTCAGTGTGCCGAGAACATCTCTAATGCCAGACAAAGACATACGGCTGAAAATGAACAAAAAGAAACATAACCTTATTATGTTTGAAGGCTACCAGTAGTGTGACATTTCATCCTGCTTCCATGCAGAAAAAAAATGTATATATGGCTGGAGGGCTTGCAAAGCGATGTAAGATAGTTCTGAAGCTCTTCATCAGTAAACAGGGGAATCCATTATCCTGCTGACCTGTGCACACATACAGAGTATAGTGTCCTGTCATTTTGTTGTTATACATGTGTAAATCATTCACTTTCTGTCTGAAAAGCGGCTTTGGCAACAAAAACTCACCTCCCCAATGGGGTCACAAGGAAACTGAATCGCACACAGACAAAGCATAGTTTTACCTGCGAGAGCATGGTCTGCCACTGATAGCCACAAACATGACAATAGCTCAGTGATGGTGTGAGGACTGCCTTTAAGCTATGCTGTGTAGGGTGAACAATGCACACTCAAACAAAATACCCCCCTCCTCACACAACACCCATCCACCATGGAGCTCCACATTGTCTGTTTTAAAGTTCACAATGAAGCGCTGTGGTCTGCCCACCTTTTCGTTTCTCTCTGCATTTTTCTGTGCGTGTTGCCATTCAACTGGACGACGTGGCCTATCATCGTCTTGACAATGACAGTAGGTGGAAACGCTAGCTTTCATTACACAAAGTATAAATAGTGTAATCTATCAACCCTGCCAATCAGGATGATTGATTATGGGCTGTCAGGGAGGAGAGTGACACATTAGAAAAGTTTGGTTAACAATGCCTGTAGCTGGTGCGGGGCTGCTGCCACCCAGCCTAGTGATTAATGTGTTGTCAGTCTGTAATCCCACACCCACGCTTAATGAGGCAAGAATTTATCATCTCAGCAGAGTGGCAGATGTCAGGGGGAAAGGAATCCAAGTGGCTGGAAACAATATACTTTTTCTAGCTTGTGCTTGACATGTCTGACAAGCTTTAAAAACCACAAAGGCAGCCTGTGTAAGCACAAACTTTCAGCTTTGGCTCCGTCCTCTGTAGCATGAAAGTCGCCGCTGAAAGAAGACTCCATCAACAACCGTAACTGGTGTAATGGATTAAACCTTAACAGATCTAACACACAGGGGAGCAAAAACTCCAGTGTACCAAGTTTGTACATATCAGAAAGAAAAAAAAGGGGGGTTACCATTTCTAACAAACAAATTAAAACTTTTCTTGGTCCCTGCATGGATTATATCCATTTATCTTTCATGAATTCAAGTCTTTAAGTTCATTAACTTTCTTGATAGCTTATTAACATCTGCATGGCATAAACAACAACCCCTTTACTTGAATTATCTGATTAAAATCTGCAGGCAATTTAGAGCAACATTGCTTTCAAAGTCAGCTATAAAGTAGTGAAACAGTAATTAATGTCTACAGTCAACATCAACTAAAAGGGACAGGCAAAGGAACAACTTATCTCTCTGAGAGATTTAAAGTTATGACAGTTTTGTGGAAACACCCGGTGGGGCAGAGGGTGAGAAAGAAAGATGGATCTTTTTCTAAGTTCGGAAAAGACAAAGCCAGCTATCTCTCATTAGGTTAGCAGCATCTTCCTGTCACCAAGAGACCAACAGGGAGGATTATCTCTGATTGGTCTGATAAGCCGACGCACTGGGACACTGCACTACTGTATGTAATAGCTAAAAGCACTGTTTGATAAGTGTAACTGAAGAGACTCCTAGCAGGCAATTATATTGTTGTTACAAAACGTGTAGACAGGCTTGCAATTGATGAAAGTTCAGAGTTTGAAGCACAATTCCAACAGATTTAAGTTATTTCCGGAGGGTTTGATGGGATATTTTGTTTAAAAAAGCAAGAACTCGCCAGTACCAGGCACTCAATGTTATTAGAGGAAAATAAAAAAGTGTTACACGATCGATCTCATGAATTGTCAGAGTTTATGAGAACTGCAGATCAAACTGGGAGATGGAGACGTCTCATTATTGCTGGCCAGCCTTGGCCTGTTTTCTGACAGGCCTCAAACTCCACAGCTAAACACAAGAGACGGCGAGACAACAAATACTTCACCACAGAGGCGTTCCTTCTCTGTGCTAAATGCCAGAGGAAGGAGAGGAAAATCAGTTATTTCATCTGGGCCACTTTGGTGCCTCATAAAAGCCCTTACAAAAACACATGTTTGTTTTTATGCACTGCATTTAGCCAAAAATGAATAAAACATCTATCATTTTCACTTAAGAGTGTGGCATGACACTCAGGTCATGCACGCCTTGTCTCCAGGCTTTGAAATAGCCAATAAATCAATATTGGCACTCTTACTTACAATTAATTGTGCTTTAAACTTTAACAGAGTGTTTATGATATGGATGGCCTGGATGATTTATGTGGGCAGCTTGAGTCACTCCCTCTAATTGCTGTTGTTTTCCCAGCTTATAACCCCTGCACGAACTCTCAGCAGAAGCTGCCAGAATGTTCAGAACTTAGCTCACTGCACTGGTCCAAACTCTGGACTTGCTTGTACTTTAACAACTAGAAACAGTTACAAGGAAATACTCATGTGGAAGCTTACACAGCTCACTCAGATGCTGACAATCAAACGCATCTACCACAACACAAAAGAACAAATGTGTCTGGATATATCTGGTACAAATACTCAAGTTATGCCCATCACCCAAGCTTAAACACTTCTAAACTATTATAAACATCTGTTTTAACATTTTGGATTTGTTATTAAAAGACAAGCAACAGCAGTATCTGAAGTGATATAGCTCTGCAGTACTGTCATTATTTGTGATATTTCATATGAAACAGGTGATGAATCAGGACTGTGCATGATAGCTGATACAAATATAGAATCTAGCAGAGAATGAGAAGTGGTAATAAACTTCATTCCACAGCAGTCTATTGGGTTATATTCCCTTCTCATGTTGACAACCATATTCTTTGAGTTTTCTCTGGGGAAACATTTGTTCAGTAAAATGATTCAGAAAAGCCACTGAAGGCACATTCACAATGAGCTATGCTGCACGCTGTTTGTTATGTTTGAGAGCTTCGGGGAACTCATAACTCTCAAGCAAGAAGGTGAACGTGGCAACACACTTTGCAGGGTGCATTTGAGGAAGCAAAAAAAAATTCCTCGCCTTCTTTCAGAATTGAGCTGCAAAAAAAAAAAAAAAAAAAGAAAAAAAAAGCCACTATCATGCATCGCATAATGCACAATCATGGCTCTGAAACCCTCTAGACCAGGCATGTCAAACTGGTCCAGCAAAGGGCCGTGTGGCTGCAGGTTTTTGTTCCAGCCAGCCAAGAGCACACAGTTTGACCAATCAGCTGTCTGAAGACTGAGATCAGTTGATTGAATCAGTCAAATCTGGTGTGCTGCTGCTTGGTTGGAACAAAAATCTGCAGCCACACGGCCCTTTGCTGGACCAGTTTGACATATGTGCTCTAGACCATCTTGGATTTGGTCTGCTCCCTACAGTTAAAACTTCAAATGAACCGCTGTCTGCTGCAGAGTAAAACAGGTTAGTGTCTGAGAAAGAAAAAACAGAACTGAAAAGATCCACTTGAGGACTTTCCTGGCTCTGTCACTGTCAATTCCCTTGAAGAACCGTTACCCTGTGTGTAGACATTTATGGGACCCAGAAGCTGGCGCAAGTCACCCCCCCAATGCAATCTGCTTTACATTATATGCAGAAACAAAATAAATGTGTTCATGCTTGAAAATCAAATCAAATACTTCATTCAGACAAAATCTAAGTGGCATCCGAGAAACGTTTATACCCTCTGACGTAGCTACCAAGCTGTGCTTAGTAAAAGGGGAGCAACAAGTTACTTTATTCATTGTTAAACACACTTATTAAACACATGGCAAGGAGTAAATCTTACCCCGCTGGTTAATTTTGCTTTGCACTTTCGGTTTTCATTTTTATTTCTTTGCAGTGCATAGAATCTGAAAACAAAATGTGCTATCACACTGTTATGATAGACATGGCCAGTTTAACACAAGGGTTCGACAACATAATGCGGGCTCCCTGGCAGACTGGAGGGAGGTGGAGTAACTGAGCCAAAAAGTACCACATGAATTTTCCAAAAGCAGTCTAAATGGCTTTACGTGGTTTGACGCCATTTCATTCCATGACCTCTAAGTCCTCAAAGAGAATTATCACATTATAGCATTCCAACACGCCCAATTTCCCAAAATACAGCTCCAGGCTTTTTCACTCTGACTCTGCTTAGTGTTGTGGTTTTGGGGAAAAAAAAAAAAAAAAACACTTCAAATGGTCACCGCTGTGTTTTTTTCTTCACTTCAGGTATTTATACATTTGTTTTTATGTCTCTATGCTGTCGTTTTGCTTTTGTTTTTGTCCAAATGTTTGTCATTTACACTGAGAAATGCAGCATAACAAAAAGGAAACAGACAAATGTCCTCTTCTTATGACTTGAAGCAGATACTGACACATTCAGACAAGGATTCTCAATGTCACCAAATTTGAATGTAATATCCAAATTATATATATAAAAAATATATATACTTTACTTTTTAAAACTCTGGTCTTCTTATGAACAGGCTTTTGTAGGCCTCTACCCTTGGAGAGACTGGCCCTTGACTGTCTGGTTGTAATTTAGGCAACATGGAAAACACTGGGAATGTATGAAAAGTTATGATGTTCAGATTGTGCTAAAGACCATAACTGCTTTATCAGAGCCATGTGGCAGCACTCAGTGCCATGCCACAATGCCATGATTAAAAAGGAGTTTAAACTGTGGTCACACTCAACCCTGATATGACCCAAAAGAGGTCTCTAAGTTCGGTGCTGTCTCTGTTCCAATACATACATCATGCAGCGAGACTGATCTGATAGAGGAGGGTCTCTCTTGTCAGTGTCAGCAGTAAAAGTGGATCTCTGTAACTGCTAGTGTTTTTGCTCTAACTATACTTTCAGTTTATCTGTGCTGTGTCCAGTAGGATTATCAACTTACAGTAAAAATCTAAAAATTATATGTCCAACTAATTTAATAAATAAATCTTAAATTATTTTTCTCATCCTGTTTGCCCTAATTGAGACTCAAATTACAGTGCAAGAGACAGCGAGACAGCTAATTACTATCCTTTATAATGAAGCTAATGACAGACACTGTACTGTGAGCAGCACCCTGCTGTACTAGACATAAAAGCAAACACAAATATCTAATTATGCTTCATCTCTTGCCACTTTCCTCTTCTTGTTGCAGACGTTTTGCTAATTGGTGGCCTGCACCAACGGTCAGCTTACAATCACCCTGATGATGTGGACAATTAGAGCCGGGAGGTACTCATGGCTCATCAAGTCAGCGATAGTTGACACATTGCATCTCAATAAGCTCAAAACAAATGTCATACAGCTGCTGCAGTGTCATCCTAGAGTCCAGACGTGGGATATGTTCATGAAAACATGTTCTACATTGTTTAGATTTAGTCAAACACTGCTAATAAGGAAGGAGTAGAACATTGCACAGAATATTGCACAGAATATACTGTGCAATTTTAGGTAGACACATTTTTATCAAAGCCATAACCTTTTACTTTGCATAGGGAATAAATAATCATATACAGCAGGTTCAAAGAAACAGAGACATAAAAACACACATCATGTCAGCTAGAATCTGTGATTATCTCTTCTTTCATCTGGGGCTGTGGCGACAAAGGCAAACATTTCTTGTTCCCTGACAAGCTATGTAAATACAATCTTAAAAGTGACTTTACCCTGCCAAAAGGCATTGTAGGGGTCCTTTTTTTCTTTTTATATATTTTCTCCATCTACCAAACACGGCAGACTGAGGTTAAATTATTTCAATGTTTTGCCACTTGCATCAAGGATCAAGAACAAAGCACAGCATAAAGTGACGCTTAAAGAGTATACTATCTTAGCTGATTGTCTGAAACAATAAGTGTTTTGTTCTCCTTGTGCACTTTTAAACCCAACATTAACTTGCATGCTTCTGATTTGTCACTGGGTGCCTTCAGCTGTGCTACTCTGGATCCATTTTTACCTCTCCGGCTCACTGTGAGAGCTCCGGAGACCTTGAAACGACACAGATTAGCTGACCCAAACTGTAAATATTTCATAACCTTACAATTAAATGGAATCAGATCTGGGTGAAAGATCTTCATTTATATTGCATTATAAATTGGGTAGAATAAGAATGTTAAAGAAATAAAAAAAAGGGGGGGTGATTATATTGTATCAGTGATCCTTCCAAATCCTAATTAGTCTGTGCAGCCCAAAACAAGAGAGGTACCAATAAAAGCATTCGCTTGAGATAATTAAGCAATTGTGTGCAGAGTGTACATGAGCTGTCACTCCAATCGCTAGCCATGTCACACTGGGCAACATAAGTGCGACAGGACAGCCGCCCGTCGTCTTTGATCTGGGCTCATGCATACGGAATCAGGTCAGGCCATGGTCAAACACATTTACGCACACACACATACTCAAATACAACACACATGTACACTTCAAACTGTAGAAAAGAAAGACTCTTTTCAAAGGGCCACAGTGCCAGGACCTCCAAAAAGAGAAACTGACAGTCAGGAAGAAAGGAAGGATAAAGGAATTGAATAGAAAAGGGACAAAAGGGATCAATGTGGCAAATCCACTCAATACTTCAGAGGGACTACTACTTAAAGCAGTAAAAAAAAAAAAAAAAAAAACATCGTGACTTACAGCTTCCGACTTGGGCTTGACCACTTTCATGAATGCCCCTCTTGCTTGTGCCTCCATCAGTTCTGTTTTAGTTACTTTCCTGGTGTCCAAAAACTTCAGCTGGGGCAGTTTGAATAGAACAAAGTACCTGTGTGACAAAAAAAAAACAAACAAACAAAAAAATCATCTGCTTTAAAGGACTCTTTGCAGGTCAATCCTTGACTTGACAAAGACAAAAAAAAGGTAAGAATCCAAGAAAGTTTGCAAACTGGGATACACTAATCAAACTGACAAATGCTAATATGTAAATGAAAATATCAGGGAAACTTGAAAAGGAAGCCTTGTTTACTAAGATTTAGCGGTGATGCAGATTTAATGGTGATATTTTCTTGTATCAAATAACCTTCAAAGCTGATAAGAAAAGGTATGTCATATAAATAGCACACAAGAAGATACACCCTGCCTGCAGGAGCTGTCATTCTGGTAGAATCGCTGATATCTCTTTAAGCTTTCAGACACACTCTGTCTTTCATTCGGAGGGAGAGAAACGTCAAAAGATAATGGCTGGAATACATAGATGACAACAGATCCTTTCACTGGCAGGCAGGGTTAGAGGAACCAGTATGTCAGGGCTGAACTGGTAGCCAAAAAGGACATGCATGCAGCACCTAAGTGGAGGGTGAGAAAGGACGGGGATATGGGCACAGACAAGACCTGTGCGCAAAGAGCTGTGACAAATTGATGATGGCGATAGCAATGAGGGGAGATGGCAAAGCCTGTGTCAAGTTTTCAACACCTGAGGATAATAAGGAGGGGGTGCAGGGATCAGATTTAGACTGACGTGGAACAGAAAATATCTCCATGCAAATTAAAGAAGGAAAAAAAGACGTCTAATGTAAGTGGCCACAAACATAAAATAGGAAGGATGCTTCTTGATAGAAAGAGATGAGTAAAAATCTACATATATCACACAGTCCTCGACTGTCTCCTGTAGAAACAGTATGACAGACTAAAATGACCTCATCCTAACCCTTCAATAAGAACCCCATTTTCTGATGAACACAGTAGCACTCAAAGTGGAGAGGCCCCATTCCCGTTCTGGGTCTCTATCCCTGTAAAAGGACTTTGTTCAGGACATTTCCCTGATGAAATGTGAAGATGCCCTTGGGAGACAAGCAGAGAGGTTATTCTCCAAAGGTAACCTACCATCACAGGGTCACAACAGATGACAAGGCTCTGTCAGCTACTGGGGATATTAATGATTCAACCTCAAACACAGAGGTAGGATAAGAAAGCAAAGGAGACACATGGAGTAAATGTGGCAGGGGTGCAGTGATGAGGTGGGATGACTGAGATATTTCCTTTATTTATCCTTGCCATTACATTAATATTTGCTGATTTTAGATGAAGTTCTTGTGGAATAATTCTTGATGTTTTTAAATGAAAATAAATGATGAATAAATATTTCAATTTATTACTTTCACGATTCTTGTTTTTATGTAGAACTGTTAAAACTTAAGAAAGTAATGCAGCAAGTATCTAATTTGCTAATTTTAGCACAATATTTTTTTCCAATGCAAACTGTAGCATCACTCATTAATAGATGGTTTTCAGAGGAATTATCCCCCCAAAGTCCCTAAATCCACATGACAAATCAAATATTTATTTGTTTGTTGTGAAATTAGTTTTCCATACTTCCATACTTGCTTATAAATCTCATGTATCAGCACTTTGCTAATTTACTAATTATTTTACTAATTTACTTTAATTTACAAATTATTTGAAATAATTCAAAATAAACTCTTTTTTTCTTGTAACAACTATAAAGTTATGTAGTCTTTTTTTTCCAATTTAATTCAAGGTAAAAATCAGTTTCCTTATAAGAAGACATTAGCAACTTATAGGAGTTATTAAAATGCAAATATCATTCTTCAAATGATTGCAATGGAGTGTTACATTTCATGCCACATAAAGAAAATGTATTTGCATTTTTTATTCAAAGAATAAAAAAGACTGCACAGGTAATTATTTTATAGCTGCTCTTATGGCAATCAGAAAAATAATAATAATAATAATAATAAGAGAGAGAGTGAGAGCACCTCAGACTCCTCTTTGATCTGCCACATCAGATCGTACAAACTGATAACTCTGCACAGGGTGAGAGGTTAGAATGTCACATAAAAATCTATTCAAATCCTTTCATAACAGATGCAGAAAAAAAATGGTTCAGTTACATCTGTGGTCATATTTGTAAAAACTCTCTCAAAGTGACACCTTATGCTACAGAACTAATAAGCATTGTAAACATATATTTCTGTGGGGTTGATCACTTGTGTTATTGTAATGCTGCAAATGGCCACTGATTGCATGGAAAGTCGTCTAAGAACAGGACAACATTTAACCTCCCTGCGCCCTACACAACGCTGTGGGAATGAATGCTATATTTCTATGTCACTGCACTAATTGGGGCACAGAAGCAATGCACCGGGGTATTTCACTTGAGAGACCAAGAGCTCCTGAGGCACTGGGCTGGGTATTTATTGCCCAAGGCCAGTGCTGTCACGACCTGCACACAGCCTAACCTTGTCAGACACAAAATCTGCATCACGCTCAAATTGATGTTTTACTATGTGACACATTATGAATATTACATTACAGGACTGTAGATGTTGTCAGTCAAAACAGAACAGCTTTCCTCACCAGTAAGATAAGCATGCAAGAAGAGGGGAAAAGGGGGAGAAGGGGGGGTTGTGAGGGCGATGGGGTGGGAGGTGGGGGACAAAAAGAGAGTACAAAGATTATTCAAGAAAGGCATGGGTGATAAATGATTAATAGGAAACGCAAAGTCAGAAACAAGCACTTAGGGCTAAAACAGACAAAAGAGAGTATGCTTTTCGCCTTTTATCGCATTTCATGTAAAGGACCCTGACAAATGGTGGTCATATTGCATGGCTTGAGGCCTAGCTTGATGTTTAATGCATCATCTGCTCTGGTAAGGCAGGGCAGTAAACACTCATTTGTGGTGCTGACTGGTCACACATGAAATCCATTTTGCAAACTGGAGTATAGAGGGGCCAGTTGACAAAGCTTTTAGAGTGATGCGGTTAAATCCACAGTCTGGTTATGAAATGCATAGGCTAGTGGTTAAAAAAGAAGGAACATTTCCAAATCCATTACTAATTAAAATCTAACACTAAATAGTTCAGTATGACAAGAAAAGCATCAACAGTATCTTTACATTTGCCCACCTGTCCATGCATCCATACGCCCAGTCTTAATATAAATTGCTCATACATGCATGAGATCATAACAGTTAGTCCATGTAACAACTGACCTGTATCTCTGGTAGTCATCCTCATCCTTATCCGGGCTTACCAGCTGGTTGGGGCAGGCCTCGTTTCCCAGCAGGCTTAGGTACTTGAGTGATGGGGTCACATCAGCCAAGTGTTCCAGCAGGGCCTCGATATCAGTCAGGTGTCAAAGGGCGGATGTCAAGGACCTAGCGCTGTTAATTACATTAGCATTTACTACCCACACTGCCCCTCCCAGGCCTGTCTGCAGTAAAACACGTCACTGTCAAATTTACCGAGGTGCTCAAAGAGGCTAGTCAGTGGCTTTGTGAGACTGGGCAGACAGAGGGGCAATTTAAGGTGCAGGCTTTGGCATATAGCACTGACACAATTTGGCTCCTGCTCTCACTCTTTCTCTCCATCTCTTTCATTTCCTAGGTGGCCGGGTGCAGAACAGTGACAAAATGATGGATGCCCTGTGGTTCAAACAGTCCGTGCTTCTCAGAGCTGTGCTGTGGAAAACTTTTGCAAAACGTGGAAAAAACAAACAGCCCCTAAGCAGGCACATTCATCACTAATACATTCACTTGGAAAATTGAGCCCCAAAGTGTCAAAATACAACTGCACTAATGCTGCGCTCGAGCTTTAAAATGGCACTGTGCCACGACAGGATGTACATAATTGGCCTATTAGCATGTGCCGACCACTTCACAACCAAACTCAGCACACAGTCCCAGATGCACACTTCAAGGAGTCCCAGTTTTAATGTTGACTCTAGAAGTGTGTGTGTGAATGTGAGAGAGAGTACGCGTCGTTACCCAGCAGGATCTGCATAACCAAAGGAAAACAGGACACATTGCAGAACCTGCTCTGAGGCTTAGAGAGGAAGTTCAGACTTCTGTGACTGATCATAAACAGCCTCACAATGCGTCTTAAATGAGTGTATTATATTTGTGGTGACTGTGCAGACCTCTTCTTTTTGCATGTTTTTAATGGCTGGCAAGAAGAATACACAGGGTTGTTATCATCAGTGAGCCAAAATGTGAGCATACACTGGTGTTTTAAGAACATATTAAAAAACATGATGCATCCAGTTCTAACGTAATACTTATGATTAGACAATTTTACCAAATATCTTAAAACATTAAACTGACGTGAGCAAATATTGACTACTTGTTCATATTTCCCTGTCTTAGCATGGTGTTTCAATCCAATTTTTTTTATTCTGTGGAAATAGAAGCTATCGGTTCTGCTGACTGTTGAATTTGATTCCACTAGAGGTCCCTGTGGTTCAAAAACTAGTCATGTGTGGAGCTGTGACAGCCAAGTTCCTTTGCTCTGTGGCAACACAAAATACTTCCTGCAAAGCCATCACACTACAAACTGGTTCTTTAAAGACAACAGTGGACTGTACAGATAAAATAATGAAAGCCAAATAAACAGCTGATTCAAAAACTGATACAGTTAAATCCATGTCTGCGTACTTATTTCACAAATCTAATTAAAAGAGGGACTGAGTGTTTTGTTCTTAAAGGATATTTGGTTTTTATTAAGTGTCAGGGTGTGGAGGTTTGGTAACACGGGCAACTGGAGGTCATTTCCAAGCAGATTGTTGTCGGCGATCAGCTCTTCCAGCTCAGTGAACATTTTGAGGCCTGCCAGTGACCTGTAATGATAAGGAAACAGGAAAACTGTTAAGGCTCTGAATCTGGTCAGCTGTTGTTGTGCAGAAATAAATATTTCAGCCTCTCTCTTTCATACACCAGAAGAGTATAGGTCTGGGCCTGTCAGGGAAGTGAATGACAAGAATTAGTGGTGCTGAGCTCCCCTGGCATGGTGAAGCATCCTTCAGCGGCTGGCAGGATGAGGGATGGGGGTCACTTGTGAGTAGCCAGGATTCAAAACAAAAGGCTTCAGAAATGCGGCGAGCAGGATGAATTTGTCAATGTCTTGTGCCTTGAGGCGCCCAGTTTCGCCTGACCCTAACCCTCCATTCCCAAGACAAATCACTCTGTCACAGTTCACCTTCACTCCCCAGACACAAATTTAACTTGTCATCCATCATTTTCTCAGAGGGAACCGGAATACGCTCGCAATCACAGATGGAATGGAAGGGAAACTTTTTTTTGCTACTGTTTCATGATAAAGGTTAGTGTTGGGATTAACATCAAAGAACTATTTCCCCTCCTCCTTCTTTCCTTTTTTTTTTTTTTAAGAAAACATTTTGCCTTTCCATTCAATTTTATGACACACTGCAAAGAGGTGAGGGGTCACCTCAACTCCTTTCCTCCCTGTCTCTCTCACACATACACACATTAACACAGGCATAAAAATGACAGAGGGTGGCGTTAGAAGTTATGTTAGGACCCGGCAAAGTTCAAACCATAGAAGTTGCACAAAGGCAATGTGTGTGTTGTCTAATCCGTCACACTGTCAGCATCCCATACTAAAGTGTCCTGGGAGACTTTGCTGACATTTGAAGTGCACTTGTCACAAATTCAAACCTTATAGTTCACACAACAGAACCAATATCTGACAAAAACTACATTTTCAAAACATTTTAAAACAGAGGCGAAATTAAATTCATGACATTAAATTCCACTGAGAAATCTTGCATGACGACACGATGAACTTGGGCCAGAACTTGACTATAGGCTTCATTGTACTCAACTTGGATGACAAGCTGTACATAAATGGCAAGGTATTCAAAGATAAAGACATAAAAAATGATAAAGGCTGACTACTTAACTACAGTGTTAACTCTTCCTTTGACCCAATTATCACATACCTGTAAGTCTTTTTAATTACTCTTTTTTTTTTTGTCAACCTTTAAATTTTTTAGGAGCCTTTTTTTCAGTTGCAATACCCTGATCAAAAAACTCATGGAAGCACAGAGCGGAAAACCAATCTTCTCAGGTAGAAAACTGTACTTCAGCAAATTCATTGTTAATTTGCACAAAAGCCAGACAAAGGAGACATCAACATTTTGGAAACACATAGACTCGATACCCATAACAGCTGATGGCACCTAGTTGGTGTGCTGGCAGAGCTGAAAACCTCTTATCAGGTCTGGCTATTGCACAAATAGATGAATAATCTTCTATTCGCCTGTTTTTCCTCATGGTGTCATTAAGATAAAGTTTAATTACCTCTAAAGAGTACAAGAAAAAACATTTTTCTTCAGGTACAGCAATCAATTATTTTCTTTCTGTAACTGCTCAATTTACTATGATATAGATTATGTTAAAAAATGAAAATAAAAAAAGAACAATGTGCTTTGTTTTACTGGACTGCATCCAAATTACAACTTTAGCTTAAGTACCACTAAAGCATAGACTTGAACAAGTTTTGACTAAAATAACAAACAGTAAATGCAATTTATGAACTTCTTCTTTGCAGTTATTGCATTGAACTGACAGGGAATTCAGAACAAGATGCAGTTAATCTACAAATATAATCTTTGTTAATGTCTTGTTAGGTACAAACTTCTAGTGCCTTGGATGAACATTATTTCATTTACTATGAACAAAGGCTGCAAACAAACTATTGCCACCTGTGTGGGTGGGTGTGTGGATGTGTGTGTATGATGGGCTGCAGTCCTGTGGGTTATGTTATTAGCTGCTCGGTTAAAGGGAGCCGCATGGCACAGGAGGGAGCCTTATTAATTGTTGTTTTCATGTCACCACCACTGCGTGCACTGGCTGATTTAATCAGTTAAATTCACAGCCAGGGGAGAGTCACTAAGTCCCATGCAGCATTAGCTGCAGTGCACGGACTGAACTTATAATACTCTCCAATTTTCTGTGCTCCCTCTGCAGACTTCTATAGCTGGTTTCATTACTTTTTATAAGCTTTCTTGTTTTAATGTGCAGCTTGGACAACTAACAAAGTTTAAGCACTGCAGTAAAAAACACTCCCTTTAAAAAAAAAAAAGAAAAAAAGAGAAAGGGAGCAGTAGTGCTGCTTTTAAGAAAACTAATGAGAATAACTAACTTAAGTCAATATGCTGCATAGACTTGACATATGGCATTGCACACCAACATAAATTATACTGTAAATATCCATAAAACAAAGTTTTTATAATATAATTCTATTTCAGTTCGCCTCCTTTTGAGACTGCTGTGATGACAATGAAAATGAAAAGATTGTGTAACGTACATTAAGTTTCATCATGTTTTATACATCGTGATTTTCACAGATGACACCCTTTATGTTTGTTCATGTATAGCATTTGGAAAATGCAAGTAGATATCTTTTTAGAATAAGCTAGATGGAGAAGATCTTATGAATACTGTATGAAACACAATTTTCTCACATCAAAGTGCAGCAATTCAGTACAAATTTAGTAAAATAAGATTTTTATGTGTGATCAAATGGCATTTTCAAAAACCTCCACCAAGCAAAAGAAAGAGACACAGAGGCGGTAGCTTTAACGAGGTGAGGCGATGAATCTTCTCCTTGTTAAGATAATTATGATCAGCCTCATTGTCAGAGCTAATACTTCACACAGGCTGTCTTTACGCTTTGACGACCACTTAGCCCATGTAATCCCACCATTATACATCATACAGCAATGTGTGCATCAGGGTACGTGCTTTCAAGCTTGCATAAGTAGTGTATGCATGTGTTGAAACCACTATTATCTGCAAATATCCAGTCTACTGAGCACAGAGAGCAGATATATTCGTTTTTAGATGGAGCAGAAACTCATAGGAAGCGGGGGAGGATGTAAGAAACAAGACAAGGACATTGGAGAGGAGACACTGACCCAGAGAGCGGCCCTGCCAGATCAATACACTAATACTGATGCAGACATAGTGATTGATAAACCACTACTGACAACAGAGGGAAGAAAACTCTCGACCGTTATTGGCTGAAATGTCAGTCACTATTGCCAATGGCGTGCACTAGTGTCATGTCGGATATTCTCAGGCAGAACATGAAAAATGAAGAACAGCAGTCTTGGCTCTTTTACCTCAGTTACACAATCTCCCCTCTTCCATCTGATGCCTATGCAGCTGTTGCCTAAATTAATTTGTGTTTGTTATCTTCTGTGAACTCAGGAGATGAACAAATGTTGAGTTTGTGTGAGCCATACATTATAGAGCTGTCATGTAAAAGCCCTCTCTTTTCCTGAAATAGAGACAGGGATCAGAGGCAACATCCCTTGCACTGCTAGCACTGTAATACTTAAAGTCCCTGAGTGTAATACATATAAAAAAAAAGCACACATACATATTGAAAAGCTGGAGAGTCCACAGTTCAGCAGCTGATGCCCTCTCAAAAGTTACATTAGTACAAAAAAAGCAGTGTGATGTGACTCCAAGAGGGGCCAGAGCTGCAAAATGACATCCTGTTCAGAGGGCAGCAGATAAATGTTTGACGAATTGACCAATACTGGGCCTTGATGGCCTTCAAATGTGCATAATAGACTATTCAGAGCACACTACAGATGGCCTGCCAGGATATGGTTGTGTAATAAATGGTAAGAAGGAACTGGACCTGAAAAACCCAGATTGTAGACCGGCTTTAATAAACTTATTAAAAAAGGTGAATGGATGAAAGGTTGGCGAGATAAACAAATGAGGCTGGAGAGCCTTTCATCTTTACATAGTACAGAAATATTCTGATGTTTCTTGCCACTCTGTACACCATGATGTATATTTTGGTCTTAGTGCACTGCTCAGTAAGTTATCCATAAATGCAGGAAAAGTTTTACTCAGTTAAAATGCTGAAAAATGCCACAATACATGCTGTAGCTGATGTTTTCTTAAAGCAACAGAGTTGTGGTGAGAATAGAAAGCACAATTTGATGAGAGCTATTTAATTTTTTGGCAAACAAAGAAAAATTTTTAGACTGTTATAAACTGTTAAATTTTATCACTCTAACCCATAATAAACACACACAAACAGGAAATAAACATGCAAAAATAAAGCATCAAAAGACTATCAAAATTAGCTGATATTAAATGACATTATCTGAAAAGCAGATTGATGCCCCGAAACCCCCCCCCCCCCAACCATCCCTCCTACCACCTCCACACAGCATGATTGGGTCTGTTCCAGCACTCTCCCCTCCAGCTACAGTTTAAGGCCTTTGCGTGTCTCTGTACATGCATCTCTGATGGTGATGGTGAATTAGACTGTCATGATAATGTCTCCGCCCCCCTCACAGCTCTGCCCTTCTCACCCCCTCCTTTTTCTTTCTTTTTTTTTTTTTTTTTTTTTTGCTTATATGTAGACAGTCAGTTCTCAGTGTGGCACTCCCCTCTCTGCCAGGCCTCAGGTGGCAGTCATTTAAAGATCACACATCCAGGACACACATAGCCTATGAATGCATGTCAATTTACACATGGAAAGGGGATTACATGTCTCCTCCCAGGCAGCTGCAAATTACTATTAATGGCAATGCAAATCATTAGAGTACATTCAAAGCCTCCAGCAAATCTCTTCTTTATGTGGATTCATTTTAATCTGTTTTGAACATTGCTCTATGCTTGCTCCTTATATGTGTTAAAGTATTGCTAACTATGAAGCTGTCAAGTGGTGGTGGCATGTCAGATTTGACTTTACAGAGGGTTAAATCACTTGCTAAACAAAAAATATACTTTGGAGTACATCAACACATTCAACCAAAAAGAAAGCTGTGAAATATAATTAACTAAATTCTTTGTGATGAGGAAGTTAAATATCATCGCGTGTTATTGCATTCCATATGGGATGATGTGAGAAGTGCAGGTTCAGTTATTTAAAAAAAATGTCTACACCACAGAGTGTCAGACAAAAATGTAAAGCTAGTTTCTGTGTGAATGATAATACCTTCATGAATCCCACAGTGTCTGAGTTATAGACTACCCCTGTGGATATTCCTGCTGAGTGTGTGAGGTTAATATTCTTTCTCTCAATGTCATTAGCGCTGGCAGAGGGGCTGAGAGAACTGTGAATCACACAGGGACTGATCCTATCAATTCACACACACCACCCCTCTCTCTCTCTCTCTCTCACACACACACACACACACACAGAGAGAGAGAGAGAAAGGGCCTGACAAAATCAAAGCCACTGTACCGAGGTCAGTGTTACCTGCCCCCATGCTTCCCATTGCACCTCAAATCCCTGTCTGATTAATGACCCTGGACCAACCCTAGCCAAAGGATAAGGACTTGACAGACATTCCTGTCAGCTCCAACCTCATAAGCCTTGCTTGACCCCAGTTTGTCCTGGGATGAAGTCTAAGCTCTAACAATGACCTAACAGAGTGGTGGAAGAGAGTTGCTTATTTCTCAGCAAAAAGAGAGAGAAAAAAAAATTGAGACATCACTGTAGAAAGGTTTGATGTCTCTTAAAGTTCAAACAAGTGAGTTTTGTTTCACAGCAAGATGGAATGACAGCTGCTTCCCATATACAACACTGAAACTGTACATTATGATATACATCACCACTGCAGAATGCATCATCATAGGCTGAACAATACTTTTCTCCTCACAGCGCCTGGACTGTGCTCACAGTATGGCCATGTGTCTTGTGAATGTTTGTATTGAAAGATTAGTTGTCTATCCACATGACAAACATCCTCCCCTCTCAGAGAACGGGAGCTGAAAATCAATTCACTGATGGCATCTCAGTCAGTGAGCACATCAATGCGGCACAAACAAGCACATGAATGCTGCACAGGCGAACAGGATATAAAAGTGTAAAATTACCTTGAAGGGGTCAATCAGCTGAAGCATATTGCAATAAGAAAGCTTCACAATGACTTTTTCGTGAATGAAAGCATGCATACATATAAAGTATTTTGTTTGAACTCATGTACTGTCAAATGAACTAATGTACTGTCTTTAAAAAAGAAGAAAAAAATACATTAAATAACAAACACTGCAATCTATGAGGAACAATCCCTCAGTGCTCTGTCTGCTGTAGACTCTGTCATTACAGTGTTCAGGCTCAGTGCTTGTCAACATTTCCCTGAGAGGGGGGGCAACCCACATTACGTTAGAGTGAGTTCAACTGTCAACTGCCAGCCATTTGTATGCCTCAGCATCCACCTAATAGCAAATAATCACTACCCCGCGCTCTCTTCATGGCAAATGATCGATGTTGTCTTGATGTCTGATGGATGACCCTGCCACAGTGATGTCCAGGCATGCATTAAAAACCACCTCTATGAAAAGCCTGTCAGTCTGATGAAGCGGCGCACACAAAACGCTCTTGCGTACGTGCACACGCTGACACTGAAGAATGCATGCTCGCAGATAAAGGGGGGAAATGAACAAAGTGAGGGAAGGGAAAGCATAATTCAAATCAACAGTAAAAACTAAAGTTAATTTCTTTATATTAGTGGAAAATTTTATAATGTGACAGAACCTGTGGTGTGATTTGTAGACAGCATTACTTGAGGTAGACTATTCAAGGACCACCTGGGATGACTTTCCTCCTCTAACCCTCTCTCGAACACACAAACAGCTCCCTATTACCCCTCAGTGTTCAGATTAAAATGCACAGCACCACAATCTTTGATCTCCCACTTGCTGACACAAATCCTTTCAAGCCTCAACATTTTCCTGCAAAGGTAATTAGTGCTAATTAAAAAGTTTCAAAAGCAGTCTACAGCTGATGTTGATGCTGCTGCTGCTGGTGCTCAGACTCACCCTCCGTCAGATTACACCATCTACCCCCTCCCCGGGCCCTGCGGAGGAATGTGTCAGCTGTGTTCCTGCCTCTTTTCTGTACAGAATCCCATAACTAGACAACGCTAGTCTGCCTGAAACATTTGTAGAAGCAGGATGAAATCTGGAAGCCCAGTGAGGGGTCTAAGTGGTGGTTCTTCCCTGCTGACAAACCTCTGCTCTTCGGGGGAAAATGTAATGACACGTGTAACAAATACAAATCCCACAAATAGAACAGGTGTAGTCTTTAATTGGGATATCCTAGCTTTGGGGGGGCTTGCAAACATAGAGTAATTACCTTGATAAGGAATTCAATTTGTTGAAAATGAGATTGCAGTGAATTATATCATTCAGCAAAGGCTGCTATATGCATAATAACAAACATAAAGACACTCAAATGCAGGCAGCTTAATGAATAAACACATTTGTAATTAAAGAACTTCCTATTTAGTGGGATAACAATAATTTGTGATAAAGATACAACTTGAGCAGCCTAACAGTGCTATCACTCATTCACGCTGCCTGCCTTATTGCTTCCATCAAGCCATTATGGTGATATAATTAGCTGCCTTTCTAGCATATTATTAAGTGGCTTGTTGAGTGTCAGGTACACCAGTGTCTCAGAAATGACATACACACAAAGAAAAGCAATGCCATTCCAGTGTTTCAAAAAGATAATTACATAATCTTAACACAGAGAGCAAGCAAAAAAGTGATAATTAGACAAGTATTCCTGCCAATTGAAGTATCATGGCTTATCTTGTTTTTCATGTGCTACTGAGCTGGCTGAACTTCCATGTACAGCCTGATATAATAATACTATTGTGGTAAAATCATCATGAAAGAATTTTTATAACTGTCGTTAGAGATGTTGCTAACGCCAAGAGCAGCTTGCAACCTGGTTTACTTGAACCTGGAGGTTTTTCAGGACCTGAAAGCAAGTTCTGCATTCCACAAACCTATAAATAGGCATTATGATTGACATGGAGGTGTGCCAAAAAGAAAAACGGGGTGGGGGGGAGACAAAGCAAAGCTATTGATTTGACCTTTCGGATAGTTTTTGCTTTCTTCGTTGTTGTTTTTGTCTTGTCTTACACAACGAAAGGAGATAATAGAACATGTCACTGCACAAGGCAGTTTGAAATTGAATGCCTTCATTTTAATTTAAATGTTACATTCTTGGTGACATCTCTGTCGATGCATAATTGGCACTGAATTCCAGTTTGGATGTACATATTTATCATTCAGCGTGAGACACTCAAAGACATAGACAGATATGGTACTTTGATGGGATGACAGTCAAATTTAGAAAAAAAAAGAGCTGCAAATCAACTGTCACACTGTCAGTTAAGGTTTTTGTCACAAAATTGCACATAAACATGAAGGACTAGAAACAGCAAACAAGCTGCAGGCCAGAATCAGTGTCCTTGCTCTGGAAGTACGGAAATAGGCTTTTTGGATTCACAGAGCATACAATAAAAAAAATGCATTAAAAAATATCACTGTAAATTATGGATGCTTATTGTGAGAAAACGCTTCACATGGTAATAAATCTTAGCTGTATCTAAATACAGTTGTTTATCATGCAGCAAAACAATAGTAAATAAAATAAAAATCTGCTACCTACTGGTAGTTTTGCAACAGTTAAAAAGCAAGTTACAACATGACATGTGGTAGTCCAGATGCACACACAATCACAGTTTTCTACAAATATGGTGGCAATGAGCATTTTTCACCAGAGGAGAGTCAGAGATGAGAAAAAATAACAGAACGTCAAAAGAATTAATTCAAAAAAATATTAATGATAAAGATGTGCAGTGAAACCTGTTAGTCTTCATTTTTTAAAGTGATACCTTTCATTATAAATCATCAGACGGTGAGATTCAAATCATATTAAAGCAACTTCATGTAGAGACAGGCAACTAATTACTCCAGAACCTTGACAGCAGTCTACAGACTGGCCCCATAAGCACCTCAAGACACACATCCTTGTGGTGTAGTGGCCAATGGGGAAAGGGGTACACTGTAGACTACATTTTCATCTCTCTATACATACTGAAGTTTTTACTGTTTGTAAAGCAATTTACCACCTGCCGAGCCCAAACACATCCAGCAACCTTTTAAGATGTGGTGTGCTGATGGAGCAATAAATCCACCAGGTGAGTTTAAAGGTTGGTCAGTGGTGTTATTAACCAGGCGGCCAGGGTATAACCATGATATCCTAATAAAACTAATTATTTCTCTATAATAAAAAGCCACTGTTGTAAATTTTAATTATTAAAGACCACATGGATCTGGCATGTATGCAGACTATTGCACCATTGTTGTTTCAAAGACAAGTAATAATAATAAAGAATCTTGACTGTCACTTGTTCTTCAATGAATTAATCTTATAATTGTATTATTATTATTGTATTATTTAATGTATTGTTTTATAATATTGTAATTACCCTGAAAAGTGGAAGACAAAACATTGACTTTGTTCAAACAAATCACAATCCTTTTCTAACCCTAAACCACAAGACTGCTAGAGTATTACTGATGCAAGAGTTTGGGGTGTTGATATAGAAAGAAATATTGAAGGTGCAAGATTTTTAACATATAAAAATACATGCTGAATTTTATTCTATAAAGGGGCCAATGTTTAAAAGACACAGCTTTGAATTTCCAGCATCTGCACAGTGATGGATTCAGCTGCATGTGCACCTTACCGTGGTCACAATGTTCTAAGGAAAGGCTTTTCAGCAGCTTTGTGCACACACACACCTCCTGTAACTCAATTATAAGATCTATCTTAATATTATATTACCCTTCCATTTTTGATGCAGTTTGTTACTTGTTCATATGGAAGTGCTCCAAAATAAAATCAGAACAAAATGGCATCACAACTACCATGATGATGCTCTGACATGATGGTGTAAAGGGAGGAGTGCTTATCTGCCCAATATAAACCACAGGCTGTGGTGTAAGAAAAAAAAAAAGAATAAATCCTTCACTTTCTCTCCAATGTCTCCTCTCCTTGCCTCTTTTCTTTTCTTATTGCTGGCCCATTACCTTTACAGAGTGAGGCTCATTAAAGAAGGCAAGTTGAGTCAAATCTTTCTGTAATTCAGCAGAGGTGAATTGCTGTCAACATCATTAACCGTCATTTCTCCAACTCACTTCGGTACTTATGAAGTGTTCTTTCTTGTGTAATGATCCAAATCTCTTCTCTAAATCAGCCCTCTTCAAAGGCCCTGGAGGACATACCACCCATGCTGCCGCCTGACATGCTAGAGGGCCAGATTAAACGTGGCTCCATCATTATGCTCCTCTTTGTGGTTAAACAGATCCAGCATTTCACCCTGCACTTCAACAAGCAGGTACTGTTTCTCCGAATGAATGGAGCAGAAGAAATCAGCAGACCAAAAGAGTTCTGCAAGACAGGGATGTTGGTTTTTAAATAATGTCTTTCTAACCTTTGGTATGTAGAACCACATCTTTTACAAGTAGGTTTAATGCATCACAACACCAAACTTGTGTCAATAACTTTCATCTCTTCCTTTCTATTTTCTCAGTGTTGTTTACAGATAGTTCACTGATCTCATAATGCCATTGGCCAGGCTGGCTCCATGGCTAATTACAGTGAGTGCTGCCCTGCTTGTCATGCTAGATGTCCTCTGAGTCCTGTCTTAAGAGAAGCCTCCTTTGTGCCAAAGCCATTGTTTGTCCCCCAGTGCTCAATATCATGCTATGCTGTGTCTTCCAGGCCTTGTGTTGGGGAAAGCTTCCTTTGTGCAGGCACCATTGTGTGGCCCGGTGCTGAACCCCCTGCTAGGTAGGAACACAGACAAAGTGCAGCAGGGGAATGCTTCTCAGAGCCCTAAGACCTACAGTAAATCTTCAAACAATTTAGACAAACAAAAAAGGCTGCTGTGCTGTGGTGAGAGTAGACAAGGAAAAGCAGATGAATAAGCAACATCAATTACTGGGGCTTTGACCTGCAAGCCCCCACACCATGGCACACATTTCACACCAAATCGCCCCAGATTGAAGCTGACACTGCTGGAGTGGAAACACTGACCCCTCACAAAGCTAGCGTTTCAAACTTAAGAGCAGAGAAAGGCAGGGGGCATTGACAGCCTACATAGACCAAGGCCAATGTGGAGGGGAGACAAGGAGGAGGGGTATGAATTTAAAACAAAAACACACACACACTCACATAATAAGTCCTAGTTTGTTTCAAAGTGAGACAAAATGGCTCAATTTGAGCACTTAGGCCATCGAATTGGCCCAGCTGAGATACAAGAGGAACATGCGAGGGGACAACCGCATCAGGACTCTAATAAGGAGCCCATGAGAAGAACAAAGCTGATGTCCAACAGGCTTACCAGTGAACCTGAGTAAGACTGGACCTTCTTTAAAACTTGTTTTAGCCTCCCAGCTTTACCCCCAAAAGTGCCGCTTCCCCTGAAGTCTTTTTACTTCAGCGCATAAAGCCTGTCTCTACTTTGTTAGCTTGGACAAAGGGAAAATAAACACATGGGTCAGGTCGTTTGTTCAGCACACAGAACACCACTTTAATAACAAGTTCCTTCACCCGTTTCAACAAAATAAGGGCCACCTAAAGTTTTAACTTTCACTTTCCAGTTGAGCACCTTGAAAAGATCCTATCACTATTTTAATTGAAATAGCAATAAAAATGGTACCTACAAAAGTGAGAAGAGATCGTGCAATTTTAACACAGTTTGTCAATATAGTGTTAATTAATCTGATAACAAGTTGCTCTAAAAAACATGCTCTAAACTGACAACACGACATGCAGCCGAGAAGCCGCATACCAGAAACACTGGCAAATTTGGGTTTATTAGCCTGTGGATAGAGACAGTCCTAAAAATCTCCCAATTAGCCAGAGGCAAAGGAGAAAATATGTCTAGGGTTCACAGAGCAAGCATGAAACTTAATAATAGCATACAGAAACTAAGCATGACTCTCTACAGCCATATGTAAAAATAAAGCAAAAATAAAAAGAAAGGAGGAGATTAACATTTTTGTCTTTATACTAAAAAGAAATGTTTGCATGGTCTACTTTAAAGTGAATTTTAAATTAGTTAATTAATACAGTAAACACGCTGTAGTAATAAAATCCATGATGGAAACAGATGCAGCAATTACAAGAAAATGAACAAATGCTATAATACAGCATTTAAAATCAGGTAAATGTGGGGACAGCAAACCAACAGAATACTAGTAATAGTCAAATTACCATTTTCCACATGTGTACATACATAACAAATACCGTGTTCTGTATGTGTATAAAAGCAAAATTTTAGCCAGTATAAATTTTTTTATTATTCTGTTCACACTGATGTAAAACACAATTAAAAAGTCTTCTCTTAATTTCCAACCAGACACTAATAACTGCAACTTGTGAGCTGAAATAATATTCAAAGGTTAAAATGTACATTACTTTCTCCCTCCTGATAATTTCCTGTTTAATAATATGAACATTATGGGAGTCATTAGCAAATTTAATGAAAGCCTAAAACCAATTTTGCCTCCATGAAACCATGACACATTGACAGACAGACTAGATGGTCTGTCAGACAGGGTGAAGCATTACTCATAGAGAATACTAAATCTCAACATTGTTACAAACTAACCATTTAAAAGCGCCACATGTTCCACTAATGTTCAGGGTTTATGTACAAGCACCTGTTTAAAACAATGGAGCCCCCCCCCCCCCAACAACACCTTACCATCCAGTACCTGACATACAAACTGCATGATAATGAAGCCAATGCGAGTCAGTTAAGTCAGCTGTCTTTGCAAATGGAAGCCTAGAGAAAGGTAGAGATGGGAATCATTATATCTAGTTGACACACATTACAGCAGAGAATTTCAAGAGTTAGATGGAAGCTCTCAGGTCAATTATGGTGTCATGGCTGTCATTTTTCAATGAAATATATACCTTTCAAGAACACTATACTCAAGGGATGGAGTAAAAAGGACAAGATGTACTGTTTAACTCAGAAACCATATAAGAATATCAGAGATGGAGTAAAACGGAGCATGATGATAGACCATTCTGAATAAGCACACTTTGTCAGGAGGGGCACACTACTCCTACTTCCTGAGGCCTGGTATCAAGGAATATTACTTCTGGTGACTGCATCTGATTAATGGCATCAGCCGGAACAAGAAGCTTGTCTTAAAAAGTCATTAAAATGTGGGGAAAAGGTCATCTACTATGTGTGTTTGTTTGTAGTTCAGCCAGATCTTTCACTTTTTTCTGTAAAGCAATCTGCCTGCATAATCACACTGCACACATCCGGCTTTAAGCACACACCTTTAATATGAAAATAATAATAACAAAAAAATAAAATAAAATAAAATAAAAAATAAATAAAATAAAATGATAATAATAATAATAATAATAATAACAATAACAACAACAACAATAATAATAATAATAATAACAACAACAATAATAATAATAATAATAATAACAATAACAACAACAATAATAATAATAATAATGTGCAGTAACATTATGCACTTCTGTTTTATTGCCTACAAATGTAAATGTCTTTGCTCCCCATTCAAGATATAAAATACTGACCTTGAGTCAGTGAATGACAGAGGGAATTATGGGTAATTGCAGCGTCAGAAAAGAAGACAGCTGTATGATGAGATTCTGTGTCATTTAGACAATCAGAAACTTAAGAGGCAGTGTGACACATTTCTCCCCCTTCATAAGACACAGCTCCTGACATGGCTGGTGATAATTTCCAGGAGGGAGAAAAAGAGGCTGAAAAGAGTGAGTGGAGGGAGCACAAACGAAAATGGAAGTCACAGAAAGGGAGGTGTGATTTTACCTCTTCCGTATGCAGCGTGGGCCAAGTGATAGCCTGTGTGCTGCATTCATTGCGGGAATCAAGACGAAATACCCCCTTACACGTCAACCTGCCAGGCAGATAAGAGGTGTTTGAAGCTCGGTATGAGATTAATACTTCCCAGCTAGAAATGACACAGGATGTGAAGGGGGGACTTTTTTGATCTTTGTGTGGTGAAGCCATTTAAAAAAAAAAAAAAAAGACCCTTCACTGCAGAGGCATACTTCTTGCTAAGGTCAGGTATATATGGACAAGCATTAGTACAAAAAAAAAAAAAAAAAAAAGTGCTGCACAGCGCAAACCACAAATGGAGAATAATAATGTTCAAGCACAGTTGTCAGTTTTTCCATGTTCACTCAGACCATAACAAATAGGAGATAAATAAAAAGGATGTACTGCCTGTCAACATAATGAATTCAATAAAAGCAGCATTGTCTGCTTTGTCACATTTCAGAAGTGGGGAAGTGTAATTACTGTTATTTGTGAAAATAGCCTTCAATATAATCAGTGAAGGCTCTCCCAACCTTACCAACAGAAGGACGCTAAATATCCCTTAAATGGAAATATGCTAGAATAAAAAGGCACATTACAGAATAAAAATAGTACAAAGTTCATTTAGCATTATATTATAAATTTTTTAATGGTTTCATCCACACAGATACTTTCTACAATATACTGGTCTTGGAAGAATGTAGTAAAATGTAATAATTTGTTAAAGCAGATGGAGAAAAAAACAAAGAAATACAATTTGCTTTGATTTCCACTCTTTGCAATTTCTTAAAGGCTACAAACAACCACACTCGTATCAAAACTAAAAACAGTATAACTGAGGCAGACAACAGTAATCGTGATGCCACTGTCCTTGTTGAATTTCAAGCATTTAAGCTTTTTTTTTTATTTTCTTTGAAGCAGCAATACCCAACACAGCACCACCAGCGTTTCTTCAGCAGACAAGCATGATGCAAAGCGAAAAAATACTAAGCTACAATATATATATTTACTTAGCAACATTTAGATTCACAAGTTAGGATTATGATGAAATAATCAAATAACTACACTTAAAATGCAGCTCCTTCAAGTCATTAATTGAAATTAAACTTGTTGAAGATTTCTCTCTTAAGCCTAATTTATGGAATGATCTTAGGGTTTTCAGAAGGATACATGAGGATGTTCTTCAGAAAACAGTACTATGATACACTGCCTGACCAAAAAAAAAAAAAAAAGTCACCACCTCAATTTAACTACACAAATAGGTACAAACCTCTTACTGGATAATTACTGCATGGGTGATTATTTTTCAGCTGGCAACCAGTTATTTAACCCCAGCTGATGCAATGGGTAGCTTCTCATCTCTTAAACAACCATGTGGAAAGACACATCCCATGGTCATGGAAAGGGTCAAATCTACTAAAATTGGGTTGAAAATTGTCCAATGCATTATTAAAAACTGAAAGGACAGTGAGGAACCATCGTCTTCTAGGAAGAAACGTGGTGGGACACAAAACCTGAATGATGGAAAAACAACAGTAGAACTCAGGGCTATGTTTCATAGTTAAAGGAAACGCATTTCCAAATGAGGTGATTTTCTTTTGAACAAAGAATATTGTGTTTATAATCAGAACTGAGTGCAAACTGAATCCATTTTCAATTCAAGAATGAAATCAAATTCATGTTGGCAAAGTCGTTATAATAATTCTTTATAAAATAATGTTGCAACATCTTTTTTCTAACACCACCCAACCATAATCAATATGATCACCCATACTATTTTTATTAAAACAACCTTTTAAGAAACAGTATTGTCAAATCCCGTGCTAAAAGCCATAATGAACTGCTGTGGTGAGAAGACCCATAAAGCTCTGCGAGCAGAGAAAAAGCATGCTTCTTTCTTTTCTCTCTGTTTCATTCCCTCCTATTTTTTTTCTTCCCTCCATTCTGCAGTTGTGTGTCCTGACCTTGCAGCTTCTATGGCCCATCCATCTTGGGCTGCTTAGCCATTTCGCTGGCTTCATACTGCGCAGATTAACACAATTCATCACCACAATCATCCTCCATTCATCACCCTTTCCAATGAATGTTTTGACATCCAGTTAATTTTCTGCTGATGATTTATCAAATTATAATTACCATGCTCTGAAGGGCTCATTTATTATGTTGATACATGATAATGATGCCAAAGTGGATTGAATTTTAAGTAAGTTCTCCCTACGATTATAACATATGCATTATTGTGAAAAATGTGGTGCGATTTGATTCTTTACGGCCTGGAAATTCCTGAGACTGTCTTAATGCTACAAAAATCAATGAAAAAAAGGTAGACAAAGTGAGACTGTTAATTCAATTTTTTTTACAGAACAAATTGTTTGGCTGGGGTGCAGCAAGCATGAAAAAGTTCAATTAGATTCAGAGCTCCCATCTTAGATGCGCAGTAATTAAAGAGTGCACTAATTCAATCAGGAGCAGGACTCTGGCAGAGGGAGTTGGGCTGATTTTTAATAGGTTATAGGTTATTTCTCACATACTGCCCACATAGGCACTTCATTAGCCCTCTGCTTTACAATTCACTCAGCTTTTCAGCCTCATTATTATCAAGGTTTATTAAAATCCAATGGGTGTCTATCTGTTTCTATTACTGAAGAGCTGTACAGTAATGCACAGGGTCACTGTTAAGAGCAAACACTCCAACTACTGTACACGAGTAGTCAAAAAGTAACAATTGTGGCTACTGAAAATATGTATTCCTTCTATCTATATTAACAGACTGTGGAAGTGTAACTAGGCTGGTGTGACCTTAGAAAAGCTCAAATACAAGTCCAGCTGCTCTCAATAACAACCCTTCTCCTAATGAAAGATGTTTAAGCAATTTCAACAGATTAGTAAATTTAGAAGGGCAAATTGGATTTTATTTGGTCATATTTTTTTTCACCTTTTGTTTCTTTATTTTATTTCTTTTTTCTTTTACTTATTTTTTTTGGCAAATTTTGTACAGATGCTGGCATTTGATCTTTCAACCTATACTCAGACAACAAGCTAAATCACTGGCCAAAGGATGGAGGCGGTTTGTGCAGCACTGCAGTGCATTCTGGGGCACATGCAACCAGCTCAGGGAGATGAGGGCTTAGGAGGTGTTAAAGGTTATTGAATGCTGAAGAATTCTCCTGGCGGCGAAAGCATTGTTTACAGCTATCTATTTTTTTGACTCTTTGCCCTTGGGCTGTGGCCCATAAACAGAGCCGCTATCCCCAACATCCCAGCAAGTGGAGAGTGCAGAGCATAATTGTGAGTCCCCCCTGGATGTCCCAAAAGTGAAAGATGTGTCTGGTAAGTGAGAGAGGTCAAACACGAGCATGGATATTTATTACATGCACTGCAACCAGATGGAGGCGGCCCATCCATCAAGCAGAGCTGTCATGCTGGTCACAAACGTTTCCCATAAAGACACCCCACCACCACCTCACTGCCTCTCGCTTTTGCTCCCTGAAAGCAGGAGGTCCATCTGCATTGAATGAAAGAGAGAAAAGAGAGTGTGAAACCGCAAAGACACTTGTTTTGCACAGTTTGGAACTTTAATACCAGTGCAGCACATCCTTCAGTTTGACGGCTTTTCCATGACTCCAGTCCTGTCTCATCATTTTCTCTCCCTGATGTGGACTTTATACTTTAGTTTATCTTTAATAATAATAATTATTATTATATTTAATAAAAGCTAGTTAGAAAATGGCAGGATAAAACGGGATGTTAGTTCACAGCTTTTAGAGATACTGAAGGACTGGAAGAGGGAGGATTAGAAGGGTTTTTCTGACACTTGCTCCCTTATTCATCAGACTCTCACAGGCCCGTTGGTGACAATGAAAAGATTTCACAATACTGCCATGGCAGAAACTCATTCTGGCCCTCATCCATCATGCTCAGCCCGCTAGCCGTTCCACTGACCTAATCTGTGATGCCTCACTGCCTGCACCCCGCTCCTTAAAGGCAGGCTTCATTACAGTAAGAGAGAGGAGGAGATAGAGGCCAGGGGCCAAGGGCCTGGGGAAAAAGGCTGTGCTAGTCAGATACACACAGAGACTTAAGGTATATAAAACACAGAGACAGCCACCTGTCAAAATCACAGATTTCCAGCAGCAGAAAAGCACAGAAAACATTCTCTTTGAAGATGGAGGCCTTTGGAGGAAAAACTATAAATATAATTGAGAAGTGGTTTGGAACCGCTGGTCAATTTAGTCTGATTAACTTTGAAAACACAATCTCTCTGTCATGAAAATGTCCATCTTACAATCTAACAGCCTTCTTTCCACCCATCAATCAAGTAATTAGACAGCTTGTTACTGTCACAAACTATTTCCAAGTTGATGAGTGACACTTATGAGAATTTTCTTGAGATACAAACATTGCACTTGCCTGATGCTGAAATAGCTTTTTTTTTTTAAACCATTGTTCTTCCTTTATCCATCTTTTCATCCATAACATGCTGTGCTCCTTTTTCTGTGTTGTTAAATGTTACTTAACCAAAACAGGGTTTGACAGAGGGAGGTTGTCTTCCTGACCCTAAACCAGTTATTTTGGAGCTTTATTCCCTAAACTCCTGATCTGGGTCTGGGGTGAGCCTGTGCTGCCAGGTCCCTCTCTTATCTCTCTAACTGGTCCCCAGACCCTGTTACCCACTGCCTAATGGAGCCTGTCTCTGCACTGAGGGACAAATTCAATCAGCCTCTCGCTAAACATCTTCAAATAACATTGCGTTAGCTCAGTGGGGTAGTGAACACTGTTGCTACTGAATTTAAGTGAACTGTCTAGGTAGCCATGCTGCTACTACGTGGCTAACACCAGACATGGAGAGAAAAAAAAATGAAAAAAGAATATTCTGGTTTGGAATTTTGTGTACTGCAGCAGATTTTTTTTTTTTTTCATATGGGAAAATGGTATATCTTCAAAAACACAATTCAACCAAGTTGGCTGTTTGATACTCAGATATTGATGTTGTGTGCTGGATAAACTAGGTGTAATTTTTCAATGGTTTCAAGCTCTACAACACAGGTGTTACACTCCATTCCTCAAAAGGCAATATCCCGCAGGTTTTCTGTTGTTTCCCTGCTCCAACACACCTGACTGAAATAAATGGGTCATTGTGAAGAAGCTGATCAGAAGCTGTTGGATTCATTTTATTTTAATCATGTGTGTTGAGCAGGGAAACAACAAAAACCTGAGGGATAGTGGCCCTCGAGGGTTGAAGTTTTACACCCCTGCTCTACAATGTTCACTGGTATTTGGAAGTAAGTAGGAACATTAGTCCGGTTTTATACATATAATGGTTGTTACACTTAATGATATTTGGGTTTAAACGCAGACAAAAAGCAAAGTAAATGTAATTTTGTTATTTCTAAATTAAATGTATAATCAAAGAACTGATAACTCCTTAATAAAAACTTATATTTCCAAAATGTAGACAGAATCAGAACATTCCTGGGGTGCATTTCTTAGTACTAGTCATAACCTTCATTTTTAAATTGTGGTATTTCACAAGACATGGCTAAAACATAATCCTTATAAAAAAAAAAAGATGGAAAAAAAAAACAGTAATCTCCAACCTTACTCAAATTGCTATCAGTGCTCACTCGATAATCATTTTACCATCAAATCACCATTGCATTAAACATTCTCCCATGTTGGGGTTGAAGATTAAAGAGACAACTAATTGACAGGCAAGGCTGCCCAGGAAACACCAACAAGACAGATCAAACTGATGGGAAATGTTTACAAGCCTTACATCAGCACAGATAACATCGGAGGAAGGGATTTTCTTGAAAGCTCCCATAAATAAGAAGCGTACCAAAATGTATACTGTTGGGTGTGCTTGTGGGTGTGTGTGTGTACGTGAGTGTGGGTGTGAATGTGTTAAACAAATCTAAACAAAATTACAATATGTCGCTATTGTTAAGATAGGTGTAAAAATCAGCTAATCCTAAACTCTACTAAGAACAATTAGGATATAAGTTATATAATAATAATAATAATAATAATAATAATAATAATGATTCAAGTTTATAAACAATTTTGGTGCAAGTTAAAAAAAAAACTGGATGAGTATCACATCTAAAGCTATCTATAGCTCATCCAAACAAATGCACAAGAAGAGGTTAATTTAAAGCGTGGCAATTCAGTGAGGATGAGAACATTTCCTCTCTGAGGGAGACATGCTTTTATCGAGAACCGTTAAGGAAGAGAGGAGTCCTTAAGTGATTTTTTTTTTTGACAATTTAACTGGTTCTCCTGACACATAAATGACTATGCTGACAACTTAACTGCACTGCCAATCAATATCTCCTATTACTCTCATTGTCAGAGAGAAAATAAAAATATAATGTTGAGGTCAACCCAGGAGTGACAAGGCATTAAGGCCGTATCAGTTCAGCTTATTAATGCAAATAGCCCATCAAAAATAAACACGAAAGATGTCAATCCAAAGCTTTTCAAAAATCATACTAAAATATGACAATAAATGCTCAAAGTCTACAAGACACAGATGAAGACAATAAAAGGCCAAAACCCAAAATAAAGTTTTTTTGGTTATCTGTAACATAATTACTACTCCATCTAAATGTTCACAAAAAGTAGCTCTGAGGAGTGTTAAACTGCTTTGCAAAGGAGAATTATGTTGCAATACAAGCAACAATGCCATCCAAACAAAGCTGGCTAACTCCACCCACAGCATAACAGCCCAGCAGGTTCTACATCGATGTGAGGAGGAGAAGACAATTAACCAGGGGTTTAACCTGTCAGTCATGTCCTGTCAACCTATCACATTTTCACTCTCAGGTCCACCTCCTACTTAACTCCCTCTGTGATACGCTGCTGGCAGTTTGGATAGCTTGACTGACGGCAGTCTTGATCCTGGAGCTGGGAGGCACCTATGTGGACATCTTGGACATGAGAGAGGGAGATTGGGGTGGACATGTGAGGGTGAAGTGAAAGGGCCTAAACGACAGAGGGAGAGCAAGAAATTCACTTCTCTGTCCTAATTAGATGTGCAAAGGAGCATAGAGATTTTGCACTAATGATGAGTGCGAAAAGAGGGCTTTCAGAGAAAATGACAGATTTTTATTTTTTTGAGCACAGACTTTTATTGGTGCCCTTATTCACCAGTTTTTAAAGCAGTCAACAACTGAATTTAATACCCTTTAAGACAGAAAAACAAAGCATTACAAAATATGCATGAGTGAACAGCATCTACTGCTTCCTAGTTCTCAAAATAAATTTGTTTTCAAAATGAAATTCTTCCACTATATTAAGCTTGATCAGACTAAAACATTTCAAAGCAGAACAATACATTTCATTGTTTTGCAACTGTCATGCTTTACACTAGTTTCACAATGGAGTGTGCATGCTATATCAGGTGAATATGGTCAGGAAAATGGGCTGAACTCTTTGGCTGTGTATCCCATTACTTTCCTCTCTGCTTCCAACCCTTTGGATTCCATACCGTTCTGTTAACCATCAGCAATTATCTCCCTGTCAGAGCTAAAAGTAACAAATTTCCCCCCATCCAGCCAGCCGCTATCATCCTCCGGACACCAGCATCAACTGACAGCAGCTAAATCACATGAGCCAGCCAAGACTCCTGACAGACAAATGCACTACCTTGGAAAACCTAGGCCCATCACTCTAAGTGGGGAGGGGTAGGTGAAAGGAGGGGTGGAAGGAAGAGCGAGTCTCTCCGCTGACCTTATACCACCCCCTCCACCCCACCCCACACTGCTATAAGAGATGGACTACCCTGTATTCTGTAAGCGCAGAGCCCCATTCCCAAATAAGAGAATTATTAATGGAGCTTTCCCTGGTTCTGGTTTATCTTGTACGTACCATCACACCAAGTCCAGGTTTCCCTCGTTTACAGATGGTTTCGGAGAGCTTGGGCTATGAGTTATCCACATTGCAGCCAGAAAGCAACACTAAAGCTCCAAGAACAACAACTCCATAATTCTGCTACTGGGAAACTTTTTAACACAAGTTTTCTTAAAGGAGGCAAAGTAAATATGGATATAATGTGCCTTGGGTAAACAAATTAATTCATATTAACATCCATCCATCCATTTCCATAACATGTCGCCAGTCCATCGCAGGGTCAACACAGAGAGACAAAAAACCATTCACACCTTATATTTATACAAGCATGTTAATCATTTAAAGCTTAACAGATCTTTTTTGAAACATGAACAACTAAAGAAAGTCCATGCTTACAGACTTAATATTGTAATGCTACATTTTGCTTAATTCATGCATCAAAGTCTTTAGAACTTTATAACAAATTTTCAACCTGCTCTTAGTCTTAGCTCATCCCATACTGATAACTGATTAGCAGGCAAACCTCTATAGCGTCATATTTTAACCAGCAAGATTAAATTAATGAAAAGAAGAGAGTAAATAACACCAGTTCCATGATAGTACTAAGCTTACTTGATCTGTGGCTATCCTTCACCCCACCACTACCATGTTGAGCACTTGTCAATAAGCTAATGTGTAGACTTATGTTTGCTGTTGATGTTTACTATTGGCATGGCAAGTGCATCTGTTATGGATGCAGAACAAGTCTTAGCGAGCTGTAGCTGCTGTGCAGTCTGCATTGCATTGAAAAATGGTGGAAAACAGATATTGACATAAAGGACTCTTGACCAAGGCTCAGAATGCAATGAAAATGTGTTATCAATTTTATGTATACAGAGAAATAATTTTACATGCAACTTGTACAATCTTATAGGTTCTGAAGGAGTTTACATTTTGGCGCAAAACTGACTTGTTAATCTGGTGATCATCAATTCAGTAGCATGATTTAATTACATGTGGTAAGGTCCCTCTTTTTCTCCACTGTTGTTTCTCCATCTCCTCCCTTCTCCTCACAATTTGAACATTTTAGCCACAAAAAAACAATATCTAAACAGACAACACTTACTGCTAAACAGACTATGGTGAAGCACTCCTTATAGCGTTCCTTACAAGATGGCGCTCCCATCCCAGCATGCAAGACAGTATGACATACTTTCACATTCTGCATATATTAGCCATTCTGCTAGTCATCATCTATTAGCTACCACATTCCAAATAACAAATCTTGGACATGTGATGAAGCTTAAGAAAATGCTCTGCTTGTCTCACACAACCAACAAAATATCAGCTTAAAACAGGTTGGCATATGACCTGAGCAATGGAATACACTCAGATTAGTGTGATTAATGTAAAATACTGACAGGTGAGGTTAGGGCAAGCGGCAGGCTGATTCCTATATTGAATGACATGACCTTTCTTGTGAGTCAAACATATTCACTATAAAAGCCGCTGACACGTCAATGCTGCACATCTTCTTTACCCAATCTTGCATTTTTTTTTTCTATTTTTGAATTCAGCACCTTGAATTAAAATAAATCATCCAGCTATGCCACTGTGCAAACAAAGTGAAATAACATGGCCAAGTGTGAATTAAGTTTTCTTTGCATTACGTCAAGTGGTTCACAGCTTTAACAGCTCTTCCCATCAGATCACATTAGCACATTCCTGCAGGTAGATTTCTGTGTGACATCCTGTATCAGCAGGGGTGACAGAGGAGGGGAGCTGTACCTGACAGTGACCTGTCAAGCCTGATAGGATGTGTTTAACGATAAGCTGTCTGTCTGGATTGCATATGCACACAGGCACAAATAGACTAGTTTACCACCCAGCTTAAGGAGAGCTCAATGACATTTCAAAAACGCAAAGGTTGCATGTAAGAAGCAGAACACATGTGATCAGATTTCTGTTGAGTAAATACCAAATGTCATCACTTACAGTACATAATTTGATTTGAATAAATTCAGTATAAGTACACATAATACATCACTGAGCATACAAATGCTATTTTTTTAGTAATAGTTTAGGGCTCTACTTGAATACGTTTGTCAATAGTAATTCATTATTTTTAGATTTTCCAATTACTGATTAAGGGTCCAGTGTGTAGGATGTGGTGACGTTCAGCCCATAGAAGTGCAGCGTCAAGTTTAAAGTCTATTGGATGAGACATAAACTAAGGTACAATTTACAGAGAATCTATCTTCCCAGTTTTGGAAGCAAATAGAAATGATATAATAAAACTAAAACATATGAGTTCATTGAAACAAACTATGTCTGATTTGACTCAAACAGCTTCACTGTTTTTCTCAAATGGTTCTGCTAAGAGTTCAATCTAATGAAGTTAGCCTGTGATTGCTACGTAGTTTGTTTTTTTTTCTCAGAAGGGCTTGTCAGCACATTCTTATACTACAATCAGGACACAGAGAGGTGACTTCTTTTAATAACTGTGAACAAATTTGCTCTGTTCCTCAACAACATGCAAACATGGGTTAAACTGGACAAAGTTACATTAAGTCTTAGCCTATATAAATAAAACCAATCTTGATCATGTCATGTTCTAGATAACAGACCATTGTAGATCAAATATAACCACCAAATGTTGGCAGTCAGAATCAGCTGTTTGCCTGCACACTTCATTCCTGCCAGAACAAATTACTTAATTAAATAACAATTCACAGCACATGTAAAAGATGCAAATGCAGCTGAACATACATATTCCATGTTTAGTTATTACAATGTAATTTGCAAGAAAAGCTTTAAATTAAAGCTGATGTTACTTTACAAATTAACAACCCTTTTAGGGTTGGGCACATAGATGATGTCATAGACCCGTAAAACTAGCTTGATGGAAACCCTGTCATATTTCTTTATTGCATGTCAATTCTCTAGACATTGCACAGCACTCAATCTAGTTGTGAGAAAGTCACAATTGTGCCTGTTCTGAGTAGGCAAGTTTAAAGCTGCACTACAGAAAAAAGTATCATTCAGATGCATGAATATATCTAAAATCTATTTGTAAAATAACTTGAAAATTTGCTTGATTATCAGTATTGTACAGCAACTAGCCACTTCCTATTAACATATAATGTATATAAAGGTATAAAAAATAAAATCATTTTATAGATGTAGTAGCAGCTGTGATATAAAATTGACTGTATGATGTAAATGTCTCACTGAAATGAATCAACAGAGAAAATACAAGACACCAAAATATTCATACAGTTGATGGAGAAACATTCATGAATAATTCAGTGTCTAAATCCATCACAGTTCATTGAGTTACCTGAGCAACTTTTCAGCCAGAAAACTCAAAGTAAAAAAAAACAAACAAAAAAAAAAAAAAAACTAACAACTAACTCAGAGCACAAAAACACAGCTGGTGAGGCAGTGACAATCCTGCAGCAAAACAAGCTCAGCAGTTTAACAACAGGGGCCAAATCTAAGGTAAAGACAGGGATGCAATTGTACTCTAGAACATGCCTACCAGGGTGCACTGGTTTGACTAGTAATTGGAGGTCTACACACACACATTCATACACACCCACACACACAGCAGGCCCCTAGGCAGGATCAATATTTGTTGGGATTGCACCTTGTTCCAACAATGTAAGATTTACAGCGGGCGTGGGGGATTTACACTTTGTCTTCGAAGCAACTCATCAGTGCAACCCAATTACTAACCCCAGACAGACAGCATTAACATGGGCCCCGCTGCTGCTTTATGGCCCCTCAGCCCATCTCATTCCACCCTCTTCAGGTGCTGCCACCATAACGGATACTACACTTAAAATGTGCTCACAGGAATGAATTCTTAGCCTTTCATTACTCCAACCTTGATTTACTTCATATCATTTCACAGCTATAGACAAAGATAACACATTGTAAATTACCCCCATCCTGCCTGCTTGTTTCAGCACTAGGGGAGCAAGGCAGAGGGTGGGGGGCTAGGCAGAGGGAAAACACAGGGTGGAGGGAGTAGTTGGCGCAAGAGGGGACTCGGGTGTTGGTGCATCTGCCCCAATAGAGATTAATCTTTGTCACTGAAAATAGTCTTGCTCTTAAATGTCTTCCACAGACTGAGTTTAGTTAGTGGTCACTCTAAACAGTTATGACTGCCCACACAGGTAACACACGTTTTGTTTTTTGTTTTTGTTGTTGTTTGTTTGTTTATTTAATAACGGGCCTAAAATACAGTAGTAGTAGTATGGAAAAAAAAGTTTTTTTTTTTTAAATTATATATATATATATATATATATATATATATATATATATATATATATTACAACAAATAGCTACTTTTACATCTAACTTGTCCATTTAGACCATCTGAGTGACAGTGCTTTGCTAACAATTATCAGAACAAAAATACTGTTAAAGTGAGCAGGTGTCACTTGGAGCCCTCAGGCCAAGCTACAAGACTTACAAGTCAGTAAAACTCCTCTGGCTAAAGGTTTAGGTAAGACCATGCCATTGGCCCCAATTTCTTCCTTAAGCAGAAACTCAGTAAAAGCCACAGGGACACAATTTTTAACAAAAGCAAGCAAGGGCCTGTCAATCACAATGGTCAACATGGAAAACTGCTGCATCACACATTTTTATGAAACACACTGTGTCACAGACAAATGCATGCTGTTTCTCCACAGTTTATATAAAGCTTTATAAACCTTTTACTCAGTTTTGTTTTTTTCTCATCCTGCACCAAATGTTTGCTTTACCCTAAAGGCATCAGTTACTGAACAAAAATGGGTTCTGAATACATCATTTTTTAAGGGACAAACTATCTTTTAACATCATAAATATGTCTGCAATTATAAGTAAAGACTAACTTGTTGTTAATATATATATATATATATATATATATATATATATATATATATATATATATATATATAAATATTCAAGTAGTCTAATAGCGACACATGTCATACATTGGTTTCTCACTAACACACAATTGTGTTATGGTGTCATTGATAAGAACACTCAGGTAGGTTGTAGGATCCTCCCACCCCCCTTTCTCCCCCTATAATTTCCTCCACCTTCCATCCTATTTCAGCGGTTGATAACCAAGAACATTATTTTTATGCCACTTGCCAAGCTCAAATGAAAAGAGAGCTAACTTTAATGACACTGCAATTAATCGGCCCAATAGACAGACAGCTAAAAGACGAGATATTGACTTCATTAAGGATAATGTATTATGCCATTAAGTCAGTAGGGTCACCTTGTGTATCATACAAGCTGCTTAATTTATTGGCATTTTCCATGAATAAGATAAATTCAGATGTGAGAGATAAAGCTGATAAGACAGTGGTTCATCCAGGGAGGCGGAATGCACGCTAGTCAGTGCTGGCGTTGGGAGTCTATGATCTCTAGAGAGAAAGAAAAGGGATAATGTGCTACAAATCATACTTTATCAGAACCCAGATTGATTAGCCACGGCAATTTAATCATTATTGTTTAGCTCTAATCTACAAAGAGGAACACTCCAGGCATGAATGTCTTTATAGCTGCATGTCAGCAGCCTCATTTATTTTCCACTGTTACCATTGTAATGCTGAAAGATTGATATTAACTTTTAAATACTGACCTTGTAATGCAGTAAAATCACAGCTGATATTTCTACACATCCTAACAAGTCATACACATCATGGAAATTTGTTTTATTCCAACATATATCTAAATGTATCATTAACTTTAGAAAAAAAAAATAAAGAAAAAGAGTATTAATGAATATATGTGCACATGTTCATGCAAGAATTTGAACACTGAGATGCATCTGTCTCTTACCCCACAACATTTCCCTCAGGAGTATTGAAAGTTTCCACTGATGTGCTGTGACCTTGCTAGTATCTTTTTTGGGGGTCTGTGTGATTATTGGCAGTTTCTCATCTGGTGGAGGCTCTGCTCATTTGTCATGATTATTGCTGAGTTCTGGCTTGTCATTGGCTCCAAGAGATCAATGACTTTGGACTCTCCCTCTGTTGTATGGGCAGGCCAAACAGCCTTTTCTTCACTAAATGAGGCTTTCGCTCTATCCATCCATCCATTCTGTCCATACAATCTTTCTTCTCTCTGTGTTTCTCTTGAGTCAGTTCATCAATTTGGTACTCAATATATCTTTTTTCCAATCAGTGCTGACATTGTCTCTCTCTCTCTCTCTCTCTCACTTTGCTTCAGGTAAAGAAAATACCAAGCAGTAGAGTCAGCTATTTATTTATTCACTTTAATGTGGAATGTTCATTAAGTGAGAAGGTATTATTTTTTCTCTTAGTTTTTAATGATTATAAAACAAAAAACATTTTTCTTTCTTTCTTTCTTTTTGTTCTATCTTTCTATCTTTCTTTCTTTCTTTCTTTCAATTGATTTTATAGTTGAAACACAATCATTAATGAGTTTAGAGATGCTGGCAGACATATATTGTTGCTTTAGACAAATCTGAATAGCTTTAAAGGTCTCCACAGCACCACCAGAATAACAGGTAACTGAGATCCAACTCAGAAGTCATATGTTTAGATCCTTCTTTTGATATTGATTAAGTTGGTACCTGACCCACCATTAATGCTGGTTCCAGTGTTGTTTAACATTATGTGTAATTTCTGAGCTGATCTCAAAGGTCCCATCCACTATAACAGCAAAGTTGAGATTGGTAGCCACAAGGTGGTACCAAATGACAAGTGACAACAAGCTTGAATATTCAGGAGGTGAAAGGTCATAGAACATGGGTTAGACTTCTGTCTGAAAGCATGGATAGTATAAATTAGCAATGCAAACCCACGTGTACCACAACAAAAAGTTGAAGATTAATTTGCCTACTTGTCGAAAACTTAACAATGTCTCAATTTAAAGATAAAAATCATGCGGCGTTTGAAACTAAAGGTCTTTTCCATGGAAGCCCTTTGACTAACTTCCCACAATAACTTCCCGTGACACCTTACATGAGCTGTAGGCCAAGTCAGCAGAGTCATACATCTTTATTGTCCCATCACCAGACTCCACACAGACACTGTAAAATGTTTTAGCTTTCATTGACAAACTGCACCATTCTGCCCTTTGGACCAATGTATTACAGTCTATGCTCTGGCATAAGATTGGAATGGCTATCCTAATCTTTGCAGCCATCCAAAGGCAATTCACATTTTAAGTGGAATCCCTGTTTCAATCAATAGATTAATATCAGCTAACTTTCTTCACATAAAATATGGATTAAGTTAATCATGACTAAGAATCGGGAAGAAATCTATAACCATTATAATAGATTAGGACACTACGTTAACAACTTCTAAAATACTTTAATGTGTTAAAAGCAATTGGCTATAAATCAGACCTAAGTAATGGCTTGGGTGCAACGTTCAGTTAATAGAATAAAGGTAAATAGCTCAGGCATGTCTCACATTTTTTAAGGTTTGCACTCATATTTGTAGGCAAACAAAAACATCCAACATGATTACATTACAAATATCTAATATTTCCATAAGGCAGGACTAATTGATGTCTGCCCACCTGCTCGGCGCAACTAAATTCTGTTTAGACAAGTGAAAAGGTCTCATAGACTTAACTAATCGAGCAACTGAAAACAAATATGATGCATTCATTTATTTTTTCCCATAATGAACACTGGTTTGTTTATGTTTGCCATCTACTAGTCATTCCAGTACTAATTCTGTCTTCCAATTACATCCTGTATTCATGATTTATTTGTGGATCAGACTGGCTGCTCTCACACACTGCAGGATTTACAACTTTAAACATGGAGCAAGTTATAAACTGATTTGGTTTGTGAATGTAAGTTTGCATAAAAATAAGTTGTCAGTCTCTTTTAGAGCTTTGTTGAATAGTTGAAAAGTCTACTTTAACTCTCTGCGGTCTAGGGTATAATTGACCATTTTTGACTAGTTTTGTTTTTACCTTTATATTTCACAAACAATTTGTCATGTCTTGTTTGGTATAATTCTTTTCAGCATAACCACAACATCCGAATAGGAAAAGTTAGATTTTTCACAAAAATGTTTAAGAAACCATTTTCATATATTATAATGCAAATATAATTAGTTGATTTTAAAAACTTTAGCCATTCATTTTCTATACCTGATTATTCCAATGTAGTCACCAGATGCTGGAGCCTATCCCAGCAAGAGGTGAGAGGAACATTACACCCTGGACAGGCCACCAGTCCATCGCAAGGGTGACACAGAGAGCCAAACAGCCATGTTTTGCTCTGTGCCGGCACATCTGTTGACCGCCAAGAGTTAAGTTGGAGTAATGACGTTAAAAATAAATGCTTGCCAAGAAAATTCTATTAATCTCAAAAATATCCTAATATAATAAATTTGTATAATATACTTAAAGTGTGAACATTTAGAAATAAGCATAATGAGTTTAATATTTCATGGCAACAATAACAAGCATGCTTCTACTGTACAATATTAACATTTTTATTTTGCATATTTATCAGTCCAGTTTATTTTTTTATTTTTATTTCTAGTAGCATAAGGCTGCTATGACAATCTTGACATAACTTTACAATTTCCATTCGGGAATTAATAAAGTATTTTTCATTCCATTTCACTCCATTCAATTGTTATAACGTGACATAATTTTTTTTTTTTCTTTTTTTTTTTTATCCTATCCTGTACAGCATACAACATACAGAACGGTGGTCTGTGTGCCATACTTTGCTTGACAGATTTGCTCTACCAAGGGAGACGTTATATATATGGATGCCCTTGATATTTGTATTATTTATATTTTAATCTTATTTTCTTTAGTCTTTATATGTCAGGGCCGAACCTGACAGGGAGATAGAGGAAGAGGGAAAAGAAAGGGAGAAAAGGACAGGATTAAAATGTGTAAATAACTGTTGTTTAGGCTGCCTAAAACACACCACAAAAAACAATATAAACTACCACAGTACTACATGATACATAAAGAAAAATAGGATAATGATGATATGAAAAAGTATAGTAGTCATCAAACGTACATGCAGAGAAACGTACCAACACAAACATCAGCAACATCTAGTCAGAAGCAGATGGAGAGACGAGCACGTTTGTGAGCAAGCACGTGTGAACGTGCGTGGCCATGCAACAAGGAAGAAATGTATGCTTGCAAGGGGGCCGTGATCACGCCGCACTCCGAAGCATCAGCGGGGGACGGGGGGAGCCCAAGGCCCCAAAGGCCCAGCAGGTCCACAGAGCACCAAGCCCAGGACAGCCAAAGCAGACAGAGCAGTGGCCCACTCAGACCAGAGCAGAGGGGCCCCAAGACCGGCGCTGGGCACCGCAGGCCGCACAGAGGGCAGGCACCCCACAGGCCCAAGGGCCACCCATTCCCCCCAGCAGAGCCCTGCCCAGGAACCCAATGGGGCCCGACCACCCCAGGCAAAACCCCCGCTGGCCATGCCAACTCAACACCAAGGCTAGGCACCCCAGAGACAAGAACATGTTTGCAGGTCCCCCAAACCGTTTGGACTCATCCGTTTGGATGTTATTTAATCTTGAAATTCTGCATAATTGATTGACAGGTATCCAATATCCGTGGCAAGAAGGGAGATTGTAGCACAAATGCGGTTTTTAGCCAGCTAACAGCGCGCCTTAGCTTTAGTCCACCTACCTCAGTTTGCTGGTTAGCTACCGTTAGCTCCGGGATAGCTCGGTTAGCTCTTAGCTACAGGCAGCTTGGAATTTGATGGGTGTCAATTATCCACTCCCACCTTTACAGTCCCCCTCTAAGCTCCACCTCTGTGCCCATTTTTGGATTTTCCAGGAATGATGACACGCGTGAAGCTGCCAAGATGGCGACAGTGGGAACTGCACAATGAGCTTCAATTCAGCTCTTCAGAAATCTACAGATGATGTCACGGAGGCTCCGTCCATCTTTTATATACAGTCTACGGTGGTTACTGAAAAAACAAGATTCCGAATACAAGTGGCCGAAATGAGTTTCCTCCACATGGTGGCCTGGCTCTCCCTTAGATATAGGGTAAGAAGCTTGGTCATTCGGGAGGGGCTCAGAGTAGAGGCGCTGCACCTCCACATAGAGAGCAGCAGAATGAGGTGGCTGGGGCATCTGGTTAGGGTGCCTCCTGGATGCCTCCCTGGTGAGGTGTCCCAGGCACGTCCATCTGGGAGGAGACCCTAGGTACAACTCAGGATGCACTAGAGGGATAACATCTCCCTGCTGGCCTGGGAACACCTCGAAAATCCCCCTGGATGAGCTGGAAGAAATGGCCGGGGAGAGGGAAGTCTGGGCTTCCCTGCTTAGGCATCTGCCCCCATGAGCCAACTCTGGATAAGCGGCAAGAAAATGGGATTGATTATGTGAGTCAGTGGTTAGTGGCTCTTTAAATATCACAGTTTATATTTGAAGAAAATGAGACAGTAATTTAATGTTCAAAAAAGCCACACAGAACTTTAATTATGTGCCCTTAATGAGGAATAAATTATGGCAAGACTAATTGCTTATGAATGTGAAGACACAGATCATGGCCCATGCTATACCACACATACTGGGGACATGGTAATATGAAGAGCTGACTGTATGACATAGTTCTAACTACTTCATTGTGCACATAAAAAATACAGCAATCATGTCTGCATATATAAAAATGAATTGTGAAAATGTCACGAAAACTGGAAGTCATAAAATGAGGCCCAAAACAGAACAGAGCACCAAAACCATGTTAGAAAAGTGGCATTGTCATTATTGAATCTTGACATGCTACATCCATCATGGTATGCATCAGCATAATGTACATGAAGCCCTATAACAAAGGCCCTGTACAACAAAAGCAATTGCCCCAATGTGAAAAGTCAGTGAGCATAAATTCATGTCAGTAATCAACACATGGGTCTTGCAGCATCTCCTTATGGGTCACAGAGTTAAAGTGCCTTTCACGCAAGGTCAAGACCGAGCAGACAAGCCTTATTAAATATGTTCCACCACTTCATGTAAATGGCAAATGAAGATCCACCACATTTATTACTAGCTTGGATTTGCCTTTAGGTCACCTCTTTGAGGTCAAGATAGTGCAAAAGCATTTTTATTTCACCTTTTATCTTTTTCTTTAACTAATAGAAGAAGCACAAGTTAAGTGGTTGATGAGGAATTGACATTACATGAAGTTTACATCATTATCTTCCACTGGATTCTAGACTCATATTGACTATGGTGATACAAAGGAGCACCTCTGCAGACTGTTAACAGGAGCCAGGAACTAGTCCAGTGGCACCCGGAGAGTGAGTAGGAGAGCTGATGAGTTTTATCACCTCGCCAAGGCTTCCTCAGGAACTTCTAATTGACGGCTGAGCTTGTTTCACTGTCCCACACAATTTCCCATCATGCCTCTCTTGCTGCCACAGAGCTATCACCACTCTTACCCCTGTTTTCCACCTCCCTCCTCCATCATTGTATCCCTCACGCTTTCTCCCTCTACCTTTGTTTTCACCTGCATCCATTCCCATCTCCTCTCTTTTCCCTCGTTCTTGCCATGCCTTGGCTTGGTTGAGCAGGCCTGACAGGCGGATTCCTTTGGTTTTCGCCATATTAAAGCCACTTTCTTGCTCTGACAGCCTGCTCTCTCCTGCCACCTCATAGCTCTGGCTTCACACTTCTCTGGGCAGCCACTGCCTCTTGACAGACCACTGTCACTTCCCATCATGCTCTCTGCTGATGGTGCCTCCCTCCTCCACTGCTTTGACACCCCCCATACCTACCCCAACCCCTCCTTGGCAAGCTTGCGCGAGCCCACTTCCATACCAGTGCAATTATTTTTTTGACAAGCCATCCATCAGCCTTAACTTTAAAAGCACTCTCACTGATATCCATTGTTAAGCCTCCCTTTGCAGCTCCTTCCTTCTCCCTCCAGAAAGAGCTTGCATGAGAGAGTATGATATCAGACATCACCAAACCTACCAAACCATGTAAATTTACTTTGTTCTCAGCTGTGTTTCCAATTTCACGTCCAATTTTTCGGTACATTATGCGTAGTTGTGCCTAATACAATGTTGTCAAAACCCATTACAGTTTGCTCCCTTAGTTGCCTCTAAAAACAGGTTACAATTGGTATTCTATACATGTAAGGCATCATCACATCACACGATCTGCAGCTGAATCTTATTAAAATTATCTGTTCAATTCCCACATTCTTGGGTCAGAGCAATTTGCAGGCATTAGCAAAGACACATATGAAAATGTCAGCATGTCAACTAATAACAACGTAAGCAAAGGAGTGCATCGCTGTGAGTCAATAATGCTGCCTTGCTGGTGACACAAATTTGATGGTAATCTAAGAAAATGAATAAGAGGGAAAAGCTTAGCGCTGTTTGAAAGGGAATCTTGTCCTACGTTGAATCATTTGGCACTCTTCCACTTGGCCTACATCTTAGCCTTGTAAAAAAAAAAGAAGGGGGGGCATGACGACAAAGTGCTCTCCCATCATTGCTGTCTGGTGTGCTCTGAAACAGCACACATTATATGAGCATGATGAATTGCTTGCATTACAAACAGCTCAAATGACTGCTCTGTTCATCTGACCAATGTTGCCATTTGAACAATATGATGTTGAGGGCAGATAGTGAATACGGCTGTTGGAGCTCTGCATGAACAATAAAAAAAAACAAAAAACAGGGTTTGTGACTAGAATACGAAGTGTATAGTTTAAATACATAGACTATGTAAGTATAGTTATATCACTGTTACAAATACATTAATACTTAATACAAAAATAAAAAAGAATATGCATGGCTCAGTGGGTAGAGTGGTTGTCTTGTAACCTGAGGGTTGCCGGTTCGATCCTGGCCTGTCGAGCTCATGTTGAGGTGTCCCAGCGCAAGACACCAAACCCAGAAATGGGTCGTAGTTAGCGCCTTGCATGGCAGCTTCCGCCATCAGTGTGTGAATGTGATGTATAATGTAAAACGCTTTAGGTATATATATTTGGGTATATATAGATGGCATATATACATATATATATATATATATATATATATATAATATGTATGTATACAGTCATATTGCACCGCCACATCAAACTAAAAGCTTTCAAATGTTACAAAAGTAAATTATATTGTATGAATGACTCCATATGAACATAAAGTCTATATTTGCGCTCTTTTACAACCCATAATATGAGGAATATTTAGACACTGCTCTGCAAATAACTTAATTTTGAAAAACAGACACTGGAGTCTTAATGTCCTGTCCAGTTCTACTGCAGCTCACTTGAGAGTGGTGGCAAAGAGGTGATAGAGTTGAGAAAAGCTACATACTCCATGATCAGTAACAGTTACATTTAGAAAAACAGGACAATGTCAGGTAGTTTTCCTTAAGGTCTGAGGAGCAGAAGTGATATTGATGGCAAGTGTAATATTGAAATGTTTTCAATGTTAACTGCACAATATTAGTGATATAAAAGAATATAACACTTGTTACCTGTTTGCTAAACAGTCAGAAGTAGTGGAGGAGAAAAGTGGAGGGGTAGAGCAGGAGAGAGCAGCAGGGAAGCTGTGGCTACCTTTCCATACAGCAGAATCTTAGAGCTCTTCTTTCAAACAAGAAAAATCACAAATCATAAGGCTATATTATTTTTGTCTTAAATAAATAATTGATCTATAAAAGTTCATTTATTTTTTTTTTTAATCATCCTGGAGGAAATATGAAGTATATACGCTGTTGCTTTTTCAAGTAACGGGTAATCAAACTTATTGCTCTTTTCATCGTTACAACACTGTTACCGTTACTGACGATTGTAACGCTGTAACTATGATTCAACACACTGAAGCTGTCTTCATCTCCGCGGGGGTTTTACAGAGAGAAACAGCCACATTGCCTAAGTGATGATGATTGACTGATGAAGAGTAAAATGTCATGGCAGGTCAACACACACGCAAACAGCCACACACACAAACAACCAAGAGACGCACACAGCAATGGCGAGTCCAGAGGAAACAAAGGAAGATTTTTAAACTAAAGATATCACTTTTTCCTCACGGAGATTAAGACAAGAATGTTTTGAGAAATGTTCATTAGGACCAGAAACAAAGTTTCTACACGGTGGCTGTAAGCAGTACGAATCATTTGAAGCTCTCCTGAGGAGGAGACGGAGACACGACATCCAAGCAGCCTGAAATTATTTTTCTTTTGGTAATTTATTCCATTACATTTCCATTTAATTCATTAGTCAGACCTAATATATTCAGTTTAATTAAATAAATTAATTTGACACATTTTTCTTTCTTTTTCTTTTTTTTTTTAAAGTAACAGAATAATTATTTTCTTAAGTTGTTTTTTATTTTTGTGTTGTTTTGTGTTTTATATATATATATATATATATATATATATATATATATATATATATATATATATATATATATACATACATATATATATATACATACATATATATATATATACATATATACATATATATATACATACATATATATATATGTATGTATATATATATATATATATATATATATATATATATATAAGTAACAAGTAACTATAATCAGTTACTTTCTTTTTAAAAGTAATGTGCCAAACACTGGTGTTTATTGCTATTACTATTACTATTGCTATTACTATTGCTATTACTATTACTATTACTATTACTATTACTATTACTATTCATAATATTTTTCTTTCTTTAGTGCAAAATGCCCAGCAAAGAGAGGTGCATTCAGCAGAAAAGGAAAGTGCTGCATGAGGCAGGTAGATAAAAGATGTTTAATTGGTATCAGCAACACACACACGAAAACAAGAGTGTGAATGCTAATGTGGCCTGGTCAGCCAAAAAACGCCACTTTCTAAAAGAATTAGCAGGCTTCACATCTCACTATGTCCTTTTTAATGTCTGCAGTTTCTGTTGGAGTTTGCTGCTACAGTGGTCTGGATGGGCCAGGAGTATCTTCACCTCTGCAGTCTGCACAGTGAGTATAGCAAACCAGAGTATCCAGGCTGCTTGATTTGTTGGTAGGGGCTTTACAATAAAAACAGTTCAACATTGGTCTCTTTCCCCCTCTTTAATTTGCATCTGGTTTGTCATTGTGATGGCCATGTGAAAATAAAATCTATCTGTATTGCAGTGTATAATAGTACATTATGTTGCATACATGTAGTTCCTTGCAACTGTAAGAGCTGTGTAATTACCAGGTTTCTGCCTCACACGCAGGGTTTTAAAATCAGATTTGATGTTCCCCTTTTTTTGACTTTGAGAACCTGCCCTTTTAATGATTTCTACATGGGCCTGATGATGACAATTAAAGACAGGCACATAAGAAGTGACAAAATTACCACAGCAGCACTATGGAGCCTGGCTGCCACACTGCAGAATCACTCAACCAAGTAAGTTTGTAAACTTTACGCCAATTGCATTCAAAAGCCACCCTTCAACAAAAAGGAAACACAATTAAGAAGCTCATACCAGCATGTGTCTGGCTGACTTAATGAATATCAAATTACACACAAACACACATAAATCATCATTATCCTGCAAATTTTAATTGATCCCACAATTAAACATGACGAATGCTACCTATGGCAAGTCTTGACTTTTATTTTTTTCCAAATATGGAAGTATTTATCTCTCTTTTTTCCTGGTGCGTCATAGCTAATTTCGCATAGCACATGGTGCTAATTAACAGGGACAGACAGACACTTTTAGATTACGGTAATTTCTTTTGTTTGCAGCAGGGGAGCCTTCTGTTTCTAAGAACTCTTCATAGAACTCTGTTGTGCTTCTAATAGCATCTTGTGGAATGTCATGTAAAGTTATGGAATGATAAATTCCTCAATGTAACTCCAAAAATAAGTTTTAGCATTTTACCCATATATCTTGCTTCTGTAAGACATTAAAGCAGATTATAATGTTAGTATATAGAGGTGTTTTGGCAGTTTGGTGAGCATATATTTTTTATATTTTTTTAATAAACCTCAAAATAGAAATGATTTATTATTATCAAAGGAAGGCTACAAACAGTTAATCGCATGTTTAAAATGAGCAATATTATTATGCTTTGTTTTATTGTGCATGCATTTAGGTGGGAAGCTTGTGTTTGTTGACATGTTTATTTGAGCTGTGTTGTGTTTACACCTTGTGTTGAGTCTAATGCAATGCAGACACCTGCCACTGTCTGTGGCCCTGACAGCGCTGGTCCCAACAAAGTGAAGCAAGGCACCAGCATATGGTTATCAGTGATCCAGATGGCTCATGCTTGTCTCCAGACTGACAACTTTGCTCCTCCATTATCAAACACTGGCAATTAACCATAATCAAGTAGGTGTTAATTAGACATAATGAAACAATTTCTGTTTGGTCAGAGCCTGCTATTTGCCAATTACTTGTAATTATATGCACTAAGCACTTCAGTGCAATCTGTGTCGGTGGTGGAACAGGCAGCCAGTCAAACAGCGGGGCTGCGTCTGTTTGCTAGACTGAAGAGCCTTTTGTTTTGTCTAAAAATTTGGCAGATTTAAAACCGCAGCCCTCTGATTGGCCAGCCTGTCACAGCTGCCTGAGAGGGGAACAAAAGGCGCATCATACCTCTTCATGACAGCACCAGGGAAGTTTGTCATCCCCAGGAGAAGATGGCCGTTAATCAGAGTGACCTTCGACCTCAAACCATAGCGCCACTGCTACTTGTATTCACCTGGAAGCAACGCATGCTTCTGGGGAAGTTAAAGCTGTAAATTTGTTTAACAGAAATTGCAGAAGAGTCAGAACTAGGGGAGCTGAGAGGAGTAGAAAAGAACATAAAAACAAAAGAAGGTGGGATAGGAAATTCTGATTGAGTGGTGATAGAAGATGTGACTAATGGAGAAAACTGCTTTTAGACTGTTAGTATATTCTGCAACAGAATCAGAATAGTTTTAATAACCACACGGCCGAGGACAATGGAATTTGCTATCACCACAAGCAAAGGGTGAGCTTAGTGAGTTCAAACACAGACAAATAACACCATCACAAACAAAAGCTGGTATTAACAATTGCCACATGACTAAATCTACACAGGAGAATAAGACCTGCACTGAGAGATAAGAGTTTTCAACTAAGACAAGTGTTATGGTGGGAATATAAAATTATCTTTGCAACATAAATGGGACTGCTAAAAACCAATATTTTAATGTGCAACAAAAAGGATTATAAGTGTGCATTATGAACCTGACAGACTAGATGAAGTATTATTAGTCCTTTGGTTACACCCATTTTCAAAACTTTAACTAGTGTAATATTGAGTTTATGTTTTTATTTAACAACTTCATTATACAAAATGATCTAATTTGTAAATTATTATCTCTTCGGTTATTTCTTCCAATTTAAATTACTGTGAGAAACTTTTTACTTCTCCTAACTAAAAACAATAAACAAAACAATCCAACAAAAAAGAATTTAACCAATACCACCAAAACATTTCCTATTGAAACCTGTTAAATTATTCCTCATACTGCTGGTCAAATAATTAAATATCAGATTAAAAAAAAAAAAACAAAAAAAAAAACTTTTAAGAAGACAGGAGATATCATTCATGTTACGATTTCACCAAAAAAGGGATGAGTTTTCTTGTCATCAACAAGAAAAATAATTGCCTTCTTCATCATTGCTTCTATTGGGTCAATAATAACAAAATAATAAAAAAAAGATACATTAAACCTTCATAAAGAAGTCAAAAATGTATTTAAATATATTAAAAAATTACAATGTGGTTTATTCTCAACTCACACATGACAACAAAATAACATCTGTGCAGGATGTTGACTTAGTGTTTAATAAAATATTGTAAAGGTAACATTTATAAGATATAAAAGCTTTAGCCTATGGGGAAATGCAGTTTCCATAAAAGCTACTTTTCTAACAAGATCATCCTCGTGACTGAAATGTGTTTAGCAAGCTGTACAAAACAGAGAGTGGCATTTAACACGACATTAAAACAACCACTGCACTGTAAATGTGTCCATACTCAACGAACATATTGTATGTTTTTGAAAGAATCTGTCATCTTTAATGGTTGGATGTCGAAACCCAAATTCCACACAAGTCTGCTGTAAATCTGAATGTCACCAAAGTCGTCCTAATTAAAGAGTGCTGAAGCTGTAAAAGAGCACGTTTCTGTGTGGAGTTAGTCATTCCTCTAAAGAGGCATCAACAACACTGTAAATAAGTCATTTACAGTGGGCCAGTAATCACAGAGGCCATAACCCAGGACCAGCCCTCACCCATAATTGCTGCGGTCCAGTGTAATCAACAGCACATCATCTGCTACAAGCTGGAAAACTACTCACACTTACCCCACCCTGTAACACAAGGCTGTCTCCCATGACTAAGGACACAGCCACCTACTGTGTGTCTAAATATATTCTATATTAATGTTGTCATTTCAAAGCTAATGGTCTACACTTAAAAACTCAGTTATCTACCGTAATGTTGTCAGTGTCTTTAGTGGCATTGATGGTTAAAGATTAATTAGGTTTGCACTGGGGTACAACAACAAATTCACCTTTTAACACTTTTAGAATTTACTAAGTTATAATAAATGGACTGTCTGTATACATTCTGGTCTTGTTTACCACTTAAAGTGCTTTATGATGCAAAACATTTACCAGGTCAAACATGTATATAGTGCATTTTATTTCATTCAAAACATTAAACCATGAATCTCTATCGTGCATGAACTCCACAATGATCACATTGAGAACATTTATCTATATCTTTCTTTATTTGGAAAATTGTAACATTAAGTGTTTTCATTACTTCAGTTTTCTTACAGGCCCAATGTTAGTGACAATGATGTCTAATTTATGCAAGACTTTTTGTTTTAGTTGAAGTCTGGTATCCACTTTAAAAAGAAATATCTGAGCGATTATGAATTGAATATTAAATTTCTCACAAAAGTCAACCAACCAGATTGATATTACCTCAAAGCGAAGCACAGGCACCATGGATGCATTTTTTTTTTACTTTTAATAAAAAAATCTATGTCTCTCATTAATAGATTTGTCCCTGTGTGGCCAGGAGTGTAAATATCTTTGAATCTACACTCCGTTTGTTTGAATGTAAACTGCAAAAGCAAGAAAAAATCTGGTAAATTATCTGTTGTTGACACCCTGAACTGTCAACATCAGATCATTTTACTTTTACACATCTATACAAAAGTTTTTTTTTTTTTTTTTTTTTTTTTTAAACAAAGCTTTAAAACTTGTTTCACTAGAAGTCCCAGGAATTTTGATATCTCCCTAAAGTCCCAGAGAAGGGTCGAAAGACCTTTAGTCCAAACTGACGACTCTGCTGGCAAAAATTAGCATCTCTTCATTTGTAAATGCAGCCATTACCTGAGGAATGCACCCATTGCATCCAGCCCCTCCTTGTTACCTTGAAACGTCTGGTAAATTCTGTGGCAGTGGGGGATGGTGGGCTGAGGGGGATAAATAGTAGCTAGCTTCACCTCCAACAAATAGAAGGAAGCAAAATGCAGAGGCGGCTTACAACTCAGCAGGCATTGGACCTGATCCTCAGCGATACAAACCCTTGTGACTCAGATGGAGAAGAGATACAAATTCAGCTGGATTCGGACTCTGACTCTGAGCAGTCTTCAGGTAAGATTTGAAACTATTATTGAACTTTTTGGTATGACAAATTTCTTTCTTTCTGCTTTGTCCTGTACTGTGAGTTGCAACACTGGAATTTCTCCATTTTGGTACAAATAAAGGATTTTTTTAATCTTATTTCCAAAACATCCTATTTTCGTCCTCTGAAATTGTGAAATTGTTTACCTTGCAGATGATGAGACTGCTCCACTGCCAGAAAAGAGGGCTCGGTTGGGAAGTGAGAGGACAGAGATGGCTAAAGATGGCACAGTGTGGCATGAAGAACAGCTGGGGACATGTCTCAATTTCACCCCAATAGAACCATACGGCACAGATGGAGAGCCAACTGCTAAGGCCAGAAGAAGTATCCGGACTCGTCTTCAAAGCTTCTTCTGTTTTATAACACTTGAAATGCTTCGTAGCATTCAAGAATGGACCATTCAGCATGCACGGCAAAAGGAGCAGGCAGATTGGTTCATGAACCTCCCAGAACTAATGGCATTTATTGCAATTATTATCTTGCGGGGGGTGAAGAAAGTTCCATCACTACGTGACAATTGGTCAGCAGAGCTGGGAAACCCACGAATCATTGCTACTATGGCCCGAAACCGCTTCCAAAACATCATGCAACACCTACGCTTTGATAACATGTTCACACGCAGTGAGCGAGTGGAGACAAATAAGTTTGCTGCAATTTCTAATCTGTGGGAATCTTTTGTCAATAACTGCATCAGATCTTATAACCCTGGTCGACACATCACTATTGATCAACAGCTTTTCCCGACAAAGACTCGCTGCAGTTTTCTGCAGTACATTGCAACAAAACCGGACAAATTTGGCATTAAGTTTTGGCTGGCTTGTGACTTGAAATCAAAGTACATTTGCAATATCCTGCCATATCTTGGCAAGGACCCCAGTCGTCCCAGTGGAGAGAGACTCTCTGAGAGTGTAGTGATGAGGCTGATGGAGCCGTTCATGGATAAGGGCAGAACTGTAACAACAGACAATTTTTTTACATCGCTGTCCCTTGCGCAACGACTGCTTAGCCGGAAAACCACCATCCTTGGCACAGTCAACAAGATTCACCGGGAAATTCCTCAGTCAACTAGACAGAAGGACCACACTAAATTCACCACTCGAGTGTTTTCCACCACTGGTGCAACACTCACAGTATATGCGCCGAAACGGAAAAAGACTGTCTATCTTCTCAGCAGCATGCACAATGTGGTTGAGACTGAGAATACCACCAAAAGGAAGCCAAACACTGTCACACAATACAACACCACAAAGTGTGGTGTGGATGTGATGGACCAGATGGTGCGGGAGTACAGCGTGCGTGCAGGAACACGGAGATGGCCAGTCGCCGTGTTCTACAACATGATCGACATGGCGGCACTGAACGCTCATGTTCTTCATAAGGAATGCACCGGAGTGCAGGAGAGAAGAGTGGACTTCCTGGTTGAGCTCGCGAAAGAGTTGGCCAACTCTCATGTGAGTCAGAAGAAGGCACATAAGGAGCAACTGCTTCAGCAGCAACCTCCCACACCTAGCCCTGGGAAAAGGGCAAAATGTCAGGTCAACCATCGATGCAAGAACAATTGCGCAACTGTAAGATGTGTTGACTGCTACAAATACACATGTGGCAAATGCAGGATGGAGATACCATGGAAGTGCCAAGCATGTTTGGACTTAGCACAGACGGACTGCTGAAAGAGCAGAAAAGCCATTCACACAAGGGCATGCCACTGTAGCCTTGTGTAAATATTTGTGAAATTGTTTCATTACTTGCATTATTTTAACTGTTTTGTTGTTTTTTTTATGACAAAAATAAAAAGCATTGGAAAAAATTCACAGTTGTTCTTTTATATCTTTGTCATGTTGACATTTATGCCCTCTTGACTTAGACACTAATGCTTCTGGACATTTTACTCACAGACCCTGCCTGTACCACCACAATCAAAAAATGTTCATTTTAAATATTCAAAATTGTTCATTGCTTGGGCTTTTTGGACATAAGGTACATGAACATTGGGTTAGAAAGTTTGAAAAATTGGTCAAAAATTTTGAAAAATTTGTATTTTTTCATTTGTATGAAAAGAGGAGAGCTGGACCTTTTAAAGTGATTTTTAAAAAAAATATGAATTCATCATTTTGTCATATCATTCTAAATTGTTTGCTTTTTTATTGAAGGCCCACAATGATTATCTTTTTTTTTTCTTCTAAAAGCACACAAATGTGTCGAGGAGGTATATATCATATATCATATCAAATATATTTTTAATTATTTGAAATATACCAGAATGCAGGAAAACCTTTCTGAATCTGTTTGAGGTCTACTCCAATCTCATACTCAGGGGACCAAGCAGTGTCTCAAGCCAAGCTTTGGGCAAAAGTTGACAGTCAGGTTTCAAGAGTCTACAGTGTCTCCCCTAAGTATGCGCCCTCCTGGGGTGTGCCAGTAATTGACTCGTCTACAAACAAAAGAAGCTGTTCACAGCTTAAGACAGGATTTTAGCTAAAATCCTACTGGTCAATCGACCCATCTCTGGGTTGTAAAGGTAGAAAGGTCAATTGACCCCTCTCTGGGACTTCTAGTGTTAAATGCACCTTCCTAAACCTTGAGTTTAGGATGAAGAAATAAATCAAATTGTCCACTAACAAAATTTAATTTTCAACCTTTGAAGAAGCTATAAAATTTAGAATAAAAACTATCTAAGAGCATCATTGCTTTGGATTTACTGAAACATATCCATATGCTGCATCCAGTCTGATTGGGTTAAGTTGGTGTATATTACTTTCACCTAAACGTGAAAACAAAATGATAAATAACATGTGCTGCAATCTTTGAAAAATGGAGTCAACCTGAATTTCTGCTCTAGACCAAAGCCTTTCCTTGCCCCTCCTGTGTAATGACATAGAGTCATGAGGAGGAATGGATGGAGGGCTGCTGAGGTGCTGAGGCCTGAGTTGCTTGTCAGTGGCATGACTGATCACCGAGGCCAACTCTAAAAGGATTGCTGGTGGAAATAAAGACACCGGCATGTCAGCTGTAAGCTTTTCAGAAGGACCCATCAGACAAGTAGATGCGTATTGACAGGCCAGAGACAGAAAGAGAGAGATGTGGCGAGATGAAGGGGAAGACAGAGCGGAAGGAAGTGTCCTGAAGTCGCTCACCTTGGCACAGGCTGCAATGTCAGCCGACCCAGCGGCCATCACTCTCAGGCCCTGTCCTGGGTATTATTTAAAGCCAAACAAATATCAGGGACTGAATGTCATCACAAGGACACCCAGACCTCATCTCCACCAATCAGTGTCCACGGTTTCAAATCACCCTTTCTCCTTCCCTCGCCAGCAAATCCATCTTCCTCATTCCTATACCCAGCTTCCCACCCCCATTCGACCCCTGACTACCACACTGAGGGGCGTCACTGTGCAACAGATTTACGATCTCCTCATCTCAGGCCAAGCACGATTTATTGACATTAGTTGTCAGCTTTCTTTTTGAGGAATTGCACATAGAATTAATTTTAAGTACGTCTTAATGTTAAATATCCTGGAAACACTAAATTTCATGGTAGGTGATGATCAGAGCCGCATAAGCATATATCAAGTTCTCGTGCTATACCCAAAGACCTTTTTTTTATACTTTAATTTAATAAGAACCAGCTCATAACCGCTTCATCTCAGTTGTTAATTACTCATCCTTTATGCTGAGGAATGATCTTGGGACACCATTTAATGCATCGAAAGTTTGAGTAATTTAATTTAATTGTTTTTATTACTTAATCATGCCCAAGGCCACATAACTTCACTGAATAAGGTATCTCACAGTGTCATGAACAAAAGCAAAAATCATTTTGTCCTTCATACATGATAAGGAAATAATCTTTGATATGATAAAGATCAGTGATATTTTCATTTACAATGTACTTCATCTCCCTATCAGTTGAACTGCAAATCTCTACATTTTGCCACAAAATCATCACAGATTATTAAAAGTGTTTCTCAAGCTTGTTTAAGTTCTTGGTGAAATGATTGACTCAGTTATATTTGGATCATTTCCACCTGGAAAAGAAAACACTGATACTTTATAAGACAGATGTAAAGCTGTCATATCATAGATATCTCCATGCAAAGATGGCATTACAGAGCCAATAAGAACAGTTGCATCCAGTTTCTTGTTGTTTTTGACAACAAACAGAAAAGAGGCACAGCTCCAACAAGACAACGCAGTAAAATAAATCACAATCATGGCTATAAATGCGTAAAACTTGATCGATACGTGCTTGCCTTTTTCCCTTTTTCAATAACAGCTGCTATAAAGGCCTGCTGAGCACAAGCGGCTATAAAAGTATGTAAAATAAATTAGGAGAGCATAATGAGAGGCTCTAGCAATTCCCCCATAAATATAACATAACGACCACAACTAAAATGTCAGGGAACCCAATAAATCAATTTCTCAGGGACAGGCCGGCCTTTATGTGTAGAACACACAGTCATATTTTTAATCTTTTTTTTTTTTTTTTTTTAATCAATGGATCACATTTTTTTGGGAGGCAGGGCAGCCGGAGAGAGGGTGCAGCTCAACACAGGTCCCTCTCAGACGAGGAAGGTTTAATATGTGTTCTATGTGATTCATCACTGTGACACGGACACCTGAGGCCTAGGCCCGTTCCATTCCTACAGCCTAAATGGTTTCTTGGGGACTTTTCCTGCACACAAGCACACACCGCCACCACACATGAACTAAGTAAAAGAGCTGAAAGAGATAGAGGGAGAGGGAACCAGATGGGTAGCTGGTTGACAAAGAAGGCACCTTTTAAAAACAGAGCTATTTTGTCCTAGCCATGTAATAGATTGTGAGTCTGGAGTCACCCTGTGTCACCGTTACAAGAGCTAAATCACTTGTGATGTAGAGAGGGAGAGTGAAAATCCAAGTGAGAATTAGATGATGAGATTAAAGGCCCATTTCAGATAACCAACCCACTGAGAAGGGCGTATTCATAGAAGGGCAGAGGTTACAGACCCATTACACCAGGTTCCAGTTACTTCACACTAAGTAAGGCTGTTATCTACCCTGCCGACTCCTTACTATCAGAACTTCACAAGTCCACACTGAGCATAAGTACATGTGGCGTTTCAGCTTACTGGTGTCACAGCAAAATATCCATGACTGTACAAAAACAATTCAATCTCATCCCATTGTAGCCATGGTCCATTAAATTACCAACATATCCAGAAAGACATTTACAGGCAGCATCATAACTTGTTGTTTGACCTCATACAAGCTTTGGGCTGTAAAAAACAAATATAGCATGACAGTAAAATGCTCAGGAATGCAATTATTCTAACAGCATACCAAGCAAACAAAAGTCCAGTCATAGACAGCATAGTAGTAAGTGTGTTACTGATGGTGGGAAGCACAAAAAAACACACCCTCTGTGCTGGTTCCAGGAATCAACACACACCACTCTCTCCAACAAATGTTAATTTTTTTTCAAGGTCTCGCTAAAGAACACAAGAAACTTTTGATAAAACAAGTCATACCAAACATTGCAAAATAAGATCAGAGTTGCCCCAATTGCAATTTTATGACTTACTCAAATATGTGATAGTTATCATTTATTTATTTTTGAATTGAAGCTCAAAATAAAATGAAACAATAGCCATGTTGTTCAAATGAAGTGCAATATAAAAAAAAAGTGTTCTATATCCCTCTTGTACACAGAGGATTAAAGATTTCAGACTATCTACAGACTCATCTAACTGAACATCAAAATCCGTGATACCCATCTAGGTTGGAGGCCAGCTTGTTGTTTACCTTAAATCTTTTAAAAAGGTATTGCTTATTAAACAGTATTTTGGTATGTAGATAAGCAACATTTTCACTTATAAATATGATCTTTCCACTTGAAGATGTACCAGTTAAAGAAGCACTTCTGAACTTTCTCAGATTTTTGCACTTTGGTGCCCCCTAACAAAGGCTAATTCAGCATTTGTCTCTTCTTTGAGGGCGCTCTCCTCCAAGCTAAAGTATCTCTCCTCCCAGTTTTACATTTAAGAAATTTTGTAAATAAAACATATATTGTGCACATATGCACAAATGTGCACTTACTCTATATTTCCTTTAGTCTGAGGAAATATTCAGATATTTTAAAAGCTAATATCAAATACTACTTTAATTACTTGTTGTAAAATCTACCATATAGCTTGGAAATACTTTGAAAGATACAAATTCAAAATGAGTTTTTACATTCATGTTAGTCTAAAATAGTAGTTACAGACAAATGTCAATGCTAAAGAACACAAGAAACTTTTGATAAAACAAACAAATCCATTTTAATTTACCTTACAATAGTTCCAATGATAAATAAATAAAACAACAAAAAACAACTTCAATTACACTGAAAATCTTTGCAAACATTAGATGTAGAAAAAAGAGTCTGTAAAGTCATCTTAGTCTTTGACATGTTGTTAAAGAGAGCCTAAACAATTCTGACAAAAATCTGAACAAAGAAGAAGTTTCTTTTAGTCAGAGCTCAAGCTGTGATAGAAATGTCAATACCTATGAAATATGTGTTTCTTTAAATCATATTTGAGAAACATTTGTCATGTTTGTGAAAAATGGCAAAGCAAGGGAGCACTTATTTGTAGGCTAAGATTTGTGGACTATAAAACTCTGCAAACTTAATACAGTGCAACCTCCCCTCACATTTTCAATTCTTTTCCTAAACTCTGTCCATCAACTGTAGCCTCTAGAGGTGGCTTGTTTAAGAAACAATTAAGGGGGTATACAGAGCTATTTGCAGGCAGCAGGCCTTGCTGGGCAGGCCAGTCGACTGGAGTACCTTTCACAACTGATTTATAACACTGTCGCCATGGCAAGGCAACATAATTAATAGGAGCATGGACTTCCAAATCCAATGACTTCCACACCAAGTGGTTTTCATTTGATTTATGATGGCCAGCAACTTTGCATTTTATCAGTTCATTTGGTCATTATTTATGCTGATGACCAATTTCAATGGGTCACTATCATCTAACTTGCCACTGATCAAAAAGAATTAAGGTTCACTGCATTATTTAGAAGCTGTTAATTTATCTTTGAACAAGTCAGGAGAAATAGTTCGAGGGACATGCAGTGCAGTTCACCGCAGCAATTCTGAAGACACATTCAGTGATCATTGTCCTGTGAATGAAATCCGTTCATGACTAAATTGGACTGTAGTCCAGAGCTGTGCGTTGGGCGTTTCCTGGAACAAAATTAAAGCCAGTGAATCACTGGAATGCATATTCATAATCAGTTTATGGCACTTGGCAAGACTGGTGCTCATCAAGAAAGGATGATTGGTCTTAAATTAGAGCATAATGCATGTGTAGTTAGAGTGCATCCAGCATTTTTTAGGTTTTAGGCTATTCATTAAGTTCATTAAATGACTGGGTTTGCAAAATATATTACCATAGTTTAAAAAAGCAACCTTAAAAAAAAAAAAAAAATCTGTAAATAGGCCAACATAAAATAAAATTTGGGACACTTTAACGACAAATCCAACATTTGCCTTTGTTTAACACAAGGTAAATCTTTTGCATATCTACTGACTTGTCTATATACTCAAGAATATATTAGGGTGGAGTTTGCAAAGTAAACCTCTTCTGAATGCACCTCAGTTGCAATTCAAAAGTGACATATTCCCAATTTATGAATGATGAATCTAAATCAGGGGCAATTTGGGGAATCAGCAGGCATGTTTTTGACCAGCCTCAGCCTGGAGGCATAGACGGACATATCAAAGCAAGACATCTCTAAGAGTGTCAATATTTGGGCTCATCAAACCAACACACACCCAGCTATGATGCACTGCATTCTCAGTGACTGTCTGCTTGTTGGCAAACTTCATATACATGAAATCTGTTAATTTATGAGTCAATTTTCCTTAATTTCAAAGCCAGTTGATATAATTCAGTAGGCGAGTTTAATAATATATGCAGCTTAATCTTTTCAGGACCAAGTACAGTGGCTTCATTATGCTTTTCTGACTTACTACTCATTCACAAACCATGCTAGCAAGCACGGATAATACAAAATATTTTAAAGCATTGATGATAGTCTATGTATTCTAAAATAATTTTTTTTTTAAAATCTGTTGTATGGTATGACTGGGGAATTGCAGTTAACACCGAACCACAGTTCATAAAAGCCTACATGTCTACATACTAAATGCAATAAGCACAGACGCTACAAGTCCCTTTGAAACTAACACACAACCAAGAGCAATTTACTGTACGGAAAATGAAAAATGCACTCTTCAAGTATTTGACAACAGGTCCAATTCAAATGATCAGACTCCATTTGTTAGCCCATTCCCTTCCCCTGATTCCCTGAGTGATAAATTGCATTTAGCGAACCGCACGAGGCTAAGCATTCTTGACATGTTTTTATTGATTTGCATGAGCTATATGCATGTAATCCTGTTTGTAGGTAAATCATGGCATGGGCAAATTCGAGTCACTGTGGGTTTACTACGGAGAAAGAAAATTGGGACTCCGCATGGGAGGTGGAATGAAGCTGGAAGGGTGGGAAAGAGATGTGGCTGCCTGTTGGAATCTTGGGACCTCTATTAAGATTTATAGGTGTTGGGATTCTACGGACCTGAGGCATTATTCATGGTAAAGCTTCTCTGTCTGGGCCCGTTTATAAGATGAGACGGGGCTGACAAAGATGGAGGCCCTCTACAACAGAGCAAAGCTCCTTGAACATGGGGCTCAGTCACCTGACATACCCATGGCATCAGCTACAACTACTCAGCATAAAGGTGTACCTTGTGTGGTATGATGACAAAACCTACCAGTTTTTGTCATCATACCACTACGTTCTCAGGGTTCTTTTAAAATGAGAAAAGAGGGCTTGCAATTAGGCTGCATATCAGCAGAATTAATTTTTACAAGCTGTGACCAAGCTGATAAATACACTACAGTTAGTATTAGCACAATGTTTTTCTTCTAAGATCTACTATGTGAGAACTTCATAGGCATGCACTGATTAACACTACACACTAAGGAACTTAACCACAGCCCTCTACAAGGCACATTGAATTGAAAACCAGACAGAGCACATTGAATCTTTGTTTAAGAAGCCATGACGGCATTCAGTTTATTCAGCAATTTCCTTAGAGTCCCACCATATTTTATTTGGTCTTATTAGATGAAAACACAAGGATCACCTTCAACTTTATTAATGATGGTACTCTGGATGAAAGATGCTAGTGAAAATCTGCAGCATCTGTTTGCTGCATTCACTTCTCTGCGGGCTCCACCTATTCCTCATGCCTAATGATGCTGATCCACTCGGCAAGTTTTACGGACAAATGTGTATTTGGCTACATTCATCATCCTGAATGAGTGTTCCTGATGAGCCATCCCTTGGCCTGTTTCACTCTTTCTACCATATGTTAACAAATGACAACTACTGCCACATGTTTTCCATTTGGGAGATGCAGTGGGAGGCAGGGGAAAGGGGGTCGAGGGATCGTGAGGGCTAAAAGATGGGCAGCTTCAAGGGAATTGAGTCAGTGATGACTGCTCTTACAGAAATCACCACCTGTGTGCCATCAACTAACCACAGTAGCATGAAAATGCATCAATTATGTAATGCTGTCAAGGAACATTTACAGACCTGATCTATGTCACTGCCATAGCTTAAACCCAACTGCTTTAGGAGTAAAATTAGAGGCCAAAACACTTTCACTGTAACTGTACTGCAACCCCAGAAGTCAAAGAATACCTCCTTTCAGAACCCCCTCCGCCCCATTTCTGTTGATCTCATTGAATATGACCAAGAATGTAAGAATGTTAACTTGGATAAACAAGTCAATGGTTGTGCAAAGTCCTGGGGAGTTGCACAGCAAATAAATCATATTCTTTTTGATGTGCAGCTGGTTACAAGTTTAGAAAGGGGGGTGGTTAGAACAAACATGAGTCAGGCACCATGACACATGGATTGCCTCTTTTTATTTTAACTTTAGATTCAGAGTTTTGTTACATTTTGTTACATTTTATATTTTAATGTTTTAATGTTTTGGGTTTAAATTCCCAGCATCCATGGAAACAACTTATCTCCATTACACTTAAGGAGAATGCAAAGGGGATGCAGCCTATTGGAGAGTCTTTGGCATAAAAACACAGTTGTTTGTGCGTGGATGCTTTGGGAAAAGAATAAGCCAAAGGTTCCTGCCGCAGTGGAGATGGAAGATCCCAAAAACCGAGACATATTCAGCATGAGCTGATATAAAAGTATCTGTCACACAAACAGCTGGAGCCCTTCAGCCAGACGCGTCAGGATAAATTATATCTATGAAACCAAAAACAGACACAGCTTGATGCCAAGTCCAAGGCTAAAACATTGACAAATGTACAGTACATTCAAACAAGTTAGACATTGTCAGTGGTTTCCACCCATTACTCGAAAATCCTCGGCTGTTTGTTACATTTTCAGGACTTAGTCAACACATACCCAGTTTGTTTACTGTTGTTTTGGTACGTTACTATGCAGTATGAACATATATTTCATTGAACAGTGGTCGGCATCATTGCTCTTCTCTAAGGAAGGAGCTTTGGCAGATCTTTTACTTCACTTAGTGGAGTATTTTTCTGCTGTATATTGCTGTATTGTTATGTAGCTTGGTGAGTAGTTACAGTGCAAATACTGCATGTCTTGTGCTGCTTTTGTTTAATTAATTAATTTATTTTTTTTATAACATTTTAACTACAACTCTTCTGAGAGCAGCATTGTTTATAACCACAAAAACTGCATTTACAGTTCCGCTCCTTCTTTTATTTTCCCTTTCCCACATGTGATAAAGATGGCTGACACTGTCTGTTTGCTTACTTCTGGAAGTAAATACTGCTGAAAATAAATAAATAAATAAATAAATGAATAAATAAATAAATAAATAAATAAATTAATAAATAGTTCACTTATTTGACCTCCACAAAACCTTGCAGCTTTAATACAAAAGAAAAAAAGTCTGCCGATAAAGTCTGAAAGAGGGATATGTCAACCCTGCAGCTAATCTGCACATGTACTGTAGCCCCTTTATGACAAAGTCATTCATATGCTTAAATATTAAAATTGAACTTATGACAGCAATGCCATTAATGGTGAAATAAACACAATCTCAAAGTAATACATGAAGGTGAAAATGTTTATTATGGCATCTTCTGTATTATGAGCTGTGAATAATCAATCAAAGAGAGCGCATATTACTCCAATTTTCTCTGGCCCTTGTAACAACAAAGTTCATAGATACCAAATCAGTTTCAAGGGAACCCGGGGGCTACAAGTGCAAGACTGCTGTATGAGACATTCATAATTTATGTGCATTTGATGTAGTGATATGTAAAAAACTTCTGAGGAATTTTAATGGGCTAGAGGCTGAGAGGAGAGAGAGAAATCTTTAAGCTGGTTGTTTGGCCATTTTGCTAGTGAATCAATTCTGCACAAAAGATATATATATATATATATATATATATATATATATATAAAACCCTATATTTTCCAAATTATTAAAATTTTGAGTCATATTTACAAATTACAAATTATTTAATCATGATCAATCACCATTCACGACTATGCCTGGAATAGCAAAGGCTCACTTGGGTTTTCTTAGCTTTTTTACATTAGATCATCACAGTTGTAATAATCAGTTCAATATATCTCATTTGTGCCAACCTTTTCCTGGTCAGTGCCCCTACCTGGTCCCCAATCAAAACTTTTCTAGAGCTGCCCCTGCATAGCTGAATTATAAATCGTTTTTACCACCTGTCAGTTACTTTGTTAGAGAAGGTTCTGCTCTGATATGTATTTTAGAGTCTGTTCATAATTTCTTTCATCACATTCATGGTCAGACCTGTGTCTCCAACATCTGCACTGCACCAATGATTTAGAAAAGACGTCCCCTTGCTTCCTTTTGTTGTTTTACTCATATATGTTATCACTTCATGGAGGTGTGCATGGCTTTCTGATGACTAGTAGAATTTATAGTTGTGTCACTAGCAACCACCATTAATACTGAAAAGTTATATAAAATAAAAGAAAACAATATCTAAATGAAATAGATCAACATGTTGTTGTTATCAAGATTTTTCATTCTTCAGCTTCACATAGTGATATGGATCTGATTGACATGAGACTGATAAATTTAGCGTACCATTGCTAGCACGTCCAAAAACAATACTTTGAGGTAAGTACTGCTAGTTTCCTGCTCTTCATTTGAACAATAAACAACAAGGAAGAGGGTACTTAGACAAAAAAGCCAATTAGCTGATCAATGACAGCTGCTAGGATTCACAATAGAAGATGTACGGAGAGAGGAGGCGGCTATGTATAAAGTTGTTTTTTTTGTTTTTGTTTTTTTTTTTTTAATGCGGGAAAAGTGCGGAAATTGAATTCTCTCACCAGGAAAAGTGTGGGTCCTAAAATATCCTCATCTCCCACTGGTGTGACACTCTCAAATCCATGCATAGAGCCAGCCGACTCTCTCTCTCTCTCTCTCTCTCTCTTTCTCTCTCTCTCTCTCTCTCTCTCTCTATATATATATATATATATATATTAACACATACACTACCACTCAAAAGTTTGGGATCACCCAGAAATGTCATGTTTGTGTGAAATGTGTATGTGTGTGTGTGTGGAGATGTCCAGAGGCCCATGCAGCCCAAGCAGTGGCTGGCAACGTTGTCCAGTTCACTCAACAAAGGAAAGCTATTTCCACTGATCAACGCCCTTCCATGTAAACCAGATAGAGATTGATAATACACTTCACCAGAATCCTACACTCAATTAGAACTTGATGAAAAACAGTCCAGTGGAGGGACAACAGAAGGTGTTAATAAGCAAGAGCAAATAAGCTACAGGATATATCACCAAAAATGGAAAGTCTTTGCTTTCTCATTGAATGAAACCATTATTCATCAATCTTTCAGACAGATGGGTTGTGTTTATGTAAAGCTATTGATCAATAGTAATCTTTTATTACTGTTTTTTTCCATTACGAGGTCCAGATTAAAATAGATGAGAGTTGTTTAACTTGCTAATGACCAGTATAACGGCACACTCAGGTGGTTCTGGAATAGCAAATGTTTTTCCTGACGCTCATGTAGGAGAAATCATTGCAGAGGAGGTTGAGGCTGCACATTAATTTGTCAGCCCATTAGGAAAGCCCTCACTTGACAGTGATCTAATCTAAACGATGGGAGTGTCCATGGCCACTGAGCAGCCTTATTTGAATCAAGTCAGTGCCAGGTCTCATCAAGAGCAGGGAAGCAGGACACAGGTTAAAAGTAAAAGACAAGCCGGAAGACGAGATGGAGAGGAAATCAGCAGTCAGTGAGGAGACAGGCTGTGTGATGAGAACACAAAATATGGAACACAAATTAAGCTACTTTATTTGTGATACTATATATATTTATATATGTGTGTGTATATGAATCTTTGATTTCCTCTCCATCTCGTCGACCTGCTCGTCTTTAATATTACAAAAACAGACAAATGAAACCAAATTAAAGGGCGTATTATTTATTTTTGTGCAACCAAAGAAACTACTGGACAACAGTATCAAATGTAAAGTTTTCTAAATAATAAAATAAACAAAGTAGGTTTGTTTGTGATTTACATGATAAGCAGCACAGTTGTATCTTTAGATAACTACACTTCCCTTTTTATCCTACTGTACAGCAGGGCCTGCAAAGTCCCACCAGCAATATCCACAAAAATTGGTCTACGAAGACATAAGGGACTATACTTCAAAAATAGGCCTTGATTGTGCCATGTGGGACAAAAAGCATCACTCAAGCTAACCATTCTTCCATCTTTCACTGATAAAATCCACTTTCCATTCATTACCCTTTATCATAAACACAAGTCTACAGGGAAGCCAGGCTTAGAAGTGGTTAAGCTTGTCCCTGGTTTCTTATTTCTAGGGAGCATTTATCTGATGATATATATTCCTTTTGGTAAGTGAAAGGAGTTATTCTGTTTCCAACAGGAAGGACATTGATAGGGCATTAGGGATTTGTTTATTTCAACTCAAAGCCATTGCATTTATCCAAGTATATATTTCGCTGTGGGCTCAAACCAAATTATGTTTCAAGGCAGGATAAATCACAAGGCACAAGTCAAAATGCCACATGTTTTATGATCCTTCACAGAGCTCTAGTGGCAGGCTACATGTTCCTGAAAGCTGCACTGTGAATTTTGAGACAACAACCTACGTGCTCCAGCTTGTTTGTGACTAGAAACTGTGATTAATGTGACAGCTGTCACATGCACATCAGCTGTCTAGGTTTTGGACATTCAACTGAATGATGGGATTTGAAAAGAAGTTCATCTGTCTCCCTAATAAATCCATTGTCTTGTCTTCCTTGAACAGGAGATGTAGTGATGGACACATCCAACAAACAGGCTTAGAGAGATATTGTAAACGCACAGAGCTCATTCAGTTTAAAAGAAAGTGAAATGTGAGTTGATGTGGCTGAGTAAACAACTCAACATCACTCCAGAAATAATTGACAGAAAGGACAGGAGTGTGAATTTGGAGATATAAATTATCCACAAATGCTCTAAATGAAAGTTTAGTGAGAGAAAAAAAAAGTTTTTTTGTTCATATTTCATTTTCTTTTTTTGATACTCAGACTAAAACCACAAACATCAAGAAACATCTTTCCTTAAACAGGTATCGCGTTTGTCCAAATATATTCCTGCATGCTGCCACATAAAGTGTTTTTGGTGTCTTTCACATGATCTGTCAAGAGACTGTGGCTGATCCCGTTATAAAGGCCTTCTTACGTAAACTCCTGAACTTAGTATCCCGCTGATGTGACCCAGGCAACAATGCCTCCTTATATGCCCAAACTGAAGCTGCTGAACAAAACTCAAAAGCTTGTAGAGGGGAGTTGAAGGGTCATGTAAACTTGCAGCGGGCTAGAAAGCCTCCAAGTGAAAAGAGGAAGAATCCTCTTTTCAATCTGCACTTTGTTTCTTAGGAGGGATTGGTGCCATCACAAACATCGACCCTAAATTTCTTTACAAACAGGGCAAAGACATGAGACAAAGGGGTCCACAACAACATGATACTGTGTCTGTGTGAGTGTGTGTCTCTGTGTGTAATAGGTCTGTTTAATGTTACTGAAGTCCAGCTGCCTCAAGCTTACACTGAGGGTCCCTGGGGTTTTTGAATACATTTTCCTTTTGATTAAGAGTTGCATCTCCACAGAGGGAACCGCAGGTGAACTCCTTCTAATAACCCAATTAATGCATTTAACCCAGATAAGCTTCTGTCATGTGGACAATACATTTCACAGCAGAGACTGGGACACATTTTACTCACCTAAACATACAAAAATAAATATGATTCCACAGTCCAGTTTAAATATTTCGAGTTAAAATTCACTGTACTTTGATATGGACTTTAATTCAAAGTGTCACAGATCTGAAGTGTAAAGCACTCTCCCAGAAGAGAAAACAACTATGGTGCTGTATTTATTTAATATAAAAATAATACACCTTGATACAAATGCTTTGCATTGATCAATGAAATATAAAAGAAAAGAAAAAAAAACTGATTAATGTTGGTAATGTTTGAACTAAGAAGGTCAAGACAGACACTTTTTCTCTCTGGATTATCACATTAAATTTTCAAATTGTTTGCATAAGGAGGTAAAACTAAGGTTTTTCCATGAAAAGTAAAGTAAATGTTATACAAATCAAATTTGCTACTATAATTGCAAATGAACATTATAGAAGATATTTTGGCTACATGACATAGGTTTTCCACACACTTTAAACTTCACGTCAAGAGACAGAATCTTTACTCCTTTCTATAATATATCTTATAAAATGTACAGTATGTACATTGTCTTGTTGTCTAATGTAATTATGGCACATTAAAGTGCCATCATGGGAAAGAATACCTACACTGCAGTTCAAAAGTTTGGGGTCACTTTGCAATGGGATTTAATAGGGAAGTGACCCCAAACTTTTGAACGGTAGTGTACTTATAAAGGTGTCTAGGAAGTTAATGAGAAAAGTGATTGCCCTTAAAAAGAAAATGAATGCTGTTTTATTACTGACAACTTACAAAATTGCATCATTTACTGGTTTTCCAAGTGTGCAAAGCTTATTGCCTTAATAAAACAAACATTTAAACATACAAACACTTTAAATACATAAATAAAAAGAGAATAATATGTTGTAAATAAGTTGAGAAACAATATAAATACAAACTTTTAAAAATGGCACATCTGCAACATACAGAGTAAAAGATTGAAATTTTTAATTGTTTTTGTCAGGTTTTGAAAAAGTCAAACAACTATTCAAGAAAACATTCAAGCTGAAAGATGTTGCATAAACCTTCAAGCATACTGTTTGAAGACATTTCATGTTATTAAGTTTTTTTTAGAAGTTGAAGCTCTCTGAAACAGATTGTAGTTGCCTGACACAGAGTGCATTTTGGTCAAATCTATACTTGCATTTTAAATTCTTACAAGCACCAGAAATACCCATGGCTATCTTAAATTTTATGGCTTTGCATGACATTATAACCCATGTAAGAGGTCATAAAGACAACAAGGATTTGAGTAACTTAAAAAACCATCCACCCACTTCTCTCTGCCATATGTTACAAAGTTCAGTCCTCAGAGAGCCAGACATCGCACTGCTCTGATCACTAACTAGCCAACCAATCAAAGCCTTCTAGCCATGAAGCAATTATCTGCTCTCCATAACATAGGATGAGAATGTACCAGCAAACCCTGCAGCTCTCACTCTCCCCCAGACTGTGTACTAAAATAACTACAGATGCCGTACATATTCTTACAACTGTATGTAAAACAGAGGGCAAAAAATAATTTGTTTTCCTCACAATGAACTGAGATCGCATTACATGCCATGCCAAGTACAAAGCCTGAAACTGCAGGGGTGGATTTTAACCTCTTACTGTTGCATGGCATGAATTCTTGTCATTATATCAATTTATTTCAGTGTCATTTGTGTGGGCTAGAGTTTACCTAATTGAATGAAAAGCAATGGGATTCACATTCAATATGACTTTAATGGCCTTTCCAAGCTATTTAATGTAATGATGAAAAGTAGCAGTTTTAAGCTTAGATGAAGGTTGAAATCATTTGAAAAAGTGAAGAAACAGCTAAGAAAGTCCTTTGGTTGTCCTATCCTGTTGAGAGGTACTTAGAAGTATGAGATGGAAAAGCTTATATTTTTCCATGGATGTAGTAAATCTTTGTTATACCTTACTACAATATGATATAGAGCAGTGACTCAGGTGTGTTGGTGCAGGGATACATGGAAAACCTGCTGGATTGTGGCCCTCGTAGGACTGAATTGAGTAGCCCTGATATAGAGTATTAGTAGAGGGAAAAAAAACAAAAACATGTATTGTGTTTTTTGGAGTTCTTTTTGGTGGAATTTAAACAAATCCACTCTGAATCCAGGAAGCTTTCCAAAACAAACACCATGAATATGTAGCTTGGTGCTTATTTGGATCCATCATTGTCTGTCATCACATTTGTTATAATGTGCAACTTTGCAGCAGATACTAAACTACCAAGGGAAATATAAGAACTTCAAAATCATTTATGTCCAGTCAATGTGGCTAATCCTGTTAATCTGTTTATTTATTTAATCATTTTGGGGTGTTGCCTTTATTGCTGTTATGAGTCAGCTTACACAGCTGTGAGTCCACAGTTTGCAAAAGGTTACACTCACAAGTCCCTCCCCTGAAAAGTTAAATATAGGTAAGAGTTCAGAAAGCTATCTGGTGGATCCAAACTTTATAAATCTTTCACAATATTTCCATGTATATAGATTTTACCATACAGAAGGAGCAAGTATAATAACTGCTGTTATTATATTAAAGAAAGATTGTAATACTATGAATTAACGAGAAAAAATGTTTTAGATAGAGATAAAATTGGTGCAAGTAACTTGTAAATAAACAGTTTAGTGGAAAAGATGAAAACACATTGCAATAAAATTATTTATTCATTCATTCATTTTCTATACCGCTTATTCCAATTCAGGGTCGCAGGGAAGCTGGAGCCTACCCCGGCAATTAGCAAGAGAGGCAGGGTACACCCTGGACAGGTCGCCAGTCCATCGAAGAGCCAACGCAGAGAGAAAAACAACCTCTCACCCTGACTCTAAGAGAGAATTTAGAGTGGCCAATTAACCTAACATGCATATCTTTGGACAGTGGGAGGAAGTTGGAGTATTTGCAGAGAACCAACTCATACACAAATAGAAAAAGCAAACTCCATACAGAAAGGCCACTGTTCAAACCCCTCCCCAGCCGAGGCTCGAACCAGCGACCTTCTTGCTGTTAGGCCACAGTGCTAACCATCACAACAACGTGCAGCCCAGAATGATTTCTCAATACACAAAAACACAGAAAATACACAAAAACTAACCAAACAGAAATATATAGCAATAGTGTATTTGTTCTTAAGGGATGTTGATAGTTATACATTTCGCCTGTTTCCTTGGAAACACAGTGTCCAGGGGCCCTTGGCTGTGCTGGGCCTGATAGGGGGCCTGTGTGAAATCCAAACTGACTGATCCAGGACAGAGCAAGGATTACACCACTTCCCCCTTGAATTCTGTCCTTTCCAACAAAGAGCTTTCTGTAACCACAGTCAAGTGAGCCGTTACTTAGCCAGTGGAGCCGCAGAGTGGTGGTTCAGGGCCACTGTGGGAAAAGGCAGGGGGCTCCAGCATCATGTTACTTTTTCTCGAACATAAGGCCCAAGAGCCCCTACCATCAGCATCACCACCCACCACTTTGCTCTCAGTGCCTGAAGGAGGTGTCAGGTTCTGGCACCTGCTGGAGGCCTTGGCAGGTTCATGCCCTTGGCAGGTTCACATGTCACTCCAACAAAGAGCTTGTCAGTATCTCTGTGGTCAACAGGGGTGATGTGCAGTAGTTATTTCAGCCACTGGAGGCTGTTGTTTCTAGCAACATCTTACCCAATTCATAATGGGATCAGAAAACTAATAATATTCATCAGTAAAATGGAAATGGGGACAAGAAAAAGCAATATATAGAGAGTGAGAAAAGAGAGAGAGATTGATGTGATCATTGTTTTAGTTGGAGTGAAAAAAATCCCATAACACGAATGCCATCAACAATAAAGACATTTTCTTTACTGATGTTTTCGTGATCTGGTTTTAGTCTATACCAGGTTTAATTATACCATACAAATCACAGCACAGTGACACCCAGCTCGATACTTCCTTCTAGGACAATGCATCCACCACCACTGACCTAGTCTCTAAGAACACAAGCGGGTATCATTTAGCCAGAAATGATGATTAGATACAGACTTTACTGAAACCGTCAATGATAACGTCAACAGAGGGGCTCTTAGTATCTTTCATCCTACAAATCAATGACAATTTTAAAAAATGATTTAAAATAAGAACAGCTTTCAAATAAACTGCATGGGAGGAAATTTCAGAGACATTTTTTTAATCTACTCCATTTAAGTAACGACAGTTTCATCTGTATTTGCTACATTCTCGTCGACTTTTCTTGCGTAATGGTTCTTTAGAAACAAAAACAAAATTCAAGTTCAGCTGAACTGGGATTCATTACATGTGGTTAATGGTATGTGGACAGCAATAATTCCAATTCAATCCAGCTTTATTTGTTAGCTTTTTACAAAAAACATGGTAAAATAAACTTAAATATATCAACACTTCTATCCTATAATCCTCTAATTAAATAATGATTATGGGAATCAAATAACAAAAACAAACAATATAAAATATTCAACACACTTTATGGACACTTTTGCCCAACGAAACACACAAGTAAAGGACACACTGGGGACAATGTGGAATTCAGTATTCCAACTCTAAGATATGGACTGGGACAGCTGGGTATTAAACCAGATGAGAAACAACCAGTGTACCTCTGAGCTATAACTGCTAGATTTTTGGGGGGAATTATGTGGAATTTTTGGGAATCTTTTAACTTTTCTTAATATCTAAAATGCCGCTTAAACTTTTTATTATTTGAATTTTGTAGAAACATTGGAGCAAATGAAAGTAAACTTTGCCTGAATTATTCTGAAGTTTCTATTTTATTCATGTATTCTAATGACAACCCTCTATTTCATCTCCTAGACATTAACTCTGGAGTAATACACTTAAGTATACATAGAAGGTTTCAGCTTTACATTTGAACAGAAAGCTTTTTAATGTGATACACAAAATAATCACATAAATTAGGTATTTCTATTCTATATTCTATCTTTATCATGACTGTCATTTAGAATTTTGTAAATTTCTTTTCCTTAATTATGAAAGGGTTAACTGGGTACTCTAAATTCTCCGTAGGAGTGAGTGGTTGTCTCTCGGTGTTGGCCCTGTGATAGATAACCCTGCATTGGAGTGAGTGGGTATAGAAAATGAACGGATGATTATGAAAGTTAAAGTCATGACTGTAGTCATGGTGGAACAATCAGCATATCAGTCGATTATTCAGTCTGCAGGAAATAATCAGCAATCTTTTAAACTTATAATTGAAGTGGTTTCTTTGTAAACATACATTGTTTCTAGCTGGTTAGTAGGGGTGTAAAAAAATATTGAAATACTGAAATATCGCAAAATTTTGTTTAATGATATTGTATCGATATTCAACAGCACTGTATCGACTTTTTTTTAATCAACAATTTACTGTATATGCAAACATTAACAGTTGTGGTTCTATTTTTTGTTTAATTTAAACTTTACTTTTCTCTTTTTGTTTACTTGAAGGATCCTCACCACTTTAATATTTGATTTATGTAGATGTTTATGCTAACAGGATTATAGTAAAAGTGTTGTGTTTTGATTTTGCACCAAGCATACTTTCTTTTGATAAATACTTTGAAATAAAAAAAAATGGATATATTCTATATATGTACGACTATTTGTTATTTAGCTACAAACTTTTTATATTGCACTCAAGTGGTTAGATGTCAAATGCTACAGGGATAACTATTTGATATCTTTACTGGCAGATTTTAAATTTCTTTATTCATCTTATACTTAAAGAGCAAGTGTTTTTTTTCTGTATTGAATTAAAGATCCTTCTTTTCTTATTCAGTAAGCTAATGTCAAGCATGTAACAGCTTGGAGTGTTTCATATGCTGTGACAGTTTCTGACCAATAAATTCTGGAAAAGAAAAAATGCAATATATATTGTCTTGCTTGTAGTATCACAATATATCATAATGTTGCCCCTGTATTGTGATACATATCATATTGCCAGATTCTTGCCAATATACACTCCTACTGCTCAGAAGTAATAAACTGGTTTTAAATTTAAATTAACTGAATGTGTTTAATTATTAGACTTTGTCGGTTTAAAGACAAACATGTTATCATTATCTTGGGGTTATAAAGATATATTTCTAATTAACTTTTTGATGAAAAAACAAAAACAAAAAGTGAATTAATTCAGCCAATATTTATCATGATTATTAATGGGTATCGACAGTTGTTCCTCAAATGTTGTATCTTGGTTTTACTTCAGGATCAATCTATCGTTTTCCTTCCACAACTGTGACAGTGCTTTGAAAGCAAAAAGGTCAAAACAAGTGTGTTGTAAAGTTCGTGATCAAAATGTGAAACATATATTACACATGGACTGAGCTAAGGCAGCTGTAGGGCCCATATTTAACTTTATCCCTGACAAATTTAGGGCTGAGATCAGCAGGTGCTCAATGCAGCAGGAGCTGAAGGTCAATGACTTGGATCTGGACAGTGAAAAATGTACAACTGGTGGTTACATCACAAAAGACAAATTAAAACTGCAGTAATGCAATACTGTAATCTTCTGAGAGGTATAAAGACCAGTTAGTCAGGCCTGGAATCTCACAAGGAAAATGAGAGCCACTTATCCAATAACGAGAGCTTAATGAGGGTCCCTTTAACTAGCTACAGTGTCTCTCTTTGCCTTGGAGAAACATTTGTCTTACAGTACAAATGTGACTCATGCATCATTTCTATTGTGAGAGAGAGTGGTGTAATAACCATATAAATCACAAAGGGCCTAGGTTGGGGTAATGAGACTTAAATCTCTTAAAACAACACCATGAACTCAGCTGAATGATAAAATGATGTGGTGGAGGAAAATACTACCTTCTTCGCGTAAAGCTACACCACTCTCCACACATGGCTTTTGGCAGTGCAGAAGCCCTACTTCATTTAGCTCTGACAGGCAATTTAATACCACAAAATTACTAACCTTAGCTTTGCAATTACTTTTCCAGTTCTGAACATTTTCAACCCCTCTGTAGATGTAATCTTAAGGTTAAGGCTCCTGGATAGGGCAAACCCCAAGTTCTGAAGTCACTCTTTTAACAAGAGCTCTGATCATACAAAACACGGAAAACATAAGAAATGGGAAGAGGGTAATAGTCTGACTATTTTTGTTGCAACTCAAATGTTAGGTCTTATTAATGTCCCACTTTTTTCCAACATAATGCAAAATGAAAAGTGCAGATTATGGAAGGGCAAATCAGGCTTTAGTGTCGTAAAAAGTGGTTGGAAAATGTGAATGTTAGCTTTATAAATTAGTAGCATCTGGCTCTTAATGATGTGATGAACACAAACTATGTTCATCCAGTTGACAGAGGGCATAAACTTTTCTCACAATGAAAACAGGAGCAAACAAAAACTGGAAGAAATAACACATTAGAAAGTGTTGTCGATTAACTACTTAATGACTGCTTTTAAAATTTGAAACAGAGGTACAAAAAGTGTTCAAAATGCAATCTTCCACAATTAGTTTATCTTTAAACTGTGACCAACTTGTCTTTGACCTCAGAGATTTCAGGGAGTACTGCTGCATAAAAAAACTGGATGCACTGTACAACAAAGGCAGCAGGAATTAATTAAGCTGGTATTTTAGCAATTATAAAAATGTAATGGCTGGCACACAATTATGACGAAACAGTATAAAATCAAATTATGTGAAGTGACATTTTTATTTAAATTATTAAATTATATATTTGTGTTTTTTTTTCTTAATTATTTATCTAGTTATTTTTTTCGTTAGTTATCTTTACATTTCAAACACATGTGGGGAGGGGGCTCTGGTGGCCCCAAGCTGCTGCTTAGTTCGTGTATGCCTTGAGCCGGATGTGTGGTGTGTTACGTATGAGTGTTGAATAAACCACCTTAACACCACAGAAAGGATAAACTTCCAATTCCTATTCATATTTTATTCCCTGGTACACCTTTTTACATTTCAGCCTGTTGTGTCAGCAGACAGAAAGGAGGAATGATTTGTACTGATCACTCTTTGCTCCCTTTGAGTCCTAACTGCAGCTTCACTGAGCTTTTGACAGATGTGTGCCCTGCTAGATGATTAAAAATGGTCATTTCTCCAGCTTTCATTTCTAGGATGATGGCTGTGCAGTGACAGGCACTCTTCCAATTGTTCATCTTGTCAGTCCACAGCACAGTTGACATTCAGATTCACCTTTATGTTTTTACATTAAAGCAGATGTTAAAGTTGGCAAGTACTTCAGACATGAACAGCAGGTAGGACAACACTCAAGGAGCAACAAGAGACAATGTAAATGTGACAATGTGCAAAATAAGGGCATGATTAACATCAGTCTGTCCTCTTACCCTTGCTGAAACTCACAATAACCCTCATGGAGCATCTGCCTGCTGTGCTGGACAGGTATTTATGTCATCCCCTCTCCATGGCCTGTTTCTCATTCTCACAGTCTGTTCTGGTGAGAAAGGAGTGCTGGCTGCATTTTCGAGACCCTCGTTCATCTATGGCAGGCAGAAATACAAACCTCAAACCCCTGTGGTGAGCCAAATCCCCTTCCACACACAAATGAGGATATTCTAATGTCAGGCCTGTTTGCAGGGGTGTAAACTTGTGGAAGTACTGGTATTAGATAGGATATCAAAGTCAACAAGCCTGTTGCTTTAAGCTGATCCTTCTGTCCCCTGGAAAAATTCCACTGAGTGAAAGCCCAGAGGAGCCTTCAAATGTTTCCCCAAGTGCAACCTGATCCATAACAGACAGAATCACGCAGCTCCCTGTGCTATCAACACTCTATGCACAGCAGGGATGCCTTAATACCCGATTCCTGGCAGTCAAGCAACACTTGAAAAATCACACAGCCAACCAATAAAGAGCTATTCCACACTTTTTTTTTCTTTTTTTTTTTTGCATTTTAATGGAGCAGTCTGAATTTATTACTACATGTTAAAAAAGAGTTTTAAAATTTAATCTGTAGTTCACAGCAAAAAGAAAACTTCTTTAAAGGATACTATCAAAATTTCATTGTACGGTGTACATTGTAAAGTTTTTTCATTTCTGTTTTTATATAAAAAAACTTCCTTATTGGCACTTGTTTGGTGGTTTTCCAACTCACATATGCTTGTATAAAACCTATCAGTTTAGCTTTGATTAGCATCTCATCAATGTTAGATGATATGATTTTAGTTTATTTAATTTTTTTGCACAGGAAGTTGGTGATTAAACCGTTTGCACATTTAGAAGTGACTTGTGATGCAATTATGCAAGTTCAGTAGGAATACTCAGAGATTTAATTAAATGCAAAGGAACCCAGTTTGCAATTGTTATGTTTGTTACAATTTTTAAAAGGTGTGAGAGGTTGTGATCAGTGCAGTCACTGTGGTGGAAACAACATGTGGTACTTTTAAAATGTAGAAAATAAAGCACAAACATGCTACTGTTATTCTTCCAAATATCGATAATTAAAATTGGGTCTTCAAAATATTATGCCAATAGCCAAAAATGTCTACTAAACACTGATTTATCCAATTAGCTCTCAAGCAAATCAGTCTAAGTTCCATAGGATGCTAGACATTCTTACACTTGAGAAATTGGGATTTGGCCCACAAACAATGCCATCATTCATGGATGAAGACAGAGAGGCATGCAGTGTTAAACTCAGCATTACAATGAGCACACTTGGTAGCAAATATGGGTAATTACAGGTTGGGAAATGCTATCAGTCACTTGCATATGTAAGGATATGTTCATTAACCATGTGCTCCAGTCAGTGATGCTTATAATAATTAGTAAGAAATACATGGGAAATGATAATAAAATGAAAAATAAAAGCCTGTTTTGGACATGCATTGTCAGCAACAACAATGATGTTGCAGTTGGTGAAATGTATGTATAACTGCTGTTGCTCCATTTTGTTACTAAAACCAGAACTTGGGGGTTGCCATCAACTCAGCAAATCATGATGTCAAAGTTTTACCATTCTAACATGGGGGTAGATGCTTGAATGAAAACATGTTTCGTGTGGATAAATCACTGCAATATAAAGTTTTTGGGAACCTGACCTCATTAACTAATAATTTACATATAAATGGTGAATAATAAACAATTTCATAATATTCCAGAAATACTATGAAATTCAGAAAGGTACTGCCGTACAGTTCAGCAAAATTTTGGAGGCGTGGTACTTATAGTTAAGAATATTAAGTGAAGCACTAGTATGTTGCAGTAAGTATATTGCCAGTCAGAAACTTTTGTCTTTTTTTTCTTCTTTTAGACGTGTAGATGTTTGGACAGGATTTGAACAGCATCTTCTTTCACTGATGCTAACTGTCAGGGTGCATATCATCAGTAAAACTGCTGTTGCTTGTTTGTGACATGTTGTGCATTAATGGCAGGTTTTATTGTTATAACATTGTGCAGTGATGTTCTTTTTCTTCTGCTGGTTCCCCCTAAGATGCGTTTTATCGGCATGCGTGTGTGACAGCACACTGGACAGCAACCACTGCCTAACACATGTAACAATTTGCATCTTGTTCTGTGTTTGAAGACAGCACTCCATTTGAAGTTTTATTTTTGCACTGCTCAGTCTTGAGCTGAGTCTCTCTTTGAGTCGACAAAGCTGACGTGCTTGTCTATCACAAGAAATTTCTGTCAATCAAACTCAGCGAGGGAGTTGTCACATCATTTCATCACTGTCCATCAACACAGTCTCAGAACTCTGCTGTGGCTCTTTGGATCATGGTGCCCACATAGGGGATGCTTTTAAGTTCACAAACAACCACCAGGGCGAAGCAGGTCACATCTTGTGGAAAAGCTCCTTGGGTGATAAAGGTACTTATAACCCTACATATATTTATGGATACCATTAAAAACAAAACTGCTATAAAGAAAATAGCTGACTGCAGAGCAAAAAGCCCGAAGGACCCAATTTCCTCCTGAAGCACCTGATGGACACTCTGACAGGCAGATTGCTTTCCAGTACCAATTTTTGGAGCATGTGAAAAATAGTCCACACAGCCAGTATGTGGTCTGAGATGAGCCATAAATCTTGTTTTATCTCCTCTGTGGTGGTAGCAGAAAGGGATGAGTTGCTTTTTTTCCATCTCATTCACATGTCTATCTGTCTGTTATCTGTGCCCTTGAGCAAAGATTACTGATGCCCTGTCTTTGATATATGACACATCACACAGAGCAGCTTTTCATCCTGTGAATTAACCCAGAGAAGGAGGGAAGAAGAAATGCAAACCTGACTGCTGTCAGCCAGGGGGGCTCTCTCTCACTGTTCCTTTGTGCTCCCCTGCCCCCCCTCCCTTACTCACATGATCCTTCCCACTTTCCTCCCCTCAGAGCTGTGGATTCCCTCCTTTCTGATATTGTGCAGACGGGAAGCAGAGAGCATCATGGGTATCCAAGTTTGGTGGTAAATTGTTTGTCTGACCTCTGTACGTCTCTGCATTTTATAATCTACTGTGTGTCACCCCTGTCTGATCCCCATAACAAATAGCCCCTGTCAGTTTCTACTACCTTTATCAGAAGCAAGAGGTAAGAAGAGGATCATTGTAAGTAACAGCACAGGAGGAAATCTCCTACAGAAAAAAAGGGATTTTAATGTGAGTGATGAGCACAGAGATTCCTATAATGTTGCTTCAAGAGCAGAAAAATATAGATAAAAGGTAGAGATTAAAGAAACAAATGGTAGTATATTATGTGTTAACAGCTTATGTATGTCACGGAAGAAGAAAAAGAATCCAGTAGGCTTTCAGGAGAATATTACTGCTGTACTGTCCCAGGTGAGGAAGATTTTATTATTCAGTAGCCAGGAAGGCAAGCAGAACTGAGTGCAGCTTAATGTATCATCTGCTAATACATTTGAATAATGGTCTTTTAAATGAGTAAGACAAATAGCAGCGACCGATTTGTGCAATCTAAAACAGAATGTAAAATAACATATTAGGCTTGACTGCCACAGTGGAAATTAAAAGACTATGTAACAGAGTAATAACCATCTCTCTCCAGACTCTAGACTTCATTAACCCAAAGCTAATCTCCCACTCAAACGCACTGATCTTTACATGCCACAGGGAAAAATGTGTTCAGTAAATACTAGCTGTTTTGTATTTGGATAAGGGCCAAAGAGCAGAACACTATCTGCATTTTTTCCCCTTTCACCGAAGTAATCCAAAGAGGTCATAAATAAAATATTATGCCGCAAGGAAAGTGCAGTAATCCATTATCATAATAGCAATGTTCGTGATCTATTTCATTAACATACAGTCTTTAACCCAAACAAATGTGTTCCTCACCCCAGAGTTTTGTACCCATTTACAAGTTACAAATGCACTTGTGTGTCTTAACCAGGAAAGCTGCAGGTGTGATGCATTACCAGCCAAACATGAAGCAACATTTTGCCCTCTTCAACACTATCTTTCCTGAACATTAAGTGAAAATTATACCCCTCAATCCTGCAACAAAATACCGCTGATTAGTCTATTGTTTTCATCATGCTTGCTTTACATGTACAATGAGCTGTAGTCTGCCATGTATGGGTGATGAAATAAGAATCAAGACAGACACTGAAATAAAGTTGTGGAAGTTGGTAGAGGGGTTCTAGCCATGTGCTGACAATATGCTCAATGTCAAAAGCACTGTGTTTATTTCTCACATTCACACTGAACCATTTAAAGGATGATGTGGACAGCAGCATCCGTATGTGTGAATGGTTGAAACATAAAGCCGGAGGGCACAGAGGCCTTCTTTCTGCCTCCTGTAAGTGTTAATATAACCTTTTCATCTGCTCACCCAATGGCACTCCTGAATCAATTCCCCCTCAGTGTCCCTCAGCGTCTGTACAACTGGCACCTCCACAACTTGTTCCATTTGTTATATTGAGCTCCATCTGGCCTCGGTCATTTGGCTTTTTAATTTAGTTGTCTCCTGCTCTCTAATTTGTCTCACATTTACAAATGGCACAGGCTGCCCGTTCCAAGCTGCTCCTCGTCAGTGGCAGAAATACATTTTCACCAACCGTCAGACCGGCAGTAAATCTGTAATGCTGGGTTATTAATAGGTAGCAACAGATGTTTACTGGTTGTTGATTACCAGTCGTGTTGACCAGCCAAATCTGTTCATAAATGGAATGGAATTTATAGCAGAGCAGAATAGAAATAATGCCAGACGTTTGACCAGGGGACAACATAGTGCGTATACTTTGCTTCCAAGTGTATCTTGTAAAGGTTATTACAAACATATTCCAAACTTTGTTTGGATGTATGTCACATGTCACTATTATAAATGATAATACCATTTTATGACATTTACACATTAATGAGGTTCCCAATTCATTTCCATTTGTGCATTTTACAGGCCATGGTAGGCTACATGCAATGCCAACATGAACATATATGAACATGATTATTTCAAGTAATTCAACATTATAATTATCTTAATAAGCCTTCATTTTCTTCTCCTTAATTTTTAGAAAGCAAATGTAGTTAAAATGAACATGCATAAATTAGCATGACAATAATAATAAAATAAATAATAAATAAGAGATTTGACATCCATTCTTAACATTGTGTAAAATAAGCTTTAACATATTTAAAGGACCTTCAGCTACACTAAGACTCACTCTTTCAGTCTTAACTCCATTTTCCTACTCCTGGTTATTGCAGTGCATTACAAAGTCACAGCTTGGCCACAAACAATTTCCTGACAAACACATAGCTGGAAAGCGATGTGACACATTTCACTTGTCACTCACAAGCAGCTGCAGCTGGGAGCCTGATGACCCATCTTTCCATAAGTAGGTGACATAGCTGACTTCAAAAAGAGAAACATTGTTAATTTGTTTCATGTATTTATATAAAGTTTAAATATGAATTTAAACGTTCAATTTCCTTTGTTCATTTTTCCACATTTTTTTCTAAATGAAAAATGTAAAGTTCATGTGCTATTTCTCCATCAGCTATGAACAGTTCCTGATTTGTCTACCCCCCCCCCCCCCCCCCCCCCCCAAAAAAAAAACAAGAGTAATCATTTCTGTAAACAAATTTTTAATTGCAGACACTGTGCTAAAAAAAATTGGGAAGCTTCGCATAACAACTTGGAAACTGTGACAAGTTATAAAACTTTAAAGCTGGCAGTAAATAGCTCTGTCACTCTATCCCTGGTGTTATATTACCTGGACACATTTATCTGACGGGTGGTAAATCTCAATTCCCCTTACCCCCCAAAAAAGGCAAGAGGAGACACGCGAAAATAAATTGCAGATGGAGGGACAAAAACATACGACTAGTTAATCAAATGAACATGATGTTTTGAAAGGGGGCCTCATTAATAATGTCAGCTAGGAGTGACAGCGGTTTTGGGGAATAGAAGCAAAAATCTCAGAAAGATGGATTCAATAATGCCTTCCTGCAGCGGTACAGTTATAGCAGTCCCTGGAAACATTTTGTATTTCCTAATATTTTTTTTTTCTTTTTTTTTTCTTACAGTTGCTTCACCTGCCTGATATCCTTCAGCTTTTTCCTTCAAAAGCTGTCAAATCCGCCAAGTATAATATATGGCCTCTCCAATGAGAACAGCTGTAGCCACTCTCTCTGCTGCAGCTACCCTGCCCTGCATGAAATAATACATCAAGATTAATTGATTTCCCGTCACACTCTTAGAGAAAAGAAAATTAATTTTCATGTATCTTTTCCCTCCAACCCCCAGCATATGAATTTTGTACATGGCATGTAATTTAAATTTTTAATTATTCATGAAGACTAAAAACATGATAAAGTGTTTTAAAGAAGGCCCCAAGGCCGTAGCCAAAAGCTCAACATGTTCTGAGACAACATAGCAGGCCTTGATGCCTATATAAATAATAAATGTATTTACATATAACTTAGTCAAGTGTATGTTAGGCCACAGCCCACCTCTTTGTCTCTTTTTTTTACAGGGTTAGGAGGAGTAAAGACTGGCTTAGAAAAGAATGAGTTTGATGAATCACCAGACAAGATGTTAGGGAGAAAATGAATCATCATCATATTGTTTTAATGGTGTGATGAATGTTTGTTACAGTTTGTGGCTACATATGTTTTGTTTTTTTCCCTCCTCTTATATTAACTTTAACCTTTTTCTTATCAAAGATTGCACATAAAAGTTTAACTAGTCGCCGGGTCTTTCACTTTTTCTTTGAAGTCGAAACTTTGAATAACAGTGACCCAATCGGATTCAGACATGACAGTTTCTAGGTCATAGGCTGTAAAGGCGATTCACCAGAGGGCAATCTTTCATCACCCTGACCTAATGCATATGCTGGTAATCTCTCAGTTAGTCAGTCTCTCAAATAAGCTAACGTTACATTAGAGAACAACTGGGACAATCTGAAATCTGCTGTTTTACTGTACAATGACAACCAGTCTAGAACTGGGACTGATCCGATCCAACATGGGTATTGGGCTCTGACTGACGTGACTCACGGATTGAGCTATATTACCCTGATCCACCTCATCAATCCAATGAAGGACTTTTCGTGGTCCTGTGTTTAGAAATGATGAGTATTATGCAGGTTTAAGACAAAAAATATCTATCAGTTCATGAAATATTTTCATTAGAACTTGTAAATATAAATAACTACATACGATTTAGTTTTCTACTCTGAGCTTCTAGTTTAGATTTGGTATTGCCATACACCTGCACTGATAAGTCTGATGGTGAATAAGCTGCTTTGGCATGTCACTAACTGGGATATATAATGTAGTCTGAAAACATAATAAACCAAGATGGCCACTTTAAATACAGCCAAGATTTCTGGGATAAAACGTAGTTCAGCTAAGAAGGAAAGAGAAAATAATATGCAGCAGACACTCCTGAAGCGTTCCAACAGAGCAGTAAACTTCCAGCAGACAGGGTGATCAGCCTACAGAAAAGTTGCTCCCATTCATCATTCAGGCCAGTCCGTCTCTATTTGACAAGGATAATTCTGGAAAAGTCCACTAGGTAAAATGCTGTAATCCTGCAGACAGTGACAGTGCGGCTCACATAAAGAAGGTGAAGGAAGACCTGAGAATCTCCAGCTTGGGTTGTTTTATGCTGCAGCTTGTTCTTCATGATGGGCTTAGCGATGCTATCACTAATGCACGTAAAACTGTGGAGAATTTAAAACATTTGCAACTAGCACAATCCCATTTGTAGGCTCTCCAAAATGAACAAAAAGTTCTTTCTAATCAGCTACATGAAGACATTTCAGCCAGATTGAATATTAGATATTTATGCCCTCTGAGCCAGTTCTGTAGGCCGTAATCTGTCTACAATGCTGTCAGACTATCCAGTGTTCCCAGATTATTCATGCTGCTAAATTATAACTACCTTTGTTTTTTATCAACAGTTTATTTACTTTGTATAATATTTCAATCGGAATAATTTTATTTAGCAGTTGCTCTCTTATTAAAAGGGCGCATGTTAGTACAGCCTAATGAAACCTTACACAAACAAACAACAGCAATAATGGTAAATGGTCTGTTTTTATAAAGCGCTTTACTGTACCTGGAACGATACCCAAATCGCTTTACATTATACATCACATTCATCCATTCACACACACATTCACACACTTATGGCAGAAGCTGCCATGAAAGGCGCTCAACCATGACCCATCGGGAGCAATTAGGGGTTCGGTGTCTTGCCCAAGGACACCTCGACATGAACTCGACTTGGCCGAGGATCGAACCGGCAACCCTCGGGTTACGAAACGACCGCTCTACCTTGCTGAGCCAATGACGACAATCACAATAATGTTAACGTAAACTGATTTGGTATCAGAAAATATTGGTATTGGCTGATCTCCAAATTTCAGATATTGGAATCGGATCTGAACTCCCCAAAAAGCCAATCAGCACATCTCTAAACAAATCTGTGGACTCACCTGCTAGCTTGTCATGCAACGAGGCAGTGGAAGTTCCACATGTAAGAGAGTCAACATTGCAAGTCCAGCATAATCTCACTTCCTGCTATTCAGCAGCAAACGATCAAGGTAACACAGAAGCAGTGACATTTTACATGGAACTGGAGACGCGATATAAAATTTAAAATGACTCATCCAAAAAAAATGCATGTGTTAATGACAAGGTTATTTGGGCTTGGTTTTTGGAAAAGTGGCATCATGATAGTCAATTAAAAGTTGCGAGTGCTATTTGGCCATTGCCTTTTAATCTATCTTTTTTTATTATTTTTTTTCTTCCATTTTGTAGCCAGAAGTGAATTTAACTAGTAATGTCATTTATGCAAGAAAACACACAGTTTTACTAAGGCCTGGTGTCTACATTTTAAATAAAGTCTATCTAAAGAATAAGAAAAAATAACCCCTGGTATAGTGTCCTTGTGTACTTTGAAAGACATTTCCCAAATAAAATGTATTAAAATGATTTTATTACTTGTTGAAAAAATTATTTAAGGTTAAGAAAAGACATGAAAAAGAACTTATGAGGAGACAACCACATTGCTGAGAGAACTCAAATGGAAAAAAAAATAAGAAGAAGTTTATTAGTCAGGGAATATATGTTCCACTTAAAATATACTAAAAATCTAATATGCAAAAAATATTACTTGGAAGTGATTAGCTTTCTGTGTCCAGACATCATCAAACTATTTTATGGACAGCTGTACTAGCATCAGTTACGACGTAGCTTATGCTGGTAACAGTTTTCTAACAGTTGGTTTTTTCTAGCTTTGCCTGTACAAAGAACTTGACTCAAAGGGCCATCAGACAATTTATTTCTGCACCTATCCATGCTGTTTTTTTCCCCCTTGATTTTTAGTATAAATTTTCATCTTGTTGGGATTAAAGAGACAAACTTTTAAAAAGTAAAGAAGATGAAGAAGACAGGAGAACAGAGAAACTGCTAGAAAGTCACAACCCACTAGAGCCTTTATGTTCTGCTCTGTGTTTAAACACTGTCCCGTTGCATGTTGGTGGATGATATGTGTGTCAGTGAATGATTGAGAAGTCTGCTGTATGAGGCTAGAGCTCTGTCCACAGCTGTTGGCTTTATGTGCAGGCCACAGAAAGATGCCATGCCTGTGATTCCGTGACAACTTGCAGACGTGAATGGCAGACGAGGCTGTTGAATGCTTCCACAATGATCCTTCATAACATAGGAGACAGCAAGTCATGAACATGAGTCAACTGCATTCACTGGAAATTATAGGTCTCATATGTTTGTGCATTTGCAGGCAAACACCACACTTTACTGAGGGAAAACATTTACCATATGCTCCTAATCACCATGTGGTTCTGAAAAGTGTAGAAGAACCAATTCTTGCTGGACAAAATCCTTCAAGTCATAGCAACTCCAACCTAAATTTATCCAAGTTAAACACACTTTAACCCACTTTTGCTACTCTGTTCTCAATAAAATATCCATTAAGGCCACACACACACTGTAAAAACTCACAAGAACAAAGGAATGATTAACGTATTCAGAGAAAACAGCTCCTGGAAAGCCCACATTTGTCTCAGCTGATAGTTAGTAAGAATGTAATTATAAGGTGAGATGTTTGTGCATGCATGTGCGATATCACACATACATGTGAAAGTGTGAGAACGTGTGTGTGTGTTTTAGTCTTCTCGATGCTCTTTTTGCTGTACTAGTCAAATTAGTCTGTCTAACAAAAGCTTCTAATTATGGCTGTAAAGCCTAATTAACATTTACTATAAAACAACAAATGCTGCAAAAATCACACTAATTCTGCAACAAACAGCATCAAGCTGCCGTGTTTTACAATAAGAATAAATCACGGTACATTTCTACAGACCAATTCTACACTCCTGCTGTGTGGGTAAAATCATTTTTCACTTCTTCCAGCTTGTTTTCATCAACACCTATTCCCAGGAACCCTAATAAGCCCATATCTCCATTAAAACCGCAAAGACTAAATAATATTCAGTCTATAATCATGCTTTAGCTAATTAATGAGGCACTGGCGCCATGGATATTGTGTGTGACTTTTTCCTTTAATGGAGGCTGAGAATATTGGTTGATGTTGATAGTGATAAAACCTTTGCAAGAGACATGGGAATCCTTGAAAATCTTATATTTGCACAAAATTCTTGTTCAGATTTTGTAAAAAAAAGTGAACAAAAAAAGAATAATGTTTTGATTAGTATAGAGGTACAACTCATGGTTTACATGAGTACAAATCTCTTAACAGCTCAATGAAAAGAATGGGGTAGCTGGTATGCGGCAGCTGAATTAAAAGATAATACAAAAAAAGAAAGAAAAAAAGCAAAAAGGAAGGAAAGAAAGATTGTGCCAAACCCATTCCAATTTAATGGGTAGGTGTGTCCAAACGTTTCTCATTGTAAAGTTTGCTGGCATACTAGAAACTTGTCCACCGCTTAAATGAGCCTTTATAATGTTCCTAAACGAGAACTCATCTAACAGAAAAAAAAGCCTTAAAAGCCTGCATGGCACTTACCCTTTCATTCAAAAAAAAAAAAAAAAAAAAAAAAAAACGAAGAAGTCTAAATATTTCCCAAATACCTACATGCCAACTCATTCCTGATTTATGACGTGACCAAATAATCTTTCATAAACACATAGTGGCTTATTAAAAAGCTTTCAGTTGTATCCCTTTGAGAAACAGTTTGGGTTTATTTCTAAAGTTCAATAAGAAGTGGTCTAGATCTGGATCTGGGATTCTAATACAAGTTGAGAATCTTACTTCTCATTTTATTCTAAAAACTTAACAAAATGTACACTGCTAAAGATGCATCAAAAACATCTTGTTTTCATAAACTCAGTTATGAGTAACTACCCTACCCAGCAAGGAAGATATGCAATAAATATCCAGAAGGAGCTGCTCTGAATATAGATCACTGTTAGGCAAGAAATGCAAACCTTCCTAGCTTAACTGGTGCAAGATGGCAAACTTCTCTAATTAAATCGTATGTTGAAAGGCAATAAATTCACACTAATAACCAGATTCATTCAGCCCATCTGTTCAGAAATGGCAACACACACAGATGTGATCTGAACACCAAAGGAGAATACAGATAATGTTTGTTATGGATGAATGGTTGCATATCTGTGAATACAAAAGATGTAGATTGATAGAAGAATGGAGATATTGATAGATGACAACTATAACAAGAAAATAAAAATCTCCTTTTGGTCCTTTAGTAAGTGGCATTTATTGCAGCCAGCAGGCATATTATTTACTTTCTTTGACATCTGGACTTAATGTTCCCTATCTTGGTAACAAAAACAATTTAGAAAGGCAACTTCCACAAGTCAAACTATTTCATTTCCCAGGCTTCTCGTTGCTATCTGTCTCCATCGAAATATTCCCTATTTATTTAGGGAAACTTAGGGAGCTGGCATAAGACAGAGGAGCAGATTCATCATTATAATACTTAACACAGAGGGGAAAAAAATGCAGGCTGTACTATATTGCAGAGATGATTTAGACCCCACAGATGCCACAGGAATTCAGCTGTCAGAGTGTGAAGGAAATTCAGTTCCTGTAAATAAATTGGGGTGTCCGACACTTGCACGTGTTATCTAATTCTACAAACTGAAGGGAAGATACTCGACTACAGCTGTGTGAGGATGGGTTAAAGAAAAAAAAGAGCAACTGTGTCCATGCTTTTCCTTTAACCACAATAAAGAGAAACAGAAGAATTACTGAATTACAAAGCAAAACAAAGTCATGTTCCACCAACTTTCACATCACAGTGAAGACATCTAACTTATTTAGATAAATTTATGATAAGAACAATTTAAAAATCTACCTTGTTGCTGTGCAACAAAGAAACCGTGGCTGCTCTTCTGGGTCACGATGCCCCGGTTTCATAAAATGCAATGTTTCCATAACAGAGCTGGCAGACTGTTAATCACCAATATTGACATTGCAAGGACGTTGGTTTGAGAAAGCAGTGATGTAGATGGGATTCCAGTTGCTAACATTGCTATAAACCCTTGGTTTTATGATTCATCATCTACAGGAAGTCCAAGGGCTAAAACATAAAACTGTTCAAGTCTGAGAGGTCCGGTAGAGACATTCATAGAGGTTACACTGTAATCTACAAGCTTGACTGAATCATTGAGCACAAGGTCACATGGCTGATACCACAGTTAATAACTATATTAAAACCAAACTTATTTCCCCCCCCCAAAGTAATGCCATTTTCTATATGTAGAATTCCCTATTTTTTTTAATAAAGCTGTGTAATTGTTACAATATTCAGTTATAGTCTTTGACAACACACCTATTTAATGTTCACTCAAGACCTACAGAGTTCACAGAACTCAGTAACCGAAGGATTCATTTTAACTGGTAGCTTGATGAGTATGAAAGAGCAAAACGGCAACTGTTAAACTGTACAATCAGGAAGAGAAAAACAAATTAAAACACTTTCCTGTCCCACACTATGTTTACATGGGGAGTCTCACATTTAAAAGAAAAAGACTTAACGGTTTCACTCTTGCTTTTAAAACTGTAATATACATTAAAAAGAAACCAAATCCAATGACATGTACTGTTCAGCCCATGTGTTATGTTATTTTCCCTATGATATAATTAACAACTAATGAATAGTATCACTCTGTCAAATGTTATGTTAACATACAATTTGAATCCAATTCAATATTCAAATAATTAACAATTAGGTGAAACATGTATACCTTAGGTTTGTCATGTGATGCTAACACAGTATGTCATGTTAATGTCACACATCCGTTTGTTTAGACACCATGTTGTATCCTTGCTTGCTTTGAGGCTGTCTTCTGTGTGAACAGACCATTTCTACAGTCAAGCTGCAGGATTAGTCTTGGTATTCATATAATAGTCTATTTCCCATCCACATCCACAACTACATTTGAAAAATGTATGTTCACTGCAAATTTCAATAGAAAACATATTTTTCTTATCAATGTTGTAACTCCATAAAAAAAAAATCCCTGAAATCCATTGATTGTATTTTGAGGTATTATAATGTGTCTACTTTGATAAATTAGTAAAAAAAAAAAAGGGGGTCATATTTTTTTATATTTTGAGGGTCAGATTTTGGCACATTACCAGTTTGTTAATTAGCAGATCTTGCATTCAGTGGTGCAGTTAAAACACTGCCAGTGAGTACCATCATCTGTCTTTCCATCTCTTCCCTTGTACACAAGCTTTGGCTGGTTTTAGTTAAACAAAAAGGAAGCTAGGAAGGTGGTTCTAAGCAGAGGTTACGGGAGAGCATTCCTTACAAGATGGCGCTCTATTCCCAGGATGCAACACAATGTAAACTACCCTCACAGTCTTCTTAAAATATGTTATTCTATTTTATTCTATTTTTTTCTATCATAACCTGTGAAAAGTACACCTGTGTCTACAATTATTAAAACATAATCAGCTAATTAACAACTGTAGGCTCTTAGTTATCAGAACAAGACAAACAGGTGCAGCGAGAAAAAGAGGTAACAGTGGTTAATTAAATAGAAAATGAGCATATATAATATCTTGGCTCTTTGTTTGACATACTGAACTAGGAAAACCATTTCAAGCAGAAGGAAATAATAAAGCTTTCATTTCCACCATCCATTTCCATCATCTCAACATAATGATTTACAGTGTCTGCTATGGAAACATGTTATCTTTTCATTACTCATAGTCAAGCAAACAGCTAGTATAGCCTCCCTTTGCTTTGCTTAGGTCCTTTAAAAACAGCTGATTTGAAAAATGTAAGGCTGCAAGCCAGCCTGCTTCTCACTGCGAGCAGACATGGGCATTTATAACCTTAAAAATGACTTCTGGGTACCAGGTATCCAATTATTTCTTACCCAGGAAGCAGTGCTAAATGGAGCACTGGAATGATTTACTCACAACCTCTCCTTTTATTAAAACACTTTGTCTTATTGTTTTATTGATTTACAATCTGTCCTACTTTTTTGGCATCTGAAAACAATCAAGGCACAGGGCAGCAGAATGTTTGGACATTAATCGTTAAAAGACAGTGTTTTATTCCTGGCCTGGGGTTTGCTGCACCAGCTGCTGTGCATTCTGGTAAGAGGCAGTGATTTATGACCCGGCAGCAATAACGATGAGGCGTGCTCATTAACATATCGACAGGCTCCAAGATGGATCATCAGCATTGATTATTTCATGGCCTGTTGATGCCCATTTGTTAAAAGAAAGAGAGAAAGAGGGAGTAGGAACGTGGGGAAAAGAGGAGGAGGGAAGTGATGGGCTGGTTTAGAAGGTGTAAGGATTTCTCACTTGAATCCTTGCAACACAGGGAAGAAAGACAAAACCCTGACTCCCTCAATCACCACAGCCATCACTCTGCTGTCACAGGGAAAAATCAATGATTGACAGCATTTAACCAGTCCTCAGCACTTGGTAGATCCATACGAGAAGAAAGGTGCTCAGTAGGGGAGGGGGCACACAGATCTGTCTTTACGTACGCGGTAAAACATTACATCACAGCAAGGATTACAATATCAATCAGTCAATGCCATTCTCTATTCAAACCAGGAGGTTGTATGAAGTCTGTCAAGTGTGTTTAGTATACAGCAGTATAGACAATTCATTCAGTGGCAAGTAGAAATGCTGACTAATCAGCAAGTTGTGCATATATAAATGTACTGTTGACAGGCTAATACAACAAATTACAACAAGTTTCCCAGAGGCTACATTAAGCTCAATTAAAACTTTTGTTTATTGTCAAAACACTTGATGAAATTGGTGCTTTTTTCATAAATAAATTTAGGGAGCAAATACAAACTGAGTCAACATGAACATCTGAAATAATCTGTAACTATTAACAGCCAGAGGAAAAAAAGTTAGAATTGTAAAAGCAACTGGCAATTTTTTATGAATCAGGTAAGGAAATGATAACTGTCACGATATTTGCTAATGTTTTTAGCTTGTTGAGAGATTGAAATATAAGATATTTATATATTTTGATACACAGTGTGCTTATAAGCCATGTAATTAGTAACAACTTGAGCACAAAGTCAGGCTATTTTCTTGTAGGTTTCTCCACTCAAAGAATTATCATTTCTTTAAGAAATTCTTAAAGGTGCACTGTAGAAAAGCTACAGTATACCAGGATGAGAAATTTCTGCTGCATACAGTCGTGAAAAATGAAGTATAACCCTTTTCAGGTTGTACATAACAGCATATAAAAAAGTAATTCAGTTCTTCATCTTCAAATGGCAAATAAAAAATTCCAGTGTGTCATCATATACAGTATTCAACAAAAACAATTTAAAGTTCAGGTTCTCCATCAGAGGCCTGGAAGCTGACGAGTTCTACACAGCATCTTAGCTCTTCCTAAGACCGTGCACCTCTGGACAGAGGTGATTTTCTGGAATCTATTAGAGCCACTCTCAATTTGGGGGTCATTATTTATTTTTTTATTTTAGTTTCTCATGTTCCTACTTCTTGATGCTACTTTTTCTCAGGATTGCTACACCTATTGCTACTGCTTCTGTGGTTTGTTGAACAACTCAACATTAAATTTGACCAACTTGATGTTAAGTTTGTTAGCTATCAAAAGTGTATAAGTCTGAATTAGGAAATCCTTTAGGATCTTAACCCAGACTGATTCTCCACCACCTCTGGTGGTATCTTTCATCTTGAATTTAGGTTTCCCAACCCAAACTCTGTAGAGATGCCCCAGTACATTATTCCAGTCACTGCTTGTGTAGCAGACCCCACCCTCAATTGTTCTTCTGCTTGTGCCTGTGCAACCATAATTAGTGCCTCTGTGCTGTCTGTCAGACCAGCCTTTTTAGCTAGAGGTATGCCTTTTTGAGTTCAGTCTCTTCTCAAATTGGTTGGTGGGACATTCCATGCAGAGGTTTATACTTTCATGATGGTTTCTCCTCTTTTTCCATTTCTGGGTTTCAGCTGCCGGCAGCTAACCCAACAACTAGACTAAGAACATATAAATCTTTCCTCATGACAAGGGAAGTAACATAATCTGGTGACTCAGCTCCCTATGACAGGAGCTCAATGTTGATTCAGTGTCCTGGCAACCATATGCAAAAACAAATCATGAGATTGGAAGAGTTTATGTAAATATCTATTGTCATGTGATCTATTTGCCAGATTGACCAGCCCCAGTTCTTCAACTTCTTAAACTTGACAAGATAACTTGCGATAGCCAAGGCTAATATATAAAAACAAGTTGTCCATTAAGCACACACTTGTCATTTCAGTTCCCAGCTCTGCAGCATGCTTGCCATATTTTTCAGTGACTTTGAATTGTGTATTATTGCCCGTAACATGAGGGCAGACCATTTCAAAATGTACAACCAAGGAAACACTTATGTAACAATGCAATTTATAATTGTAAAAATGATCTTTTTTATATGGTTTTGTTTGTTCCTGTCTGCAAAGCTTGGTCAAGAGAAAGAGATAGTCTTTTATAAGAAATAAGTAACATTCAACATTCATAATTATACATGAAAGTTATGAAAACAAAGAAAAAATACTTTAAATTTCACAATGGCATGGTTCAGCTTTCCTATCACAGCAAATTGACTCTTCCCTGACAGGAACAATGATGAGAGTCTCCCCTGTCTCCTCCAGCCTGAGCAGTTCTGTCATTACTATGATAGAGTTGCCATGGTGACAGGTGCTAATTGATGGGCCTATCATCCATTATTGAATGACAGCCACCCTCGAGCTGCCCCAATTGGCATTCTGTACAACTGTCACATATGGACTAAATGAGCTGTGACCTTACTGTGGGGTGAGTCACAAACACATAATCACACCTGCACATACTCACTGACATACACAAGCATCCACAAAGGAACAAAGGCCAGCATGTAAGGACTTGTGCAGGCGCCCCACAGGCTGTCAAAGCTCACACTGATGTGAACATGTATAGCCTGCAGATACCTAGAAAAAGCCACAAGCATTCATTCACAAGTGCACACACACTACACACTCAATCACTCTTAAAGCCATGCGACTGACACATATTGACCATCTAACCTTGGTCTCTAGGGTCTGGAGTAGTGAAAACACTTCTCATACCAACTTCTCACTAATACTTATCAACTGTACTTGCTAAAACAAACAGACCGACATGTACTGGTTGTGCATTTTCCAGACACTGAAGCAGCATGCAACTCAAATTAGTGTGCCTCAGTCTCTTTTCTTCACAGGTTAAAAGCTGGGACGAAAGAGAGTCAGTCAATTAAGTCGCAAAGGGGATGGCCTTCAGGTGTCCTTGGAGAACAGAAGAGGGGGCCTTGCAGTTGTATTACTGTGTGTTGATGTGTGTGCTTTGTAGAGTCTCCCGTCCTTTGACAGTGGGGGCTTGCCCTGCCTCTTGTACTGTAAAGACTAGGGCTTTAAATTGCTTCCGTCACCGGGCCCTGAGTAATGAGTGTGATTCTAATCGCAGTTCCTGGGGCCATCGGCATTAGTCTTAATCTGAGCAGGGTGCTCCAACACCACTGACAAGTAATGCAGAGCAGGTAGGAGCGTAATGAGAGGACGCATGCACAAGTGCACGAGTGCACATACACAGGTTACCCCACCCAAGATGCAGAGGAAGGCTTTTGTAATAAGAACACAGTTACAAGAACCTCTCTCCCATCTTTCTCCTCCAGGGCTGGTTAGGTAAGCAGGAGCTGTGAAAAATGGCAAAGCCCTTCTGCACACAACCAGGATACACAACTGCTAGGAACTTTAGGTGAGTCTTCAGGCATATACAGATATACAGCCCTCAAATATTTGCTTGATGTTGTGGAATAATAAAAACTGAACTGGAAATACTGAAGAGACACTTCATAATATTGTCAAATCATACATGAGGTAGATTTGTCTGAAAAAGTCTACAAATAAAAGCTATTTTTTTGTGATATATTTTCAGATTCTGCAGGATGAACAAATCAAACTTCCATTTAATCATGTAAGGAAATTAAAAAATGTTATTTGTATGTTAGTGTGTGGTGTGTTTTTATGCTTAGAGTGCATGCAGACATATACAGAGTGTTCTTAATGGAGACAACATTTTTTTGGTTTCTACTTGTTGTCACAGTCATTCATATGCACCACGACCAAACAAGTAGTGAGGCTGAGAGTCCACTGGCACTGGGTTAGTGGAGGGCTAAATTGCTGTGGGGCTGCGAGTAGCTGAATAACTGAGCAGGTCGTTCCTCTCTGTCTCTCTGTGTTTGCCTGTGTTAAACTCCCTCCTCTGCCCTCATCCATCCTCTCATCCAGTCCCTAGCTCTGTCCATCTATCAATCCCTGCACTTTGTCAGAGCCCACTCCATCCTCACTGCTGAAATAACAAAGGAGTAAAGGCTAGGGAAAGAGAGTGCGTGAAAGTTTATGCAATAAAGCATGAGAGAGATTCAGAGGGGACAGAGGAGGAAAAAGGCAAGAGTGGCCCAGCTTACAAGCCTCATGGCCAGGGAGCTTTTCACCTCCCATCTGCATCAGTGCTGATCTGCTGACAGAGACCCTGATGCGTGTCGCCTTCTATTGCACAGGCAAGCAAAAACACTAATGCCCTGCTCCACCCTACCTAAACCACTCACCTCAGCTTAGACAGCCAAGACAGGCAGCTGGCAAAAAGGAGCTGGAAGGAGGCTGGAGCTGAATGGGTGACAGAGGTGAGGACAAGCAGCAAGAAAGAACTTCAGAAGGGTGGCAAAAAGGATAAACAGCAGCTTTGCAGTAGGACTAGAGAAAGCAGAAACTGAGAAATAGGAGACATATAAGAGAAAAAACATCATGAAAGACAGTTATAAATGAGCAGAAAATAAAAGCAGATTGAGGCTGAAGGGGGTTGTTCACTCAGTTCTCCAAGTCCAGTAGCAAAGGGGCTAAGTTTCTTTTTTTCCCTCTGTACATCAATAGAAATCAGAGGGAGAAAATGTCTCCTTAATTAAGGCTTTATCAGCAACATGTCAGTGGTGGTTTGGGGGCCAAGCAGAGTTGACCGTCTAACTGAGACACAAATGAGAAGAAATTTCTTACACACCTTTACCAGCACAAACAGAGAAGCTTAAAACAACAGAGCAAAGGCAGCTGATACTGTTACATAAAAGAAGTGGGCACATTAAGATTGTGTTGTTTCTGCTCTCACCTAATATACTAATTCTTACTTTGATTATTTTTTCTCAGCTGTTGTGCATTTAGCCAAGAGTTAGCCTAGAATTAACAAGGCCATGTAAATATGTCTGACAGCTAAATGTATATTAATTAAGAAAATATACCCTGTTGTACAACTTCCTTCGAGAATTTCTCACATTGTGTGTAAGTCTTTAGTGTCAAAGCAATTAATCTCACTTTCTGATTTCTGATCCATACACCATTCCAGCTGGTATTGGCTGTATTTCATAATGTTGTTTCCCAACTACTATACAAATCAGGAATATTTGGCTTTTATACTAGTGGAATCATTAAACTTGCAGGTAATTACCACAGATAACAATCTAAGTCAAACCCAGTGCTAGCAATAGCAATATAGAACAAACTGCTCTGGATAGCAAAAAATAAATAAAAAATAACAATAATAAAGACTTGTTCCAACATGTGAATTAATAGTAATTTTACAGTAACTAAAACATGAGCACTGAAACCTCATCAGATATTTGGTTTGTATCCTTACTGACCTCTGGTTTTTAAGTGTCTTTAGTCTAGCCTGACACGTAGCTGGTAGCTTTTTTTTCTATGGGACACACTATAACTTTGCATCAGTCATTGCTTCATTTCCACTTTCTGAGACAATGAGCCCAGTATACAACATTTTGATAACTTAGCTCCGCAGTATTTCTTGACACTTTATGGCTGATTAAAAGCAATCTTATCACCTTCGGTGACATGCATTTCACAGCTGATGCAAGGTTCTGCCCGGCTGCGACCCAGTTTTATCCACTCTAGAAGCAACCATTGCTTCCAACCGTGACTTTGTCATATCAAGGATATCCACAAGGCCACCCTCCTAAAAGGAAAGACAAAGCCTATTGTACCCATATTTTTTAACAATAAGACCAATAGACAATCTTAGGAGAAAAGTATTAAACTCAAATGCTATTTTAAACAACCTCTTAAAATGAGATTTTTAATTAATGAATTATATATTATATTAAATTAATTTCATAGTTGTAATTATCCAAAGCATCTTAATAGTGAGGAAGTCATTGGGGAGAAACGTAGGCATCAATATTTTGCCTCCTTGGCATAGGCCATATAGGTGGCCACCAACGGTGCCACCTGCTGGGAGGGCACTGCACCACTTTAAGTTGTCAAATAAAAAGATAAATAAATGAACTAGAAGCACTCAGAAAGGAAAGACCTCCAACAAGCCATAGGGTCACTCACCCAAGAAAAACTCCAAAAGGCCCAGCAGCCCTATAATACCCCCTATAATTTGAACCTTCTGGATCACCAGATCTAGTATATCAACATGATCTAGGTCAAACAATGTCAGATTATAACATCTAAATTGTAATTTCTTTTTTAATTATTCTGGGCTTTTTCTGATGAGTGTAATAGCAACATTGTCCCTATCTCCCATTAGTAAAGAATCCTTAAAAAATTCCTGGATCCAGACAGTGATCCAGATCACCCCCAAAGTGTAATCAGTTGTCTCTTTATTCCATTTCTTACATTTCCTGAGATTAAAAATCTGTCCATAACTTTTTGAGTTATGTTGCTAACAGACAGACAGACAGGCAAACTAATGCCGCCAAAAGCATAACAAAATTCTCTAAGAAGCAGCAGAATGAATGCAGGAATGCTTTGGCTTCGCTCAAATAAATGAATGAGAAAGACTCAGATGGGGGGATTATCAGCTCCTCTTACCACAATAGGACCAAGTTAGGAGTAGACATCCTTGAGAAGATGCCGAGGCAGTATTCATCTCGAGCTGCAACTACAAGATGTTCGGTTTCAGTGTTTATAATGTTTTGGACATCGCTGCACTGAATGCAGGGATGGACAGGGACAAAAAATCGGCCCACCACATCATCATGCACACCACTAATCTCCCTTAAATGTGAATATCAAACATGCAAATTCCTAAAGGTACTAAAATGACACAGTTACTTTTTATTTATTCTTTATTTGTATTTTAATCGGTTCCTTCAATAGAAGCAAATACAAAACATAACAGACAAAACTATTTTAAAATAAACTACTGTAGATAAACCAAATAAACCAAAATGCTATTGGCAGAAGTAAAAGCTTATCATACATCTTTTAAAATGCTTTCAAGAATGCACAACTTTTAATATTTTCAGGACAATCATTCCAGAGTTTTACATGAGTAACAAAAACACAGCGACATTTAATGTTGGTTCTTACCTTGGGTTTTTCAACGTTTAAATAACCTGTCAGATCATGTTTGTTCTCTCTCATTCTGAATAGCTTCTAGATATTGAAAGGTAATTGTTTGTTCTTAACTTTGACCAAAATTTAGATTAACTTATAATCTACTAAATTATTAAATTTCAGTATGCGTAATTGAACAAATAATGAATTTTTTTCATGATTAAGTTTATTAGTTACTATTCTAATGTCTTTCTTATGTAATAAAAACACTGAATTTGTATTAGTTTTGTACGTTTTTCCCCAGACTACACAGGAATTTCATGTATGGTGCAATGATGAATGATAAAATATAAACAATGATTTTTGACATAGAAGGTCTTTAGTTTTATTCAGCAATGCAGTAGTTTTATGTGACTTTTCAAGTTTAGTTTATTATCAACCATAACTCCAAAGAATTTAGCTTAAAGAACGGTTTCTATGGCATTGTCATTGATTTAGATTTTTCTATTATTATATGTTATACGATTTCCAAATAGAATGCATTTATTTTTTCCAAGATGGAGAAATCATTTGTTGGCATCAAACCACTTTTTAATGATCTGAAATTCAAGTTCCACTGTACGCACAAGCTGCTTCAGATTGTCCCCACTATAGAAAAAAAAAGCTTTTTTGTCCGCATATAGGATATATTTTAGTAAATTAGAAACCAAACATAAATCATATAAAAAACATATAAACAACAATGGCCCAAGTACATAATCCTGTGGCACACCACATGTAACCTTCAGCAATGCAGACTCTGTATTATTAATACAAATTGATCCCTGTTATCTAAGTAGCTTCTCAGCCAATCGTGGGCAAGTCCCCTGATACCATACTTATATAATTTAATTAGGAGCAATTTATGATCCACAGTATCAAATGCTTTCTGTAAATCCAATAAAACTGCAGCGGTATCTTCCCTTTTTTCAGCAGCAATAGTAATTTGTTCGATAAAATCCATCAGTGCCAGTCGTCCGTTTTTTTTTTCTAAAACCATATTGTTGGTTACAAATAATATTGTGCTTATCAATAAAGATATTCAGTCAATTAATTTTTAAGAACTGAGGTGAAACTGAAACTGGTCTGTAGTTGGATAGCACATGTTTGTCACCAGATTTATACAGAGGAATCACTTTAGCTATTTTCCTTTGTGAAAGAAAATTTCCAGTCATCAGGAACAAATTACAGATGTTAGAAAATGGTGTAGATATACAATTAATAATTCTTTTAACAAAAAACATCTTGAGACTGTTCCAGTCAGTTGATGTTTTGTTTTTGAATTCATGTACTATGTAAAAAATTTCATTTTCATTGATTAGTTAGCAGGAATCAGTGAGAGTAGACATGTTAAACACCTCCAAAATATGTCATTTGTTAATAAAATAAAAATGTATACTTCAGCACATTGATTGATGTTAGAGCAACAGTCATCATGCTTTTTGTTTTAAGGAGAAAGAAAACAAAAAGAACAGACATGAGAAATGATGGAATAGATGAAAACTATTTTCAGATAAAGTGCAGACAAAGTGTCTCTGTGTCTGCAACCTGCTCATCTCCTCTATATTATCTCAACCAGGTTTAACTTTTTTTAAGTTTTAAAAAAGCTTTTAAAAAATTAAAGCTTTTTTGTTATTTTTAAAAATTGCATGTATTTTCTCGCATGTAGAAAAAAAAAATGTTTATAATGTTAAAAATAAAATCCCTGCATCCAGGCGGTGATCTGGATCACCCCTAAAATCTAATCAGTTGTTTTTTTTATTCCATTTCTGAGATTTCCTGAAAGTTTAATCAAAATCCATCCATTATTTTTTGAGTTATGTTGCCATGAAAACATAACCTCCACCATGGCGGAGGTAATTAGAGCCCTGATTGGCACCATTTCCTCGTACTTTGACTTGAAAATAAAAATGAACAAATACAGAAAAATAAAAAAAATAAATAAGATACTCTAACACCTAGACTTGAAGCTGGAGATCAAACCAGCAACCTTCCTACAACAAATCCAATCTGCTTCCTGAGCAATAGTTACCCTGAATATTTTCCACTGAAGTAAGTAGAAACATCAAGTTAACCCATAAGAGCCCAACGTGACATATTTGTCGGCTGTAGCTCAGGAGGAAGAGCAGTCGTCTTTCAACCGGAAGGTAGGCGGATCGATTCCAGGCTTCTACTGACTACATGCCGAAGTGTCCTTGGGCAAGACACTTAACCCCACGTTGCCTCCCGATGTGCCTATCGGGGTGTGAATGTGTGTGTAAATGGGTGAATGTGATAAGTAGTGTAAAGCGCTTTGAGTGGTCAAACTGACTGGAAAAGCGCTATATAAGTACAAGTCCATTTACAGTTTCTGAGACATTTTGCTTCAATTTATGGTATAAACTTTGCTCAAAATCCTGTTGATCACAATATGATACTTGTCTTCTGTCCCCTAATAGATACCCAGAAGCAGAAAACCATATAATAATATTTTTAATATACCACATGGTAATAAATGGGCATTAACGGGTTAAGGTGATTTTAAGTTCATGACTTTGATGATTATTTTATTCAGCATACATATATGTTGTAAACAGTGTCATCAAATGTTTATCTAGGCATGAATTTTTAAACTGCTTGACAGCATTTGTTATATATAATACCTCTTTTCCCTATTCTATAAAACTAATCTTGAAATTCCCACTGTTGTTCCTACATGATCTTAATCCTTATTGGAATGATGCAAACAAACAAACTTTTTTTAAAAAAATGCAGGTTTAAGACACAGTAAGGTAAGATCAAACATTACATAATACCTAACTGTATAATTTTTAAACTGCATGATAAGTAATTAATTAGGTTTGTATGAGAACAACACAGCAAAACATAGTTAACTCATTTGGTGGTATGGAATTCCAGTTTTCCAAAGAAAATTTTCCCATGTGTAGATAAGGATTCCACTCATACAGCAAAGCCAGCATGTGTGGTTCTAATTTGTACAAGCATCTAGGCTTAATTTAGGTGGGCATCTTGTTAGTATTAATGAAAACAGCATCGTTAAAGATGGAGCGGTGTGAGAAATTGTCTGCCACGTATGTGGGCAGCCTAATAGGGAGAATCTTATGATGCTGATGATGTTATAATGACTGATCAAAGGGGGATCACAACACAAGTTTACACTCGGTTATACTTGGTAAATAACACATAGATAAGGTAGTATGTGTACTGGGTGCATGTCTATAAATAAAAATTAAAGAAACAAAGGTCCTTACTTCACATTACCAGTGATTGGATTCTTGTGCCTTCTGCACCAGTTTTTGCCTTTGTGTTTTTGCCTCCTGTGTTTTAAAATAAAGCAACCAAGTCCCCTCACTTCTGATACAGTTCCAACCAGCCAACACTAATTAGACAGCGATAAACTCTTATTCATCGGCTGGACAACAAACAACGAGCTAGATATAAATGGTAGCTGTCAGAGTCTTATTCAGTAACCAAATGAGTATTCCCAGTTCACTGGCTGTGTGAGGCATCACCAGCTATGTACTCCAACACATTATTATTATCACTATTCACCACTCATGCACACACATATACACACACACCTCGTGTCTGTAATATACTATCTCTGAATGTAATGTCATTGTGAATTGAATGTCCTGAGCCTTTCAGAAGACACAAAAAGGGAAACCATCATCTTAGCTTGAAACAGGTCCTACAATTAATCAGCTAACAAAAATAAATGCCTTATAATTATCCTTGTCTGTGGGCTAGGCATCTTTTCTAAAACCCCTCCCGGTCCAGTTTGCAGATAAAAGCTCTAATAAATGAAAAGCCTATTTACAAAGTCAGCTCCACTTTAGCCAATCTGTGCATGGAGAGCTCAGTTAGGTCTGGAAAATGAAAATGTGTATCAACAGAGAGAAGTGGGACAAGCTCCACTAAGGCAGTCAAGATAATCTATTAAAGCCCTGTTTTTCCAACATCTTGATTTCCACCAGTTTATCAGGTCTGTGAATAGCCTCACAAGAGAGGCATTTATGATGGAATGTGATTGGATTACACTGAGAGCTAACCAGGCGTGATTGGTTTAGCTGAAAAATATTAAATTCCTTTCTGAACGGACTGGGGGTCGATATTATGTCTTCTGCTCTGGAAGAAAGGGTAAGGCAGGGGGGTGAAGTCAGAGGATTTGATATTTCATCACTCATTTCATGCTTTCTTGCAGCATGGAGACTGACACTAATGCATTGGAAGGACGTGGTGCTGACAGCACACCAACATATTCATGTCCAATCACCCCTGGCTCAAGAATCCTCTGGACTGAAAATAATCCATTCTGAAAAGTTGAAATGGAAGTGGGTGTGTTCAGCTGTTCTTCTCATAAGCGGTTTTGGAAAGAAAAATTAAGTCATGGCCAAAAGGATCGGAAATGACAATGAAACCGGAGGAGGACGGGAAAAACTGAATGGCCGTGGGATTTTTTTAACTGTTAAAGACTTCATATTTGGAAAATCCCTCAATGTGGAAAACAAAAACAACACCTAATGTAGAATGTAGCAAGATAAAATAGGGGAAAAAAGCAAGGAGAAAATTCAATGAATAAATTCAAACTTTGTGTCCTGTGAAGAGCAAATATGAAAAAAGGCTCCGGAGTAATGAAAGATTGTTTATGTATTCTGGCATGAAATGGGGAAGTGTTGTGAGGGCGACAGGCGCGAGGAGACGGATGGACGGGAGTGACAGGCCGGTATTCATCCTGCACGCCCCAGCGGCCGGACTGCTACTGGCGCTCGACAGAGCAATAAATCACCAGCTCTCCACTCTGTACCTACAGCTTATTACATCCAAGATGACAAATAAATAATAATCCCTGTCATGCCAGGCCTTTGCTCAAGGATTGAGCCAGAAACCTTTTGCTCATCACTCCTGATCTTAAGTGAAAACACTAGAACAAGGGAATTGAAGGCCATGCTTTACTGAGCTTATGAAAGTTGGAGTGAAAGAGAGAGGGGAAATAAGAGAAGAGAGACAAACATGAAGAGAGAGAGAAAGTATAGCTGGGAGAGTGATGCGACTGCTATGGAGCCTTTCAGGGTGTGAAGGGAAATGATCCAGCAAAGAAAGGAGAGAGTAAGTAGGAAGAGGGGGGCAGAAGAGAATTGCCCTTGTGCTCTGCAGGATGAGTGACGCTCAGTCAGTTGAATGGGCCCCTGAAGAATAGAACAAATCAAAAGCCTTCATCACTAAACAGGACCAGTGAAGTGGCTGCAAACAGCTTTTGCCATTTAAGGTTGGGGCAACCCAACATTACACTTCCATGGAGTAAACTGAATAAGAATTTAATTAAAAAGTACATGATGGCAATGATGAAAACAAGTGAAAGAAGACAAGAAAGAAAGAAAGAAGACAAGCAACACGGATTTGTAGTAATAACATGATGCACTTATAGATGTATTTAAGATGTATTTGTAGATGTATTTAAGTGTTTCAGTTTAATATGAACCACATGTTGAAGTAACATTTCTAACTGTGATGTAGTGAGGTGACAATATGCAAGCTTCTTCTTAGTCATGAGACCTGATTGGTACATCAGACTTGGGAATCAGAATAAGTAGTCTGGGTCTTCAGTCTACCCCCCACCCCCTCTCACCCCACCTTTTAAAGAGCAAGCCTCATCTTTTAAACAAGACATAATTTACTTAGTGCTGCCCCACCATAAAAATTAAAAGCCTTCAACAACAACAAATGAAAAAGCAGCAGGGCGTAGTAAATCAGATACGTCACTTTCATTGGCTCACCCAGCCTGTGTATTTCATGGACCTTGATGTTCACTTCTGTGCAAGTGTGTGTGTTTCTCTACAAAGGAAATACAGGCCTCTGATTAAAGAGTGCACTGTCATAAAGGTTACTGAATTGCAAATGATCCTCTCCATCTTCCCTGTAATGGAGACTGGTTATAGGAAGGAGGAAAGAGTGCGTATGTGTGTGTGAGAGGCCGAAAGAGGGGAAAGGGAGAGGTGCAGCCATGATTGGAATACAAACAGCGAGGCCCAGCCAATCCCCCAGTCCCAGACTTAGTCCCAGTCCCTTCACAACCGCCACAAGAGACATTAATCACTGGATCACCAAGGCATGCTTAATTGTGAGTTGTATATCATGGTGCATGCAGTGGCTAAAGGGGGAAGGAAACTCATTATTTCGGTTTGCTGGATGCAGAGCTGGGTGCGCCTCATCTGGACTCCACCACCTTTCCCTCTCTGTCATAGTACACCTGGGACCAAGCTTAATGTGACAAGGAAAAATGGAGTATGTAGTCACCTCCTAATTAATACAGCTCTGCCACCACTGTTGTACAACCAAATATATTCACAAGTGATCATAAACCCACTCAAACAATCACACATGAACATCAGGAGTGGCCAGGACTGAACATGACAGACATGTGAGGAATCATCCCATCAGTCACACATGTGACATCAGCATCATCACCCATGATATTGCTGATGTTGTTGTTATGGTAACAACAACATGCCTGGCTTAGAAGTGGTAGCTTTTGCACTGTCAATAGGCCACACTTTAGTCAAGGTCACAAAGGCTTCTGAAAGAGTTTTTCAGCTAAAAGAAAAATGGAGCCAGCTCCCAGTCAGCCACTTTTATTTAGATTTCTGCAAACGCTTCTGTAGGCAATATGCTAATGAGAAGGACTTGATAAATGACTCATAATATTTCCCAGACATTTTGCTTTTCCTCAGAAGTTTGCCAATCTGATGCAGCTAGAAGATAATAAGGCACACTCCGTCATTATATCAATTTTTGTTACCCAGATATTTCAGCCCATGTTAGTTGACGGACAAAAGCAAACGAACCAAGGGCAGAGTCTGGCACCATTGATCAAACACTGTCATTTAGTCCAAGATGCACACAGAAAGGGACACACACATGCAGACAAAAAAACACCCCCTTTTCATAGAAGCCCACACTTGTCTCGTGCATATATTACATGTGCGGACATGAACGAATACACTGCAACGCGTCCATAAATGCACATGTTACACTGAAAGAAACACGTAGGCAAAGAAACTAAACTTAATGGGGTGTGATTATGGAAAATTGCATTCAGCGTGTACACTGGGCTGAATAAAGACATTTCAATATTTGCCAGGAAGATAAAATTTGTTTATATGATTCCATAGCAAACAAAATGCACAGTATCTCATTCTAATGACTTTCAATGTCATTAAGACTGTCGAGATCTAATTAATAGTTTATAAATAGGCTATTATTCAAGACTGTAAAATAATTGGACTCATACATAACATGTTCCTCTTTGTATGTGGTTCATAGTTTTCAGGCTATGCTTTGGACATTAATGAATGCATGCCCCATTTTAAAAAATAGTTTGCAGTTCGGTCTGACACTATTTTTACTTCATGAATATGGTTTCATGCTATTTCCTTGTTAGCCTTTAGTTCAACAGTCTGTCAAATACAGAACAGCAAAATAGAAAAATATTATCAATTTCCAAAAGCTCTTTATTGATTTACATCATCAACATTACCATATCGATGGTAAAAAAATATCCCTAGGCTTTTGTATTTGGCTGCAGTCATGTGATGAGGACTTCCTGACAACAAGAACTTTGTCTGACTGCTTCTCATGTTTAGCCGTTTGCTCCATGTTGTAAAATTTCATGACCTGGGAGGCAGGAGGACTCTACAGGGACAGATAAAAAGGTCAAGCTACAGCTTTGTGGTTAGACAAGAGGTGAGAGGAAGATTCTGTTTAGACTTTTTAAAAGAACGAAGAAAATGCCTGAGAAGTAGTCACTGAGAGGTCAAAGTGTGCACAGAGTTCACAGGGCCAGCAAAGGGCACAGAGGGGAGGAGTGGAACAACAAAGGAGAAACAACAAAGAATGCTAAAACTGACATGCAGGGCTTCCTTCACCTTGATTTTACTCCAATTAGGGATGCTGGGGTGGAAGGAGGAGGGAATCAGATTAAAACAAATGAGGTGGAAGTTGTTGACCCCCCCATCATACATGCTCTTTGATCTGCATGGAGAGACATCCTGTTCCTGAAACCATGGTGTCCATTGCTAACTATATGTGGACAACACAAAGTCCAAGCCCAGGCAACACAGCTTCAGCTGAAAGCAAGAGCATGTTTTCTTCAGAAATCCAACAAGTGCTTGACAGCCTTTCAACACTTGTCAAACAAAATTGACTAAAGGCAACCTCAAATACATAGTCAGAAAATCAAGACAATAAATTTTGACTACCAGCCACTGAAGAAAAGAGGATCAAGATAAAGGAACTACAATTCCAGGAAACTATGGTACCCGTTGTGAGTGACCAATTGCAATGTGTTTCTGACATTGGAAAAGAAACAACCAAATGTGAGACTGTAGCTGACCAGGTGGAAAACTGCAGAATAACAGAGGCACTTTCTGCAAGAGATTTCTTTATCCAAAAGGTATGCAACAATTCAGGGAGCACATTTTACTGGGGCTTGATTTTCTAAATAATAGACAGTGAATGTGGAAAAACAAGCTAAATAAAAAGTGGGGGAATCATATGAATCTTTGGATGAAAACTAAAGGAAACTCTTTCACATTAAGGTATTAGCATGACAACAACTAAAACACTGCAGAAGACCGTTTACATACTCGATGAAAAAATATTTCAAAAATAGAAAAGTATACTGTACCAACACTAACTATGACATATAAAGACAGATATTTGGTTTATAACAAAGTCAAGTCTTTTAGGTCATTTTCATAGATTTACATACTTGCTAATATGAATGGAAGTGATGGATAATCATCTCCCTTTATTAGAAAAAATGTATAACAAGCCAAGTCCCCGGGAACAGTAAACAGCAAATGGGATATGCTTTCAGCACATTATTAAAAGAAACACATCAACAGAGTAGGAGTACAATGGGCAATTGACAAAGCTCCAAGAAGCCATAAATCCTTTGTTAACAAACAAATGCTGTCACATGGTGCCATGGTTGCAAGCAAGGCTGAAATTCCTCACCAGTCAGCCGAGCTTTTTTTATTAACATGAGTATATATTAGGAAAGTTAAAGTGAATGTAAACATCATTTCATGAGATCTCGGAGCTGTCACTTGCAGGGGAGATTGCCCTCTCTGATTAGAACTAAAGCAATACTGGCTTAGCTGAACTAATATGTGTATGGCCACAATAAATCACTCAAGCATTGTTTTACCACATGCTAGTCACTCAGTGGTAATAGACACAGCAATGCCTCTCTGTCTGCCAAGTCTAATGCCTTCTTTGACAAAGAGTACCACAAGAACACAGTAATGAGCACAGACACCAGAGCAAATTAACCAGACATGTTGAAGGGAATAACCACAAAATATACAGTAAGGACAAAGTAATGAATTTTCAAATAAAGCCATTCATCAAGAGGTTTCATCTACACTATTCTGCTACTTTTAGATTCCTCCTGCTTTTTACAGATTTTAGTTATGGCAAATCCATCAAAGTGACAAAAAAATAAGCCTTAAAAATTCACAGTGATGAAAGCAGTTCTCTACAAGCCTGCTCTGCTGCTGCAGAGCTGATGTTGTATTACAAGACACTCACAAACTTTGGCAGGTAGTAAATCAGTCAACAGTAAATGCCATCTTTTATCAGATCATAAAATCTGCTTGTAGGCATTTAATTTCCCCCCTTCTTGTTTTAAGAGGGAAACAGGCAGCCTAGAGAAACCATGTTTTGTTTTTATAGAGGTTACAGGAAAAGAAGAGTGTGTGCGTAAACAGGGCTGAGCCGAGCACTTCTCATGCATTTGCTTTTGCCTGCAAGCAATAATAATTTTGGGAACTGCCGCTCTTGTGAAAGCAGGTATGAGTGTTGTACATATTTTATGTGACAGGTGAATAAGGTAAGATTGAAAACAATTGTTTGTTTTCATACAGTTACTATGCTAATGCTTCAAGGCAATATCTCTACTTCCATCAAGATGAGATCTACAGACTTCAAATTAAGCTTGGAGAATTGTCACAATGTTAAATCAAACCTCATTTTAAACCACAGAATGCAACCTTGTGTTTTAAACGCTTTAATGTGTCTCACTCGAAGGGCCAATTGCCGTCAAGGTTCCTGATTTCAGTCAGCGCCATACCCAGTACTTGCCTTAAGGGGCAGTATCTACTAAGCAGACTTTTATTAAAGGTTGCTGTGTCTAGTTAAAGTTGGTCAAGGAATGGATCCTATCCCCCTTCTCTTTACTAAACCCTTTGGCCTGAACAGCAGCTCTTATAAACACTTTTCACTGTGCTTCTTTTTACACTAGGTGAGGTCAGAAGTTCAGACCCCAGGTTTTAACAGTTAAGGCCGAGCTGTGAACTTGTGACCTCCTGGGGTGAGTAGGAAGGGGGAGAGAACTAGAGGGAAGAAAAGATGAGGGAGGAGTGGGGGTCATCTCTCTTCAATGCAGAAAGGCTGGATTTACAGCTGCATGCTGACTGCATTGCAAGCGCAGCAGAAAACACCTGATAGCATCTCCTTGGGGGAGGAACCACCTGACCCCTTTGTTGTCTCACTAACAGTCACCCTAGTACCATAAATCATGTTAATTACTTGACTGATGGAATAAATCTTTAAAAAAAAGTCAGTCTGTAAGGTTTGGAACAGGAGGTTCCCGCACTGCAGTTGTGCTTGCTCTGCGTTATCTGTCATCCCATAGTCACTGTGTAATCTGTCCAATTGTTGTTGCTTGAGCAGGACTTCTGAAGATGTGGACAGGCTGAGGGAGGGCTGGGTGTTTGTGACACACATATCTCCAAGTAATCCATCTTCCTATGGGTGGTCTCTCAAGGTGTTTTTCATAAAACAAAGCTAATGGGAAACTCATGATCAGCAGCATGATGTGTTGAAATGCAAATGGTCTTTAACTTGGAGATCCAAAAAAGCAGAAAACATAGTAAACCATTAAAAACTGGAATGGTTTAAATGTTAGATCTATTCAATAGCATTCAGACAACAAAACACACTCCTGACATGAAAAAGAGGATTCAGTTACCTTTTTTAAAGGAATCTTCTGAAATCACACTTAAATTACATAGTTATTTCCTACTTCTACATGCTTCCAGTCTGCACCAGTCTAACTCTGTGCCACAGAGCGGCATGCCAAAGACATGAAAGGTCACTCACACACAATAACAATTCCTCTAAGAGTGCACTCATAGGCTTTTGGGTAATTACAGTTCTTTCACTCGAGTGTTTTGTGTTTCGCTTTGCTTGTTCTGTCTCAAAAGCTAACAACCACTCATTATTCACGGTTTGAGTTGGGCTTTTTTTTTCTTTTCCTTCAGAAGGGCAAATTACACACAAGAATGACAGCTCTCAGAGAAGGAGAGGACCAACAGCCTTGCTGGGTTTGGGTAAGAGTAGGCTTAAATCAAGGAGGCAGGGACGCTGACTACAGCCCTGCAGTCTGTTGACTTTGTGGCAAGGGCAGCAAAGAGCTGGCTACATAGATGTACTATAGTTTCACAGAACCCACTCTAATAAAGCACCTTCCGTAGAAGCCATAAAGTCTTAATACAATTCTCAGGTACTTGTCCAGCATCTTAAAGGCAGTGCAGTCTATTCACTGCAGCCTCTGCTTCAACCATACGAAAGGTATTCTTTATTTAAAGACAGAGTTGATTCAAGACATTCAGGCTCCTACTTATATCTCACACTGAGGCTAGCAAAGACAACCAGACCTAACTCACAAATGTTAATGCACACACATACAACCACACACACACAAATATACCTGCTTTACTAGTTTGGGTAATGTTCCATTTTTGGAAGGATTTATGATGGCAAACAGAGGGTAATGAAACCCAGGGAGATATTTACTGTCAGTGTCAGAGCTTATTATCCCAGGGAGGAAAATGGGGTCAACTGGAAATACTTGCTGAAAACTGGGTGTTGTCTCTAGCCTGAAAGGAAAAAAACAGTCTTCCCTCTGTGTTACCAGAGCTCTAAGATCTCAAACAGTGAGGTCAGTGTTGAAGGATCAAAGATCAATAAGGTAGGAATAAATGGGCAATTCACTGCAAACTTCCGATGTTCTGATTATTTAACCGCAGCATTTTGCACATGGTGCAGTGTTTAATTACTTAGCTATGGTCCATAACTTTCAAAGTGCAGCTGATGTGGCATTGCCTTCTATTTAAAGTCTACACAAGACCACCATGTGAACATCAGGGTGATTTAAACTCTCCACAGAAAAAGGGGACTTTGTATGATGCACATGTCACTTTTCTGGCATCACATTAAACAACAGAACAAAGTAGAGCCAACTCATAGCATAGACACTTCTTTAATTTGACTTAAAATATATGACAACCCTACCCTTGCAATGCCTCACATAAAAAAGAAAGAATGTGTGTTTTGTGTTGTGTTGTATGCTTATGGTACTGTTATAATATAGACATTTCCTCCTTAAAAAGTATCAATGATCCTTTATTCTCTTCAGTTTTTCTTGCCATTTTCAGATAAAGGGATTATTGTGATAATGCAATACCACAGAATTGATCATTGCACTTACCTTGACTGCTTAAGAAAGACTTGTCAATACAATCAAGTAAAAATGAATGAGCTGTCCAAACATGCTCCTCTGCAGATAATTGATACATCCAGAGGATCATAAAAGAACAAAACTTGTCCTGTGACGCTCAGTTTGAAGAGGAATATAGAGGTCTAGTATTAACACCAGATGAGTGTTGATGCATTCCCATTTACACATGACTCCACTGAACCACAGCCCATAAGCACTTTCAATTATTCTTCTTCTGAGCCATTACAGGGAGAGTGGGTGGTATTATCCTCACCTAATGGCAGATAATACACAATTTCCAGTGAGTTCAGTGTACTGAGCATTTGCACAAGCCTTAGTAAAGTCCCTTACTTAATCGTCCATCTGGTACAGTAGGGAGTAGGTGGGAAAACCAGAGGCCACAGAACCCGAGCTACATTAGAACTGCACCACACAATGTAATCATAAACTACAAAGACTACAGCTGACCTAAGTTAGGCGAGCCACCTCATGAATATCAAACGGGTCGACTAAAACTTGTATCCCTAATTCTGCACCATCATTTCCTCTGGGATACAAACTTAAATAGATCACACTGTTTGAGATCCATTATCCATCGCAGCATCCCCATTCATCTCAAAAGCATAATTTCTATGGGTGATGTGTTGCAGTTCCCAGTGCATCAACATTATTTATGGTTTGACATTATAAAAGTAAGTGCATAATTTATGGACCTAAATTAATACACTACCTTCCATGTGCTGTCTGTTTGTCAGTGATTCAAAGCCAGATTGCCGCATGCCAAAACTATGGAGCAACCCCATTTACAGCCGAGAGCCCACAGCAGCCTTGATTTATGGCAGTAAATTAAAAAGAATGAAAAATTTATGACAGCAATTTGTGGGCAGTCATAAAACTATTATAGAACTTTGAAGTGGCGTTTTGTCCTTTTGCGTGTAAGTGATGCAAGATGACCCAGCGTTACAGAAATATCGTAACTCCTCTTACTGGAAAAAGATCACGGCTTGATCACCAGTTGGGCTGGCAGTGAGTATCAACGTTGGGGAAAGTAAAAGGCAGAATGTTATAAAACTTGACTGAATTTTACATTCTTTTAAAGATCAATTCAGTCATACAAGCTTACTAACTTCTCTTTTCCATGAAATTGGAGCCCCAGCTGGCATTTGACTGGATGCCAAGCCATGATTGAATGAAAGCCCATCCTTGACTGACAAATGATATATTAAGCTTTCAGTCTGCAGGGGGGTGAGCCAGGCATGTCAGTTACCTGCTACAGTCCAAACTCCACTTGTCAATCTGCCATTGGCAGGGCTAAACAAGATCTGAAATGTTAAAAGCCTTGCACACTGTAGTTTTTCACTTTCCTGTGCGTCCCAGGCACTCAGACATATCAGCTATGTGATGGTTATGAATCAGTGTCTGCCACAAATGTCAGAGCATCACATTTATAAGTGAAATACCATTTGTTTGGCCTGTGGGCATGCTCCTCTGGTTTCAAGCAAGATATGAAAGAACATCCAAATGACAGACAATTGACTCCTGAATATTTATAGAAAAGTGACCTTCACAAAGAAGAATAAATCATTGAGAATTTTGTCATTAAACTTTTCATGCAGGCAGATTACACCCATTTAAGAGGCAATGTTGACGTTATTTGTGTATTCCATGTGTGGGCCATTAATAAAGATCTGAGTGTACATGTGACGGAGGTCTGTGGGCAGTGTTGGGCAGCTCTGAGTGGCCCTCTCCTTGACTCTGACGGTGTTGATTATGGATGATTAATGGGGTATAAGGAGAGAGAAAGAAAGGTCATCTCCTGGGTTCTACAGGGAGCAGCTACACTGGGAGTAATTAAGACACTTGTGTAAGCATGATTAATACGCACACACTAATGCTGCTGTGCACAATAAAAAAAAGGCAAACGAATGGTTGGGCTGTGTACTTTAAATTCCATTTATGTGAGTGCAGCAAGATATGATTGGGACTGCATTTAATTCAGATTAATAATTCACTGCTTACCTTACAAGATCCAGCAAAGCACATTATTAAAATACTTAATGGCATGTTATATGCACTTTAAGGTTATCTAGGGTTTGTATGCATCACATGACCAAAGAGCAACATTTAAAAATGAAGATGTGCTGACCTACGTTGACTCATTGCCACAGAAAATCAATTACCATCAATATGTTCTCACCACAGTCTCCTCCAAGAGAGAAAGACAGAACACATCAGCACTTCCGGTGGCCAGCTTTTACTTATACCAGCAGCCAAGTACAGCCTGTACACAAGGCCATGCATCAGGTGTAACATGAAGCACAGTTAATAACATCAAATAAAACCTTAAAATTACTTTCTTTAATCACAAAAAAAAAAAAAAAAGATTTCAATTGACAATTTTGCCTCTGCCACGTGTCAGACTACTACAGAAAGATTAACCTCAAGTTGCACATGAGTTAGAGCAATTGGGGAAACAGGTGTTATTCAATGCTACGAAGCCACTTATTCTGCTTATTTGGCTGTCTCATGTCTCATCTGCAAGTCCCCAACATGTAGGGCACTAAATTACTGCATGGCTGTGAGGTTTGCAGTGCAGACAATAACACAATTGTGTGTAATCTTGGGTTTAGTTTACCAACACAAAACAAAGACATATTCTTTTACAAACCAAGATGCCACTGACAATTACACTGCTCGCAGTGATGTTTAAAAAAATATACACTGCACTGGTAACACGTTGCATATGATGACTGATGAAGATAATGGTCACCATGACCCATACTAAATGTGCTATTGAAATAATAGCTGACAAAGGTCTTCAGCTTTAGCTGTAGTTTAACAATTAGTGACAGTAGAATAGTACAGCTATAATCACTCTGACTAAACTCATTATGAAGCCAAGGGGCTTGGGGGCTGCAGTTGTTCAAGTTGGAGCGGTGAGAGGGGAAGCAGGGACACTGAGGAGAAGCAGAGCCATGTGGAGGGGAGTGTTGATATGTGCCCAATGAGACAGTGAGCAGCTGGGAGAAGCTGGGAGAAACACAAATTCTCTTTACTTTACTTACTCTGCCTTCATCTACCACTTCCTGTTACTCCTCTGCGTTTGCTTTCACATCCCCAAATTCATTTTTGAAGTTAATGCATTCTTGTAAAATTAGGTCAACATCCATATAAAGTCTTCTTTAAATAAAAGGCACAGAATAATAACTATGTACACTATAAGATTAACACACAGTTGTCTCCTCCCGATACTTGTTTAGACAGACGGCCCTGTGTCAGTGCCTTCTCAAGTTAATTGTAAGTGAGTTCTAACATCAGGCCTACAGTATGCTGCATGGCTTCACATGTCAACCGACAGAAGACTACCAGGGCTGACAGTCACCAAGCAGCTCCACACGCTAACCCAGCCTCTACCAGAGGCCCTTGCATGAGATAGCTTCACAGAAGACAAAGGGATGGGCTCCATATGGCCAAGAATCACAGCCTTCAAAAAGCAAAAGAATGGAACCGTGAAGAGAATCCGTATGACAGCGCCAAGAAGCAAGTGGCATGTTACTGGGATCCCAGCCAACTGGAGGAGGAATGGGTGCTAAAGCTGGTGTTTCATTTTAAAAACCAGAAAAGATTATACTGCTTTGAATTCACCTTTAAATTCCAGGGCAACATCATTTCAAAAGTATTTCATATTTGTAGATTTTTGTTTTAGGGTTTTTTTTTCTGTTATACTTTTTAAGTGAAAGATTTTCAAGTTTCCACTGTCATTGCAAAGTCTGAATACATGCAGGAACAGTTTTAACCACACATTCATCAAACGCAGTGGCTACTTGAACAATCTGGGAAACTCTTATTCCTGTGTAAGATAGAAAGCAGGACTTTTCACTTCCAAGTGCACACAAATTTGGCAGCATACTTCCCGCTGGGACCCCATGTCTCTTTTGTCCCATCCAAGTTTGTTAAACTGCTGTCATTTCAATTGTTCTGCCATAGAAAAATTATAATCTACCCATCAACAAAGACAGGGTGTTGGAAAACTGGGATAATGGGTACTTTAGGGCCCTGAAATTCCAAACAGGGCACTTAAAGCCAACTAAAACCATCACAGATTCAATTCTTTTTCAGTTTATTTGAAAATTGCACTGAATCACTGCTGCCTCCCTGACCATCAAACCACAATCAATTTCCACAGCCAGACCCAGATATGAATGGAAAAGGAAAATGAAATATTGACTTGTTTAGTAAAGGTTTTTATCTTCTTCCATTGTTGGCAATACCATGAAATTCCACTGAGCACAGTTAACTATTTCAGCATAGTGCTGATAGCGGTGCATGACTTTATGATAGCAGCCTTACAGTTGGGGTCATGTTGACACTGAATTAATATTTTGATTCATGAGTCCATTCCGAGCCATTTCCATAGGTAATCAACCCTAAAAGGGAAACAGTAACATCCACAATTAGAGATTAATGCCATCTTTGGCAAACTTGCTCACATCAAGGTAATTAAGGAAAGATAAATTTCCACAGTTTAACATAACAATGAGAGTCATGTAAAAGACCTCCAAAGGGTCCTGTTCATGCATAACTACATGTTTTAGCACATAACACAAAATGAAACAGAAAAAGCAGTTATTTAAGGAAAAAATAATGTTAAGATGATAAAAGATTTGTGCTGTAAGTTCAGCAATATTGTGCAGAATTGGTTTTGTTCACACTCAAAGCCCATAACACCAAGAGCCTGCTGACAAAAGCTGAAAGGGATCACTTTGATCTCAGTGCCTCACTAAATCAACACCAGACAAGGTTCATGCAAAGGCCAGTAAAGTCATTTGATCATCACATTCCAAAACCAAGTATTGCATGACAGCCATGCACTGGTACAGGTTAAATGTCACCAAAAGTTCAGGCATAACGACAGAAGATGGACAAATTTAATATGCCCCAAACGGAAAAGGAGGTGAGGAGTAGTCAAAGGAGGCAGAAATATGGTTTTACCCCCAGGGTTTGTGAATTTAGAGCTGCAAGACTTGACATCTGGGATTACCCAGCTAAATTCTGTTCAGGTTTTTGCAATATTTAAAAAAATGTCAGTAAGAGTAAAATACAGTGCAATTGTAAAGGAACATTACAGAGAGTGTTAAAATATGTCTGCTTTATATATAAATAAAAAGCTAGCCCAAAATGGAGCTTAGTTTACATGACTTCACACCATTTTAACATATTGTATACACATTTTCACAGCTATGATACTGAGCAGAGACGAGGATAGCAACAGTTACACAGTCCATGTTCAGATCACACAAACACAGCGGTATCCCGTACTATCCAGTCATTTATGCAGGGGTCACTAGTCTTCACAGGAGACCAAACCTATCATAACACAGCTGTGAGCATAGATCTCCTTTGTATTTTGAGAAAAGAAGGGGGGTAAAAAGATGATCCAATTAAAGTTGTATATCATTCTGCTCTCCTCTGTCAGTGAATATTCCTCTGGCTCTATTAGAAGCCAGCTCCTCCCAGGCAGGGCAGTGTAGCTCTGTAATTACACCTCTTCCTCTGACAACCTGCATGATTGTTTTCCTAACACTGTATTACTTCGTTAGTACTTTCCAGAGTGCGTTATTTTTAAACTGTCAGTCTGGCTCGGCTCATCCCCCCAATCTGCACTCGTCTGTTTATCATAACAATCATTAATAACTGTCACTTGCCAACATCCATAGAACAAACTCATTGCCTCATTACCATGTTGGAGCGTTTGTTCCGGTGCAACGCCTGTGTATCGCTCACAACAGGGCCAAGCCAATTACTTTGCTGAAATGGAATCACATTAATCAAAACTTAACAAGGTGGCAAAATTAAAGATATCACACTGCAAAAGACAGCATAACTAATATGTCACTGTCATGGCTGCTGTGGAGGTATGCAGCAGGCAGGGGAGTAAATATGCTTCTTTCCAGGGTCCATATGGATTCAGACATTTTATGTGATCTAAGAAGTATTATAAGCTGAATTAACTTCACAGAAATCAGCTGTGAAGTTGCTTCTGAAGACGTGTTCATCTCTGCAGTATCAGGCAGAGATGACAGCAAAGGACTGCAAGAGAGTGAAATAGAAAAAAAAAATAAACAGAAGAAGAATGAATCATAAAGTTAGTTCAATAGACCTGAATAAAACCAGGGGGACAGGACTAGAAATGATGAGGGAATTGGGGAAACAGGAAGAGTGTGAGAGGACAAAGTGGGAGGGACATGGAAGAAGAGAAGAAGGCATGGGAGGTGCTTAAAGACTCAGAAATGGTACAGAAGAAAAGGGCAAAGATAAAGAAGCATAAAAGAAGAGAAGGACAGAGGGATAGACAGGGGGAGCAGTGAAGTAGAAATGAGGAGAGTGAGAATGAAAAGAGAGAGGGAGGAGGGAGCCCTGAGCGTGTCTCTGAGAGCACCAGCAGGCGGCAGTTCATCATGTCTCCCTTCACAGAGACGTTTTCTTTTACACTTTAAATGATGATACTCATCAATCACAGGCTGACAGCTGCATCAAGCCAGCTGCAAACATGCAAAGGCCAGCAGTGTGAAACCTGCTGACGCCACCCATCGCTGCATACAGGAGGAATCAGTCAGCCACTCGGCCTCTGCCCAGGATTTATCTGCTCTCACAACACACCAGCTTGCTTGTCTCTCCAGCAAACCAAGAGTAAATACAATCCATTTTAAAAGAACTACCTTGCAGGGGGTTTTGAGAAATTAAATCTAAACTAGTTCTTTTTTCCCCAAGCATGAAATTTGTATCAGTTTTTCTTTTTTTTATATTATAATTACAACTTCTATCTTACTATAACTAGTATAATTTTAAAAAGTAAGCCTTATAGCCTACTTTGAGATTGAGTATCCTATGTTCAAACATATGGAAGTATTTCATAATAATAAAGTCTGCAAAACTTTGCTAGTAAGATTGGAGTAAAGCTATATTTGACCACTGACTGACTTGATACGGCACAATTCTAGACTGCGGCTTAATGTCTAGGCCAGGGGTAGGCAAGTTTTGTCCTGGAGTCCTCCAAGTTGCAGATGTTTCAATGAACCTGAATCAAATGAATGAGTCACTGAGCACAGCTGTTAGATCTATTTAATTTGGATCAGGTGTGCTGAAATAGAGAAACATCTAAGCTAAGGTTTGGCATCGAGCATCGATTGGAACCGGGACTTACTTTCCAATTCTCCCAGAATCATTCAAATTTTTAAATTTCAATTCCTATTTTCGATCCATGATCTGCTAACTGGAAGACGAAGCCGAACACCAACAAAGAAGAATCCACTGGAAGTGTTTGCGTTACCGCCCAGTGACTGGCTACACTTGTGATTGGAATGAATGACAGCCTCTTATCACAGACTTTTTCAAGCTGCAAAGAAAAGGAGCACATGCGTTTTGGCTAGTCAAGCAGGTTGTGTAGTGCCAGGTGTCCTAGGATGAAAATGCCACTTAAAACAGTGAGGACACTCGTCTTTTTTTGGGACGAAAAGGTGAGGAATACAAACGTACCCAACAACAATGGGTTCACAGAAAGGTCAAATGGCTATCAGATCACAAATTTGAAAATACATAACTTGTAATAATTTTGTGGCAAACTATTTTTGATACTTTTTAACACCCTTTTGTGGAAAAGTAACACAATTGATCATGGAATAGATGACAATGTGACATCATTACCACGAAACAAGCAGGAATCGTTCAAATTCAAACGATGCCCAAGCCTAATCTAAGTTTACAGGACTGTGGCTCTCCAGGACTAAACTTGCCTACCCAAACTACAGTGAAACACTAATGTCATAATACATAGCTCTGTGAATATTGTACTCCCAGAGCTCCTGAATCTCTTTTCTAATTGAGGCATAAATTGACAGATGGAGTAATAAACATGCAGGCATACATCACAATGGGAAGTTAAGATGTTTTGCTACAACTGAAGCCAAGGCAGGGAAATTTTAAAAAGGGACATATAAAAAAATAAAAATTCTGTGCTTGAGAAAACGTATTTGAACGTCTAAAGCCACCACACTGACATTTTGTTTTTACCCACCTAGATCTGAAAACATGTCGTTGAACGAGGCAGTCAGATTTCTAAGGTGAAGTTACGTCACTTTACAAAGCTACCCAGCCTCTTTTATTATCTCTGCTTAGCTTGAACTTTAAATGATGCTCCATTAACTGTAGGTCAGAAGTGGGGAACTGTAAGTCTTTTAATCTAGTCTTTTGGTTTGCAGAGAACTGTCATTACTGACAGTTCTCTTAACTGCGGATATACATTACCCAATGACGCTGTACTAGTAGTTTCTTCAATTTCTATATACCAACAAGGAAATCTAACATATAACTGGTATTCTTCAGTTGTTAACCAGGTTGGAAGTAAGAAATACTGATGACCCATTTATTACTGAATGCTCCTTCTGTACAGCGCTTCTGTTACACTGGTGGCATATTGCCCATAGACGCATAGACAATTCTCAATGTTAGCCACAAAAACAACTTAAAACACAGAAGAATGGAGTGACAATGAAGTCCAGAGTTTATAGAGCTGATATGTGATGATGGAATTATGATCTGAGTTTTCAATGGTGTTATTAAACAGCCAGCAATAGTTACGTTCTACAGTGTATGCTTTACCAACTTGGGCCAGTTTGATACATGATTTGCAACAAGATTGTTGCTAAAACAGAGATTAGTATCCAACCAGCCTTATGTGGTTGCACTGCAAACATGAGACATGTAAGTTACTAAGTATAAAACTTCCATTTAAGTATTTTTGGTCCAGTGTGCTGATAGATGTAAACTACCAGGTCATTTACAAAAGGCTCTCTCATAACCTAATAATATGCAACAAGGATTATTTATTACAGATCTCAAAAGAGGCAGACCCTGAGGAAAAAGAGAGGCAGAGTACAGTCGTGGGTGACTCCACATCCTTAAAATGATTTGCTGGAACAGACGTACAAACTCATGGAAGAAAAAGGAGTATTGTCTCCCCTTGTTGTTTTGATCAAAGGATGCCACAAAATTTCATTAAGACTTCAGGAAATTGTGTCCATTTATGAAAAATAATAATAAAAAACATGTCTACTTTTAATATAAGTTGTATAATCCAACTTAAATTCTTATGACTGATTAGGTTTAGAAGGATGGTGACTATATCTGCAACATATCTGCATTGTGAATCTATCTTTCACCAAGACAAAAGGAAATCCTTGCCAGAGGTTATCCTCACACAGCTCCATACTACTAGTCTTCGATTACTCCCCACAGCTATCCTTCACTTTCTCCTCCTCTTCCTCCCTTTTATTTAGCGTTCTTAGTGACTGCTTATTTCTAGCACTCAGACAGAGGGGGCTGAGCTGAACAGAGCCAAGCAGATGGATGCGAATTCAAAGTTTCCTGATTTTTAGCAGAAGTTATGGAGGGTTATCTTTGGCTGTATATCTGGGCACTGGCAGCTCTCCCCTGGTGATGAAGGATTAAGCAGCACAGCTGTCTCTTCCCAGAATGATGCAGTGCAGTGCTCCCCAACACGACAGCATCACTTAATCTTAATGTCCGCTCCTCCAGCGCAGACGCACAGGACAAAGCCAATCAGCATCACATGCCACGGGGATGGACCCTGCTGCCTGGCCCGGGAGTCTCTCACCCTCACAGGCCGATTAATCAACTTCAGACAGCCCAGTTCAATCCCAACCACAACTCCCCCTGCACTGATCTGCTCACTCTCTCTCACTCACGAATATACACACTCTCTCCAACTGTTGTGATGTATAGAGCAGGGAGGGCTACCGTGAAGGAACACTTATCAGATTGCAGTCCACATTATGCATGTTTTTGTGTTATACTGAGAGAAAAAAGGTAGTGAGCAAAGAAGGGGGGAGTGCAGAGGGAATATGGGGGTGGGTTATTGAATGCTTACACCTCATTTCTGTCGCAGGCCACCTATTTGTTGTGAGATCTATTAGCTCTGGTAAGGGCTTAAAGAATAATGACTAATGCTCATTTGGACAAATGACTCTCTGGGAGGTCCTGTGTAAGGATTTAAACCCAATATCATAAGGACAAAAGACTCTTGAAATGCAATTATAACTTTTCATTTCTGCCAAACCAAATTAAAAACAAACAGAAATTTTGGACCAACATGTTTGGACAATGATCTCAACAACCATCACCAAAGCACCAACTGAGCAAAGTGATGTATTCTTTCAGTAGAGACAGAGAAACTTGCGGAATGAAACACGTAGTGGCTCAACACCTGGAAGTGAGATTCTCTCAGTTATGTGACGTGTTGTAATGCAGATGTAGAACATTTTAACAAAGAGTTTGAAGCCTTCATGAAAGTATAGTCTATCTTAATTGCAAATTTTCCAACATCAGCAGTACAATAAAATTGCACTGTAATGATACAAGACAATATGATACACTAAATTGTATAAAGTTTGATACTGTAGATCACAGAATCCTGTTGCACAGGCTGGAAAACTGGGTTGGACTTTCTGGAGCGGTTCTTAACTGGTTCAGGTCCTATTTAGAAGGCCGGAGTAATTTTGTTACGATCGGCAGCTATGAATCTGAGCGAGTGGCCATGACTTGTGGAGTCCCCCAGGGGTCAGTCCTTGGACCTCTTCTGTTCAACTTGTATATGCTCCCTCTGGGTCAAATATTACAGAACTATAGCATTAATTATCAAAATTATGAAGATGATACACAACTTTATGTGTCTCTGTCACCAGATGACTGCAGTCCAATAGACTTATTGTGTCAGTGTCTGGAGCAAATAAACACCTGGATGAGGGAGAATTTTCTACAATTAAATGAAGACAAAACTGAGATTATTCTGTTTGGTAGCAAAGAGAAGAGGGTCAGCACTGGCAAACACCTGGAGACTCGGGCTCTTAAAATAACCGACCAAGTTCGTAACCTTGGAGTGTTGATAGACACAGACCTGACTTTCAGCAGCCACATCAAAGCTGTCACTAAGACAGCTTTTTACCAGCTCAGAAACATCAACAGAATTAAAAGTTTAGTCTCCCAGAAAGACCAAGAGAAACTCATCCATGCATTCATATCCAGTAGGCTGGATTACTGTAATGGTCTTTTAACAGGACTTCCTAAACATCTGCAGCAGAATACATCTGTGATATGTTCAGAGAATATAAACCTAGCAGAGCTCTTAGATCCAAAGACTCTGGTCAACTAGTCCAAACCAGAGTCCAGACTAAACATGGAGAAGCAGCATTTAGCTGTTATGCTGTAAACAAGTGGAACAAACTGCCAGTGGAGATTAAACTTTCACCAAATGTAGACATTTTTAAATCCAGGTTAAAAACATTTCTTTTCTTATGCGCCTATGCATGAAATCTGCATGTTAACTTTTTTTTTTAAACTTATCTTGCTTTTAATCATTTTAATGTAATGTATTATTTTATTGTGATTATGTGTTGATGCGTTTTACTATTTCTAAATATCTGTAATGCCTTTGTTTTATGTAAACTTTGAATTGTCTTGTACATGAAATGTGCTATACAAATAAACTGCCTTGCTTTGCCTAAAGAAATTTGTGTTGGACTGAAGTGCTGTTACATTAGCTACCTAAGCAAAATCAAAAGGTAGACAACACAACAATAAACCACTGTCATCTGCATGCAGAAATCATACATATATTGGGAAATACCTATTTTCTTTTGCATAACTCCATTGCTTTGATTTGTTCTGATAAAATGACTGGGATACCTTGGAAAAGGCTAGGTAAAGATTAGCAAAGTGATTAAAAGGTAACGGTTTTAAAAGTTGACATCTAGGCACATTTCAAAACATTTATAAACAAGAACAAAATGGGACACCCACAGTGTGAAAGCATAATACTTTACTAAAACAACCAACCTCCCTTCAGATTCACTCTACTAACGTCTTAGCAAGACAGCACTTCATGTAGTCTTTTTTTTTTTTTACTCCTACATAGATTCATATCAGAAAGCTGCATCAATAAACACTGCACACATTTCGCTGTCCAGAAGAAGCCAAAAAAGGGACACCCTAAAAGAATTTGCTCTGTTATATCAAATGCAATTAACCAATGCACAAACCAATTACAACACCGCCATGAAGACAGACAGAGAAATAATATTCATGACAGAATGTTTGGGAAACACATCCAAGTTTGTGTTTATGACATGCTGTAGAGCCCTGGTTATGTGCAGATATTAAATATTAGCTCCGTAAGTTAATCTCAATTGCAGTCAGTATCATTACCCGCAGGCATTTTCCTGGTTCATGAAAGGATGAGGAGCGTTTCTACTTCAAGTCAAATGGTGGGATGTATACAACATTAAAACATGCAGGACTCTCAGGTGGCCCATCTGAAAGGCTGATAAGATTTAGGAGGGCTAATTTAGAGCAATAAGCGTTGAACACCATGAAAGTACTGCAATGCCTACTAGTATACAGTATGACCTTGCATAAGAAATAAACCAATATTATAGGGTTCTTTATCAGAAGAATACTGCAATCTTTCTCTCAGCAATGTAGCAGAGAATCTAATAAATGTGTGTATATATACTCCTTTAATAAAACACATAAAAAGGAGATGTTTCATTATTGAATCTCTTTCCACTGAATTCAAAACAGGAAAATTTTCAGTAAAGACTGTTTTTTATTGCTGTACAGTTCATGGTTAAAGACAAAAGAAGTTCATCTTATTTGTTATGTTGCAACTTTTAGTCAGACATGCCATGCATCTAGGTTTGACTTCTCTATCTGTCATCTCCATTCTCTTCACAGTACAGCTTCTTAATCTAATAAGTTTTTTCAGGACATATGATATTCACTAAGTGGCAGTGGTCATTTATACACAGTTATGTTGTTTCTACCAGGGTAATTACTGTTGGCAACAGAACAGCATACCGCTCAACAGTTTATGATGGCGTCTAAGAGTGATTTAACAATGTTATCGTCCTGGATAAGGCTGGAGTGAGCTGAGCTTCTGGCAGATTCCAAACACAGCTTTTCCATGAAGACCTCACTGGTTGGGACAGAGCCAGACAGGGCAAAATGTGGTAAAATAAATCTTTTTAACAAGTGGACGCTCCTGTATTTACTCAGGCATAGACAATTTCTTTGTGCTTAGTTGTGATTTCATGAAAGTGTATTTAGAAAAGGCAGAAAAGAGAGAAGATATAGCAACAACATGATCAAGGTTGATGTGGTCTTCACCACAAAGCTTGGGTAATGGATTCAAAGTCGATATGCAGGTAATGGAATATACTAGTTCCATGTTTATTTTGAAACTTCCATTCCACATTTTCCTCAAACACATTTGATGTTTTCTCTAATTTTATGATGCATTTACAACTGGATACCAATTACTAGTTGGCTTCAACTGAGTTGGTTTCAACTGAAACCCAATAAGTGATTTGGTTTGTAGAAAGTTAAATCTGTTATTAACTTTAGTCTATAACATGAGCAGATGAAGGTAATTAGAAATCACTGCTGGATATTCTGGCAATACAATTCCCTAAACAAATATATAAATAGTGACAAATAGATAAACACCCCCATAAACACATTAGGTAGTTAAGCTTGCTTGCCTGGAAAAACATTGAGACAAGTCTCAGCTTAGACAGTTTAAAAATATCACCTTACTTGAATTTGAGTGCTCACAGAGAATATGAATCACAAATGCCAACTGTGATATAGTGCAGATAATCTAAGCTCCTTCCTAAATATTACTGCACCATTACACCATTATAGATTTCTACCTGTGGTGTGAAACCATCAATGGTCTTCTAATGATATGATGATAGAGCTAGGGCATAGTTCCATTAATTCATCATTCTATATTCTCTTCCACAGCTTCCAGAGACCCTGCTAATGCAGACATCATCTCCTGTCCCACACACATAATAAAGGCCTGTCAGATCCACAGCATTATTAATTAGCACTTCTCTGAGGTGAAATTCAATCAATTGCAGGCCCCCGGACAGCTTTTTAGCAGGTTATGCAAATCAAATGTGACCACTGTCACCACCACATTGGCCACTATGAGGCAAACTGTGCTGCACAGTCACTCCACAGACTCCTCTACTCTTCTTCCTCCTCCTCTTCTCTTGCTCCCTGTCACAGTGCTAACATATTCATTACTTTAACATCTGAGCTCTCCTAGCCCTGATAGCACAAGGGAGAGTGAGAAAGAGAAAGGGTGGGTAAGTGGGGTAGAGGGGGGTCTTAATGTTCATTTAATTAGAATTAGACATATGGCGTATGGAGCAGAGAGGGTGACAGGCCTTGCAATGACTCACCTAAGGGGAACAGAGAGGTAGCACTCAGACATCATGAGATCATAGGAGTATGATAATGGATAGAAGACGACATTTGATCTGAATGAGTTGAGAACACGCTTTGAGTTGGTATGAATTTTTGCATACTAACTGGCTGCAAGTGAATTTAATATTAATACTGAGTCATGACACATTACATTAAGAGTCTAGCATTCAGGTAGCTGGTTTTCAGTTATACTCTTAATTTGTTCAGGAATCCATTTCTGCCTTTAACTCTGTCTCTGCAAACATGTTCAACATGATATAATGATGAAGTTGAAAAGATTAAAAAGCTAAATGGGGAAAAGGGGCTTTAGCTTTAGCTACTGTGCAATCATAAATCACTGCAAGGGCAGACTCGCAAAGATGTGAAGATGAGGAAAGCTAATGGCTCCAGAATCTCTCCTTAAAACCTTTGCATTTCTCATTTCATCATGAAAAGGACTGTCTGTGGCAGAGGAAACGGCGTCCGAAGCTAATTGATCTGCACCTTTAATGTGTGTGAAACAAGGCAGTACCGAGCAACATTGCAAAACTGTCATCTCAGCCCTTTTCCCTCTAATGCAGCCATAAATCCTGCAGCCGTCGCCCCCTCAGTCAGATGTTTTCATTACTAGCATATCAGTTTTATTGAAATTACTGACATCTGCATGTTTCAATAACTGTAGGTCCTCCAAAGCTGTTGTAGCAATTTTAAAGGGGGAGCCCTGCTCTGCATTCTGGATCAATTTTCTGCTCTCAAGGGACAGGAGAGGGAATGTCGTATCGGAAAAGGTACGGAGGCCCTGATAGATTGTGTGGTTACTCCGTGACGGAGACAAACAGTTTAATCCGGTGTAAATCGGCAGGCGCAGTGTGAGATTGTTTTATACAGAGATGTAAATTGTATTGTCAAAATCAGTCATCTTCCAGGTATGGGGCTTAACAGGAGCCATTTTAGAATAGGAAAGACAAACGCTTATCTCGCTCTGCAAACCCTGGAGGGAGGCACAGAGCCACCTGGAGCTAACTCTCTTATTGTGCGGACATGACACCGTCAAATGAGAGGAAGCAAAAATACCTGCTGAATAAGGTGTTTGGGATTTATCAAAGCTGAAAACTATGACACAAATTTGTACATGTTGCTGGCTGCAGTGTAGGTTCTTATCATTTCGCTGTAATGGGATCCCGGTGCAGCACAAAACAAACAACACCACAACCTAATATAATAGACAGTATGAGACTAGAGGGTTACAGAGCCACAGAAATGCATGTGTTCTTCCCATTTGAATTATCTATGGTCTATCTATGCATAATGCATACTGGGATGGGTCCCATTATTATGGCGTAACCAGGCAAATGAAATATCCCCGGAGTTTTCCTGGAGACACGGTCCACTAAATCAATGCAGCACTTTGATAAAGCTGTGTGTCTAGATAATAAGTCAGCAATAACTACTTGCAATCATTTCATTAGGTACAGTATGGATGATACAGTTAGGGAAATGAGAAAAAGAGGGTTGAGTCTCTAATGTGGAAGTGCTGGCTCTGTGCCTGTGTGTGTGTGTGTGTGTGTGTGTGTGTGTGTGTGTGTGTGTGTGTGTGTGTGTGTGTGTGTGTGTGTGTGTGTGTGTGTGTGTGTGTGTGTGTGTGTGTGTATTGGTATGCAAGATGGCGGATACATGGACTCTGAGTGCACCAGGACATACCACTATGAGTTTGGGTGTGTATGTGCTCTATGACACACAAACATGTGTGCTATGTATGTGTGTTTGGTGTGACTGGGACCAGACTGATGAGGCTTTAGTATATCTGTCAGGCACAGTTTGGGGATTGGAGGTGTAGGCGTTCGGGAGCCAGTGGCCATACATCTCTATTACACTAGATGGTCACCACAGTGGCCAGCTGTTTATTCTCATTAGCCCACACGCTGGGCGCCCAAACCAAGTCTCTACACTCACACCAGAAAGCCAAATCCATTGTGTTCCAGTTCAAACTGGTCCAAAACAGATGTCAGAGTTGAAGAATGCTGCATCTTTTATTGTTAAGTCAATCTGTATTTTCACAATATATTAGCAAAAACGTGCACTGCAAAGGCACAAAGAGCAGAAAGGGAAGGTATTATCGGCTAAAATCAATATTGGCAATCAATTCTACTTTACAGCCACTCAATAATTCTCCTCATATTTCACTGTACCGACTAGTGAAGAATGGCAGCTTTTGGAAATAATATCTGTCTTCTACATAACAATAGTTGTCTGTTATGCTCTAAAAATGCAGCCTTGTGACAGTGAGGCAGAAGTATTAGCAGGCTCTCTTGGTGTGGGATATGAGAGAAAAGGCTGCTTTTTCATAGCGCCGCACAGACAAGGCTGCAGTGAGAAAAGCTAATGGTTATGATTAATGACAAAGGGCCAGAGGAGAGCCGGGACACAGACGCTACATATATCATCCTCTCCCATCAGTCTGTGCACCTCCCAGGACCCACTCGGCAGAAGGGAATGGAAGGGGGGAGAAGGAGGAGGAGGTGAAAGAGAGAGACAGAAAAAGGGAGAAGGAGAAGGGAGAGAGTTATCTACTCCCAGCCCTTTACACACAGGAATTGCTTCTCTCTTCTTGGGGGAAAGTGAAGGAAAAAAACAAGTGACAAAGAGGTGATAAGGTGAACAAGAAAATGGCGTGTAAAATAACTAGGAGATATTCTGTGAGAGAGGAATAGAGAGGGGGAAAGGAAGCGAGCAGTCCGTGATCTTTCCAGATTTCAAGCAACTTGACTCTTCACATGCCGAAGCCACATTTCCAAGGTCTTATCTGCCATATGGTCTGCCCTGTTTAGATGATTTATTAGGTGAGGAAAAGCACACTGATAAATTTTACTGTGTTCCTCTGCATAGGCAACCCACAATGTCAATAACAAAACTCAGGCGTCTTTAATGAAAACTTTTAGTTCCTAAAGGGGTAACCATCTATTTATGAGTCTCTATAATATAACATTGGCAAAAAAACAAAAAAAAAATATCTGCGCTTTTCACGCACTCTACAATAAAGGCCTGAATTGGAACAGGAGGGGAGAGAACAGATCATATCCATATGTCAGCAGCTCCCCAGCAACCTGCATTTAACATGGCGCGGGTGTATTTCTGCTTAATTGAAGCATTCAGCTGTTTACAGCTCACACAAAAACAGCAAGGGTTTATTTATGGCCAATTATAGAGTAGTGTTTTGAGTGAAGGAGGCCCATTATGGATTCCAGCCCTTTTGATTCTAATTAGTCACTGTGTTCAGGTTTTTGGTTTACATGGCTGATTTACTAGGGGATAAGCGGTGGGGGTGAGAATTAATTTCCTATTAAACAGCATATGCCCATTGCTAAATCAGACAAAAGCTTGCTGAGAAACAAGATGTGAAAACAATAACTGGATAAACAAATGCTGCAGCAATTACATCATAACTCCTCTTGAGCATAAGAGAAGTTATTAGCAGAAATTAAAAAATAGAAAGAAAAAAGTAAATGAACGTGAAAAAAGTGGGGACTTTTTTTGTTTGTTGTCACTGATCTGGTACACTTTTTAGGAATATAAAGCAAAATTACAGTGGCTTTATGTTTTTTTAAGTAACATTTTGACTGCAATAATACATTTTACTGACTTATTTAACTTTGAGTCACAAGATTTTGCTGTTGTAACGTGACTTCATCAATGAACTGAAATAAATTTTTTTAAAAAAGAGTTGATCCAGTTGCAAGCTTGTGACTTGCTTGCTGCTTTCTTTTAACTCTGCTTGCCTTGTAAACTGATGACATGTGTAAGCTATTCATTACATGAAAACGGTTTGCCAAACAAGTGCCAACAGCTTCCCAACAATGAACTGTTAATTAGCAACTAAATGGGAGTCCAGTGCACATTCAAGGTTTCATTTGCAAACCAAAGCTGGCCCTTTGAAGTACAAATATCTGACATTTAACAAGGAAGAGTCACAAAGTTCACAGAGGACAAAGGGACTCACTCACAGAATAGATGTAAATATGTTACTTAAATTCTCAGACAGCCAGCCGTTTTCGTGGTAAAACAAAAACACACAACAAGGAAATAAAATACGATGGCACAGAACAAATGAGCTTTAATGCTGTTCTCCTGTTTTATGATCAATGGATAACCAGTGCTGTTCTACTTTGTTCCTCTCTTAAAGCCTTTTGACTTATTTATGGTGACTGTGTAGCAATTAATATTGCACAAGCTGCATTGTCATTTTTCAAGCCATTTCCCAGGAAATGTTCTACACCCCGTAATGGCCCCTCTAACGCTGTAGCTGTCATGTCCTGGACAGCTGCATTTTTACAAGACAAACTCCGCCACGTCACACTCATCTCTCTGTGGACTGACTTCCTGCTCATTGCCACACAATAAACACACACAGAGCCACACAGAGGCCATGGCCAGCAGCTGTTAATAGCTGCATGGAAAACTTTGATTAATATGTCCCCCCTTGTGGCAGGGCTGCTGAGCGAGTGTCACCTTCCGAACAATGTCCCACGAAACCTTTTCTTTTAGGGACCTCACATTGCCAGGTGGAGATGATAAATCTTCTAGGAGGATCCCCCAAAAACCTCATCAAGCTAATTACAGTGTAGTCATGCAGCTCTGATGTATGCCTACATCTGCGTCTGTGTTCACACATGTTTAGCTGGAGGTTTGGATTAAAGCCAGGTGAGCAGTGTCGGAGCACTGAAAGTTATGAAAAGAAATTGAGACCTCAGGTTTCAAATTAAACAGCCCTCAAGCACAATTCAAATCACCTCCCTCATGTTCATTCTCAGGCTCAACGTGATTATACAAACCACAAGCTTTGGTCAGACTCAGCAGGCCATACTTGGTCCATCTCAGGGGAGTGAGATTGGCTGTGATACATAACAAACGCAGGCGTGAAGGGTGTGAAAACAAACTTGGCTTGAACACCTGGATGTAAACAGTACTGTTCCATTGAGATTTTTTTTCCATGCTGTTGTCATTAAATTGGGGAGGAAAGGTGACAAAAAACCCTGACTAACAACATCATGTACTGTTTCACAACTGCAAAATGCTGACAACAAATGTGACAGCATCATTAAGTCAAAGCACAGCTTGTGCATACAATGTCACCGTTTAGTGAGAATGGGGGGAAAAAAACATGTTTACACACATCGTCAGTCTGCTTCGCATTAAATCAGCCAAATAAAAACATCAAGTGATGAACTTAGATTGAGATAAACAATAAAACCTTTTGGTTTTTGTTCAACTGGCACAGATAAATACAGAGGGATGTGAAAATTGGTTCAATCGATACTTTTTGTGTAAAGTCTCATATTTTAATTCTGAAACTTAGTGGCTATACACTAAAAAAAAAAGGATGAGAGACAGCGTGCTGATAATGTGTTATCAATAATAACATGTTTGCCTCCATCTGTGCCTGCAGACTGAGCCAATAATAACAGAAAGACATGTGTACGAGAGAAATATGAGCATATTTGTGTCATCCCACACCTTGATGTGTACACTGCCGCATGGCACAGCTTCTCTGTCAGCTGTTGTCTTCTGTTTCCACACACTCCACACTGGTTGCAGCACCTGTCTTTGCCACTCCTCTGTAGAAGGATAGAGGATGGAGAAGGTGTGTGTCACCTGGGGTCCTCTGACTGCGAGAGGCTGTCATGCCCATCACTGCCCCAGCAGGCCCGCCAATCACATGCAGACGGGCCCACGCACAGAAAACAAGCAACCAAGACAACAATCGGCAACAATCCTTAAACACACTTGTCACTCTCCTTTGAGAGATTTTCATTTCAGCTACTTAAGCGGCACATGAAAACTCGGCAGACAATCTCTAAACACAACTCTGGTGTTCTCCCTCCTCAGAGAGATTACAGATTTTGAGCCATTTAGCAGAGAATGAGCGGCGTCTGCAGACTGAGGGGACTGGTGCAGCGCATGATGGCGTGTTGCAGCCTGACTGGGTTCAGCTCGGTGTGCCATGTCATTTTTTGGGCACGCTGTTGCTCAACATCAAGAGAAATCGATGGCGTCTCCACAGGGGCAGGGAGGCCTGAGGAATAGAGGAGCTTCTCAGGTCTGTTTGAACTCATTTTCTTTTCTGGGCGGTTGCCCCCTCGCTCAGCCCCCTAAGGCATCTCCCTCACAGCAGGCCCTGACAGCTTGACACATTGACAGCTGCTGCTGAATGACAACTGATTTGTACAAATTTCAAGCCTTATAAATCTACCTGTCACAACAAGAGCATAAAAGAGCTTGGACCCAGCAGGTAATTCGGAAGTAGTGGGGGAAAAACAAAAAAAAAAAAAAAGACCTGCTTTCTCCTCCTCTTCTTCCTCACTGCTGACAGCCCAGTCTGAGAGGGAGAAAAAAAAACATAGGAGACAGAAAGTAAAGAAAATATCCCTCTTGTTTTTTTATTTCCCCAGCCAGTATACAATCATATTCTCCTCAGGTCCACTTTAAGTCAAAACTGGTGAAACAATTTTCTTGCTGTCAGATGATCAGTTGTCTCATTTAAAGATTATAAAGAATCTGAAAATAAAAAGAGGGCAATTTCGTTTTACACCAACATTAAAGGCAGCCACCTGCTACTCACAGGATTATCACACCAGCCTGTTTTTCAAAGCTCTCACTGGGTAAATGAGCAGGCTCTTTTTACGGTATTTAAACACTAGCCAGTGCTGCACTGCTGTTATGCTCCTCCCATCCCACCCCCGCTTTTCCTCTCTTGGTAATGGTAGACCTGCCGGGCAAGGCCTATAGCTGCAATAAATCCTCCACAGGAGTATATCTCAGAGCTAGATATAAACTATGAGAGACGGGGGCAGGAGAAAATCAATAGCAGTGACAAACAGAGAAAATGGTTTATAATTCTAAATGAGTTGTCTTTCTTACTATAAAAGGATAATCATTTGTCTGTCAGAGCAAATAAGAGCAATTGATCGGCTATATACAAACACAACTTTGATGACAATCAAGAAAATTTACCTGTTTTGCTCTTAATCATTCTGTTTAATAAAAAAAGAATGCCATGCGTCTAATATATGGCTCCCATGTTTTCTGTAAAATTACTATTAAAAACATGTTAATCAGAAACTAAAGTAACCGTGTTTTCCTTCACTGTAAGGAACAATGAGATGATAACATAGAAGATATCCAGTCTTTCAGTTACAACTCATCCACTCTGGGCTTAGCGTGCTCCCACTAATAACCATATTGGACCAGTGACACTTCTTGTACTTATTTACCGCTTGTGGAGATGTGCATCCTCGAGGCGATGACTGACACCACCTGCAGAGAAGGTTGTTAATGTGAAACATCACTGTATGCAAGCAGTCTGAAAATAATATGAATTTCGTAACCGTTAAACTAACACTGATTGCTCATAAAGTCAGTACAGAAAAGCGCTGAGTAGATGCACATTGTGGTTGGCAACCTGGATCATGGATAGCACTCAACGTGGGTGTACAAACTCAGATTCAGTCAAAAAACTAGCAACTCCACATTTCCTTAAGTTCCATTTGGATACTCTTTCGATTGGCCTATAGTAGAACTACCCACTAAAACTCTCCCATTTGCAAGTAGGCAAAACACTCTAATCCTCTATTTGTGTGTATTCATCCCTGTCCTAAATGTGCCCTTCCGCACTCTAACCCTCAAAGACCCTTCGCTACATGCAGCCAGCGACCCTGCTGTTTGATTAAGACCTAGCCCACTGCTTTATCCCTGGACAGGACCCCGGCTGGGCCAAAAAGCACAAGTTAAGAAGGATTATGATTGCCATTCCCATCAAGGCAGTCAAACTGTCACATAAGATCAAAGCACTTCCAAGCTACCCTCAGTCATTTGAGGCAGGTGCCCTCTTACATTCTAATGCTGGAACAAGTGTACAGCCTCAGCTGTTGATAAAAGTACTACAGGACTGCCTTCTGACTATAATCAGAGTCACTGCCCTTTTTCATTTGAGGATTTGTCTCAAGTAAGCCATGCTGAGAAGTGTAATGTGTAAAAGTACAAAGGATTGTCATTTATCCCTCATTAAATGTTTGTACATTCATCACCAGTGCATACAATCTGTGTGGCTTCAGCTGGTTTATTTTTGTTATCAAGTATGTCATTCTACATCTATAAAACAGATCACTCTAAATATATTACTATCTACTGTTACCTGGATGAAGTGTTTAATACAGTCAGTTCATTTTATTTCATTTCATTTCATTACAGGAAGAAGCCAGAGTTTATGCAGACTATTTCATTCTTTATTTAGTTATTTACTTTTTAACGACTTCCATGAATTTCATGTTACCACTGCACCTTGTTTATGTTTCCAGGATTACAAAATAACTACCAAGCTGAATTAAATGAAACATGGTGGGAAAATGGACCACAAAGAAAGAAAGAAGTCTTCAATTTTGTCAGCACTATAGTGTGGCTATTGGTTGTTTTGTGTCTGTAGCCTGATTTTTACATACAAGATATTGTTAATTTCACGTGATCAATCTCAGTTCAAAACACTCTTTGACAACAGTTTTGACTATCTTAAATTTATAACCTTAACTGAAGTTTAAAATGTTGTCTACAAGCCTCAATTTTTACCAAAATGATTTTCACACCAAGCTGAAAATGAATTTTAAAACCAGCTTCTTTGTTTTGTTTTTTTTTGTTTTTTTTTAAAGCAGAGCCCATTACAGCCTATTAAAACTGGCGAAAAAGCTGCCAAACATGAAGCGAGATTATATTTAATTGGAAACCAAACTTGGCCCAACTTTCTGAGGTCCAAAATCATCACTTACCATATAAATGGAGAGGTTTTGGTCAATATTTATTCTTCAAGGGAACCTCTTTGATTTATTCTTACAGGTAATTACAAATAAATCAACCAACTGAACATAATTCACTTAAAAATACAATGGAAAACTTGTAAAATAACGTGTTTGGCTGCTGCTTTTTACCCTAAAACAATACAGCAACACAGAAATAGTCAGATGTTTTCAATGAGTTGTTGACAAGAGTCCTGTTATGTCTTGATAATTTGGGAACACTAGAATGACAAGCATCTGTGCTGTAAATAAGTGAACGCAGACTCTGGTATGACACTGCTCCAGCAGCAAGACAGTCTAAACTCCCAAAGAACACAGACACAAATTCACATCCTTAACCACCACCACAAAGAAAAGGAAAAAAAAATCTTTACATAAAACTAAGCAAGGAGGAGCAAGAGAGAGGAAACAAACATATTAAGAGCAGGGTTAGATCAAGACTGATGAAAAATATACAACCAGAGAGATTGAAAGAGAGGAGGGGCCTGCCCAATAGTCACACAATCATTAAAGGCACTGAATGGTTCGTATTATGGCATCTGAAGCCCAGCTGGCCTTGGATCCAGCAGGTCGGCTGCAGTTCAGCTGAGGGTCTTGTGATCTGGGGTGTGGGGCGAGAGTAGGGGAGGGATTTGGCTTAAACAGAAGGACCAGGGACTGAGGGGCTTGGTCGGGCAAAGGGATGACGGATGGGCCTAAGGGTGAATGCCAAAACCATAAATCCAACCTCAGCCTGACCCCGAGTTCCAATAAAGTTTATTTACATTTTCACATTGCATCCACCTCTAAAACGTCTATGTTTAGACATTTCAAAGCAGCATGACGCACCCATCTATCTTGATACCAAGCTCTCACCAAGGACAGGAAGCTGGGACCAGTTTATCCCACCCTGACCTGACAAACTGTCTTCTCATATCCTCTCCTGTTTAGGGACTGTTCAAAGGATATTTTATTAATTGTGGGTTTTAAAAAAGGAGTTTCTATTTATATTACTGAGCCGCCGCCTTTGCAGCCCGCCTGCTGAGCTGAGAGTATGCTTCGAGGCATTTAGGACTTTTAACTTTATTCATATTGTGTTTGATATTTTTCCCACATGGTATTCCCAGACTCATTTACAAATGTTTATTTGCATTGATTTAATCCTTTATTTAAAGATTAAATTAAATTAACTGGCAGACATTGGCAGTAAAGCTCCTAACCACAGCATCCCATTTCCTACGGCAGAGCGTCATGGGGATCGTGTCTATTTACACTTCCATTCCTTTAATGATTTTCATTCAGAAATCAGTGTAGTGTTTACTCTCATCGTCCTGCCTCAAATTATTTCTGGCAACTACTAACACAAAACTTCTCAACAGTAATTAGCAGTAGCAACAATTCTCTGTTTTACTGCCAAAACACAAAACATGCACACACAACGCATACACAAAAAAAAAAATTGGGTGCCAAAAGAGCTCAAACGTCCTTTTATTCTCTTTGTGAAAAAACAAATATATTTTTAAAAAAAAACTAAAGGAAACATCCTGCCGTTTTACTTTCCTGCAGCCGTGCACTGTTCTTTTTGATGTGGGCGCCTGTTGAGAAACCTTGTTTGGACAGCCATGGGGTGGAGCTGCCAGGCTTATAAGTCTGCCACAGAACACAGGCACACACAGGGCAGCCCACAGGGGTCCTCTCATCAGCAGAGGGAGGGGATTCTACCACCTTAGCGGGTGAGAAAGGCACAGTATTATTACACCGCATCAAGGAAACTCCAGCTGACAATAAATCCCTGAGTGCTTTACAGTGCAGACAGTGAGCATGGAAGAGTGCCACTGAGCAGGAGAGAAGGAGGGAGAGGGGAGACAAGGAGATGAAGGGAGGGAAGGGGGGATGAGGACCATCCCTCAAAAGGCCATAAAGCCTTCAGGCTGTCATTCAAGGAAAGAGCAATAGCTACAGAAAGTGTTTGGAAATTCCTTTTTTTTTTTTTTTTTTTTTTTTTTTTTGTTACAGAAAAAACTGCCACATAGCTTATCTGTAAAGATTTTTACTTCCTTTTAAGTTTAATAAATGTCTGATTTTGCAGTAACAAAAATATGCTCCAAATATTCATTTGTTTCTCACAAGCTTCACTGAACACTTTCTGTCTCGCAAATCTAAGTCAACATGTGCACCAGCATTTTTTCAAAACAATAATTTCAAGAAGATACAATGGAAAACAATATGCAGAGCTGTTGGCTACAGGCAAAACCATTACTCTAAGAGTGTTCTGTCAAAAAAAATCTGCCACGAGCTAAAAGAAAAATGCACATATAAAATAATCACTGATGATACTGGGCTAGTTTTGTGGTGGAGACAGCGCTGTATGGCCTTGTGTGAGAAAACAGGGAACATGCCTAAGTTATTACTGCAGGAAGGCAATCTGTCAAAGCCAGGCTGCTCTGGCATAGCCAATACCACTGGTGAGATCAGAGAGTCAGATTCTGCTTGCAATTACTGCTAAAGGACCTTGGATGCAGGCAGCCTGCTATCAATTATTTCCCTGGCCCTAGACACTTGGAGCTGTCAAAGCCCTACTGTCTTCTGTTTTGTAACAGTGGGCCCTCGGAGGAAGCTTATTCTCTCTCCGTCAGCAAGGGAAGATAGTTTGTGTCATTAAGTGGCGCTATTATGGATTCACACACACTTCAGAGTCCGTTTTTCTCCTGCTTTCCTTGCTCTTTCCAATCTGTTATTGTACTACACCCCGGCATCTCTGCTTGTATCTGTTTCTCACTCACCCCATGGTGAGTGGATTAAAACTAAAAAGAGAAGGCAGACCCCGAAGTGTTCTAGCTGACAGCTCTGACCTGTGTATTTATGGTGAGGCTCTCAGCTCTGATATTCACCCTGGGTACTTTATGCGCACTGCATACCACCTCTAAAAGGGTACAGAGATCCCATGAGTCTAGCTCAATGTAAACTGCTACTCCAACCAAACTGTTGCAAAAAATGGCAACAACTAAAATGTGGCTTATTTCACATAGTTTTACTAACTGAAATATGTTTATTTGCTTAGTTTCTGTTTTCTGTTACCCCTAAATTAGAATGATGAGGCAATTTAGCAAAACCCTAATGTGATATAATGAAATTTACATATGCTTCATTGTGCCACTTATCCGACTGCATTTGGCTGCACATCTCTCCTTCCTCGTGGAATAAAGGATAGACAAGGATAGATTAATCATTTTTCCATAGCATGACATTACTTTGGCCCACTCTGCCCTGAGCTGTCCCCCAGGGCAAGCCCCTGGATCATCCAGGATGGGGGTTTTGGCACCAAATGACAGATCCCCCCCCCGCAGCCCCTGCCAAGTTCCAAGACCTTATCGCTGAAAATTACATTCTTATGGTAAGCAAATGTGCTTTCAAGCAATAGCATAGCTGCCAGTTGCATGAAACTGTCTGGAAAGAGGGGAAAGGTCATTTGCTGTGTGGATCTGAGGGAGCAAAATGTGCCACAGACAGTGTGTGTGTGTGTCGGTGTGTAGGTGTACACATATGCACCTAGCCGGGATAACTGGGGTTCAAGGGATGATAGCAATGTTATTGGAATCTAAGCTTCTCAAGGTCAGCTGCCATCATCACTAAAGGTATTATCTCTTAATGCAGATGTACTGCAACTTTTTCCTTGAAAGTAAAAGTGGCCAAAAGATTTTCTTCTCCTGGATGAATTTTGACTGAACACTAATATTTACTATCAGCCTGAAAAAGTACAGAAACAGATCCCACTCCACTTAACTCAAGTCTCCAGGCTTTCCTACATTCAAGAGCAACTTTACGTATTAACGCTCAGAAGTAAAATAAGCTGAATCAAGTCTTTCTTGAATATATCCAAACCAATCTTTTGTCAGGTGTATTATCCGCTCTGAATAAGATGCCAAAAACCTTAACAATACCAACAATTGTTGACAAACTATGAGAGGATTGGCAGCCAAATGCAGATAGCTTATTTAAATGATCCTGAACAGGTGAGAGGATTTAATATCACCTCATTGATTGATAACAGATATTTGTTTTCGCAGTAAAATTAAACCTCTGCCTAAAACCCCACTGATTTCCTTTATCTCCCTATTCTTTAGTAGGTTTAGTCATGCATGGAGAAGGTGCTCAGAACTTTCCAAATACACTTAGAGGGATTGGGGAGGAACTTGCTCTGTCAGAGCCTTTTGTGAAGGGTTTACAGCTTAAACCCATTGCCCTATACACCGATGACCCCTTTTCCCCTCTAACTCAAGAGTTTCTCCTAACATCAAACTCTGGATTATCTTTTGATTTCCTTTTAGGTGAAAAGAGTTCTTAAATCCACAGCTGTTGGGACTGACAGACTAAAGGGGAGGAGGAGAGACTGTGAAGTCACCATATTTATCATGACTGGGTTACCTCTCCTGTCAGAACCTTTTTTCTTCCACATGCTAATTGGCAATATCTTCCACACTCTTTCAAACTTACATGTTTCCCCATCCACTCGGCAACGTGGGCTTTCTTAAATCTCCCTTTTTGACCTCTCTCTTCCCTCTCCCCCTTCCTTTCCCTTGCTAACCCTCCTACAAAAACCCTCTCTCTGGCTCGAGGCTGGCCCTCTCCTGGGGGAAGCAAGGTCTGTCAAATCAAGTCAAAAGCCTATTAGCATGCTAATCCACAATAACAGCTCAAGATATCATGAGCTATATTTGTCACTTCCCTTAGGTCCAATCACACATAAAGTGTTCTTTAAGACCAAATGAACCGATTTGCTTTAATGTTCTGTAAATAAACATGGTGTCATCAAACACACAACAAATTAAAAAAGATTAAAAAAGAGAAATGTATTTAAAAGTGTATACTCTTCAAAAGCTCCGAAAAATAAATTAGCGATACGTTGCATGTATCGTTTAAAAGGGCAGATGCTGCAAAGTTGGTGGCAGTTATGGCAGGCCTCCAGACAGCGAGAGGGGTCAAATAGAGGCAAAAGGAGACATCATAATTCTTATGCAGAAGCAGAGCTCAGAGTGGCTCTTTATTGACAGCACCAGTCTTGCATCTATGCTGAAGGCCATAACTACATCCACATCTGTAGCTCCATAAAAGCTAAAAAAGCTTGCATTACTGCCATCAGGATCTGTGGAAAAAGGCAGCTGTACAGAGAAGTTTTTAAAGGGATGGTTGCTTTCAGGAGAAACGCATAATGTACAAAGCAAGCCAAAATGCATTCTGGCCTAGATAAGTTGTAAATTGTTCAGTTCACATTTAAAGACCTTGACGTGACAATAAAAAACGCCTAAGTTACTCCTAATACACTGACTGATTTATGAGTACAATTTAAGTCAATCATAGGATTTTGATGATTGCATGAATACTCCCCCCCTTCAAACCCTAATATTTTGTGCATCACAATTCATCATCTATTTTTTTAAACACTGACACAGATATGATGAGAAATATTATGCAATGTGTCTGGCATTGGCATTAACTTTTAAAAAAACTTCTCCTGTTTCTTTGCGAGTGCCAAGTATGGCTTGCACATAGGGAGATCAGAGAACATGGCCGCTGTGGTTCGCCTGCTACCATCAATCAGACCCCAAATGGCTTCCCTGACACCACTGCTACTCATTTTCCAGTGTGCCTTATACAACCACCATCTTGAAAAGAGAAGCAGGGGAAAATGTAGAGGAGGAAGGGTGCTAGACGTCAACTAGAATCACTGCCAAACGCCGAACAATAGGCTTCCAAACACATCATCTGGAGTGGTGCAGCTGTAGAAGTAGTCCAGGTACACACCAGCAGCAAGTGAGTGAGTTCACTTGTCAATACTGTATGTTTGAAATTTTTGACACACGCTCACCCCTACCTTACCCCTCCCTCGTTAATGCCATCCTCTCTCGTCACACTCCTCTCCATATCTTTACTCGTCTCTCATTTCTCCCCCCTCAGCCCCTCTTCTCCCTTACGTGTGCAGAGGCCAGAGTCAAATTTACAACAACTGTCAAAGTCAGGGATGACAGATAAATTAATCTTCTCTTCATGAGTTTACATCCCAGGCATCTGGGCTGCTGATCTGGCCCCTAACAAGCGCGGGGTCTCAGCGAGCTGTCTTTTAAAGCTGATGTTTTCATGGCCAGAGATGAATTACCCTGTCACGAGAATCTATTTATACAGCAGTTAGAAGGTGGGGCTCTGGATGCAGGACAGCGTGATTTCATGGGTTAAGGTCCCCTTGAAGCATCTGTTAAAACTGCTTTTGTCAGACACACGTCAGCACTAGGTCCCTTTTTAGAGTAGTTTTTATTATAGTTTTTCCTAATACATGCAAACTTATAGTTTTTAAATCAAATTTTATCAGGTAGCTGCAGTTTCTGGTTAACTTGGCTTAAACATTCATCACAACACAGATCCAAAGGTAAACTTTTCTTTGATAGTGGCACCATTAGTAAAATTACATTACTGTAGAGTATAAAACCATAGAGAGCAAATGTTAATTCATATTCATTATCCTAAAGTCAGGGAAGAGATGGAGAATTAGCTCCGTAGATCATGATGCCATTATCTTAGTCAAGCAAATCTAGTGGCTGTAAAAATCTCCCACAGGTCCCAAAGGCAGTAAACGAGACCTAACTGACAGATATATTTTGACAAGGCATCACAATTTCTTTCTTTTTTTTTTTTTTTTTTTTTACCGTGACTGCTTATATTTCTGTGGCCCTCTTTTATTTAACGCATTACTGGTCAAGGAAAGGGCATGTTCTGCTTTATCTTAAGTCTAAACACCAAAAATGTACATTTAATCTTCTTTAGTGTCATGCAAAATGCTAAGTTCTTAGCATTAGCTTTAGCAAAAATGAGAAGTGCAAAAATCTTTAATAACTCTATGAATAAGTAATTCTCAAAGAGAGAAAATTAAGTATGTGTGGATGAAAAGCCCAAAATAATCAGTCTAAGTAAAATTAAATTGAGGACAAGATTATTCTAACATTTCTATTTTTTTTATTGCAAACATTTGGAGACCATAGGATAACAGTGTTTTTTTTTATTTTGTAGTTTGGTTTAACAACAAAATACCTGCAATGCTGCTACTGCTTTGCTTATTTCAAGTATCCATGTTATAGTCACCGTTATTTTCAAGTAATCCACTTTGCTAATCAGTATCAGATCACAGAATTGAGAGCCCATTTATTTCTATCCAAGCTAAAGTGAATGATTTAGCTTAAATGATAGGTGTAAGCTAAAATGATAACACAATGTTTAAAATTGACTACAAGCTTTTTCTGATGACAAAAGAGCACATACAATTCACAATACAAGAAATCATACAGTTTAAATTAGTTCACAATTAGCTAAAGTTTTATTCATACTGTGCCTAATAGTCTTAGAATGGAAGCTTAGTCACTAAGATGACTAACAGCGCTGTTTAGGAGGACAATGCAGCATTGCATACCAACATGAAAACATCATCCCGATGATGAAGTGCTGTGAAGGAAGCCAAGTTGGTCTGTGTGAGCTGTTATATACAGTTGCCAGTTTCCTCTGGCATATCTGGGACTTGATATTTTTGGGGTCCTCTTGTTGCTGACATCATTCCAGACCATGCACTGTATGCAGAAACTTAAGATCTTTCTATTGTAGTTGTATATTAAAACCGTGTTATGTGACAAACATTCTATGAGAGATTAAATTTCTTTGTCGGGCCATAAGAGATAATAAAACATGTTAATATATCATGAATAACAATGAATTAGCATTTATATCATGAGTTGTGTGGGATTTTTGTTTTAATATTGCATGATGATTTTGAGTCACTGTGCTGCTTTGGGCTTGGACATTTTGTCATCATTGTGAAAAAAATGAAGTCCCGGGATTATCATGTACCTTACAGGACTCGGCAAACCAAAGCTAAGTAGAGGTAGCCAAATCGAATATTGCATCAAAGTAGGCCTAAAATAAAATGACTAAAAAGTAAATAAATAAAAATTTGCCAATAAGAATATCCAAGTTGCCTTTTCCTCATTAAATCCAAAGGCGTTGTGCACGCACACACAAAACGAAACTAAACACAGGATCTAACAGGAAGTGCTCATTCCCAAAAGGCTTTGTGCTATGCGTTATTAGAGGATGGCTCAATTTTGTGACCTCAGATTTTAAACGAGAGGCGATGTGTTGCAAAATTAATTTAAAGTTTGTTTTCACCAAATATGGAAAAACTTATTTATTTTTGCACCTCAAACAGAGGAATGTCACGGAGTGTGGTCAGCCGAGTCAACATATAATTCTTACAGTTGTAGGGATAAGCAATAAATCGATTTCATCGATTAATAAAAGGCCTTTACTACTATTTTTTTTTTTTTTTATGAAAAACAGGATTGTTTTTCCCCTTTTATACGCACCAAAAACGCTCTCCTTGGGCTTCCATAGTTAGCAGCGGGCTGTCATCATCAGAAATTTAATTTAGTTTTTTTGTTGTTGTTGTTGTTTTATGGCCATGTCACCCAGCCTTACAATGTACTCATTGTTTTTGTCATTGTCGTACCAAAGTTAGCCATTAGGAGATTGACCGACAACATATGCATTTTTTGTAAATAATTTCTTCTAAGTACTGTGATTTACATTTACTGCATTTGAGAGATCAACTATAACTGATCCTCTACAGCAGGTTTGGCAATAAATGACGACGGACTCTCTGCTGTAACAAATACAAGAAGCTTCCAATTTTAGGAAAAACAGAATGGAATGACTACAGGAATCAAGCTGCAAAGAGTGACAATCCACTCTGCATGTGTTGGCACCCCCCGCTGTGATGCTGTGGCACAAGAGCAAGCGATCATGGAGTTACAAATACAGAACTCGTTCCAGAAAGTGCTGATGACTTTCCTGTTGCAGTCTCTCTGCCTCTACAGCTAACACATTCATCTTAAAATGGATTGCTCTGTCACCTGGACTAACACTTTACTGAGAGCAGCCATCAATACTTTTTGTCAAAAACTCCAGGCTGTGCCAGACATGTCATCAATCACCATTTACATAAAACAAAGAGCTTTCCATGACTGGCAGTCAGAGGTAGCACTGCTCTGACTTTACTGAAGATAAAAACGATCTGTTTCATACGTCCAAAGAGATACTGACTGCACCACTGGCCAACATGTGTTGTCAATATCAAACTGATGGCTGCTGGCTTGCAAATAGCGAGCAATAAATCAATGAACCATAGCTTTCTTATCTCTAAAAGATTTCCACCATTAAGATCTGATATAAAATATGAATATACTGGTTTCTTTGTTTAAAGGACTCCAGAGCTCTCACATGATTATATCCTCCACAGGAAAATACACACACTAGAGAATTGCCACATTAAAAACCATCAAGACAAAGGGTTAAAGACAAAATAACATGTTAAATGTTACACCAGCATCTGTGGCACATCAATGTCCACCTGCATCTTGACAAGTTCATAAGTCAAGAGATTTGGACTGCATCCTTTTCCCCACCTCCACTCCCAGTAGACGAAAATAAGCCAGCTTTGATATGAAACACTCGTAGAGCTGTTTCATACATTTGCCACTTCTGACACCCAGAGGAAAGCAAGATTTCAAATCATTTATTTAACAGAAGAAATATGGTAATCATCCTGGTAATTGTTCCCATTCCATATTTTCCTGATAAACACGATTCCAAAAGTTCTGAGATAATCTGTTCAGCCGATGTGGTTTGTTACTTTGGAAATAATGGATTGCATAAGCACTAAAAACTGATTCACTAGAAACTAACAAGATTTCTTTTGTTTTCTCCTCACCTAAGATTTAGGAAAGACACACACATGTATGCCATGTGAATGTGCATGCATACATACACACACGCACACGTAAAGAATTCAATTTGGAAACCATCATTGGAGCGCAGAGGAGAACTGGAAAGTCATATTGCTATAATGCGCAGATTATCAATCATCCTGACATTTTATTGGCTTTATCACTGTACATACCATTAAAATGATGTCTGGCCCAGATTGTCAGGGGGCAAACATTAAACAGGCCACGATTAAAATGCAGATCCCAAACACCTTTCCCTCTGCTGCTGAAATTGCACAGGACTAAGAAGCTGACTTTGGATATGCTGTCAGAGGAGACATCACATCAGCACAGAGCAAAGCTGACGAATAGATAGATAGTGTCACACGCAGGAAATGCAGAGGCTTCCCTCCATTTGTCACATGCTGTAGTCCGTCAAAGCACTAAAAGAGTGATAACAAATGAGAAGAAACATATTAAGCTCTTCTTGCACTCTTAATCACACATCATTGGCAAACTCCTTTGCACTAGAATGGCATGCAGCTAGCCTACTGCTCATAGAGGAACATTAATACAAACACTTGTGCTATTAAAAGTAATTTTTTGTGGCTCTGAAGCAGCGAGGAAAGCAAATATCCATATTTCAAAAGATCTTGACAGTTAAAAGGTTGTTAATGGGCATTTAAATGCTAGTGCTGCTGCCAAGCTGGCAAAGAGACCCATAAAGCAGAAAAAATGTCTCCTCGCTCTCACAACCTTTAATCACAGCCATGTAAGGCAAATACGCAACTCTGCAGGCATCTGTGAACAGGAAGAACTTTTTCCAAAATGTCTTCTTTTTACTTCCACTTTACTTTGTGTAGTCATAAAATATGAATGTTTATCCATGCTTTTTTTTTTTTTTTTTTTGACTTGGGATATTTACCAAAGGTGAAAGCTACATAGTTGGTTATAACCATAGTTGGTTAAAGGCTGCTTTATAAAGATATGTGAAGATGCTTGGAAAGTTAAGTTCAGTCATTTAAACTCATATCGTCGATAATCTGTCACTTTTTTTCAGAACAAATGCAAGTTTCCCTAACAAACATGTCTGACCACACCGTTAAGAACTAAAACTATTCATCACAGGTTTGCAATATGAAACTGAAAATAAACAAGGAGTGTTGGGCCTCAACCTAAGCAGCCACTGCACTTTCAGCTTTCACAATCAGACATATTTTTAACGAAAGAAAAAAAAAGGGTTTACTTATTGCTTGAATTTCAAGAGAAACACAACTAGACAGTGTTAATTTCAGCTATAAAGTTAAAACCATTATTTAGCTGCATGAACTTCAAGTGGCCCGCAACACATCTTGAGGGGTAAAGCCTTCCAGGTGTACACAATAACTGGGAAAAAAATCATAATTCCCAGAGTTGTTGTTTTGATTTTGTTTGCTGTTCATGTCATGTGATGAGACACTGTGACAGTTGTTGCTGTCACAAGAGATTTTTGATACTGGCGTTTATTACAGCATGGGGTAGGAGCAACACAAGAACAGCTGCACAAGTCTGAAATATCTTTTATAGAACACTCCCCTTTATCTGTTATATTAATCATTATGTAGGACAGATGTATGTAACATGAATTTGGTCATTTTGGTTGGAAGGCACTGTTGCCTTTACACGTGATGATGCCGTATGTAGGGTCACCATGCATGAATAATTTATGCAATATCATACAAATTTCTAAGTGTTGTTAACAGTTTATAAAGGTCTGAGTGATAAACATGATTGATGATGAATGTTACACTGTGCTTTAGACAAGAAAGAAAAGGCCAACAGTGAAAGCCACTGGTCTCATGACAAGAAACAAGATTTTCTTTGAAAGTAATTTCCTTGTTAGTGGCAACCCCAAATGCGCTACAGTGAGTCCACAAAGCTTTCAGTTCATGAAAACCAACTCACAGCAAGCAGCATTTAGGCCATATGTTGTAAATGGTTGAAGCTATTTCTTAACAAGTAAACACCCACAATAAAATCAGCTAAAAGACCTATTTTTGGCCGTATGGCATCACTGTGCTTTCTCTGTAAACAAACAAACTTGGTAACAAATGTTAAGGATAATGTGTGTGTGAACGGAAATGAATGCATATGTGAACTCTACATATAAGACTTTAAAGCCTGTCACAAAAAGCTTGAGACAGCAATGTTCCTCTCATTAATATCCCAACATAAAAAATGAATCAACTGACTTGGTTCGACATCTTTTTGTTCTCTCATGAAGAGAAACACAGAGGAACTTGGAATGAAGCTCCACACATTATGAAAGCTATTATCTTCAGCTGCCAGTCTCAGTGACGGAGAGAGAAAGCTGGTAAGCCAAAACTAATAGGCAGAATGAGAGGTGCACAAAAGTAGGGGACTGGGTCAGATCATCTCTGGCTTTCTATCCTCCAATTACTGACAGACAGTTGAGAATATGAAATCAGACTGAGGAATGAGAAATATTCATATCTTCTCTGAATGGTATTAAACCCTGACAGGGTAAAAGAAAATGAATGGTGGTTTCAATTTCTACCATGTATCAAATCTGACAAGATATTAAACTGATCTCAAATCACAGACTGTCCATATCATTGCCAAGGCAAGATAGGATGTTCTCATTTTGGGTCATAAGATAAGATTTATTACAAAAAAGACACAAATTGACATTTTCAAAATGACTGCTCCAATCCCTTCCTTTCATCAAATTATGAGGTAAACTGCATATGCTGATGTTTACAGACAGACTCAACTGGCACCCGTCCTCAGTCAACATTGTAGTAAAGCCTGACATAACTCAAACTACTTGATCAAAAATTAAATCCCCTCAAATCCTAAATGAATGCAGGGCACTCATCCACCACACACATCTATCATCAGAGATCGCAACAACGTTATTGTTACAGGGTTATGGTTTATTTTTAATAGATACGCAACAGTCACAAGATCTTTGTATAATGCATATCAATATTACTGTAATCATCTCTATAGATTGAATAATAATAAACGCTTACGATCCATATATGTGACAGCATGTGTATCTCTACCTCATTATATACTTTATTTAAAATAATTCACAAAAACAAACCCACACACACTTGCATCACTGGCATCCCATGAGAAAAAGAAAGCCTTTTCTAGTGCTTCCGGGTATTCTTTTCAATTCTGGCCACCTCGAGCATCCAGCACTGGCTCAACCACTTCAAAAAACACACCTCATGAAAAAATCAGGAGGCCTGTCTGACATGTGTCCCCGTGCCCTGATGGCATGCCTACACCAAAGACCAACATTGATTTTCTGTAACGTGAGGTTGGATTAACCCTCTGCAGGGATTAGCTGCCTGTGCAAGGCCTCAGGGTTCACTATAAAACTAATAATTAATTTAAACAGCCAGGCTGGTGGAAGGATACACTCGCTACATGCTCCCAGTATGAAGAGGATGAATGACAGGCTGTCTGGTATTCTGAGGAAGGAACAGCTGTATATAGGATGTATTTTATGTCTAACTTGACTCTTATTATTGCCCTCAAAGTGATACCCATTGTAGCCTAAATGGTAAAAACAGTTTCTGCAACAAATTAATATGACTTAATTTGATGATTGAATTTGTCATAAAGCCTCACAAGTAGCCTATTTAGCTGAATAACTTAAGCTGCCCCTTCAATTATATCACTCTGAAATAATGATAAAAAAAAATCAATATGCATAAATTCAAGAATAGCTTTTCATTCATTCATTTTCTATACCACTCAGTCCAATTCAGGGTTGTGGGGGGCTGGAGCCTATTCCAGCAATTTGCAGGTGAGAAGCAACGTACACCCTGGGCAGGCTGCCAGTCTATTGCTGGACCAACAACTATTCACACTCACAGTCATTCCTAGGAAGAAATTAGAGTGATCAATTAACCTAACATGCATGTCTTTGGACAGTGGGAAGAAACTGGAATACTAGAGAGCCACACATAAACAGGTAGAGCATGCAAACTCTGCACAGAAAGGCCACTGATCGAACATCCCGCCAGCCGAAGTTCAAACTAGCGACCTTGCTGTGAGACCACAGTGCCAACCACCTCACAATGTGCAGCCAATGTAATAGCTTTTTTTTCTAAGATGTCTCTTTTTTCATACAGTACACTGCAATATGACACTACTTAAAGTAGAACATTTTTAGTATTCTATCTCATTTGCTTAACGTAATCTCTCCTTTTTTCATGAAGGTAAAGGCTGATCTAGCTAAGATAGGACTGGTATTAACCTTGCTAAGGGGAATTATATGTTTGCACATAAATGTACAGTTACTTGCTGACAATACTGAGAAAAACACACGCATCAGAATAAGATGTGGAGTATACTGCTACAAAACCTAGCACCTACGTCGCTGGTTTTTGTCTAAACCTGACAGAAACTGGATTTGGTAGGACAACTATGAGATTAAGCCGATCTTCGCCGTAGACTGGTCAGAGATTTATTGTATCAAGACATCACTGTTGCATTTGATTGAGCTACTTCACCCGTACATTGAAGGGCAGAAATCTCTTATGAGCTTACCTGTCAGTCCTGTCAAAGGAGCTGCATGTACACTGTGTCTGTGCATTATCAGACAGAGATTGTTTTTTTTTTAAAACATAATGTGTAGATGTGATTCCTTTTTTGGGAATGGGGAAGTGAAAAACCCTGTTGCGTGTGAACTTTAAACTTGTATTCAAAGTTGTGGTTCCTTTGTGTTGTTGTCCAGCTGGCCAGGCTTTCTGGCTTACTTGTCGAAGGACTACAGGTGCTACATGTCTAGGCAATCTGCATTTGCTGCAAGAACTTTGAAAGGTTGTCACTATAGCCCTGAGTTATGTTTGCAAACAGGTGCATAAGAAGAGCATCCATTTGCACCAATTCAAAATTTGTTGTTAAAAAAGAGAAATTTAGAACTTAATCACCCCCCCAACACACACTTGCACACACTAAATTGTAATCTAGCCATTCAAATGACCTCCAAGACACCTGCTGATGGGCTGTGATCACTGCAAATTGATCCCCAAAGAAAGGCTGCACCTGACCTTTGGACCTATCCTTTTTGTTTTAGGAGGAACTTCTGTAATGTAAGTCTATTATCCCACATCTTCATGAAAACACACACTGTAAGTGATAGATTGTTTACCATTCTCTACCTAAGCCAGTGACTATCTGCTTCCACTTGAAGAATTTACATCTCTACCTGCTTTTATCCACTACAGAAGCATGATTTCCTGAGTTTGCTTTGACAAACAGGAATGCTTTATGGTTGATCAACAAAATTATGAGAACAAATTTCCTATCCTGTTTGCTCTGCAAAAAAAACTCCTGTTACTATTTGAGACACAATTTAACAATATCCTTGTGGAAATAATAAGGCATGGGACCACTAGTTGTAGCCTCATTACTTTATTCAAGTATCAAATGTCTTAGTCAATATGGTTGTAAAATCTTGACAATAAAATTCTGTATGTGTAGCCAAAAACTGTATGAACACTGTCTTAGGAAGGATCAGTGTTCTACTTGAAGTGAAACAAAAACAATAAAACCCAACACAACTTGAAGAATGTGAGTGCAGCCCTCTGTTTTAATTCCTCTCTCCTTTCACCTAGCTGCCAATAAAGGTTTCCTTAGTCAGAAAAGGTAAAGGGATTTCTCCTGCTCATCCACAGACTTTGATCTGACTGACACACAAACGGCCCTCAGATCATGAGTCTACAGACCCTGTTGGGCCTCTCTGCCTGGTCTGCTTGTACATGTACACTTCATCCCTATGAGGATTTCTCACCCTCCTCCCATTTCCCTTCGTCTCTCCTTTATCCCCTCTTCTTCCTCCTCCTCCTCCTCTTCTTCCTCTGCTGTTTGGTGTTTTGAAACATCTGAGTACAGACATGTTCTGAGCTTTGGAGGACCCAGGGGCCTGGGATCCAGACAGAGGGAGAAAAATAAAGAAATTCTACAGTGCCCCCAGTACAAAAGCTATCTCGCCATTACCATTGGGGATAAATTCTTAAACATCACCAAACGTCTGGACAGACAGAGAAGATCAGACAACTATTTGGTCTGTTGCTCACATAATCATTCTGTTAGCTAATAGTGCAGTTAGCAGCTTGCAGAAGAACCAGTATGATGGAAGTCAGTGCATTTAACTTAATGGGTAAACAGTGTCTTAAAAGGGGGGAAGAGAATGGCAATACTGTGCTACGCATTTGCTGAGACTGAAACGGGAAGGGTTGTTCCTTTAAGTTTTACAGTAAAGACATGTCAGCAGAATGGACATGAAACATGCCATCACTGTTTCTTATCTCAATATGTCCCTGGGTGGAAAAGTGAGGCAACAGCTCACTGATGTCTTGCAGCCTGCCTGACCATTAAAACATATTTCCATGCTGATGGATGTCAGATGTAGCCTCAAAAGAACCATAGTTTGCCCTTGATTTCTGAGCTCATTCCTAACTAGAGTTTTCTAAACTTATTCTCCAAGCTTCACAAATGCAACAAGCAAATGTAGACAATAAAAAAAGGGGAGGACAAGCTTGTCAAGCAGAGGCAAAGTTATCTCAGGCAAACCTTCCTGTCTGACCAGTATCAGCTTCTACAAATGGCAGCTTGGGAGAACAGGCATTAGTTTTTACAAGTGAAAGCTGTGAAAGACGTGAATAAGCTTATCTAAAATGGAAACAGGAAATGAGTTACAGCTGTGCTGAGAATGTGGCACAGCTGTCCAGGGCCAGAGATGGTTAAGCCATTTGACAGAAGTGTAGGAAAATACGAGGACTCACCCGTGAAAACTGTTATGGGCATAAAATTGCAGAACAAACTAATGTGATGTTCTGTATGAACTGCAGTTTATCACATCAAGAGTGTCAAAGTATGATTAAACTTGACTAAAATTTAAGACGTTAAAATAATACTAGTCTCTCATCTTCACAAATGTATGAAAGTGATGTTTAAGAAATGGTGAGGCCTTCAAAAGCTGCTCTCTAACAGCAGCTTCCAACTGCATTTTATGGTTGTAGGATTTATCTGTACACTGACAGAATTTATCAAGCAGCCCCTCTTAAAAAAATCATCCCCTAAAATTCAAAACATGGCAAAAGCAGCAATCATTCTCTAAAAACTTGGCATGAATACACCCATGTATCTGTCTTCACTTTTCACCCCTGGGCCCTCTAGAAAAGGCTGTGGGAGATTGAAAGCCATGAAGCGACCAAAACTGTTCAGACCAAACCAAAGGAAGCTCCTTTGTTCGTTGGCCAAAACGGACTCCAAACCTTTTTTTCTCCCTCATCTTTTTTTCCCCACCTGGGATTTCGCCAAGGGAAGTAGAAGTATGGCTGCCCCTCTCTATGCTCTGTTCTAATATGTTCCATGCCTTCCAGTTGCTTACATCATCAATCAAGGAGATGGCTAAAGGCGATGGGATGAACATAAACAGTACTTGAAATATGGGCTTAAAGGGATGGATTTCTAAAGCATAAATGTGAACTGTGAAAAATACACACATTGGTGTATATCCTAAAAGACTTGTACATGTGTTATGCACTTTAACATCATTGTCACAGAGGGAGAGGGCTTAGGAAAAGCATTATCAAAATTCCTCAATAATATACCGTTAGGAAGCAAGCTTATAATTGACAGCCAAGTGTCAGTCCTAATCATCTCCCCTTTAATGTTCGCTTAAAAATGCACACCCTCATGTCAAAACCTGAGTTCACATTAACTCTCCCCAAGTGGTCTACTTACTAAACATGTCACTAATGAATTATACATCTGACTTTTTCCCCTCGCTCATATTTACATGGTGTTGCGGCAGAATTTGTGTAGTAGTTGTAAAGCATTTAATAAATGTTTAAACATGTTCCAGAGTCAAGATCTTAGCCAGTGCATGCACTGTGCAGTGGATGTTTACACAAAATCAAAAGAATCTGGTCTGCCTATCAAAATTACTAAGACGTATGAACAGTTTGTTTTTCACTCGCCAAAAAGAAAAAGGGAGTATGTCCACTTGGGCCCCATCAGTTTAAATCATAAAGCTCCATCACTGGCTTTGCACTCTGCTAAAACACCAAGGAAACATATTGTAGATTTTAAGACCCTTTTTATTCAGCCAGACTGTGTACTAAAACTAATTGGATTTCTGTCAATGGAAAAAAATATATCCCTGGGACAGCTTTGAACTCAATACCTCTGACTATCCAATTGTACATGAGGGAGTGGGACCTTGCCACATGCCAAGCACCAGGGAGGAAAATTAAATCAGTGGTCAACATAAAATATTAAAATAGCATGGTATCGAATTTTTGAAAAATGATGTCAAGGTAGCTCATTATGGCCAGCAAGGCAGTGAATTAAGCTATATTTAGTGGGTGATAATTGAAATCATAGCTGTAGTCATTACCACTGACAAGTTTCTAAATAATACCCAATAAATCCCCTCTTTTTAGCAAGGTTCCCATGACAGCTGGCAATGCTGAAAAATATAAAGTACAGAAACAGAATCTCTTTTCCTTCCTTCCTTTGCTCACTTTCTCCCTGCCCTCAATCTCCAGTGCTCCTCTCTCTCTCTCTTAGACCCAATAAAATGTCAGCTTTTATTCTCCTCCTCCAAAGTGTTGGCTAGATGTCAGCAGGCCCTTCTAAAGCTCAGCCACTGCAAGCTGAAGGCCTGTAAATCTCTATGTCAGTGGCATGCCATCCATCGTGAGATATACAATAAAAAATGTGACGCAGTCATAAAAGGAATGGCATCACTGACTAGTATATATAATGTGAACAAAAAGAACATAAAGATGTTCTCTTCCATTCCGAATCCTAAACCCCAAGATGGTCTTGACTAAACAGGAGAGGAGGTGTGAAAAGCTCTGGAAGGCTGATGGCAGCCCCTGACAGTGATAGTTCTGTAGCCTTTATTGTGATTTATACTATCCAAATTCTACTTAAAACAAAGAGCATTGTGTGGCTGAAGCTGACAGACTACTTGACAGACTACTACAATTCAAGCCAATTCATAGTTATCCAATTAAAATAAATCCACATTAGGTTAATTTATAATAACTGTTTACTGAAGACAATTCAGAAAAAAATAATTGCCTAGCTATGGAAAAATGAAAAGTTTTATGTATGCACAAATGGAAAAATAAACATCTGTGTGAATCCCAGGATGAAGGTTTTCTAAGAACGCATTCACATTGGCACTGTTTGGTCTGTTTATGCTGACACTGGTCTGCTATATATATACATATATGGAGTGTTTCATGTTCCAGTAGCCCATTTAAGGGTTAACAGCCATGTCTAAGAATCCAACTGGAAAGTTTTAACAATTGTATGCCCTATTGTTCAATCCCCATTGTATGTGTCGAATTTGAACTATATGCAATATGGAATTATATCACAGAGATTGTTTGTTCTAATTTTGTAATCAATTAGATTCAAAACAGAAGTAAACTGACAAAATTCATAGGAAATCTGTTAACGCATGTATCATCTTAGTATGCTTTTACTGGTTTTACTGGACAGCATGTACCAAAGTAGCCCAAGGTGGTGGTGAGATGTTTGCCAACTGCCATGAAAAAAACAACAGAAGAAAGTTTCCCCAATGCCAGACTACAATAAAACATGTGAGGAGCAGTGTGTTAGCTTAGATGCTAATAGTGTAAAACCGAACTTACCATAAGTCTACTATAACTAAAATGTCATTTGAGGCAAAAGTACAAAAAAAATGTACATTTTTTGTAATATTAAACAGTTACATTGTTGTTATGAGTTTGTCGCTAATTATAGCTTTAAATCATTCAAAAACATGAAAGCAAAATAAACAAGCACTGTGGAAAACATGAATGCAAATTACTTGCAATTTTGTATCTATGTGTGTCAAGTAGAGGCATGGGATTACACACACACACACACACACACACACACACAAAATATTTTTCAGTTATTCTGGATAGTACAGAACTTTTACTTCCCTACTACAACATACCTTTTACAAAGACATTCTTAAAAGTAAGAAGTGGAATCATCTGACATTAAGTGGAGAGCGGTAACCTACGCCAGGGAAGAGAAGTGAACAAATACTTCACCTAAGATCACTTATACTAAATTTGATGGGCTCTGTAGGAGAAAACATAAAGAAAATATGTAGCTCATCTGAAAACACAATCTACTTGTCAAGTAATCTTATATTAAATGTGGTGGTAAATTTTATCTGCCTAGTGATGAGTGTCTGTGAAAGGTGCTATATAACTAAATCTTACTTACTTTAAGAAAATCTAAGTTGTGTAAATAAACACTGCTTTCCACAGTAACAGTAACAATGACCTTTGAGCAAAAAGACTAGTAGAGGAGATTTCGATCATTAATAAGTTAGTCATCTTTCATAAAACAATACAAATATGCTTCTAGCTGTTCTGCTGTTGTATTAAGGGGAAATGTTTGATCTGAATTTATGCACCAGTAGCTTTTGAACAATTTGCTAATTATTACAATTAAGACTGTCCAAAATATTGCATAGCCACATTTTAACTACTTAAACCATCCCGTATCGCACATATAATTTTGATTAAATATATTTCTCAACACTTCCCCCACATCTACTCTGGCTTTCTGCACCTTTTTAAACAGTCCACAACAGATAGAAAAGTGTTTGCAACAATTGCATAAAAGAAAATTCTAATATAACCTCAAATTGAAAAGATGGAAGAAGAAGACAAGCAATCCATTAAGCATAACTTCCTCAGCTCTATGTCATCTTTCCACTTTCCCTGGGGTAGTACATCATTAAAAAAAAAAATCCCAGTGAAAATTAAAAAGGTAGTTTTATCCAGTACCATTGAATGATACAAAATATTACTGTCCTTCATGTGAATAAGTTATTTCCTGCCAGACCGTGTCCCTTTCATCTATCTGGTTTAAATCTCTTAGGGCTGGGGGAGCTCTGCATACTCCTTAATTTATGAGACACAGATCAGGTTATCCTAGAATATCTGCCTAAACAGGCCTGATAGATAGGATATGGAATACATTTCCTCACCAGAACAGACTACGCCACCACTATTACCAGACGTACACACTCAGCGCTCCCAGTTAAATGATTTGAGGACTTCATACATGCCAATGCTTCATATCCTCTCCTCCTAACTGACACTTTATCTGCATACTGGCATCTTTGCAGATTGAACACTTAGGCAAGACAATGACAGGCTCTCTTCCTGTTGTCACTTCTCATTCTAGGACCAGTCTAATACTGCTCACAGTGCTTCTGCCAATAGGAGATACACCCTCCTCCCCTCACCATCAAACAACCACGACTCTACCTACCATGGATAGAAAAGGAACACTTGATGTGTGTGACACTCATTTGTCAATTAGCAGGCCCCTTCCAGTGTTGACACACAGCAACTTGAAAGACAGAGCACTGTCTGTGACGAATTAAAAGAGACAGATGAGTGAGGCCCGAGCGGCAGAGTAATACTATAATGTTCCTTAGATATGAATATAAAACGACACAGTTGACAGGCCATACAAGGTTTTATTTCATTTCTCAGTGTACCAGGCCTCCCTACTTTGTCTTCTTTGTTCTCTTTTCATCAGACTGCTTACATCTCATTTTGACAGCCGGGCGACATTTAGAGCACTTTCGTTTTAAAATGCGAGTTAGCATACTTGATTTGTCATTAAAATGCAAAACGCCTGCCATCACCAACATGGCCTGGGTGAACACAAACCCCCTTCAACACATACAGACACAAATGTACACACACACATTGTATCTGTATGTGTGTACATCTACTGTATACTTAATTCTGTCATATTTACAAGCCAGTTCAGCTAAAATCTAAATATAAGATCAATGTGAAAAAAAGACTCCACTTTTGTATCAATTTGACGAAAAACTAACCATCACTGCAAAAATGAATGCACTTTCAGGTTATTAAAGGCATTTGGTGGAAAGGCAACATTACAGAATAATAAACTAATTCAGAATTGCCTGGAAATATATTAACATTACTATCAAGATGTTTCATATTTGTCCCTCTGGGCAGTAAACAGAACACAACATATGGCATTTTCACTCCCTGAAGGAAACAAAACAGTGGGGATTTCCAGAGGACTGCATCCTCTGAGGGATTTTATTTGTTAATTTATTTATTTCCCTTTGCAAATCTGCACCACCAGTCAAAATGCCCAAGAGAAATTATGGTCAGATATGGGATTTTACTGGCAAATATTTATTTAATTAATTAATTATTTAACAGGAACCACAATTATTGATCACATGTAACAAATAATATAATGCAGTTATCAAGTTATTGTTATTTGTTTTTACATTTACTAGAATATTTCAGAACAGCCGTTCAGATTGAAATGGGAAAAATAACACTATTAGTTTGCTTAATCTATTTTGTTCCTTGTAGTGGGCTTGTTTTAAATAAAGGTAGTGTATCAAGAAAATAAATTATGTCAGCAGGTTATTAAGAAAAACAAAACAAACAAAAGGAAAAAAAAATTAGACACAGATCCATAGCATGAATATTGACAGGGCGATTTGTACTGCAGTGTGTGGAACATTTATTTATTTACCAAAAGGCTTTTGCACATATCAGACCAATGTCAAGATTAAAATCTTTTCTAATATTATCATGAATAATCCTCAAGAGCCCCATGTTCTTTTCTGTACCGTCACTAGTGTTATGAATATACTGTCCCTCAGTCTGCTCACGTCAATACTGAATTTGTGGAAAATTCCGTCATATTTTTGTTAAAAAATGATAAACCTCTTGTTTCACCACCTCCTTCTGACCCAACATTAGCTGTTATATTAGCTGTCAATTTTAGCTTGTGTTCTTATGTCAGCTACAGAAAATTGTTTGTGTCATGAAACGGTCATCCTGCCCCACATACATTATTCCTTCCTGTTTTCTGAAAGAAACATTGTTGGATTTAATATTCATTTCATCTTTTATGGATCTATACAATATTCCTAAAGTGTTCCACTTGGATTTTGAAGCCCCCATAGCTCTAAAATAGTCCTTTTACAAGTTTTTGATGACCTATTATTGGCCACAGACAAAAGGGATTTTGCTATTCTTGTGCTTTTAAATTTTACATTTAACACAGTTAACCACACTATCCTTTTATCATGCTTGGAACACTTGTCAGTATAAAAGGCTGAGTACTTGAATGGTTGAGGTCAGGTGTGTGAAACTCCAGTCCTTGAGGGCTGCTGTCCTGACAACAAGCTGTCAAAGCCATTTGACTACATCAATAAGTGTAGGAGTGTGTTGGAGCAGGGAAGGACCCTTAAACATCCCGGACAACAGCTCGGATGAACCGGAGTTTGACACCCCCTGGTTTAGATGATATTTGTCATAGCAAAGCTTTACTGTCAGCCAGGGCAACTCTATGCTCTTTGTGGTTCTTCTTTCTTATGGAGTGCCCCAGAGTTCTATACTAGGGCCACGTACTTCCCCTGCTGCTTCATGTTTGGATTTGGGCAGCTTTAAACCATATGCAAATCAGTTAATGAAAAGCCTGGGTGTGATGTTGTGAGGGCATGAAGATTCCTTTAGAGGACCCATTAGAGAATTCAAACTGGATAGAGTTACCAAATATGTAGGCTTTAAACAAAATGATAAACATTTTTGCATTTAGACCTCTAAACCAACGCCTTGTCTTGTCTTCTAAACTTTTCATGACTTATGACAATGTTGATCCTGTGACCTTATATTCAGTTCAACAGGTTCCTACACTGCCTCTACTGGTTACTCACATATAGCAACATGCAAATGCATAATGTTAATTTCTAATGACATGCACAACAACACTTAAAACCACGGTGAAAGGCGAGGCAGCCATGACAAACACATACGCATGTATAGCAGGCCTCTTAGCTTCTTGTGATTAAGTCTCATCTTAAAACAGATTTCTATTCTTAGGCTTTTAAATCCTTATTAGGGTTAATTCTTTCAGATTTTCCCTTTTCAACACCCATTATTGCTTTTAGCTACATATTTCTTTTTGTCTTTTTGTTTTATTTTGTTGATGTGTTTGTCTTTTATGTCAATATTTATGATGTTTTTTTTTCATGTACAGCACTTGAGCAGTTGTTTTTAAATGTGCTTTATGAATAAACTGTACTTGACTCATTTCCATCACACTAAAAAACAAAATGCTAAAAATGTTTATATTACAATGCAGTTTAATACTAGATTAAGTCACAAACTTCCCCACAGTGATGATAGTAGAAAATCTCACCAATGATGTCATAACAAAAACTAAAAATAGAGACGTAAATTATTGCAAGTTATAAATTTGGTGTGAATTGACTGAGCCAAATTTAAACAGCAAAACCTTAAAACAAACAATAAAATAAAATAAACCTAACTAATCTATATTTACAGGTATAAGCTTTCACAAAGTTGGTTTGTTTATGAAGACACTCTGTCAGATTTGTGAAGAATGATATTACTGTTCTAACACTGTTAGGAGTTTCCCTCTGAGTCGCAGACACGTGTTCTCCTCAATCCTCATGTGTCCGGAGTGATAACACCGCATGTAACAGATGCAGGCACCAAAAGCACGCTCCAGTCACAGAGGGAAATCATGTCAAGACAGCACAAGCCCCCTCGTTGCAATGTGTACACACCTGACCTGGAACAAAGTGGACAACACAACACAAACCAAACCCATCCTGAGACAGAAATCTCACTGTGAGCCACACTTCTCAACACATTGATGAGACAGGCTGACACTGCAGCATACAGAGAGAGAGGTGTGGGTGTGACAGCCCACTACTATAATTTCATCCTGCCATTACCTGCACAGCCACTCACAGTTGGGCTCACAGAGACAGGTGCACAAACACTGCATACAAGCAAAGATGCACAAGCACACACATAAAACAAACATATGTACCACACAAAAAAACACACAGGACTCAGTTAAAACTGATGCCGGTGGCTTGTTTCTCATTGTGACACACTGTCAAGTTGCTGGATGAGTGTTGTCAATTGAGCAGACAGAAATAAGCGTATTAGCTACAACAAACTCTGGCAATGTCTCTTTATCGATTTGACTTGAGCAGCATAAAGAAGTGCAGGATGCTGAAGGCAGTCCACAGAGTTTACGCTGCTCACACCTGGTGTGCTTGAGCTGACAATGGAATGGGGTCATGGTGCCCATACAGTAGCGTCATGACATGAAATGCTGGTTGAATTTGAAATGTTGCCTCTGTTAGATAAATTACGCTATACTCTATACAAAATCCACAAAATATTAATTTAAAATACTACACTAAATAAATATATTGAACATTTTCAAAGTTGACTATATTTGTGCCCTTTGCTTCGATGCATCAAATAGCTGAAATCAGAAATGTTAAGTCTCTCAAGAGAATAGGCAGTGGGGAACAACTGTATTTATTTATTTATTTTTTTATTTACTTTTTTTTTTTTTATCAACAAATCTCCCAGATCTGAGTCTTCAAGATCTGTGATTCAAAATCATATTATAAATAAGACTCACAAAAATCCCTAGAGGCTGGCTTTAAAACATCTTTGAAGCCAGTAGACTCCCATTTGAAAAGTATCCATTTGTCTCATTTAATGCAAAGTTAATAAGCCATTAGGTCAGAGGTCATTAAGGTTAAATTCTGCATTGATATGTCATTAGATAGAAGAAGTACCTCCAATCAAAGCCAATATTACATCCAGTCATGTTTCAAGTTTCACTCAGCTTCACCTTCTTTTCCAAATATGGTCACTTCTGATTCTGAACAGATTAAAATTGCAGCTTTTAAATCTACCTGCTCCTCTGAGCTGATTCATTTGGGATTGTGATTTGAAAAATTATTTCTTAGTCGAAAAATAACAATTGGCCCAATACCAGCCATACAAGAACGAACAGCGAATCAATTCATTGGAAACTAACAGACTAACACCACTGGACAGCAACTTTTAAACATGGGATAGTTTTTAAGACACTCCTGTGGATGTATACATGTACATTTTTCATTCTTCAGTGACATGAATCTGATTGACATGAGACTGAAAAGTTTTGATTTCTATTGTCACTGTATCCAAATACAATAGTTTGGGTCAGCTCAGTACAGTATATCCTGTCTGAACCTGAACGATAAACAAGCGCAACAAGACAGATGGTTCTAGCAACAGAAAAGTTGACCAGCTGATTACTGACAGTTATTATGATGATTCACGGAATAAAAAAATATTTCCTGCACGTCTGGAACAGCTGTATCCAAAGAAATGCATTCAAATTAGACAGATAAACAGAATCCTTCAGGACCTGTCTCGTGTTGCTTTCTAGATATAAACTGCTTCTTTCAGGTATATGCCACAGAGCTATCCATTCAAATTGCCCTTCCTTTCCACCTCCATCTTTCTTCTTAATAAATCTCGACTGCTTTCTTTGTAACTCAGCTAAATTGCCTGGTTATATATTTACTGTATTAATACTACATTTTATCCTTTTCAGCAATGGTGGTGTCTTGTCTTTATTTATATTCCTTTTAATCATATTGTTGGTCTTAATTCTTATGATTTTCTTGCATATTTGCTGTGGATTTAGGGTTGTGCAATAAGCTTATTATTTATCTAGCAAAGAAAGAAAATTGTGATCAAGGCACTCTTGAGGTCAAAAATGAAAAAGCCTTTATTAAAAGTGGCTAAAACATTAAAAAATATTACTTTGGATTTGTCACCCTGATGAAGGCAGTGTGCTGGTGTATTTTTAACTTTAACATGTATTAGCCACTTTTAATCAAGACTTTTTTTAATTTTTACCCTCAAGATTGCTTTGGTCACATTTTTCTTTCTTTGCCACCTCATTATAACTGTACCAAAGAGCACCTTGAAGGTTTTGTTTTTTTCATTCATCAAACAAAAAGAAGCACTCCTTTTTTCTGTTTTTTTTCTACACTAATTGTTTATCTATGGGCGATGACTACTCTCCCATATTTCAGGATGCCGGTTAGTCTTATTTATTGCGTCTGTACTGTGATGTCTTTTTGTTTTGTACTGTCTTTCATTATACTGTGCAGACTCTGCCTGTAGGACCTTACAGCCCCCCTGCACTATTGCCCACAAGAAATTTTACCCAGGGCACAATAAAGTATTTCTTATCTTATCTTAAATTCAGAAACACAATTGATAAGTCAGCGGTGTCAGGCCTCTATTAGCTGAACTCTTGTGTGTATAAAAACTAAAGTGGGGGTTGACATACTTTAATTAGCATATCATTATCACATGTTTAGCTGCTTATTGAATTTCACATGTCCACCCACCCGTGACCTATGAGTGTTATCATGTGAGCACCAACAAACACTTAGTGTGTGTATAAAGGAAAGAGGTTTGCGTAATTATACTTGCAATGTATGTCCTCACAAGTTAGATTACCTGTAAAAGTGTTTGGAGTCAGATTAAACACCTTTCACAAACCTCTGTGAGAAGTATTTTCACAACTTTAAAAATGAAAGTGGGAGTTTCAAGCATAACATGATTATAATCTAAAGAATTGTTTCAACACATTCTTCATGTAAGCTAGTGACACAAATTTTCTATTAGAATTAGGCCTATTTCAATGTAACGTATAAAGAATAAAAGGATTAAGCAGCATGACAGATTACGTTTTCCATTAGCAAATCAATTATAAATCCACAGATATGAGCCCCTTTTGGTTTGAGTGTAACTTTATTTCTGCACCACTTTTCGTGCCAAACTTCCTTTTGACGTTTAGCTGTAATATTTAAAATGTGAAATCAGATGGAATAAAAGATGGAATAATTTGTAATACATGTATCATAAATATTTGATCCTAAACATCACAGCTTTCATTTAACAGGTTCAAGAGCAGGAAATGTAACACTATTCTTCATATGTCTGCAAGGACAACGCAGCAATATATATTACACAACAAAAGGCTGTCGCTGCTGTGTAATGTACCAGTTTAATAGCCTTAATACTTGTCCACTCCCACAAAAAAATACAAAACTATGTGCAAAGGAGATAAAAGCATGACCACACAAGTATGGTAAATGTTATATTATAAGATCACAGGCTAACTGAGGACAGATACACACACACAAACAGTGTGCAGCTGACTAATATTATAAGTGTGAGTTCATTAAATTATCCCCAAAATATCCCAAAGCAAGTTTGTGAACACTATATAAAAACAAGGTGTTTAGAGTAATAGCTTGGTCTAATTTAAACCTCTGGAAGAGCCTAATAAAACAATTCTGGAAAAAAAATCTAATGAAATGGTATCATAACCTGACAGTCATATATGGAACTTGGAAACAAAAGCACCTTATAGCCATCATGTCCTTTCTTTCCCTTGTCAGATAAACTATGTTAGCCCTGCTGCTGAACTGGCAGCCCCCCTCTGAAGCAGCTTCCATGTCCAGACTGAGTTAGTCTGTTTGCCTCTGAATTAGAATGTCACATTTATTGATCATGCCTTCTATACTGCGTCCCTAGATGACACCAGCACAGATCTAACAGCTGTTTGATGTTCTGATAACATTCTGAACACCTGTGGACAAAGGACACACAAGCACTTAAACAGTGAAATCAGTACAACAGAAGAGCAGGTGAGCACACGTTTGCAGCTTGTGCATTGTGTGTTTTGCTCATCTTCTTACCTGAGCTCATTGAAACTTAAATCCAGCCGCTTTGCAAACTGGCCATATGTGTCTCCAAGGAAGTGTGGGATGTCCTTAGAGTTGTGTCCAATGTATGATATCTGTAACGTTTTTTAAAGGACAAAAGAAAGTAACTACTGTGGCCTCTACACCAATAAAAAAACAACTTAACATACTTTTTGTGAGATGCTGTTGCATTTCAGGGATTTTAAAGAGGGTCTGTGTTCACTTTCTGCTCACTTAAGATGCAATGTAACCTCTATAAGCATCACTGGAACAGCAGAAATGAGCAATAGCTTCAGGATCCCACAAAACAACTGTTTTGTTTTGTTTTTTTTTATCTTAATCTAACGCAGTTACGTAGTGCAGCTGTTAGAAAGCAGACGATCTTTCACTGCACATGATGCCAGCTGATATCTGTCAGCACACCTGCCATGCTATTAATACTGCAAAGAAATTAATTCGCTTTCCAGTTAAAGCCTACAGTTATCAACAGTTTTATCATATTACCTTGCGCTAAGTACACTTTATGACATGATAATAGCGCAACTTGCAATCACTACTTTCTCCAGCTAAAAGCTGCAAAGAGAAGTGAAAAACTGAAAGTCATGTCCGCAATGCCAACAAGGGAGTCACATGACAGAGGTGATTACAGGAAACCAAACTAGTAAAGATTTCCTACTAACAGTCTACTTTTTAAACAAGTTACTGAGAAATGTAGCATTTATACATGCGGACAGCGAGATCTCACAATCAGTTTCCTAAACAAACTTACTTGAGTCCCATTCAAAGCGACCATCGATTCGATGTGAGCCATGCCTTTCTCCTTAGGATGACAGCTTAGTGATTTTAAGATAAGGTATCAGAGTTGGTCTCAAAAGGTCTGCTCCCTTAAAAAAAAACCGCAAACATCAAATGTTACTGTTTGTGGATGGAGCTCCGGCTACTTTGGAGACCTTCTGTTGCTTTCAAATTGACTTTACAGTTTCCGCGTGCCGTTGCAATCAGCTGACCTGCTGTTGTGCGGAAGCACGCGGTGGCTGTTTGTTAACTCATAAAATCTCAGTGCTGAGTGTCTCCTGAAGGCAGCATTTGATTCCACTGACTTGTGTAAATGTACCGTTTATCTTCTATTAGCGTTTTAACATCCTTGTGAAAGGAGAAAACTACGTTAAATACTCATATAGGAGCACACAAAAAATGACACCTGTTACCTGTTACACAAAAAAAGTACACCATACTGCACAGGTAAGTACACTTCACTGATAATGAGAAGTGTAAACAGTTGGCAAGATGACGCTGTATAAATGCTGCATTATAATCGCATGGTTGTGATAATTTAGACATAAAAAAACAATATGTTTACCCCGGTAAAGGTGAATTTGCACTAAATACTTGGTAGAATTTGGCCTGTGACCTCACAATTTTCAACTTTGTGTCCCAAATATTTTAAAAATACATAATTTTTTTTTCTTGGCATCACTGCACAGCACATACACAATGTGTAGCTAATATAGCGATATACTCACTGGCCACTTTATTAGGTACAACTGTTTAGTTACTTGTCAACAGAAATAGCTAATCAGCCAATCACATGGCAGCAACTAAATCAATCTGGGCATGTAGACATGTCTGAGACCACTTGCTGAAGTTCAAAATGAGCATCAGAATGTGGGGGGGGGGATTTAAGTGACATTTAATATTGTATGGTTACTGGTTCCAGAGGGATTGGTCTAAGTATTTCAGAAATTGCTAATATATTTTGATTTTCATACACAACCATCTGCAGGGTTTGCAGATAAAATACCTTATTGGTGTTAAAGAACAGATGAGAATGTGCAAACTGGTTTGAGGTTATAGGCAACATTAAAGGGGCAATAAGCGGAAAATTACCATTTCCGGATGGAAGGATTAAAAAAATGTCTTTGTGAAGAACAAGAGGTGTCATTTCATTCGGAGTATAGCATGATGTCACACACTGTCTCTATGTGTTGATCTCCAGCCACGTGTTTACCAGCCGGTCTGGCTGCGTATTTATGTACGGTCATGTGAATCGCCGCCTCTACTCTCCTCTCAGAGCCCTTCCTCCTTATAAAAGGCTAGAGTAAGCAAGCAACGGCAGCCCAAGTTTTCAAAGCAAAAAGGCAGAGAGAGGAACAAAACGTTCATCTACAGAAGACCAGGATACGACATTATCTCGAAAAAACTATGATTGTTGGCAAAGAATTTGTCTGAAAAATGAAGGGACCCAAATTTATATTGGCCTTGCATTTAGCAGACAAACTGAGTTGGAGGATGGGGGAAGAGGTAGAAGGAGGTGTGGGTCAATATACAATTTGTTTTGATCAAAAGGCAGTGCACAACCGCAAACCTTGCGGAGAAGCAATCTTGCGTTTTGCTCCTTTAACTCAAATAAATAATGCTTACAAACAAGGTACCCAGAATATCATCTTTGAATGCACATCAAGTCAAACCTTGATGCAGGTGTGGTACAGCTGCAGAAGGCCACACTGGGTGCCGTTACTTTCAGCTGAGAAGAGGAACTAACGCTACAATTTTCACAGACTCACCAAAATTGGTTAGTAGAAGAATGAAAACAGTGTTGCCTGGTTTGATGAGTCTTGATTTCATCTGCAACATTCAGATGGTAGGGTCAGAACTGGGGTTAAACAGTATTAAAAACATGGATCCATTCTGCCTTGTATCAATGGTTCAGGCTGCTGGTGGTGGAGTGGTGTAGGATATATTTTCTTTGCTGCTGTGGGCCCTTTAGTACCACTTGATTCTTATTTAAACTCCATAGCCTTCCTGACCATGTCCATTGTTTTATGACTACAGTATACCAATTTTCTGATGTTTGCTTCCTGCAGGACAGTACACAATATTCCAAAACTCAAATCAAACTAGGTTTTTGAACATGACAGAGTTTACTGTATTCCAATGATCTGCACAGCTATCAGATCGCAATTCAGTAGAGCACCTTTTGGATATTGTGTAAAGGGAGATTTTCATCATGTATATACAGTTGACAAATCAGCTGCAACTGTGTGATGCCATCATGTAAATATGTACCAAAATTTCTGAGGAATGTTTCCAACACTTTGTTGAATATATGCCATTCAGAATTAGTTCTGAAAGCAAAAGGAGGGCCAACACTGCATACATGTATGTATGTATGTATATATACACTACCGTTCAAAAGTTTGGGGTCACTTTGCCATGGGATTCAATAGGGAAGTGACCCCAAACTTTTGAACGGTAGTATATATATATATGTATATATATATATGTGTGTGTGTGTGTGTGTGTGTGTGCCAAACCAAACTTCGTCTCACCCACTTGCTTGGTGGTTGTACACACCAGCCTTTATGCAACCATCTCAAACTTTTAAGATACCGCTCATTAATACTGAGTCAAAGTTTTGGGATAGCAAGTCATAATTTCTAAGTCATGATTTCTGGTTAGTATTTGATTACTTTGTCTTAGATGTTTTTGTTTTCATTTTTCCTTACAGTGGCTGAAATTGGCTTACACACTTAACTGATGAAAAATAAATGTTTTTGCTAGATATGTATTGGGTAAAGTCTACCCTGCAACTCAGTGGGGATAGGAACTACATTTCTAAAGCCAGGCTACATTCAGTGGCAATTTTCAAGCTGTAATTCCCCTTGTTTGAAAAAGAAAGTAAAATAAACATCAATTTAATTATGATTTCCTAGTCATTACCATGGAAAGGTTACCTCAGTATTTTACATAATTTCCAATATAGTAAGCTCACAGTGTAATAATTCTTATTTATCATCAGATACAAACTATAAACATTTTCCACAATGGGTCTTCTGTTTATTCACTTGCTCAAAATGTATGTATAATTTGGTAAGTAATGCAGAAATTGGAATATAAAAGAGGCATTTTGTTTTACATCTACCTGGTCTGATGAGTTTTGATTTCATCTACAACAGATGGTAGGGTCAGAACTGGGGGTAAACAGTATAAAAACATGGATCCATCCTGCTTTGAATCAATGGTTCAGGCTGCTGGTGGTGTAATGGTGTGGGATAAATTTCCTTAACCCACTTTGGGCCCTTTAGCACCAGCTAAGACTTATTTAAACTCCATAGCCTTCCTGATCATATCCATTGTTTTATGAGTACAGCGTACCAATTTTCTGATGTTTGTTTTCTGCAGGATAAAACCTTGGAAAGGTTATCTCTGCATTTTACATAATTTCCACTTGCTCAAATTATGTATTATTTGGTAAGTAATGCAGAAGTTAGAGAATAAAAGTGGCCTCCGTTTTTTCCCTGCTACTTGTAGCATCACAATTCCCATTTCAATGTGACATTCAGGTCCTTGGTTCAATATGTTGTGAAGGACACTTTGACATGTTAACTGGGGAAGTTAGTGCAGCCCAATAACTTTCTGTACTGCCTGAGCTAGTGCTGCTCTAGATATAAGTCATAATATAGTACAATAAGAAAACCCTGGGTTTGTGACATATTCTTTCTGGTAGTTTTGTCCAAACTATACAGCTACAACAGCTCTGGTTTAATTTCACAAGGCTCTGGTCAGCAGTGGTACAGGTCTCACTCCCAGTTTGGCTCCTTATCAGGAGAAGATTGTAGTGTTCGGAATATTGTGCTTGAGCAACACATAGGTTACATTTAGATATGTTATAATGTTCCCTTAAGTACGTAAAAAGTGGTGTCCATTTCAAACATTGTCATACATCAACATCCTTGTATTTCCATGCGTCTTTTTATTGCCATGGTTAAGTCAATTCCTCCACAAGTCAGTGCTAAGTTCAGAGTTCATTCCCTTGAGCCAATGTCAATTTCAGACAAAGTTTGGCAGCGGCAATGCACCGTTGTAAAGTTGCTTCCAACCACCCAACATGCCCTAAACACTCGCATATAGTCTTTCTTCGAAGGCTTGCACAATTTCTGCAGTTGTTGTCTTTGTCTTCACTCTTCTTCTGCTTTTGTTTCTCTTCCTGAGCTTCTTCTTCTTCTTCTTCTTCTTCTTCTTCTTCTCTGGTTTGTTTCTTTCACTGGTTGCATGTTAGCTATTCTGCTCAGCACTGCCCCTGTGATTTCTGGAGGTATTGCTCCGTCTTCTGCGACAAGTGATGGATGGCTAAGCTCCCTGAAAACGGACCGAATTACAAACATAATCGACGGAGGAGATGGACAAAACTGTCCGTCTGTCTGCATATCCGTCTTCTGCTTCTAGCATAAATGGGCCTTATTGGTGAGTTGACTTACTCAATTAGAGACCATGAATGTGATAAGAAAAATTACGAACAGGTTCTGTGATGCAGACGAGCAGGACCCCTCACCAACAAAGTAGTTGAAAGGTGGTAGAAAGGATTTATACTTCAGATATGCAGGGACGGGTCTAGAAAAGTTTTGATGGGAGGACAGGCGGGGGTACTGGCCTTGAAAAGATTGTAACAAATTTGATTTATTTCTTTAAGGTCTTGATTTTATGTAATAGTATCTAACAAGTAAAGTAATCATCTAATGTAAAAAAAAAAAAAAAAAAAAGGTGAAGAAAAACCCAGTGAACCTTGTCTTGCACTTTCCGTTAATTAATCATAATTCATTTTTATAAATCAAATAATCTGATTAAAATTTTTAATCATTTTACTGCCAAAAATAAACATCAATTTATATAAAACAGACTACTAAGTGACCAAGGAAATACATAAATCCTCAACTGATATTCCTTTTTGACTGAAGTGAGGGTAAACCAACACTGACAAACTAATGTTAGGTCCATCTTGCTTTCTGCTAATCTGCATTAGAATGTGCAGTTCTATAAAACAACCAATTCCAAGAAAAATAAATATTTACAACCCTGACATTGCCTACATTTGTAATGTCAGGTGGATAACATCCTTTCAGTAATGAACCAGGATTTTCAAATCCTACCAACACATATTCAATAATGGCAAAACCCTGTGTTTGGGCCTCAAAATCCACCATAACTGCTGCAGCATGGTGATGATTAGAAACTAATTTAATAATAATAATAATAAGAAGAAGAAGAAGAAGAAGAAGAAGAAGTTTATCAGAACCTGTTAATAATATAACTCAGCAATTTCCCTCTGGCATTAATAAAGTATCTCTGATCGGATTTCTGATAACCCAAATGTATTCATCTTTCTATCTTTCATAAACAAGCAGATATTGCAAACCAAACACTAAAGCTGCTGTTTTTCTGAGAGAACTTGTTAATGATGGTGCAGACATGATCAGCTCTGCTTGGTTGAGAGACAGAAAGTTTGGGAGCACCCCTGCTACTCCTCCATGCTGCATGTTACGTGACGTCACCTGAGACCTCCCATAAGCGGAAAAGCTCCACTTTCTCTTCTTCCCGCTGCTCGCCGGGAGAGTCAAGGAAAGTCTACATGTTTCAGTGTACATCGTGCGTCTCGCGGTGTGGCACAATCCGTATCATGCAGTGTGAGCTTGTGTTTGATTCACTCAAAGCAATTTATTTTATAGGCAAAGGGACTGACTGCATTTTAATGTTGTTATAGTCATTTTCCTTTTAAACTATTTACTTCTCTGGCGTGTTACATCGGAGCTTATATGCAAATGGTTCCAGGTAAAGTGGAGTCACGGACTTATTTTAACCTGTCATTCCTACTGTGAGTTTTAGAAGAAAAAAGAGAGAGGGGAAAAAAAACTAATGCATGCAATTGTGTGAGTTTAATCGCCAGCTTTCCTGTGCAATCTGCAACGTCGGTTATCTCCAAGATCTCCAAGGAGATCATGCGTCCTTTTTCTTTCTTTGTTTCTTGTTCTTTTTTTAAACAGATATATTTGTGTCAGATTATTGAATCCCGTGTGAAAAAGTGTAAACTAACTAAGAGAAAATTAGAAAGAAAGAGAAAATCGTGGTTGCATTTTGAACATATCTCCAAAAAACTGGTCAAGTTTTAAAGAATTGATTAAAGTGTTTAATTACCGCCCAAATGTTCCATTTGTGGTTAAATACATCAGCCATATTATAGAAATGCGTTTCCGCCTCATCTGCTTATAACAAATAGCTGGTCCAACATGTAACTCAGAGTAATCCTGCAAGTTCAACATATTTCCTCTCGCGATGTAAATAGTTGTATTTGCATGCGGGGTGATTCATAAACATGTCAGTGTTGTGAAATATATGGTGATATTAAAACTTTCTATTTAAATATCATGAATTATGGTCACAAAAATGTGTTCCCATTTAAGAGGAATGCCGAGTATTTTGGTGTCTGGAGCAGGAGCCCATTTGTCATGCGGACAATAAAGAGGGTTTTCGTCTGACAGTGAAAATTTATGGTTGCCCTTCTTTGCCCTAATAACTCACATATTGTGTCAGGGACTGACATCCCTTGCAGAAAACAGCAAGCCTGTTATCAATCACACATCTTTGCATATTGTGAAACGTCCCTTTTTTTCTAACAGAAAAAAAAGAAAGATAGAAATACAACTGAAAACATTTGAAGAAATATGTGCGTGCTTTGAGTGTTTCCCCCCTCTGTAAATAAATTAGAAAGATATACGGGTTTATTTAGAGCTGCAGTTTATTCATAAACGTGAGAATAATAACTTATATTCATGAAGAAGACAATTGTTATTTGCTTCTATTTATTTCTGCTCTGTACAAAGCTGTAATCACTCATGCAAAGCAGTTTAGGCCTACCTGATTTCTTTATCTTGTGTGACTTTTGTTAATTATTGCAGCTTGTTCTACTTTTTTTCTGCACATGCATCTAATGTTTCTTTTTTTTATTATTATTTTACAGCCTTTGTCATAAATTGCAGATTATGAAGATTTTAAACTTACACATTTTGTTCCTTCATACTTCTTCCCGATGACATATCTTGCCTCCTTGACCGTCCACTCCAGGTTTTCTTGCTCTCCAAGTTGACCTGTCAAGCAGATTACCACAGAAAGAGATTAATGGCAGAGGCGGGTTGCAATAATAATCGTTTTGTTTGATGTGACAGCTTTGATAGGCGTTGATTTACTTACAAACTGATAGGCTTTTAATTGAGCGCCTCCATTCCGATTGAGATGAAAGGAAAACCACATAGAAAAGCTGCCCGATTGCCCCGGAGCCTCAATACTGATTAGCCATCTCTGCGGTGAATAGTTCAAGGCATTTTAAACTTCTTTTCTCAGTGGCCTGACAGACCATTTCTCTTCTTTTCTTTCTCCTCACTCCGCTTTTCTACCTCTTTAATAAAAATAAATCATTTTCATTGTATGTAAATAAAATCGAGCTGACATCAATATAAAATGTCTGGAATTCTTTTTCTTTCTCTCTCTTTTTTATTTATTTATTATTATTTTTTTTGTTCCTCTTCTTTGTTGTTCTTGTTGCAGATGACAGTGTGCCCGCGGCGGAGGACTGATTTTTTTTTTTTTTTTTTTTTTTTTTTTTTTTTTGGCAACACAATGGATTCAGCCAAAAAGGACAGGGTTCTGTTAAGTGAAAGTGTGCTGTCTGACCGCGTGGTTATACATTACATTTTCAGGGTTAAAGCTTTTTCCTTTTTCTAGTTTTTAATTAATCTGTCATTTCATATAGATATCATATAAAGCTACTAGAAAATGCAAATATAAAATGCGAATTTATTCTTAACTCATTGTTTGTAATATTTTTTTATGTACTGTTTTCCATTTTCTAACATTTGGTGTTTTTCCTAAGACTGCTTGTTAATATCATAATCAGCCGATTATAAGCACTTTCCGCACCTTAAAAAGCAGTAACAGCTCCTCTGCAGAGCACGTAAGCCGGACTGTCTGCAAGTTATTAAAGTTTCATCATGTATACCACCTCCGAGGTGTGTTACGAAAAGCCCCGAAACTTCCAGAGCTTATTTAATAACCGACCAAAATTACTGTGAGCTTCAGTTCACGTGCGAATGCCACTTGCTCCCTAGATTATCTGAGGTGACGGGGGAGGCTTTTGTCCATGCATCTTAAATATTAAAAATCTTTAACACCACTTTGTTTTTCTTTTCTTTCTTTTCTTTCTTTTTTTCCTTCTAAAACTGGTGTCTTTTGCAGAACGTCTCACTCCCCATTTATATTTTTTCCGCAGTCACGCTGGCATGTAATCAGCCACAATAGTTGACATAAATCAAGCAATGGATTGACAGCGTCTGACAAATAACTGATTGATTGCGGTGGAGCAGAATTGACACTTGACGGAGGGGTGGAGATAGAAATAGAAGGGCGGTGTATATTATACTGAAAACATGTGACATTCACATCCCTCCATCACTACATTGGTCTATTCCTGTCAACGCTTGTCTGTTTAGGGAATTCAAGCTGAAGTGGTTGGTTTTATGTTTGCCAGTCCCAGTGGAGAACGTGCACGGACTTTGTGCAGCTCTCGGAGTGCACACACATGTAAAATAACACACAAATACGCTTTAATACAGCAGATTTGACGATCAGGTGGTTAGTTTTTAAGGTAAAATAAAGGAACAAGGAAACACTTGGTTACGTGCGTCAGTGTACACAAAAGTAATGCCCCCATATATACGTGAAGTCCTGAATATAAACACGCTATTGATGGTTTAACATGCTTTAAATGAAAAATAAAGAGGCTAGAATAGTGTTTTTATTTAATTCAAAATAAACAAATAACAACGTGGGATAATTGCCGACTAATTTGAGTTTGAAATGAGTTTTTGTGTAAAGCAGACACAATTCAAAAGACTGTTATGAAGAGTAAGCGTTCACCCTAACCAAAATATTTTTTTCCTATCTCCTCCCCCGAGCTGTCAAAATAGAGGCGCTTACAAAGAGGAGAACGTCACATCCCCTTGACCCTCCAATCACCTCAGGGTCCCATTTGATTGGAAGGCGGCAAAGGCTTTAATCTCGGACTAATTCAGCTGCTTTTGAAGTGAAAATTTCTACCAGTTCGTACTTCGGGAGTACAGCGCGAGGACCTGCAAACAGACGCACACAAGGCGCAGCGCTCATGGTGCAAGACGCAGCCTCGGATCTGCGATAACCTCGCACGGTCTCCTTCCAGCTGCCGCGCCTTATTGCGCCTCTCCTACCAGGATTACCTATTATTAAGGCATTTTACACCACTCTTTTCTCCTACAGAGAGGCTTGGTGCTTTCTTTGATTTTCTTAATGAATCTGACGAAAGCATCGCCATTTAATTTTCTGACAATTGGGACATGATCACAACCCCTTCGGCGTCTGCCCTGAAAAATAGTGATATTTGCGTAGCGTGGGAACGCAGCAGTTCTCGGAATAGCAGCTCAGCGAGCATCAACAAGCCTTTTCTTCACTCCGCACCTCCGTCCGATCCACTACGGCAAGCAAACCGACTTCCCATCAAGGTTTTGAAAATGCTTACTGCACGGTCAGGGCACATTTTGCATCCGGAGTATCTGCAGCCTCTGCCTTCTACCCCGGTTAGTCCTATAGAGGTAAGAATAGTATTTAATTTTTTTAACTGATTATTTTTCAGTTGGAATGATGGCGTTTCGTGCCGTATGTCAACGTTTTGGTAACCTGCCTCTGCTTCTGATAAATTCGGTCTCACATTGTGATTCCAGTATGTAAAACCATCATGTATCAATGCCTAAAGTTTTATTTTGTATTTATTTATCAGTCTTTTGTTATTAAGATAGTACTTTTAGTGGCGGAGGAGCCGTGCGTAAAAGCGTTATACTTGGAAATATCAGCAAATATCGTGGTTGAACACTGCTGTTGTATCTTCTAATAAATGAATCTTCTAGTGTGCGTTTAACAGACTTTATTAACGTTTATTTAATTTTCCTTACAGCTAGATGCCAAGAAAAGTCCTTTGGCTCTGCTGGCGCAGACCTGCTCTCAGATCGGCAAACCGGACCCACCACCCTCTTCCAAATTATCCTCCGTAACACAAAATGGATCTAGTGAGAAGGAATCTAAATCAGGTCCTCTGAAATTGAGCGATATCGGTGTGGATGACAAATCTAGTTTTAAACCATATTCTAAACCCTCAGACAAGAAGGACTCGTCTTCGGGCGCAGGCGGAGAGAAGTCTGGTTTCCGTGTGCCGAGCGCCACCTGCCAGCCGTTTACACCGCGGACAGGCAGCCCGAACTCCAGCACTTCTGCCTCTCCTATGCCATCAGAGGGGAAATGTGGGGAGAGGGATGAAAAGAAAGAGTCTGACTGTAATAAAAATGGCACTACGGACGGGTCTGGCACCACTAGCCACAGCAGGATAAGCGTGAGTTGTGGTGGAATTAACGTGGAGGTCAACCAACACCAGGAGACGACGCCTGGCAATAAAACCACCACCTCCTCTGAGTCTTCATCTGTCACTTCTGTATCCTCTGCATCCGTTCTAGGGTCAGGACTTGTGGCGCCCGTTTCTCCTTATAAACCAGGACAGACGGTGTTCCCTTTGCCTCCTGCTGGGATGACCTACCCGGGTAGCTTGGCTGGAGCTTACGCTGGTTACCCTCAACATTTCCTCCCCCACGGAGGGAGCTTGGTAAACGCACAGCTGGCTAGTTCCCTGGGCTGCAGTAAGGCTGGATCTAGCCCCTTGGCTGGAGCATCTCCACCGTCTATCATGTCAGCCAGCCTGTGCAGAGACCCTTACTGCCTCAGTTACCATTGTGCCAGTCACTTAGCGGGCGCAGCCAGTGCTTCCTGCACGCACGACTCTGCAGCTGTAGCTGCCGCTAACGCTCTCAAGTCCAGTTATCCACTAATGTACCCGACACACCCCATACACGGCGTTCATTCCTCGGCGCCGTCTTTTAGCGGACACCCCCTGTACCCATATGGGTTCATGCTCCCCAACGACCCTCTCCCCCATGTTTGTAATTGGGTATCGGCAAATGGACCGTGCGACAAGCGTTTCTCTACCTCAGAAGAGCTCTTGAATCACCTGAGGACACACACTGCTTTTACTGGGGCCGAGAAGTTGATTTCCGGCTATCCCGGGTCTTCATCACTGGCCAGTGCTGCAGCAGCGGCCATGGCCTGCCATATGCACATGCCACCATCAGGAGCCCCAGGGAGTCCCGGGACTTTGGCCCTAAGGAGCCCGCATCATGCGTTAGGACTGAGCAGTCGCTACCATCCGTACTCCAAAAGTCCCCTGCCAACGCCTGGTGCCCCTGTTCCCGTCCCCGCAGCCACTGGCCCCTACTACTCTCCATATGCACTGTATGGCCAGAGACTCACCACAGCATCAGCACTGGGATACCAGTGAGGAGGAAAAAATACTTTGAAAAGTTTATAAGACTAAGAATGCAAATATAAAGACTTTTATAATAACTGCGTTAAACTTATGGACTGGATCCGTGGACTTCAACTGTATTTATTTATATGTCGGCTTAAAAGCAGGCGGTAACAGCTGCAATGGAAAATATTTGAGCAACTCAAAAAGTGCATTATGTTGAAAAACTGAACTCTATAGGTAAAGTGAAACACACATATGTTAGAGTACCAATTAACGTAGGGGTCTTCATTTTGATGTTCATTTGAAATTGCTATGATTGTATTTGTTCTTATTTAATGTCTCATCGAAAAGAAAATAATTTACATGCATGTTTGTTTCTTAAACTTCAACAATTGTCCACATTTTAAATTGCCGTTATTTTTCAGGTGTACCTGATGGAAAGAGAATTGGTATTTTTTTGTATGTATTCTGAAAAAAAGAAGCAATTCTGTTCCATATCTCCGCGTGCCTCTTTTCATTATGTGTTAAGATTACATTCACATTAATTTTCCATTGACATTTTATTTAGTTATTTATTTTTTTTAATTGGGGCGTTGAATTATTGGGGTTAAGAAAATCCCATTTGATTATTTCCGCATACACAGGCCTGGAGATTTCCAGGCTTCTCATAGATATGGTGAATTCTTGCATGAGGACATTTTTAATTACTTATTTCATTTTATTTACAAAAGCTAATAGAAAAAACGCAAAAAAAAAAAAACTTTAAATACAATTCAGCTTGACTAAAAGTTGGAGGTTGTGTGTGTTTGTGTATGATCACACACATACAGACACACACACATACAAACAAACACACACTTTTAAACGGACTTTTAATCCGGACTTTTTTTTTTCTTTTTTCCTTTCTTTTTCGTAGGTGAATTTTGTCAACACATTAAAAAGGCTCGAAAGTTTTTTCTGTTGCGTAAAAAGGTAAATACGCCTCAAAATGGTTCAGCGAAGACTTGATTTTTCTAGTGTATGAAAATACAAGAAATTTGTAGATTCCTCAATTAAGCTGAGCATAAAAAATAAATAAATAAAATAAAAAAAAAATTAGAAAGACCTTTCGCAGCAATAAGAGGAAAACTGTCAATTTAGTTGGATTTCAGGTTGATTTCACTCGAAATTTTAAAAGCATTTAGCAGATGTTTTTTTTTCCTTTAAATTTACCATAAATTTGGTGTGCGTAATTACATAATAGATCGACATCAAATTTCGGTGCAGAAACTTTAATTCCTCTTTTTTATTATTATTTTTTATTTACATTTTAAAATCTCATTCAATTGTATTTCTAACAAGTCACCACATTTTTTTCAAAGATCTGACTTGTGCAAAGTTGTGGAGTTTTAATGCAAATCTAATGATGTAATGTATTAATATCATGCTGATAAATTAAACATTTACTTTTTTTTTAAATGCAAATAACATCCACTCAATACAATAACCTGTTTAATCGCACCAAACCTGTATTGTCACACGTGATTTTGTTCATATTTGCAAGCAACACGAATTCCAGCTTTATTACCTTTTTATTTATAGAACAAAATCAAACCGCACCTAAAAATGAGACATTTTATAATAAAACTGAGTTTGGACTGTCACAGTTCACCGAGCATTACTTGAAATGAAAGAATTTTTGCATGTTTATTTTTCCTCTATCGCTGTTGACCCAGCTGTATTACAGTTCTCATCATAATCATTAAGAATAACTCCTCAGCTATGCTGTCCCTTGTCTATCGCACAGCGGTTAGTTCAATCTGAATAACTCCTCTTGTGGTGTGTACGAGGCCCACACGCGTCTTAAACTGATGTAATGACGGTGAAAGGGAGCAATTTCCATTTTTACCCACATCATGGTGGCTGTGCTCGGAGGTCCCCGGTGGAAGGCAATTTATCATGTGCCCCTCCCCCTGGCCCTGTCACCGGAGGAACAGGCAGGCACATGTGTGCATGAATTACCGAGCCTCCCACCTCTCCAGCCCTTCCTCTCTCACTGTGGAGATTTGACACAGAGGAGAGACAACATGGGGGATTAGAGTATGCAGGAGTGCTAAAGTACATATTCACTTTGTCCATCAAGGCCTAAAATTGCTTAGGTGTGCGCTGAGCTCTGCCGAACAAAAACATCCACGAAGTCCTTGCATAGTGGTAACTTCTAGTATTAAACCAAAAAAAAAAAAAAAAAAAAAGAAAAAAAAGAAAAGAAAAAGAAAGTGTATTTTTCTCACTGTTTTGTTTACAACTAGTTTATATGATTCCTTGATTTAGTAGTGATCTCACAGACCAAAGCTAGTCTGTTGTTAAATGCAGCTGTAGTGACTCATTTGGCGGAGTACACATGAACAATGTAAAGACAAGAGATTTTCTACAAGTGATTAGCAGGCTTCCTAATGGAAACATGGTTGGAATCTGACACGGAGCAGACTGAGGCAGCAACAACTTTGGAGGCTGTAAGTGATGCCTTTACAGAAATGACTTCAGGTTACATGGTTTCTTAAGATTATAAAGATAGTTTTTTTTTCCATTCCTTACTGAAGTCATTCCTCTGCCTCACAGTTGTGCTCTTGCATGTTCAGCTGTCTAAGCTGCAGTCTAACAGGACAAAACACAGCCACCAAAATATTCAAGAAATGTAAACCATATGAGAAACATGTGTCTTTGAAACACACTGTGCTTTCTCAGACTTTTCATCAATTCCTGAAGCAGCCATTTTAGATTTTTCTTGGAGGGATGCTTGTATCCTCAGAGGGAGAACGGCACTGCAGGAAACCTGGCAGGACATCTGGCAACGGGGGGGAGAGAGCCCAGGACGTGACTCACACACCTAACCCCATATTCAACCCTCTGAATTACCACCACTAAAGCTGTCATTAGTGGGTGTGTGGCACAATATAAAGACACAGCGTCGTCTGCAGTGGCAAGTCTATAGTTTGGATAACAGCTGTGTCAATAAGGAGGAACTGCTATGATGTTCAACCGGTGCCAAACATGAGTGGAAAAAGTGATTATTATCTTCTTTACTAGATCGTGATTATGATATTAGAACTCTCCATGATGGAAAAAAGAGACTATAATAGTTTTGTTTGTGCTGTTGACTTTTTAGGCACTTGATTGTTGATACTTGTAGTCATGTTTTGCAAGTATAAATGACTACTTGTCCAACCCATTCTGTTTATGCATCTGTTTCTATGATATCATAGAAAATGGTCTTTGTGAGAGCCAAGGCCTTCTTGTGTTTTCTAGTACTGATCAGCATAGTAAAAGGTGTAATCTTAGATGGAAAATCAGGCTGTCATTACATCAGTATGTGATTTACGGTGGTACAGCGTGTTGAGGTGTCCACGGTTAGGTGATGGTATTATGAAGTCATAAAGTGAACAGCATGAAACAAAGCAGGGACTCAGTGGTGGTAAACAGAACCACTATCACAGTAAAATCCACTCTAAATCTGCTTTTATCCTGGAGATAAAAAAAGTCAACATTGTCTTTGGTCACGTGTCATATCCATCATCACTAACGCACCACTTTTTGATAGACTGATGCTGGTTCCCAACTGAGCTCTGTAATAGAGGTAATTTGGTCCTCAAAATCTGTGCCAAGGAAGACAGGAATCCCTCCCAGCTCTTCTACATTTGGTTACTGTCCTCATTAATTTACAAATGCAAAGTGCTCATCCAGGTAATGTGAGAGAAGTGGCAGTGTTGATCTATCTGTGCCACTCAGATCTCTAACCAGTGAGACGCTTTCTTTTGCTTAGACAGCCTAATTGAGGTCATTTCTGTTCACTCTGGGATCTCCAGTGCACTGGGGGTGTTTTAGTGTTCAGATAATTTGCCCATTTTCTGATTCTGACAAAGAATATTTTATGGAAATGCACCCTTATTCCTGGCACCTTAATGGAGTACGTTGGTGTAGTATGCGAGCTGATGAGGTTGTTGCCTGTCACTGATAAATGTAAAAAGCAAAGAAAATGTCAGGAATGAGCTCAGCTCCAAAGGGCTCTTTGCCTTCATTTGAAGTCAGCTGTGCTTAAGCACATTGTCTTTAGAGTGTTTCATTTCGACACACAATCACAAGGTTATTCCAGTTGTTTGAAGCTCTTTGGATATGCAACCTGATCTCACAATATACACTTTTGTCCACAGATGCTGTTTACATTGCTTTAAAACTTTACTTCCACATATTATGTCGTTATTTATCTGGATACTTGGTATGAATATTTGGTGTCATGCTACGTATCACATCCTTTTTGCACATCTCGGCAATGAATTCAACCCTACTGATTTAAAGAACAAACTTATATGAAGGAAGGAGGATGCTACTTCACTGACTTCCACACTAAACTCCAAGAGATTATGGCCCAAGTTGTACAACGTTTTCCACATTCCTTTCACTTTTCTGCTTCCCTCTGACTCGTAATTCATCACTTTTACTTCTTTTTACAAGGAAACTGTTATGGAATGGAGCTAAAAATACAATGCTAGGGTTAGAATAAGATATATACCGTCAGGTTTAGATGTAACAAAGTACATGGTTAAGAAAATATGGGGCTTTTACATTTTACTATTTATGGGTTGTGATTCTTGTAATGTTATTTGGAAGCTGCCCTACAGAAAACAACATCCAAGTAACACAGGGACATGTTGCCATTTCATCATTTACAACCATAGATTGTGACAATATGTTTAGTAGATGTGGAAAAATGTACCTACTACATAATTTCCTTGTGAGACTGGGCTGGGATACAGTATAAGACATTATAAAATGTGTTTATTTGTAAGTATGTACCTAGTGTTCACCTATGACAGTGTCCTCAATATTTATTTAAGATATAGCCATTTATTCTGCTAGTTTTTTGTGTTTTAACTTTACTTTATAATTGCTGTCCGCTTCCTCCCTTCTGTGAGTAAACCCTGATGGTCATATATGACAGTAAGAACATGATGTCATTTCCATGGGTGTGGACCACCAATTACAATGACTCACTTGCTTAGTAATTGCACAAATCCATGTTGTATGTTGTAAAAAATGCAGATTTAATCAGAAGTTAAAATGATTCCAATTGATTAATCAGTCTTTCAGTAAATGTCCACAATAATAATAATAAAAAAGAATCAACAGTATTTATGATGTAACAAATTATTATGTTGTGCACACTGACTGTATGTATAATTATACCCATTGATCATAACATTATGACCACTTACCTGATGTTGCTTAGGTCCTCTTCATTTTCCCTAAAAAGGACTGACCAGTTATTCTGGCCAGAGAACATCTTTGGATGTTTAGTGTCTGGTGCCTGCTTGTTAGCAATGGAGCATTTGGGCCAGATTTTCAAACTCCAGTCCTTGAAGGCCTCTCTACCGCAGGTTTTAGATGTTTTCCTGCTTTAACACACCTGACTCAAATTAATGGGTCATTGTGCAAAATTTTACAACAGTAAGTTAAATTCATTTAATCTGAATCACGCGTTTCAGATTCCTGCATTGGGCCATGTGTTGTGGTTTGAGAGGCGGAGTCCTTCTAGATTGGACGTACTTTCGAAATAAGCCATTATATCCCATTCGGACTTTAGAGATTGGGTGGACATGTCAGACTTTCTGTTATGCTCTGAGTCCTACATTTATGATGGTTTATGATGGATGAAGTGTTGTTAATTCCAGGAAGCAGATTCTTGCAGAAGTACAGTGTAACATGACACACTGTGTTATTAGTTTTACCTTTCAGTGGTTTTCATATTGTGACTGATCAGACACCTAAATCTCAATCTCTGAGTAGGGACAGTCATTTTGGTGCTTTGTTCTACATTGCCCTTGACATGCAAAACCCAATGTTGGACAAAACATAAAATTTTGAGGACAGGTAATGCAATAAACAAACAAACAAACAAAAAAGTCCATTACAAGTGCTACAAGTAGGCAGTCTAACTAAACAGGTTAATGCTGAGGGAATTGGATATCCATAATTACTACAAGACTAAACCAAAATGATTCCATTGCATAGGAATAGAACACAAAAACACCTTGACTTCCTTCTCTGTTTGAATACAAAAGTTAAGTTTAATTTAATTAAACAGTGATAATAATGTAGAATGCTGCAACAAAACAAAGAAGAAAAAAATCTAATGCTTGAAAATGTAAACATCATTTACTAATTTATGTTTAGGATCTGCCAACTGTTACATAAGATGTATGAACATTTATCATGTTATTAGAATAAGAAAATACAATATATTGAATACAATTTTCATGAGGAAGCCGAGCCAGAGTACCTGTCTAATATTGGAATGAGTGCATATATCAAGTTAGTGGAAGGACCATATATCTCTTCGTTTGCTTAAAGAATTTATCAATCTGAAAATCCTGGCCTAGAAGTATGTACTTGTACAATACCATGTTCTATTGTTTGATTCATGCTCGTGCATTTATTTCTTTGTTCATTTTTAGTTAGAAAATCATCATAATAACATTTTCATCCCCAGCAGCCTTAGTAAATCGTTTTTCTTTGCAGCTTTGAGGAAGAGTGTAACTGTTTGACTTAATGACTATTCCTTTAGTGGAAAATCTTACTCCGTAGGTGTCGCCATTGCTTGATCCACCTACACATAAAAAACTAATGGCTGGATTCAACGAGCTCAAGCACATTCTCAGAGGGATTTTCATAGAAAATAACAAACTGAAGTGGGCGTAGGTTGAGTCAGCTAAAGTCAGTGGATACAACGAGTTCCTCTGCAGAACTTCATCAACTTTCTGTCAGTGGTGTCCATGGGGTTTAGCAGATGGTGGATTGTTTGTCAGTGATGTGGGGTGGTTAATGTTTTCCTCCCCTTTGTGATTATCTACGTCCCTTGATACCTAACCAAACTCTTTATTCTCCTTTCTTGCTTTCTCTCTTTGTTTTCTTTTTATGTATTGAAACATGTTGAAACTAAAGTTAAAGCGCTTTCTTTGTTTTACGCAACTTGATGATTGCATGAAGGCTGTGGTACACTAGGACTTGTCATTATACACAAAGACTAAGCAGAACAACATTCTTTAAGGATGATTTAAGTACATTTAGATTTCAATTAAATCATTGCTCAGCGCCTCCTTACAAAAAAGGCAGTTCAATTCTGAACACTATTATTTGCACAGATAAGACACATTACATGATGGAATATTTTCCCAAACTCAAAACAAGCAAACGTAGGGAGAGGGAAATATTTGAAAGGCTGCTATTGCTCATCATTTGACCCACTTAAAGTTTGCATTGACATGAGTAATATTAGCCAACAAATGATGATTTTAATACTTTTAAAAGCCAATGTTGACTTTTTTTTTTTAGAATTATGGAGATTGTTTCAACAACACACATCATATTTAAGACATTTGCAAAGCATGCAACTGTCAGGCACATCTCTGGACACAGGAAGAGAAAAGGAAATGAGATTCGGGAAGTCTCCATAAGCTGTTAAGTAATTATAGTAAAGTCTAAGCATAATGAAAAGGGAAAAGGGGAGGTTGTGAAAATGTGGAAGGAGGCACATGTCAAAACGCGTATCACGCTATAAACTGAAGTAGGTAAATATTGTGTACAGACAAAGAAATTCAGGTCATATGAAAAGAGCACCGTATGGTAGTGAAACATGGCAGAGGATCTATAATTCTGTGGGACTGCTTTGCTGCTTCTGTTTTACTTTCATTCTATCAAAGGACTAACATAATCAAAAGACTTACTAGGAACTTAACTGATCAATGCTAAAAAACAAAACAAAACAAAAAGCAGCAGATTCTCATTCTAAAACAAAGACAGACAAGGTGCAGCCCGATCCTGGAAAAACCAGATGAGGATTGATTAAACAATCATTGGTAGACCTTGTAGAACTCAAAAAGCCATTGTAGAAATAAATGATAACTAAATGATAACTGCACTATATGAATAAAACTGCTCACTGTAGCACTTCTGAACATGACTCATTCAGACTTCCCTAAATAGTTTATAAATTTATATACCCCCCCTCCCTCGCCAGCTCTCTCATTGGTTAGACAGCCACACTAGTGTTATCTCTAATTTGGTGAAGTAACATTATCAGAATCAGAGCATATATGCGATTTTTTTTTTTTTTTTGATCAGATTGTGGAAAGGCTTAAAGACCCACTCTGTAACTTTTCGACCTGCATTCTGGATTTGTTTGGTGACACAGTGACATCTAATTATGTGCATTTCTGAAGACGTCACTGCCCAGCAGCATCTTGCAGCCCAACATTGTCTCGTGGCTGAGAAACAGCACTATTTCAGCCATTCTGAACATGCACCGTGACTGATTCAGCAAAGGAACGAGACATTATCAGAGGAAGAGAGGAAACAAAAAAGTGCCAGAGATGGAGCGAGAGATTTAGAGAAGAGTCGACACAAGACCGTTCTTCACTGTCTGGAGAGAGCTCATGGTACAGGTGGGATACAAGATGGATGCCGAATTGATAGGGAGCATGTCACTAAGAAAGTGGTGAAAGGGAAGTAGTGCATCTTTAAACCACCCCTTTGATTGGCTTGAAAATTCATTCTGATCGAGGCTGATCAGATAAACTGAAAAAGACGCATTTTATCCTGATTGAATATTTGATCAGATCAAAAGTTCCTAATGTAAACACAACTAATTCCAGCCTGTCTTTAACTCTTGCCAACCCATGTAAATTATCTTGATCTGCCACTGCTGACAAGGTTATCTTTAGCCTCTGTTGAATCATTGGGGAATTTTCCACTTTAGGAGCTCTTTTTTAAATGTTTAAATAAAACATATGGAGCTGTTAATAGTCCTTTGTGTGATGTTGATGCTCCATTGCACCATTACCCAGTTTAAAGAACGCTGAAGACTCAAGACTTACTGTATACAGAAAAGAAGTAAGTGTAGGTTAAGCTTCACTGTGATATCCTCCAGAGCTTCCTGGTTGGAGCCAAGTGTGAAAACAGCAATATATAACACTTATGTGATTTATGAGAGCTATATTTATCACGTTGATATAAACTATTCAACTATTACCAGCTTCCATAGTACTCCGGCAATTCATCCATGTCAGAGGACCAAACAAACCCCAGCCCCCCCATCTGTATAACCAGCCCTAAACTAAACTATACTTAGCCCTATCTGCACTCATATGACTTTCAATAGAGACTTCTCCAAGGAAATAAGAGGAAAGGGGGGCATTTCTCAACTCATCCACATGCAGTAAGTGATGATGCTGTGATGTATCACACATTGATCTGAACCATTTGAGGAAGCGGAGCGTGTTAAGAAGCTTGTGCAGTAAACTAATGGGCCTGACTGGGAGATAGATTGGGCCAGATATAAAACAACACAGCCTGAGGAAATATGGGAATCAGATCATTCTATTACTTTAATACATTTTAGTGCTAACTGTGAAATAGAACCTAAGATTACTTTCAGTCCAATTTTATTATTATTATTGTTGTTGTTGTTGTTGTCTTTAACCAGTCACTTATTGCCTGCCACTAATCCCTGGATACAGAATAGGAAAATATGTCTTTCGAACAAAGAACCAGACAGACCTACCTTGTGAAAAGATCCATATCTTTTCAAAGCTATTTCATTTTCAGTCTGTGGGTTTAAGCCTGATATTATTGTCTCCTGTAGAGAAGGCACTGTTGTAAAACTGTTGTACATAGAGAGCAGAAAGGGAGGAGAATACTGCTTAAATGCTGGCCTAATGCAGTAGTCAACATCTGGTGAGTCAGACAAGCTCAGGATTAATGCAGTGAATACATGTGTTTCAACTGAAATAATCTTTTCCAAACTCTTGTTGCCTAAATCACTCCAAACAGCATTTACCACACTAACTCAAGGGGACTTAAACTGGGATCTTCAATAGAAACTAAGAGTGAGATGAAAAATAGTAAGCATGTTTTGTGACTTTTAATATTGTAATATTTTGTTTTATGTTGGATTCTCGACACATTTTATGAACATTTTAATGATATTAATATCCACTATATAACTTTTCTATCTGGTTTGAATCTTTTTCTAAAAGTTGTTGTAAAGATTTAAAAGGGGCCTTATGTCTGTGTGTATTTACATACCTGTATATCGTTTTTATTTATATTTTGCTATTCTGGAAACGGTAATATGTCATTTTTAGAGAATTGTGTCTCTTAGGTGAGGGTTTAAATGTTACACTGAACAATGGAACCAAATGATTAAATGAGTAACAACACAATATTAAATATGAATGTAAGATATGATCACCCTGGTATATTATGTTTAATTTAAAACCTAAATGATCTATCACCATAAAGCAAGTAGGTTGTAATAAACCAGAGCCTTTCAGAGTGGAGAGTGCATGATTCCCCACTTGCTTCATGAAAATATACTTTTTTCTTCCTCTGGCAAATTTTTGGCTCTTAAATAGTTGAAAGATTCTATGATTGTTTGTCTCTATATGTTCCCCTTGAGTTGGACTAGTAATACTAGTATCCACTGTTTCACTTTGGGACTCTGTATAGGTTTAAGCTGATGTACAATATGGATAATCTTGTCCTTAAAATATAGCTGTGGTTAAAATATGGGCCCCTTCCCTAGGGATCTCAAGTTAGTCTCCAAGCAATCATCTGTCCAAATGTACCCTGTGACAGTTGAAGAAGATACAGTATGTGGGGTGTCTATTTTCATTTCATGTGGCAGGACAAGTTTATTCATAGTTAGCTGCAGATGGCACAGAATCTGCCTGTGAGATGCTACGTGTGTTTTCTGAGGTGGTAAAAATATCAACCTTTTATGTAGACACTTTAATGGGAGACAAACATTAACTTGAAATTGTTATGTTGCAGAAAGAAAAGCCAAAAAGCAGCAGTAAAAGGTTTGAATAACATATAATGAATATTATTTTCATTGTCCAGATGTGATAGTGTTGCAGCAGGATTCACTGTAATAACTGCTCCCCTTCATATACTGTAAGAGGATGGTGTAAATCACACATTCACACTAGCCAAGAAAATGTGTCTGATGTTAAAGTGTGTAAGAGTTCATTTTCTTTGTGGTAGAAACTGGCGAATGCAGGCTACCAAGAAGCATACAAAAGTCACACATGCCAAGCAGCCAAGCAGAAGAAGAAAAAAAAACCAAACAAAACAAAAACAGACAAAATTTACTGAAAAATCGAAAACAGAAGAACTGTCATGAGGATGATTCTCACCACAAAGAAAGTGGGAAAGACAAGTAAGGGATCTTTTGAAACCTTAGGTAAATAAGAGGAATCAGGCGTTGAACAACCAGGTAATAACTGATGTTATGACTTGGCATTTGCTCTGACATGCATTTGAGACAGGAACATTAAAAGATATCCACCATTTGACAGGTATCACAGTTCCCCCAGGCAAGAAGGATTCTCATTTTGATGAGTGTGTCAGTCACAGTGAAGCCTGTCGACAAGCCAGATCTCGAGCACAGACGTTCAGGAATAACTCTTGCCTCAAGAATTACAAAGAGAATATTTGAACAAGTCGTGTGAAGCAAAACTGATTATGGCTAAACTACAAAATGTTTATAGAAGTAGCAAATCTGAAAATTAATATTCCAGCAAGGACTTTCCTTGCATGACCATTAATGCCTCAAGTCATCATTCTGTTCATTGCCTGTTACAAACTTAAGATACTTTTTTTCATTTATGTTACACTGGAGAGCTTTTGCATTTGCTTCATGTATTGAAACAACAATATAGAAAATCATGTACTTGAAGCGTTGCATAAGCCACCACTTGCAGAGCACATAAGCTCCATGCTCAGCAGAGAGTGATCGTACAAATTCTCAAAATGGATCATTCATAATCAACTTCAGTGAATTAGTTGTGACTGAAGTTGACAGGGCTGTGGAGAGATGGTGGACGACATGGGGTTTTAAATGCCATGCTCAGCGCCAAGTGTGAATAGTCACTCTGTATGCATTTTTCATTCCAGCATGTGCCATGTTCAGTATATGACACTCACATTGATTTACTACCTTCTCCCAGCTAAATAATTTACAGGGATATGGCTCTGTGTGCTTTTAATGGTTGTTGTATAGACCTGCTTGCCTTTAAAATGTTTCACAGGCAAGCAGCCGTATGCTTGGATGGATGGGAGACCGCTCAGCTCTGATTAATAAGCTGCTCAGTACTATACTCCAAACAGGGTGTCAGGAAACACTGTGCATAACCAGAAGCGGCCAAGGCACAGCTGAATGTGTTGTGTGCTTTGTATGCATTTGTGAATAGACCTCAGTCCAGGGCTTCACAGGTAGTGCACATGAGCTTGTAAAGAATAGATCTGTTGTAAATTTTGATTTGCGATTAACACACAATGTTCACAATGGAAGCCCTTTTATGAAATATCAGTGGCTCTGTATTTTTATTTGCTTAAGTAAATATGAGTTCAAAGAAGTGCACTGTTGATTCTTCGTGGAAGGCATGTCTGTTGGTCTGCAAACAGACCAAAGAGCATTATTCATCACTATGTCTTTCAAACTTCCTTCCATGAATGTCAGCAATAAAAAGGTATTGGTCTTTTAACTTTTATTCTTTGTTAATGGATAACGTCTCTGGAAGGTCATTTGAATTTCAGCAAATGACACTTGATATGTAAGCAATTAATCATCCAGTGGCCTGCTTTAGAGCACCTGTTGATTGTGCTCTCCAAGAATTAAGTCACCCTTAATTTAAAATGTACACCTGTTCACAGTTGCATATAGGGATTTTTGGCTAGTTTGAGAGATGCTCTAATTTGCCCAGGCACAATTCTATGCCAATACTTCCTGCTCCTACAGTATAGCCCACTGTTTTACTACAATAACATGTTTACAGTACTTGAGTGTTACTGTTGATTACACTTTTGTTTTTCTATTAAGTAGATTTAACCCCCTAAACCAGCAGTTTTAATATTACTTAGTAATATGCAACTTTTAGTGCATTGGCAACAATCGATTTACTTTAGCATCACAATATATTTAGTTAACTAATAAGAGCAAACAACCATAACGTAGCAATATAAATTACTTCAGTTATTTAAACTTTATTGGTGCTGAAATCCAATTAATTATCAAATTATATCAAATTATCAAATTAATAAATACAATGCAAAATAACTGTAATTGTTTGGCATCCTTGGTTTGTGTATTTTTGCTTTTACTGTGAAGTTCTTTACTGAGCAGCAATTATCTCATGTTGAGTGTGTCAGAGCAACATCTGAAGCACACATACCATAGATAGTTGTGTTTATACATTTCAGAACTAACCTTAAGTCCTAAAGGGGGAGGGAATTTTAGTTGATGTCCTAATGTGTGTCTTCCTGGAATTCAGTGACAAGAAAATGTTTGAGAACCACCACTTTCGACAGTCCCAAAACTACGGGGAGGCAGCCAGCATTTTCCAGTTCAGAGCTCAGCGCAGCCCAGCATGGTTTCGACAGGTTGAGTGCCTGCATGCTTTTACTCTGCAGTGAATGAACAATATCTCCTTGTTCCCAGCAAAAAGAAAGAGAATCGATGTGACAGCTGTGAACAAATATCAAGATGATGGGGAAGTCAGCCATGTGAGATGCAAAATGTTGTTGTTCCTTTTTTTTTTTCTTAAATCTTTTCAACTTCAAAGCTGTAATCGCTAATTTTATCTGTGAGCTGTGTGGTACAGTGTCTCATGGTAAAGTGCTCAACTGGCTGTCAGAGCGTCGGTTAGGAGTTTGAAACAATCACATGTGAAGTAAGGTGTACATTACAAACTTCACAAGCAGCTATGAAGACAAGTAGAAAAGGGATTTAAATTAATAATAATTAGCATTCACAGTCCTCAATCATCCATTTAAGCATATCTGGATTTTATTTGTATGATCACTTATGGGGAAGCTCTATTTCTATTTCTGCCCATAATAATCATGCGAATACATAATAATACTGTGGATAAAATTAGATGAAAAAAGTGATGTTAGATTATTAAAAAATCCAATCTGTTATTAAAATCTGTCAGAAAAGATGCAACTTTTTTACAATACTCTCATAACACTCACTTGACGCACTGCTTTTCCTTAAACACACACTCATACACAAACTTAATTCTGGCTGTCAGGTTTTAATGAGCAACCTACAGTGATATATGTTTCTTGTTTTATCCCTCTTGATTAGTTCCCAGTTCCTCTTAACAGCTCTTTTACACTATTTGACTGAAATACTTGTTAACATCCAAAAGAAAGATGCAGCCTCTTCACGCATGGTAGTGCCAGCACAGTTGTCCTCTGTGTTTTCCGTGCCCCATTTATTGGTTCATCCATCTCATCTGTTCAGCTAAATCTGCTTGTTGAAAACTATCTGAACAAGCTCTCTGCCACATATTTAATTTCCATATACACTATTTACTGTGAGCTCCTCTGGTTTCTGCGTCTCTTTGGAATGAAATCTGGCTCTTGGCCACAAAAAGTCGACCATTCGAGCATCCAGTTAGTGGTGCTTCCTACAGCTATATTTATGTACTCTAACTGTATCTCCTTTCATTGAATCCTAACCAGTGGGTAATTTGTCTCCATAAGAATGTGCCATTTACAAGCAGCCATGCTGGGGCAGGACCCCAACCAGAGGACTTGTTAATAACACACATCCACTTCACACCAGATGCTGTCCAGAACAAACCAACGCATACTGAAAGATGTGTCAAAACCAATTTTCTATGAATACTCCACCACTACGTTAAGCTTTATAGAAGTTTTAAACAAACTTATGTTGGCTACTTTTGTCCAACTTGGCTCCAGTATCCACAACGCTTGAAAGTAGCATAGAAGTGTTGTGTATAATGAATAAATCAAGGTTATTTAGTTGTTGTTTTTTTTTTTTAGTTTTTGCTTTATTGTTAACATTTAAATCAGTAGATAGAAAATAGATTATGACAGAATTTTGCTCATCTTGGTGCAGATAAATAATAAGTTGAGACCTCTGTTTACTTTATAACCATCATATGATCCAATACAATGTCAAATAAAAAATCTGGAATTTGATGAGTCATGATTATACAATCAGTGCTGTTGTCTAACATTAATTAAATCTTAGGTAATATAAAACTATTGAAAATTAGTATGATTATAACAGAATACAGCGGATTTTAAAAATGTTTTCAATGATTTAAGTCAACTCACAAGCCAAATTATTCTGTTTTTGAGTTTTTGCCAGAAACATAAAATGTGTTACTTTTATGCTTATGTTGCTCCTTGTTACTGAATAATTGTTTCCTAGCTGCCATTTTTTAAATATAGGGGACTGGTGTGAATGTGACAGCCTCTAAGGAGCATTATGCTGCTGACAGCAGGGAGGTAAAGCTTTGTGATCAGTGTAGTAAACTGTAAAGTCTGGTTATTTGCATTTGACTAAAATTTAGACTCAATCTTCTTATTTGTCCTGTTTGTGATCCTTTTCATTCCCAGATGAGTTCCCAACCCATTAAAAGACTAAACACCATTTTCTCATATATGAGTGGAACATACTGGAAACTAGAAGCTTTTTTGATCTACTAAGGCCACTGAGGCAAGTCTTATACACACACTCTACATAGCACTCTTCTCCACTTGGATCAATTTGGAAGGTGTCTCTCTGTATCTTTCCCTCTCTCTCTTGATGTAATTGCTCTACATTCATATAAAAAAAAAAAAGATTGATTGGAAATCAGATCTCTGGTTATGGGCCCTGATGACAGCAAAAGAAAAATGCGGAATTTACTGTCTGCTTTTACAGCCAGATTCTAGGAATAATTGTTGCAGTACATGACGGTGAGTTAGCAGTTATAAACCTGTCCTCCATATAAATTACCTAATCAAGAGATCCCAGTGGTTATATAAATTGAGCCACTCATTCGTCTTCAATGGCCTGTGTGTGCATATAAAACCACAACGACCATCATATACTTCACAGGAAAGGGGGCAGCCGTTGCTGTTTACAGAGTTAGGGAGAAATGGATGACTTTTTGCATGCTCAATCAACTATGAAATGTCCATTTAATCATGCCCAGAAACCCCCCTGGTTTATTTGTGCTGCAGCACAGATTTACATTTCCAAACATCCTCCATATTAATCATTACTTCATCACGCCCTCCAACTGACAAGAAGCATAAACCATCGCAGTGTAGTGCCCTGTCAACTAATGTGTGTATGTTACCGTCTATGAGTACATTTGTGTATATGCAACACTGAATGTGTGTGTATGTGTATGGATTAGTGTAAGGGGAAAACCTGCCCTCACCACTCACTGCGTCCAGCAGAAATTTTGAGTTTTAGAGGCATGATTGCATTTTTTTCCTCTCCACTGAGGTTTTTGAAATACAACATTTCAGGCAGGGGGAGCCAAACGGGAGTCATTTACATGTACTTTTTCTTTTTGCAAGAAAATCTGAGTGATTGATGCCATTTTCATGGAAACAAAACACGTGAAATAAAAATGTCACATAGTAGCTTTAAATAGCAAGCACTCAGTTTGCCTTTTTGATAAAATATAGCAAGTTTTAGCAAGGTGGCAGGACAAAGTAGGAGGTCAAAATTTACTTTGCCGCAAAAAAGGAATCATGATCTAAATTCTCACCTTTAGACAGCTTGAGTGATTTACACATACTGTACTGCAGCAGGAGCACCTTGGCAGAGTCTCCCTACCTGCAGCTCTAATGAAATTCAAGATGCTTTACCATCAACAATGAATCCTTCATAAAAGAGTGAAGTATGAGTTTATCACCCAGGATGAGAAGCATGTTACATTTGCCACTTTAAACAAGATGAATGGGTCACTCAGCCATTTACATTCTCATACATTTTTATGACTCTGCCATGAAGTGAATTTGATCTATTGGTAACAAGATAAATGATGGGCATAGGGTTTTGGCAGTTCTGACATTAAACAATCTTTCATTTGATGCAAGTCTTTTACTTTTACATGACATACTGTACTGTCTATCTTCACAACCTTCAAACAGCTGAAGAAGTAAAAGGAGTAAATGGCACCCATTCAGATTACTGAGCAAACTTTAGGGAAGAAAAAAATCACTTAGCACTACATATTTTGTCTTGTATACATGTACGTGCCATTTATGATAGGAAACAGGTTGACCTCCAAGGAGCACAAGGGAATATTATGTTTGACCTGTTCGATGGAGATGTTCATCCAACTGAGGGAGTTTGCAATGCAGCTGCAAGAAAAGTAGCTGAAAGGTTCACTTTGCAGCTGCCAGCTCCTTTCAGTATTTTTTCCCCCCTTTGGAATAATGCCTGTATGTGTATATTTGAACATGGAATTTTAGTAGCACGGAAACAGAGTTGGGTCACAGGAAATATCCCCTGTCAAAGAGTGATAGAAGATGGTGAATGGAGCTGTCTGAGGGATCAGAGTGATGGAAGAAGACATTCTCCATGCTCTCTCTAACTCCTGCTCTGCTTTTCTCTGACTCTGTCTTGTTGTCCTGTTATTTTTACACATGTAATGTGAGTTGTTTGGATTTAACCATTGGAAAAATTTCTCTCATCAGCTCATTAGAAATTTTGAATTCAGCACACTAGGACGGATCTTCGTGGAGACGTTCATGTTATAATTTGAGAACAGCCTTGGCCCAGTTAGTTGCTGGTGAGTAAGGGTGTTGCAGTGTAGACAGAATGATAAATCACCCAGTCAGGCTAAATGACAATTTTATTTCTCACCTCCACTTTCACTGAGAAATATTACCAGAGCACTTTTCTCCATTGCAACTTCTAATTGACCCTAATGTCAGTTAAGCTGACTGGCAAGTGAGTTTGCCACTAAAACATTGACATCATCCACTAGTGGTGATTTATTGATTTACAACACAAGCCAATAAGCATGGAGCATGCAGCACATTTTGTCCAGCACACATTGGAGTCTTCGTTAAAATAATTCTTGAGTCATCTTGTGTGAGAGAAGCAGGGAGACAGGAAGGGAAACGGGAAGTACAGACGGCCTTTGCTTAGATATCGACGATCAAGCTTGTAATTTACACCTTAATGGACGACATCATTGCCGCTAGAGGCATCGCAGCTCTGAGGGAGACAAGGAGAGAGGGAAAGAGCTCCATCATGGTAAAGGGAGCTCCTGTCTGCTGCAGTGGTCCGGGACAAAGCTGAGAGCTCCCAGACGCCCAGTATGATTAATGACTTATGGCCACGCTGTGTGGAAGCCTGGTAATTAGCTACAGGCTGATTAAAGACAAGTAAACTTCTGCTGATAACCCGATTCTGTTTCTCCCCAGCGCCGACACTGGCATGTGGAAGCTCTTACTGCCAGGGTTGCAAGAAACAGACCAACATTGAGTATGATGAATGTAGTCTCCAACAGGCGTATACAGGCTCTAATTTAAAACTATTTAGCGTGTGACATATTGGCATTGTGCTCTCTCTGTCTCCCTCCGTTCATGTTCGTGGTTCACGATGGCGTCCAAGTTTCAGGGGGCTGTTGTTTTGAGTCTACGCCTGGCATATTCATGAATAAAGTTTTGTGCTGGCTCCCTTCTTTTGCTCCCCCTGGTCGTCTCCCTGCACATAGAATTTCTTCCAAACATTTGCATTTCCTATTTTAGAGCACAAGGAGAATGGCAGCCTGCCACAAGAGTTCATCAGCTACCAGATTTTACAATTCAGGCTGTCCAGAAAGAGACAGAATGGCTGAAGCTGGGCCAAAAAAGTGGACAGCATTACACTGGATTATAAGACAAAATGCAGGCAAAGTTAGCATAGGCATGGTAATGATTAAAAAGGCCCCCAGCAGCTGAAATAACTCACAAAACTGTCCAAAGTCTCTGTTTTTTTCTTGAGGTTTGACTGTTCCCCTAAGGTAAACAGATGGAACAAAAGAATAGCAACACTGAATTAAGCTGATCTCAGTGGTTTTGAAGTTTAGCTCAGTCTAACACATATTGAAAATAGTGTAACTTAATAAAATACTGCACTTGTGTGCTGTCATCATTGTACCCTGATAGTAATATGTCATCAACATTAGAGCATCAGCTAGGTTTGCAGTTGATCGCTTGGTACAGCTAACTGTGCAAGATAATTTTTCTGTGGCAGGCCGTTTAAAAGAAAGATAGGAATGTTTGCGTATGTGCACACACGTGTTCGAGGGTCTCTAGTAGGAAAAGGACAGTGCCACAGGGCAAGCATATGTGTGTTGAGATGAAATGCTCAGCCACCCACACCTCTGCTTTTATCACCTCCCTCATAATTAGGTTGGTTAACATACTGCTGTGTATTCAGTCATATTGACTGGGAGCTTAATCACATTACTATTGAGCTCCCGTCCCTGCTTGCCCCAGGTGACGCTTCTAAGTCCAGAGTTATGGCCCTAACCTATGGGAGGAAATTAGCTGTGGATACAAGTTTGTTCTTGTTCTCCACCCTCTGTGTGAAAATATTTAGCAGGCAGGGCGGACGACAACACTGTGAGAAATGGACAGGGAAGCACAATGTTCTGCATAGAGTACCAGTCTCGAACGTGAAAAATGCAGGAAGAGCAGAAAGAGGTGCAACGTGTGTTAGTTTGGCTGGCAGTCCATTAGGCCTGATAGACATTTCACTTACCAAAGTCAAATATAACAGTCTAGCATTCATTAATATGAGGAAGGGTCCAGAAAATCAAACCCACCATCTGGTTAAAACGACAGTATAATCTACAACTCATGATTAGGTCTAAGGAGTGGAATTTCACTTTAATCTTTTTCAGGGCTTGAAATTTCCATCTGCACTGCGCGGCACATCATTTTTCTTCAAGACAAATGTGCTGTTTTTCATGTTCCAAAATTAGATCAGAAGAAAACGATTAATCATGTCATGGCCTGGGAAAGGAAACAAAGATCTGATTTTCCTCTCTTCCCTCTCTCCTTCTCCACCCATGTCCCTCCCCTCTGCTTACCTCTTCCTTTTCCGCCCTCTAGCCTCCTCTCATCCACTCTGTAAGACCTCCCTCCTCCCTGCCTTCTTCCTTTATCTCCTATTCTCTGCTTTCTCTCTGCCGTTTTTGCTCCACGCTCCGGAGAGGGTTCCTGAGCCATGTCTTACCCGATGTCTTTGCATGTAACAGAATTATTTTTTTTCCTCATTCCTCTGCCCTGACTTCAAAAGACAGGGTATGTAGGCCTTATGATTAATATAAAATGACATAGAGTCTTCAATTAGCATAGCCTGCCCTGTTCTTCTCCGCCCTTTCCTGCAGCGGTGAACAACAGATGGCAGCCTGTTTGTATGTGACACCACAACCAAATCTAAACTGAGAAGAGTGCAAGTCACCAGGACTGCAAATTAGTGAGGCCACACAACTGTCAGGTGCTGGCCTCCACTGACAGTTGTAGCCCATTACGGGAACATTGATGTTTTCACAGTGTGACAAAAAGGATTCCTTTTTCCCCCTCCATACAGAGGACCTGTCTGTCAGCCAGCTCTCAAGTCATAACAAATCACTGGCACTCAGCTGAGGCTGAGCATTGGGAGCGTCAGGGGAAGATAAATGACCTGCAGGCCTTTGAAGTGCTTTGGCAGTTCAGATGGCTCGGCGGCGCTGACAGAGAAATATACACAACAGCGTAACCAATAATGAGAACATTAAACATTCCTGCCTCCTGACAGGCTGACAGGAAAGCCCAGCCTGGCATCAATCATCTTCCGAGGCATAACCTTGACAATAAGTCTCCTCTCTGCCTCCAGCTCTCACCTCCTGCTCTCTAGACTCCAATACCCAGAGTGCACTAGCTGCAAGGCTCAAAGTGGATATGATAGCGAGACGTAGATGACAACAGGAAGGGAAAAAGGAATGAGGGCCACAATCAGTAGACACCAAGACAGATTTCCTGGGTGACAGCAAATGTGGGCTAAAACATCCAAACATGCCAGAGCAGCATACACACACACACACACACACACACACACACACACACACATATATATATATATATATATATGCAAAAAGAGAGTTTTACTAACTTTTCAGCTATTTTTAACAAAACTGGAGAGAATAAATCAAATATGCTCAACAGCAGAGAATGCCTTTACACTTCTCATTTTCATAATGGCTCTCTTTTCAGGGTTTACTATTTTCTGTAGTATTTCATTTTCATTTTGGAGTGAGTCAAGATTATCTGCAAATATCTATATTTTACAGCCGAACTGTTAATTACTCTGTGTGGTGAGGAAAAGTAAATATGCCTATTTATTTAAGATACTCTAGCCAAAACATTTTGTAAATGACAGCTTTTGCATGATGTCTATCATTGACACGAAGAGCAGCCAACAGGAAGAGGAGAAAAAACAAGCAATCAAAAGAAAACACCTCCCAGACAAGCCTGGAGCATGGAAACTTTCATGTAAAACCCAATGTGGCATAATATGTCTCACTGATTATGACTGTAAAGCTTGTATTATGTACTTTATAATGGGAGGAGTGGCAACATCTAGTTAGGATGCCTCCTGAGCACCCCCCTGATCAGGTGTTGCAGGTAAGTCCCACTTGGAGGAGGGTCCAGGGAAGTCCCCGGACACGCTTGGGGGACAACTTGAAAATGGTGTTGTTAGAGAGAAAAATTTTCATAGTGTACCATAGATAATTTAATTAATTTAGTAAAATTAAAATATTTATTTTTCTTCATTTGAAAACATAAGTTGTGCCTTTATTTTGTTGTTCCAGAACCAAAAAAGTCGTGCAGACACCACGACAAAGCTCCACCACCGACTTAACATTGCCAAGATTTCCATGGTGACATTATGCAATTTTAAGAAATTATGAGCCCCGAACATCCAAATAAGTGCTGAGACCTTGTGGTTGTTTCACATGTTTCTGTGAGATCAGGTTGCCAAATGAACACATTTAGTCTTACAATAAGAGGGCAATGCATTTCAGAGATGACTACAAACCTAACATACATGTCTCTCAATACTAAAACAGTTGGAGTCGTCAAAGTCTCCCAGCTGTAGCATTATAGAGTATTTCACTTGTGTTTCTCTCATTAGCCACCCATGTGTAAATCAACACAGACAAGCTGACCCCCAAAATGTTTATGTTCTCCGGTTTCCAGCACTTGCGCACTGCTCTGGTTGATCAGGAGAGATGATTTATGTGGAATGAAGAAACGTCCCCTTTGACTTGCACATTTGCGAGAAGGTATGTCGACGATGTGAGTTGCTTGGTACAGGCAACCTTTCAAGAGAGTATTTTTTTACCAGCCTATTGGAAGAGCAATAAATATCTCGGTGACAGGGCCTTCTCATGGTTACAAAGCTTACCTGCAACTGAGCTGGATAATTAGCAAGTCCTGAAGATGATGTATGACTTTCATTACCCTTTGGGACAGGGCAAACTAAATGAGGACACAGCTAATTGCCGTGCAAAGCAGTCTGGCATGGGGAAAAATGCAGGCCCTGCTTTTCCCTCTCTGTCCCCTCTCTCTTGCTCCATCTTTTCGGTTCAAAAAGGAGGTTTTGGGGCTGTGATCTTCCTTTCCGCCCAACCTCACTGGCCTCAGGAGTTCACTGACTGTTCATAAATCAGAAGCTCTTTAAAGGTGAAACTAGCTTGAGTCATCAGCATGCGACCAGCTGAGAAACAGTGTCAATCCTGACTGCCTTACACTCTCAGTACAGTCTTGTTCTGCTTTATTTTCTATTTCACCTTAATTCTGTCTTTTATCTCTCTGTCTTTCTACACATCTTGAACGCCTTTGAAATCCAAACCTTTCCAGGCTTGGTGAGGATAAAAGCAAAAGCTGGTATAATCATAAGAGCTTCTTCTCTGCCAAGCATTCAAGGGTGGGAGAGACGGAGAGGCCATAAGCTGACTTGATATAAAAAGTGTTTCCAGAAGCAGTCCTCTCAGGAGTTCCACTGGTGGAAGCTAATGTCTAAAACTGTGGGGTTAAGTATGTTGGCATCCATTACAGCGACAAAGCTCTGCTCTCCTGCTGACATGCCAATTCAGTTCAAGCAAGGCGCTCATTCATTATGGGATAGCAGACGGGTTGTGCAGTGATGGTTTTGCGTCTGTGTAGGCTGGGGTTGAAAGAGGGGTACATACTGTAATTAATTGCAAACCTCTCACTGGAAGGTTAACTCTGAACTTGATGCTCAATATCACTTTCTTACATCAATCTTATCCATTAGCTGAAAATTAGATGGCAGGGAACTTAAGAAAGTGAATGACCGGTTTCAAATTATAGTTAAGTCACTTCTGGAATCATTCAGACAAGGAAGCTGTTTGCAGTTGTTATACTATATCAAGGCACTGACATATGATCAACTATTTAAGTTTATGTGGTGAATCTGTTATGTGTTTGCCTGTTAACACATTTGGCAGCTATGGACCAACACTGAAATCAACTTGAAATTGTATCTCTTGCCACCTGTCAGATGCAGATTACTTTAAAAATGTTCAGACACATCAGATGTTTGGATGAGCATCCATCACTCAGTACCATCGGGGAGGTATTGGATTTGTCCAAAAAATCATTCACCAGAATGAGAGAACAAAACCTTAAAATGAAAAAGGAGTCCTTCATAAGATGCTGTAGACCCTGCAAAGATTGCAACCACATCATGTTGCTGAAAACAGATGCAACTTACTGTTTGGGCCAAAAATGCTTGCAGTCCACTCTGATTCCATCTTACATTTGGTCCAAAGGAAACACTTGTCTTTTTTAGCAACCGCTCCAATGGACTTAGCACTGTATTAGCATTGTACTCACCAGCTAGTTTGTCGCCAAGTTTATTGTTTTGTTTTCACCCTACTGAGTTCTCTAATGTTCCCCCTTGTGGAATCCTCTGGTACAAGCATAATACACAAGCAAGTATGCAAATAATTAAACACATAATGGAGCTGATTCCCTACCTACAAAAATGTAAGGTTAAAAGTAAGTATATTCTCATCACAAGTCTGAAAATAACGCAAACCGAGCAATAAAATATATTTATATAAAGTATATTAAAGATGGACTTCCTAACTTTCCAACCTTAAAACTCTACATTTCTGTCTCGTCTGATGATACAGTGACATTTATTATCCACATTTCTGCTGTCGCTGCCCAGCAGTATTCCACAGCTGAGAAACCAGACTTTACAACTTTTTCTTCTGAGGTGCCTTGTGATGGTGCAGTTGAGTTTCACAATGCTTCACACGCTAGCAAATGGATATCAATACAAAGGCTTTTTTTGAACGGGCACTGTGGCTGATTCAGCAAAGAAATGCAAGAAGACATTATCAGGAGAACAGTGGAGAAAAAGAGAGAAAAGGACAGAGCAAGAGATAAGACAAGAGTTAAGATAAGACTGCCTAATGGTTATTAGATGTGGGAACAACTTGAAAGTCTAATTTGTCATAATCTGTGGTTACTGGTGGCAACAGCAGGTGAATTTCAGAAATACAGATCCCAGCAGTCTGTGGGAAATGACATGCAGTGACAACAGAAAGCAGCAAACACACCTTAAGCAGCTGCCTTCAGACTTGTAACAGAGAGCGTCTTGTTTATCTGTTTACAGTTGAGCTGAGAGCTCTCATTGTGTTGCAATGTTTTAAACAAAAGACTAAGACGACCATCTGGAATGTCATCTGAAATGGTCATTGTGAACTCTGTGATGCAGTGATTTTGTGCTGACTGCTCTTTCACATTGACTGCATGCACTGGCATTTGTCTTTGCTGTCACGGCATGCATGCATCTTTTTCTGTTAATCCTGTATGTGTTACGCATCTTTAGAATTTTTCCTACTGAAAAGCAAGTATTCTTGCTAAATGCAGCATTTTTATTACATTATTTAAGTTCCAGTGCAGAGTGCTAAAAGGTCTTCTTAATAAAGATCTTGTCGATCAGATTTACACTTTGATTTGACACATTTCCACTTTACTCTCAATTAAAGTAATTTTCTACATTTTACATTCTAATGGGGGTCAATTGGCATGGAACAGTTATTGCCCTTTACAACAGTAATGCCAAAGACCAATAAAATACAGAGAAGGTCTACCATCAAATGATTTTTTCAGTGATCAACCTAATTTACTTCAGTTCAGTCAGCAACGTGGAGACTATTAATTCACTCTCAGTGCAATGCACAAGGTCTTTTTGAAACTATTTTGCTTCTTGTTAATGAAGCAATTGTTTCCTCTGCCATGTGTCAGCTCTTGGAGCATCACTAACCTCAGACAGACACAGAAAGGCTTTTGAGCTGTCACTGTTTGTTTCAGTGATTCGTGCCGATTTGAGACTTGAAAGGTACAAGTCGGTTTAGATCCACATGAAACAGGCACCGTCCAATGATGTGAGGTTACTGCACAAGACACAATCCCACAAGTCAAACCGCTGGGCTTTTTTTGTTCTCAAATTTACTCAAATTAATTTGGTTGTATAAAATAAACTGGGTTGAGGGGCACACACACACACACACACACACACACACACACACACACACACACACACATATATATATATATATATATATATATATATATATATATATATATATATATATATTCGTCTGCATTCAAAAAGGGTTTTGTATGATAAATAAATGAAAAAGTAAATATCTGGATGTTTTTTTTATCTCACAAAAGATTTTTTTTTTAAATTGCACAGACAAGTTTCTTCTTTTAATATTTATCTACTCTGTGCACAGAAATCAAATCTCAGTGTGCACTTCTTTGTCAGATTGCATTGGATCTATTTTTTTATTTATACAGACAGTAAGTGAACTCCATTGCTGGGTGGATTCCTAGTCGTCTCGTAGGAACTATTCGGTGAAAACAGCAGGAAAGGAGAAGGCCTCGGTGATGCCTCTTGTTTATCTCAAGGTGAGAATTGTTTTTGTTCTCACAATTCTCACAACATAGCTCCCTTCTTGGCCTTTTGCTCAGAGGTGGACATATGAAGAGGAGGTGAATGATTCAGGCTGAGACATCTCGGTCTGCCTCTTGTTTTTTTTCATGTTTGTGCAGTTTTTGTCTGTAAGGAAATGAAAGGTATTTTTGGTTCTCATTCCTCCAATAGTACATCTGGCACTTGGAAAGGTGTGTAGTCTGTATTCCACTCACTCCTTGCCCAAAATACTAGGCATAAGTTTTAGTTTATAGTATGCTTTGGTAGCTAAACAAATATACCATAATTTTTAGCAAAAGGTTCAGGTTTATGATGCTGCTAATCTTCTGGGTTTAGATGCTGATAACCTCAAGGTGCTCATGTTCAAATTCAGCAGGTTTGCAGCTTTGTCTCCAAGGTGCGCTGTTGTTTATAAACCTTTTCCATGGAAGAAATTTACAGTATATATATCTCTGAAGGAAGAAATAGAATTATCAATGAATAAATACATGTATGTCCCTTTGCTTCAAGAACACTGTAAGGGCAAAACTGTCTGCTGTGAAAAGAACCAGAGCAGACAGACCTGCTCTACACCTGCAACAATAAGGAATAAAACAACTGTTTTCCACCATGCTATGCATGTAGCTATGCTCATGATGCTGTTTCCCAGGGGTTACTTCTTAACTTGGTCTCACTCAATCATTCATTCATTCATACATTAGTTTTCTATACTGCTTATTCCAGTTCAAGGCTACGGGGAAGAGATAGTTTCACGAAGCTGATTATTATCATTTCTTTGCATCTTTCTTACTACTTTTTTAAGTAAAATAACATTAAGTTACGTCTCTGTGTTCTAGTACTTTAAACTGTAAACTTTGTAAATCAAGAGTCCTCCAATAAAAAAAACTTCTTTGTAGGTCATTTTTCATATTTCTAAAATACATTCCATAACACTGTGCTATAGACTGCTACCCCCACTTCAGAGTACACTTCATTCTCAAGTATTTCCCTTAGAAAATTACAAAATGCTTGAATAACATGCAGCTTTTTATAACCCTTTTTTTTATATTTCTACTTAGAAATATAAACACTTAGCTACTTAGAAATTGCTCTGATAGAAAATTATCATGTTTGAAAACAGACTTTAACATAAATTAGCTGAAAATAAACAGCAGTCCTGGGAGTTAAGATAAAGTGATGAGGAATTATCAGTTTTTAAATTTGTCAACATTTTCACCCAAACTTTTCTATCTTTGTGGCTTTAAATGTGTATGAATAGGTAATGACATTTAGACGACAGAACACAAATCCACAGGAAACTTCACCAAAACAAGAAAGTGTTGTCCTTCACTGATGAGGTCACATTTGGGGCTTCTATTATTTCCCTTGTCGTGGTGTTATTCACGTTGGCACTTATTTATCTACAGATTATTTTTTTCATACTAATACCTGATGCAGGTTTAATTTACAGTACACTTGTAAAATCACTAGCTAACTGATATCAGTTAGTTTCTCTGAATGCTAGTGTTCAAATGTGACTCAGGTGGTAGTAAATACGATGAAAAGCCTTCTCCTTGTAGGGAAAAACTAAAAGTTGACCTGTAGTAGGATCAAATATACAGTAGAAACAACAGAAAATCTGTAATAGAAAATTGCAACAGGTTGTAGCAGGTTGAGCTGCTCCTCCTATATTATGAGAATTTCTATCTTCAGATATTTCTTCCAAATATGAACCATATGCTGCATTAATATCAGGGCTAACCTTCAGGTTACCAGACATCCAGGGCCAGTAGATTTAATACTGCAGGAACAAAACAGCTTCCTAACAAATCCCCTTGGGATGGGTGCATAATGCACAACTGCTGGTTTTGATCAGTTGTTAATATTATGTTCCTACCTGACTACACTGAACTTTAAACAGTGTCTAAACTTGGAGAGATTTTGACATTTTCCCATCAACATTTCCATTACAAAGCGTTACTTGACTGATGCTGTGCTTTAGAATATTTTATTTTATTGTTACTGGCAATAAGGATAAAACAGGAACAAATAAATTACAGTGAGGAACCTTTTGAATCAAGCCAAGGCCATTATGTAATGAGGTACAAATGAAACCGTATCCACATTTTACCCAACTTTGTTTATATTTTTCCTAAACTCTGAGCTTGCTGCTGAAATAAAAGTGGTGGAGTTTTGAATGAAAACTGACAAGCACCTATAAATCACACTAAATCACGAATCGATAACAAATGCATTCTAAATTATGAATAATGGTGAGGCAGTCATAAACTAACACAAGCACAACTCAGCAGGCCATTCATTTCATGGCAGCACAAAATAAACAGACACATTTCTTTCATGGCACTAATAAATTTCCCTGAAAAACTCAAAGAACAGTCCATCTGCTTCGAATAATTTTTAATTTCCTTTTCTGTCCCGTTCCTATTAGGTATTCCACAGAGATGGACTCAAAATTCTTTCATTTACCTCCTCCCATATGCACCCAATTACCTTTCTCCCTGTACTGGGTCTCTCTCGAGTAGAGTGCAAAATACCCCCACCTGTACCTTAAGCAAACTTTATGCTTGTTTTATTATCTGTGAGAGGCTGTGAGTCATTCAGCCTGTGCTCTGGTGGATTTGGCCTGGGCTTTTGGTTGATGTCTTCTGGCTCCAGCCTGGAACACCTGCAAGTCCACTGCACTCCCTTTCCAAGCTGATCTATTAGCTGGCTAAATGGCCCAGCAGATGTTCACACACCAGCGAGGGAGTCTGCACGTTTCCTCAGAGTCACTTTAACAGTGATGCCAAGAGAATTTACACGTGGAATGGTGGATGATGACAAATCTGAGTTGAATTTATCTCTTAATCATATCAAGGTAAACAATCCCCTATGTGTCATCAGAACTAATTACATTTAAAATGACCTCTCATTTTCCTACGGACCAAACTAGATTTGCACCTTGAAAACAGACTAGTTTGGCAACAACAGATATTAATTGGATCCAGAAATCAAAGTTAAAAAAAATAAATAAATAAATAAATCTAATTAGCATTTGACCAATTTATTTTAAAAGAAACATTATTTGTAAAGAATAAATTGTTTACACGATATTTGTTGTCTAAGAAGGATGCTCTTCCATTTTGCTCATTAGCTACAACATAACAAGGTCCCCTCTGACTCTGTAGCTGGTCCAAAGTTGCTGTATCATGGGTGTACTGCTGCCCAGTGATGGACTAGCCATCAGGCCATCTTTAATGTCTTCCTGAACTAAATCGTTTTATTGAATATGAGAACATAATGTTTTTTATCCATCATTGAACAACATTAAGTCAGTCAGCAGCTTTCTGATTTTCTTTATTAGCCTATTTATTCTTGGTTGTGGACTGATGTCGGATACTTTTGGGTCAAAATGTGTTAGAGACAGCCCTGCAATGGACCAGTAAATACAGAAGTCCAGGGAGTTAAGATAAAGTGATAATGGAATTACCAGTTTTTTAATTTATTGTTGCTGGTTCAGTCCCCAGGAATATGTATTGCCATCTTGAATGGGCTTGTACTGGAAAAATATTTCATTGCACATGTTGCAATGACAATAAAGTTTCATTCATTCATTCATTTTCATCTCTAGAAACCAGAAATACAAGTAATGTGTTGATTTTGCATGAACATGTTACAATTTTTAAATATATGTGCACTTTGTCTGCTGTACATATCTTATTTCTGAGCTACTGGGTTGTTTTATTACACATGCTACATACTTTTCTCTTAGCAAAACCATGTACAACATTTTCTATTCAAAACTTTGGTGTGGATCTGAAACTAAAGAAAATGAGAAAGTGAGATATAGCAAGAGACAGCTAGAAAAAAAGAACAGTTTTCTGCTGGAGATGAACTCAGATCTGTCTGTTACAGGCATATGTAATAAACACATCCACCATATCAGCTTACATCCAATAAGCCACTGTTTGTGGCTTAGCAAAGTTGTTATTTATGCTTGATTCCATACCTGTTCATGCTTTTGTCATAACAGAAAAGAAGAAGGAAAAAGGTAGGAAAGGAAAAAGGAAAACAAAATATGCTACCAGCCAAAAGTCATAGAACACAACAAATGTACTAGTTTTTTAAATTGATATTCAAGCAATTCAAAGTCTCATTTTACTGTAAAATAAAAGTGTAGAGCAAATAAATAAATGAGGATGAAAAAGAAATCATGAAATCTGAAAATGTAATCAAATTCATTATGATTCATCAACGTAGCCGCCTTTGGTAGATATCAGGTGAACTTACTCGTAGCAATCTCTCTGCAATGGAAACCTTTTAGTTAGTAAATCCTGAACATTTCATCCTTCTCTGTCAGAAATATTTGAGTTTATAAATATATATGAAGAATATTTTAACTGTTGCTGTTTAAAGAGAAAACTGCTGCTAAATCTGTTTATGTGTTTAGTGCAGGGGTCTGCAGCCTTTCCAGTCCAAAGCTATATATATATATATATATATATATATATATATATATAGTCTGGATGAATACTCGATTCTGATTGGCTGAAGGGTGTCCATTAAAAAGTGATAATGGACACCTATAAAAGAAGTTCCAGTCAAATAGACTTATTGTTGTAAATTACTGCGCTGACTAAATGGTAGTTGTTTGCAACAGAAACTCAGATGCCGGGCTACAGACACGCCAGATCATGTCTGTGATGGTGCATTGCTGTGAAAGCAGGTGCAGGCTTATGTAGAGAGAGAGAGAGAGAGAGAGCGAGAGAGAGCAATAAAAAGAGTTAAGTGATTTTAAGTATCATGACTTTTCAAAATTATAAAACAGCAATGTATTTTTCTGATGATTGGGTTGACAAATACATAAGGTACAAGGAAAAAAAAAAGAAGGAAGTGAAACTGCTCTTGATTTCAGGTCTCAAATCATATAATTCTGAGGCTCACCACCAGCTTTCACCCAACTTCCAGATAAGAACCTTAATCTCATGTTTATAAATGCTCCAGAAATTAAATTTAGATAAAATAAAATAAATACTCCAAAATGTTATCATGCGTTTTGTTCTCAGTGCCTGGTATTGCTGAACCTGAAATTTGAGGCATATGTGCCAAAGGATGCCTTGTGCATCTCCAAGAGATGCCATGGAGCCCTGACAAAATGATGGTATGTTATAAGATGGGAACATATTTTTTCTTCCTGCTTTGTAACAATAATGGGATAAACCAGACAATTTCCAGCAGCTGACACAGCACTGTGGAGATAGGTCTGACTGTGCTACACTATTTGATGCTTGGTTGATTAATCCCCCAATGTCTTCTTGTGTGCTACAAATCAACTTCATGAAAACATGCAAACTGTCTGATTCAAGTAAACATACTTCTGTATCATAATACTCCAGCAGGATGGCCAATATGATCACCGAAGCAGTGTGTGAACTGTATAGCTCAGACCATTTTAGCTGCATGGTGATCGCGTGTTCACACGATGCCAGTCTTTTACTTCACACTTTGCCCTCATTCTCAACTGACCCTCAGGCTATCTGAGCTCAAAATAGGCCTGAGTATTTCTTTTAACACTTGTGTTGTGACAGGCTGGACAACAGGATGTGGCAGTTAATGAATGCTTTTGACACAAAGTGTTTTTATTAAACTTTTGGACAATGAAGAGGCCAGATACAGTACAACATAGAGGACAGCACAGCGGACACAGTGCCCTTTTGAGAAACAATCATGCTCATGCTAAAACTGATGGTCACTGGACTTGATTGATAAGTTGATTTAGCAATTGCTGAGCTTGTGCATTTGGACTGTTTCCTGAAGTACAACATATGGTTTGATTTACTGAGCAGTTCAACCAGACAAATCTGACAAGTAGATGTGAGGATTGAATTGCATTTTTGGTAAGGGAGCAATAATTTATGTTTCCCCATGCCAACTATTAAAACGAAGCTGGCTTTAGCACAGCACCACTAATGTGGGTCTTAAAGGCCAAGCAGGATGTGTTGTCACCAGCATTTTTTTTAAATCTTGCCTTTAAAACTGCATTCCTGAGGGCAAGATTTACACACATGTGCAAAATACACTATGCTGTCAATATAATCTACACAGTCTAGCTCTATATCTATGATTCCTTGTGGTGCCCTCAAATCTCATTACACAGAATCCCCATTTGAGGTTAACTTTTTCAAGCACGTTTAAACAAAGGTCTCTTTTTGAATGCCTTTCCACAAAATTAGACTAAATACTGAAAATAAGAGTCACAGCATCCCTATGTGTTCACTTAAAATGAGTATAAAATCTTACAAGAGTATGTATTATATGCATGTAAGGTGAAGGCTGATAGCTGCCACCGTAACACTTAAAGACTGCAATAAAGAGGTTCTTTGCTCTTTAGAGAATTTACTGGCACAGCAAGGGATGAAGGGATACAAAAGGGTAGACGTCTGATCCCAGACCTGACAGTTTCATGGTCGTGTGAAACTCAAGAAAGGCCAAGCTGGTTTGTTTTCAAGCTGTTTATAAACTGAACCAACATGTTCCCAGCACACCGGAGCTGCTAATTTATAGCTGAGGACAGACAACACAGTGAAACTTCATGTGTGATTCAAAGTGGCACCTGTGCACCTCAACATGTCTGAGGTGTAGAAATGTTTTCAGCAGCACATAATTATATATCTATTACATTTCAGTCATTGAAATTAAATTAATAGGACGTTAAAATTCACGTTATATGTATGCTTTATTTATTTATTTTTTTAAAATTATTTTACAGGCAACATTTTCATGTTTATGTTTTTCTTATGCACTTTTTTTGGGGAGGGGGGGTGGGGTGGGGGAGTACATAATTCAACTAGAGCAATTTCCTTGTTGAATTTACTGAAGTTCCAGGACATCTGTTTATGAAATGCAACAGTAAGGCTTCAAAACCATTGCTATCACTTGGCAAATGTCCCTTAAAGATTTTTTCTTTTGTTTTCTTACTTGCTTCTGTTGTAATACAATGAAGCAAATATGAATGATTTTCCAAACTATAGTTATTTTTTGCTAGAAATTTTAACAATGTTTAAAACAATTCACACAATTCAAAGACAACAAATACCAGACCATGTGGTCACACAGAAGGACAATCAGGAATTGTGGAAGCTTTTACTGTTGAAACCAGAAAGTAAGAACTGGATTTTGATTGATGGGTTTTCATTTAGTCATTTGTATGAGGGTGCGACTGCACTTACCTGGATGTTAGCTGATAACATTCCATGATGCAAAAAAAAAAAACAGACAAAAAAGGTTATAATGCATGCAAATTCAGAAATGATACCAACACTGCATTAAAACATTGTCCTATGTTTAACTTGGACAATACTTCAATCTCTCCATGGGTTTGCTGGTTCAGACGTGTACAGCTGAACACAGCAGAAAACTTTCAAAGGGCAAGGGCTATACTCTTTGATTGAGGCTTAAGTAACCAACATAGTCTTTTTTTCACTTGGCCAGCTGCCCACTCTGGGTAAACTGGATTTTTTAAGGGGGGGGTAGAAGCCAAAACATTGATTTTCCAGACAGGGAATAACAAGAGGTGCTACAGTAATTTGTTGTTTAAGAAAATATATTTTTGTTTGGACATTACAGCATCTAAAAAGTATTCTAGCATATGGCCAAAATAACATTACAAGCTTGTAAGTGATTATAATATAGACCTCAGAACAAGACACAGTTTGAGGTGTATCTAGTTCCACAAGCTCCTACTTTAATCCAGCTAATTTTTCATAGTTAAGAAACCAGAGACAAAATTAAAACATTATGTCTTCCTTTTTGATTTTATGGGTCTGTTTATTGGTATTTAATTACTTCTCTTGGGCAAGTTCAACACTCTGGATTGTAATCTAAACTATCAGTCAAAATAGCACTTGGTAAGCACCAGTTGACGCGGGACTTGAGAGATACCATGGGCATAGTCATCTTCCAGGGCTCCAGTTTCAGTGGTGCATGATTGAGGCTGCCAACCTGACAGGCCCACCTGCCCAGTGGCCACAGCCAGCTGGCCAAGACAATGATTAACGGCAAGCGTAAACTCACTCAGCAGGTTCTCAGACACATTTGTGCATTCACTCACACGTAGGAGTGTTACATGATGCTAAAAGCTATTCCAGAGCAGGGGCCCAGACCAGTGCGGGAACGACATCTATAAACGTTTAGTGGCACTGCACTGCACAGTTATCACTTTTCAAAAAGAGTGACTTACTCTTGTCAATAGAAGCATGATTCCTGATATCAATGGAGTAGACTTATGCACGCTGGTGTGTGGGAGATTATCCTCAAACCTGTATCCCATATCTGCTTTGAGCTTTCACCCCCTGCTTCCTTCATAAAAAGAAAATGACACCATAAAGAGTAAACTGGGCCTGATATCAGACTTGCTGGCTGTAATCCTGCAGAGCTTTTTGATACCTTTGATTTTCATTTTTCAAGGGCAGTATACTATTAATCTTTTGGTGGGATGTAAAATCTAGCTCTGGGAAAGATCCTCAGAAACTTGCAAGCTTCCCATCTTTTTTCTTGTCGTTGGCTGGTGTATTTACAATGTTACAAAATTCTCCCTCCTCATTGTTTATTCTCCTTGGACTATCCAATAAGTAATCTAAAAAATTCAAGGCTAGCAATGCATCTTTTTACACGTGGTAATCCCAAGCTAAATTATTACCACATTATACTTAAAAGGCTCTGCAACACTTTTAAATTCAAATGTTACTACTCTTCTGCATTTGAAATACATTTAGGTAATTGAATATCTTTGTACATATGTTTCTGTAATGACAAAAAAAAACAAAAAAAAAAAAACATTTTCCTTTAATCTGGGATATACATCTGTTTCTGGGTGTGTTTGAGTTAGGAAACATACCCGCTGAGAAATTGTCTCTAAATCTGACTGTGATGTATACAGTATGTATGGATAAGTTTTGGTTTGGTTTATGTGTTGGTGTGTCCTTGTATTATCCCCTTTGTTGATATGGCAACAGCCAACTTATCAAAGTCAGCACTGATGCTAACCTTATTAACAAAATCTTTTACAAGTTTGTGCATAAATGTAAAAAAGAGTGCATTAGGAAGTACATTGCCAATAAAACAACACTGACAAAGAACCTTTGTTGGTTTTAGACTAGACCTGGTCGGACTTCAAATTGATTGGACAACATTGAGAAGAAGGTAGTTAAAGCTGCAAAGTGGAGATATTCTTGTATGTCTAGGTCATTGCTGTTTCATTTTACTAAGCTGAACTTTGAAAGACAGGAAACAATTAAGAGATATCCTGTCAATCTTGACAAAAAATTGTGATCTCATGTGGACCGGAGATTCTATTTTGGGCAACAAAGAGGTTTAAACCATATATATATATATATATATATATACATATATATACGTGTGTATATATATATATATATATATATATATATATATATATATATACATATATATACGTGTGTATATATATATATATATATATATATATATACATATATATACGTGTGTGTGTGTATAAAACTCACATATTTTCATTTAGTCTTCTTATCTCAATGATATAAGATCGTCCCCGCAAACCTATCAGATCGGCTGGGCTGGGCATGGCTGGGTGGTCACGCATCTGGAAAACAGCTGAAAACACGTCAGCAACACATCAGCAACACGTCAGCGGATGTTTCTGAGGAAGGCTGCAGGTGACAACCAAAATATTTGAAGTATGTTTTAACATCCTACTACTATTGTCTGAATATAAGAAAAATAAAATGTTTTAACCTCAAAAAAGGGTAAATACTTCTTTTTTTGTAGTGGAGGTGGACTTTAAAACCCATTGCATAGGTTCCCTTACACTTCCAAATAAATTAGAATTTTTTACACTTTATCACAATTTTTGTTTTTGTTTAACTGAATTAATTTAAAGTCCTGTTAAACATAGTTACATGTATTTTATACATACTTAAAAGTGGACATTAGCAGTTCTTTAGTGGATTAGGATTTCTCTATGGACAAAAGGAAGGCACCACCAATACTACTACTACTACTACTACTACTACTACTAATAATAATAATAATAATAATAATAATAATAACAACAATAATAAAAATTATTATTATTATTATTATTATTATTATTATTATAATAAAGAAAAGCACAACTGAAATCTTAATTTCATATTTCTCCCCGGTCATTACTACAACACTATTATTATATAGTTGAATTTCACTATAATAAATAGTTTTGCAGTCCTGTCTCAGTCCTGCTGATACATACTGTATGAAGCAAATAAATCTTAAAGCTTGTATGTGTAGCGTGACTGTTATCCCATTATTCCCCATCTAATGATCCACTAGAACCACTATGGGTGATGTAAAGCCATACATCAAAGCAGCAATAAAAATGAAGTGCTTCAAGTCTTTTCATTTCAAAGTGCAATCTTGCATTTGGAAAAAAGAGAAGTAGGGGCTGCCCAATAACCCCATAAACCTACAGCCCCTTCTTTTAGGGCAGCTATTTGTTAGTTATGTAGATACTGATACAGAAACTCAGTGTGCAGAAGATAGTTTGTATTCAGGAAAGGTCTCTTGGAATTATAGTCTGGTTTTTTTAATCCCTTCTGTGAAACACCCCAGGCCACACCATTGCTCCTACTCCAATTAATTTCTACACCCCATTCATATTATTCTTCTATGTAAGTGCAAGGTTTTCTAATTGTATTCATCACCAAAAACCTCACTTAAGTTTCCACAGTATATTTATTATCACACTAACTGGGTCTAAATTATTAAACCTTAATGATGTGGGCTCTGAAAATATGTTGTCCTTTATTTTCCCCACAGAGGATCAATGTTATACATTAGCAGTATAAATTAAGTAATACTTTACCTAGGCATGTTGCCGCCTTCAGTATTCCCTCTCAGTAAAATGTATTCTCACAGTCCGGTGGCTCGCGGGTGCCTCTGGGGAGTGGATGGTATAGTTCATTCTAATGACAGAGCTAGGTGCTGCTAATGGTTTAAATGATACATTTGTGCAAGAACAGCAGGGAAAATATATATGAGAGATCTGACGAAAACAAGATAATTCACAATCCCATGGGGATATGATGTCATCGGACTGAGAGAGTGTACTGAGGCTCTTGGGAGGCCTTCAATGGAAGGAATGTCTGCATATACTGGTGTGATATATGTGGGTCAGTAATAGAAATGGGAAATATACGGTAAAGTCCATCACACTTAAAGGTTAATTACAATAGCAACAGTAGTCCTACCTCTTTATGACAAAATTGGTTGTTATTAATCAACTTTAGAGTGCCTCAGACATGGAGAAGCATAATAGTCTGTCATAATGTAATCTCAGTCTTTTTAAGATACACAAAAGAAGAGAAATTGCTAATTACCAGAGAAAATCAAACATTCAAATATGTTTCTGTAAAAGACATTTTGTCCTCTTTTGCATAACAACGCAGTTAAAAGTGATTGAACCAGTAAAGTAATTGGAAATAACTGATGTCTTTAATTTGAATCCTTCTTTATTATTATCTTTTCAAGCAATCTAAATGGATTTCCTTGCAACCTCTCCTTTTCAGGGTGGGAATTAGCCTCTAGATAAACGGAGATTAGCGAGCATTGTCTCATTGCAAGAGCATCATCCATAACACCCTTCCTTAGAGTGACTTCAATTACATTAACAAGCTAAATGCTACTGTGAGGGGGTAAAAACAGTAGTCTGCTACGAAGGTAAAGCCTGTGACAGATGACACAGAGGCCAAGGAAATACAGAAAAAGAGCAGATCTGATAAGAGGTAGTCTTGATATTTGCCAGGCAGAGAAAAGGACTAAGCTTCTCCTGCTTTCTGTCTCTCGATACCAGGATAAATCCCCACTGATTGCTAATTGTGTGATTCTTCTTGTCTACATCAACTTCAGCCCGACAGCTTATTTCAGCTTGTTATCGAGAAAACATTTATCCACTTGAAATTATTACTGTGCTGGGGCCTCTGGTGAAACACAAACAGTAGTGAATCTTTTAGAGTTATGGTAAGGCCTCTCCTCATTAGATGGCCAATCGACTGGCAGAGCAGAGGGTCCAATCCCAGCCCTTTATTGAGTGTTAAGGAGACACAGACTGACATTTACATCTCTTGCTTCTTCATGACTGGCTAGAGAGAAAATGGCTGCCATAGATCCTGGCTCTGAGGAGCAGCATGTAAGGTCAGAGAGTGAGATGCATTTTCATCTCCAAGCAATGCTTCATGGATGAGATGGCGCATTTGCTTCTGCGAAGAAAATAGGATGAAGCAGAGAATAGAATACAGTGAATGCTTGGAAAGTAATATGTCATTTTGATGAGTTCACAACTTGGTTTCACAGAGCAAACTCTACTCTCTCAGTACAACTGAACTCTTAAAAAACAAATTTAAAGGATGTAAACAAGACAAGCCACCCATTCTCATCTTGTGTGAATTGACTTATTGAGTGGAAACAGAAGAAAACACAGTGTTGGATAAAGCACCCTCACATCCTTAGCAAACTACTATGGTCTGCCACTTCTGAGGTGCTCTTTTCATTCAGTGGCAATTACAACCCACACCTGGCAATGCAGAAGACAACCCAGTGCCTAACAATGTCGCAGAGGAACTCTCTTCCAAACTACCTTCCCAAATTGGTTCTGTAGCTTCGACCCAATTAGGACTGAAATATGGTAAATGCATCAGCCATTAAAGAGCTGTGGAGACTGTATAGGGAGAACTCTTGAAGGTTAGGAGGGGGGTGTGCTTCAGCAGTGATATGTTGTGCATACTTTTGCTTACACAGCATAAAACAGCGGCATGACAAGGGGACAGCAGAAAGAAAAAAAGAGGCAAAGAAGCGTTGCTAAATAAACACCACTGGAAAGATGTCCTGTGGTCAAATAGGACAGTGTGGAACAAAGGAAAGATAGTATTTTAGTTAAAGATGAGATGCATGCTAACAATGTCTGCCTAATCTAATGAGCTATAATCTTAACAACTGGTTGCACGATTTGCATGATGATGTGAGCTATTTCAACAATTTATCAGTAAGAATAGACATGTTAGAGATTTTCACATGTAAAATTTAAAAAGTCAAAGCCCTGAATATGCCTTTGCCATGCAAAAATAGAGAATTATGCCCTATATATTCAAATGTATACCTCAAGACATTTTAGCCAACCTGCATAGCATAACAAACCACCTTCCAATCTCTTTTTCTCCTGAATGGCTGGCTGTGGCCTACATGCTCACTAGACACCAGGATAACTAATGTTCTCTGCACTAGCAAAGGATTCTGATTTGATATAAGCATTCAAACCTGTCTACCTTGAGATATGGCATCTGTCATTCGCCGGTACGATTGATTGCCCCTTGCCCTTAAATGCAGTGCTTGCAATGCACACCAAGGACACTCGCCTGCCTGGTCAAGTAATGACAATCGTCTTTAAGGAATAATGGCCTGAACGTAGCTTTTGAAAAGTTACCAGGCTGCATCCAATAATGAATTCCTGGTCGATGACACCTTGATAGATTCCTATTCTTTAGATGGTACACTGAAGCTGCAGTTTAATTGGCAAGAAATGAATTCAGCAGGTTGGGAAGGAAATGCAGAGATGATATGGCAGTAGGGAGGAAGCAAGAAGGGGACTAAATTCTGTGTGATCAGCAAGGTTTCAAACAATCATTGGCGAACTGAAGTCTCGGCATATCTATAAGTCATCATGTTTTATAGGCCATTAGGATCTCCAGAGAAGGGCCGTGTGGACACCACGGCTTTTTGTCGAAATTAAAATGTCAGAGAGGAAGAAATAGAACAAAACAGGGAATCTGCAATTAATTACCTAGCCATAAAAATTCAATAATCGGGAAGCAATGCTGTTTTCTGCACAGTAGTACTACTGATCACAGCAAACTGATATAGAATACATTCATCTCCTCAAATTACAATTCTAATCTAAAAGGCAATGCGAAGACAAGAAAGGACTAAAGCAATTTTTTTTTCTTGTTGTGTTTGTAAAAATTTAAGGGTAGAAATTAAACTTAAAGTGCTTAAATCATGATTAAACCCAGCTTGTTCTCATATCTACACCAGGTAATGTTGCAAGTTATTATCAACCATTTGTATTGTTTTTTTGTGCCATGTCATACTGTGAGGATGACTCCCCACCTTGTACTTTTACCCCAACCCTAAACATTTAGCATGCTATTTTAACAGAGTAAATGGCATGCTAAAATCTGTATAATTAATACTCAAAAACTTTTTTTTTCATATAGCACAATGCCACCTTATTTCCCACCTGTAAATACTATATATCAGATTTTAAGCTTAATGATTTTTAGAATGTCACATCCTATTATAATATACCAATGGAAAGTCTAATATAAGTTTAGTTGATTCATTTGTGAATTTAAATGGCTAGAAAACTACATGATACTCACAGAGCACAAAAACATAGAGAAAGACTCAAATAAATGGAATTAGTTTGTCTCGAGAAACTGTTAAATGCACAAAAATATTACTTTGTTAAAGTTAAAGTTACTTAGTTTATACATCAGACCCATTTATCACAAGCTAATTAATTTCAACCTCAAAAAAAAGTATATCTTTTCATAACATGAACACATTGATCCTGAAGTGAGCAATACACCATCTGAACAATGGCCACTTTTATTTCGCGTGCAAAGAGACCAGAAACAATGTGGAGACAGTATCAGCACCATGGTAGACATGTTTTGTGATATATAAACAGAGCCTATAAGGTAATATTACATGTCCTGTTGCATAAACATAGTTTTACTGATTATGGAACAAAAGTGGTGATAGAACGGTCTGGGTGAAAAACTTGTCAGGAAGTTAAAAAGCTGAAACTGCTTCAGTGTCTGGAAAAGAGCAGCTGAGAAACATTCACACCTCATGCAGTCTGCAGAGTGTAGATGATAAACAGGTTTGAACTCAACTATTTTTTGTGCAGCTTTCCATTTGGATTTATTATTTATCATTTGGATATTTGAAAAACCACTTTGCTTATTATTCAAGCTGAGCAGTAACAGTTTTACCTTTCCTAATTAGTCTGTTTTAAAGTATCCAATATCATAACCTGTGCATACAGCTGGGATCAAAATCACAGTGTTGAAATATTTCAAATGATAGTTTTTCTTATTGTTTGTTAATGTCATCACTGAAAAAGGTGGTTTAAGTAACTCTTAAAACTAGAACTGTTAGGGAGGTTGTACTATTTATTAGACAGTATTCAACTTCCTTGATAATGCTATGGGAACCGTCTGCATTAGATATCCACCAAGACAAGCACAGAACAATGGGAATTAGAAACACTGGTATACCTCTGAGTTGTTATCTGAGGCATATTTTAGGCTGATTATACGTGCCCATCTGTTCTACTCATCATTCCAACCCTTTCTTATAAATACAGTATTTTATGTCCTTGAGAAACTTCTACAAATTTAACAGAAACTTTCACTTGGACTCTGGGATGAGCTGATTCAATTTTGGAAATACAAGGCCACAGATCAGAGCTCACATTTTCCATAACTCAAAAATTCATAAATAATAATTATGATCATGAAAAATCTTTTACATGATAAACTCATGATGTGATGAAAATTGATTACCATACAAAAGTTTAAATGTTTTTACAGACTCTATACTTCAAAAGAAAGAAAAGAAAAGGGGGGGGGGGGGGGGGGGGCGTAATTTGGCTACAATTATTAGTGCTTTATTTTAAAATAGTGAAACTTGGATGACCAACAAACCCTCCTGGGGTGTAGGAACCCAGGACATATAAGGACACAGACATGGGGTGCAAGTTAAATATTTATTTCAATACAATATCTAATAATCAAGACTGAAACACAAAAAAAGTTCAAATATAACTATTTGAGTTAAAGGGCTAAAAGATAAATGACTGAACTAAACTGAGACTAGCTTGGGCCAACAGTGGAGGTCAGCCTACAGGGGGCAGTGCCCAGATGTGCCGCCACTCTTACCTTGTTAACGCAACAAACCTCACTGCAATCTTTCATGGAGCCCTCGTGTAGCCAGTATTCCCAACCATGCAAAAAGTGGGGATTTCCAACCACGAGTGCCTAATCCGTCCACCTTAAGGCTCCTAGTAGTGTAAAAGAAAAGCACAAGCTAAAACGACAACAGAACAAAGTGTCATGGTGGCTGCTCTGCTGTGCTTCCTGTTCATTGATTAGGCTCATTGGCTCCACCTGCAGTTCCCTGATTGCTCCCTTGTCTCACCTGTGCTCTGCTCTACTTAAACCCTCTCCAGTCTTTGCTTCCCTGCCAGATGGTCAACTGCTCTTGCCTTGTTGAGATCCAGTCTTGCTTCGTGTTCCTGATTTCCCGTCTTTGACCCTGTTACACCACGGATTCCTCTTGCCTTACCCTCATCGGATTATCTTGCCCCAAGTCTACCTGGATATCGAACCCTGTTTTGGACCAACCACGGATTCTGGCCTGCCCCGGATAAGCAGTCACTTTCCTGCCACTCTGTGTATGATCTCTGCCAGCTATATTGACCACGCTGTTTGGATATTGGATTGGTGCCCTTATATTCAGAGCTTTTGCAGATTCCTGAATGCCACAGTCTTCCTGGATCCTCCCTCCTCGTTCCGTCAGACCGTTCCAGTATCCCAGCGCTTCCATCTGTACAATAAATTACTTTTGCCTTATCCAACTCCTGTCGTGGTTTGAATTATAGGGTCCTCTGGGAAAACCCTTACACAAAGTTCTGTTAAAGTCAATTTGATCAACTTATACAGTAAGATTAAATTAGAAAAGAAAAGCAAACTACTACTAAAATTAAGCTAAACACAGTTATAACTAACAACCAAGCCTAAATGGTGATTTTTGAAACTACAACTAAACAAACTAAACTAAAGTGGGCAAGACCAAACTAGACAAAACAAAACAGCAGCAGGTGACCCATAGAGGCAAAGCAGACGACAAGCCAGGGGTTCAAAAAGGCAGCCACCACCAACAGCAATCACAGGATGTAGAGGGAGAAAGAGGTTAGCAAACATCTAACATGCTGCTGCTCTAATTAAGGGGAGGAGCCAGCTCTTGAGCTACATTCAAGAACTCATGTGTGTTCACCACTACATATAGATTCTCTATACAGTGACAGTGTAGTATATAAAGTGTAAGGGTTAATAACAAACAAAACAGCAATACACCTACAGTGGGAATGGGAGATGTTTATCCTGCAGCCCAACATGAATCAGCTACTTCAGATGCTTTATGCAAGCATTTTATCTCCTCTCAGAAGTTACTTTTGTATCAAGGTGAGACAAGGGTGAGGACATAGTTTTTGTCGATATAAAACCAGGCTCCCACAGCAGAGGGTGGTCTGAAGGGGAGGAGGAGTGGTTTTAATTTAAGCAATGCAGTGGTGATATATTTCACCCTCTGCTGTTGTCTCACATTATCTTGGTAAACATCCCAGGTACTAATATGATATATTTTCAAGCAGGCAGTGTTTCATTCTGCTCTCTGCATGACTGATGAATGACAAAGGGATGAAACAGGGACAAAGATTTATGGCACCCTGGCGCATAGAATATGTATGATTATCAGATGTGTGGTGAAAGAAGCTCAGTTTGAATGATAGGCACATGGAGAAAAATCTGCCAAATGACTCCATTTCCCCTGAAAAGTCACAGGAGGAAGGCTTTTTCTATCTCTACCTCATTTTGGTCCTTCTTGGGCATGCACGTGAAGACAAGAGGAGACAATGCAACTGGAAATCTCAGTTTTGTAGAACGATATATGAAGATGTGGCATTTATATGACGCATATTTAAAAAGAGGAAGAGTATCCAGTTTTCGAGAAAGCAGTTATATTTTTAAAAGCAGCAAATTTTACAAGGTTTTCTAAAACCATGATCACAGCCTGTTCACCTGCAGACGGCACGGATCTGCCTTCAGTTTGTATTCGTTGATCAGTGTCTGAAAAGGTGCGACACAGAGTGAAAAGCCATAGTTTATCCTCTGCTATACAGTAATTCTGTCTAAAGTCTGATTTAGTTATAATACCCATTGGCATCACCGAGTGCTTTAAACAGTCCGCCCCTAAATGATCAATAAGATGTCATCATAAATTCAAATCCTTTGCACTTTATTGATCCTTCTGGAGCACTTGGTGCTTCTCTGCATATGTGATTGCCTCAGCCCACACACATGCCAAGTAACAGGCATTTTTTATTCAAGCTTTATCATATGCAGACTGCATTGTCTTCTGCGACTGAGAATTACTGCTTGCCAGCATGACTTGAATGACACCCTTGAGAGGGCTTCATTTCCTATTCACCTCAATTTATATTTACACCAGGCTCATAAATAACACTAATGCATTAAGGTGGTTTGGTCAATTGTTTATTTGCTTCCAGATGTATTTTCTACACAATATTGCTTATGAACACCTTAAACATTTTGTTTCAAATTGGAGTAATTTGAAGAATATGCGTTAACTGCGTTGTTGCTCTCTACCACTCATAAAAGTGTTTCACTGATAGGATGGCAAATCCAGTATGACATATTATACTCTGATGATATTTCTCTGATGAACCAAACATTCACAGTATCATTTTATTTCACTTTTGAGTTATCACTAGCAGGAATCTTCTTCTTGTGAAATGTACTTTTTCGAACACTTTTTGCATCCTGATGGGATCACGTGACCAGACTGGAGATGACCAAATTCGGTGTCTTTTTTTTTTTTTTTTTTTTTTTTTTTCAATGTGTCATTTTAAATATGAGGACAAACAGGTTTTAATGATTTATTTCCAATAATTTCATGCTGCATTCTGTTTGTTATGTTCCCTCATCTCTGTCCCACCTTTCTCAGTGTCTGCACACAGCCTTTCGGTTTCATGCCCTTTTGGAGGTATTTTTGGCATTTAGCTATGCAAATTAGGGGCAGCTGCCACATTCTTTCAACTTATGAAGAGATCGGCGTTCACCAGTCTAAGCAAAACTATGAAAACAATTTCACAGTCTGCTGAAAAGTCCATGAATCTGATGTATAATTTTACTAAAACAATCTCTTAAGAACTTAAGCAAAATTTTGGGAAGGTTCGTAAAAAGACATTTGTGAATGAGGCCCAGTTTGAGTAGGTGTCCCAGTTAACTGAGCTTCCAGACCAGGAATTTCTTTATCTACACATCATGTACATGTATTAAACTGAAGATATTAGCTATATTTATAATTTTTATTTTGTTAGTTTTCACATCGTATTCTAAAAGTTCTCACATTAAATTTCTAAAGTCTTGTATTTTTTTAAACAATGTATTTAGAATCATAACAATCCTAAAAGTTTGAACAGTCCTGTTTGCCGTTTCCTTTTCGCTTCCTGTTTATTATTCATTTCACTCACTGTTTGGCTAGGTTTTTGCATTAAAACTAACTGGTTAAGTTCAGGTAAAGATTTTGGTCAGATTCACAATGCAAAGTTTCCCAGTGTTTATGTAGTAGATTGTAAACTGATGTTAAAGAACAATTTGCATTGCCCATTGATCTTGACAACATCCTGTGATGCATATGGTTAATCTTTTCCTGTCAAAAAGCTAACATTTCTGCAGTGAAGACAGTCTTCTATAAGCTCCCATATGGAAAGCATCTCTACATAACTAACATTTGAGAGTGACACGACATAAAAATCTTAAATCAAAATAAGTAGCCTGTAAGACAAAGCTATCACCAGTTCTGCTCAAGAAATGAATTGTTAATCTTTTCAAAGTATGAACTTTAATCGTATTTAAGCTAGTTCTTTGTTGCTATGGAGAATAGGATGCCAGAAAAAGCCATTGTTGATGGCTCATCCAGTGTTCAATTTACACATGCCCCAGTCTAATCTACAAGGTGAAACAATAAGAGGATTTGTCGTCTCATAATTGTAATTTAATAAGGATCTCACATGGTATCCCAGAAGCCTGACAGGCTGGGCCTTCTGGCACTTTTTAATGCAATTGTTTAGTCAGATGTTGCAATTACAAATGCTGAAAGTTGGGTGACAGGCAGCAGAGCTCATGGCTAGCACAGACAAGGTCTGGATATGAGCCAGGGAATGTCCTCACAAGCTGATCACAAGCCATGTCTTGCAAAGTATTAAAGTTAAAGATGGGATTTCAAAGGGATGATTTATTGATGAACTTTAATTTTGTTTAGGGTTATCAGATAATCTTGGTTGTTAATACCTGAACTCCTGTTAATAAGAAAAAACTGCAGCTTTTAAGACTGTGTATGAGACACAGTGAAGGTAGGTAACTATCACCTAGAGTTTATACCACAAAAAAATATGAAGTGTTGACAATTTGATGGAAACCATTTCCAAAATGGAGGCTCTTGAGGATTAAACAATGCCCTCTCTCCTCACTGACAGCTCCACCCTCTCTCTCTGCTGCTTGTGTTTCACCTCTCTCTTTCAGTGCTGATGTATGGGTAATGTGTGACAGGGGGAGCTCCAGTAAAACCTTGCATACATGCCAAAATACATTTTACAAGCACTGTTCTAATCAGCCTGCAGCCAGAGGCCCATAAATTGCCTCAGTGTGTCTGGAGCTGGTGAGCAAACACAGCTTATGGTCACTGCTGAGGGTTGGACATACAGCAGGCCACAATCCTTGAGCAGAAACAACTCTGAGTGCTACTCATGATGTTTGTGAGTCAATTCAATAAAGGGAGGAACAACCAAGAGCCTTTATATAAAAAATGACAAGGAACAATAATTTATGCACTTTTTTTAATCAGCTGAGTGCATGACGGCAAATGTTTGCATATTGCTGCATGTTTTAAGTCAAATCTAAGTCTGTGAGCACATTCCTGTGCTTTGATGCTGGCACTCATGTGGAACATATTTTACACTGTCTTTATACATATTTAGGGTCCACTGAAGGATTCATTAGGATTTTATTCACTTTGGCACCTGTTAATTATCCAAATAATTTGGAGCACTCCAGTAGCTAGAATGTATCACTGTTGGATGTTTTGTTCTTTTTAATCTCAGCTGTAACCTTCAGTGTCCTCCACTGGCAGGAAATGCAGTTTATCAACTGGGGATGACACTGGTGGAGATGATATATGCAGGACTGTACTTCCCCAGATAACTCTAATAACGCATAGCTCTGTTCCTGCTCTGTTCCTCATTTTCAGCAGGGAAATTCTTGAAGTTGGAGAGGCCTATCAAATAAGATAATACTTTGGAGTGTGCAGTTGAATCCTGAGATAATGCCAAGTCCTTTAATGACATCACAGAATTGAATGAAATGCACCTCGTCACTTTAGTGAGGTGAAAGGGGGTGATCTTCCTTTGGGAAGAAATTTTTAAGATATTTTTTAATGCTATAGTTTTGCTAACTAAAGGATGTCTCAAACAACTTCCCCACTGAGGGACTAATAAAGGAATTTCACATTCTTACTTTTAAACAATATGGCAAACTACAGTGTGTATTATTACCAAGGCCAACAAGTTTTTGTGACAAAGATGTAGACTGCTGTATGTTCACTGTGTTCTGGGTTGGAATGCCGATTGTTCTGTTAAGATAGCTGCATTTCTGTACATTTAGTAAATACCCCAGTGAGTTCAAAACAAAGCTTTTTCATCAGCTGAAATATATTTAATTCATCTAGGATCCATTCAGTGGCAGCACTGAGCATGAAATAAATTTAGATTCAATTCCACAAAAAAGGGAAAAAGTAGTATGTATACATAAAAAAAACATTGTGTTGTTCTCACAAATTCTAAATAGCTATAAGGTGGACACCGTCAGCTTTTGTTCCGATGCAACATAAAATGATGCCTACTGCCGAACCATAGAGCAAAGCAGGTTTTGTGTTAAACTGTGTGTAGAACACAGACTGTTTTAATGGCACATTTATAATGGTCCTCACCTTCAACATTTTCTCATTTTTACATAGCTGTCAAATAAAACCCCTGCAGAGGAGAACTCATAACTACTTTTAGAGTGCAGCCTGTGTCTATGAAACCCAAGAGAGGTTGCTTTTTATTCTGAGAGAGGATAAAGTTTAGTTTATACACTCACACTCGCATATATACACACACACACACACACAAAGACACCACCCTCTGCTTTGGAAGCCAATAAGCAGATTGCGGCTTTGGCAGTGCTCTATCTTAGTTACAGGACGTTTGTTGCACTTGACATTTATCATGGCTCCGGGGCCGTGAAGTTCATGCAAACGCCACTGAAGCATTCAATGCCAATGGCTTAGGGCCTCCTGTCTCGGCGTCATCACAAGTCTTTTCACGCTAAGATAAATCACTTCCACTGGACCCCAAGCACAGGGAAGGGACGGAGGTGGGGGATGAGAGAGCAGTGTTGGATGGAGGAAGCATTGAGAGCGGTAGGCAGAAGAAAATATGAGGTTTAAGTAGAGGGGTGTAAACATCTGAGCATGCCCAGAGGTTAATGCCAGCCCTATTTCTCTCTTGTTAACTGTTGGGTGCATTCATACAAATATCACTAACCATTATGAAGGGAGTATGGTATGGATAAATGCTCTAAAGATATCTTGGGGATCTAAATACTGTCACCACATGACAAAGTGGCATGCCTGCTCATTGCTGCAGAACATGAGAGCTCTAGTTCTTCATCATCTAATCTTGACTTGTGGGTTGAGATGAAATGCATACCTTTTATGGGAAAATTTCTGTAGCTATCAAACTAATATGTTTTTTCTTTTTTTTTTTTTGGAGGGGGGCAATTGGCTAACATGATGAGCATGATCATTTATGATACATTTTTTTCATAACTGTGTGACATGTATCCTTAGACAAATTGGCAGAGGAAATCAGTGGTATTTACTCTTATTTAGTCATAAATATTTTACTTAAAAGTTTCATCATACCTCTACAGCCGAGCTGTCTAATGAAAATACAGTAATTCTGTGTTCCAAAGTTTCTGAGCCAAAGCAGTTTGGTCTAACTTTCAACTTATTACTAATTGTAACTTCCAAAAGAAAAAGAAAAGAAAAAAGAAAAAAAAAAAAAAATCCACAACAAACCAATGGTCATTGGTGGCTAACTCTATTTTAACTTGGTTCTTGAGTACAGAAGTTTAGCAGCCTGTTTCACCATCACATCAACTTCTCCATTTTCACTTGTGCCTTGAAATTCAGAAGCTGTATGTGTATAACTGAACATGAAATCTATATTTTTTTCATGTCATCAGACTTCTAAAGTATGTTCAGTGTGTTTTACCAAGAGGATGGGAGTTGACACCAGGAAGTTGAAATTTCAAGAAAAAAGAGTTTTTGATCAAGTGTGCTGTTGCTTTTCTTTCTTCTTTTAAACAATGTATTTTTGAAAACCTAACTTTAAATACATAGGTTTTAATGCATGAACTCTACCATAAAGCAACTGAGAGCATGACTGACATTTTAAAAAATGTTATTTTAAAACTCCACTAGTTGGGAAAGAATAAATCTCAGCACAAAACCCATATGACCTCCAAATACTGCTCTTTTACTACTGAAATGTGAAAAAGACTTTTCAAGAAAAATGAATAAAAAGTATGCTATAATACAACTAAGTAACAGTGAAACTTAAATCAAAGTGTCCCTTTGCTTTTTTGCCCTCCTTTTCCTCAAGGTTGTTGCATTGCATCTGCAGCAGCATATACTCACTGTTAGTGCATGGATGGAAATAAGACCACCGGCAGACACATAAAATGGATAAAAGAATAGTTTGAAACTATGGGTAAATGTAATCACAGTACTGTAATAACATATCCACTCTCCAACAGGAGAACATTTCAGAATTTAGCCAATGGCAGATGTTTACTGTTTCTGATGGCAGAAACAAATGCATCTATTTTTCATGTAAATGAAATGTCAAACTTTGAAAGCATAAATCTAAATTTATCTCACCTCTGTTTCAGAGATGATGTCAACACCCGTTAAGTAGCAAGCTATTTTTTATCCGCGATCAATAAATGAATCATATGTAGTCAAAAGGACACACAAGATGATTACTTTAGCTAACAACATTTTCTCTTCATTATCAATTCATTGTTTAAAGCGGTTCCCAAACTTTTTTTTTTCTGCAGGGCCCCCTTTTTTTATCAACATAAATAATGTCAAACAATGTCTCTCTTCATTTCCCACCATTGACCATTACCTGGTCAAACCTAGTGCAAGATATACCTCATCATATTTTATTGTCTCTTTTAGGTAGTTAAAATGTCTGTTGTTATTTTATCTTCATTTACCCATTGGTACTTTCACAAATTTGTCCATCTTTTGCTGGCAGTGCAACAAAAGTTTAAATTAGCGTAGTTGTGACCCCCCTGGCATAACTCTGGACCACCTCTAAGGGGGCCCCCAGTTTTGGAACCACTGGTTTAAATAATTGTTTCTCAATCTAGGTCCTCATACCTACTGCCCTGTATGTTTTAGATGTAATCCTACCTTAACACACCTGAATGAAATGAATGGGTCTTTAACAGGTTTGCAAATAACTTGATGAGCAAGTTCATTAATCTAAATCAAGTGTGTTGGAGTAGGGACACATGGAAGACATGCCAGGCAGTTGGTCTCAAGGACCTGCATTGAGAAACGCTGCTTTAAAGTGTGACAATTTTGTAAAATGAACTTAAAAACTTTGTAGTTTACAGGTTGTTTTGTAAACATACTTTTTAAACAAAATTATTCTGACAACAGCTGTCAGTTTTTTCCTTAACAAAAACAGGAGTTTTTACACTGTACTTTTACAAAGTGTGAAATTAGAAAGTACGAAATGGGCTCCTATGCAATATGTCCACTGTATTAATTTTTAATAGACCAGTTATAGTTTTACTTTCATTAAATTGAATGTATAAACACATTTAAACTTTCCCTGAATGTGCTGTAAATAAACTGTCACAAAGTGCTTATTTTCCTTGACCCTTATAATTAGTTTAAATGGGCTATAATATTAATAGTGTAATGTTAGGTTATTTAGTGCTTTAAGGCTGATAAAAGTGTTACTTTAAAGCTAATGTATTGCAAAATGTTAATTTACAAGCATTTTATGGAGGTTTTCAGCAACATCCCAAACTCTTCATCACTGAATGGAATTGCTGTTTTTAGAGATTTTGCAGAGCTCAAATGAAAAAGGGTAATAAGTCTTCCAGATTAATCAGAAAATTGTTTAGCAATTAGCAATTTAGTAAGCATCAATGAGTATCCTCAGTTGATGAAAAAGCAGATTAGTAAAGAGTTTGAAAAGCAACAGATTTGAATATACATTATAGTTATATTAGATTTAAAAAATATATTTTTTTAAACATTTGTTTTGGCAGATAGAGAAAAAGCACACAATTGGAGCCAAAACAAAGGCTGACACCAAGAAGCAGAAGTATATGGTTCTTTTATGAGTAGAACAGTACAAGTGCTAATAGTGGTACACATTTAAAAAATTGCTTCAGTATAGAATGATGAATGTGCTCATGGAACCCACCACATCTTCCCAATAGCTTTCAGGGCAATACATCTAAACACAGTCAGCCCCTGAATTATAAATCAAACTTCTTCTGCAAATCGAAATGATTCATTTCAATTTATTGACAATAATTTACCAAAGTGGTTTTCAGATGCTTTTAACTCTTCCCTGTAGTAATTTACAAAGCAAGAAAAAAAGAAAGAAAACAAGACTGCATATCTTCTGCTTGACTGGCAGAGCTGTACCTAAGTGAAACAGAGGGGTAAAAAATTAGATAGTTGATGAAAGCTGATTTATTCAAATGCTTGGTGTTTTTGGAAAGGCGAAAGGATGACACTGAAGAATTTGCTTTGGGTTGCCTTCTGAACATTGTGCAGAGTGCTACAAAAGTTTGACTCGGATCCAAAGGAATTATAAGATCATTTTAGCAAAAAAAAATAAAAAAAAAATGCCTGAGGCAAATAGAAGACTCGATGTGCAAATTCTTCTTCTATCATTATTTGCATCCAAAACTCTATTTGCATAGTGCCATGTAAGAACAAGATTCAGATTCAGAAAACTTTATTTTTCCCATACGGGCAATTCATTTGCAGCTTACCACAGAAAGTGCAATGTGTCAGACATAATCAGTACACAGTACCCATGACGTTGTTGGAAGACATGACAAATAAATACATTAAATAATCAACAATAAAACAACAAATACCAATACGGGCTAAGACACCTGTTAGCTCAGCTAAAATAAAGCAATGACAGAATAAATTCATTTAAAATGACTGCTGTCAGAGTTAAGAAGTGTGATAGCTGAAAGAATAAAAGCTGAAGAATATCTATTGGTTCTCCTTTGAGTAGCATGCCGGCCTGGTGGTATCAAAGCAAATTCATTGAACAACACATGGTGAGGATCACTGATGATGGTTTTGCTCTCTTAATAACCTGAAGTTCCCGGAGGGAAGACAAGTAGTTTGTCTGACTCCACTAATCTTAGAACAAGTTTTTACAATGCAGTACAGACTGTTCTTGTCTTTCAGAGTTAAACCACTGAACCAACAGATAAAGAAAAATGTTAGATGCTTTCAACAAATGAGCAATAAAAATTCTTTAAAATGGTCTCACTGACATTAAAAGAGTTCAGTCTACTCAGATGGATTCTCTGGTGGCCACTGTTAACTACAGAATCAGTACTGACATCAACCCTGAGCTTACAGTCAAAAACAGTGCCAAGATATTTGTGTGAATCCACAATTTGGATGTCTTCACCATGAATTACACTTACTTTGTGGTCGTTATTGCTGCGTCTAAATTCAGTGATCATGTCTTTAGTTTTTGAAACATTCAAGTCGAGATAATTGACATCACACCAGCTGACAAAATGTGATAAGGAAGGACCATGTTCAGACTCTGAGCAGTGATGTTGACACATGCTACCATGCAGAATTAGCATTAATGAGGATATTAAGAGTAATTTTTTTTTTTTTTTTATTGATTGAAGTACCATAGAAAGCAAGCGTGTTGCACTTGATATATGGTTTTTTTTACATCATGACCTGTACATTTGTAGGGGATAACTCTGTGCTGCTCTGCCAAAGGTACTGTTGATCTCCTTAGAGGCTATTTCTGGTGCCGTGTGACACTGATGATGTTAACAGCAATCACCTTCCCACATCACAGCCACCGCAAAGGTCAACCCAAATGTGAGAGATGTGTGAGCAAGGCCTGCTTTCCTGTTGCTGCCTGATGTGGCCTCGGGCGCTCTGGCTGATGAGGCCTAAACATCATCAAAGGATCATTATTTCAGCAAGAGAAGCTTCTTTAGTCAACGTCTCAGAGGACCCTGCTGTAGCCAGGTAGATGAAGGAGAGACAGAGCCAGGGCACAGTGTTGGGTTTGGTCCCTAACGTAAGTGGAATTACATTTTTTTTTTCTTCCTTTCTTGTGTCATAGTGAATATAATGTATGTGTACCCTGGTTGAATTAATTAATTACAAAGCTGGCTGGGTATCAAAGGTAAATGATTTAATTATACTCCCTGCATCTTTGTTAAGAAGCCAACTGTCAGGCATGTGGAAGCAGGGCTGTGGCCCTCTGCTGTGCCTGAGGGCTGAGGGTAGGTAGGTGAAAGTGTATATATATATGTATTTGTATGCATCCTTTAACATGAAAGCGATACCTGTAAAAAGAAAGGAGAAAATGTGTCACAGTATACTTTCATAAACTAATGAACATGCAAGTTTGGGGCTGTCTCCAACAGAAAAGCTACAGAATCACTTCTTCCATTGTTACAGGAATAAGTCTTTTGGATGTATAAGTGATTTGATTATGCTAAAAGTTGTCAATAAAGTGTTTTAACACATTTTGGTGAGTCCTTCTGCTCTACTAACCAATGAAACTCATAGATGTGGAATAGAAGAAGCATGTCTAGGTCAGTGTCCCAAACGGGCCCCTCTGAGTGGTGCAGGTCTACCTGCCAAGCCTGAAATGTGTCTCCATTGCCTTTGGAGGTATGAACTAAAATGTCTAAGTGGTTATCACTTTCACCTCATAGCAAGAGGGTTCCTGGATCAAACCGCGACTGGAATCTTTGTGTAGAGTTTGCATTTTCTGTCTGTAGTGTGGTTTATCACCAGGGCCTCTGACTTCTTCCAACATTCTCAAAATATGTATGTTAGGTTAATTGGTGATCTAAAATTTCTCAAGTTTGTGGGTGAGTATGATTATGGATGATTGTCTTGTTTTTCTCTGTGTTGGCCCTGCGATGGATTGGTGACCTGGTCAGAGTGTACCCTGCACTTGTGTTATTGTAAATGTTAAATGTTGACTGGATAGAGAAAATTCAGAAAATGAAGCAGTAGCAGATGCTGAAAGAGGAGTCATATCTGTTGTAGGGGAGATAATTTGGTTTTACAGGTCAGATGTTGACTAAACAATTATTTCCTGAAAATGTTGTCAAGTTAAGGTGGTCAAAGAAGGTGGCAACATGAAAAATTTGCTGTGCCACCTTAGCATGTTTTGGTGTACCGGGAATATGTGATGCTAAGATTGGCACCCTACACATCCTCAGGTAAAACTGATAAAGTCAGATATCATTTGTAGATGTGTATGCTAGATGTGATGTCTTTGGCAATGAACAACACCCAGTCATGCTTGGAAAAAAATACCATCATATACAGTGAAACTTAATTTAGAAAAAAATGCCAGCTCACTATTCTGGTATCCCAAATAACATCAATACTGAGGTATGAGCTTTCTTTAAGGTATGTAATAAACTCTAAAAAGTTCTGGACAGTTTGACAGGAGTGGGTACCACAGTGGCTCAGAGGTTAACAAAAAGGTTCCTCACTGGAAGCGCTCCTGGAGCCTTTCTGTGTGAAGTTAGCATGTTCTCTTTGTGCTTTTTTCTGCTGTGATTTCCCTCTTCATTAAATATTCATGTAAAGTTAATTTGTGATTCTAAATTGACTGTAGATATTACTTTCAACAAGCAGTGGTAATAGGAACATTAGTGGTTTTAAAGCATCTTTCTTCAATAAGTATTACCAAAGCAAAAATATATGAAAATGATAATAAATGTGAATGTTGAAAGTGTCCAAATAAAAGGGAGAATGTTATTTAAATGCTGTGCATGCCTATATACATACATATGTAGGAAGTGAATGCTGAGTCAGCTCATCAACAAAACATCTAAAGAGGCCGCTGTAATCTCTTGTTACACATCAGTTGGAGATGAGACTTCAGGAAGCTAAGGTCACACTTATGGTGACTAACTGTGCCAGCCTGACCAATATGATGTCCTAGGCAAGATTTTAGCCTGCGCCCCATGGTATTACAATCAATTTCACAGCGTAAATACACCTAACAACAGAAGCTGCATGTATGTTTTCAAGATTTCCCTTTTTCCAAGCAGAAAATCCCACATCAAATAAAACTGAAAAAACAAGTGACACAACATAAAATTTGAATAAAGTATGATGGCGACATAAAACATGTTCTTGTTTCATGAAAAATAAAAATATTGAACATGAAAACCAGTGAGATAAAATGCATTAAACTGGTGCAGACACAATACCCAATTATTTGCACACAAAATTACAAAGAAAAATCAGAAACCTCTTGATTGAAAGATGTCTACTGTGATTCCAAAAGAGGAAGCTGTCTGCACGTTGATTGTAATAAAAAACTCAACAACACCTCATCTTAGGATGGAAAACTCACTAAGATGTTCTTGTACCATCACAGATCTCTAAGCTAGACCTTAGATAAACTTCTTTCAGTGTCTACTGGATGCTATGTAAGTGGGCTATGCTGGAGGGGAGAGGAGCAAATGAATATTATGTGAAATTGTGTCAAAACCTCAGATTGGTAATGTGCATATAATGGTATGAGAATTCTAAGGTATTAAAGATTAATGCACTGTGGAAAACAATACTGTCCAATCACATTTTTTTTGTTACCAAAAGGTACCAAAGCCCCACCCCTTCACATTTGGTATCATTGAAAAGCCCTAAACATCCTCTGTAGATAGCAAAAGGAGTTAACTCAGTAGAATGCAGTGGGTGGGAGATATTCACAAATTTACAAGCTTACAAATGTCCCCCACAGAGGACAAATTTGAACTAGTGGTAGTCAGGAGGTTAACACAGATTTAAACTTTTAACATAAACTGGGACACAATAAACCAAAGGCATCTTACACATCCATTACTTTAAAAAGGGGATGAAAAACTGATAGCATTAACTAACAGACATATGAATCAGGGAAAACACAGCAAACAAGTTCAAATAACACATTAACAGGTCTAATGTTAAATTTCTAAATATCCCTGAAGAATTTAAAGCGGGAGTAACATTAACTTAAGTGAACTCTAGTGATTTATTGATTATAAACAATGCTACTAATCCAAAGTAAGCTAGCAAGTTAAAACTACTCGAACAACAGTAACAGAGATGCACAAACTATTTATCTCATTCTCTTCATCACATTGATGTTGCTGTACCTCCGTCCTTTTTTTTCTTTCCTTATTTTCCTTTCATGGCGGCTGGAATGTTTTACCCATTTAGACATTTTAATCCGGCTAAGTATCCATCAATCTCCAGGTGATCACGTCTGGTCAGATTGAGACAGTGCAGCGAGGCAGCCAGAAAAAAAATGCATCTCCATTATTTATCTACACTAGACTACTGCTATTAAGTTGTGTTGCTGTGGGCTTATGTGATATATCCAATTATTTGTAGAATGTTTTAGAAAAAAAAGAGAAAAATCTTTTGGGTTTGTGGTGCCTCCCCGTGGATCAAAGCGCCCCCAGCATTCATCTAAACAGCCTATACCAAGGACCGGCTCTTATGTTAACAGGATTATATCCAGTTTATAGGGTGGATAAAGTTTCCATATTATGGTGATAAAAAGTGACCCATATCAGTTGATTTTTATCTAAGAGAGTGCTTTTATGATAACATAGATCACTGTATTGAGCAAATGACAAACAGGAGCCACATTCTTGATGAAAAACCTGAGTTACAAAAAAAATTCTTCTTTCCACATGGCCTGGATTCAAGATAAATAGAGCTGTTACTGAGGTTTTGTCACTGCACAAAGAAGCTGTTTATAGCACAGAGACCTCAGATAAACCATTTTCTGGCCAAACAAGGTAAATGAAGCATAATTGGAAGCCCATTACAAAATTGAAAAACGGGTGCCTTTTGTTTTAACTGTGTTAGAATTGAACTGAGGTCGCCTTTCCTACTCTGTAAACCTGCATTAAACTGCAGGACTCAATAATTATAATGTTCAGGATCCTTCTGAGGGGTGAAGAAAATCAATAGACTAAGGACAAAGAACCTATAGCCATCACTTAATTCTCTTATCACTGTGATTTAGGGGAAGAGGAGGATGTTAAATAACTGTAAATCTTTAGCTATGACTTTGAGGGTGCTTTATGGCAGTTCTTACAGCGTCTCCCAGACAGAATGTCCATACCTTCCGTAGACCACACAATTTATAGCTTTATTACCCTTTGTCTTAAAGAGCAGGGAGACATAGCAGGAAGGAAGGAGATAACAGCCCTGCACTGGGGCAGCTGGGGAAAAAAGTCGGATGCCATCATCGACAGAGACATATCTCTGTGACAGGTTTACAGCTCTGGAGCAGGGGTTCTATTTGGGGGTGGAAGATGAGAAAGAGTGGGTGTCCGATCTCCCCTCACCTCCCGCTACCTAAGTACTTCTTTAACAGCCAACTGTGCATTGCATAAATACAAACACATATCCCCAAAATGCAACTCATGAAAGTGCCGCCCCCTCTGGAGAGGGGGAAAATTCAATTCCTGGCTTATCTGTTGATGATCAGATTAACGATACTGTGCAGTTGTTTCTATTGCCATCGTGCCTTCCTAGAGGTCACTGGGAGGACTGACAAAGGGGAGGGCTGAGGCAAGAGGGGGCAGACAAAAGGAGGGAGCTTTTTCTCCAGAGTCATGAGTTCCTTTGGTCCAGGCAGATGCTTCCTCATATTTTCTTGGAGTGCTGACAAGTAGCTTATTGTTTCCCTTGATAAGGGTACAGTGTTCCCAGTAATGGGAATTATAGGGAGGCGTAAAAGGGTGATGCTGAATCAATAGATAATGGGAGATTTTTCATGGATGCAAAAGGCATGGATATAATCAGTGCTGTTTAAAAGAGCAAGGCCTTTTATTTGTCTTCAAGCTACACTCGTGGGTAGCGTGAAAGCTAGATATAAAACTTACACTCTGCTTGAACTCTGTGGAGGCAGTTTTATAGTGTCTCCAGACAAATGCCCCAGACAGCATGTTCTAAACTTTGTCAACTCATGACAAATAAAAGCTCAATGGCTTAATGAACAAAGGTCATTTCAGGAAATGTTAGAAAAATAAATAAATAAATAAATAATGGCCATAGGTAACAGATTTTTTTTCCTTTGGCAGAGAAGATCTGAAAAACAAATTTCAGCTCTCCCAGAAAGTATAAGTCTGTTGGGCTCCTGGCCAAAAATGGCCACCTTAGGACACCAAAAAACTGCTTCCAGACAGTGGCCTTGTTTTTAGAATAATTACTTTTCAGAGTAATTAATTACTCTTAATTACTCTTATAATGCTGGTACTTCAGTACTAACTCTGTTACTTTTTGCAAGAAGTAAAAAGTATTGTTCTTCTCCAATCTACAGCATGTTCAGCATATCTACATTTATGTACAGTATGATATCTACATGTGTATATTATTGTCTTATTGTTTGCATGGCAAACTTGTGGTATCTGTGTGGGTTGGCCTTTGGCATTTAACATCTTTCCCTCTGTTCTTCTGATACATGTGTCATTTGTGTCTTCTGTGCAAAGATGTGCTTTGATCAAAATACTACAGTGATTAAACACAGTAGGGTACAACAGCACCCTTTTAACCCTGTCTTTAACAGCCCTGCTCAGAGCAGCTGGTCTTAGAAAGGAGACACTGCTTACTCTAACTAACTTCTCTGATGGGTGTGCCTCTTTAAGATCAGTGTTACACCATTGCACTGCCATACAAATATAAATTTAGACACTTTTTACTGAATAAGCATGAAAGCATTCAGTACTTAGCCTAGGAGCTTACACTAGCACACACACAACTACAACACACTAAACTGTGGGAAAAATAACTGACAACTGTATTAGCAGTTGTCTTTTTTAATCCTTTAACACCCAATCTTTTTTTTTTTTGTTTTGTTTTTGTTTTTTTTTTTATTATTTTCTTATTATTACAGCAGAGTTACAGTTTTATACGATTGCTTTAGAGGTTGATTGCGTGTACCTGGGCCTTGAAGGTTGTGGCCTTGCCTGTTCTTGTGGCCCTGCAGTATGTTTTGTATTGATTTAGATATCTTCTTTTTTTATTTGGCACCTTAATTTTGAGTTGCATGCTTTTGTTGTGTTGTGTTCCGGTGGGGTGTGGCTATGCTGAGGGCCTGATGTGAGTAAGTTTGACCCCATTCCCTGTAGCTGTAATCCTCCTATCTGGCATCCACTTTTATCTTTTTCTTAAATGCATTTTCTTTAGTTTCTTATTAAGTCTTTATTTTAACACTTGTTTTTGATTGCAGGTTATCTTTATTAAATTTGCTTGAATCTTTTTTTTTTTTTTTTTTTTTTTTACGAAATCTGTAACTCCCTATCTTCACCCATCATTTGGCCGCATGCTTTCTCCTGGTACTATGGACTTGAAAGTTTTTACATAAGAGTATTTATCTTGGTTATACCACAGTCCGGACACAACTATTTTAAGAAAATCTATAGTTGCTTTATTACTAATTAGTGGCCTTATTATTTTAGATTTTGGGGTAAGCATATGGGACATAGCTGTATACACTGCTATGATATTACCTTTTAAACTGATATAGCAGTGAAATCAACAGTTATTATGTTGAATTATGTTCATGGATTGTTATTTGACGTTTCACAAACTGGAAAATGAATCATTCAGCTCTATTTATTTCATGTATTTCTGTAAAAACCCACGGGTGGTCAAGGGGTTTGGGTATTTATGCATCTTTGTTTGTTGATCTTAAAACAGTTTCAACAACCTGAAAAACAAAATGTTATTTTGCTTTTATGACACCTTTAACATTTAATGCATAAGTCAATCTTCAATAACTTTGTCACAAGAAAGTAAAACAATAGAAGATTGTTGTGCAAAATTTAGATTGCATTAAAACCTGATGGTGCCCTGTGGACAAAAAACAACTGACCAAATCAATAAAACAAGTAAAAAAATAAATAAATAAACACAACTAAACCTCCATTTCTCCATTTTAATGATATACAACAGCCATTTGGTACAATAAGCAGGTTACCAGAAAAGCACAGCTATCAGAAAAAAACCAAAGAAAAGCAGAGCTATCACAAACTCAGTTTGACCCAGTTACTGTCCAACAAACGATGCTAAGATCAAAGAGAGAGATTGTAGGCTTTTGCTTGATAAGCTATTGTCAGCAGCTGCTCAGACACGACATGACCGGTTGCCAGAACCTCAGACTGAACAGCAGACAGGATTTTTTTTTTTTTTTTTTTTTATAAGGCTTCTTAAGTGATAAACACAAAGGTTTGATGGGTCAGACTTCAAAACCAGGAGCCAACTTTGATTGCTTCCTATTCTGAAAAGGTAGATGTCCACAAATAGACCTACTATAACTGCTCTCATTGTCTCTTCTGCACTTGAAGTGTAAAAACAATTAGAAATTGTTACACATCAGACACAACATAAAGTCTGCACCTTAATGGTTCTTCAAAACTGCAGAAATTAAGAACCAGATAAGAGTGTAGGATAAAAATACACAATATTTATACCCTAAGATAATGATTTGTGTATTAAGAATATTGAATCCTGAGCCACCCAACATGGTCAGTGATCAGAATGGCACAGAGGATGTCCTCTTCCTGTCATCTTCAGCCCTGGGCCCTAGAATACATTAACCAGTCAGGTCCACAGGGTTGTTGCAAATAATTACTCACTCCTGCCATGTGGCATCCTCAATAAATTAAACTCCCCCTATAAGTTTTAAAGGCAAATGCATATTGTGGCCATCACTTAAAGGCTGGCCTGTCCGTGCTTGTGCATAATTTCTTGTAAGAATTTGTTACCACAACTCAGAAACTGGATCCAGCAGCTGACTGCAGATGGGCGAGCCAATGATGCCAATGATGTTAGAGGCAATGGAACGAGTGCTGAGGAAAATGCATTAAAGGCAGTGTGTATGTGTCTTCAACATTGATGACTCCTACTCCATTAAGCTTTAATCTAATTATAAATCACACCTTTGTCTGCCATGAATCATCCCCAGACCGTGTTAGATAAATTTGGGGAAATAAGTTAGACGCATCATTGAGATCTTAATGATTTTTCTTTGTGAATAGAACAGAAAAGTTGGCCTGACAAAGAAAAAAAAGTATTTAAGCTGCCTTAACTAATGGCTTTAAAGAAAATATAATTGTGATTGAATAATTGACAAATTAAGCCAAGGGAGCTTTCAAGTTTTGGCAATAGACACAATCCATAAAAATCAGTTTTCTAACAGCTGCATGTCTGGGAAAAAAAAAGGTAATTACAGTCTCTGTAAACACATATAAAACCTAAGCAAACATGCCCAGCAGCCGGCTGTGGATTAGGGATGCAATGGAGATGTCATCCCATCCTCACAATGGCACATATAAGTGTGAAAAATACAGTTGGTGATAGGTTATCTCAATAAATAAATTTCCACTGTGCGGGAGCAACTACAGCAGTGACAGCCCAAAGACAAGTTATACTGAGGAACATCAACACTTCTACCCAAAAGCTAATTATGTGTCACACTGAGCTTATGGTGAAATCATTTATTTGCTTCAGTGTATCATTGTTTTTATTTGGCACACAAGAAAATCCAATATCTTGGAGATAATTCTTGTAAATAAATCAAAATGAGTCAGTCGCTTCGATACTTTTACAGTAGCTTTTGTTCTTTGCTGACATGTAAAAATTGTGTACCATTTGCGAAACTCTATGCTGATATTTCCAAAGCTAAAAGGCTTCAACCTCAAGTCCTCCAGTGACAAACTTGACAATTCCTGTCTTTCTGCACTCCCCTGAGCTAATGTTCTGTCACAAAAAGGCCACTAGCTTCAAGTTAAGTGAAACTTTATATTTTCCTTCTATCCTAGCTCTTTTCAACACTTGCTAATGATCTTGATGAGCAACACCCATGGCACAGGCAGCGAGAAACCATAGGTAATGAGTCAGATGTGTAATGTGATTAGTCAAGTTCCCAACCAAGGCTTTCAGTCAAAGGCTGCAACAGCTAAGATTATAAGACACATTAAGAGACGCTCCATCACGATGTGAAAGAACATCTGAGTTCTCAGCTGCCGTCATTCATTTTCATAATGACAATAAATGCCGTTGAAAGCAGTGGGATCTCTGAATGGCATTGAGCTCTCTTCTTTCAGTTTTGATTAGGTGACTTGCAAAAGATGAAGAGAAATCATTTAGAGGAAAATAAGTGTGTCAGGAGATAATGGCTCCACAGGTTGAACACGGTGAAGAAACACCGGCTCAAACTAAGGCTGATGAAACAAAGTGCCGACCTGAGAAATTCGGGTGTCTGCATGTTTGTCTGTGTGTCTGCACAGACACAAGCGTTTGTTTAAGCACCGCTTTCGCATGAATGCCGAGCTTGTTTTTGTGCATGACTGTGTGCATGTGTGTACATATTTGTCTGGCAAAAATCTCAGGTTCTTTGTGTTTCATGTCAGGCATTTCAGTCTCTGTGACAGCATTTCACACTGATGTGACAGGTCTTGGAAAATAAAAGTAAGAGGGCTAAGTATCTCTCCAACAAATGTTTTGTCTTAGCATTTTTAGCCACATCAGGGTAACAATTAATTTATGTCTAACTGCTTGTGTAGGAAATGACCAGCTATTGGCCTTACTAGGATTCTTTTGTATATAAAAATAATTCTTGTATATGAAAAATACACACATTGTATTATTCATGTGTCATCACTTATGCTCAAAATTATACAAATCAGTGTAAGAGAGCAGGCAGATCAGCTGGAGATTCAAAACGTAGCTGTGAAAGTACTAAATCCTTCAAAATGTCTTTTAAAACTTTCCGAATGTGCTCTGCGTCCTGACCAAAACAAAACAGGATGACAGGTGCCAGTTTACGACATCCCTCTCTTTATCTCTGACTCTCCTCAATTTCCCCCGACAGAGAGAAAAAAGACAGATAGAGAGGGGGGGAGAAAAGAAGGAAAAGGAGGGGAGCGCAGGGGACCTGAAGTGTGTTTAGGAGGAAGATGGCTGTCAGTAGCTGTCAATCGTTGGCTTTTTGATGCCATCGTCTTGGCACAGGCCTGTCTGTCTTACTGTGCAACAGCTATCAAAGACTCACTCACAGCAGAGACAGAAGCTGGGATGGAAACAGGAGAAGACCCACACATTCTCCCATTTTACACCTAGCATATAAACTTTATGAAATGTGGGTGTGAATTATTTTAGAGCTGATCATTCTCACCTGGCTTTGAAGCAATGAACAAGTTGAAGTGTTAAAGTGATAGTGGTAAATGTTTGGAGAAAGATGTTGACTCAGTTTGTATTACTGTTTCTGTTTTATGCTTGAAATTGTAATGAATGTCTTTTTTAATTTGAAAAAGTTAGTTTGTAAATACTCTCGAACTTTACAGAAGGTAACAACATCATTTCTGGTTCCAGGTTCCATATTTTCTTATCAGAGAGACCTTGAGAGAAAATGAGTGATTGTATTATAGTCTGCTAATATAAATGTTGACAAATGATTAGCACAGAGCATTTGTTCATAATAATTCCCACAGCAAAGGAGCTCAAGCTATGCAAAAACTCAATGATAATTACATTGAATGTGTAGTATCAGAATGAAATGATCCCACCTGTACACACACACATAAAACCCCTAGAAACCAAACATAAAACATTCCTAACATGGTAAATATAAAACAAATGTTGTTCTTTTGAATGTGTTATTGCAGGTATAGAAATAGTTAATATTTGCCTTATTAGATGGCACTTGGTATTTATTCATACTTAAATTCAAAATAGCATACCGAGGATTAAACATAAAATCTAAGAAATAACATCAAGGATTTATGATTCCAGTGATTTTTTCATGTACAGGAAGATGTTTCAGTACAATTTTTTTAACATTATTTTTTATTTAAAGCAGTATATTTTAAATGACACGTCACAAATCTAAAAAGGCAAACATTCTTGAATATTCTAGTGATAAAAATGAGTATTTTTGGCTTGATTTTCTGTCATAAGAAACCAATTCTGCTGAACATCCCGTGACTGCAGATCCCTATTTTAATTCATTTGCTCATTTAAACCCCAGCATTATATAAAAATAAAATAAAATAATGTAAATTCATCTGTTTTTTCTCTGAACTTTTACAGTTTTGCTTCCCTTTCTGTATGTGTACCATTAACGCTCTGTGCTGTTTAATTTTTTTGCTCAGTTCTAGCAGCTCCAAGTGACTAATCATTCTACAGCTCATGTTTGATTGGTTAGTCATGCAGTCTATGTCCTTCAGGAGGGAAAATATATCAGCAAAAAGCAGTACAGTCATCCATTTCCAATGGTCAATACTGTGATCGATTGGGCTATGATCTATTAAAAGAAAATCCCATGCTGGCTACTTTATTTTCCCATTATTGGCTTCTCAAGAACATTTGGGAGACATTGTGTCACTACATGGAGCTTTGGTAATGAAATCAATCTGTTCCACTGTCCTTTGTGAGCTATCTACTTTTCATTTAGCCTCAGACAGATCACGTACATGGCTTCCACACTACATCACATTACTGGTCCAAAACAACATCTGGATGACTATGTCCAGATGACCAGACAACAACTGGACACATAATGTAGAGGGGAAGGTGGACATTTCTTGCCAAACATCCATGTTTTTTTTTGGCTGGTGGGTTGTCTCCATTTGGCAGGTGCACATACAGCCAGAGCAGCAAAATTATGACAGAATCCTCACTCAAGAGCACCGCTCAATCTTGTGCTCCTGCAGCTGCCTTCTCTAAGTCCTTTCAGTCCTTACCATTTGGCCTTGAACCTGTGCTAAACCACTGAATTCATCATGCATAAAACATCAAAGATGTACATCCAAAAGGCTGTGGCTCTGTTTATTGGCACTCGCTGCTCCATAAACCATTTTCATCCCTTGCAGGATGAGACACACATGGTCCTCAGTCCTATTGATAGCGTTTAACACAGAATATAAAACATAAAACACAATAATAAACATAAGCGGAGCAAATAAATCAGATTCATAATAACCCTGAGGTGGGATTTATGTAAGCAACGATAGAGTCTTTGTGCAAATTGATGGTACAAGCTCTATCAAAGCACCAGTGAGACACTAATATAGTCTTATAAACACACCAGCAACACTCTAAAGTAGCTTCATCTCTCCTTTCTGGCTGGCCTAAGTGCTTAAGTAATGTATTGCTTTCATAAGTATGCAACTTAGTGATACTTTCTTTGGTGGAAATGCATCTCTATCCTCTGGGTAGTATGATTAAGAATAAAATACAAAGACTATTACTGTGGAATAAATTCAAACTGTGAGCTGAGCAGCAGCAGTTCTCTCTCTGAGAACCCCCTGTGACAATGGCAGAGAGCTCTAGAGGAATCCATCAGCAACACACACTGTCCCCATGGCACCCAGGCTAATGTATCACCTCTGGATTGCAGTAATATCTGTCTGATGGATGTTTTCAGAGCAAAGAGGGCCAGGCACACCCCAGACAGGAGCCTCAATCTCTGGGTGTAGCTCAGAAGAGATGGGGCTCCCACTCCTGGAGGTCCATTATACTCCTATTCCCCTCCTCTCCTGAGTCCCAAATCCTACATTGCATCCCAGTCTATTCATCTTGCCCTCTTCCCCAATTCTTTAGCTATTTGTGTGTATGCACGCCTGCTCGCATGTGTTAGTCACAGGTCTCCACTGAGAGGCCGACAGCCATCCTGGGGCGATGCCTGGGATCCTCTAGTCAACTTTACTGCTTTCATCTAGCCTGATGAATGGCTAGCTGCCTTATCAGTCCCTCTGCCTCCAATCTCAAGTGGTTCCCTGGAGCCTCACACTGCCTGCAGCTTCGGTCGCTCACTTCAACAAGCAGTCCTTTTGCCTCACACAGCACACCCAGAGACACAGCAAGCAGAGGAGCACAATTACTTACAGATAATACTATTCCACTAGATTTACACTTCAGAAACGATGTGCACATAAACGAAAACAACACACCAATTGTAGCAGCCAAAAACTCTGCAGAGCCCAAACACACACTTTTCCACAAGGCACAAAAGCATACGTGCGCGTCAACTAGTGAATCCATCATCTTTATTTCTTCCCTGATGTGCTCATATTTTCTTGTGGCTGCACCATGCTGACAAAAATATTTATTTTTGCTGATTTTTTTTTTCTTTTTTTCTTAAAGAAACACAAAAGAAATGCCTCGCTTTCTCCCTTGCTCATGCCAGAGAGGGACTTGTGGCGGGACATGTGTGGAGGGAAGGCAGAAGGATGCAGACATAGCTCCAGGGCTCTGGTTGTAGATAATAAGTGAGGAGAAGTCCTTGGGTATGTTTTACAGCTATCAAGACTCATCATATTTGACATGCATTCTGGTGTTTACACAGTCTCTTCCGTAAAATCCTCTCCAGCTATAGAGGAGAACGGGGTGTAGGGAGCACACACAACGTAGCACACAGACATTTTGCACGCAGAAATGCTTTAGAAAAAAGGAGCCAGTTGTTGCCTTTGCTTTTCTTTTCTCCCTGCCTCTTTTCTCCATGTCCCATCTCTTATCCACAGTGCAATTGGCGGCGTTAGCACCTGTCAGCTGACTGACTTCTTGTTCCCGGTGGCTTATGAAAAAATCATAGCTGCTGGGCTTCAGAGGTTGCATTCCCATCAATATGAATTCACCATGGTCTTCATGCAACATTAGGCCAGGTCCTGTTTTCATACAACAAGCCGCACACTCCTTCGTCTGTTATACACAAGAGGAAATGAAAAGAGTAAATAGTCCTTTTAGAATGTTGCATTCAATCATGGGTGGAACCAAGTTGCCTATGAAAGGGACTAGTATACTTGCCTCTCAAAAGTATATTTACTTTCTATTCCCAGATATAACGGCACACGCTTCATGTCTCCTATTAGTATGTACTGTTTTCTTGTAAATAAAACAGTGCAATTCTCAGTGCTGCCCTACTATGATTGTCCCACATTCATATATTTCAAACATGCTGCTACACAAACACAGTTTATGTACTTGGTTACACTAAAGCAGGACTGCATTATATGTATGAGATATATGTGTGAGAATGATACTGCGGTCATGTTGTATACTTCAGAACTAAAGAGTCTAAACACCTCCAGTTAAACCAATATGTTAAATTAAAAAATATTGTATAAATTTAGTATAGCACCTCATGACTGTCTGCCTCTATACTCAACACTGGTACTAGGGCTCATGTTAGGAAGTTTATAGTTATATAAGAAGCGGTGGTGGTCAGCACTGCTGCCTCACAGCAAGAAGGTCACTGGTTCAATCCTCAGCTGAGGAGGGGTTGGAACAGTGACAATTCTGTGTGGAGTTTGCATGTTGTCCCTGTGTAAGCGTTCTTGGTACTCTGACTTCCTCCCACAGTCCAAAGACATGCATGTTAGGTCCTTGGTCACTCTAAATTATCCCTAGGAATGAGCGTGAATGGTTGTTTGTCTCCTTGTGTTGGTCCTGCAATGGACTGGTGACCTGTCCAGGATGCAACCAGACTTTCTTATATTTTGGAAAAAGTCTCTGAGTATGTTGTTTTGTATTTTCAGAATGTTATGTTTTTGGTTTCGTTGTTGTTCTCTGACTAATATTATGTTTTTCTCATTGGGGCCACTGTGTTTGCAATAACTTTCTGGGGGTTTATTTTGTTTTGTTTTTATTTTGTCTCATCAAACCTCTAAAAATCGTTCTTACATGGTGAAATCACTCCTCAACAGAAGCATTTGTTACCATACCATACAGGAATTTAAACTTGTGTGAGACAATCATTTTGTATTTATAATTACAAAAAACTTCAAGAATACTAACTGAATAGGGTACATCTGGCAAAGCTCTTATGGAAACCCAGAATTCTGTGATCAGCGTGTAAGGGATGTAAGAAATATGTCATCTGCAAACAAATGTTAGTTTGTAAAAATGACATGAGCCACTACGACTACCCTGCAACAGCCCTACAATAGCCAATTGTTGATTTAAACCTGCTAATGAAATACTGACTTGCTTTCATTACACATCATGCATATGTTTTGCTGGACCTGCTGCAAACCCCTGCTTCCATCTTTCTTAGCCTTTTAAACATGCCGAAAGTCAATTATCTACACCACTTCTCCCCCACATCACTGCACTAATACAAGCTGCTCTTGACCTTATGTTTGTGTGTCTTGAGCGGATGAGAGCTTTGTGCTTCTCCCAGATTGGATTAACTTCAGATGTGGTGTGTGTCGGGGTCTATTACACAGGCTCTGTTGTGATTTTGAACCCCGAGTCCAAACCCACCCCCCTCCCCACTGTCACGACCCTCTTCCCTAGCCACAGTCCCACCCTTCTCCTTCTTTACACCTCCCCGAAGGCCTACTCTCTCTACACGCCATCTCCCAACCCCCCCACACATGCAGATTTGTCATGCGCACACTCACGCACGTACATATGCCTCAGCTCAAGCCTCCAAACAGTCATATCCCATGTATCTATTGTGCAGTGATGGAATGCCTGAGGAAACCCTTCCCTCCATCCACACCCTCCTTCTCTTTTTGCTCAGTTTTTCTGAGTCCGGAGGGGTCATCTCAGATGGGGAGCTTATAATCAACTCAATTAAGTGAGTCTGATTGCCATGGCAAATTGGTCTGGGTTATAACATTATCATTAGCGCCTCAAGTGTGGTCACAATGGGGCATAGCAGTCAGATGAGAGTGAGACTAATGGGAATGCAGAATGCAGTGGCTCTAGACAGGGACTGAGGCAAAGACTGAGTTTGTTATAGTGCAGATGAGCAACTACAAATGTGACTTTTTGTACACATCATATTAGAGGATTGTGAAAGGAGCAATGGGCATTCCAAATATGTGCACTGAATTTTGCTGTGCAGAGTTGTATCCTTCCACTGACAGTGAAGACTGACAACCTCTATGAGTGTTGCGGGAGAAGCTCTACTGTATACTGAATGAAGCTAGGAGAACTGCAGGCTTTAAAGCAGGGGTTCACCCAGTAATTGTTTCTGAGGATATGACATTTGTCTCTTTTTGTGGCATGCTCAAGGTGTCAACACCTTTCATATACCCAGGATTTTTTTTCCACCGTGGCTCACGTGCCCCAGAGCGGCCTGTTTGATCTTCTTGAGAACTGTCAACTTATTGCGTGACTCCATGGAAATTGAATTCTGTATTTATTTACACGGCAGGTTAATAGAATAGATGCCTCAGTGATTTAAAAGTCAAACAACCACACCTGCCATTCATTTCAGATTTCTTTCTTTCTTTTTTTTTATTTCCACAGAAGCAGATCCACAGCTTTGTTCTGTGTGGCTTGAATACACAAAGAGAGGATGATAATGAACTGAACAGCTTATCCACAACATTCTCGCTCCAAAACACACTGTAGCTTAATACAGCAGCAATAAATCCAGATTTTCATGATTGAAAAGCATTTCTTTGGAAATATTTTGTTGCATCCATATCTACATTTTGCAACTCTCTGAATGGCCTGCTTGAACCAATGCTCTCTCTGTGCAAGCATGTGCTGAGAACTGCTGGGTCTTGCACACATGCAGACAGTATATGTACACACTGTAAACCAGTTTGAGTAAAATCAGCATTGGTCTAAAGGCCCATTTATGCTTGACACAGACGACAGATGGATGGACACTTTTCGTCTGTCTCCTGTGTCGTTTATGTGTGTAAACAAGGAGTACATAAGGGAGCATAAAGGCCCATTTATACTCCCTTACGTACGTAAATAGAGATGTCCATTTGAAAATTTGTTATACGTTGCCGCCCTCATACTTCCATGCATCTTTTACGTAGCTATGGTTGTTAAGTCAATCCATCCACTAGTGGGCTGTGCTGAGTTTAGAGTTCACTTCTGCGCTCTGACGTCAGTTTTAGACATAGGTTGGTAGCGGTAACACACTGCTGTAAAGTTGTTTGCAACCCCCCAACATGTCAGACACACTCACACAAAAGCTGGCGAGCATCTCTACAATTGTTTCTCTTGTCCTCTGCTTATTCTTGTTCTGCTTGTTCTTCCAATTCCTGCTTTTCTTCTTCTTATCTGATTTGTTCCTTTCGCTGGTCAAATGTCAGCTATACTGATCAATACTGCCCCCGCTGTTCAGGGTGGTATTGCTCCGTTTGCGTTTGCAAGGTTCCCCAAAAACAGACCACGACGCAGGAGACGCACAAGGTGTCCATCCATTTGCATATCCGTCTTCTGCGTTGAGCATGAATGGACCTTATATGGGCCTTAATCATGCACACGGGTGCTTGTGTATGAGCTTTAAACAGACTTGTCATGTTGGGAAACGCTGCCGTCAAAAAGGACAAATCTGAGGTTGTCAGTTGAATGCTGAGAACTGTCTGTCAGCTGTCTTGATGCCGGTCTCTTCTTTGTGATAAGCATCACTTAATATTCATGCGTGCTTCTCTGACTGCTGAGACGATGCCAAGCTGACTCTTGTTGTTAGAGCGAGGAAGAAGCTGTCTCCCAGTGATTAATACATGGATGATGTCACTATCATGTGGCGTTACGAGCATGTCAATATGTTGCGTCTGTGTAGTCTCTGATGGTGTCACAGGTCAATTCAACAAGAGGAAAGTGATAGTACTTCCCAGAGTCTCTTGAGTTATAATCTATTGTTTTGCATAGAATAAAAGACTGTAGATTTGCTAAACAACACTGCCACTTGCTGGTTAGAGTTTGGTACTAAAGTACAAAACACAAGGAACTTCTATGTGCTCAAAGATGCTAAACCTAGAGGGCCATACTTCTGGAGTTTTGTCCTTTTACTTGATGTTTAAAAATTAAAACCACTGCATATGTTAAAATGGGTCTAATTTTAAACACACCTACATTTATTTTCTGCATGTTTTGCAATATTAAAAAGCTTTGTTCAGATGTACACATTCATCCTCCCCACATGCTAAATGCAGCATAACAGGAACCTCTTGAATTATTTTGTTTCATATAAGCAGTTGTATTTGTCAGTTTTGCTTTCTTGCTTCTCTACCACATAGTCTTTTCTACCTCAGAGAGAGAACGTGAACGCGGATCATTGTGGCACCGTGACAGTCACGGCCGGGAGGGGGAACAGTGGTGTGTTCGCCGCAGATGGCAACACACATTTTTTCATTCCTTAAACAGACACAAAAAGCAGCCGAGGGACCAGGGCCTGTCTGTAGAATGTGCTGGGGAAGAGTAGGTACTTGGCACAAGTAGCAGAAACAATTAGCGTCACATAAGCAGAGGCCTGAAGCAGCGGGAGACAGAGGGAGAGAGGGAGAGATGGTGGAAAAGAAACACAGCATCTCATTTTCACCATGAGGACTTAAGCAGAGCTGTGCACACACTTTGAGACATCCTCTTCCTTTCCTCGCCACAATTCAAACATTTTTTTAGAGACAGCTTGTGTCATGGCTCATTTAAGTGATGTGTTCTTGTCGGCGGCATGTTTTTGTTTGTATCTGCGCATTCATAATTAGAGAATAGACAGAGGAAGCTCTGTGTCCTTGGAGAGATATTGCATCCCACTCACATCCCCAAAATTCCTTTTTGAACATTCCTGGCTACCATCTGAAGTTGTAAAAAGAAAATGATCTAAAAGCATACAGTTAGAAAACATCCCACTGGTATTTCTTCATGAAACAGAACTCCCCAAACTTTAAATGTTTTGCCATTAACCTCAAAGAAAGTTAGACATCAAAAAATTAAATGAAACCCCTTAGATTCAGGTTTTTTAGATTTACCTTAATGACTAGTCACATGGCCATTACTCTTACTTTCTATAATGGCCATGAAATGATCATTTTCTTTTTCTAAACTCTTAACTGGTTCTGTATTTAGGATTTTTGACTCTCTTGTCTAAATGTTCTTTTAAATTTGCTACAGTCTGTCTTAGTGACTTCTGCTGGTTTCTGAATTTCCTGCACAGTTTTCAAGATTATTCATCCTGTTCTATTTGGGGCTAACTGTAGGTAGAGGGATCTTCCTTCATTTGGATCCCTAACTTCCTTAGTTCACACGTTGAAGGTTCAGATACATAATCCCACATTGCCCCAAATGTATCTTGTAAATCTGTCAAAAGTGAATGCCGAATTAAAGTAAATTCAGTATTTTTTATGTCTGTATTTGCTACCAACTTTTGAAGTTTCTTAGCAGCTGTTTCTTCTTCATTTAAGACATAAAACGACTACAATCTTGATCTTTTTATGGTAAGACTGTGTCCTGCTCTTTGAAACCTCCAGAGAGCCATCATACTCTGCAGCTGCTAAGGTTGACCTAGGGTCAGCAGAGGATTGTCAAGATCAGTGCAGCTCTCTGTCATCAACTAAAATACATAAAAATCTTAGTATTTTATTTTGGCAGGAAGGTTTTCTTTTATAATTTTCACTTGTGAGTGACTCAAAGCAAATGTCTGCCCCTGCCACAAAACTGAAGGCTATTTGCTGTAATTTCTAAAAATATTCAGTCATTCTTGCTGTTGACCTTAAATTGAAATCTTCACTGTCTGCATGAAAATTATTCTGCCTTTTTCAGACACCATGAGTATGTATGAATGTGTGGCTTTACAAAGCTTTGCTGGTATAGGTCATTTACAGAAGGTCTAAACTTTTAACTTCTCAGTGGTGTTTGTTACATTTTTGTCATACAGTTTATTCAGAGACTGAGAAATAAAAAGTTTAAGTGGAAGGGTTTATGCTTTCCAGAAAACCCTCGATGCATATACAGTATACTATATGCTTACACATAATAGTAATCTGATTCTCAGCCCAGAGAAGGGGTTGGATTTTGAGCTAAATGGTTAGGAAATTAACTATAAAAATAGAAAGAATAAAAAGGAGGGGTTGTGGTTTGGTACATAGATGAAAATATGAAATATGAGATAGTATAAAATATGACAGCAACTGTTGATGATGTAATGGAGTGTATTACTTTAGAAATCTACATGGAAATTTGAGAAATATAATAGTTAGTTGTGTATATTGGACAAGTTCTAATATTGACAATTTTAAAAACATCATGGAAGAAATGTTTGCAAAGTCTCTACAGATGAAGATCACCTTCATCTGTAGAGATTTTAACATAGATTTGTTGAATCTCAACAAGCATGCAATGACAGATGAGTTTGTTGCATCCATGTAGAGTATGAGTGTCTATCCACTCATTGCTAAGCGGAGCAAAATAACTCCACATAGTGCCACATTAATAAGATTTTTACTAACAATTTGGTGACATACCTAGTAAGTGGGATTCTATTGAAGGATTTTTGTGACCATCTCTCTGTTTTTGCATTATTTGGCTGTGCCTACAGAAGGAAAAATGGTGATGATGAAATCAGATTCAAAAGAGACAGAGAAACCCTTGAATGCATTTAGAGGGGAATTATCAACACAGAATTAAAACACTATTAAAATCACTATTGGATAAAAATGTGGCAGACAAACTAATGTTTTGACAACTTGGGCTCTTGGAAACATTCTGGTCCCCACTCCAGACCACTTGGTGGCAGTAGTGCACCAAATCATTTTGGTGAACTGCCAAAAAAAATAAAGAGGAGGAAGAAGAACTGCAGACCAGAGATCAGGGTTTACTGAACACTCAAAGAGAGAAAAGAAAGGAAGTGATATAGAGAAACAGGTAACTGTAATGAAAGAGGGCAGATGTCTTGCTGTTGGTGTAACAGTAAATGTGTTTCTTATTACATCTTCTTCTTGTCTGTGATGTTATGAGTAATAATAATAGTATTTAGTAATTAATAGTAATTAATAATTAAGAGGAAAAAAATATTTCAACCTTGAATGCACCCTACACTTAAAGGCCCCATATTATGCTAAATTCACTTTCTAAAGGTTTTCTAACAGTCATATGTGTCTTCATCACCTGTGAATGGTGCCCAAAAATGAGACAAATGAGCTTGCTCCACTTTTTAGCAAATGTGTTTTCAAATGGGTGAGTCTGGGATCTTTTCCTTTGTGAACTCACAAAGGGAAATAACCTCCGACCCCGGCTGTGGATACTGTCATTGACCTGTCCCCCAGCTAGCTGAGCCTGCCTTCTAAAATCTCAGAGGACGAGATTTTAGCCAGATCCTCTCCCAGAGAGAGGCGTGGACGGGCACCACTCATGAACATTTAAAGGTTCAGACAGGGACACAGCCCGTTATCAGTAGAGCCACATTTGAAATGGCTGAAATTAAGGACCAAGCATGAATTTAGGATAAGACACTTTGTAAACAATGTTGTTGGATCTCTGACACCCATATGAAACTGTTGAAAAAAATGAATAATACGGGACCTTTAAGACTACGTGCATTTCTGTCTGTGGGGTGACTGGATTAGATTAAAATATCCAACTAAACAAAAATTTCACAACATTTGAAAAGAATTATGAACAAAAACTTTTTAAATCTATCAACTCAAGAAAGATGAACATTGTGTTGTCTAAGGGGTTGATCGCATTATTCTTTATGTATTTATTTGTTGTTTTTATGTTTTGTTTTTTTTTTTGTTTGTTTGTTTTGTTTTTTTTACTGAGTGTGTTAAAGTATTGAATATGAAGCGGTCAAATGATTTTGGAGGTAAAGTTTTTTGGTTGATTAGAGCAACAAGAGGTAAGACTTGAAAAGCTTTTGCTTCTTTCTACTCCTTTTTGGACAGTAGTGTAAATTTAAAGAATAACTTTTTTTTTTCTTTTGTTTACTGTTGTATTTTTTTTATTATTATTATTTATTTATTTTTATGTTGTTTTTCAAATTTGACTTTGTTAAAAAAAAAACTTTCCAATAAAAAAAAATAAATACATAATTGTTAAATCATTATTATTATGTAGTACAACAACCTCTCTGATCTACATAAAGAACTTCAGGAAGTAGATTTTAGACTCCTGTCCTGGACTTTCTTTTGTCTAATTTGCCAATGACCAAAATGAACCATATCTCGTAGAAATGAACACAAAATAAGACAAGATAAAACATTAATGTGTTTGTATTTATTCCTGCACATTTGAGCATCAGTGTTTTATTATTATTATTATTGTCGTTGTTCTTTCTTTTTTTTGTATTTTGCAAAAACTGTGTGATAATTAAGTTAAGAAATAAACTTAAAAAACAAACTATAGACTAAGCTTAAATAAAAATCTGTCTTATATGATATATAAGATTTCTGTGCTGATACACAAAAATTAGGGTTGTTTGCCAGCATGCATGATGGAAGTGCAGCAGAACACATGTAGGTAACTGGCACTGTGACACAGTAATATGAGGAATTTTTATTTTTCTAACTGTTATTCTGCTTATAGAAATTACACAGTCACTCTTCAACAGAAAAGTATTTCTGTTGAACTCCAGCACAGCTTCCATGCATGAACTTTTGGTGTTTTTCCACTTGCTTTTGTTTGGCTGCCTTCCAAAAGCACAAAAAGGCAACTGAGGCCATCAACAGCCATCCAGATGACCTGTTTTTGAAGTCCAGATTTGGTGCCTTTGGTTTGATGAGGCAACACAAGTAATACAAGTACTGGGCAAATGTCCATTAGATTCAGGTTTTTTAGATTTACCTTAATGACTAGTCACATGGCCATTACTCTTACTTTCTATAATGGCCATGAAATGATCTTTTTCTTTTTCTAAACTGTTGACTGGTTCTGTATTTAAGATTTTTGACTCTCTTGTCTAAATGTTCTTTTAAATTTGCTACAGTCTGTCTTAGTGACTTCTGCTGGTTTCTGAATTTCCTGCACAGTTTTCAAGATTATTCATCCTGTTCTATTTGGGGCTAACTGTAGGTAGAGGGATCTTCCTTCATTTGGATCCCTAACTTCCTTAGTTCACACGTTGAAGGTTCAGATACATAATCCCACATTGCCCCAAATCTATTTTGTAAATCTGTCAAAAGTGAATGCCGAATTAAAGTAAATTCAGTATTTTTTATGTCTGTATTTGCTACCAACTTTTGAAGTTTCTTAGCAGCTGTTTCTTCTTCATTTAAGACATAAAACGACTACAATCTTGATCTTTTTATGGTAAGACTGTGTCCTGCTCTTGCTTTTGTTTGGCTGCCTTCCAAAAGCACAAAAAGGCAACTAAGGCCATCAACAGCCATCCAGATGACCTGTTTTTGAAGTCCAGATTTGGTGCCTTTGGTTTGATGAGGCAACACAAGTAATACAAGTACTGGGCAAATGTCCATTTTTAGTATTTCATTTAAATTCTGCTGATTCAGAATTTTACAGAAAATATTCATGAAAAACTTTAAATAAGCAACTGTGTGTTTTAGTTTAGTCAAACAAGCCATTTCTTTGTTCTTCTGTCATTAATATAATATAAAGAAAGAAACTTATGAAAAACACAACATCTATTCAGGAAACTATAGCTTAAGCAGACAAATCCTAGGTTGCATCAAAACAATGAATCAGCAGCATGTGATTTATTCTAATACATGTCTGGAGCCAAAGCCACACTAAACATAACAAATTTAACATAGGACTCTTATTAGAAAATGTTTCATGTTAACCCAAAAGGAAATACATCTTTCAAGATTGATCATTTTCGAGAGGAAAGAAGAAGAAGAAGAAAATTGTTTTTTCTCCACCCAATTCTATTTAAAGCAAAAAATAATAATAATAATACTCATTTGAAATTCCTGAATGCAATGTGTCTATCAGATCTCTTCCTACATCAAATATTTAGTTTGGGAAACACTTTACATGCTTTTAGCTCAAATGATATATAAACAACAGAACACATATTCCTTCAGTGTGAACCGGTTCTGGTTTTCAGGCTCTTGTTCCAGAGTTTGCTTCAGGAAAAAAATGTCAAAATACAACCAATAAACTGGCTTTTTGTGAGTGATGGAATACTTTTTAAAGATAATAAACTGGAATATTTGATCAACAACTTGATTATTTTAGATTATTTAACATTATATTCACACATGCAGATATAGAAATGATAAAGCCCATATCCAGGAATGGATCCATATCATTAAACATGATCATAAGTCCATTCACTGTATGACAGGAAACAAAGCCCTAATATGTTTGATATGTTCATGGCGAGTAAAGTTGTAAAACAAATATATAAGCAGACGAAACATTTTCCACCTTTCTACCACTAGGTGGAAGCATCGTTGTCTAGAAAGTAGTGACGACAATTTAAATGTCAGCCTTTTTATTGAAAATAAAAATTAAATAATTATTCTGCAGACTGAACGTTTGAGCTGTTTGATCAGTGTTTGTTGTAAGAAAGTTAGGTCTACTTTTGCATGCTTCCTGCAGCTTCTATGATAAGGGAACCTACGTAGTGTGATTGATAAATTTAAGAAATTTTAATACAGATTGTCGAGTCCAGCCTTATTTGAGGGGAAATAAAGTCTGTGACTTCATGCATGCCGGAGCTTAGACTAATCTGATCAAAGGAATGGCACACTATAAACCAGAAGAGATGCCACCAATATAATGTGATAGTTTATTGTAAAAATGTGAAAAATATTATAATGTAATAAGTTGTATTGTGTAAACATGAAAGTTGTCACATTATAACATCATAAGTTATAACTTATGACGTTATAACGTGAAACATTTTGTGGTTAAAATGTGGAAAATAGACCATATTTGTATTTGAATAAGGAAACTGCACATGCAGTTGATCAGCGAAATGTCTACTTTATCTAAATTACTAAAACAGCCATAGGAGTAACCCCTGGTACATGTTAACCAAAAGCAACACACACACACAGACAAACACACTGCATGCAGACAGGTGATGTACCATGTTGCTGATCACTGCCCTACATTCAAGTGTGTACAACAATAAATCCGAGTGGAACAATTAATCATTGACAAATGAACTGAAATTTTTCTGCTTGCTCCAAAAATTTAAGGTCGCAACTGCATACAGTACTTTCTCTTACAATAAAGCTTATCATGTTATACCTTGATATGTTTCCCATTTTTACAATATAACGTGATAATGTCTCAATTTCTTTTATTATTAGGTTGGCAGCTCTACTCTTTCCTTTGTTTCTATTTGAAGGTTTTTCACCTGATAGATGGCAAATAAATGCTTATTTCATTAACTGTTTTAACTGCTGAAGTCTAAATAAAGAGAACAGAGGAAAGAAAAAGGAAATAACTGTTTACTGCCTGTTCATTTGAGTGAAGCCTAGTTCAAAGCTTCAAGCTACTCTCCCTTTCAAGTTGGGGAAAATTGCAAAATGGTAAAACAACTTGACACATTCATTCACTCTTCTGTAACTTTTTTACATATGAAGCTCCTTTAAAAGGTTAGACCAGGTTGCTAGATGCTGCTTATTTCCTGTTTGAAACATTTAAATAATAAAATCACGCATAATATTTTCTAAATATTTTTATACAGTAAAAATGACACCAACTAAATTGTCATTAACAGCAATAGGTTATTAGCTCACCCTTTTTCCCCCCAAGGCTTCATCAAGTACAGAGTGCACGCACACTGGTATGTATTACATAATTTATGTTTTAGAAAAAGGAAAAAAAAAAAGTTAACTGCAATTGTCAGCAAATTCTTAAAAGTGAAACCTTTTTAAAGTTACTAATGTCACTGTTTCTAATTAACAGGTTTTTTTTTCTGCCTTTTCAGGTCATTTTGCTTTCCTAAATTAGGCAACCTCGCAAAATGTTCACGGTTTCACAATACAGCTGAAAAATCAATAAGCTGAGCTTCCATCTCAAAAGGTTAACTAAAACAAACACAGGTGGTACTGCACAAAAAGAACAAATACAGACGGACTCGGTGGATTCCAACACAAGCTGTTCAGTCTTTCCTTAACAAAGTCCCAATCCTACAACATGATGACTGCAGACATTAAAATGATTGTCTGTGTTGGGCTTGTTGGTGTATTAACAGGTATGAGATGACCAAAACAAGGTTTTGTGTATAGAGAAATGTGATTGATTGTTTCAGGTGCTGTTCTGTTTCTTGTTCATCAGGTGTGGGGAAGTCTGCTCTAATAGGGAAGAGCCACAGCGAAGGAAGCAACGATCCTGTGCTGCAGTATGTGGTTAACAACTCATTGAGGGAGCACCCAGTCCTCACCAAACTCAGACTGGTAAGGAAATCATAGAACTATCATGTCCGATTCTTTTGTGTCACCTTTGACATAAATGGTGAGTTACTGACTTGACACAAAGTTTGGTGTATAAGGTACACTAGATTTAGTATATAACTACCAGAAAAGAAATGAGAAACTAATGAGTGACTTACTTTTGGTCATATATTATGTTATTAATTCATAATCAAAATTCTATCATCATCTATCATCACAAAAGGATAATGTCACAGTGAAATCTGTGTACATTTAACAATTCTTTGTTTAGTTTATGTTTGATCTGTGTCATTCTTTTATGATAATACCTATAATCATGTACAAGTACAATAAACCATAGAGGTAAGCAGTAATTTCAGAATCAAAGCAATATCGCTTTTGATCACTAGAGGGAAGCACGGTGCCAGTAAACTTACACAACTACATGCATTTAAAGGCAGAGGAATAGGTTTGTCCATTCAGACTATTTACTAAAACATTTTTTTACAGAGAACCCTTGAAGACACATGGAATAGAATGATGGTGGCCAGTGAACAAGCACAGCTTATGGCAAATCTTATTCGACTGATTAATGCTACAAAAGCTGTTGAAATTGGTAAGCTTAAAAAGAGGACATAAAAGAAAAATACAAATTTTAAAGCTACCAAACCTTATTGTGGCTTTACTAGTTTTACTTGATGATTAATTTTATATATACATATATATATATATATATATGTATATATATATATATATACATATATATATATGACTGCTGCTATCATTAATTATCAGGGTTTTTTTACTGTTTTGGATCATGGGTGACAATATAAGCTTTCTTATACTCTTTGTCCAGAATTTAATGATTTTAAATTGGGAAAATTTACAGAGGGAAATTTTTTCATATTAATTATGATTTTGATTTCAAATAACTTATACTTACAGTACAACATAAAACTTTCATTATCCTTTGAATTTTATAATTACGTGTTTGTAAGATTAATATCTTTACAACACACGTCAAAACTTTATCTTTTGATCATCACAACAACAAAAACATCTTTTCAATCTGTGTTTATCATGCAGGGATGTACACAGGGTACAATGCACTGAGTATGGCTTTGGCTATGCCAGAGAATGGACGTGTGGTAGCTTGTGAAATAGAAGACACCTACATAGAGATTGCCAAACCCTTTTTTAAAGAGGTGAGAACAGCAATAAGTATTTCATAAAGATGATATTTAGACAGCTCTATGCACTTGCAACTTCAGAATTTGTTTTTTTGCAGGTTTTAAAAGCCTGATTGTAGCCTCTGTCAGAGCAGATTGGTGCAGTAGGCAGCATTTTGTACATTTAGGTACTATATTGTGTCTCCACAAAATCCTGCAGGCTGGACATTTAAAGGTGTCTGCTCAGGAAACTGTGTCAGACAAAGATGCAAAGCCAAGCAGCAAAATCAATTCCTGTTTAAACCTTCCCAAACATTCTCTTTAAAGACACCTATAGAGGAAAAGTCCCTGCACAACTCAGTATGTGTAACTTAATCTTTTTTTACAGGCTGGAGTTGAAAATAAAATAGATATACACCATCAAATAGCAATGAAGACACTGAGTAAGTCCCTTTATAAATCTTACTTATTACTTCTTTAATAAAATTAAATATGATAATTAGATTCTCATTTTCATTTTTGAATTTTCAGATGAACTTTTGGCAGCTGGAGAAGCTGGAACATATGATTTTGTGTTCATTGATGCTGATAAATTAAACTATGACAACTATTATGAGAAGTCCCTCGAGCTTATACGTAAAGGGGGGATCATTGCAATTGACAATGTAAGTAAACTTCACACCAACACTTTGACAGTGAACAACATTTTAACAAAGCTCTGTTGTTATTGAACTTTAAGGTGTTATGGAGTGGAAAAGTTGTGAATCCTGCTCCCAGTGACCTCACATCCCAGGGTCTGGATGCTCTCAATAAGAAGCTGCACAAGGACCAGAGGATTGAACTGAGCATGCTCACCGTGGGGGATGGGTTGACTATTGCTATTAAACGCTAAAAGCGGAATTTTGAGTTGTACTTTTTTTTTATTTAGTTGCAAACTGGCCCAGACACTGGATATAAGCATTGAATTTAAATGTGAATTTAAACATGCTGGGTCAGGTGTGGGTGGGGGGGGCTCATCTTGGCTCACTGGGACCTGTGCCCCAAGACCGTGGGGGGCTCTTGCTGGGGCTCTCCTCCGCTGCCCTTCAGGTGGGGCTGGAGTCGTCTTCGTGGTGGAGTAGCTTGGGTTAGTGCTCCGGGGCTGCTGCTGAAGGCCCGCGTCTCTGGGCTGCCCTGGTCTGCCTCTGACCTCCGTAGAGGCGTGGTCGCATTTATACAATCTCATACACCACTCTTCATCACTGATCACTCCTTATTCCTCATCCTCTGCATGCTGACACAGTCACTGAGTTTTCCAGTAGGTTTATATACTAAGAGATTATTCTTCTTTTTTTTCCCTGTGAGTTAGTATCTGGTCGCTGTTGTGCTACTTTCATGATATGTCTTTTTGATTTGGTTATTATTTAAAAACTCTTAATGACTAGCAGCTCTGTCTTTTTTTTGTTGTTGTTGTTGTTTGTTTTTTGTAAAAGTTGTAGGAAATTTTCTGGTGTGTTCATGTACAGGTGTAACAGTTTGTTGTCTGGTGATGGTGTGGACTGAAGGGTCATTTCCTTCTGTCTGTGATGTTTTTGTCTTCTTTCTTCTTTCCCTTCTGCTTCTTTTTGCTATTTTCCATCTTTTTCTTTCCCCTCCGGTCAGGTCCAGCAAGATTACATAGATTCCGTGATTCAAGGTAAATAAAAAAATAAATGAATCAGATTATCAAGAGGAGCCTTACCCATTTGTTCAGCACGATACAGCAACCAGATTGTCCATTTGCTTGCTATGATGCTGGACAGGACAGGTTAAAAAAAAAAAAAAAAAGAATTTAAATGTGAAGACATCTGTCAGGCTACTGAACATCAAATCAAACAAAACAACAATACAACAGCTGTCTTTTATAAATACAGTTCTAGCAATTTCCTCAACAAAATCATTTCAAACATCAAAATTGCAACAGCTCAGCACAAGCTGACATGAAAACGATGTCGTTCAGACAATTTCAACACTTAAAAAGTAACAATTTTGGCACCTAATGAAATATTCAGCAGGAAACTTGAGGGGAAAATAGGAAAATTGGGGAATTTTTGATAAAAAGCTGCAGATAGAAAAGTTTTAACCCTTTCAGCAGACCTGCATTTTTCTGGGAGTTTGTTTCACTTGTAAGCAGCATAAAAGCTGAACGCTGCCTCTCCATGTTTAGTTCTGACTCTGGGAACAGAAAGTAGATTTGACCCTGATGACTTGAAGAATCTGGTTGGTTCATAACGAACCAGAAGATCCTGAATGTATTTTGGTCCTGAACCATTCAGTGCTTTGTAAACTAACAGCAGGATTTTGAAGTCAATTCTTTGACAGACTGGAAGCCAGTGTAAAGATCTGAGGACTGGAGATGTATGATCCACTTTCCTGGGCTGAGTGAGGACTCAAGCAGCAGCGTTCTGGACTAACTGCAGCTGTCTGATGGACTTTTTAGGGAGACCTGTGAGGACAGCATTACAGTATTCCAGTCTACTACAGATAAATGGACAAGTTTTTCTAAATCCTGCTGAGTCATCAGTCATTTAATCCTTATATTTTCTTTAAGTGATAAAAGACTGACTTCACAACTGTCTTAATATAACTGCTAAAATTGAGGTCTGAGTCCATGACAACTCCCAGATTGCTGGCTTGGTTGTTAGTTTTGAACTTAGATGTTTGAAGCTGAGTGCTGACTTTTAATCTTTCTCTCTTGTGCAAATGTAAGAGGGTAAAAAAGGCTGAAACATTACAGGTGGATAAGATTCACAAGTTAAATTGTTAAGACAACACCAAAGAATACTACCACAAAACCTTTTGTTGAAACAGAGTAGATGGAGATGAAAATGTGATGTGAAGTTGCCCAACACATCAAATTTTCATTAACTTTAAGGATAATTAAAACACACTATATGTATAAGTTGTCACATAATACGGGAAATACCCTTCATGAAGAAATAACTGACAAAAGAAGGACAGCCTACAAACACTTCAGGCTCATTTTAGAAAAATGTCCTGAACCATTTACAAATGCTGTAAGATTACATGTAAGCATAGGAAGAACATGACATTACCATGGCTTGGGAGATTAAAAATAGAGTGCCATTTATTTTCCACCTCCAAATGCAGTAACAGTCTAAATTAAATCCAATGGGAAGTATGTCCAAACTTTTAACTGGTACTGTATATAAGCAAGTTACACTTCACCGCACATAGCTGAACAGTGAAGTTTAACTTTCTACCATTTATTACTATGTGATATTTTAAAAATATTATAATGCAGTTTTCTGCTTTTGGGTATCTATTAGGGGACAGAAGACAAGTATCAGATTGTGTTCAACAGGATTTTGAGCAAAGTTTATACCATAAATTGAAGCAAAATGTCTCAGAAACTGTATGTAACAAATATGTCACGTCGGGCTCTTATGGGTTGATTCATATTGGGTTATCAGAGCAGACTTCTGGAAAATGAGTTGATAAAATCATTAGCAAAATATGACTACATTAAAATAGTTTAAATCAGTTTCTCAGCTCATTGACTAGCTGTTCATAAACCATTATTTTTTTACAGTTCTCTTTGTTTGTTTTAAATTTGTTTTCATCGCATTCATTACCCAATGAAAGTTGAGAACATGTCTTGAGCCACGAGCCAACTGTTAAATAAAGAAATGGTGTAGTTTATGCATAAAACGTTTAATTTGTAGATGAAAATGGATCTGTTATGGAAAACCTACTTGATACACTACTAATTTTATACTAATACTATTAAAGAACTGAAGGTTTATTTTTGGACAGACGTTTAGAGTCAGTTCACCCAGATGATCGCAGTCTGCGACAAACTGTGGTGTAAGCGTTCATTAAGACATCAGCTGATGCTACACCTTTTCAGCACCGCGGACAGCTCCATTCTGCATACCAGGCAGATGGGGGCCGGTTATAAAAGCGCGTGTGCAGCCTTCCTGCATCAGATCCGCATCGACAGCACGAGACAGCATGGATAGCAGGTTCGGCTTCCCGAAGACAGTCGCTCAAGACCTGTTTTCACCGCACAAACCAAAACGCTTTGGAGTAGACGGTAGCGTCGTGACTAGAAGGACGTCCGCGGACATGAGTTCGACAAAGCCGTTATCTGGAAAGTTTAATGAGAAAGAACTGATGCATGGCTTGAACCATCGCCTTTCCGGATTCATAGAGAAAGTGCACCAGCTGGAGCACCAGAACCACCTTCTGGAGAGGGAAATAGAGGAGATCAGAGGGAAAGCAAAACCCGCATCTTGTTTGGAGGAGGAGTACGGGCCAGAGCTCAGGAAACTGAGACAGATGGTTCAAGATATCTCTCACCAGAAGCATCAAATTGAAATTGAGCATCAAAATTTAGAGGAAGAGCTTTCGAGCTTGAAAAGACAACATGAGCAGGAGACGCTAACCAGATCGGAGGCAGAGAACAATATCATGGTCCTGAGGAAGGACATCAACGAAGCGTACCAGGCTAAACTACAGCTGGACAAGAAAGCGCAGTCCCTCGTGGATGAAATCCACTTCCTGAGGAGCAACCATGAGACTGAAGTCTCTGAGATGTTTAATCAAATCCAGGAGGCGCAGGTGAATATGAAAGACTATGAATTTGGCCACCCTGACGTCACTGCGGCACTTCGGGACATCAGGGCACAGCTAGAAGGTCACACCTTGTCCGACGTCCAGCAGATAGAAGAAACTTTCCGATCTCAGTTTGCGAGATTAACTGAGGCGGCCGAAGCTCAGAGAGAGACCTTAAAATCGTCCCAGCAGGAGATCCAGGAATACAGAAGGCGCCTGCAGGCAAAGAGCATCGAGCTGGAAAGCTCTAAAGGCACCAGAGAAGCGCTGGAGAAGCAACTTCATGATGTCGAGGACCGTCACAAGGAGGAACTTATTCACTATCAGGTAAGACGTTTCTCTTTATTGTGCAGTATTCACAGGCACGTAATATCCCGAACTGATACTCTTTCCTCTCTTGCTCCAGAATACAATTAAAGAACTTGAAAATGAGCTCATAAATTGCAAATTTGACATGTCTGGTTACCTGCGGGAGTACCAAGATCTCCTAAATGTGAAGATGGCTTTGGATGTGGAGATACTGTCCTACAGGTATTAAAGACTCACCACAATAGAACATTTTATACAAGATTATTGAATTATAGTTTACAGTTAGTTTTCTCACTCATTTTCAGCCAGTCATGACAATTTCTTATAAGTGCAACTCCAATGCAGTTTTCATACATTCGTCATCCTTATTGTTCATGTGCTGGTTAAACTAATAAAATATTAGTGCAGTCCATTGGCTTTTTGCAGATGAAATGTCTTTTTTTTTTTTTTTTTTTCTATCCTGCAGGAAACTTCTCTGTGGTGAAGAAGCTCGGCTATCCTCAATGTCCGACTCCCACATCTCTTTGCCCCACATCTACCATCAGTCCCCTGTTTACAGCCTCCCTTGCTTCAGCAGACCAGGGGGGCCACACAGACGAGTAGAGCCCCAATACAAGTTTGTAGAGGAGATCATAACAGAGACCACAAGGGAAATTGAGATGTCAGAATTTGAAGAGACAGGATCAGAGGAAACAGAAGTGGGTAAAGATGAGCAGGAGTCCAGCAAAAGTGAGAAAGGGGGCAGCAAGGAGGAGGATTATCATAAAGACAATGGAGAGGAGGATGGAATCCAGATGTCTGATAGTCAGCAGAATCAAATAGAATCAGGTGAAGATGACTATAGGGATGGAGAGAGACCCGGTGTGATGGAGGATGGTGAAAAAATTAAAAAAAGTGAAGATGAGTCAGAGGAGACTGAAGTACTTCAAAAGAACATAGATACTGACAGAGATAAAAATACTCACAGCAACATCTTACTGAGTGAGAGCCTTAATGAGGAAGGAAATGAGTGTCATAAAGCAGATGAAAATGCAAAGGAGAAAAAAGCTGCAGTGATTAAGTTAAAAGATCAGTCAGATCACGCTTCAAAACAACATGAGTTAAAACCAGAGGTCCCAGTGGAGGGGGAAGCCCTGAATAAGTCCGAAGATGAAAAACAAGGATCTTCTACGGAAGAAAATTTCATCACAGTTCAAGATAGTAAGCCTGCTGATGAAAAAAACTTGGCCCAAGTTTCAGAGGAATCTGACAAAAGTCAAGAGAATAGTGGTGTTCAAGGGCAGGATAAAATAAAGCATTTGGCATCTGAATCAGTTCAGAAAAATGCTGATTTTTCAGCAGAAAAAAAGAGCTCCCAGGCCACAGAGACAGAAAAGGCCGGTGCATCTAAAATAACTAAGAATGAGGAAAAAGAAAAAAGTCTTAAAGAGACTAAAGAAATCAGTAAAGTTGACACCGAGAAGGGAGAAAAATTGGCAAAACACATTCAGGATGTCACACGTGAGAGCAAAAAAGAACAAGACAGTGGCTCATCTCCTCAGTCTACAGTGATAAGTGTTCCTAAAGTAGACAGTCAGCAGTCACACAGTGGAGATAAAACTCAAACAGTCCAAACTGCACTCCCAAGTGTGACAGTAGTAAACAAAGAGTTACATCAGGCGGTATCAGAGAGCAGCCCGATTCAGACACAAAGTGGTTCAGAAGACTCAAAAAATAAATGATCTTCACGGAAAACAGACAGGGTGGCAAGGCAGAGAAAGTTGAGGAAAGAGCACTAAAATCAAAACTGATGCTGTAGTGAAGGATGAAGCCACCTTACATTAATAGGACAGCTGCAGATACAGGAAAACGCCAGCGATGGAACCAAAAGCACAGAGGGGGCTTGCAGATGCAACATTATAGTACAAGCTGAGAGAAGCACAAACAAGAAACAAGAAAAATGCTGCAATTTATCTTCAGCATAACTGTTTTATTTTGATTCATCTGATGTTTGCAACAACTTTGTCTTTCAACTTTAAACCAGCCTGTGATGCATTGAAATGTCCTGATTCCCCACAAAAGCAATGCTAGGTGCATATTGAATGTTTCTGCTTTGGTATGAGCTGACAAATAAAAGCAATATCAAAAGATGCTTTTATTTTGGTTATTTGTGGAGGTGAATATTAATTTATGAAACAAATAAAACTTGCTTACATCAACATAACGTTTCTGTTTGATTATGCCAGCCCTTTCAGGACCTTTTATCCTACCGTTTTTTCTTTAAATGACTAAAACTACAGTTGATAACTATGAGATCTTTACATTTAACAGAACATCCTGACTGTGGAAAAAATACTGAAGGTCCTATAATGTAACAGATCAACTCTGAAATTAATAAACATAGAAAATGTACAAAAACAGGCAAAAGAAAAAAAAAAACCTGCATTAGACATTAGATATGACCATATATAGAAACTACAGCCTCAAAATATTTCCAAGTTATTCACGTTAGTGTCTGTTCAAGTACATTACTTTTGTTTAGGGAAATGCACAAGCTTTGTCCAGCTTTTCCAGTTTTCCCAGGTGCCAACTGGGCCTATATTTTGTCCACAATAAAGACACATCATCCAAAGACTGTGTCATATTCATGGTGCGCAGTGTGTCTTTACAAGGTCTTTGTGTCCTGCTATAAGGGTCTCTTGACATTGTATGTCCCTGTACTATGTTCAGGCCATCATCAAAACTATTAACATTAGCTCATGAATACAATGGCCACCCAGGCCGTTTTATTCTCCTGTGAACTTCTAAATCTTTACAAGTAGCTGATGTCTATGCGGATATTACAGTGTTCTTTATATTTTTAGTTGTTTTATAGGGAATTTAGGTTAACTTTCATTTCTTTTTGCTAACTCTACTTATGCACATTTTGCTTTCTGCTTGAAAACAAACTGACATTTACTGTATTCTGAGTTGCTGATTTCCCATTTTCTTTCAGTATTTTCATGTGTTTATCAAGCGTACATTTACCATGGTACATATAAGGTTGTAACCAATTCTTAATATAGGGGTTAGCAAAGGTCCTTGCTTACCCTCCTCAAAACATCACTTCAAGATTTAGTTGGGTTTCAAAGTGACGTTGAGATATTCTTGAAAATACTTGTGTGGCTTTCTAGTTCAACGTTGCAACTGAAAGTTTTGATATACGTCACCAAATTTAACAATGCCTCTCAAGAAAGATTTAGCAGACAGATATGTCATCACTGAAGTACCGGCGGCATACAAAACTAATTCCAAAAATAGAATAGTTAAATCTTTGAATGTAGCACTTCTTTAATCCATTTCCACTTAAGATCTCAAAATAACTTGTCAAGTATGAAATGTGGCGATCACTGGAACATTTCTAAGGGCCATGCCAAACCTTTACGTTAAATTTATCATACAAGCTCCTATTGGGACATTTCAGGTGGACATCAGCAACCATTAACTAAACACATCTCTGAAATTACTTCAGACTTATTATTGAACCCAACATATGTAACTGACACGTCAATACAACACTGAAAGACATCTGAGGAGTTCAAAGACTTTATTGAAAATTTATACATACACCTAAGGACTTCTTGTTGGCTCCGACTCCACCCAAGACAGGGAAGTAGGTTTCTAGAGCAGATGTGTGCAACTTCAAGTTACACCCCCTCCAGACCATAATAGTTTGGCATTACTGTGAGCATTATTTGTGTGCCCCTCTGTTGTCTTATCACAGAAATAGCAAAAACTGATTCTTGCTTGGTCGACCATGAGTGCAGATGTCTCTCAAACTTACAGATCCATCTTTTGAACAACCCAAAAACTGCCAAGTTGAAGGGAAGGTCAAAATGTGTAGCTTAACCAGAACATCCCAAACCCCAACAGTCGACACAAACCAGAACTTCAGCGTCCTTGAGTGCATGAGGAGAAAGGATGCAGCAGTATTTAAATATGAGCAAAAACAACAAATTAAGTATTTCAGATGGTCTGAAAGTAGGAACTGTTAAATGGCAAGGAATATCAGATAATCATGAATGTAAAGAAAAAGTATGACAACACCAACCACACGAATCCGCAAACTAATGTTTTCACAAAAGAAAAACGGAGTGTCTGGGATTATCACAGTGACGCCACACAGAGTTGTTGACAAATAGAGCGATTGTATTGATCAAATTATTATGGCAGTGATGGACAGGAACAATGACATTAATTATAAATAATACGCCAACAACAGTCTCCTGAACTGATGCAACTACAAAAGTAAAAAGCAACACAAGGTAAAATGTACCAGTGACAAAAGCACCACCTTGAAATGGTACTTAGGTTTGTTGCTGTAGCCTTTGAACCAATCTCTCCATGATTTCCCCTTGCTGGTTTGAGTTGGACATACATTTAAGGCCAGATTCTTCTGATATTCCCTAGTCCCTTGCAGTGTGGGGAAAGCTTAGGCTTCTAGTTCCAAGCCCAGACCCAGTTTGTGGCCTCCTGCGTTGATGTTCTTCCCATCGACCAGGCCAGAAAGGGTGAGTTTCACACCTGCACAAAGAAGACAGCCTCAAATGAGCTTTTATGTATGCAAATGCAAAATAAAACTTAAAAAAAATTAAGGGGCACTTTGTCTCTTAGCTGTCGCCATATCTAATCCCACTGTAGATCAATCCAATTATAAAAAAAGCCATTTCAAAACTGAAAAGCTGTGTGGAAGGCATTTATAGATACAAAAACTGCTCCACTACTAAATATCTCACCTGGTCTGAGAGTTTGAGTGTATCCAACACCAATGAGGCTATTGTTGTTCACTTTAGCCTGTTTTGTTAGAAGAAAAAAAGAAACAAAAAGGAATATATTTCAGTGACAATTTGTACAACATTTTTTTTTGTTTTGCCGAATCAACTCTTCTGAAATACTCTGCTTCACTTACACTGATGGAGGCATCTTTGTCCAGTTGGTATTTAGCTGCAATACCAAAGCGTGTGCTGTTGCTGCCAGCGGTCCATGCCAGGTTGACTCCAGTCTCCAGCTTGTCACTCACCTTCTGGTAAATAGATCCACCAAACTCAGCGCCGTCATTGCTGTAAAGATCATAAACCAAAAGGAGAGCTCTTATGTTACCGGAACTTAAAGTAGTTTAAGGTTTTTCAAAAACAACTCAAACATTTTCTATGCTTCCCATTTTTTCTTGTTTACAGTTCTGCACAGATTCACCCATACAGGAATACTGCATGGCTTTTGCCACCACTCACAGGACAGACAGCCATTCAAAGCCTTCTGGATTCATTAGCAATATCAAAAAATGTCAGATACAATGTAGGATGTTAAAAACCCAGACAATCCTGCACGATCATGTTATATATGGCTTTTGTAATATGCAAAGCTTTGAACAGCATTTCTCACACATGATAGTTTAAGCCTTATTTAGCTACTTTATCCCATTACTGAGTAAAATAAAATAGACAAACAAAAAAAACCAAAACAACCAAACTTAACTGGAATCAAATTTCTACTTACACATTGGTATGTAGCTGGAAGTCCCCTGTTTTGTACCCAATGGCAAAGTTGTTCTGGGTCATTTTGGATTTGGCAGTGTCAAAGCTCATTTGGTAACCAGCGAGCCATCCCTCGTAGCCAACGACAGCGGCGCCATGGATGGTAGGGCCGGCAAAGTCAAAGTCAACGTCACAGCCCAAGTTAACATACTCACGCTTGTAAGCTGTCTTGACTTTGCCGCTCTTTTTGCTGTTGAGGAGAAAAGGTGGTTTGGTAAAACTCCAACAGAAATTAAATTCAAGTCGGATTTGAAAGGGGTTCAGATTACAGCATGTCATTTGTCCATTAAAAAAAGCGCTTCAAGTCTTCTTGGTTCATTTACTGAAATTATCCAATGACACTACTCTTATTTGGTTTGCATTTCACTCCGCTCTCATGTTTATTTTCATTCTAAGAATGACACTGCAGCCTTATACATGCCAGTCTCAACAAAGCCTCATGACTCCAGTCTCACCACACTCAGTATCAAAGATGACACGCTTCTTTTGGGCTGTGCTCCCTTCTCCTCATTTGATTTCTAATTAGGAAACCAAACAAATTTTGGATTTCAAGAAGATTTGAGCACCAAATAAAATAAAGTCTTTTATGTTTTCCCCAACACTGCAATTACATAAAAAAAAAAGGCATAGAAGGTAACAGCCAATCACAATGAAGTGTTTCACCATACTTGATCTATACTGGGGCTTGGGTCACATGGCTGGCAGGGACACTTGTCAGAAGTATGTGTAGCAAAGATCAGGTTGCCATAATTACTCATGGAGAGCGGCAGAAGGCAGCCCTACCTACACGTGGTAACTCCTCAAGTAAAAGACACATAAAACTAATTTTAACCATCATCTTACCCTGTGTTTGGTGAGAAGGTTGTGTCAAAAGTCAACTTCAGCCCCTTTGCAATCTGTAAGAGGCAATAACAGAAATCATTTGATATTAAAAGAATTAAAAGCTGATCCATCAAGCTCAATGGATACACACTTATCTGTGGCACCCACTGTTTACAAACTTAAGTAGAAATGTTCCTAACCTGATCTTCAACAGTAATTTCTGTTCCCAAGGTGTTGTCAGTGTTCCACTTCTCAGTGAAGGTCAGGCCATATTCTGCCCTCTTGTATTTGGTTTCCAGGCTGCCGGCAACTTTGCTTGTATCAGTGTTAGAGGATCCAGACGTTTTAAATTCCTGTTGGAGACAATTTTAGAGAATTAGTAATCACATAAGAAACGTGTTACACTGAATTAAGTAACCATAGACAAAAGCAAACTCGACTGGGCTTTTATCAATTAATGTTTGTGGGGTTTACTGCCAACAAATGCAGCCATATGAAAGGAAATGTCACTAAACTTCTAATGCTAACGGAGAAGCCAGCTTCTCAGTTTGTAAAGTTGTGTTTAGCATCACTCAAAACTGATTTATATTGAGTTTTGGATTATTGGCCTAACATGACAAGAGACTGCAAATGTTAAAGTTGACTCTGGAAACAAAAACAATACCAGCAGTACTTATCCCAAAATTAATAATACCAGTAATATTCATCTTACCACTCCACTGGCTGATTTTGTCTTGACATCAAGCTTCACCTGGCCGAATCCTGAAGGAAAAATGTTTTGCTTATATCTAATTTACAATATCAATTGGACATGACACCTGTGGGCTTCAGCATCATAGCATGACTTGATCAAGCCATATAATAACATACCAAAGCCTTTGTTGAAGATGTCCTTGGCAGACTTGCCCAGATCAGCATATGCAGGAGGCACGGCCATTGTAACTGAGGATAGAAGTAAAAAAAATAAAGTGAAATTAGTTTCCTGCATACAAATTAGAATGGACTTTAATTACACTGTATAGATAACATATAAATTCTATGAATAGCGTATAAAATATAAATAAAAAAAGCTGAAAACTCAATGTCAGCTGTTTTATCTGCTTGATAAAAACCATTTTGCAAAAAGCTGAAAAAATATTTGTGTATACTCTGACTGGCATGTGCTGCCAGTCTTAAGTGTAATTAACCAAGGTAATTTTATTAAGGATCAAGAATTTTTGGTGCACCATTAGTAACAGAGTATGACGCTAAACACTTTAACACATTTACCATTAAAGAAAATTAAGACAAGCTTGCACTAGGACATCAACTTGAACACAACTATCTGCAGTTTACATTGCTGTCAGTGAAGCTAGACATTACTGAACTTTCATAACAATTAGTTATAAATTAATCTGTTAATGACTAGATGGGTGACCTGTATTGCTGTTGTTATCGTTATGTAGCTGTATTGGTCTCTGCATAAGGTTCAACTCATCCCACATATATGACTAATAAGATTGTGTTTGACTTTTTTTTTTTTTTTCTTTAATAATAGGATGATTCGTGTTGCAGAATAGTAAGGGCAAGTGTAGATACTCAAACTGTATCGTTTGTAGGGTAATTAATTTTACTTTTTATAATGACATCTCTATGACAGACTTTCTAAACCACAACATTCCCGTAAATCAGGTTGGACAGCCAACTCGCAATGTTACTGAATGAGAAGGGAGCCATTTTGGCGTACTGGGACACCTTGTTCAGGCTTATGTCTGATTAAATTATCACTACACATAAGTTGACAGACACAGCTGTGCGTGACAAGGCATATATAACCGGTACCATATATCGGGATCTGCTAATTAGCTTGTTCACTTGCTGTGGGAGTCAGCTAGTTGCTCCTAGGCTAAGAGCTAGGCCACACGGACGTTCTCCAAAGTCGCCGACATTTACGTTGTAAGATGTGAATGAATTTTCGAATTCGCTTAGTAGTACACAAAGTCATTTTCGGTTACAATGAAAGTGAAAGACATTGCAATCCTGCCTGCTTTAGCCCGACATGTGGTAGACATACCGTGCTAAATACGACTAGCACAGCTAACTTTCCTAGCCTGCAGAGTGCCGGTGTGTATAAAGCATCATGAAAAATCATTAACCGTTCTCGAAAAAAATATAAACAGTGCCGGACTAAATAGATTACACCCTTACCAGCTGAAGATTGAGCTAGCGAAAAACTAAGGTGACTTTAGTGGAGTTGTTCCTGACACCACACGACCGAGGAAGGCGTCACCGGGTGGAGGGCGAGCTGAAGGAGACTGCACTGCAACGAAATCCTGACCTATCATATCCCGGCTCAGGACCTCGGGCGGCCTCAAGAGTGCCTGAAGAGAAAAGGTTTTACATCACAAGAAGTCAGGTGTCTGAAGAGGGATCTGTTTCAAGTAAATGATGTATGACAGCACTTTTTTGATTGGACAAAATTACATAAAACTAATTTTAATTTGCACTGCATAAAGTGGTAATATTGAAAATGTGCTGCCTAAGAAGAGGTGGGGTAACTTGTCTACTTTTAAATATTCCTTACACTTAAAAATGTCATTCTAGATGTGCATCATTTCCTCTCGTAGTTGTACGAAGTGCATATTGTTCATATTTGATTAACAATGCAAAAGCTGAGCTTTAACTGTTTAAATTCTGTGTATTATTTCATTTATTGAGGAGTAAAAAACTGTTTTCTGCTGGGTTCCTTGCTTTAATTCCAATATATTCTAAAAAAATAAACTAAATTTCAATTCATTTTCAAAAAATAATTATAACTGAGGTTTTAGATCATGTAATTTCGAAATGACTGCCTTTTAACTTAAAAAAAAAACATAATTTTCCATAAAACACTGTAAACATTTTACTGTAAAAAGTCTAAAAGTATAAAAGAAAAGCATTATCATTATAAGTTTGAATGGGCTCTACACCTACTGAATGTAAACTGTTATAAAAACAGGTTGTATAAATATCGACCTGAATTACTCATTTGACACAAAATAAACTAATATTACCTATTAATTTATCGAATAATAATGAAGAAGACCAGGAAAGTCCTCAGGCAGACAGCACCATTGTGGCAGATGAAGGCATATAGGAGGGAGACTCCATTTCACTCAGGTCTTCCAAATGTCTCTGAGGCCCGACCTAGTCTTGCTGACAGTCCCATGGTAAGTACCAGGGCTGAGGTGGCTTGTGACATCATCAGTTCCAGTGTTGCCAAGGACCCAACATCCCAATGCTTTCACATCTTTGTGAAAGCATTGGGATGCCAAGGATGCATAGACTACCACAGCTCTCCCGCCTCTTGGCAGGTCAGACCACAATCTCTTTCTGTTGATCCCAAAGTATGTCCCACTTGTTCAGCAACAACCTGTGCACAGAAGGACAATGAGGAGCTGGAATGAGGATGCTGATGAAATACTGTGGGATTGCTTTGAGTCAACAGACTGGGATGTTCTCTGTCAGCCACACAGGGAGAACATCTGGTCTGTGCGCTGTTTCCTCAATAATAAGCCTTGGATCACCAGTGCCCTGAAGGCTATTCGCAATCAACAAAAAGAGAGCGTTCGATTCAAGAAAAAAGGAGGATGCAACAGGAACTCAGGGCAACCTTGAGAAGGAGTAAGGAAAACTACCAGGGGAAGCTGGAGACCACATTCCAACAAAAAATGTGAGGGATGTGTGGATGGAGATGAAGTAGAACACAGGTTGGATGGAGACAAGCAGAAAAGCTGAAGACGCCACACAGCTGTCTCCCTTCTGCAGCACTTATTCAATCTGAGCCTGAGTCAGGAGAGTTCCAGTTCCTGTCCCCAAATCCAACTATTGAACAAGAAAGACTATCGACCAGTGGGCCTCACATTGAATGTGATGAAGGTGTTGGAGAGGCTGGTCTTGGCTAACCTGAGACCGCGAATGAAGGAGCCGCTGGACCCTCTGCAATTTGCCTACCAGCCCCATCTGAGTGTTGATCAGCATCTGGATGGTGGTGACAGCACTGTGAGAGTCACTTTCTTTGATTTCTCTAGTGCTGTTTCTCTAGAAATTTTAGAACTGAACTCTAAAACCATTAGAGTGTTGTTGTAGTTTTTAGGAGAGACTCTTTTGTTTGAGAGGAAATTATTCCTGTTGTTGTTTTAAAATATTTGTTCACCACCTGTAAATAAATCGTCAGAAGGAAGGGTGTTCAAAAATCCACGTATTTAAAAGAAGGCAAAAACACCAGAGATTGAGTAGAATTGACAATTCTTTGTTGAGCCAGTAATAAAAGAGCAATACATATCTCTTAAGAGGAGGTCTGTTAGCCTTAGCTTCTGGTCCACTAATACACGGAGTGTCGGGACCCTTCGGTTCAGCCAAAAGACCCGCCTACCTAAGTTATCCTCCTCATTTATACTGATACAATGCATTGTGGCTATGTGCGTGCATGTTGTGCATATTCATGTGAATGTGTATTTTGCAAAGGTGTCGTCCCTCCTCCTTCCAGGGATTTGATTCCTCCAGGTCCTCCTTCTGGGGTGCGTCAGAGCTGAGGGGAAAAGAAACACTTCTCCCTGTCCTGTTATCTGTCTGTCTCTGTGCTGACTCCCTTCTACCTGTTCCCACAGTTCTTACACAAAGTCTGTTCTTTAATAATTTTTCTGAGTTACTGGGAAATTCTGCTCTGCTTGGAGTGAGTAGATAAGTAAGGGAATATAACAATATTCACAACAACTCCCTTGCCGGACACCCAGAACAGTTTAAAGGTCCCTTGGTATTTTCTCAGTATTGAACTCAGTAACCCTGTACGAGTTTGTGTCCTGTTTGTGAATGCACTGTCTGTAAGCTGTGTTGTTAGTTAAATGAGTAAATGAATACGAATGCTTATGAAATATATATAATGTAAATGAGTAAATGAATAAGAAATGAGTAAATGAATAAGAATGCTTATAAAATATTTGCAACACTGTTTAAGCGTGAGCGATATTCTGAACCACACTCCTGACCAGTTGGTGGCGGAAATGCGCCAAATCGTTGCGTGCCAACCACCAACAAAAAACTAAGAAGAAGCAGCTGGCGGAGGAGGAGCAGCAACAGCACCAACGTTGTAGGCTAACGGAACTAGCTCGGTAAAAATTCCAGTTGCCACCATACGGTTTCTTATATTTTATCTACAATAGAATATTTTTTAAATCGTGGTGTGACTAAACTTTTGTTGCTTTAAGGCGAAAAATTCAGGACGTGAAATTGGGTAAGCTGCAAGTTTTGACCGGAGTATCCGTTATTTAGATTGAGCTATTATAGCATCTGCAAGTTTACGAACGTAAGCTAGGCAAACGAGCTAATGCTATCATTACCCGCCAAACAAAAGACACTATTATAAAAAAAAACCCCCAAAAACAAACTTAAACAAATAAACTAAAGTTTAATCCAAGAAACCGAAGAACGTGTGTGCGTACGTCTCCAGTAAGTATGCACATTTATCAACACCATATTTATAACTTACTATTTTTGGTCATCTTATGCACAGTTAGCATTGATATTAGCATCCTCTATTTGAAAAATGATTTATGTCTTTTTTTTACTATTCACCGAATGGACCAGGTGGTGGTGTACTGAAGGAAGAGTTTACACCTAATAGTCTTGTAAACATTGTCATTTATTTTGAACAATAGCACTGTCCATCGGCTGCAGCAAACATAAACAAATAAAGTCACACAGATCCTTCACCTTATTAGTTAAAGCTATCTACGATGATATACAATATTTACAATGTTCATACTAAATTTAAAAATGCAAAAGAGAAAAAACAATAGCATTGTTAATATGACATGGAAAATTATACAGTTTTATTGAAGCCTTGTAAAAGAAAACGGCCAATTTTAAGGATACCAAAAGGAATGGAAGCGTTGAAAACGTCAATAATTCAACATTAGTGACATTAGTGGAGGGTAGAGGCAACGGGGTTAAGAATAGGCAAAATATATCATAAGAATACATCTGTGCATTACCGAAATATATACTATCACCCCAATACTTATTAACAATACTGTAAATAATTAATTTATATATCAACTGGTGGTGTTCCCAAAATATTTAGGTGAAGTATGAAGATAACTTGCAAATTTCTGACCTCATGGGTGAACTGCAGACCTTAGGAAAAGATAATACAACATACTTAAGTACTTTGCTTTGGTTGTGAATACAGGCAAAGTGAGTGAGGTTTGATTGATTTACAGAGAAAAATGTTGAATATTATCAACATGGACATGGCAAGAAATATTTAAATCAAGTACAACCTTACCAGGTGGTAATGTAAAAGAAGAAATCAATAAATAAAACAATGATTTACCTTTAAAAACTGTCATAAATCTTGTAATATCTCCTCTATCTTAAAAAGATGTTAATTGTCAATTGGTTAAGACTAAGTACAGTTCACTCCACCCTGCATTGTGGCGATGAGAGCTATATGTTATCTCTGCACAGTGTCACTCACATATGAGTGATGATAGGTACTTGAACGTTGGTCTTTATTGATCCCGGTATTACAATTCAGTGTTAAATGTGTTCTTTCTCCTTAAATTTAGTGTGTCTATTGTGTAAATGTGAAGTGTTTTTAGGCATCTATAAAGTTTAGGGCCTCATTTTATTGCTGTTAAATATTTTGCAGTGGTTATGGAAGTGGACGTATTGGATGACTTGGATCCAAGGACACTAGCGCTTAAGAACTACATGGGGATAGTAGAAAATCATAATGGTTTGTGCATATTTGTGTTACTAAAAAGCATAAAGTTGCATTTTTCCACAATGTGTACTTAAGGTGCTGCTTTATTATTATTGTTTATTGATTGTTTTTGGCTCTGCATCAGTAATGACTTTCATATACAGCAATGACGCAAAAGAAATCTTAAACCATATTTGAAATGTGTTACTGTGCAATAACTTGACATTTTGACTGATAAAATACTTAAAAAAACAGCTACTCATCAAAAGTAATCACATGAATTTAGTTTATTTTCTTTTTTAAAGTACAACATCATGTCACCATATTCTTACTAGTGGTTTCTTTTTTTCCCCCCCAGAAAACCTTACTAAATCCACACACAAGTCCATTCACTCTTTGAATGAAACCTCCAGAAAGACAAGACGATGTCAAAGCGATCCATACTTTATCAATGTGAAGAAAAAAGCAGTGGTAGTTCTGAACAGGCTACCTGAATGCACAATCAATGCTCTGCAACACCCAACACCTCAGCAGTTCCACAGTGAAGCCGAGTCCCCAGGCAGTCCGGGTTCTGATATGTCATGGCAACCAGAAGATGACTCTGATGATTCAGATTTTTCAGTCTCAAACAATAAACCGAAACCTTCAAAATCCCCAAAGTGTGACAGAACAAGTAAATCTGCACCAGGAACAAGCAGTAATGATGAAAGTGGTAAGGCCAACTACTAGCACTACCACATGAACACACTTCCATTCACCAATGAAATGCAGTGGTAAAATAAATAGCTTAAAAATATAATTGTCATTTTGCTTGTGTTTGCGCCATTTCTTTTCCCCACCCACAGTTGCAGAAGGAGGCCCCGTTGTTGAATCATCTGCTTTTGCCCATAGCTCCAGTGAAACCACAAAGGTCCGCCCAGATTTGCCAGAGGTAGAGCTCAAACTGGACATGGTAGTCCTGGCCAGGAAGAGAGCCATGAGGTGGCAACGAGGAAAAATAGTGGAGGTAGTAACAAAAGGTAAGAGAGAGTAGTAGATTTAGCTTGTTTATCTGTGCACAGTCCCACGAATGTTTCTCTGTGCACCTCCCTGGGAGAGTTTAAGCCTTTAAGTTTGAATGCCTGTAGAACTGCAACAACATAAGATATAGCAATAATTCACTTTGCATATAAATCTAGAGAAAGTAGTCTCATGCATTGAACTTGTCCCAGAGCTGTGCTTCTTTCACTTAAAGGGTCTTTAGACAGTTGGTAAAAAGCGCTCGGTGAAAGGACATTATAATCCAATCTGAAGGTGATTTATGAATCTGATCTCATGTTCACAACCCTTTCTGTGTTGGGACACACATCCTCACATTGTGAGCATTATGTATCGCATTGTTTTCTTACACATGACTGACCCCAACAACAGGAAGTGATGTTATTTTATCTCTGTGTTGTAGTTTTCGCTGTAAAAATTTAGTTTGAGGTCGTTCTAGCACTCTCACATAACACTGTCTATAAAAACTTATACGTTGTCTTTTTCTCGTGTTTACAATTTTTCACTTCTCTTTATTGCACATAGAGTTCTGCCCCTTTTCATGCACAGACATGCATGCGCGCACACTCACAGGTGTGCTCACTGCTACCCGAAAAGCAGACAAAAATATTTTTTTGCTCCCAGTGTGGTGAAGATGGCAACATTCGTTCTGCTACGAATGTTAGCTGAAGCAGTAGCACAGGGCTTAAAGTATTCCAGTGCCGTGCCAGATCTCTGGATGTTGGAAAATGTGTGGTTGATGGATCCAGCTGCAGTTTAGATTTATGTTAAACCGCAGATAGCACAGAAATGTAGGCTACGGTACGTGAGTTTTATTGGTGGGATGGAGGGTAAGTTTGTGAGGTCTGGTTATTTGTTATTTACGCCACGTTTTCCGACATGCGCTCTCTACCTGTCCGCTAGTGGGAATAAGATAAGATGAGATCAAACCTTTATTTGTCCCCAGCAGGGGAAATCCTCGTGCAACAGCAGCAAGACAGAAGGACCAGCAGTAAAATAAGACAAAGTTGTTGTTGAGATATATACACAAAAGAGAAGAATTAAGAAATAAAAAAACAAATGAGACATTAGATCATATATATTAAAACAAATGTTCATTATTTACAATATGAGACTTCTGAGGAAACTGTGGTCTTTTGGACTTAAGGGGGCACTCCTGAGGACATTCTATGACTGTGGTGGCATCAGCCATCCTGTATGGTGTGGTCTGCTGAAGCAGCAGCATCACAGAGAGGGAGAGGAAGAAGCTGGACAAAGTCATCAGGAAGTCCAACTCTGTCCTGAGCTGTTCTCTGGACTCAAAAGGGTCCTGGCAAAACTGACATCCATGCTGGACCATGAGTCACACACCTTGCAGGACACCCTGTCTTCAGTGACAGACTGGTCCATCCTCGCTGTGCGAAGGAGAGATACTGCAGGTCTTTCTTCCCTGCAGCTGTCAGACTTTACAATGAACACATGTAAATTGTCTTTTTATTTATACACATGTTTATGTACATATTTATATACTGAACAGAGTCACCGTGTCAGACTTTATACTGTACATATAATCACTTTGTGTGTTTTTTTTTTTTTTTTTTTTTTATAAATCACTTGCATGCTTCTACTTACTGCACCGATACTACTGCAACAATACAATTTCCCTACTGAGTGTCTAATAAAAGTTTCTTATTCTCATTATTATTCATACACTGCTAGCCCTCTACCTCTTACCACTCCCTCATTCTATCCACCCTTATCAGCCTAAAACCGTCCAGCATAGCGGCAGTGTCGGGCATTAACACAGTTAACCATGTGTCCGTAAACATCATGATGCTGCACGTCCGATACTCCTCACCTGCATGTGTGTGTGACCATGCAGAGTCAGAAATAACATCAGGCCGTTAAGTTTTTAAACTGCTGAGCGTGGGTAAAAAAATGTTCAAACATCTGCCCGACGTTGCTGAAGTTAGCTTCTGATTTGTGATTTTTTTTTTTAAAAAAAGGGTCATGCCAATGCTTTTTTCAGGACCTTGACCACATTACACTAGGTCCTGTTCTGAATTATTCTACTGAGCATGGAGATTCATTAACACACAGTTCAGTTTATGATTTGTGAAACATTTATGCTATTTTTGAAAATGCGAATAAGAGGTCATTTTATTGGATTTTTTTTCCTGATGAGATCAGGTCCTGTTAAAAAACTGCAAGACATGGAGTGTTCATATCTAGAGCTTGTAGATTTATTGCAACAGTTTCTGATTTGTGAAACCTTTTTTCTATTAAAAAATACATATAAGTCCCATTAATTTTTTTATGTATTGTTTGCATCTTCACCACAATAGACTTTGGGTCAGTTCCAGAAGGCTAATTTTTGCTCTCTTTACGTACGTAAATAGGAATGTTGGTATCAAACGTTGTCAAACATCACTGCCCACATATTCCTATGTGTAAATTTCCCAATACCATTAGCTTGGAATTAGGCTACACATCGACTGGTATGTGTAGTTCAAAGTTAACTTCTGAGTTTCAATGTCCATTTCAGTAGTGAATAAAATACCAAACACAATGATGGTGGAGAAGATCATAATAATGGACATTGTCAAAAAGCGATTAAAAAATTTCTTCATCGTCTTTGTCGTCTTCTTCAACGTCTTCATCATCTCCCTTCTTTCCAAAAGTGGTGATTTTTTTTTCTTTTTCTAATATATATATTTTTGCCTTCAGATTGTCTGACGTGGCAGGGGTAGATGTCCACAATTTGGTTTGCATTCACTTGACAGCATTTCAATCATGTCTGTGGGTTTTTTGAGGACAGAAAAAAGGTGTCATGTGGATTTGTTTTTTTGGAAGGGAATGTAGAATGAAAACGTCTGTTTTGCTAAATCCTCAAGTTTATATTGACATGGCTCACACTAACTTATAACCTGTAATGAAATAACTGACAGCGACTTTTTGTGTTCTTGCAGAAGATGGACGGTTAAAGTTCAAAGTTGGTTTTGAAGAGAAAGGAAAGAGCCTTGTATCAGGGCACCATATCGCCTTTGAGAACACACCCAAGCTGGATCAGCTTTATGTTGGTGCCCGTGTAGTGATCCAATCTCCAGATGACAAGCTTTGCTTCATGCCTGGTATTTTGTCTGAGCTTCCCAGCAGAAAGAACCGATTAAGGTATGTAATTGAATGAGTGTTTACTGAAGAAAATACATTATGCTTTATGAAAGGTCTTATGTGATACAAATATTTTTTCATCTTTCCAGGTTCTTGGTCTTTCTAGATGATCACACTCCGCTTTATGTTGGTTTACCTTCACTTCACCTTGTGTGCAAACCATGTAAGTTTGACTGTAATGATACTTTGAGTTATACTGTCCTCTCCCTACATACAGTTCTGGTCAAAATGGCACCAGGTAATCATTTTGAGAAAAAAAAAGGAATTAATAAATTCAAATGTTTGAGCAAATAAAATCTTAAATCCTGTGTAGAACCTTTATTCGTAGAGACACGGTATTTTATATTAAATGGTCTTAAGATGGACAGTCCTTTTTAGTTTCCATGCTTTATGTTGACACTGACTGTCCAACAAAACAGCTTTAATATTTAGTAAGACCACTTTTAATATATTTATTACAGCGAGCATTGCTGTCGTTTGCATAGTTTTTGTAAGTTTGTCATATTGATGACTGGGGAGTCAGATCTTTGCTTTCAAGTCTTGTTGCAGCATATCCCAAAGATTCTTAATGAGATGAAGGTCTGGGCTACAAGAAAAGTTTTGAATCAAATAACTTTTTTTTTTCTTTCCGTCTGTTGTTGCAAAAACATCTAAAAAGACTACACACCCCTGGTAAAATGCAAGGTTCCACTCTAGACTGTCCAGAATTAACTGGTCATTCACTATAGACCTTGACAGTTGAAATTATATTTTACTAAATTGTATGACTTGCAAATGTTGCAGTGCCTATGCCACTTATGTTGTCTGCAGTGCTTTTTTTGTTTAGCAACTATTTCTATATCACATAGTACCCACTGCATATTTATTTTATTTTTTTAACTATGAGTCATTCTGTAAAATCACTGAGCTTCTGTGTCATTTGGACCATGGGCTCATAATTAATTTAGCAGTGAAACATGGGATACTGTCAGAAATCCTCACAATCCTTATTGAACCCTGAATGCTCTGATTGTGAGATTATGACAAAAGACAGAAAATGACCCACAAAAAAACTCGCAGATATGCGTCCGAGAAAAAAGAGTGACAGAATTTTTGTTTTCCCTTTTACAGTGGAAGATGCTCTAGAAGACATCCCAGACAACCCTCATAAGGGTTTCATGAAACAGTATCTGAAGAACTGGCCTTACCCACATCTAACCCATTACAAGGCTGATCAGAGCATCAATGTTGAAGTAAATGGAGTCCAGCAGAAATGTAAGGTGGAAATGGTTGACTGCAGTTTGATAAAAGTTGTGTTTGAGGTCAGTATCACTTCTGTTTGCCTTTAGCTTTTTATTGTTTTTTTTCTTTTTGTTTTTTTTTTGTTTTTTTTTTAAAGATTCTGTGTTTCGATTCCGCTTCCTAATGATTATCGATTCCTTTTCTTTTAAGAGTCAGGGTAAAAAAAAAAAAAAAAAAATGTACATGTTTTAACCTCATCATTCCCACCTGGTTGCCCGCGACCCGGTCGCCATTTTGTTCGATAAACTCTAAAACACTGTTGTCAATATAGGCATGCTATGCCTTGTTAGAAAGCTTGATTCTCTGTTATCGAGCCACATGATTTATTTTACAGTACTTCTAAACACCAAAACACAGTTAGTCAGAGAAACACTATGACTAGCAACAAAGCTAACGGGACTACCTGTTTCATGGTAATGATGTTACATCTATTCCATGATCAATTATATTACTTTTCCACAGAAGGGTCTAGTGTTAAAAAATATCAAAAATAGTTTGCCACAAAATTATTCCAAGTTATGTATTTTCCGGTATAGTCCTTATGAATGTTTGTCTGCAAACTCCTTCATATATAAAATCAAATTTGCGATCTGGTAGCCATTTGACCTTTTTTGTGAACCCAGTGTTGTTGGGTATGTTTTGGCATTTTTATGACACCGGGAGCTACACAACAAGCGCTCCCTGCTTGACTAGCCAAAACGTATGTGCTCCTTTTCTTTGCGGCCTGAAAAATTCTGCAATGACAGGCTGTCATTCATGCCAATCACAAATGTTGCCAATCACTGGGCGGTACCGCAAACTCTTCCAGTGGATTCTTCTTTGTTGGTGTTCAGCGGCTTCATCTTCCAGTCAGCAGACCAGGGATCGAAAGTAGGAATCGAAATTTAAAAATTTTAATGATTCTGGGAGAACTGGAAAGTAAATCCTGGTTCCAATCAATGCTCGATGCTTGATGTCCAACCCTACATATAGTATTTGAAAACAACTTGGAAAAATCAAATATATATTTCCTTACTAGGTCTTGAAAGTAGGGAATTACAACCCCAGATAAACATAAGCACCATGCACATTACACTATCATCATGACACTAAGCCAAAATGCTGACGCAGTATGTGTTTTAAATCTATGTAAACCTTTACTAGCACTGTGTTTTATGTCATGACAGTAATTTTAAGTCCAGGTCTAGTTGCTGTGGTCATTAGGTGGCAGTATTGGCGAAAAAATTATTTACCAGTACCTGCATAAAAAATGTATGTATGTATATATGTATGTGTATGTATGTATGTATACACAAAACCTTAAAAAAGTAAGCTGCAGCTTTGCAGGATAATTCACTGATTCTCTTTTCTGTCTTATTTATCTCTTATATAATATTTGTCACACAGAGCACTCAAAGCAAGGAATGGATCCACCGCGGCTCTGTACGACTGGAACACATGGCCAAGTTCTTAAAGTTTAAAGAAACAAGAAAAGCCCAGAATAACTCAGACCCCCAATAGCCTACAAAGACATGTACACAGGCAATTCATTGTAAAGTTTTTTTTTTTTTTTTTTTTCTAGATAAAATTGATCTGCATTTTATTCATCCCCCTATAAGGACTAATGGAACTGTCTCAGCCCTTTTATCAATTTGGCTATTGGATAATTCAAGCATGTCTTCTTCTTTTTTTTCCTCTCTTCACTGTAATTAACCGTAGCAATGTTAAGTTATAGTTACCTGGTGCATTTTTTCATCACAAACAGATTTGTAAATCACATACAAATCTATGATTAGATTTTTTTCTTCCAAAATACATCATGTCCATATGATAAGAGTTCGTGTCACCATATACAGGTCGCAGTTTAAAGAAGCAAATGTTGAAGAAAGTCAGCATCTTTTATATTATTTTTCATTATTACAGTTCAAGTTGTACAGATTTAAATGGTGACTTTTACTCACCATGGTTGACAACTTTATTGTGCTGTCTACCTGTATTGCTACATTGTTCATTGCTGTTTTAAGTAAAATATTTAAGGTGTAAGGACGTTTTGAGGGAATGGGAGAAGGTGTTTAGCGGTATCAGCAAAATACTGTCATGCTGTTTGAATATTTGTGAATTATTTCAGATTTGGTAGTACTGGAATATTTTCAAATTACATGAACGGAAAATTTTAGCATCTTAGTCAAATTTTTTTTATTCTTGCAAATATCTTTTTAGTGTGACGGCCAATATGTTTGTGTAAATTAACTCCCATGTTGATCATTTTTTTCTCATGAAAAACAATAAAAATTTCCTCATTTGTGTTGGTCTGTCAGGTGTATACACATATGTGTACACACATATATTGGAGTATATCTTCTGAGAACAGAACATAAACTCCTCTCAACACAGAGCCAAATTCTTGCACACTGCATGATTTCACCATAGAACAAGTAAACTTACATTGCACCGGTTTCTCCAGTAAACAGAAGGCAAAACACATACAGCTGCTGAAAGAGAGAAAGCATTGGCACAAAGGAAAAGCAAAATATAAGAGTAAAATGCAACTAACACTACCTGCAGAAAGCAAGAAGACATCAGTTAAAATCCAACCACAGTTAAACATTAAAATATCAAACAATTCTACTTTTAGACATTATTAGGATCATTTTACAAAAGCCAAATTAGTGGCAGACTCGCATATTAATGTATTCTTAATTACTCATCTTTATAACTACCTTTATTAAATACTAAAAATTGGCTAATTAAGGTTTTGTAAGATCGATTTTTAGCAGAGAAAACGAGCTCTGCAGCTGGAGCTTTGATCTAATGATAGAGCTGTGTTCATTGTCTTGGTTTAGTAAGTGATATTTATGTACGTTAGCTGAGGAAAACGGAAATGTTCTTCCCTGTTGGGAAATCACATGCTAACTTACCCCATAATGACTGTACAGGATGATTCACACTTGTCATGAATGTACCAAATTTCCCATTTTGGTTTACACATCTCTCAAATGCCAGAGAAAGTGTCTTGAAAGTTTCACTTTTGAATGGCTGTATTATAGTATTACATCTAATAGTTTTGGTGGTGTTTCTTCTCAATGAAGAGGTGGACTGATTATAACACTGTCATCCTTATACAGAAGCTACCCTGCTGCTGTGGTTACAAGCTGCTGTTATTTTTAGTGTGTAAATATACCCTGTTTAAAAAAATGTATATTGCAGATGCATGTATTACAACTGTGTAATAATCTGTTACACAATTAATACATATTCATCTTAGTTATTTAGATTATCATTTTATCTCGATTTACTTTCTTGTTAGTACTTTTTCAGCTTTTACTGCATTGGTTGCCTTGATTGTGTAATTATCTGCACTTCACTACCAAACCTGTGAACAGAAAGTTCAATTGTACATTGTTGTACATTAAATCAGCTGTTTAAAGATGTCATGGATCATGCAGATCTCTTCTGATATGTGAAGATATGCTGTCATTTGCCAATGCTATATCCCATTATAATGGACCAATAGCTATTATACTGATGATTTAAACTATGTCGGAGTACTCATGAATGTTGGAGGTTATTTGTAATAACAATGTTCAAACTCTCTGAAATTGGATGGGAATTTCACCTTTCCTGAAACAGGAACCAGTGAAATTAGATGTTAGAATTTCTTAAATGATGCAACATGTTCGTTTTTTGTGAAGTGAACTGAAACCTGCTAAACTTTACCGTTACCCCAGCCAAAAGCAGTACTTTTACTGGCTTTATTCAAAAATACATTAGGTGTGAAGACATATGTCTGAGTTCTTCTCACTGTACAATTTTTAAATCCTCTTCACTTTTTCTACTTTCTGATCTTTTTATATCATTACATGGTGAGATTTAAAGTGAAGTTGAACTTAGGCTTTTTTTTAAAGACATAAAATAATAAAAAAAAAATCTATAAAGATGTAATTTTACCTTCTTCCATAAAACAGCAGCATTTTGCAAAAAGTGCACATTTTGCAAGAAACTTATTTGTTGTAAAGGTTAAGGAAATAACATTAGTCCATAATTCCAGGGGTCTTTAATGTTTTTCAGACCAGAGACGCCCAAACGGATGCAGAGATGGAGCTGCATCCGTCGCTGTATTGCGACCTTGCATATGACTAAGTTTGTTTAGCTCAGTGAAAATGTCAGTAAGATGTGCAAGTGTGGTGAGCCAGACATTGTCACTGAAGGATGCAGCCAGCTCTGTGTACGTTTGGAGAGGTAAAAACTTCCAGACATATGCAATGTATTATGTAATATTACAGCACAGTTTCATATGAAAGTCATCAAACCTCAGAGTTTTGCAGCGGTGTCTTCTGCAACACAGTGATTAGCGAGGACGTGATTGCAAAGCACTCTTCTTGACTATATTGACACCTTTCACCTTCTACCTGAAGTGGAGGATGTGTCTTTTGTGCTTGTGGAGTTTTTTGATTGAGTAACAAAACCATCTATTTTGGCTCATAGTCTCCATACAGCTGTTATCTTACACCGGTCAGCTATATTTTAGCCAGGAATATCTTTAACCGATTACACAAAATTCCAGGGTAAAATAAATTGTCTTTTTTAATTAACTTGTCTTGTGTATTTATTTTTTTTTTAGGTGCACTAAGTGGAGCTTGATGTGTTAGTAGACGGATCAATGACTTTATGACGTTCCTTACTGAGAGATTATTTAGTCAACAAGCTTCTTCCTTTGTAGAAAGACAAAAGTGACAAAAACAAAACTGTTTAATTTACACACTTATCCCAACAGGTGTTAGAAGAATTTATAATGAGGTGGATTTCAAAAACAAAAAATGTATAAAAACATATTGTCAAAGGTCTTGACATAAAAAGATGACAATGATATATTGCTTCATTAAACTCTTTATGGCTATACTAAAGTAAACATTTGAGAAGATGGAAATAAAAGGAGAAACAAGCCGCAGCAGACAATACACTGCATCACTTATCTAAAATAAGGAAACAAAGATAAATAGATAAATGGATGTAAATTTTAAATGTGTGATTGGCATTGTCTCACTGTGCTGTATGTAACATCCTCTTCTTTTGCTTCACTCTGTTAGAAGAAGAGTCAACATAACAGTTAGAAATGTGAAGCGCAGGAGACATGAAAGTACCTCGAGTTGGGTTAGTAAATCATTTAAGAGTCCAAACTGAAGAGCAATGTTAAGGCACCTTGGAAACATGAGAAATATAATTAAAAGTTGATATTATGATCTTGCTGTTTGAGTTTTGAGGTGCTCTTCCTTTTTCTTTGACATGCATTGTCATGCTTATTTCCCAGAGAATACACAGAACATGTTTTTTTTCTTACTAAATAAACAAGAACTAATCAAAACTCATTTACAGACCTGAGAAGTCATTTTAGGTAATGTCTTGTCTCTTAATAGTTACCCTTTTCATGCTTTGCTTCTTCATAGCAATCACAGAGCTGTAAGTGACGTCCCCATCACCATCACTGTCCTTAGGAAATGAAAATTGTACAAAAACTTTAACATGGGTTTTCATTCAGTTTTCTTTCTTTCTTTTTTTTTTTTAATAAAAAAAAATCTTGCAACTGATAGCAGAGAAAATGATTTCCTATTCTTTGTGTGAAATGACACGTTAAATGTCCGGACTTTCCAAAATATGGCTTTGCATAACTTAAACACTTCAATTATAAGAATGAGGATTATGAAAATTACATTATTTTGTGAGCTGAAATATTCATCACTAAAATGCATTTTTTAAATTTTGTAATTAGCACATTTAAACCAATAAGAAACGCCACAGATTAGCTGTCACACATACTGAAAAAAGGAGAATCTCATATTTCTACATGATGATTTGTTGATCCGCCCTGCGACAGACTGGTGACCTGTCCAGGGTGTACCCTGCCTCTCACCTGTTAAAATGCTGGGATAGGCTCCAGCTCACCCGCGACCCGAAATGGAATAAGCGGTCAAGATAATGGATGGATGGATGGATTTGTTGATCCTGTTAAGCAACTCAGCAGAAGTTAACATTAATATTTTCTGAAATTGTTAGTGTCGCTGTTAGCAATACTCACCAATTGTGTGGCTGTTGATTTTCCATTGGCCTGCCCTGTTATATCAAAAATGCTGTTATGGATTGTGACACAGCACCATGATCAATTTAAATAAAAATGCAACAATTACGAAGAAACTGGAAATGGAAGCTCAATCAAACTTACTGCATCTCAGTATCAACCAGATGGACGAAGCCACACTTAGAGTCAAGACCAGCAAACTCAGAGGAATGAGGACTTTTTTCAGGTCAACAGAATCCCTGCAATATACATTTTAGTAGAGTGTAAGTTTAGCCTAATAAGTAATGATGATGTATTTGACATAATTAATAATAAAAACTACCCTAAAAGAACAGTTTGTTCTGAGTACATCATGGCAATATAAAGCAGCATATTAATGGAAAACTTCTGACCTGCTTTGTTCTGGTTTAATTGTGGGAACTGCTTTGTTTTCAGTAACAGGACTGGGCGTGGCTATGATTCCAAACAGACATAATAATTACTCATCCTCATGTGTAGTATGATGGTGCATCAAATAGTTTTAGGTAATACAAGTTGAGTCAGTGATTACGTACTAGTAGCTTTCTCAGTCACAGTTAGATGCACTGGCAACTGAATGTCTCCTTGGACAAACAGATACCAGCCACTGGTCTGTAGCTTTAGTTCTTTCATTGTCACTGCAAATACAGTTCGGACTCCTGTGTTGAAGGACACTGGTGTTCCATCAATTGTTCCAGATGGCTCTGTCACACATTTGCCATCCAGCATGCACCATTTAATTTTTCCAGGGTTACTGTAGGAACAGTTGATGGTTACGCTTCCTCCTCTGAATCCTGTAACTTCTTGATTATCCACATACAGACTGGGCCTACCTTGATGGGAAACATATACAAATGAAATGAACCTTTGCTGCAAATTTTAGACCATCACAGTTAAATATTCTTAAAGATTTTAAATATGCATGAAAAAGGAAGCTTACCAGAGGTGACTGACAGTTGAAAGTACTGCCTGACATAACCCCCATCACTGAGCTCCACAGCACACCAGTAGTCAGTGTTTTCATGTGTCAGATGTTTGATGGTCACAGTAAAGATGTTTTTGTTTCTTTCATCAGAGATTGAAAACTTTCCTGAACCCTGTGGTTGGTTTGTTTTAGTAACATATGAGCAGGAGACCCAGTAATATCCTTCACACAAGTACTTCACATTGTTTTTGTTCTTAGAATCATAGAGACAGGGGATGGTGACAGAAGCTCCAGCTTTCACTGATACTTTACTAATTTTAGTTATGCTGTGAATTCCTATGAAAAAAATAGTATTTTAGTGAAACTCTGTACTTTTATATTTCTGTTTTGTCAAATTATATATGTCAATAATAAAAAAGAAAACAATTTGGATACTGCAAATAACAAAAAGTAATATCATAAACAGACATGAGGAGCACAACACAGATAAAATGTGGATATAGGCTAAATCAGCACAAGATCAAACCAAAGCCACTGACCTGTTATTCCAGTAAGAATAAGAAGAATGCTGAGAGAAACAGCCATTTCGACAAGTGAACAGACACTTCAACGACTGGTGCTCTGCAACACTGACCACTCTACTTCCTAATTCTGCAAAATGTGGTAATTAACGACAGCTGCAATCAGTCTTCCTGCAGAAACAATAGTTTGACGTCAGCTGGCTGATGACAGAAAAAGATATTACACTTGGCCACATTAATAATCAATTACTTAAAAAGAACTTTTAATATTTGTTTAACCAGAATTTCCAACAACGAAAGCTGATTAAAAACAAACAAATGCCTAAATATGGTTGTCTCAAGGTCATCTTCTGCGTCCACATCCTTTCTTGTGTAGGTTAAAGCTACCTCCATATTTCAGTGATTCATTATGATGGAAACTATGAAGCAAGTGTATTTTCACTTGAGGTTTTGCAACAGGCCCTTTTGCACATTACATTGCTTATGTTGAAGGAAGTTTAAGCTTAAGATTAATTGATAAGATCTGCTTCCTCATGTCCGCTCAATATAATGATCTGTTTTGAGGTGTTTAATTCTTAACTGCCAAACAAAAAGGTTTCCATCTTCAACTTTTGTTTCAATAATTTTGCCTCACATTCCAGCATATAACTAACATACTTATTAAGTGTTATAGACATGACATGTGTGAAAGAAATTTAGCTGCATATGGTAATCACTCATATATACTCACATAATAATCACATGTATATTCAGTTTTCTTTATTCATTTATTATTGTTAATCCATTCACAATTACGTTTTTATATTGTATGTTCTCATTTTACAGAATACTGAAGTTACAGTTTTCATTAGGTATGTGTGTGTGAGGTCAGAACCCCCCCACCTTCTCTCTCCAGTCTCAGCTTTTTTTCTTTTCTTTTTAAACTTCCCAATTTTTGAGGTACCCTGCCGTCTTGCCATCCTCTTGCTGTCTGTTCGATGAGCTGAAGGAGAAGGTGGACTGAACCATTTAAGGGAAATATAGAGGGGGGGATGGACGTTCAGAAATGTTTCCAAAACAAAAAAACTTAGTGATACCAATGCATTGTAACTAAAATGTTTGCGTGATTGTAAGTGTAATTGAGTATTAGATAATTTTGTTAGTATTATAGTCGCATTGAGGGCCCTTCTGGGCCCCTGTGAATCATGGACCCCTAGAATCCTTCCCCTTTACTGCCCCTTTTTGGAGCCCCAGCCTGAGCCACCTCATCTGGCTCCACTTGAGCTGGAGTAGCAGTGATTTTACTATGAGCCCCTCCCAGGTGACCGAGCTTTTCACCCTGTCTTTAACGGAGAACCCAGAAACCATATATATATATATATATATATATATGTATGTATATATAAAATTTTTCCTTTTTCATTATGCAAATTTATTGATTTTCATCTACAATTACAGAGTAAGTAAGAGATGATAGGTATTATAGGTCAAACAAAATAAAGAAAAAAAAATTTTCTGAGATTTTTAAAGACTGCTAAACAATATAACAACTGGGAAAACACATTTGAAAGTTTATAAATATGAATTGAGATATTTTAAATATACACAAACACACAATGATACTCCATTAAGCTGATTTGGATCAGATTTTTTTTCTCATTTATGATAAAATGTAAAGAATCTAGACACATCAGACTGCTTAAAGTGATATGGTAAATCTCTGTCCTTGAGAAAATCCAGTAATGCTGACAGAGGGCATTTATATTTATTGTTTATATTAGCACATTAGACTATTATACAACCTTAAGCAGTCATTTGCATTAGAAAGATAGCATTAGAAAAATAAATTTCCTCCTCCTTTTATGGTAGCTCCATCAGCACCACTGGTCATGGCTCATCCATCATGGTTTAGATGATGAGGCACATACAGCTCGATCTGGAAACATTTAGACACAACACTTTTTGTTATTATTCAATAACTGTTTATAAAAATATATTTAAGTCAGAGCTACAAAAAAATATGCCTAAAGGTTATTCATGTTTAAATTGGAGTAAGATTTTAGGAATTACAGCTCATTCATAAGAGGAAATATAATAAATTTGACATATGAACATGATCAGAAATCTGTTTTTCAGATTTAATACTGTTTTGGGAATCATTTGTACACACTAAGGTCTGAAATCCATGAGAATGATTAAATAATGGGGTTCCTTCTTTTGGATACTTTGCCAGGTCTTTACAACAGTCTTCAACTGGTATTTGTTCAATGGTCTTTCTAACTTTAGTTTTATCTTCAGCAAGAAAAAAGCTGCTTCTTCTCACTGGTTTTAGCAGAAGACAAGACATTACCCCTGTTTTAGCCTCGCTGCACCGGCTCCCTGTACGTTTTAGAATTGATTTTATGGTTTTACTGATTACTTTTAAAGCTTGTTTAAGTCTGGCCCCCAGCTACATTACAGTTACTGACACCCTATGAGCCTCCCCGCAGCCTTAGATCCTCAGGCAGGTCCCTTTTAGCTGTGCCAGGGTCAAAACTCAAGACCAGAGGTGACCGAGCTTTTTCGGTCCAAGCCCCTTGACTCTGGAATGACCTGCCTGAGGAGATAAGGCTGGCACCACCAGTATCATCTTTTAAATCACTTCTTAAAACACACTTATATCAACTGGCCTCTTTATAACCCATTTATTTACATATTTCCTTTATTTCTGACTTATTTATTGTCAGATTTCTGTCTGTCTGTCTAAATGTACTCATGCATGTGTCTTTACTTTGTTGATTTTATTACCTCACTTTGCTGTGTGCTGTTCAGCACTTTGTAAACCTTGTTTTTTTTTTCAAGTGCTATACAAATAACGATTTATTATTATTATTATTCAGGTTGAGATCACATGATCAACTTACTCATTATATAATTTTCATTTTCTTTCATTTAAATACACTTAGTTTGCTTTCACACAATATTGAGGGTCAGCCTCTATCTGTAATAGAAAGAACTGCCCAACCAGCTTTGCTGCATTGAGGTGATTTGAAGCAAGCATTCACATGGTTGTGTCAACCAAACACATCATGCCATGCATGTTCATCACACTTAAACTATTTCTTTAACAAGGTCTAGCCAAGTATTTATAACTGCATGCAACCATTTCTAAATAACAATTCCACACTTAGAATCAACTCCAGACTTTTTATTTGCTCCATTGATGAAGGAAGACATAAAAGATCCCCAGTATTTCTCAGCTTGATGCAGCTTTTGAGACAAATGTCTAACTTAATTAAAGCAAAGATTAAACTAAACAAAATCTCAAAATCTTACACATGAACAAAACTAAGGCTTTTGTCCAGTTTGCTTGAAACTAGAGCTGAGAGTTTGCACACAAAAATAATATCCATTATAAAACTGTGATTTCCACAATAAACAACATTGTGGAACCCAAAATATTCACCTATTACAGTGTGTGACCAAATAAGCCAAATTTCAACAAGGTTATTTGTGAGTGGAATTCAAATCGTTTGTTTCTTTATTATAGCTTCAATACACAGGAATGGACTGACTGATCTATCAAGACAAATGAAGGCACATTATGAGTTCATCAGTGCTATAGTACTTGCCATATTAATGCCCCGTAACCATTCTTCTTATTTGGGCACATTATGTTTTAGTGTGCTGTATATCACACTTCCTTCTGGTGCTGTACTCTGAGAAGTGAAAACAAGGCAAGAAATGCTAAGCAACTATCAACTAATCATTGTAAAAACATTTTTGCCAGTGACATCATGGGTCTGTATGAACTTTGAATTGATCACATACTGTACCTTTTGCTGCACATTATCCTTTATTGTAATGGTGCTGTATGTCACATTTTCTTTGTGGCTATAGTCCTGTTAATGATATACCTCATTACTTCTAAATGATACACTTTTGAGACAATATAAATGAAAAAAGGAACAAAAACAAATATAAAAAAATGATGGTTCTGATGGTTTTTACCTCAGACTGGACTGTAGCAGGTTGATTATGATCAACTGTAGCATAGAGACCACCAGAATAAAAAAGGTCGTCCTGAAACAGAAGTTTGAAATACAGATGTTAGATTCACATTAAATCTAATTTATTTGCTCTCTCATGTTCTACTGCACATCCATGTCTCCAGGTGTCTCTCTACACCACATCTCATCACCTTCTACAGGGGCTCAATTGAAAACATCCTGAAACACAGCTTCACTTCCTGGTTTGGTGGTAGGGCCAATGAACTGTTAACTCTTAATGAATCATTAAAACTGCCTGCATAATCAATGGTGATTCTCTCCTCCTCCTGATGGCGATTAAAAGTAGTTCACAAACAACTGATTTAGATCCCTAACAATCAACCACAGCACAGCATCTTCAGTCCACTCCAGCACTCCATATTAGAATTGTTGGTCATGTCCCTTAATGCTGCACAGTCAATCTGTTATAGGAACATTTATAATATAATATAATATAATATAATATAATATAATATAATATAATATAATATAATATAATATAATATAATATAATATATATTTACAGAGCATATAATAAATATTAGAGTGAAGAACATGGTAATAAAAACATATAGTCTAGGTAAATGGCCACAACTTACTATAGCAATGTCACACACTTCATCTTCAGTCTTGTCTGCAAAGAATAAATAAATAGATAAATAAATAAATAACAAATAAATAAGTTAAACAATAATATGATTAAATAAAATTATATAAATAAACATTAACAAATACATTTTAATTTAAGATATTTAAAGATTATGTATTTTTATTTCCCAAAATAAATTAGGGAATAAAATTAAGGAATAACATATATTTTCCCTGTTTAATTTGTTTTCACCGAGTTATCATATAACTTACTTTTTTTTCTTATCCTCCAACCAAAACAGGCTGCGAGTAGAATAAAAAACAGTGACAGCAGGGTGGTGATGATGATTATGACCTTAGTGGAACTGTAAAATCAGACAAAAGCTATTTACATTCAGCTTACACAAGAGTATTTTCATAACAACTCAAGGTACAACTCATAATGTTGTCTACACTTTGCTTTGCCATAAGAAATGAACAAAAATTTAAACTGATGAATATAATCACGTTTATTTTGTGGGTTGCAAGAATTTGAAGAACTTATGTGCAGCAATCAGACCTGAATGCACTTAAACTATTACAGTGAGAGAAAGTAAAAAATACTGACCTCTTTTGTTCATCTTGGAGGTGCTTACCATCTGCTTCGGTTATGGTGGTGTGTGTGGTCTGAGCTGTGTGCAGTTCAACATCTCCTGTGAAGCACATACACGTTAACTGTCATGCGAAAATATTATGTCTTCATTATTCCACTAACATATTATTTATTTCAGTGCTTCACTTTATCTCATGATAGTTTGCTAAAATATGAAACCAAAATTTAGTTTTACATGGATCTTACTTTTTGTTTTGGAAATCAACAGAGTTGGTGTAGTTGGTGTAGTTGTAATTGTGGGTAGTTCATGAACAGTTATATGAACTGGCATCTGCAGGTTATTACAGGCACACCAATACCAGCCACTGCTCTCTGTCCTCAGGTCACTCATAATCACATTGAAAACATCGGGGGCACTTCTATCTATTTTCACTGTTGTTCCATCTATTAATCCAGTCTGAGTTTTTACACAGGTGCTGCCCAGTCTGCACCACTGTGTTATTTTTGGGTCTTCACAGTGACATACAACAGTCACATTTCCCCTTTTCAATGCTTTTATTTCCTGCTTGTGCACATATAGACTTGGCGTACCTGAAAAAAGTACATGAAGCACAGTTTATTTAAATTATTTTAAACACAGTAAGTAATTCAAGAAAAGCATTTGTTAATGACATTAAAGAGATTTTACCTGAGCTGACTGACAGCTGAAATTTTTGTTTAACATCTAATTTATGTTTGATCTTTACAGCACACCAGAAATACTCATCTTCATCTATCAGATCCTTTATAGTCACTGTGAAGATTCTTTGATTTGTGTCATCAGAGATGGAAAATCTTCCCCGAGCCATTTTTGTTTCGTTTGTTTTAATGATCTCAAAACAAGTCAGTGACCAAAATCCTCTACACAAGTATTTTGCATGATTTCTGTAACTTCGCTCATAGAGACATGGGATGGAAATGGAGCCTCCAGTCCTCACTGGCACATTGTGGATTGTTGTAATTTGACAGTGAAACCCTGAAAGATCAAAAACAGACTTAGTGGTGCCTTCAAATCCAATAAGTAAATCACTAAGTCATTATGGTGACTTTTCCCCCCACAAGTGAGCATCATTGCCTAATTGTACATTTTTTTCAGACACAATGCTTAACTCAATAAACCATCATTTTAAATATAAGACTCTATTTGTAATATAAGACTATAAAACTCTTTGTAGGAAAAATTATGAGGTGTAGTTAACTCACCGATAAGTCCAACAAGTACTAGGTGAAGAATATATAGAAATGTCATGTTTGCATGAGTGCTGGCTGTGAATTAACCCTATCACAGTGTTTGTGGTTCTACTTAAATCAGGTTACTTCCTCAAATCAGAGTTTCCTTTACGTTCTGCCACCAGCTGTGGTTTGCATGGCTTTCAAACCTTAAATTTAAGTTTTGTTATGATAAAATAAATGAATAAATCATTTAAAATTACGAGAGAGAGAGAGAGAGAGAGAGAGAGAGAGAGAGAGAGAGAGAGAGAGAGAGAGAGAGAGAGAAAACAGCGATTGAACATTATTTACTTTTTATCCATACTGCATTTCCAACGCAAAATAAATACTGGTGGTGAATTTATTTAAGTATGTTAAAACACTAGACTTGCGTTTTTGTTGCTTCTGATGTACAAATGAGCCTTGTTAAATACAGACATACAAAATTACAAAATACACATACTGTACTGATTATATACTATACAGAAACACTGCAGTAGTATGTAAACAGAAAACTGAGATCTGTGCACAAAGACAATCAACAAGAAAAAATAAATAAATAAAAAAGGCTTCACTGGGTTGTCCCAATCTGTCTCCGTCAACACTCTTTATGTTATGTACTCTGTCTCATTTATTTATTTGTCTATTTATCTGTTTGTTTATTTGTTTGTTAGTTTCTAGAGGTGGACACATAGACCACTAACAAACGTGTATAAACATTTCTACTAATAAATAAATAAATAATTTACTATTTTTATTACTATTTCTACTGCTTTGGTGATATACTCAGTGGCCCCATGTCTACTCTTGATGATATTCCAGCATAGTAGGTGGCAGTAATGCACCTGATTGGAAGGTGCCACCCTCCAAAAAAACAAAAAGAAGAAGAAGAAGAAGCCTCTTGATGACGTTTCTTTACGTAACTACGATTTTCTGCGCGAAATACAAAGCGACAGAGCTGTTTTGGCGCATAGTTTAACTTTAGTACCAACTTCCCTCACAGTTAAATTAACTGCTACTACAGTTAGTGGACGTATATTTGAAGGACTATCCTCGTTATTAATGGAGTACGGGAAGGAGCGAGTGGTGGCATTAGTCGACATGGACTGTTTTTACGTTCAGGTGGAGCAGCGGCTCAATCCAGCTCTTAGGAACACTCCCTGTGTGGTGGCCCAGTACAAAACGTGGAAAGGAGGCAGGTGAGTTACTGACACAGAGAAACTGTTTTTATAGTCAACGCAACAAAACTTTTTAACCTCAGGATACCTTTATGATATGTCGAAGTACTCGCATCAAAACCGGAAGTAATGCAGACATCTATTTCTTCTTGAATTCGGGGTTGTCTTTAGACTAGTTAGACTTATGTTTTAAGTCCAACTTAAGAAGCTCGCTGCACTACACTATATTAACATGTATGAGATGCGTGCACACCGAAAAGGAGGCGACCATTATGTAGAGTATCTGGGATCCTTTTTGAACCCATCCTATCTGTTCAAGGACTGGGTTGTACCTGACTTCCTTGGTCTTGCTGTGGCCTCCAGTGATCTTTGGTTAATGACTTTCAGTACACACTGTGTATCCACTCAGCTTGCATCTTTTCAGTTGCATTGACCATTTGAACAGCTGTCTCTGTGTTGGTAACTCACCCGCCCTCATCTCCCACATCTCGGATATAATTCCAACATAATTTATAGTGTAAACATGGCTTGTAAAAATGTGGTTGTCAATGAACTGTTTTCATCTATTAGTATCATAGCTGTGAGCTACGAGGCCAGGGCTCATGGTGTAACCAGGAACATGTGGGTGGATGATGCCAAAAAACTGTGCCCAGATCTCCAGGTGGCACGAGTGCGCGAGTCTCACGGCAAAGCAGACCTGACACAGTAAGTACTTGTAATGCACACAACCCCCTAACTTTTTGTGTTTGTATGGAGCAATAATAATAAATGCATTTCAATTCAGTAAATCCTACAATTCCAGTTGTAATAACTTACTCACCATTTTGTAGTTACAGGGAAGGGAGTGTGGAGGTGATTGAGGTGATGTCTCGCTTTGCAGTGATTGAGAGGGCCAGTATTGATGAGGCCTACATGGATCTAACTGCTGCAGTGCAACAACGGCTAAAAAACATGGATGACAAACAAATAGAGGATTCCCTCCTCAAGACCACCTACGTCCAGGGGTACCCCCAGAGTGGACTGGACCCATCCCCTGCAGATGGCTCCAGTCCAGGTGAATTTACAGAAGAACCCATCTCAGATAAAGGTGGGCTATAACCAACTTTGACTAATCAGCTACACAGTTAATTGTATCAGCACTCAATCTTTTCACCTTTTATTGAAAGTTACACTTATTGAAAGTCCCATACATCAGGTAGGTTTTAAATTGTATCATCCTTATGATCCTTAGAGGAGCAGAGGTCCAGAGGTCTCCAGCAGTGGATAGCATCCTTACCTAGCCCTTCATTAGGAGAGCAGAGCCCTGCAGAGCTGCAGCTAACTGTGGGTGCACTTATTGTTGAGGAAATGAGAGCAGCAGTGGAAAAAGACACTGGTTTCCGCTGTTCAGCAGGAATATCACACAATAAGGTAGTGTAAACTCTAGTGTGAGTCTGATGTAAATTTAAAAATTATTTTTACAATTGTTATGGCTCCCTGTCTGCTTTTCAAGGTCTTGGCAAAGCTAGCCTGTGGTCTAAACAAACCTAACAGACAAACCATTCTGCCTTTGGACTCTGTGACAGAACTTTTCAACTCCCTGCCCATCGGCAAGATGTAAGTTTAACTTATCATTCTGCCTTATGAAATTTTGTCCTCACAAATTGCTCCAAAAAGTGACCATGCACTCTTGAATGACTGGTTTCTCTCTTCCAGTCGTAACTTGGGGGGTAAGCTTGGTGCTTCAATTGCAGAAGCACTGGGAGTAGAAAAGATGGGAGATCTTACTCGCTTCTCTCAGGCACAGCTGGGTCAGCACTTTGGAGAAAAAACGGGGTAAGAAAAATACATGACTGACAAACAAAGATGAAGGAAAATTCCATTATATTTAAATTTGGACACTCTTTCCATCCCCTTGGGTCCACATTATATATACAGACATAGTTCTAGTTCAGTAAGTGAGAAAACCATTGCTGAATGAAGAATTGTGATTTTTTTTTTATTATTATTATTACTGTAGATCAATATTCTCCCAAAGTGCATTGTTTTCTTTTTCTTTTTTTGTCTACATCCATTTTATGTACCTCAGCATGTAAATCAATTACTTCCTTATGTATGATCTTTCAATAAATATGGCAAATGTTATGATTTATACTTATCCAGGTTATAGTTCACCCCTTAATGTATTGTTAATTTAGCAGAAAGACTTTAAACAGACAGGAGGATAAGGATAAATATGTCAGTGATTTGGTCAGCCGGTGTGTTACCCTAGATGCAAGAAACGTTATAATGGCCATGCCACATGGCTAATTTCTGTGTTTATCATAAGCAAAAAAAAAAAAAATCAGGCATCTCATGAACAAACTGGACTTTGAACATTGGTAATATTTCTAAATGCTAACAGCCTCATTGAATCTTTCTGCTTTGCAGCCAGTGGCTGTATGACTTGTGTCGGGGCATTGAGTTTGAAGCTGTGAAACCCAGACAGCTTCCTAAATCCATTGGCTGCAGTAAAAACTTCCCTGGGAAAACATCCCTGGCTACTAAAGAGCGGGTACAGGCCAACTTTACTCTAAGAAACCAGCATATTTTGAAGTATTTCTCAATCTTATATTGCCTGAAATGTACATTGTAAACCTGATAAAGAATATGTATGTAACATGTTTTGAAAGATGTTTTCTCATTTCATAATATAACTCTTTGTAGGTACAGTATTGGCTTCATCAACTGGCTCTTGAGTTGGAAGAGAGACTGACCAAAGACAGAGAAGTGGTGAGAAAAAGTTGGATGTGTATTCTTTTCATTTATTACAGCATTTCACCTTTTCTGCATCAGCTTTTACACTGATGTAACATAACCACTGTTTTACTTGCAGAATGGTCGAGTGGCAAAGTTGTTGACAGTTGGCGTGCGTCAGCTTGGCGACAAGAGGCCGAGCAGCTTCTCCCGTTGTTGTGCAATGGTTCGCTACGAGGCCACCAAAATATCCAGTGACAGCTTTGCCATTATCAAGAGTCTCAACACAGCAGGAAACCACCAGGCGGCGTGGTAATTAAAGTGCAATAATGCTGTGAGATATTTCAAGTACTCGTTAAAGGAATGCTGTGTGACTTATACCTTCTGTCTTGCATCATGTCCCAACCAGGACTCCACCTCTCACCCTGCTACACATCTCAGCTAGCAAATTCAGTGATGCTCCATCAGCTGGGAGGATTGCTGGCTTTCTGTCCGGTGATGTCACGTCAACTCAGAGTGTTTTCTCCACCTCTCAGTCCTCCACTCAGCCATGCTCTGAACTGAAAAATGGCTCTCCATGCAAACAACCTAGCACTATTCAGTCCTTCTTTCAAAAGGTGGCTGCGAAACAGAAAAAGGTTAAAAATAACACAGAAGAGGAAGTTGGTACAGATGCAAACGAAGTCACTTTTACCCTTGACAAAGAATGTGCCACCGATAGTCATTTGGAGACAGAAAACAACCCCACTATGTCTTCCTTTACGAGTGTTTCTCACTCCAAAATGGACTCAGCCAGTCCACGCTCTGGTATCTCCTCCTTCTTCCATAAGAAGACCACTGAAAGAAGCTCACGGCTCTCATTAAACAGCCCCGAATCTGGAGAAAAACCTGGACTCATTGAGAAAGATGACTGCAAAGACTCTAATGTTGTCACATCAGGCCTGCAGTCAAAGCTTAGCTCAGAGTTTAGGGAAGAACTAGAGATCAAGCCAGAGTTACATCACCCCCTTCCCAATGTGACCAGAGAAGACCTGTTATGCTGTGAACGTTGTGGACAAGAGGTGCTGGTGTGGGAAATGCCTGAACACAATGACTATCACTTTGCCCTGGACCTCCAGAATTCAATGTCTTCATCTACAGGTTCAGCAACCATCGCTTCCTCCTCCTCTAGTACTTCTGTAACCCCTCTCAGGGTAGTAGCAGGAGGCACAACCCAGTCTTTGCGAGGCAAGACAAAAAACAGAGGCCAGTCAGGACCTGCACCCAAAAGACATCGCTCTCAAGGAGGAAATACGGGTACTCTGGATGCTTTCTTTAAGAAGAACTGAAGATTTGGGACAGAGCTGTGTTGTGTGTTTACATATTTGCTCAAACTAAGGAACGCCAAACAATGGGTCGTTCTGAATAAATAGCAGCAAATATTAAAGATACATTGGAAATGTATCTGCAATGTACTTTACATTGTGTTGTAATACTCTGACACACCAGAAGAGGGAAGTAGAGAGTTGCAGGTAGAGCTGCATTACTGATTTGATAAGTTAATATTGTTTATTTAAGATCATTTTATTCTTTGGATTAATGTTAAATTCAAATTAAGTCGATCATGAATTCAAACAAACCTGTAAGTAAATGTTTATAGTGTTTGTAGTAGTTAGAAGACAGCTAATCAAAGAAAGCGAACACCAGTCACACTGGTGACAGCAGCCAAAGATGTACTATGGAAATTTCACTTCAACAAAATTGTGGAGTAACAGAGTTCACAAAATAGCTGGTAGTTAATGACACAACAACAGATGACTGGACCCTTCAGTTACTGGACAACCTGCTCTACCACCTGAGCCACAGTCAGTTTATTGTTCTGTGATGTATGATCAAGAACTCACCATAATCAATAAAATGCTTGCAGTGTGTTGCATCAGATGACAAACACAGTAAGGAGGAGCCACATTATAAAATGGAAATGTTGCCTTTTAAACTCCACCTTTAGCAGTGAGTCACATCTGTTATATAAGAGCCATTAAACACATTGTGTATGATGACACAGTTGAGCAATTTTCTTCACAATAAATACACAAAACAGCCATTCAGGAGGTAATAAAAGTTATTTATGTACACCATGACACACAAATTTGATCTGTACATAAATATTGCAATTTACCCAAAGAATGAAAAAATATTACACTTTCAATTCAAAGGAAAATGGACTTAAACTTGTTTTTAAAACAGTGTAGATGTGCCGGTGTTAAAATCCGCAATAGTTAAAAATGTGAACAAGTTTTCAAAAAATTGGAAACTACTAGAAATCTATAAAATAGAACTGTGAAGCTTTAAAACACACTAGAACCCAAACTCTTTATAAATACTACAAAATAATTTGGTTGAAATAAATTCTTAAACATTTCTGTCTTCCGCACATAAACGGTGCACCAACACAGTGGATGCCACCAAAGAGTGCATTGAAAAGTTGTCATGTATCACTGATGTTGCTAGGACGTGTTCAGAAATCAGGTCAACATATAAGACAGACGGTGAGACAACAGCCTCGAACAAAATATTGATTAACATTCATTTTCAAAGTCTTCTTTTAAATAATTAAAGTTGTTTCTAATAATAGCACCAACTTAAGTAGATTTTCTTTCCTAAGTTGTAAAACTTTGGGCTGTAATGGAAGACTACTCACATGGTAGTTCCACTAGGCACTGTGTAAAACCCATCAAAGCTTGTGACATCAGTAACTTTAGTGAATAGATGACATCAAGTACCTCCAATATAAATTCCTTTAAATAAAGCTGCGTCAACAGGCAGCTTCACACACTAATGCACAATCAAACACACCTTTGGGAGATAAAACATGGTCTATTTTTTCTCCTCCTCACCCCCCAAATCAACTACAGAAGCCTCCAATGGAGTAGTTCTGTGAAAGTGGAATGCTGTCTAATACAATATCTACAATGTCCTGAGTAACTAAAGCACTTGAAAGATAACCAGGAAGACTGTCACAATCCCACCGGGCTATCGTGAGGCAATATTTGTGAATAAAAAATAATTCTCTCAGACAAACGTGACAGATAAACGGTGATTGCCAATGCGGGTTGTCTTGGCAGACTGACTTACAAACTAGGTCAAGTTCTAACGGCGCATAGCTCACATTTCTCCCCTTCATGTTCTTAAAAGTGCCCTTGTCAGCTTGATTCAATGACCCAAGAATTTCTCTCACTGTTGTTGCTTTTATCTTGGAGGATATAGTCTAGGTGCATTCAAATCGCAATATCAGAGGTTTCTAGGCACTATGCTGGTAACAGTAGCTGCTCTGGGTTATTGATGATTTATCACCTAAGTGATACCAAATACACCTTCATGTCAAAGCATCTCATACTTTGCAGTTATCTGCCTCAGGTATATCAACACTGGCATTTATAGTTCAGTGCAAATGTGTGTGAACATCGATTTTTGATTAGGAGTGCATTAAGATGTAAACTTAGCGAGCAGCACCTAAACATAGATGTGAAAATCTCCAACGTGACACTTAAGGATCTGTGTATTGCAACTATGTATACTCTCAAAAACACTTTGGTAGATGTTGCTGGGTTTATATTTTGTACAGAGAGTTGAGGAGTTTCCTTTATATCGGTGCCAAAAACACAAGAGCAACTCTAAACCTCAACTCTAGAAAGCAGATTAAAATATCAGCAGTTATTTAAAATGCTGATAAAGACAGATAGAAATAAGGCTTTGGGAAAATATGATAAAACAACAAAATCCGGTAGACTGTGCAGGAACAGGGCAGAGTGGCCTTTTCAGAAAGCAGGATTTTTGTTAAGCACCTTGTTTAGGGGTAGGACGGTGTTTCAGGTTGTGGGTGTTTAGCAAAATTTTAGGCCTCATCCTCCTCTAATTGGGATGGCCGGAACTGGGTGACGGACTGCAGCTTGGTGACATGGCCGATACCTTTGGTTGCCCCCTCTCTGAAGAGCACCTTAGCCCCCACCTTTAGATATTCTGGGTGCTTGATGAACTTGAACAGAACCACTGCCTTCTCCCCTGTCCTCAGCTCCTCCTTTGGTACAGTAAAAAAGGAGATTAAAGAGAAGACAGCATTATAAACAGAAGTACAAAAACACGTGTTGTTTCATGGATTCTGAACTTTTAGAAATAAAAGGCACTATGTTGAAGGTTTCAAGGATATAAATAAACATTACTTTTATAGTATGCGTAATTAACTTGGTAAATAAAGGAGGGACGCTTTTGCACACAATAAATGAGGTTTCTAAAAATAATCCGGCTAAACACAATCTCCATGGTGGCAAAGATAACTATCATTATGACTTTTGCTATAATTACAAAGTGAGTGAACTCCATTTTCAGAGCAAGTCAGTGGATGAACTAACCTTGTCATAAAGAGCTTCCACAGTAGCAGTTTGTCTCACATTGCCAATGTGCACAGTAACCTGGAAGCCCTTGTGAAAGGTCTTGGCATGGAAGAGTAGCACAATCTCAGCTTCAAACATCCAACAGATAGTGGGATCCATCTCTGGACTCACCATCACCATTCCCTGCAAGAAAAAAACTAATTTAGTTACCGTGTTTTCCGGACTGTAAGTCACACTTTTTTTCATAGTTTGGCTGGTTTTGTGACTTATAGTCAGGTGCGACTCATATATATATATAACATGTTTTTAAAAGTTAATTCATACCAACTGACATGAACTCAGAGTAAACATTAACGTCTACAACCGTGAAAGGGCGCTCTAAACTTGTGATAACTACGGTATATGCTACTCCTGTACCACTGAAAAAAATAACTAAAACATTACCTAAAAGACAACTAAGAAAGACTGAACACAAACCAAATTCTGCAGGTTACAAACTGCAGGTACTAAAATACGCAGCGGTAAATCGGTAATCGAGCAGCAGTTGGCGAAGTTGTTCATATACGACACTGAGGATGAAAAATTCAATAATGTGGAATGAGATTGGAAGATTAGTGAACTTGCATACTGGTAACTTGCTTGTTGGAGTTGCTGACTTGTTACGTTAAGTTAGCCTATTCAGCCTCCCAGGTATGTTCTGTATGCCAGTGGTTCTCAAACTTTTTGAGACACACCCCCAAGATAACACGCTGGTGTTCGTGACCCCCGTGCGATGACTTAATGGGTCATCTTGCAGCCACTAAACGTAAGACTGGAAACTGTCAGAATCTTTAGAAATAAGGAGGATAAAGTGGTTTGTGGTGGTTTACTGCTGTGACAAGGCACCTACATGACCATGACTATAATGTCAAATTCAGATTTGTAATATGGCACGTGTACTGATTTAGCTGGTTTGTGTTAATGTGTTAAAAAATAAATAAATAAATATAAATAAATAAATAAAAAACACGAAGGTACTAATTTAAAAGATTTATCTCTACATTAATGGTTTAATTTTGACAGCCCTGGTAAAAATCCCACATTTATTTGATAAATGTAGGCTATATATATTTTTTCAATTATCAGGCGACCCACTGAAATTATCTCAAGACCCCCATGGGGGTCTCGACTCCCAGTTTCAGAACGACTACTTCATGCTATTATGAAGCTAAATGTGTTCAGGATTTCTGCTACATAAATGATTGTGGCACACTGTCACGGCAAAATAAAAGCTGTCATGCCTTCGGAATTGTGATTTATTTTTTCAGATGTTACAAATGTAAATTATACTGTATGAATGGATCCATATGAAGATGAAGAAAATATCTATTTGTGCACATTTACAGACCATAATAAATGTGTGAAATTGTACTTAGGAAGTGTGACACTGCTCTGCAAATAATGCAATTTTGAAAAACGAACACTGGCATCTCAACTTCCTGTTTGTTTCTACAGTGGTTCGCTCGAGACTGACAGCAACGAGGTGTCAGAGCGGGGAAAAGTCTGACCTTGCGTAACAGTGATCTGTCAAAGTTTCCCAGGGCGAGCGTAGCAGCCTGGCCAGCCTTGAGTACCCTGCATGCCGAGCGATTCCTTTGGATGCTGCCAATGGTCAACATGTTGAACTGGCCTGAATCTGTGGGCCCTACCACAAGATGATCCCCTTCACGGCAAATACCACTGCATGATCAAAGAGAAACATAGGTTAGGGAGATTTCATGCAAGAATTAATGTGACATTATTTAAATCAGCATTTCAACACACTGACCTGTATAGAGTACCTCCCACCACCGTCCCCACCTCTGGAACTGTGTAGATCTCATCAACCTGTAATAATTGACAGCATAAATCATCCATGTTTTTACGCTACATCTGGAGGCATGAATATCTCAGTCAGCTGATCATGTACTTCATCTCAGACATACCTGAAACTCAGTTAGCTGCTGCATAAGTTCTTCCTGCTCCTTGCTATTGCTAAGAGGAGGGATGATGTTGAAGAAGACCTTAAGCAGGTCTAAACTCTCACCAGTCACACTGGACAAGGTGAAGATAGGGGTGATACTGCCAGAAAGAGAGGACAAGTACATTGACAGGTATCAGACACTGTTGTGTGGTTTCTAACCTCCGCTATTATAACTTTTTATGAATTACAGAGAGAGCACAAACAAAACCATTATGCACATGTCATACTTGGGTGACTGGGCGAACTGCTGTGCTGCTGTGACAGCATCGTCTGTACTGCTTACAACCATGGGCACTTTGTTGCAGCCTGGCTGTTTCAAGACACGCTCCAGCTGCCGTACTGTGCGCTCCACCGTGGCCCGTGTACAGAGGTCCACTTTACTGATAACAATGAAGATGGGCACCTTCAAGGCCATGGCAAGGCCAAGATGCTCTCGTGTTGTACCAGCTGGAAGAAAATAGGAAGGAAAGAAAGTGGGAATAGTAGTAAAATGTTAGTTGCTTTCAGATCACTGAAAAGCTGTCAAAGCACAGGAAGACTGTTTATTTGACACACTTAACCAGGGTAAGTTTTATTAAAAAGATAAATAACAAAAAAAAAAGATGAAATTTTTTACTTAAAGCAGGGAGAATGACTATTGATGCAGAGTATACCTCAGCTAAGATAAATAAATAATGTTTTTTTTATCTGCATGAGTTTGGCCTTTCACTAAAGTGCAGTTAAGGACGGGTGTGACCCAAGATAACACTACTTATCTATATAATGGCAGTTAATTTAAGTGGCAGACCATGCATACAGGCTGATAAGACTAGGTAGATTTTCCCATGACGTATAACTGTTATGTCACTGTAGGGACAAATGGGATAGCAGTGCACACATACAGCAACAATGTCTCAAATGTGTCCAAAATGCAAGGTAATGACTCTTCTAAACTAAATTCTGTCTCCCAGAGATGTCTAATGGATTGAGTTACATTGTAATTAAAGCTGGTGCTTGGTGTTAAGTGATATGTGAAGTAGGTTATGTCACACTTATGATATGGGTCTCAATTTGAGCTATGTCGTCAAAATATCATGAGATATGTTCACAAGCTAACAAAGACTTAAAATACCCCGACTGCTTGCCAACTTAGGAGAAGTTTGATTTTTTAAGCAGATTTGGTAACTGTCCATCAGAGAATTTAATGTCCCTGATTATTTCAAGGCATTTCAAATAAATGTTGTCTGGATGTTTCATGATACAGGCAACAGTGAAACATCACAGGATGATATATGACTACATGCCCTTTGGCCTTTTGGCTGGTCACACACACAACTGAAGACGATCTCTATGCATTGCACAGATCCATTACACTGTTTCATAATTAAAGCTGCAGCTCTTGGGTTGCAGACAGCATGTCCTATCCTGTCTATGACGTAGCTAGTGTTCATTCTTGACCCCATTTTTCCAGCATGGCCCCAGATATAAACACAGAAATACCTACAATATGGAAATTCAAAGATTAAAAATTTATCAGAGAAGTTGAATGTTTGAGCTTTAAAGAGTTATGTACCATTGCATGTTGAGTTTTAGTCCCATATATAAATTAAAAAAAATGTTCAATTAATAATGAAACACTTTTAGTTTACTTAAGTGCACATCCAGATACGCCTACAAAACATAGCAGTTTTATGTTAATTTTATTACCACTTAATTGCTGCGGTATGCAGCATATGATGGAGTATTAGGGCCACATAAAGAAAAATAATTTTTCACAGTCTTCAAGAATAAAGTCGTAATACTATGAGAAAACAGTTGTAATTTTACAAGAATAATTGTACCAGTTCTAGCCATTTTCCCTTCCACAAAAGCAGTGATTTCCTCCAAGTCCGCCTTCTTTTTTCTGTGGAATAGATTCATTTTCTTGCAGAAGTCTCAATACTAAAGATAATGTGGTGCTGATGTGCCAAAAGATTAATTATCTCCTGGTTTGTTAAACTTATGATGAAGTACAACTTCACAAAATGTTGCATGGCTCTTATTTTAACAACGTCCCCCTTCTAAAACTGGTTAAAATATTACAACTTTTTTTTTCATAATATTACAACCTTATTCTCAAAGTCTGTGAAAAAAACATTTTTCTTAATGTCGCTCTGATATGTTGTAGCAGCGTTACTGCATATAATTGTTAAGGTATTTTTTAAAAGTAACGAAAGTACATCAACAAAAAACATTATTCAACATTATTTTTGTTTCCTTGTGTAATACAGGAATAGAAAGAACCAGTTGACTGTATTTACAGGGGCTGGATATAGTTCATCTAATTACCCCATGAGGCTGGGAGCTGAAGTGTTAAGAGTTGTCTCAAGAGGCTCAGATTTCATATACTGTACAAGTCTGCTTGCAAAAGGAAAACATAACAGATTTCATGATCAAATGTGTTTTAGTTTGTTTACTCTCAAAAGGATAAAGATTCATTCTAGAAGGTTGCAAGCGTTTTACACTATAGTCTGTCCAAGTCATACCTCCAATTAAACAAGAAGTAAGATAATGTATACATTGACAAATGCTTTCTAATACGAACTGTTTTCTTCAGAAATAAAAGTAAGATTTTTTATAACAAAGCTGATGACAGCCCGTTTCATTAACATCAGCAGCTCAGGTTTTAGAGTAAGTCGTTCCTGGACACAAGCTTCCTGTTTTCAGCCTCATTTGTTGTTCTGACAAAGCGTCTGGCTGCAACAGCACAAACAAGCTGTTGATATACAACGCGCAACTACGGGTTATCATTTTTGTTTTTATGTGAAGAAATCAGATATTGTTCTAAACAAATGAAATCTTAAATAAATACAACAGAAGATATTGTGAAAAGTTAGCAACCCACAGCAACCTCGGCTAGAGTTTAAATTTGCATTAAATTGAATGTAAATCGTCTCCTCATTTAAAAGAAAACAACGGAAAGTAATCTCAGAAAACAACTAATTTTACTCACATTCAAAAGGTGCAAGTTTTTAAGTCATAATTTGCTGGTGACTGTGTTGTCTTTTCCACCAAGTCATCAAAGTTGCTAGCTTAGTGATCAATTTGCAAGAACTACTTTCTGGGTTTCACTTAGTGCTGTTATGAATGGATCCTATTTGAGATATTTTGGGACTAGCATGCCCAGGCAAAAGGGGAGTGAAGGGGCCGTAAGTTTGTTATGTAAGCTCAGATATCACGTGTGCAATTTGCTCAGCTACAGCTGGTTAAATTCACCACTGGGTGGAGGTGTGGTGTTTGGCCCTTTTGTCAAACTGTTCCTAACTTTTAGCACTGTCTGACAGATAATTATGCTGTTACTTCATATGAAATTATCATAAAGTCAACTTAAATCAATCAAAGCTCACCAATGCCAGTGTTTGCGCTGACAACCAGCATGGCAAAATCTGGACAGTAACTGGTTAGGCCAAAGATGGTGGTTTTTAGGTACTTGTGGTGACCTGCCAGATCAATGAATGTGATCATTTTAGAGGCACTCTCACAGATATCCTCTGCTGTCCGAGACTCGCTGTAATTCACAACCTTGAAAAAAGCAAAAATAGCAAATAGTCATAAACATTAGAGACAGGAGCAGCAGTTTGTTTGAATGAGACATTGCTACAGTAAAAATACAGCTGAAATAACCACAGCAAAGTTATTAACTTCTAACTCTACTACTACAAATGAAATTTCTATCTATCTATCTATACACTAATATATATATATATATATATATATAGTAAATATCTTGCTGTCTTTTCTTACCTCTCCTTTACTGTTAAAGCCAAGGATCTCAAAGCTGATACTTGATGTGCGTCCAGTCTGGATCTCATGCAAATGTCTGAAGAGGTTGAGCCTTGCCCTTCCTCGTCCATTGTCCAGCTCGCCCTGTGTCACAACACCCAATAATGTGGACTTGCCAGAGTCCACATTACCTAGCACTGCCACTCGCAGGTCTAAAAACTACAGTAAAGAAATAAATGGTGGGGGGAGGGTCATATTTTAAAAGCCAGATATTTATCAAAATAATAATAATACAAAGTCAAATACAATGTCTTTATAGGAGCCAAACCAACCTGCTGATCATCTGGCACCTTGCGAATGAGAACTTCAGCAATCTTGCGAGGCACATCAGAGTCATAATCCACCTCCCGCTCTCGAAGGACTGTGATGTCAGCTCCAACTCTGACAGACAAAATAACTAAATAAATAACAGCAACACATTGTTGCATTTAAACTGCATAAGAAACTAATGACTCCTTATTTATAGTATAATTAGTGGATCACTGCTTTCATGCTGGAGACCGACATCTTAATTTTGTGCTAAGGTTTCATTTTGCAGTAGTTTAGGTTAAGGACAAGGGCTGTTTTCAAATAAATGCCAAACTGGGATGATAAAGGTAACATCTTAACAAAGAGTGAATAGAGATTCTCCCTGGACTTACTTCTCTGCAAGTCTGTGAAGTGTCTTTAGAGACGCCCTCATGTCCTCCTCTGACAGTCCCACCAACATGCCATTATCCTCAACACCTATTTGATAGACAGCTTCGCCTCTACCCTCCTGTAGCCGCCATTTCATTTGTGTTGCCAGATGTTCAAAGCGGTACTGTGTGGGGTTCACCAGCTTCAGCTAAAAAATAGAAAAATCAAGTCTTTGACCCAAACTGTGAAATATAAACTAAGTCTAGTGAGTGGTTAAATCATCATGTTCCATATAACAAGATTTAAACATGATAACTGTAGGCCAGAGTTGTTTAAAAGCTAAAGTAAAGTCTGTGATGTAGCTGGAAAGCAGCTGTTCAGATACTAAAAAGGTTCCTGCTAATCCACTGTGGTGTTGTATTTCCATGAGGGAGCTGAGCCAATATATTACTGACTGAATGTAATAACAAACAATAAATTTAACATGAACTATATGTTTCTTCAAAAAATAGTTCATTTTTAAAGAATATAACCAAAGTACTTTCAAAATAATCAAGGTGCATTACAACAGACTTGGTTACCTTGTACTCTATATTCCCCTCTTCAGCCTGAGAGACAGGAGATGAACAAAGAGACAGAAAATGAACAACAGCAGTCAGACAGCAGAGAAGTGTGACAGCAGTTGATTTGTTTAAAGACAAAACCGAAAGCAATGCAACTGAATAAGCAGTGAATAGGTAGGCAGCCAGAGACAGCCATACAAAGTGAATAACCGCTCACTTAGTCTTGATACACAGCAGCTCTCTGTGTGATTGAACAAAGGGTAAAATTATCTGTCATTAATGACGATACATGTGGCACAAATTAAAATCATGATCACTACAGAAATGTTGATCTCGTTATATTCACGGTTCAGATGTAGCCATGAGCTCGTGAAAATGGTTTTCTGGCTAAATTAATCGATCAAAACCTGAAAGCAATAACTTCTAGCAATATTTTCAAGAAATCTGATCCAGAGCCCCACGGGTCTTATTTGGCTCCACGTTAAATACTGATGAAGTTTTAACAACTAAAACAACATTTTCATAGTAATCATTAGTTACTGTGTACTAAGTCATTTCCTGAGTGAATGCCAGGAGCTTTAACAGCGACATGACCTTAGGCTGACTGTGGTACACCCACCCCCTATTTACAAACACAGCTGTTCCTTTTTTGCTAGCTAGCAAAATATTAGCCACCAAGTTACATTTAATTAGCACGCATTTGGTGTACTACTAAGAAACTTATGTAAACGACATATTGTGTGTATGTAATAAATATAAAAGTGTTAATTTCAGCGTAATAGAAATACCCAATTCACTTTCATTTACCAACTAGCTACGTGTCACTGTAAGCCCATAGAAATGTCAAGAGTAGCAAAGCTAACCAGAGACAGAAAATGTAATCACAATTCTACCATTAGAGTTGCACATTTAAGCAAACTGTCTTCTTCTTCTTTTTTTCCTTTTCCGATATTACGAGACTTTGGTTTCTATCTTTCGTAGATATCATTAGCTTGAGTGGGCTAGCTGTACTTTTGAGCGTAATTTCAGTCTCACCTCTGGAGGTAGATACGGGGTGTTATTGCTTGGTTTGAAGTTCCGAGAGTATCGAGCTTTTGTTTTTTTGTTCTTTCCACAACCCTTTTTGGAGGAAGCCCCATAGGTATTTCCCGGCTTATTGTTTGAGGCAACACCTTGAGACCCAGAGCCATTTCCTGAGCTAAATAACTCCGATACCCGCGCATCCATCGGCTTCTTTGGGACCTCACTTGTTAGCTTACCACTACCGGTAAAATGCAATGCTATGATATCGAAATACACCCCAAGTCAGGCATGCATGTACAGATGTTTATGTTAAATTATCCTGCTAATGGTGGTGTACATCCCCCAAAACAATGCATCGACCTCCCTGAAACTCTTCTAACCGAACAATAACAACGCCGTCCGGGACTGTGCTTTTGAGTTTATAGTGTGCTTGCGTCAGTTAGAGGTGTGCCTGATTTAAGTAACTGCAAAAAGCGAGCAGGCGGTTCTATTGGCTTACTGACTTGGACTGGACAGCATAAGGTTTAAACACCGCCCAACTAACTACCGCGGTTGACATAGCAATGATACATATGCACACTGCTTTGCAAGGCTTTGCATCAGACAAAAAAGGAGCTACGTATTTGTTTACAAAGGCAATGGCATTTAGAGGCTTCAGTAACTCATTTGTAGCTTCATGTTAATTTAAACAAAATGCACATATTTGTATTAGTATGATTATATTATGTGTCAGTTACAATCATGGAAGATGATTAGCACGAAAAACTTTTTCCAGTCTTTAAATAAAACAAAAGAAATTCAAGTAATGTTTTTAAGCCAGAGTTGAAACTGTAAAGTGTTTTTAAAGAAAGAAAGAAAAAAATAACAAAAACAACAACAACAATAACAACAACAACAACACACACTTCCACAAGATTCTATTGTTGGTGTTATTTTTTCACATTTTAGCATTTCAGTTTTTGGATTTCCAATCCATACTTGGGACAGATGGTCTTGCACAATAATCCAGCCACTTGGTTATGGCATTTCATGTATATTGTACCTTCCTTCATCTTACAGCCTGCCACTACTGTATATGGTGGACTGTTTCTGTGGCCTCGTTACAACCAGTGCCTCAGATAAAACTGAAAGAAACTCTGCTGGCTACAAAAAGGAAAAATAACCTGGCAGCAAAGTGCATTTACAAACTGTGATACCTGCAAAAGGAGGTTACTGACCACACAGTACTCCAAATGGTTGTAATTTTGAAGGTGGACTTATTCTTTAGATTTCTGTCCTCATAAACCCAGGTAACGTTCAGTCACCTAATTCTTCACAAGCATAAATTATTACAAAAAACCTTGGCAATCCACTGCATGACAGTCTAGGTTTTGATAGCATTTAAAAATGTTTGCTAATATGATGTCTGTTAACTGGTTATCTAGTTTTGCAAACATTTAGAAAGGTAGTGCTCGTTTGCTAGTTGCATTTGCCTATAAAACTTAATTAGTGGTTGGTTATATAATGTAAGTGGTTTATTTCTCAATATTGTCACATTTTTCTTGCTTCACTTTACATATATCTCTAGTTTACAATTCTTCAGCTCTGTTGGACGTGCATTTTTTATATATTTATATATATACACAAGGGAACATTTTCCAAACTACTTTGAATCTCACGTTTGTTGCTTTGCAGAATCTACATCGACTGTGACTCTTTCTTCTTGCAAAGTAAATCAGACATGTGAAAAGTAAACCAACTCCCCTGTGGGAAATGAAAACTTCCAGAGTCTGGCGTTTCTGAAACTCAACACTGATTGGTCAGGAGACCTCTGATGTAGGGGCTCAGCCCATTCATTCCTTTCTAAGAGAAGAGTTCTGGGATTTTGTAGCCTTTAGATCCTTTAAAAACCTCGACATACACAGCTCTTTCACGGTTCTGCTCCATCATATCAGGTTGTGCATTCATTTTTGAACACTGTGTTTTTTATGTAATTTTGTCTTTTTTGTGATTTGCACTTTAAGGTCAAGTTTTTCATCTTGTTGTAGAATAAACCTTGATTATTTTATTCTAATTCTATTTTGGTCAGCATGAGTTATGCACTGGTGATTCTGCTCTGTGTGGGATTACTGCACCAGGCTGCAAGGGCCGTCCTCATGGATAAACTGGCAGACAGCAAGATCTGTGGAGATGCAGAATGTTCATGTAAGTGAAAACATCAAAGCATTGTGCAAGTGTAGAATGCACCCTGAAAACAGTTAAGCATTAAAATAAATAAAAAAAATTAACACATAAAATGGATGCAGCTTCTAAAAATATTAGGCTATATACTTACATGACCCTTTGTTCTTTTGTTTTCTTTGCTTTATTAGATGTTCTTTCTCTGGCTACAGCCTTGGATGATTTCATTGCCCCTGACTGCAGATTCATTAACGTCAAGATGGGTCAGACTGTTTATGTGTATTCTAAACTCATACCAGAAGAGGGCACTGGAGTCTTCTGGTCTGGAAGTGTATGTGCATACTTGTATTAAAAAAAAAGTATGGTGGTGGTCGTCCTACAACCCAGGTTTGATCCTGGCCAGTCAAGCTCTTGTCAAGGTGTCCCTGAGCAAGACACCAAACCCCTAATTGTTTCTGATGGGTTGTGGTTAGTGCCTTGCATGCAAAAAAACAAAAGGCCTTGCATGGCAGCTTCTACCATCAATGTGTGAATGTGACATACATGTAAAGTGCTTTGGATAAATGCGCTATATAAGTACAGACCATTTAGTATGCACGTTTATTTGCTAAAGAAGCCGTGTTTTTTTCACTGGCAGGTGTACAGTGAGCGGTATGTGGACCAGATGGGCAGAATTGGATATTTTCCTGCAACTGTGGTGAAGGAAACAATCAAGTTTACAGACAAGACAACACAGATGCAAACAACTGTGAGCACATTTTTTATTTGTTTTATTTTAAACTCAGCACTATCTAATTTAATTTTATTTTGACTTTGTTGTATGGCATAATAGGAAGTGATGAACATTATGTTTTCCTTATTTTTCAGGATATGGACTTCTACTGTGATTAAGGCACTGGAGACTAATGCCTCATAAGTCTTCCTTTTAGTAATGCTGGCTTTTATGAAGGACATAAAGTTGCTCTCTCAAGCACATGCATTAGATAATGCACCATTATAGTCTGTTGTGTTGCTTTCAGCTGGAATCTAACTCTTTTAGCCCTTCATGACAGATACTGCTGCTGCTTTTGAGTCAGTCTGTGTTGTTTGCTGCATAAGATATTTCACCTCAATAAATATTTTTCCATGTTAATACAAAAGAAAGACATTTTTTTCTTATAGTGTTCACACGATCATTTTCAGAATGTGCTTTCCATGAGCTATTTTATTAGATTGACAACTTCCTTGATGCTTTAATGAGAAACATTTATTGTTTCCCAAAAATCATAACATGTCATATACTGTGGTTTATTCTGAAACAGCAGGGAATGAAGTTTCCTGCTTCTCACTCTCTCCCTTTCTGTTTCTCTCTCAAGAGACATTTAATCTAACAGAAATAATTGCAAGAGGCGTCAGTGTGTGTCCGCAGAGCAAATCCAGACAGACGTTCAGGCAAAAGCATGAGCTGAGTTATGTTAATGAAGTACGGTCACAGATTCACAGATAGGTGGACAGGTACAGGTTGTGATTAAGATGACCAGTGTCAGGTACAGATAGCAGCTGGAACACAAACCCCCCCCCCCCCAAAAAAAAGAAAAGAAAAGAAAAGAAATTGACCATGAATAAGCAAAGCTAGACAATTATAAGAAGTGGCATTGCAAATGGGAACAAGTTGACGAAGTATGGGTTTGACAGAAAAGCAGGTATCCCTGCAGGACAAGAATGTGAGAGATTCATGTGACAAGGAAAGGTTAGAAAGTCAAAATGTGGCTGTGGGTGAGAAAAAAGGCACAAAACATGACACAAAAATGTGAAATTCATTCATTATCTACCATATCTATTTTGCCTATTACCCAGCTCTGAAAAATCTTAGGAATGGCATTGCAACACACAGGTAATATACGGTGCAACTGTGCATAAATCTAATGAATAATTGATTAAATAAAAATGCAGTTGGTCTCTTTATGTGAACAAAATGTTTCTTCTTCTTTTTTTGTGCTCATGCAGCTCTCTTAAAAAAAAAGAATATATCTAGGTCATCACTTGACAGTCATTTCTTGAACAATCATAAAAAAAAAAAACAACAAAAAAACAAAAACAAAAAAAACACACACACACACACACACAAAGCAAAAGCTCCCATAAAGGTCAATGTTTCCTAATTTGGTTTTGAGGCTAATTTTACAGCATTAAGAGTCAGTTGGTTGATTTATTTGTTGACTAATTGAATGATGTCATTACCAAAGAGATGAGAATCGAAATTACCAATGAACTTTGTGTAATGAAGTTGTTAAAATACCAGCTTTTGCCAATCTTCGTTGATTAGTTTTGCCTTTATTGTTTATATACTCTGTTTTAAGGATACAATAGACACAAATAAGAAGTTTTCTTTTATTAATGTGTTGGTTTTGCAAAATTTTGTTTGTAATTCATACTGCTTTTTGCAAAATTTCCAGAAGGGCTGAAATGATAGAAGTGACAAAATTATAATTATAAGTATTTTACATTTAGCCTCCTGTTTGACAGTCTGTCTGTCTCATGTGCATCCACCCAGCTTCCCACACACATAGCTCCCAAAGAACTATCATGATTAAATATGGCCTGACATATTCTCACTGTCTCACAGGCTCTTTCTCAAAGATTATTCAAATCTTTTCTTTTTTTCCTTTTGGATTGGTTTTGAATAATCTGTGTCTTGTCTTTCTGCGTCATAGCACCCATCGAGATATGGTGGTGAATATAACATCTACATAAAATCTTTTTCATCTGTGACAGTGGATTATGAAAGACATTTAATTTTGATAAGAGAAGGCTCAGCCATGTTATTTAGAACTGCCATTTAATTTCTCTGCCATCTCAGGGAAGCTCTTACATGGCAGATGAATGCATTGATTTTTGAGGCCTATGCAAGCAGGTCATTTTCATTGTTTATATCCGTCTGACCTGAAGTATTCCTACAAAGATAAGCTTACAAGTTTAGGAAATAGGGCTGTCACACATACAATCGATCTTTCCCTGTCTTTCCCTCAGCCAAAATCAATACTAACCTGCATCAAATGTTCTATCACAAAATGTCACTCAGCAGGAACATACCTGGGGCATGTCTAAGGAGTCTGACAAATCAGGGGCACTTTTAGGGGAATAGAGGAAATGCCATTTTGAAAATAAATTATATTTAGTCTTAGGTTCGTACAGAAAGAAAGTGGGATCATTATATAATATTATCAGAGGTACTGATTGCTAAATTCAGGGGTTGTTAACATCAGCTGTCCCAAAGTGACAGAAAGCTCAGCATCTTTTCAACTGATTGCCACTTAAAGTTGAGTGTATGTGTAGGTCTTTTCATTAAAAATACAAAAATTACAACAAGTTTAGTCAATCTTTCAACAGACAGCTGTAGCTTTAGGGTGTTACCATAGTGATGGTGTCAGAGGAAACTGATGCATGTTCAAGCCTGGGAGTCCACGTGCAGATCCTGTGGGTGAGCTTAAAGGAGCTGGCACCCCATGAAGGCCAAGGAAGATTTTCTGTCTTTCATGGTTTTTTCTTTCCAAGCCAGTGTCACGTTAACACCCACACCTCTACAGCCAGTGGCATAGCGCCCTGTGGCGTTGAGAAAGCGACAGCTGCAGGTCAAGTTAACATCCGAGTGTGACATTTTAGAATTGGCAAAGATGAGTCTTTCATTTTACATAACCAAAAACTCATTCTTGACCTTTCTCTGTGGGTGATAAGCAGCGATTCCACAAACATTCACGAATACGGGGAGTCTTAGGAAACAAACAAAACACTTGAACACTGCGGTGAAGGAATATCTCCACATAAGCTGGCTTTGGAAGAAATTACACAGTCTTAGACTGAACAAAACTGAAGTGGGTCAGAAAAATAAATATTGAGAAGATTTATTGAGCAAGCATTATGTATTGCTCTCCAGACATTGGATGACTCAGGATGAATATTTTTTTGATTGAAGCAGCTCATTTCTTTCCATGAACAAACAAGTGGCTTTGTTCCCCTGAGGAAAAAAACAACAGTATTTGCTCAGGACAATGACAGAACAGAAAACTAATTTGCTATTCTCATGTGATGGAACACTCTTTTCTTTGTGTATACTGGAGGCTAAATCAGACTTAATCTGTTGTGTCTTTATGGTGCTTAAAAAGTGAAGTTTGCCGTCTCAAATTTTTGTCAGAAAATGTCAGCTCACTGCTTCTTAGAATGATCAATCAATCAGTCAGGATTAATCAGTGTCTGTTAAAGCCTGGGGATTACAGCTGTCCTTTTCATCTGATTTCCATCCCCTGACTTCAAAATGTATTTGTCAATTTACATTTGTGTTCCTAACATGTGCCCATCAGCCGGTCGTGCCATGCGTGTTGCTGCCACATTTTAAGGTGTCGGTGACAATTGAAGTAATTCACAGAGAGAAAAAGGGCAACCACAATAAAATCTTTCTGGCAGTATTTACCTTAGATTTATGTTTTTTTTTCTCTCGCTCTCTCTCTGTTATATCTCTGACTTATGTAATGGCACAAGCTAGTATAATCCCCCACTGCTTCTGTCACACTACTACACAACAGGAATAGCGTATTTTATTTAATGTGAGTTCCAGCCTCCGAACAGCTCAGGACTAAATTATTTGATGTTTACCCCTTTTCAAAATATGAAGAAGAAGAAAAAGAACTGGAAGCGTGTATACTGAGACAAAATCACTGTAGATGTATGTAGATCTTCCAAAGAACTGTATTATCTCCAAGAATAAATGATCCATTATGTATATATTGTTGAGGTTAAGAAGAGAAAAGCACCCTCACAGTTAGGGTAAAGATAACTTTATCCCTTATATCAACTCAGCCAGCACCCACATTTATGTCACACCTGAATGAGCCTTTTCTCAGGCACAACCCTGTTTGCACCTTCTCCATCTGTGAAATGCAATTTCCTTCCACTCTTTCCCCTTTTGTTTTGCCAGTCACTATGGTAACTAACAAAGATTGAGGGAGAGGTTCATGTGCATTTGTCTGAACAGGGGTCCTAGACTCACAACCATAATCCAGTCAAAACTTCACATGAACATGTAATAATTTCTATGTGGCCATTCTTTTAGGTAGGGTGTTATTAAACTGAAAGAAATAGAAATGATAAGAATTTCGTTATGCAGAAACCCTAAGTTGTTTTTAATTTTGATATTACTTTTAACATGTCATGGATAAGACGAATTATCCAAAATGATATCCAAAACATTATATTATGAGTGTGTATCTATGGTATCAAAAGATGGAAATAAATCATCACTGAATAATCAGAGATTATTTTTGTTTTTCAGACTTCTATCAGTTAGCATTTCACAGTATGTTTGCATTAATATTTAAGTGTCCCACATTTTATATCCAAACATATTCTAGATTTTTTGCTGTTTCAAGCACAAAAAGCTACCATAGTGCTTTCGTGCACAGGCCTGAGTGAATATTGAACTATTTGTCAGTTGGCTGAAAAGATCTCCCGGCAAATCTAATGAAATAACATATAAATAACAAGCCAAATCAGGCGGTGTTTTCACACCTTTTTTTAGGGGCTTTCTGCATGTCACATTATGCCATGTATTCTTGAAATGACACAATGCCCCCGGCTTTTACATCCACCCTTGTAATTATGTGTGTCATTAAATGATGTACAATGACACAAATGCTTAAAATGTTTAATCATAACAAGCAAAAATACGTGCTTTTATAATCAATACCATTATAAAACATTGTCTCCCCATGTTTGTGTGGAATTCCTTCCAGGTTCTTACTTTCAAGTCACAATCAAAAGACATGATAATTTTATGACTAAATCATACTTCTTCCTTAGATCTGTACAGAGTTTATGGTGCAGCCCCCACATGTGACCTGTATCTTTGTAAGCTTTTTAAACCTTTGCAGTGGAGATTCTGACTCAGTCTGCAGGCATCCATAAAAGTTTGTTAGCATAGGGACCTTTCTGTTTTTGAGCTTCTGCATGTGCTTTGAAGAAGAAAGTACTGAAGGCAATACTGGTTTGATGGAAAATCTACAGCCAATTTTATTTAAATTACTGCATCACAGAAGAGAAAAAAGATGCTGGAGAAGACATAACATTTATTAAGTGGAGAGGTTTGCATTATATGGACCTGTTATTTAAGGACTTGTCCTATAGGTACACTTGTAGAAAGGTTAGGCCACAACTGCTGGGTGACTATACATAGATACACAGCTTGATTCTGCTTTGGTCTTATAGTGTGAGACCAAATAATAATAAGAAAAAAAAGCTTTTGACTGCACCAGATCACTAAATAGTGGCAAATACCTTCTGTCCACTTTTCTGACGTTAGATTGTCTGTGAGGGAGAGTATGAGCAGCAACTTCCTCAGTGCTTTGAGTAGTAACAAACAAGTTTGGGTTTTAAAAAGTTCTGCTGTATTCCCTTACGAAACTAGGCTGAACTCAGAAATATTCAAAATGAGCACGACTTTTCCTCTGACAAACCAGGCTGTTTTGTTACCATGGTAACAGTACCATGACCCTACCCCCAATCCCCTTATAGGACTTTTGAGAGGTAAAGTTTTTTTTCTTTCTTTTTTTTTTCCTTTCATATAAAGTGGTGTGAAAAAGTGTTTTCCCCCCTTCCTGATTTCTTTCTTTTTTTTTTTTTTTGTTGATGTTTGTCACACTTAAACATGTCAGATCATCAAACAAATTTACATATTAGTCAAAGACAACACAAGTAAACACAGTTGTTCAATGAAGGTTTATTAATAATGGAGGAAAAAAGTCTAGAACTACATGGCCCTGTGTGAAAAAGTGATGCAGGAGTACTGCTGCATCAACCTGACACATTATGTGAGTATGAGAGAAGAAAAAGTCAAGCTATCATTTTCCTTATTTTAGTTGAGGAGAGCTTAATCAGAAATCTCCTACATGCTGCCTTGAAATGTTTTTGCAGAGTTTTTTTTTCTTTTTTGCTGAAGTCTGCGAGCTATGAATAGCCTGAGTGTTTGTCATGACAACCAATTACCCATTACAAAAGCAGCAAGGCTAAGTAAGGCAATTAAGTGGTGACATAAAATCAGGTGTTGCAGTGTCTCTCCTCATAGGCACATGTGTGAGAGCAGCAACATGTTTGTGGATTTTAACAGAGGAATATTTGTGATGCACTCCATTTCTTTGCTTTCCTTTCCTCCTAAAAGCAAATTTGTGTTCTTCAAACTCTTTTTTGATATTTTTCAGTGGTAAGTTCTTTACATAAGTGGTAGATCTACGGAAGTGCAAGCTGCCCCCACAAAGGACGGTCACGGCTTGATACATCCATTAATTGCTTGCCGCTATTGAGTCACTCATATGTCATTTATTGGAGCATATTTCCCCAGTTAGTTAGTTTTAATTACAGTAAACACAAGAGCAGTTTTTGAAGAGTTTAGATATGAAAAAATGTTTGGAGAGTCGCTGTTTTAACCACATTACATCCTTACTGTCAGACTTGACTTCTGTAGATACAGCTCAACTGATGTAGCCAATTTATTTTACAAGTAACGACAAATATAATGCAAATCTTAAAGGATTTGCACAAGATCCTATAAGATCTAATATAATAATAACATATCATAGTACAATAATCTTTACTCTAGTTGTTACTCTCTATTAATAAAAAAAAAAACAACAAAAAAAAAAAACAAAACAAAAAACAGATGATAAACTGAGTAATTTAGTTGTCCTTGGTATTGCAAAAATAGTATATTTAAATATATTTGTGAGATATTTTACTGCACAGCACAGCTGTCTTTAGGTCTCCTAAGAGAGATGGCTCATTTCTGGCCTGTACTGTAATTTAAGTTTATCTGTACTTACTTTGAGAAAACATTTTTCAATGAAAGTGTTAATATTGTTTTAATTTTCTTAGAAGATATAAAGATAAAGTTAACAGTTTTAAAGTGTTTTTGTGGATCTTTTTCTGACTGCATTACATATAGGGGATTATCACCTTACTACATTGAGAATGTCCAGTGCCACCTTGGTGAGACCTGTTCACACTCAGTTGCCACCCCATATAAAATCTTCTAGATCCACCAGTGCATCAAACATTGGTGCATTCATCCCTCGATTGAGAAATTTGACTTTAAGGGAAATAGGCTTTGTAAAACACAACAAGCGGGTGGACTGGCCTTCAAAAGCAGACTGTCCACATATTAGTAACTTAAAATTTATCATATATTTTTACTGAACAGTAATCAAATAACAATCAGATTTACAAACACATTTATTCTCTCTAGCTGCACGGTTCCACTGTAACTTAAGACTTGTGATTTATGATTACCAGAAAATGATTTTTGAATTTTTAAACATACCGTAGTCCTCAATTTGAATGTCAAATTTTGATGGACTGCTTACAGCTGTCCTTCATCTATTAGGTTTCTTTCAAGTCCCGTATCTCAGTCTGGCAGCTGCCTAAAGGTTGCTGCCGGGGAGTGATGTAACTGACAGTGATCAAGCCAAAATAAATAAATAAATAATAAAAACTGCTGTAGCAGAAATTCTCATTGTGGGAAAAGAGGTCATGTGTTGCTCTATTTGCTGCATGTGAAATTAGCAGTTTGGCCTGAACACATGCATGTTCACAAATCTGAGGTTTATTTAAGAAGTTATCTGTGTCAATGCATATATACTAGTGTGAGGTTTTAAATTTATTTATTTATTTTATTTTTTTGTATTAAGCAACAAGTAAGTGTTTAAGTATAAACCCCTTACCTCCAAACTTTTGACAGGTAAGAAGCCTTTCCCAGAGAGAATGGTGACAGTTTGAGAACAGACCAGGTTTGTTAAACCTAATGGTCCTTGTATTGATTACTTGAGGTATCCTTTCAAATCGTAGGGATAGAATGACCAATGAGATGCTCGTTCAGTCTCTCTAAATGCATTTCAGCTCGTACTTTTATTGACCCTACTTGAGCGGCCAGTGCAGGGTTAATTACACATACTGCCCACAGCCTGTTTTTACAATGACATGATAGATTTGTGAAGGTGTTGAGGGAAGCAGTACACTGCACAGCTGACTGGTTATATTGGAGGTTAACAGCTTTTATCAATGTGAACAGTATATTGGCTCTGCTCAGTAAAGTTATGAAGTGAAAAGAATTAAACTTTACTTAGATGAATAAGTAGCCTTAGAGACTACTGAATAAAGTAATCAGCACTGGACTGAACAGATGTGCTGACTTCTCAGTAAGTGGACAGAATAGCAGGCTTATCACTTGGATGAGCTACAAAAAAACTGTGGCCATCACTAATCCCAGGTTGGATCAAGCATTACTGGGTTTCACATCTGTGTTAAGAGTCTGAGGAGAGGTGTCCAACTCCATGTTTCCATGAGAGTCACTGCTATAACTTACGTATGCTGTGTTTACACACTCAGAGCATAATCATAATACCCATTTTCCGCTCATGGAAAAAAGACAGAGGAGTTCAGGCACACATACAATGAGGTTTCTTTACACAGTGTTTCTATGCAGTCATTCTATCTTTGCTGCCATTAACTGATTATTAAAAGATGTCTAAATGAAAGGAGATGTTTATATTAACTATTTTATTTTCCCCCAGGAAAACATCATGTTTTAGTCATTCCTTCCTAGCTATTAGTTTGAGTACAGGATAATACCAGAGCTTTGAACATTAAATGCCTGAAGAACAATGAATTGAAATTTCTTTTAGCATTGTGATGTTTACCCTGTGCCCTGTGTGGCCTATGAAAAATATCCATTGTTTGCTTTCTTAATGGACTATGAAAGTCCATAGGTCCACAGTGGAAAGAGGCTTGGAAACCTCTGAGATACCATTACCATTAGCCCTAATGTCCTTTTAAAATGGAAAGAGCATCCTCCCACACACAGAGACTGCTGCATATGTTGTTTGCGTGCAACAACATCTCTGTCATCACATCCTGCCAAGGTCACTTGGTGTGTCTCCTTCCTGTAGTCACAGAGACATTATAAATTTGTCTCTTTGAAAAACAAGTTGATGAGCTAATATGGAGCATTTTATATTGCATTCCCAATATTTATTCATTTATTCATTTTGCATTCCTGTTTTATTGTATTCAGGGTTACATTTGAGCTGTAGCTCCAGCTGTCATGGAATAAGAGGCAGGGTGTACCTGGGACTGATTTCCACCTTTCCTAACACCTGACAAATTTATTGAGCTACTCTTAGCTCTGTAGTCATTAAACAGTGTCTTGGCCTATCATTTAGATTTTTGTTTAAATCAGAATCTGAATTGTTTGCTTGGATGCATGCACACTCCCCTTATGATAATATCTGACCAGGTTAGATTTAGCATGTGAATGCAAATACTAAGAGCAAGGAGCAAAACATGGGGTAAAAAATGACTTTAGTTAAGATAAGATTTTTTCCTAATGTACCTCAAAGTTTAGAGTGTCTTTACAGACTCTACATAGGCATTTGCATTTAGTTTTATGTGTTGGCAAATGTCATACCTGACTGGAGCCAATTATTGCTCACATATCAGAAGGGAAATGGTTGACTTCCTTGATGACTAAATGAGCATATGAAAGGAAATGGAAAAGTTGGCAGTGCTATGAATAGCTGGGAACTCAGTCTGGTGCAGGAGGGTTTATTGGTAAAATTTATGTTTAAGGTGATATTATTCACAAAATCATCAGCAACAAATTTGTTTGGGGTGTTCAGTTCTGGCATGTTGGGACACTCTAGCCACCACAATTCAACTACTGCAGTCATGGCATCAACTCCATTTCTGAAAACTCACTGGGCACAATTTCTTGTCTCAGTGAGGGGAATTGCTTTCACACAAACTTGCTGCTTACACACAAACTCTAAAGCACCCTCTAATATCACTGATTACTGTGTGCTTTTGACAAATCCACCCATTATGTAACAAAGAGCAGCGACGGCTGGTAAATGGGTTCCAATGAAATACAACTCTAATGATGTTGTTTACTTTTTCACCAAACACTGAAGTGAAAATCAGTTTTCAAGCTGCCACAGCAGTGACAGCAATAACATTATTGCAGTCTGCTTCCATCATTGTTTGTGTCGTAAACAGTCTATACTATTCTGCAGAAATCTCAGTGTTGGCACTCAAAACCAGTCAAATAAGCTGTTTTCACACTGACACTGTAATCTTATGCCCCAAACATTCACTCCCAACTTCTTATGAAGTTTTTACCCCCTGTCCCTTGGGAAAATATTTGAAACAACAGCTGGTGAGACAATGTACAAATGTGTCAGCAGACATGCCAGCACATTTGCTGCCACTCTGTGTGCTGGTGAGAGTTTTTCCTGACTTGTGTTGCATTACTTTCTACTTGTTCTTTGCTACAGTGGATATCTAAAGATGCATTCAGCACTCATATCAACACATCAAGAATCCTCGTCTGCATTTTTATTGTGTTGTAAAGGCAACCGGTACAGCCAGAACTTCCCCGGCCTGATTTCTGCATCACCTGTTACCTCTTGCAAGTTCCAGAAAGCTGTTCCCCTGTGTTACATAAATGTAACACAAATTACAAAGCCTGAAAATTGAAACAATCAGTACAACAATGAAACAAGAGAAGATTATTTCATCGTTAGGGAGCTACAACTTCAGACAAATAATCCACTCAGGTCTGAAACAGGGTGTGGGGAACAGTTAACAATGTCTGATAATAATATCTGATAGTGCTAATTGAACAGTACAGCTTCAATAATTTTGAAATACAGTATAAGGGGGCTTGACTGTGTCTAAAAGCTAACCTTTAGAACCCTATAAGTTAGCTTCAAGATAGTGGCAACACATGTTCATGAAAATCTCCAATTTCTGCATGAAAATGGCTATAGTAACACCAAGGAACCTGCAAGGGTTAAAAGCTGGATCTTAAAGTAAACCATGACATTTCTTAATCCTAACTCAGTAGTTTGAGGGCCTAAATCTTTCCAGATCTGTTGCCTAAACCTAACCAAAGAAGGACTATGAACTGCAGCTAAAACACAAGGTATGATGAGTGTTATCTCACTGTCAGTAGTTGCTATACAAATGCGATGCAAATTTAGAATATGTGTGCTAGGAAAATTTGTTACAACATCTAACAGTGTAACCTATACAGACAAAAACTGGCAAAGCTACACACTCTTATTCATTCACTTCAAACCAGTCAATGAATGTACATATGTCTGCTTTACATCTCTTTAGCAACTTTTCAAAAGATTAGTTCAGATTTGCTTCACAAATGACTTGTGGCCCAGCTACACGCAAACAACATGAAGAAACAAGAAAAATATATAAAACACATAACCATGGAACTACTGTACATGAATGAGAAAACACTACAGTTTTACAACATACTTTGAAGATTTCTGGCCAAATGTGAAAAGTGCTGTTTTCTTCAAAGTCACAATGAGTAAGCCATTTAACCAAGTCCGGGTGAATATCTTTCCATCATTTTTCTCGCAAATATGATTCATCTCTAAGGCTAATTTACATGTCCTTTCATTCCCTCCAAGGTGATGCATTCATTAATAAATGCTGAATACTCACATCAAAGTAAGTAACACACAGCATGAAAATAATTATTGTGATTATGCATAATCTGTGTTCACACTGTTGTTTTGCTTTTCCAATTAAACAAAATTTATATTTGGATTAAGCTCCGAATATCAAAGCAGGTGGCAGCTCTCACACCTCTACTGCTGTTTCCCAGGAAAGCTGCGTGAACACTGCACGGTCACAAGCTGCAGCAGCTTTTTTTCTTTCTTTTTCTTAACAACCCTCCACTGTTAGTACAGCACATTTTTTTATCATATTGGTTCTGAGCCTTTGTAGAAATCCAGTGAGTTTGTTATATCTAGGGATTTATAGAGGGATATGAGTAGGGAGGAAATTACATTACATTTTTTTTTATTTTATTATTTTTTTTTATTATTCCTGATTTCTCAGAAGAAAATGAATTGTGCACTTTCTCTTTCCAGCTGGTTGATAAAACATCATGGCTGGTGATACAACATAGGAAAGGCTGTGCTTTTCTAGCACTGTCAAAATATGAAAGATACTGAGACAAAATGAAACTCATAACTCATATCAATACTTTAGTGTGATTCTGATTTAAGAGAAATTTTAATATTTGGATTTCCCCTCAGTAAAACAATAATACCAAAGAAAAATAAATATAATTATTCTTTAAGATAAGATAACATTAGCTCATGTGTGGTTTGTGAGTTTAGATACTGGTAATGTTTATATGATGTCACTAAATACAGTGTTAAACTTCTGTTACATGACGTGCTAACTTTAACTTTGACCAGAACAAATAATGGAGTTCACAAATAAAATTTGAACATTTACAATACAAAAGGAACTCTAAACATTAAATGAATGATGAGAGAGGGCACAAAATCAATATATTTATTGTGTTAATAGGCAGAATGTTTGAATGTGTTGAAGAAGAACATAAGTGCAGCATGAATGGACAGGAATGGAAGCTAAAAGTGAACGTAAGAGAACAGTCCTGTGCAGCCCTATGAATAGTAACCTAGGTAACACTTTGGAGTAACAAATACATTAGAAAGATTAAGGCTACTGGTTTTATCATTGAACAAACAATATAAACATTATAGTGTGGTTGCTTATTAGCTAGCCCTTCGTGTCTTACGGAAGATGTAAACAACACTTACATGAAAACATGACATCATTAGGCACTGAAGAGAGAGAAAATGTTAAATATGATCAGCTTTGGAAAGACAGAGGCAGTGAAAGTAAAGGAGAGAGAAAGGACAGAGTGATATAAAAGATGAGGGTCAGTGAGAAAGACACAGAGTGATGAGTTCAATTTAATCTTCCTCTGCGCTGACTTGTGGTCCATGATAAATCGAGCCAGTGTTTCCACCTGAGCTGGTCATGCTTTCTGCCACACCTCATAGCACATTAAACCCAACATCACCTCCTGTTGTCCCTCTGCTACCTGCTGTCTGCTTCTCCAGCTGCCCTCATATAAGTAATAGATCTGCACAGCACAGTATTGGCCAAGACTACTTGTAATGAATCCCACCTCCACAGAGTGCTATAAATCCCAAGCAGACTACTTTAGTGTATGCAATCAAGCCTATTTGTCTAAGTCTGGAATCAAATACCTGGTTTGGGCTTTTGGAATGTAGTGCATCAGTTGCAGGTATTTAAGGAAACCAATTCCAACCAACTGGTGGAAAGTGCTTATCTTTTGTGCATATGGCTTTACGTACCTTTCCAACATTGCAAAATCTTGGAGTGTTGAATAAATGAAGAATACAACTATTTGGAAAGCTTGTAAACATATATGTTTTCGCAAAGAACATAGAAACAATGTTGAAAGTGAGACATGTTACTATTTCATGAAAAACATAGCATCCTGATCTTTTTAACATTTCATTCAGCATCCTAACTTTTTTTTATTTGGGGCTGGAGATATAAAAGTTTATAAAGTCAGAAGATTACTTAGATTCTATTAAAAAGCTTTGGTGATGGCTTAGTATTCTACAAAATGAGAGAAAAAATATTTATTCATCTAGCACTTTTCAAACCTTGAGTCACAAACTGTGTCACTAAACAATAAAATTACATGAAATATAAGCCAAGACAAGCAAATATAACAATGATTAAGATGTGCAAATAAAACCATAGATAAAACAGAAGAAAAAAAATATTGGCTTTTAGCTAATAAGTGTCATGGATACTATTGTAGTAATTTTTCTTTCCTTTTTAATAAAATGAGAAACTTCTGTACATCCTAGTTTCCATTAACAGCGTATGTGACTGTACCTGTTATTTCATGTCTTGTGTTCAGAAGGCTATAACTGAAGCAAAATTGGTTGTAAAGTAGGAGACACAGAGGTAATGATATGTCATCCCACACCAGTTTTCTGCTCTTATAAAAGCTGGTTTTGTCTGTTGATTTTGATATCAGCACAACTGGAGGCTGGAATTTTATCTCTTAGAAGCAGAGGCACGCAATAGCTTTCTAAGCTGTAAGGAGAGCAGCACAGACAGAGACAAAAAACAGGGGCAGAGCAAAAAAATGTGAACGAAACCATCAGATGTGGAGTTCCTGACACTATCTGCACCTTGCAATCAATGTGGATGTACTGTAGTAACCACAATCCCCTGCTCAGAGCCATCCTGTCACACAACAGATGGCCCTGACAGAGTAGTACAAAACTGCTCTGAAATATAGCAGGGATACAGCAAAGGATAAGAAAGGTATTAAGCATTTGTCTTTTTTAATCTTTGTCTTTCTCTGTGACACAAAAACAGTTTCATGTGTTTATAATCTCACATTTCCTTCACATGTTTTTATTTAAGATTTGCCCAACAAGTTTATTCTACTGCTATCAGTGACTATTTGCACTGAGTGTTGGCGCAGCATTTTAATGAGTCTAGAGTAGTGACATCTCTCTTATACCATAAACTATTAATGAACTCTGCACATAAAATACACTGTATAGTGTGCTTGATTTGTTTGGGTTGTATTTGATTTCAACAATGAAGCACAACCTTGATGACAGAATGGATGATCAATATGCTTTTTTCTGTACTGTTTTGTTAAAAGGTGGGCTGTCTAACACTTTGAAATTGTTTTGTTATCAGTGTATTTTGTGTATGCTTGTGTATAATCTTTTATTATCACCTGGACATTAGTTTGTTGCTGCTTTTCTAATTTCTCTTGCTCTAACTGAAAAACTGACAAGCAGCTTGCATCCACTCTGGCCTCAGGCAAGTATGAAAAATTAAAGATCCCTGTTTCTCAGCTCCTCCTCCAACTCTGCTGCAGATTCATGTTCATGTATCTAAACAACTCAGTTTATACAATTGTGTCTCTGGACTGTAAATCCATAGAGCTTGTCTAATCATACAATGTATTACCGATTTACAAAGGTCTCAGAGCTTGAAATAAACGTTTATTCCATTAATTTGGAGCGAGACCATCTAACAACAATCTGTTAAGGCAACACATTTCCTCATCTTCAGGTTCAGATAAACAAATTGCACAAAAACATTAAAATTATAGTTAAAGTTACCTCCTAAAACTAATATGAGCAGTTGAATTTTAATTTGCAGTTGAGCACTTGCTGCAATCTAATTAAAAACAACACAAACAATTTTATGCTCAAATCAAAGAATCTTCACTTCTGTTTTTTTTTTAATTTTTGTCCTCAATCATTTTAACTTTTGTAACTTTGGTTGTATGTATTGATTTAGTTCTTTAAATCCAGGGGACATTTCAGGGGTGTCCAAAATCAGTCCTGCAGGTTTTCAATGTTTCCCTGCTCCAACACACCTGACTCAAATTAAATGGATCCAACAGCCCATGACGTTTACAATTTACTTATTAATTTGAGTCAGGTGTGTGGGAGCAGGGACAAACTTAAAGGTATCTTTCAGGATTGTGGCCCCTTAAGGACTGGAGCTGGACATGGTTCTACATATAAGGGGCCGATCATAGCACTTTAACTTTCTCAGTGAATGATGCAATTTTCAATTTTGCATCATTTTAAATTTCTTTTGCAATTTTTCTCAGAGCCTATTACAACTCATTAACCTTAATATTACATGTCAGCTTTTAAACCTAGCTGTCCATTTTGACATTTGCTCTCTAATAAACAGCATTTCAAAGATTTGATTTAACATATTTTTCTCTAAATAGTTTCTAAACAACACATCACATGGTGAGCAACACAGCCTCAGCAAATGGTTGCTGGTTCGAGCCTCAGCTGGGGAAAGGTTCGAACTGGGGGGCAGTTTGCATGTTTTCCTCATGCGTGGGTTCTCTCTATGTACTTTGGCTTCCTCCTACTGTCCAAAGACATGCATATTAGGTTAATTGGTGAATATAAATTCTCCCTAGGAGTGAGTGTGAGCTTGAATGATTTTTGTCTCTGTGTGTTGGCCCTGCGATGGATTGGTGACCTGTCCAGGGTGTACCCTGCCTCTGACCTGTTAAATGCTGGGTTAGGCTCCAGCTTCCATGCGATAATGAATCAATGAGTTTGTGTTTTAGTCAAATATATATGAATCAGACTTTATTTATCCACCTGTTTACTGAGGAAAGATCTCCTTTATAAAAAATTACCTGGCCCTTTGGATGGGCAGTTCTGTTAACAATGTTCATCGTTCACAACTACAGCATAATTAATTGTATAATAGTTCTTTATTTCAAGCAAAAAATAACACAAATTAATAAAGAGTTTAAAGACAAAGTAATAGTTACTAGAGTCTTAAACGGAGCAGGATGAAGTTAAAACTTATTTATTCCTGTCCCACTTTATAATCATAATTTTATCTTCCTCACACTTGTTACATTAAGCTCTTAATTTTTGTAGTTTTTGATTATTTTCTTTTTAGAAAATATAAATAAATAAATAAAAAAATAAATAAATATAGACATGTATGTATTAAGGGGTCATATACCTATCAATATGTTCATACTCACATACCTGCATATTCACATATGTGGTCAGGTCAGGCGGCAGAACCAAAAATGGCACAAAACTTGTGTCATTGTTGCTTTACAACATGTCAGAAAACAAGTGGGGTTTGATGATTGAGACTGTTAGGCATTGTTACCATTTGATAATACTTCAGTCCATCATAAGTTGTGCATGCCAACACTGTAACTGTACAAGAATAAATATTGAACAGTGTTATGCAAAGCTTGTTTAATTAGACCAAAATAGATAGATGTGTCTGTAAATAGTATTCCACATATTAACTACTTTCTATGTTTACTTGCTTGTTTGTCAGGGACAAAGATTTTTTTTTTTTTTTTTTTTTTTTTTAAGATCACTTTTGTAAATATGTCAGATCTGACCAAAGATTCCCTGGAATAAGGAAAAACAAAAACAGAAAATTGTGAGGGAAAACAAATATAATTCTATTTAAAAATATTAATCAATGAGCTAAAACACATGAAAACAAAAAAAAAAGAAAAAAAGAAAAAAAAAGAAAAATTATAATAACAAAATCTACACACCATAGAGAAACAGCAACTGAATCATAACTCAAGACAACCTCCCAACAAATAAGATCAAGGACAGACTGGCATTAACAAATAGCTGCAGCTGACAGAGCTTTTAGTGTTGACAGCTTTGGTTGCTAACTAGCCACCGTTTTAAACACGACTTAACAATTACAGCTGTATTCAGCTACAGCTAATGTATGCTGGGATGCTATTGCACTCTTGTAAGGCTGTGACAGAAAAGGCTGACTGTCCTAAGGCACTTAGTAGAATAACTCAGTCCTAATTTTATAGAAGACATATGTTTGCATACTTGTGTTTTCCCATTCCATGAACCATATTTCCTTAACCCTTTGATGCACAACATATCCACACCCCTTCTAATGCATAACATGGGTCAAAAATGACCCGCATTCATTTTTCATGTTATTTCATGCTGGCTGAGTTTTTTTTTTGTATCTTTTGAAATCAATTAATTTTATGATTGAATATTCCAAGTATTATTTAAATGTTTTGTTTTTGATTACCACATATCATTATTTCCATTTTTTCTTTCATACTTTATCAGCAAAAATACTTTTTATATTGCTACATCAAATTTACACACATGGGTCAAAAATGACCCGTTCATTAAAATTAAAATTAAATGACTTAATATATATAACTATAATAATAATTTGTTTAAAGTAATTATTTTAGCAGTGAGTGGGGCCAAACATTTATGTAGTTAATATTTGCAACATGTTTATTTTAATTTTGTCATACATACCTCTGATAACATAACATGGCTATTGAGCTGAGCTGTATCAGTAATTTAACAACTGTAAACTGGTGGCACATCACTAGAACACAAACAGTTCCATCAATTGCATAGGGTACCCTTGCATCACACATCCAGAAGATTTTTATTCCATATTTCGCAGGCTTGCTGGGCATGTACTGGCGGAATTTGCACTTGCCTCGGAATGGCACAAGCTGCTCATCTATGGTGACACAGTCACTGGGGATGAACTGTGTCCTGCAGTTGGCCAGGAAACAGTCCCACACATACCTAAAGGCCGCCATATGGTCTGTTTCTAGTCGCAGAGCCCTGGTTCTCTTGTCATCAAACCGTATGACACGGCGAATATCTTCATATCTCCTCATCCCCATGGTGGCCTTGTAAATTGGATTTTGCAGCGGATCCACAAACAGCTCCCGCAAGGCCACATCCCAGCTCTTCTCCCCCCCTGCAATGAGGGTCAAACCAATAAAGGCCATGAATTCTTCTTTATCAATGTTTCTCCACTCTTTCCCTTTTGCTGTGGCTGTTCTTCGTCCCTCTAAGTTGGTGCATTTTAGAACCTCCTCAATGATGTTGTTGCTCATGAACATATCCCAGGCATCTTTTGGCGAAACAGCGGTTGATCCGGGAGGAGGGCCTGGGCAGCTCCTGAGAATGTTGTGGCTGCGTGTTCTGCTATGAGTGGGGGGTTTCTCATGCCAGTATGATCCTTTTTTACTTAGCCTACTGGACTGAGTTTCCTCTTCAGAAGACTCATCTGATGAGTCTTCTGAATCTTGAGAGGACTCTTCATGCAGGAAAGCTGAATTTCCAGACACCCCCACAACTCAAGCTTGATCCTGTGGTAAATATTCTGGGTCATCATCATCAGAAATGTCAGACTCTGAATCTGTAAAAAATTGCCTTCTCAGCTTCATCTGGCTCTTGTTGCAGCAGTTCTAAAACCTTCTCAGCAGTAAATCTGCAAACAGCCATACTCTGGATAAAGAAAACAAAAAACAAAATAATATTTTCAGATGCACATTAATATATATAGCACATATATTTAGCTAACTACTACTTGAACTAAGTATTCCTTATCTTATTAGATAAATCTGTCAGCACCCCCCCACCGCCAGCACTAGCAAGCGCCGCTAGCTAGCTAATAATTACTTGTAACTTTCTAACAAATAATGTACTCATCTCAAAGTAAGTTAAACCTAATCAAATATTATGTATAGTTCACAATTGTCATCAAATATGTTTTGAGATAATGTTAGAATGATTGAAAAACAATACTTCCATGTATCAAGAGAGAGATGGGATCAGTGCTGAGCTGTGATTTTTCTTTTCCCTCCAAATGCTAAAGCTAGAAAATGCATGTGGGTCGTTTGTGACCCATGTATGTAAAGTTTAGGTAGAAATACAAAAGCTGTGCTTGTCCATACAGAAAGAAAGGAAAAATGAAAATGATTATCTGTGGTAAACAAAAACAAGATATTTACTACATAGTTGGAAGAGTAACTGATAAAATTAATTTATTTCAAAGATATATCATAGAAACACTGAGCCATACAAGAAATAACATAGAAAATGGATATGTGTCATTTTGGACCCATGTTGCGCATTAGAGGGGTAGTGATACAAAAATGTTTTTTATTCAAAAAGTAAGAATGGAAAAAACAAAATAATCTTGTATGATGATCTAAAACAAGTTAATTGAGGAATACCTTGACTACTGAATGATGAGATTAATTTATTGGAAAGATATCAAAAATAAAAACCCAGCCGGGTCACTTTTGACCCATGTTGTGCATCAAAGGGTTAAAATTATACAGTAGTGAAATTCTTTTGTCTGTTTCCTCAAGATTTTGAGCGTCTTTTTGTACAAAGACAACAGTAGTTTGAGTGTATTGGAACTGACTTGTGACCAATCTGTTCAACAGCAATTCACGTATGAGGAAATAACTGAATGCACGTACTGTATACCTGTGTGAGGTAGGCAGCCATGTTCTGTTTTGAGGGAGGGGTTGGGAAGATGACTTTCCAAGTCAGAAATACAACTCAGGAATCAAATTTACAGAGTCTGCTAAGTAGCTGGGGCTTGTAACAGTCAGCATCTGCTGTAGATGTGATAACAGTCAACAACTGTAACATCTATTTATTTACTGTCTACTTATAGCAGTTAATGGATCTGACTGATTAAGTTTGTGTAAACAGTAATGGATAAAGGCTTGGTCCAGTCACCTGTTGGTACATTATCAGAGCTTTATGTGCCTAAACTTTTCCAAATGGTTTTCCAGGAGGTATTCCCTGATGTTTCTGTGTTGCATTGATCAGCTGTCCCATATAACTTTTTTGATCATGAAGGTTTTGAATTTTCATTTCTGGTTTCATGCATATATGATGCAAAAACATATAGTTTAAAACAATAATAAAAACATAGATATTTATGTATCACTAAGGTTTTGCTGTGAAGAATGTTATACTGATTAAGAAGATAAACGTCCTGCTTTGCCTGAGCTAAATAAATAATCTTGTAGAGCTACAGAGTGACTGGAGTGCGGGAGGAGGTCTGGTGGGAGCTTGGACACAGGGATTAGTGAAGTGCATCCACTTATAGAAAATGAACCCTCATTATTTTTTCCAAGACATTTGAGAAAACTGATGTACATGCTAATGTGCTCCCTTGTTGCCACACATTTCAGATAATATTAGTAAACATTACACATGACATTACATTATAGCAATAGATTAGAAGAACTTACACAAAGGCATGCATAGCAGAGAAATATGTGTGAGGTCTAAAAACACAGCTAATACAAAAGATTTTAGATGGCATGCCTCATTTTATTTGTTGTAATTTACTTGATTTGTCTCTAGAATTTGATCCTGGACCTAATATTTAAAATAGGGGAATTGCATGAGTCACGTTCATATCTTGCTCAAGATCCTTTTGTTCAGATATAAAGCACAGAGCACTGAAACAACTAAATATAATAAAGTTTTAGCAACTGATTAAACAAAAAAGTAAATAACACAAATAATAATAATAAAAGAAAAATAACTGCACTCAGTTCACTGCTCATGCACTAAAACACATGCAGAGTTATGGAGAACCTGTCAAAGGGCTATTAAATGAAGGGGAGTCAGTAAGCATCTTTAGCATTAGGTGATCACTGTCAAGTCCCTTCATCTGAACTGAAAAGGTTTTAGAAGTAACAGTCATGCAGCAGCACTAATGTTCCTTTTCATAGGAACTCCGTTTTTCCTCTTGCTGTGTACTTTCTCACATATGCACAATACCACATCTCAGGGAAGGATGAATGAGGCAGCAGACCTGCTTCATTTTACTGAAAATGCCTTGGAAGAGGCATCCCTTAGCTGCTGCCATCTACTCACATTCAAAAAAAGCCAATTACAGTCTAGGAGGACTGTCCTTACTTTCAGTTAGAGAAAAGGTCATAGCCGATGTGTGACAGCGCTGCAGCAGAAAAGAAGCCAATATTTTAAAATAGTGTCATACAAATCTTCTTATTTGAGGATACAATTATGGTGGCATGTTTTAATAAAGGTCACTGTAAGATACTCTTCTGGACTACTATGTTTCTTCCTCGGATGAGACAAGCTACCGATAGTTCTCCTAATCAATGGAATTCTTATCAACTCTAAAGAATTCTCCAAGGTACTGAAAAGTGTCCCCGAGCTCATCCGGGAGAGGAAGCAGCGGTGCACACCCGCCAGAGCCCATTGGTACAACGTCACACACGAGACTACCCGAGCAAAGAAGGTAAATGAATTCCACATGAAATGAGGAGGAGGAGGAGGAGGAGAAGAGATAGAAAGCTGAGGATGCAGCTTGGGTCAGCAAACGACAAACAACCGACCCACTCGAAGCACCCGACGAGAGCGGCTGCATCTTGGTAAAAATACAACTTCCAGTGGTCTCATTAGCTGACGACGAAGAGATGCGTTGATCCGACCCCTTTACATCCTCCTCCTCTTCCTTCTCCTCCCATCTCTAACGAGGAGCATCCCGCACACCGACTTCACTCCGACGGGCAGGCAGACAAGAGGACTGACACAAGCCAGACACGATGCGTGGATCTCCCCGTCATGGGACAGCCGTGGGATTTATAGTGCTGTTGAATGCGCTGTTTGCGACGCAGGCTGCAGAAGGAGTCTTAACAGACCATCTTTTGGTTCAGTTGCAAGAGGACGCACAGGATGAGGCGCACCAACTTGCAACACAACATGGGTTCCAGAGTGCACGAAAGGTAGGGATGCTCTGAGAAAACTGTCACGCAGCCTTTGCAGTAAGAAGCTTAATAGTTAGAAATGTACTATTTATAATAAGCCCGTTTTTAGATTCATTGACACCCCCAGAATATAGTCAGACATAACAGATATATTTGGGAACAGAAGCCGTCCATTATGGACTATAATGAGCTCCTCTTTTTTTTCCCCCCACTTCAGTTTATCTTAATTTGATTACGTCATTCTCACTTAAAGTGCAGGCCCATGGGTAGGGTTGCCCATTGGCCTATGGGTCAAATCAAATTAGGCTCATATATATTGCAGATCAGGGTTCTTTACGGATGTATATGTGAAAGGAAACAGCTAAAAGCATCAGATGTGCTAGGTTTCTTTCACAACATGAAGTTGTGGGGATCTCATCTTATTGCCTCCTTATACATTTAGTATGTCAACTCAAACAAAGGTTTCATTTTGTCAAGTGATCTGCAATGATCTTTTAAAAAAAAAAAGAAAACTTGAAATATAATTTTTTAAAAACATTAAATAGAATTTATTTGTTTCTTTTGCTTGCACAGAGTACATAGCCTGGTTTACTCATGGCTTCCCCTGCAGATAAACTAACCTGAAACAGCTCATCTTATTAATTAGCTTGACAAATGCAGGGCATCTCCTGCAGCATATCAAAAGGTATAACAAGCTGTTTATAGTAGACCGAAGGAAATAATTCCCTGACAGTGTGTGTTCCTTGTCACATGTCAAAATAAATGTGTGGGTGAAATTGGCTGGAGCCTTAGTCAGTGAGGCGTAGCAGTGAACAGAGTGGTGTCTGAGCTGCTCTGAATGAAGATTTTCTTGCTGTGTCTTTTTCCTTTACATCCACAACAAATAATGTTTCAATTTGTAACTCATTAAAATCTGTCTATATAGTAGTAAAGCAGCACCAAGCAGTTCTATGTGCTTGTAGTCCATCTCCAACAGCTACTGCCTCCCAGGTTATGTAATTTGTGGCTATATTTGTCTTAATGGGATGTGCACCATTAAACAACATCTGTGTTATTTGAATTTGTCTCTTTTCTTGCTTAATTAACCAAACTTGGACACCAAACAGGGAAAACATGTAGAAATGTCAACACAATGAAATTAGGGATCAGTCATTGCTAAACAAAAGTTAAATATATAAAAAGGGGATTCTTTGAAAGTGCAGCATGTCCCTTAGCACTTCTACATACAGGGCTTTTGTCTACAGTAGCTAAACCAAAAAAGCTGTGTAGCCTAAAGATAAGAATAATCTTCCTTCTTTCATAAGTTTAACATTGCCACATTAGACCTGACAGGCACATCTGAAAGCATTTATTTTGAGGACTGACCTGCACCCTGGCTGTTATCAAAGCATAAGGAGGTCTTTAATCTGTGCACTGTGCCAGAGGGAAAGCTCTGGATGATGCATCTCATTTCCCTTCCTGTGTGATTTATCATGGTTGATTCCAGCACTGTTTCCCTATGCCTTAAAATAGGCCCTGTGTGAAAGCCAGGGAACCAGTGACCTTATTCTGGATCTGACTTGCTGTTATTCTCCTTCATTTGTGGTCCATTGTATTTTGATTTGCTATTCACACTTTGCCCCCTTCTGTGTTTGTTCCTATGTCTGTTTCTGCTACTGACACATTCTTCTCTCTCTTTTTCTTTTGTAAAATCCAGCTTCCCTTTGGAGACAGCCTCTTTCACTTCTATCCTCAGGACACTTCAAAGAGACGAAGCAAACGTAGCACCCGCATCAAACAGCGACTCCAAAAAGACAGAAGGGTAAGCACGGATGCTGAGATATCTGTACGTGCCTAGAGCAGTATGACTTCCCACTCAGTTTGCATGACAGTGGCTATTTTGAAGCTTGTATCCATGTTTAATAATGTTCTTTAAGATCAAGATAGCTTGACATACCTGCTGCAGCAGTCTTGCAAAAGTCAAGACTTTTTTACAGGTTCTGATGTGCAGAAAGCACAGACGGTACACACAAAGCAAACAAAACATAGTAAAATGCACTTGATAACTGCAGAGCAAGACAAACTCTAATGAATAAAAGAGAACACAATGTTCCTCATCTAGTTAAACTGAAACTGCTCCTGAACGACTGGAGCTACTGCAGTAGCAAAATCATTGGTCTCCACATCTGGTTTGATGCTGTATTGTATGTATAATTACAGCAGTTACAGCAGCAGCAGTCACTCAGAAATCTACTGTTATACTATCATAAGCTGCATCAGAGTGGAATATCCTCACTGTTTTCTGTTTTTTTGTATGATTTCAAGGAAAATGCAATTGTGTTTATATCTCAAAGGCAACTCAAAACCCCTAGGAATGCCACAAATTCAATAAGAAGCTCAAAATTCTTTAAAGACTTTCTTTTTAAGACTGGCCTTTTTGTCATGGCTTTGGATTTCAGATTACTTTGGATTTCAGATTATTTATACTTGAACATGTTTTTATCATTATTCTACATTTTTGTATGTGACAAATGAAATACAACAAGCTGGTTCAACAGTAGCTAAAGCTGTGGTATGAATGGTAAATGATAATTAAAAAAAATCTATTTTTTTTAATTGTTAAAAATGAATGATTCTAACAATATTCTGCCAAAAGAATATTTTTCAAGTCTAAACACGTTAATCTTGCTCATGATGACATATTGGAGAGAAAAGTGTTAGTAACTGATTTCTGCATTTCTTTTTGTTACTGTTCCTTTTGGTCTAAAGATGCCAATGAATAGATAAATAGATAAACACTCTATTTTTACAACATATGGCATTCTCTTTATACATGTTTTTTTTGTTTAATTAAACAGGACAATACAATCATCAAATTTAAATTAATAAATCCCATGAAACATGCATTATTAGAAAATTATAACAAAATAAATGTAACCAATCCAATGCCATTGGACTTACTAAATTAAATATTTTTTTCTGTATTGTAATACAGAGATCTACTAAGATTTTAAGGTTTTGTCTTAATCCAACAGTTTGTCTGCATGCTGAGCTCTATGCATTTAGACAATGCCAACTTTCAATTTTACAACAGATAAAAAACAAACAAACAAAATAAAAACAGTTCAGATAATGATCTAGTTACAATTGTTCACCTGGTTGTGGTTCACCAGGGATGTTTGCCACATGTCTATGTCCACTATGGCTGTAATGATGGTGCAGCATTAGTTTGTTTGCACAGTAAAAGGCTGTGAATGGTTCTGCTTGTTTCAATCCACTTTTATCTTCTCTAACTCTGTGTTTAGCTCTCTTCACTGTTGGGGGCGTTAAAAATGGAGGTCCTGCTGCAGACACATTAACTGACCTCTCTAATTGCAGTTGTGAGAGGTGCTAATAAAATTAAATGCTAGCCACTCCACTGAGCTAATACAGCTAATGGAAATGTTAGTTTTTAAGTTGATGCTGGACATTTTTATATGTGACACAGCAGTTGTGGATTTCTGTGCATCTCTTGGCAGCATGAAAGCTCTTTTTTGTTCTCATTAAATAATAGTTATTCAAGGCTGCATTAGAAATGTGAGTATTTACACCAAGTTAGATTAATTAATTAAGAATATACACATAACATGTACAATTGCTGCAAAAGTTACTCAAACTTGTGAAACAAATAAAATCAAATTTTATTTATCTTTTCATAAAAAAGTAGCACAAAGTGATTTACATGCACATGAAAACAATGTTTGCAAATTGAAAAGAAAGCAACTGTCGCTTAAAATAATAAGAATATGACCTGGCTTGACACTACTGTAAGAAAACAATATCTTGGGATCCGTCCACACCAGGAGCCACTATATAACCTTAGATATTGAATTGAACAAACTTTTGAGTCATATGCTGAGCTAATTATAACAGACAGGCTTAATTTCCTTTTATATATTTTTTGTTTAAATAGTCAATTTCTTACTTAATATGGTCAAGTTACAGATTTTGAAGCCATTTTTAAAAAGGCAACTTGTCAACCTTTTCCAGAGACAGAAACATTAGCTTACAGCAAGCTGTTTTAACATTTGATAATAAAATTGGATATACTTAGATTGGATATGAATGAAATAAAAAAATAAAATAAATGACAAATTCTTTATTTATCCCAGAGGGAAATTACAACATTGTATCTTTTATTTTATTTCTTTAAACAAAGAAACCAATAATACTTAAGGATTTGTAGAATCTTCCACTATTTTCAGCAGCTTATGCAGCATTTTTTTTCTGGACAATCAGATCCAGCGGCTCCAGAGTTATCTCCCGCACAGAACTATTCTTCTTGATCCGTTTGTTCAGACTCTTTAAGTCTCTGGCTCTGGTGATGCTGCCCAAGCAGATGACTGTAAAGCTGATTGCATGTTCCACAGCAGACTTAAAAGATATCAAACATCTTGGTGCAAACATTGAATGATCTTCTGCGTTACATTCCCAGTCTAGTCTGTTGTCTTTTGAGGCTATTTTTATTTATTTATTTTTACGGCAACTGGTCTGTGGTCATTTGGTTCAGATGGCTAGTAGTTTTTAGGTACTGGAACAAGGCAGGGTGTTTTCCACAGCACAGGAACTTTTTTTTTTTTTTTACTCAGGCTGGTGATGAAAAGGTGCTGAGGATTCCAACATAGTTGTTATGAGAAGGTTTTCAGAACCCTGGGGCTGACCCCATCTGGTCCTGCATCCTTGTTCCGGTTCAGTTTCTCCAGTTATTTCTTCACCTGACTGCATGAGACAGACAGGCCAAAGGTGGAGGCAGAGGAGGTCTCAGTGTGTTTTGATGTGGAGGAGGTGAGGCTATGTTAAGGTCCATGGTTGAGCTGCAGGGTGACAGAGTGTGAGCTGTGGGCTTGTAGAAGGTGTGTGGTCTATTGGGCTGGAAGCTCTATCCAGACTTCCATCAGTCTGATCCCCCTTTAACTTGAATATAGTGGTCTTTTAATGTCTGACCACAGAGCCGATATAAATAACACATATCTGTAATTCAATTCTACAAATAGTTAGAAAAATATTTATACCTATCTTCCAAAGACAAATTATAATTTTTGTGATTCACTTGTACATAGTACATGGAACCCATATGTATATAAATTAGGGGTGGAACATTAACGTGTTAATTACAATTAATTAATAACAAAGAATAAATAAATACCACATTTAAAAAATCCACACAAATAATCGCAGTTTGAATTCCAAACAACATGGAACATTTGTCAGTGCACAGTTTCCGGTACACTGATAGCAGCGACGCACACGTCAGAGCTATATTTAGTGAGTTTTTAGATCCCTCTAGGACTCCATTTTAAAAAACAGCAACTAGCAACAAATCTAGAGAGCCCATCCAAAAGCATTTGTCCCAGAACCTTATTTTGGCCATGTAGGTGCTTTGTCACAGCAATGAACCAAAATCAACCAAAAAACACTTTATCTTCCTTTGTGTGAAGTTTCTGATAGTTTTCAAGCCTTACCTTTAGGATTTTTATTATCAGATGTCTAGGCAAGGCAGTTTATTTGTATAGCACATTTCATGTACAGGACAATTCAAAGTGCTTTACATAAAACATTAAAAGCATTACAGATATTAAGTAGTAAAAGGCAGCAACAAATAGCAAAAATCACAATAAAATCATAAATTACATTAAATGATTAAAAGCAAGATAAGTTAAAAAGTTACGGTTCAGATTTCATGCATAGGCGCATGAGAAAAGAAATGTTTTTAACTTGGATTTAAAAATGTCTACATTTGGTGAAAGTTTAATCTCCACTGGCAGTTTGTTCCACTATAATAACTCTAGAAACAAAGTTATTATAAGTTTTATTTAAAAAATTGGAATTTGACATTATTGCTGCAACAGTAGCTGATTTTGGACACATAGGTGCCTTGTCACAGCTACGAACCTAATCCTCCAAAAACCATAAGATACTCCTTATCTTATCCAGTTTTCAAGCCTTAAATTCAGAGGATGTCTGCAGGATGACCCATTTGATATATCACACAATTAACCACTCAGTCATCTGTCATTCTGATGCACACTCCTTACCAGTGAATTGTAATGGGATTATTTATTTAACTATATTTGGACAGTGACAACTTTTGTTTCTTCAAGTGTTCACACATGTTCAAGTTATCAAATGTGAACACTTGCCGAAGATAGATAATACCACAAAATATGAACAATTTGGTTGATTTTATTTAGTCACTTTACCCTCATTTAGCCTCTTTACAGGTCATTTAAAGAGATAAAAATATGGAGAAGGCTGGAATTATATATAAACACAAAATAAAACAGACAGATTATCTGGCTGTAAACAAAATAAAGAAAGTATTGTTAAGTAAATTCAAGCAACAATACATCTGCGGCAGCCTGCTCGTAGTAAAATATGTTCAACTTCTCATTTTACATCAAAATTTTGGAAATTAGAACTCATGTTTTAAGTGGACTGGGTTTGGATGAATGAACATGACGCATACATTTAGATAATGTGAAAAGATCTGTTAGTTTGACCAAATTCCAGAGAGATCTTAAAAAAGATAAACCCATTTTGTATAAGTCTTATAAATTTAAAAGGTTTGCTATAAACACTTTAAAAACACGAGCAGCAGCAAGGTTTGCTTTGCATGAAATTCCAAGAGCCCTCTTCTTTTTGGACTCATTGACCCACTTCTGACTCACCCAATTGGCCTGTATCTCTCCTTTGCATCTTTCTTTGTGCTTACTTGACCTTGTCCTGTCTTATCATTTTACTAAGATGGTTATTTGTCCACACATCCGTGCCCTCATCCAATAGTCCATCCAACCATCCATCTATTGTTTCTCCTACTTAACATTTTTTCACATGTGACTGACAAATATTTTGAAAGTTTAATTAACATATACTTGAAAGTAGGGAGAAAATGCACATAGGTGGAAAGTGGAAAATGGAATTAATGACTAGAAATTAGAAACAACCCATGACACTGAAAGACATCCACAAAAGAAATAAAGAAAAAAAAAGAGTGGAGAAAATGAGGACAAGGAGAGAGGAGAGGCAGCCCAGTCCTTTGATTTAAAATGAAATGAAGCATTGTGAGCAGGCAGTTGGCAAAGGCGGACACCGACATTTGTTCATGGGCATTATTGGATGTAGTGAGTGGGCAGTATGACATGCAGTCTCAAGGGAAATACCAGTTTGTCTGCCAGGTGATGGAATAAATTGATGATGGGAGGAAAGATGGGGAAGAGAAAATGCAGCGCTAATGTGGAACCATCTAAATGTGATGTGACTGTGAAATTATATGATGACATATGTAACATACAACCAAAAAACTAGCAGAATAGCCAACAATTATTTCTACTATGTAATAATGATCAAAACCATCAGATGATCCACTCTAAATGTAAACATAGCTGCTTTATTTTGAGAGATAAGCTGTCCTTTAAAAGCTTAAGTGACGTGCTGATTTACAGTGTGTGTGTGGACTCTGATTACTACGAGTATACCATAAAAGAGACATCTGGATGAATAGGCATTGGCCATTTTAGAAGGACATCTTAAGTGCTGCTCTGCTCTTTTATCTGAGGTGATAAACATGCCGGACAATGCCTGTTTTCTGAGTCACGCTACAGTGAATTTGCTGAGGGTAAGCATAAGAGGAACAATTAGTCAGTGACACATTTTCAAAATGTTGCTCTGAAACATTTCATTTCACAGTCAGGAACTTTTATTCACAAAAAGCAGAATTTACTGAATTTTTGTCAATGAGGGCATTTACAGTATAGATTTGTGTAATCTGTTTGCAATCAAATTACAACCTCTGTTTTTTATTATAAAGCAACACACCAAAAACACTCGTAAACTGACAGAAAAGCACCTAATACTTTGGATAAAATTAACGTCCACAAACCTAGTTAACAAGCAGAATGTTGATATTAAATTTAAAAGTGCTTTAAAAAAATTAAATGAGTTTTTCTTCCTTTACCTCTCTTTTGTTAAAATGTTTAAAGGTTCCTATTTGATAAACTATACAAAACCAGAACAGAAATTGGATATAAATTCAAATTAGAGCAGGTTGGAGAAATTGGAATATTTATAAAAGATAAAGAAACTGGCATATTAGTTGTCCATGTAATTTTAGTGACTTTTGAGCAAGCTGGAGAAAAAAAGACACTGACTTTATGGCAGGTGTGTTTGGAAGCTTTGATTGACACAGCTCAGCATTTGATTCTCTATGCATGGACCCACACACACAAACATCCCAGCCACCTGAATAAAATCTGTTTTTACTCAAATATGACTGCACAGGGACTATGTACACATTGATTTTTATTGTGCTCTTTATCTGATTCTTTCATGAAATGTTTTCTGAGATCAAGGTTGACTTTAAACTGACATCGACCTGTCGTTTCTGTTTTTATTACAAGGTGAAGAATGTCTTTGAACAAGAAGGTTTTAGTCGACAGAAGCGTGGCTACAGAAATATCAATGATTTAGAAGTCAACATGAGTGATCCTCTATTTACCAAGCAGTGGTATTTGGTGAGTAATCAGCCAACTAGCTGCATGCATACTGCCTGACCTTTTGCACCAACCCACATTTCTTCCACCTTAATTAGCTGGGCATTCTCCACACTGCTTTCTGAATCAACGCTGTTAGTCATTCTTAAATTAGCCTGGCCAACACCAAGACATCTAATCTTTGCATTCAAACTGCCCAGTTGCCTCCCCTCTTGTTTACCGTGAATGGCAAGCGTGACTTTTATGCAGCAACAAGCTTGACTTCATCCATCTGGCAAGTCAGATGAATGTACCCTATTGCTGACATTTACTTCTCCTTCCTTTAACCTTCACTCTCTCATCCCCAAGCAGTTCTTATCCATGACTTTACCTTCCTGCACACGCACATATCCTCCATGTTGACTAATATCTTAATAGAGACTCACCTGGGTGCCATGAGTCATGGATGTTCTCCATATTGTTTATGTGATTAGATAAACACAGGCCAGGCAGATGGGACCCCTGGGCTGGATCTTAATGTGGCTGAAGCTTGGCAACTAGGCTACACAGGCAAAGGAGTTACTATTGCAATCATGGATGATGGTGAGTATTAAGTCCTTGTTTTGTCAATGCTCTCTGAACACTTAATTATCCTAAGATATATTTCCCGCCTTTTTTTTAAATTAATGTTTTCTTTTTAAGTAGTTTGATTAACCAAACAATAGAAATAACAAGACGCTACTTTCTGGAAAATGTATGATAGCTGATATGTTTTTATAAAAAATGTTCATATTCATTTGGATTGATTAGGCATTTCCAATATAATGTTCATTTTGTGATGAAACTAGTTATTTTAGATAGTAGCCTTTGATATCAAAACATTGGTAATTGCAAGTAATTGCAAGTCACTTCATCATTCATCTAATTAGCTATAAAAATTTCCCAAATCAGTGGGCTAAAAGAAGGAAGGAACTGTAATTAGGAAAGACTTGGTCAATCAGAATGAGTTTTCCTGATCTTTAAGGTCCATTTCCTTGCAGGTTTTAGAGGTTTCCCTGCTTTAGCTCGCAAAGTTATAGGTCATTAAGAGGTTTGTGCAAAACATGAGGACCAGCTTCTCAGGAAGTCCATTAGGAATTAAAGAATCTAAGTTCAGCCAAATTAATAGTAAAACATAAAAGCTTAATCTAATAGTTTCTCTCTCTTCTGGAATGCACATGTTCTTTCTGCACGTTTGCTTGACATATGGGTAACATTAGGTGGTGTAACATGATTCTTGGAGGAACAGAAACTTGGCTGTCAGCTCCCTTGGAACTACATACACATCTCTGTTTATGTGCATATTTTCATGAATTTTCATCAGTTTCTTTGACTGATTTAAGCCTTTGTTTTAGACTTTCATCATTTGACTCCTGTTCTTCAAGGAGTAACTCCAAGTATACATTCTTGGTGAGCAGCAAAGGGCCTCTTGCACACTTTAAAGATTTCAGGGGAAGTATGTAAAGCTGAGATTGGGACTTAAAATAGAACAGAAACACATATTTATTAATTCCACCACACAATGCAAGTCCACCTTGATTGTCTTCTACCAAAATAAATAATTAGTTGATATAAATACTTTGTGCTGGAAAATAAAAATGAAATCCAGATAAACTTTGGAGGAGGTAAACAGTTAAGTTGAAAGTATCTGCTGAATGTAATCTCCATTGTATTTGCAGAACTATTTTGATTGTTTTTGAGGTTGTTTTTGTTGAGATAAAATAATTAATTGGTTTCACAATAATTCAAAATAAATAAAAACATTAAAGGTAAAATGTAACCTCTTATGCACTTTTTCCCAGGTTTCATTACATCACTAATTAATGTCACAATCTCATTTCAGGCATTGACTATCTACATCCAGACTTGGCATCAAATTATGTGAGTAACTGAGTGTTACTGAATGTCCTAATTTCTTTCATTCCTTTGAAGTGCTGTTAATAAGTGAAGCAGGGGTTCAGGTGGTTGATTTTAGGGGCTTCATGTGACTTCTCATTGGCAGTGACAGGTGCTCTCCAAGTTGCCTTCATGGCTGCTGAGTCTCCTTGTATCCCTGGAGGACTCAGAGACAGGCAGACGGCCAGCCAAGCTGTTTAATGTTAATGCACAGTGCGCTGTGGCAGGCACAATGGCAGGCCGATCTGTCACAAGCAGAGATAATGCCAGCGTAGTTGGCGCTGCATAATGTGATGTTTTATCTCTAGAATACTGATAAAACTTTAAAAGGACAAGAGGTATTGTTAAACAGAACACAGTAATGAAGAAGGCTGAGTTTGATTTCACTGTAGTGTTAGCAGTTTTGTGTGACTGTTCTTTTCTGCCTTGTTGGTCTTGAAACATCCCCTTATATCAGTTACTGTGATGATATGCAGTCTTAGTCATTTTTTTAAAATGTACCGATGATGCTGAAATCATTTGCCTTCTGGATCGCATCTCTGCTTCAGCTCATATGCGCTCTTTGTGTTACATTCAGATGGCATGAGTGTGCTTTGCTCTGTGTGTATGCGTCTTTGCACTTACCACCATGTTTGTCTGCCTTTGCATGCGCCTGCCTGTGAACAGAGATGAGCCATGGCCCAAAAATAACACTGAGACTCAGCTGTGGTGATGCAGGAACATGCTTCATTGAAGTGATGGATCATGCTGTGCATAGATCTTAAGTGTGTATTTGTGTGAGTTGAAGTGTGTGCAGAAAAAATCATACATCGTGTGTAACCTTTTTTTTTCCTTTTTGTACTGTTGTCATGGTGTTTTGCAGACCTCCTACTATCAGATGAATAAGAAATTACATAAAATATCATCATGGGTTCATCACATCTTTTAGTTCAATTTGAATTAAATGTGTGGTGAACACTTCTGTGTGTGTCTGCTTTGAACAGCCAAATGTTAGTCTATGCCAGAGTGTTTGATTGTGTTTGTTTTTCAACGTTTCCCATTTGGTCTGATAATTACGCAGCAACAGCTCATAAGGTAGATTTTGATATGGTGAATTAAATGTGAAACTGTATCTTTGAGATGAGATGAGATGAGATGTAATGCGGTAGTTCAATTTCATGGGACATTTATCTGCAAATGCCAGTAGTCATATTGCATAAATAAATACATCTTTACAGAAAATACACAATATAATAGCTGATATACACATTTCAACTGTTAACAGATCAGATGCTGCTAGTGGTGTAGCATTTAGCTGTTCTTTTTTTATACTTGCCAGTGCCTGATCAATATTGGCACTGTTCTTGGTTTCTAAGGACCTGGATGATATCGAAGTAGCAGTGTAATTGGTCTGTGGGAGACCATTTCTCTCTATTTTTTATAACTGTTTCTCTGTACAAATTGGGGAATGCTCATTACAACATATTGTGATTTCACATCACCATTTAGCATGGTATGTATCTTCCCTTTAAATTTTTTGAGAAAAGAAAGTCAGGACTAGTAGGAGGATTTTCACAGATATATATTTTTTTATGAAATAACCAATAACCTTCCTACCTGTGTTTTAGTTTTCTACAGCTTTCACCTCAAAGCATCTTTCCAAAAGCATGAAAGGTCACATTGCAGATCCTGCATCAGCTCTACAGAATTATGCTTTACATTATCAACACCTGGCAGAGTATTGCATTCTTGTGATACATAGATTGTCATGTCTGAGATATACAAAAAGAAGTTTAGTCTTTATTAATATTCTGTCGTTATCAGCAGAAAGTATAATTCAGAACGAAAACGTGTCCAGAACATGAATGAAAGGCAAAACATTAATTTTAATTTCAGATTTAATTTAAAGCAACATTACAATTACGTTTAAACTTCATATGAAGATAAATCTTTTCAAAACATCCGAGAATGAAAATGATTCATTATTATCAAATAGGTCAAGTGGCTGATTAAATTTGAAAGTGATTTAATTGCTATAAAAGAAAAACCAAAAACTAATAACAGAACTTATCTACTGCTTCTTAAGCCACCTTCATGCTTAGGACTAGAAAGAAAATCAAGTGTAAATATAAGTCTTAAAAAAGCACAAATACAATAAAACTGTTCCTCCGTACAGCCCATGCTTGCCAATGTTTTTAATCCAAAATGATGGCACAGAAATCAAAAACAACTTTAACCTCATATTACAATATTTGGTGTTGGCACATGATGTGTTGAAATTCCATGCTAGCTCGATGGAAATATTACCACTAGGTAGGACACAAACACACAAATATATATATATATATATATATATATATATATATATATATATATATATATAAATATATATGTGTGTGTGTGTGTGTGTGTGTGTGTGTGTGTGTACGGGAGCCTATCCCATCAATTCACAGGCGAGAGGCAGGGTGCACCCTAGACAGGTCGTCAGTCCATTACAGGGCTAACACGGAGAGACAAACAACCACTCAACCATGGACTCACACTCACTCCTAGGGAGAACATAGAGTGAATTAACCTAACATGCATGTCTTTGGATGGTGTGAGGGAGCCAGAGTACCCAGAGAGAACCCACGCATACATGCAAACGCCACACAGAAAGGCCACTGTTTGAACTTCTCCCCCAGCCAAGTTTCCAACCGGTGACCTTCTTGCTTTGAGGCCATGGTGCTATGATAGATATACTTAAATGTGTAAAATTGAACACACACAGACACACACACACACCCACACACACACACATTGGCTTCACCATAGCAAGTTTGAGCCTTGCCCTCTCAATGTCATTCCCTCTGCGGAAGGTGAACCACCAAGGGCTGCTGGGACCTGGGAAAAGGTGAGGTGGCAGAGACTCAGCACAATCAATTACTCTGCACCTGGTTGCACACACGACAGCAAGAAAGAGTAAAGTCTGATTGATGGCAAAAGAAATGAGCTTGAGAAGTCCAGTAAGTGATCCATTCACTTGCCCCTGTGTTATTTATTACCAAGGCTCAGCACTTTACACTCCATTTAATAAAAAAGAAAAAAAAAAGTGTTCTGCCTCTGACATGAGTGCAAAACCTGTTGGGGTTCTCTGTTAGGAAATTTTCTTCTTTGAATAATGAATAATGATAACACTATTTTAAAGGCAATTTTGGATAATATTTTTTAAAATGCTTTTGCTGCAGCATGTGTTAAATATTTCTTACTCTCTGTGACACATCCATGTCTTACGGAAGGAAAAGTACAGAGAAAGATGAAGCAAAAAAAAAAAAAAAAAAAAAAGTCATTCTTACACCCTGCTATTTATTGCCCATTCGTTCTAAGCAGACCTACCTCAATGGATACTTCTTTGTGTAACCCCTGTCGCTGTAAGCATGTCTACTTTCCTATAGTTACCTGCTCCACACTTCCATAATTACAGTGTTTCTCCATTGGGTCAATAAGCTTGTTTTGTTTGCCTCCTCCTTTTGCTGACTGAGTCATCTCCTCTAAATGTCAGCTGGTAGAGCTGCCAGGCAGCAGCAAAGAAACAGAGTCTCCAACACTGATCCGATGTGTTTGGGCCTATGGCTGATGAACAAGGCTGTGGGTTCTCTGTTCACATGGACACACAAAGCACCTGCTATAGAAAACAAAAAGATAACAGTCCCACTGACCTGAGTGACATGTACAGTACAGATTACAGTACAATCTGACTATCTGATGTCTTACTCCAAGCGTATCCTCCTTTCCTGTGCTTTCTGTGGAATTGTTTTGCGTTTCCTGCAGATGTGGCCATTCTGGCTGCAATGTTGACTCCATTAATGAGTCTCTGGCAGATATGTCTCCTGCGTCTCCTTTCTCTTGTTTTTCCGCTGTTGTTCCTTCTGAGCCTATTACTTTTGGCCATGTGGAATTAAATAATGGGCCATTATTTTCTCAGCTTGAAATCCCTGCTGTGACCACACATTACTGCCGCGGAGTAAAGATTCGTAATTAAGTATAACATCAAGGCACTCAGGTCAGTGTTAATGTGAATGTTTTAAACTGTCAGCGTATTAGGAACAGCTTTGTAAAACAAATACTGTATTGCTCTGCAACAAATACTTCTTTCAAAAGAATAATAATCTTTAGTGCAAATTTAATGTTTTGGAGACATGCTTTGCAATAAAAACTACCTGTTTTAAATAGTCCCTACAATACAGTAAAACACTTGGTCTGACTAATTTCATCTTTCAGCAGTGATGATTTGATTTAGTACACACTACTGAAATGTCACTCGGAAGGATTACAAGGAAATTTAGAATTAATGCAAGGAAATATAAACTGACCTCAATATGACAAATTGCATTAAAAAAAAGATGCAACCTGACTAAAAACAATATGCTAAAATCACAGTGAGATGTAAATGTTCCCTTAAAACAGAGATTGTCTTAAATAGTATATAATTTAGTTTAATTTGTGTACAAAATACAAAGTAAAAATTAGCCTTGCTTTACTAGTTCAAATTTAGCTGCAGGAAGGTTTTGGCAGCATTTTGCAATGCAAATATTTCCTCTGTGTTGTTGGTTACCCTCGTATATAGTATTTACCATGATCAATGAGCTGACTTTTACCTGTTACATAATATAGATGCCGGGTTTCTTAAGTGAGAATATATATCTCAAAGGTTGGTCAGAAGACTGATCTTCTAGCTGTCAAACAAAGTCTCATGCAAATTATTCAGATGAAAGTTTTATAACCCAGGTGGAGGCATATTTGCTTCCGTTCACTCTGCCTCTGCACAAAATTGAGCCCAAAAAAGAGCCTCTTTATATGTAACTGCACTGCCCACACAGTTCAATTTGCATTTGGCCTGGACACACCTAAAGAAATGCAAATGATGCAAAAATCAGCACAGTTTGTGGTTGTCTTGGAGAGAATCATATTAAGATAATGCAAAATGCTAAAACTATTCCATGATTCGACTGAATTGTATTAATTTGGCTCATATATGTGGACTTAAACAGAACTTTTTGCCCTTGAGATTATCTTTATTGTTAATTTGAGCTATGTAGATTAAATCAGTGGAACTAAATTTAAATAAATGCTAAAGTGCTTCCAGTCTTAAATCTTTGATTTTATTGACTTCAGGTTATCTGCTTCTTCCAGTATTCTTCTTTATTCTTAACCAGGTATCCCCAGCTCTAGTCCTTAAGGCCCACTGACTTTCTATGTTTACCTGCTTCAACACACCTGATTCAAATTAATGGCTCTATAGCCGACTTGTTCAGAGCTTGTCAGAGATCTGTTTAATTTGAATCAGGTGGGTTGTGGCTGGGAAACATCAAGCACCTGCAGGATTGTGGGCAGAGTTTGAATTATGGGGGAGCTAAGGGGAGCTTGGCTCCACTGAAAAGCAGAGAAGCTCTATAAAGACATTCTGCGGAGCATTTCAATCTTTCAGTAAGGTTTCAATAAGGCTTGTGTTTCTTGAGAAGAATAGCATTAATTTGTCAGTGTTTTGTGTTTATTCATTTATTTAATTGAATTAATTAAATCTTCCAGTTATTACACCAAAACCCTGGTGTAATTCCAGCTCTGCTTGTGGGCCTTGAGGACCAGGGGTGGGGATCGCTGCTCTAAACCAACTTCAGCTGCTGTCTTACATTTTAGTCTAGAAAAGAGAAAAAAAAATTAACGTTCTTTCCAAATATGTCCAGTGTTTGTGTTAAAGTAGGATTTGTTATAGCGACGTGTACCTTCCACATGAGGGGTTATGAATGTTTAGAATTCAGAATTACCCCAAAGTGGTGTATCCAGAGGACAGAACAGACTGTGAAATGGTCAGCACTTCTCGGTGAAATGCTCCTCACTGCCCTCTCTCTTGTTGTTTTTCTACCTTGATGTTGTTATTTTTGTAAATGCATCCATTTGGTTCTTTTAGAATGCCGATGCCAGCTATGACTTCAGCAGCAATGACCCATTCCCATTTCCGCGCTACACAGATGACTGGTTTAACAGGTAATGCTGTCCAGACAATCCCTGGTTATACATACACATATTCAGCATGTTATTCTGTGCACATGTGTGTGTGTGCTCTCCCTGGAGCCTAGTAGCTCTCCTCTATTGATTTTCTCTCCACGTAGTTCCATTAAGATATAATGGTGCCATATAAACAAAGCTGTTGTCCAGCACAAGACAACAGAAAACACAAAGCCTATTTTTAACTGCTCACTTGGGGCTGATAAGGTAGATAAGAGAGGACCATCACAAGTCTAGTCTCCTTTCAGGGAAAAGTGTACAGAGCGGTGACCTTCTGTCTGATAACACCTTATCCTCCTCCCATCTCCCAATCACACTGTGATCCACTGGCTCAACAAAACATCTATAGCACAGAAGCACAGACAGATTTTTCTCTCTCCATCTGCCCAGATGTATATGCGTGTGGGCCTGTGTATAGAAATGGGGAGGGAGTGCTTTGGTATAGAAGCAGTCGCTGACTGTCGGGCAATTCTCGTTGGCTAATCAGCCGGTTGTTATAAATAGCTGCCTGACTGTAGCAAGGCATGCTGGGAAAGAGGGGTTGATTCTCTGCAGTGTCCCTGTGGGACGTAATGGGATGGAGGCATAGATGCACATTTAATTGCAAACACAAAACATTATATGTGCAAACATACTACAGGCTATTCATTTAGAAATGTTGCTGTTTGTCCCTGAGCTAAGGAATAGGTTTTTATTCTGATTATAATTGATTTATGACTACATTAAAATGCTAAACTCAACCATTCTGTTATCATCATCTTCATTCAAGTAAGATACAAAGTCAACAAAAACTGGTGCGGTTAACAGATGATTTTACCACAGACTTAACCCATAAGATATCACTTGCAAATTCATGTAAATTCATGCAAATCCTATTTTTTCTTTGCCATTTTTCTGTCATCAGTCATGGCACACGGTGTGCTGGGGAGGTCTCTGCAGCAGCCAACAACAACATCTGTGGTGTGGGAGTCGCCTACAACTCTAAGGTGGCAGGTGTGTGTCAGGTTAAGCTTGCAGTTTGGCAAAGAGTGGGAAAACAATGACAAGACAACAATGTTAAATAACAGCCCCGATGATATGATGGAAGGCTCAGAGGTCTTATAAGGGTGATTTACTGAGGGAAGCACTGAACACAGCTCATATAAAATACAGGTTGTCATGAAAAATGTTGCTTCATTGTTGAAGTGTGTTTAAGTGGTTCATCTCTACTAACAGAATTATTGCACACTGAGGAGGTTAAGTGGATTTTACTGCAGGACAATACCATTAATCCAGACAGCTCTTTGTTTCTGTTTCATGGAGATTTTTCTTGAAATGTATTGTGGGAGTAATTCAGTATAAAAGAGAATGCGAAATAAGTTTGATTTATGTGCTACAAAGCTGACCACACTTTTCTGCCATTTTTAAGAGCTTGTTTGTATGCTTGTATTATACTGGTTGGTAAACTAATAAAAACAGGATTGTTGCTCTTGCAGGTATCAGGATGCTTGACCAGCCCTTTATGACTGACATCATCGAAGCATCATCCATCAGTCACATGCCTCAGATTATTGATATCTATAGTGCCAGCTGGGGACCAACCGATGATGGCAAAACAGTGGATGGACCCCGAGAGCTTACATTGCAGGCAATGGCTGATGGTGTCAATAAGGTAAAGTGGCATCACATTTACTGCACTGAAAGTTTTATAATAACTTGTTAATGTGCCAACCTTTTTTAGATGTGAATAAAAAAAATGTGGTTTTACAGAATTTCACAGCAAATTTGTCTGCCTCTTTTAGGTAGAGTTTTATTATTATTATTATTATTATTATTATTATTATTTGGTACCACTAACAAGTGTGCAAGGTGTTATTATGTTTTTAGGAATACACCAATCAGTCTCAACACTAAAACCACTGACAGATAAAGTGAACAGCATAAGCTTTTTTTTGCTGCAATTCAGTCTTTTTCTGGGAAAACTGGCCGCTGTTAAAGATCAAGCAAATTCATTTATTGCAATGTTACAACTGTCATAACCTACAACTTATAGACTATTTATACCCAAACATCAACATGACCTCAATGTGTTTGAGATGTCATCTTGGTGATGTTAACAAATGTCAAAATGCAGCGTTGTACAGGCTTACAGCACTGCTGCAGACAGGTATTGTTTCTTTTGTGTTTGTTTGTTTGACTGATGCCCATAGGCCAAGTGCCATTTGGGGACAACAAATTATTATTCTAATGACAGAAAGATAAAAATGTCTATTACCTGAAGTTTCCCTGCACTCTATGATGACAAGCTAATTTAGAAACAAAATATGCAATCCTACAGTCAATCCATCATGGCTTTCCTAATGTGGGGTGCCACTGTTTAACTCTGTTCAGCTTCACTTAAAGAGTACTTCCTTATTAATTAACTGTAGCTTCCCAGACAGCATGAGTGAAGTTCAGGTGATTCTGTGGCTGATTAGACATTTTGTTCCATGTCCTGCTAGAGGACATTTTAGCAAGGTGAAACCCTGAGATCCAGGACTTTAGACACACTTACACACATACATACAATATAGAGTTGCCATGCTAACAGTTCCACTGCCAATTACTTGCTTGATTAATCATCATGTACCATGAGCAAGCAGGTGCAGGCTGGTCTGATGCGACCACATTCTGGGCAGAGAAGGTGAATAGGAGCAAAGCTCACTGCAATATCTGACTGCATAAACATTGCTAATCAGGTAGTTACTCTGCAATCTGACAGATTCCAATTATCTCTTTCATAACCCTCAGTTCCAGCTGAACATAATGGACATTATGCACACGGAGAAACCTAAAATTCAGAAGCAAATTATTTCCTACAAACACCTAAATAAGGCTTTAATGGAAATAATTAATGCTGTGTTCTGTGCAAAATCAAAGCACTTTGTCAGACTTGTGCAAGAGGCAGGATGCAAAAGGCCCAAGTCACAGATGTGATCTCATTCATGCACAAATCTCTTTTTGCAATTCAAACTGAGAGACATTAATAAGCAGGAAAAGGGATGGACATGCCTCTCCAACTCTCCTTGATCCTCTGTTGTGAGGGGAAACCATCAGCCTTTTGTAGACACAGGTGCAGCAGTTGGTGAACATGATGCTCTCAGTGTGTATCCACAGTCAGTTGTTTTATGCTTTAAGGCATTTGATCAATAACAAACATACAATTTTTATTTGCTAGTTCCCTGGAGGGCATAATGCGTTTTTACATATTAAAGTACAGAAAATATTATAAAAGATATAAAAGAAAATTGTATCATTGTCTGCCTTGAGTACTATGTCTATATACCTTTGTGAAGAAAACTTCAATATGCGTGTTTGCCTCAATGGGTTGCTGAATTTTAGAATTTCATTGAATACGTTTTAGTCTGCTATACATATGGCAGAAAAAAACAAACAAACAAAAAGAAAAAAAACATGCTACCTTGTTTCTTTTTTGGTGCCAGTGTGTTTCTTCTGTGCCCTTGGTTATGAGCTGATTTGTAAAATTTTCATAAGTAGCATCACAGATCTCACCAGCAAATGTGTAATACATGCATTTGTTCACTTGGGTTGAATGAGTAGTATTACAGTCCATGGTGTGGACCGTGAAAATGCAACATGTCCCTAGACTGTTGTTTTCTGTGAGGCACAGAACTTTATGTTATCACAGAATTCTGACATGCCAATTATCCAAACTTAAGCTGCATCTCTGTAGGGAAAAAGGTTTGGAAAAATTTGCAACAAAAGTTGTAACGTTCAAATTTGGAGCCTTGTGGACCAGTGTCCATTGGACTGTATTGTATTGGACTTCGTGTCAGAAGTTTGGCTTATATCACATGCTTGCTTCAAATGTGCCATCCTAATGATAACCCATCTGATTTGCTGTAGCTAACTTGCAAATATAATATACAATTTACCAAACATTACCATTGTCATGATGTTTGTAATTAGGCAGTTTTTTTTCCTTATAACAGGACTAATGTGGCTCAAGTAAATTATTCCAGGAACAATTAGAAAACCCTCACATGGTTTAAAGAGATGTGTGATTGGACTGCAGTGTATAAGCAATTCATACACACACACGACCCTTCAAAAAACCGCAAGGAAAAAAATAAAATAGAATACATTACACCTCCTATATAATTACATTCAGTATAAATTCCCTTGTTCCTAGTTATCATTTTACATAATAAATGAAGGTAATAAGCAGAACTGTGACATATTTTCAGTTCACTGTTATTATGTGATAATGGCTTTTTAAGGGGCGCGGAGGAAAAGGCAGCATCTATGTCTGGGCATCTGGAGATGGTGGTAGCTATGATGACTGCAACTGCGATGGTTATGCCTCTAGTATGTGGACAATCTCCATCAACTCTGCCATCAATGATGGGCGGACTGCCCTGTATGATGAGAGCTGCTCCTCCACTTTGGCATCTACATTCAGCAATGGACGCAAGCGGAACCCAGAGGCTGGCGTTGTGAGTGTGTTTGTGTTTCATCACTTACCATATGTGTTTCACATGAATGAAATTAGGTAATTCATATTAGGTCCTTAATAGGCTATTTTTTTATTTTCTCTAGTCTTTGGTCTTTAAGCATCCAGAAATTACTCAAATTATTCTTGCACGTTTAATGTTTTCAAGATATTCTCTCATTCATTGATGGAACTGTGAACGGCTTCTTTTCTGTTTACCCAGCGCATGTGTGTCCTAGATCTTGTACAAGATTGAATGACACTAGAAAATTGCTTGATGGTTAAGAATAATGGAAGTTCATGTGGAGAAATAGTTCTTTCAAGATGACCATCCTCAAAATACAGATTTAATTTTTTTCTGTTGATGACCAAACTCTGTTGATCCCAACATTTCAGACATAGTGGGTGTGTTATGATGAAGCATCTTTATGTATTGTTTTCTACACGACATAAAGGTTTAGAAAAATATTTAAATACAACTCCTATCTTTGTTGTTTTATTTTTCTGCTTCGCATTCATTTTAACTTGTTGTGGTAATATTTAGCAAGTAGTTTTAGGGACAGGATAGGGGCACAATAAATGTTTGGAATTGACAGAGAATGTACTAATAAAGTATTATTAGCTCATTCTTTCTTAAGTTAACTATAAATCTGCTATAATGTGAATTTGATAGCAAAGTAAAAAAAATCTTTATATTGTTTATAATGTCTTATAATGTTGGTTTGGAATTTTGTTTTAGCTTTCACTGTTGGTTAGCTCCCAACTCCAAGCAACATAATGCATATTAAATGTATAAAAGTAACAATTTTCTTAAACAGTTTTAGAAAGCTGTGCTGGATTTAAAAAAAAGAAAAGAAAAAAGAAAAAACTGATTTTCGTGGGTGAGTCGTGACAAATATATGTGTATTTTACTAAGCTAAGGTTATGAGATTTAAATTATGTATACTATTCCCGGCTACAATAACAACTGTAGATTCCCTAAACATTTATTTCAGACTAGTTGCAAATGCATTTTACTTCTGAAACTATACAGTACTTCACTGGCAGATGATACAGCAACAACAATGATCCTGTTACGTCAGCAAGGGTCCAGTAAATGTAGTCCAGTAAAATAGTTAGCCAAGTCTTTTATCCATAAAGCCTGTTTTAGGTGAAAATTGCATTATTTTAAGGGGTTAAATTAAATAAATATTGGTAGCAAATTTTGGCATCAGTACATGAACTCTAACTGGTTCATGGTACCAAAGAAGATTAGTGAAACTTGAAAAGTCATGTTTGCTTCTTCTACTGAGGGATGGTGTGATGGTGTTATAATAAATGCTCTTACTGTGCTTTAGCACACACACATACCGTATCTTTAGATGAACATCTAATAAGTTGTTTGTGTAAAACACAGCAGTGTTTGAGTGATTATGCAAATCACCTTTGGCTATAGACAAAGCCCATGATCTTCTCATGGGTTTTCCTGCTAATTGCAGTCAGTCTGTTGTCGTTTCTAATTAAGCCCCAGATTAAATAAATAAATGTTTATTCAGTGAACATGCTGACTCTGCAGTTTGTCTAACATACAATCATCAGCCCTGTTCAGTCTTTGTTTTTCTGTTTTCTTTTTTACAATTTATGCTATGCTTAAAGCAATGCCAGGTTGTAATGGGAGTGGATGTGTTCCCAAGCTTAACATGCTTTCCCAGAATATTCTAAAATCTTTAGAGAAAAAGAGTTACTCTGAGATGCTGCTGTTTTCCTAAAAAAACAGTTGAAACCTGAAATTTTTTTACAAAACTTAACAATTTTCATTGTTTGTGTTTCGATTATTTAAGGCCACTACAGACTTGTATGGGAACTGCACGCTGCGTCACTCAGGAACATCAGCAGCAGCTCCAGAGGCAGCAGGCGTCTTTGCTTTGGCTCTTGAGGCTAAGTATGTGCTCCACAATACCATTCCACAGACCTGTGATAATTGTGATTCTTGGTTTAGATAGATTGTCTACATAAAACACTAAGAGACTGCCTTATTCAAGGCCACTCTGCTGAAAATATTCCAACCATAAGGTATAATTTTTGTATGTGTTGCCATTATTTTCAGAGAACAACCTTGAGCTTTTATATATTATGTTTCTTACTTCACCTGTCAATTTCCATCTCTATACCCTTTAATCTGAATTTCTTTCCAAGCAGCTGAAGTCCTTAAAGACACAAATTATTTCTCCTCTTTTCACAGTTGCTTTACTTCTCACAAAATTATTTATTTATCACAACTGTGAGCCAGATGAAAGTAAATCTGCTCTTACACAGTACAGACTCCAACACCAATACTGTACCAAGGACACTAATCACATTGGGATCAGTGCTCTTTATTTCTCACTTCAAGGCTAAAAAAATTCTCTGCCTTTGAGAGGACTCAGCATTTATGTTTTATTTATTACTTCACTTCCTGTACGCTTAAAGCAGAGGCCGTGTTGTATGATGAAACAGAGACTAGTGCCTCATCATCCTTTCAGTAAACTGAAAATGTTATCTTTAGTCTAATGGTGATGCCGAGGCATCTGTTAATCATGACACATTAACGCTCTAGTGTAAGTTGAGCTATTTTATGAGCTATTTGAATTGGGAACAGATTACCACTTAAATAAACTGACCCACATATAATTAGGCATGCATGACAAATCTAAAACCTAAAGAATTATAACTTCTTTATTCCTAAGATGATTTTTTTTTTTCTTTTTTCTCTCAGCGCTTCATTTTTCACATTAAGGGCTGCCAAGACTCTCTAGCCATTAACCAACAGCAGCTCATGGAGCTGAGTAAAGAAACCCTGTTTGCTTTGTACACACAATAATGATGTTGCTGTTGTGAGGACCGGATGCTCACCCTGTCCGGCTGCAAATATGCCACAAGCCTTTTTACTGCCCAAACACACTTGAACCATGCAACAACAGGAATCAATAAGTCAGTCAGAACAAAGCCATTACCCAACACTAGAAAAAAAAAATAAATAAAAAATACAGGCACAAGAAATACCAAACATCATGATGTTAAACTACTGTTTTACTCTACTTGTTTTCTGTATTACCCATGCATGTTTATTTGTCGGGTTAGCCTGCCCTCAATTAATCTACAAATCTCCTTTACCACCTACCTCTATCCTTTACACTCTTATACCTGTTTGTCCATCTCAGCCCTAACTTGACATGGAGAGACATGCAGCACCTGTCAGTCCTGACATCTAAGCGAAATCAGCTTCATGATGAAGTCCACCAGTGGAGAAGGAACGGTGTGGGCCTGGAGTTCAACCACCTGTTTGGCTATGGAGTGCTGGATGCTGGAGGCATGGTGAAAATGGCCAAGGAATGGAAAACTGTGCCAGAGCGCTTCCACTGTGTAGCTGGATCCATTCAGGAAGCCCAGTGAGTCATATTTTTATTTTTTACTAATTATGTAGTTTTTATGTGTACTTAAAACATTGAGTGCATGTGCTCATTGTATATTCTACAACCTTTAAATGCCTTCTCCAAGATTTTCAAAGGAAAGCACTGCTGTGTGCAGGAGACATGCTCATCTAATTACTGGGTAATCCCAATACGGCTTAATTTAATAAAATTTCTGCAATGGGAATAACCACTTTATAACCCTGTAATATTTAGATCAGCTGTGCAATCATTCTGATGATCTTCTAGATATGATAACATAATAGTGTATGCTGGTTAGCATCTGAGTTTAGCATATAATAGCAAATGATTCCCAACAAAGCATTATTTAAAGATTTTTGTGAGATAATTTATGCTACTAAATGTCTTTCAACACACACCCATTTTTACCTCACTTGGATGTTTAAGCTTTGTTGTAAACAGTGATATTGGGTTCATAGTTTGGATGTGGTTAAAAGACAAACAACACAGTTCTTCTCCTTTAGTACATGCTACATTTTAAGTCTTGTATCTGTAACACCCTCCAGCTGTTAGGCTCAGTCTGCTGTGATTGATCATCTGCTTGGTCAGAAACAGTCAGTGTAAAGCAGTTAAGTATTTTTTGTTTCAGGTGTGTCAACTACACACTTTACTGGAATTAAGCAAATGTGTTATGTAGAATGTAACTGAAGGAAAGTCTCAACAATAAGCACAGTGTTTACACAGGATTAGTGTAAAAAATTCTCTTTGGGTTTGAATTTGAGCTTTGGGACTCTCAGACCTTTTGTTTGCCGAACAAGCCATTTGATACATTGAAGGAAAGCCTTCAAAATACTTTTCAGACTCTTTTTTTTTTTTAAGCGTGGGATCCAGGTCTAGGTTTTCCATCACCCATGCTCTCCCAAGCTTAACAAATTTCAGCCTGGTAATTATTATGTAACCTTTATCATGCTTTTAATTATATATTTTGACAACAGCCCATTCTGCTCTGGGACTCCTCTGTGCATCCATCTTTCCCAGATGCAGCTGTGGTTAAGACATCCTTCCTCTCATCTTCCCTGTGTCGGTTCAGTATCTCCCCTTGCATCACACTATCTCACTCCCAGCATCTCATCATCTGTAGCCTTGTTGGCTTCTTTCCTCTGTACTCCAAGCCTCCATCCCTGTTATCTTGTCTTTTTTTCGTTTTCAATTCCTCTTCTTCCCTTGTCCCTGTTTCCACTGCATACCCTGCAGGGGCTCGACTATCCATTCATCTGTCATATCCTGAGGCTTTGAGCTTTGGTGTGTGATGCCTGGTGCCTCTCCCAAAGCTATCCCTGCTATTTGCTCCAGTTAAAGCACCCAGTACTTTAGCAGTGACACTGCCAATGTGCGGATTATGTTAAAAAAAATAAGACCTAAGCACACAGACCTAAGTACATTTTATCACCAATACCCTCTTCCTTGTTTCTGTCTCTTATTAGTGATTAGTGTGATGATGATTATGAGGCCATAACATGAATTTGTGCTTGTATGTGTATGTCCCTTCCTAAAGTCGATTGGCAGATAAAACAAAGGAACACCACACAGCTTATACTGCAGCATCACATGCAAACATGTTAGTAACCTCAATCACTCCCTAATTATTCAGGCTTTAGCTGCATGAAGTGTCATCAGCTCCTTGTTCAGACACGGAGAAACCATGTATATCTGAAAAATAACTACATGCTCAATGGGCCAGTATTTATTGGAAAGAAATACCAACAGAAACATTGATCTTTTTCATGCTTTGAGCTGTGTGTTAAAAGCAGCAACACTGGCTGTGTCATATTTTTCATTAGTTCCCCGTTTCCACAGCAGCACTGTGGGGCTTCTGCTGCCTCTATTGTGGTAGAGCTATAATTACAACAAGCCCACCTCTGATGATAGTGATCATCAGAGAAAAGCAATAAACACCAACATAGCCATGCTCACAAACACTGCTCAGCACTGATCTGATAGCTGCTCTGGCTGGTTGTGGCTTACTTAGCTGGAGGAGAACTTCTCATTATCAGTGGAGCTGGAGCACAGTGGCCTGCTGTGCGGTGGGGTTGCTTTAATCTCCACAGGTCCTGCCCTTCAGAGCAAGGTTTCTCCTCACTCCATGACCAACTGCAGGTATTACTCTCTCATATTCACATGATGGAAAAGTGCAACTTTTTCACTCTAAAACCTTTTTGGGTGAGTCAAAAGTAAAATCTCTGTAATATTCTACCCAAACGCATTTAAACTGACAGTTATGAACGTTTTAAAAATAATAAATAAAAACAAAATAATAATGAAAATTTAGTAATCCGTTTTTGCTAAAATATGTAGAAGTTGTTTCTTTACACTGACTATATTTTAACTCACAGGAGCCCACATATAATTATATCTTTAGACAGTGACATTTTCCTCGTGTTGCCTCTGGTGTATTTCAGAATTGATTTGATGGAAGAAACCAACAAAACCACAATGGAAGAGCAGGGTTTAAAATGTAAATCAGGGGGTTAAACAACAAGTGAAAGCTGACAGAAACCGTAATTCAATGCAACAACATTGGAAAATGAAATTATTTGAAGGGATTAGTGCTCTGGATAGGACTTGATGTTGAACTACCGCTGTCCCTCTGGCCTTCAAAGATGAACATGTTAACATGGGATGTAATAATCAAGATGTGACCATTGAACAAAATTCTGTGACATCAATAGATCAAAATTACATGATTTATGTTTGTCATAAAAGGCTAAAAGAGGATATTCTACTTCCTTTCCTTCAAATACTCTTGGTTGTTTCTGCAGTGTCTTTTGAGTAATTATCCATTGGTACAGTACATCTCAACACACTTTTACAACCAGTTACTTCTGTCTTTTGTAATATTATCAGCTAACACAAGTGGCCCAATGTTGATGGTAGCTGTGCTATTACAGTTGATGTTTTCTGCCTTGAATCAAGAACGACTCCAAGTTGTGTCCACATTTTTTATCATAAAATTCTAAAACCATTTCTGTCTACACCCATGATGACTTTTTTTTTGTATACAAGTATATTAAAATGCCCAACCCCTGGATAACTGGATGTTGTGAAGATGTGTTCTTTTTTTATTTATCCTTGATGAAACCCTTTTTAATGGATTTGAGTTTGTTTCGTTTTTTTCAAAATGCACCTGCTAGTTAGTCTGTTTCATTTACACCAAGTGCTGATTTGACTGTGTTTTATAGGTTTGAAACTTATTATTAACAGAAATTCCACACTAGGAATCAGTAGAAATAATACAGGATTAGCCCACATCTGTTGATGAAACATCTTTAAGCTTCTTTGTTGTCCAGTTACACATTAGCCTCTAGAAAAGCCCCTAATTATTTTATTTCTTTGAGTCTAACTAAAATATGTTTTGGAAAGCATCCATCCATCCATCCATCCATCCATCCATCCATCCATCCATCCATCCATCCATCCATCCATCCATCCATTTTCTATACTGCTTTGTCCAATCCAGGGTGGCGGGAAAGCTGGAGCCTACCCACCAATTAGTAGGTGAGAAGCAGGGTACACCATGGACAGGTCGCCAGTCCATCGTAGAATTGCCTTTTGTTAAATTTCTAAACAACTTACTGTTCAGTTTTTAACCATAATTTGTCCTTCTTTTCTGGGAATGGCAATTTACTTCATCGGTGCTCAGCAGCTCACCTGCACTCATCTTGCTGTGCACAGCATAGTGCTCAATTAATCATTTTTTAAACTAAGTGGTTCCACGCATCTCTTTCACTCAGTTTCTGTGTCTTTGTTGCTTTTTATCCATTTGCCACCACCTGTGATGTGGCCTCAAACTCTAATAATGTCATTAAGCCTCTTCACAGCCTTTGGCCACCACCTCTGCCCTGCTGTGTTCTCACTCTGTCTTCTCATCATACACAGAGATGGGAAAGCAGTGTGTCTTACAAATCACAAAGCAACTGCAATGTCGCAACCAGTCTTCTTGTTACACTCTGCTGCGTAACAAAAGAAAAAAAGAGACAGAAAAAAGAAGAAGAAAAAAAACTAAACAAAACTGAAAATGACCCAGAATTTATGGTTGGTTTTGTATATAACCTTTTCATCATTATCATCTGTATAATTCTTCACTCTAGTGGTGTATAACCATTAGACAGACATTAGATGTTTTGTCTAATGGTTATACAGACCAGGTAGCTGTTTTGGCACTCTTCATCACACCATTTACTCTTTTTCATGGAAATGGAATTATAAATTTGTGCTCTCTGCACAAATGTTGTCTTGTTTGTTGACTATAAATAAAAGTATTTTATCACTCCCACAAGATAAAGCGCCACAAAAATAGCAGCTTCGTTCTTGTCAAAGTTGGTTGGTTCCATGGCAAATTAGGTCAATTGATGGATAAAAGTCTACTGGGATTTCCTAAGGAGAGCAGGGAGAAAGAAACATTTTGCCTGTTCTCTCAGTCTTAACCCCAGGGATGCCATCTTCTGGTCATCTGCGGCCTAGTTTTATTTGACTATTTTTTTAACCTTTCTTTTTTACACTAAATGTTTCAATTGAAGTTTTCTGTTTCTTTGAAATGCAGTTTTAACCTTTTGATTCTGGTTTTCCTTCTTCAGTAAAATCCAGTCTGGCAACAGGCTGTTGTTGGCTATCACCACTGAAGCCTGTCAGGGAAAGGACAACTTTGTCCGCTACCTGGAGCATGTACAGGCGGTAGTCACTGTCAATGCCAGCCGCCGTGGAGACCTCAACATCAACATGACTTCACCCATGGGTACAAAGTCCATACTGTTGAGCCGAAGGCCCCGTGACGACGACTCCAAGGTGGGATTTGACAAGTGGCCTTTCATGACCACTCACACCTGGGGGGAAGACCCTCGTGGAACCTGGGTACTCGAGGTGGGCTTTCAGGGGGAACAGCCACAACGTGGAGTCCTGAAGGAATGGACTCTTATGTTGCATGGAACACAAAGTGCCCCTTATATAGACCAGATCGTGCGTGATTATCAGTCCAAACTAGCCATGTCCAAAAAGGAGGAGCTGGAGGAGGAGCTGGATGAAGCTGTAGAGAGAAGTCTGAAAAGTCTGATGAGTAAAAACAACTAAAATCTCCTGTGCATGTTTCCAACTTCACGTTCTCTTGTCTTTTACCCTCTCCTGCAGTCTGGTTCTGTCCTCCTCTAAATCTTACTACATCTCCTTAGCTCCTCTCTGTGTCTTGTCTTATTATTGTCTCCCTCTCCTTCCCTCTTCTCTGCTTTTTGTTATCAAGACTTTCAATTATCCCCCATTAATGAATGTTTCTTGTAACAATCATGATAAAAGCGTACCCCTTGATAATCTGTTCTACAACGACAAGGCAAACTATATCACAGAATTTTTACACTCTACAGAACTGTATATAAACCAAATATAAGCCACTCTTTCACGCTTTTGCTTTTATTTCCCTGTACCTCTCTTCTGCCAAATGTTGTACAGTTTGTGACTGTAAATGATTTTCTGTGTCATTCTACTTAAAGTTTAATATCTCGCAAACAGAGCAGTGATACTCCTTTCTGTTTATATTTTTGTGACATGCACTGTTTCTATAAATGAGGAAAGGAATGTGTAATTTACTTTGCAGCGTGGTTATCGGTTCATATTTCATAATCGTTGGCGTAAACTACAATAAATCTATTCAGCTGTTTATTAAAGTATTTGAGTGTTTTAAAACAGCCAAGTAAACATTCTCTGTCGCTTCAATGCCCATAACTATTAAAAAGCAAAGAACTGGAAAAAAGAATAAGGCAGAGGATGGGGAATAAATTATTGTGAGATTAAAAGTATATTATAAAAAGCAGAGCCCATGTGGCATCCACACTCAATGATTCATTTTCACTATGCTTCTTTTTGTCTGTGCTGTGCAATAAAGAGAAAATGCTCACTAAAACGTGGAGCACAAGCTACTTTTACTCATACACCTCTCACTTATAGAAATTCTTATAAAGCATCTGTTGGACAAATACTATTTGAAAGAAATACATTGCTCAGAGGACATTTAGAGAATATATATATATATATATATAAAAATTTTTTAGAAGCTCTTTAGTACAAACCCACCATTCCCATCCTGAAAAGCACCAAGAGGCAGCACTGGACATCAAACCGCTGATGTAAGTGGAGTTAAGTGGAGACAAAAGTAGGTCTTGCATTCGTCGAATGGTCAGAACTACAACTCCAAGTGTGCATAATTCTTCATGATTTTTGTCTGTCAAATCAACTCTCAAAATTTACTTGGACAGGAAAGAGCTTTCACAGCTTGTTTTCATGGCTTCTGAGTGCTCAATCTGAAGAGAAAGCTGAAAACATAGTGAGGGCTTACAAACGACTCTCTGTTGAAGAGACAACTTGGAGATGTTATATTTTCTATAAGCTGTATAAGACGGACTTGTAAATATCTCAGTGGATATATTTTCTGTAAACTTTCTGTTCAAATCAACCACAAATAACTTGACCTCAAAACTAATCTTTCATTGGGAACTCTACAGATCTGGTCAATCAATTTTTAATGATTTATTCTTGGATACTTTATGTTTGTCTGAGTTCAACTTTATGTTTTTCTACATATATTATGAATGCCTGAAAGACAAGAAATTAATGAGTTTCTTATGGATTTTTAAATAGCTCAACATTTTTTGTTGACAGTTACAGACAATGCCGCTCCTGAGCTGCTCTAAACTCTAATGGTTCTGCAGGCTTCTCTTCTCTTACTCACATCACCATGGAACCCAATTAGATAATGCTCCCTGGAAAGCATCTTTAGACCACCTCTAGCATTGATTAGCATTTAGTGTCCACTATTTCATTTTTGACAAATCAGCTGACCAATCAGAGATGATGGGACATTTAAGAAAAGGGCGGTCTTAAAGAGACAGGAGCAAAAAAATTTCACACAGAATGTGACAAGCAGTCTTGTGTGAGTTTAAAAGCTATTCAAGGTCCTTTTGCAGTCCAACTAAATCCAGTTATAACCCCATTTAATGCAAACCCCCTTTTAGAAAAGGCACAATTCTGAACTTGTAAATGAACATGATGTGGTGTCTTTAAAATGAGACCGGAAGAAATGTAAGGGACATTGCGGCAACTATCTCTTGCTTTTGTCTGCAGTTATATGCAAACATAATTTAATAATCTATGGGATAATTATGTGGGCTACTTGACACAAACATCACATGGCATGTAGATTGATGTTTCAATCTTTTATTATCTTTTTATATCAAAGCAAAATAATACACAGCAAAATTGTGCTGAGGGTGGGCAGTGGAATCCAATTAAACAAATGAGCTTAAAGGGGAAATGTTAGATTTCTGGCGTTCAGAAGGGCAGCACAACTTCAAAGTTTTTATTTATTTATTTTTTTTTATTATTTTTTACTTATTGTTTCTTATCTTTCATGGTGGCATAGAACTTAGTTTTTTCTCGTCCCAAGTTTTCAGACAGTAAAGGACTCATAGCATGAGCATGGGTGAAAGTCGAACAACATCAGTAGCACTTAGGAAGCTAGCAAACATGTTCTGGAAACAAGACCAGTGACCGCAAGCAAATGGAAGAGCTATAAATGTCAGATTATCAGGAATGCTTTTTGGTCTTAAAGCATGATTGGTCTCCCTACGAGACAAAATGATTAGTGTTACCACAAGGCTTTGAGGAACAAATCAGAATAATCTGATACCAACATCAGTTTTATCTTCTTGTTAGAAGGCCTGGACTGTGCTTGAGTCGATGTGGTTTCAGTGTTTCTTCTTGCTGGACTTCTCAATCATGGTCTCCACCACAACTGAGGTCTCCTCATAACCCTTAACTTTACGACCACCAGAGAACTTCTCCACAGACTCTACAACCTCCAGCTTCTCATAGCTCATGGCATTTGGGGAGAAGCTGCTAGAGCTGGTGGTGCTAGTGCTAGAATCTGAACTGGTGCTGGCTCCACGAGGAGCAGGCTTTGGAGGGGTAGGATCTTGAGAGCTTGGGCCAGATGGCGGAGGCACAGGGCTTGGACTCTTTGAGTAAGGCTGAGGCTCCCCATTATCATGTTTACCTTTTCCTCCATTATCCTTAGCTCTCCCACCCTTGGTGTCATCCTTTCCTTCACCATCAGAGGGCGGGGTGGGACTGGGAGGCCTGGGGTCAATCATGGGTTGAGGGGGTGGAGGAGTAGGTGTGTCATATCCATAAGGGTCATATGGCCATTTCATTCCATCTCTGATAGTGACAACGACATGGCCAGCTGATGGTGTAGAGGTGTAGAAGCAGGGATCCAGGAAGCTGCCATCACCGGTAACAAGGACATAACGACCTTTGGTGTAAAAATCAGCGATTGGCTCGGGCCTCTTATATTTCCTCATTCTGTCTCTGACAATGTTACAAAGAGTGTCAAATGCTTTGCTAATCTGAGCTCCATCTGGGACATCTTGTGGAGACACTCCAGTCAAAATAGGTCCCTGCTCATTTCTCTTCACCCTCTCCTCCTGTACTTCCTCAGATGGGGTTCCCCTCATTTCTTCATCTCCAGCCTCTCCACTGGCTCCATCATTTCTTTCCTCTTTGCCATTGTCAATCACATCTTTTGGGGTCAGTTCTTTCTTCTTCGGGACCTTTTTAGCAAGTATCTTCTGTCGGGGCTTGATGCTTGTGATATCTTGGATAGCCTGAGTGATATCTGGACACAAAAGAAGTCAGCTTAATGGAACAGATTATTTGAGACTCTATTCTTCAGACTTTTCTTTTTAAAAGACATTAAAGTAAAGCTTAAAAGGGAATTTTAACAAGCTGTGACATGTACATAGCATCCTTACCTCTACCCCTGCTTGATGGGGTGGGTGTATGAGTGGAGCGGTAATTGCTGGTAAACAGGGTAATGGGAGTCCCAATAATTGCGGAATTCAACCTGCGGAAAAGAGAGAAGTGAAATATCAGCTATTCATTTATTCATTCATTCATTCATTCATTCAGTATCTGTATCACTTAGTCCATTATGGGACACGGGTAAATATCAGCTATGCCTTAACATATTTCCTAAGCATTAAAATCAGGAATCAGTTTACAAAGCAATGCTTGACAGCGTTAGAATTGAAAGAGAAGTTCAGTAGGAAAAAAAGATTAATTATCACACAGTCCCATCTGCTGGTGGATTTCTGGTCTGCCATAAAGAAAAAGCACCCGTAGGCCACGTGGTTCAGTTCAAACCTTTCCTCCTCGTAGGCCACCAAACAACTAGGAGATTTAACTGTGTGAGCAAGACCATGTATTGTTATAGCAGAACAGTTAGACAGTAAAGATATAAAAGTAAAACTGACCAGTTAAATGAATCAAAATTTAAACACCTGGGACTTCTGGCTGGTCAAACATATCTTTGGTAAAATTCAGGCCTATCTTCAGAATGTCTAAAGTTTAGCCTGTAATAGTAACAGAGCCTTCTGCTTTTGATATGCTATGTAGAAATAATATTTTTCTCAGAAGGTGTTTCCGCAGACAATAAAAAGCTCAGTTTCCCTCTGCAACATATATGTATATACATACATATATATGTATATATATATATATACATATATATATATCCTAGTCCATACATAATCCATATATATCCTAGTAGAGGTGAAAAGAAGAAAAAAAAGGTGTCTGAGACCAGGGTGGTGGAGCCTACCTATTGTCTTCGTTCTCAATGATCCTCTTGTACCTCTCCAGCTCATTCTCAAGAGATGTCTGGTACATGGCCAGGTGGCGACATTCACTGGTGAATTTCTCCAGGGATGTCTCAGTTTCCTCGATGTGCTTTCGTAGGGATTCGATTTTCTCATTGTACATTTGGATCTCATTGTCGTAGCTATCCTGTGTGTTTTTGATGGACTGTTCCAACATTGAAGTCTGACAGAAAACAATTATGCAGGGATTAAGAAATTATATATGACATATGAAAAATGACTTAGGAAAAGTTCACACACTATTACTAACAGAGTGCAAATGTGACGGACTAAACTATGACTTCAACAGAATATGAATTTCATCTGTGAAATACAAATTGATCAGTGTTTCTCATCTAAAATTGAAGAAATTAAAACACATTTTGCACAGGAATACAAACACATTGTGATTAATATTGGTTTCCTCTTATGCTAAAGCAGTTGTCTGTCCTCACTGAACCTACAGTAACTGTACTGTAATAATCCAGTCATTGCTGCCATCGAGTGGTAGATCTACAGTACAGCAGCTATTCATTTGCACGACTTCTTTTAGGTCTTTCAACACCTTTCTTAATGAAAAGATCTTATTTTTTGATTAACAAGGAAAGTTAAAGTTAAGTAAGACGCAAATGAAATAAAGAAAATACTTTAAAATATGTTATTACTTCACAATGATAAACATCACTTCAAGGAAAACGTTTGTTTTATTTTTCCAGAAGTTGTCTTTAGATCAGGTTAAAGATAATGGCACCAGTGAGTGCTGGTGTCATTATAACATGCAATTGTGATCTATTGATCATTAAAGCCATCCATCCATCCACTGGGTTTGGTCTTAGTCATATAAGTCTTCTTTTTAACTGAAAGACATTGTTCCTTTGAGAAATCCCTTTTAATCTACCACTTGGTAAATATATGCTTAGTGGTTAAAAATATGGGGATTCATGTAATTAAAGGGCCTGTTGTCATGGTGACTTACCTCAGCCTGTAGGCGCTGTTTCTGGGCTTGCAGCTGACAGAGGGCACTCTTGTAATCCTCCAGCTGACTTTGCAGGCCAGGCACTTTCCTCTGAGCCAGCAACTTCTCCTGCTCCTTCACACAACCAGCACAAATCACTTATCACATGGGAAGTGTTGCATGCCATTTTCAGAATTAAGGTAAAACCTTTTTTATTGAAAGGGATGATAAAAGTTGTATGGCTAACAGCCCTTACATTTCCTGTTCCTTTACTCTGTAAAAAGAACTTGGTCACAATTTGAAGTGCACTTTCCAAAACTAATAAATCACGAATAATGGGGAATAGGAAACTGCTTTCAGAGCTTCACAAAGGATTAAATGGCAGCAGCGGAATTCTTGCATAAGGTTATATTATTTGGTTTTGTAGTTCATGTTAAATAATTAAAAAATAATATATAAAATCCAAAATGTTTTGATCTCATTAGCCAGCAAGCTGATGCATTGGGAAATAACTGGTCCATACTGTTGCACAGTTTATAAAATGTCAAGTCTGCAGACAATATGGATTCCAGTGTACTTTAAAAGGTAAATAATGTCTGCTGCTTGTTCTAAAGGAGTGAAGAAAATAAAAATGAAGTCAATTTAGGATGACATTTAGAATATTAGATTCAATCTGAAGCTAATGAACCTTGGTGTGCCATTTTATTTTGAACAAATGATTAAATTATTTGGAAAATGGCACCGGTTCAGATGGACATAACCAATATGACTCACTGGTTTCTGAACTTAACTTTTGCAACTCTGACTTTTTCATTTAGTTGTCATCATTTCATTAATTTGTACAGGTTATTATTTGTACTACTAACATGCATTCTGTGACACCTGTAGGTCAAGCTTAAATTTTCTACATTGGAGGTCGTCACTTTGTGAAGTTCTCCACTTTTAAACTAACAATGCATTGTAGCACAAACAGACACTGGGAAATTAATGGGGTTTACTGGTAAATGACAATTTATTTGGAAGTACAACACTTTTATGTAGTCACTTCTAGATAATTAGTACAATAATACATGATCAAGTTAAAACAGAAATTTGTGTCTATTCAATAGATACTTCATTGCAAGGCTTGCTAATCCATAACCTAAAGCAACTTAAAGTTCACATTAAAATATATCTGGACATATTTGGATGTCTTTCAACATCAGAAGCCACTAAATACAGCAGCTACAGACTTTTACATTAACTTGGAAGGTCAGATTAGATCTTAAATGTCTTTAAAAAAGGATCTTAAAAAAGTTTGCTTGATTAGAAACGCTGGGAGATTACTTTCACTGTTTTCAGACAGAAATGCAATAAAGTTGCATTTACTGGACAGCAGAGAGCTGAATCCTCTAAGTGCATTGTGGCATAGACTTTTTTAAGATGTTCTTTTTGTTTGTTTTTATAAATCATGGTCCCATTTGGAATAAAGTACTTGATAAAGCAGGACGTGCTTTGGGGCAGGCTCGACGTGATTGAAATGCTCTATCCAAAGGCAACCTTTCCTAAGTTTTCATTCAAATAACACTGGCTTGTTAAATGTGGTGACTGGTAAGACTGCATTTTTGTCAAGAAAGGTTCCTAATTATGGGAACAGATCCAGAAGTAATCAAATGGAAATGAGCCTGTTCATTTTAGTTACTGCTTAGGAAAGGAGCATTTGTTCTATTGTATTTTTTAGCACTGGTGTCAACAGGCCATCTTTGATGACAAAAAAAGATGAAGTAAAGAATATTCAAGTTCAGAATATTCAAAGTGATGCTTCATTATTTTCATAAAGTTGTGCTAACTGGAATTTATACAAGTTATTTGAGGACTCAAGGGTAAAAGTAAGCAACCTGTGACTACACTTTTATTTTTGTGGCTTTTTTTCCTTTTACAAATAACCTACCTGAGATAATGATGTAATATCTTACTGGAATGTTATGATATTATTTAATCTTCATGAAACGTTGTGATTAAAACATATTTTTGTGGAATAAACAGTACTTTTAACACCTTTGGTTTTACTATTGCAGATAAACATCATAGCTAAATGTAAATGTGATCAGATTTCCTTTGAGAATCACTGACTTTTCCTAAATCCTAACAAAATTCTCTACCCTTCCTTGATCTTAGGATGTTGTTACATGAAAGAAAAGAGAAGTGCTTGGAAAAGACTATAGAAAAATCATGGTTGACAACATAATGAACTCAATGATTTAAAACAAGTCTATAAACCAGTGAAATAAAGGTGGTGACTTACTTTAATGTAGGCGACACCATTTGGAAGTCACATTTCATAGCAATTTTAGACTTAGCCATATTAGTGCATCCCATCCACATATGATTCTCAATAATGTAAACATATTATCTGTTTAGAACACATGTATATATGTATTGTATTTTCCTATTGATTTACATCCTGTTTGTGTGCAGTTTCACACTGTTTAAAATAATCTATAAATTATTCATACCAACATTTTATCCAAAACTGGATATGTAGATGTTAAAACAAGTTGTGTCTAATAGAAAAACTGTGAAATCTATTTTACTAATTTATTGTTTTTTCTTCTGGTTTGTCAGCCTAGAGCAGGCATGTCAAACTGGTCCAGCAAAGGGCCGTGTGGCTGCAGGTTTTTGTTCCAGCCAGCCAAGAGCACACAGTTTGACCAATCAGCTGTCTGAAGACTGAGATCAGTTGATTGAATCAGTCAAATCTGGTGTGCTGCTGCTTGGTTGGAACAAAAACCTGCAGCCACACGGCCCTTTGCTGGACCAGTTTGACATGCCTGGCCTAGAGCATCTGCAGCTGGCCCTCAGAGATCACAGATAATCTGTCTTAAACTTTTCTTTGTGTTTGCAGATATCTGCTCAGCACTGTAGCTAGGAACGGTGGCTCTTTGTCATCACCTAGTAAGCCTTAACTCAACTTATTAAACAATTTCTGTATTAGGAGCACTCTGCCTCTGACAACAGTTTACAAAATTAAATCTCCAATCTGCCACACAAACACCCGTCACTGTAGCACAGTTACTCAAAAATTAGCATGGGCAGCCATTCTTCACTGCATTTGCTTCATTATGTGTCCTGACACTTTCATGCGGCTGCTTTCTCTAAGTGTTAATGAAGGGTTGACTGTCAGTGCTTGTCACACATGCACCCATACACTTATAAACATACAAATGCAGGCACAGGCATCCATTTGGAGTGAGGGGCCAGTAGCCTCATCAACCCCAGAGATTTAACAGGGCTGACACACATGCAAACTATCTGTTTTCCTCTAGGACACACACACACAATGACGACATTAGTGACCTCACCTCGGAGATGCCAACTGACACACTGGGAAGAAGCGGCAGTGTCTGGTTGATTTGCTGCAAAATGTTCACATAGGTTTGGATCTCTGCAAGGTTCTGTGGAGAGGGGTTTTAAGAAAAGCAAATGTAAAAGAAACAATTCAGCAATCAGAAATACATCCCAGAACTCATTTATTTTGCACAGCAAAACCAGCGCTCCCTAAATCCTTCAACTTTCCTAGTGTGTATTGGATAAATTAAAGTGACTTCAATAAAAGCTTTTCATTTAGCTGAAATATAAGGTGCAAGATTTTTTATTTATTTATTTTTAACAACAAAGGGTCTTTCTTATCAAATCAATTTGTGCAAGCATGATGTAAGTGTCTGATAGAGGGCAGCTACATATTTTTTTTTGCTATAGGGGGATATTGGAAAGCTCAGCACCACAAGCCTAATATTCACAAGGGATGATTCCCTATTCTTTTCCACATAATACAGTAACAGTGGTGCCCTTTCATATCCTGTCTAAACATTGCATAGTCATGAATTAATTAATCATCAAAAGCAGCAATTGATGAAACTAAACAGGCAAAACTAGCTCAGGCAAAGAAGTCAAAAGTAGGGTTGGTGCATGGAACATATTAGTCTTGTTTTGCCTCAGTGTTTTGCAGCCATTGTGTTGGACTATTCAGCCCTTTCTGCTGTACAGAGGGTAATCTTTTGTTTTGTCTGTTCTCTGCTTTTTAGTCACATGTCAGTGCCTTTCATGACCAGTGTTACATTTTCTCTGCAAAGCTTTTCTTCACACATGCCACACAAAGTAAATTGTTGAAAAAGCCCTCGGAACATCACAGCACATCCCCTGCCACCTATTTCAAGGCGTTCAGGCTTGTCATTTAAAAGAGTAGTGGCCTGAGGTCAGCTGTGTTCAAAAGCAACAGTAAGAGACACACAGTGTTATCTAAAATTCTTTGAACTAATACTCTTTGATGTGATGGTTTATGGGCTGAATGTGAGTGAGTTAACCAATAAACTGGCTGAGATCAAAGGTACAGTCAAAAACCAAATTGGGATTGACCATTTTACAAGCCGCTGATAAAAGTTATTACAAGACCTTTTTCTTTGTCAATGAAAAAAATATATTATTTTGTTTTAGTCCCACCCTTTCATTTTGTTCCATAACAGATCAATATCATATAATGATATTATTTGAAGGCTAATATGTAAGATTACAGCACTAGGTACAATATTTTTTTTATTTCATACTGTTTATTTATGACTAATGTCCTTTTTTTGGTTTGTTTTTTATTTATACTGCCATCATTCATGAAGTATTACTACTATGCTGACTGACTCCAGACTTTTTGAAACTGAAGACGCTAAGACAATTTGAGCCTTTTTCACTCCTTTCCACTGTTTGTGAAAAGATTTTACAGATTACTTTTTGGACCCTTAATAGCCTCTTTCCCAGGCAAATCTCAGTACTTTTCAGTAATGCACATCCTGATATCTCAAGATCCTCAGGTGGAAACTAAAGAGAACAGACAGCAATTATATTCTGAGATGATTTGCATTAGGAGAAAAGGGAGAGAGAGAGAGAAAAAGGACAAAATATGTTTTAATTTTATTTGAAGAATTTTTAAATTTCAGACATATTTTAACTTTGCATTTCACTCCAACTTTCCCTTGTAATCAATCTGATGATGGGATTACTCTCATTATACTTTCTGAAGCATGCTATTTTGTAAAATCTGAAAAAAGGTCTGTAAGTAAAGGTTGTTGTTATTGTGATAATAGGATGCTTAATTTAGTTTAATCCTTTCTTTTGTAGACCTAAAACGCAGGAAGCATGAATGATTTTCATTAGTTCCCCTGCATTTTCTACAGTATATCTGCTCTTAGCAAGTAAAGCATCTACTGGTGATGAACTACAAACACTGGTTTGCTAAAAGACGTTTTACATTTAATTTTCAAAAAAGACCAAAACTAGATAAAAAAAAGCATGTTTTTATTTTTCAATAACAATTTAGTTTAAAAATTAAGCAAGATGTTTTTTCTGCCTTAACTGCACCTCACATGAGTTCTGCTATGGTGGTTATGGTATTTGTGCAGGAATACCTTTTTATGTCTGTCTCTGGTAGAATTGATGTCGTCCTGCAGGAACTGAGACAGGATCTGATACTCCAAATTTCTCAGTAGAGCACCATCTGCTTCCTGCGACATGAGAAACATGAGGCTTTCACAATGGAAAGTACAAACTGAGCTTAAAAGTCAAAACAAGAGTGTGAAAATAAATGTTATTTCATTCATACCATACCTTGTTTAAATTTTCCAATGTAGCTCGCAGCCGCTCTTGATAATCACATTCATTTTTATATCTGAGAAACAAAACATCTTGATGTGCATTTCACTTTAAACACAGAGATACCAACTGATTTCCTTTTAGCAAGCGCCTATAGACAGTAAGGACAAAAAGGCCATCCTTTTAACATTAAGAAACTTATATGAACTTTCTTCTAGGATAAACACATTTAATTTAATTTCATAGGAACAGGCTCAGGAAGGATTTCCTACTTCAATATTTGATTTTAGTGTTAATACAAAATGTAAGAGCCATATGTCAGGTTATTTATTTTCCCTTATAATGTATGTGTGCACATGTGAGGTGACATCACTGGTGATTGTGGGTGGCACCATGGGTGGCACTGTGGGTGGGGGTCTTCATTAAGGGGTACGCTCACCTGTGTTGGTTTTGGGCCTGGAGCATGGAGACAAGGTGAGCTTGGGGAGAAATTTTCTATTAACCATCACCGTCATTGTCTATACCATTAACGTTATCTAAATGCACTGTTTCATATATATCCTTGCACATCTGGAACATCATCAATTGAAGTTAGTGCTTGTTTCTTATGATTGTGATATGGATAAAGAAAAATAAAACATTGTGACAAGTACACTGGTTTAGCGTGACACGTTTTTGATACAGCCTCATGTCTTAGCCTGACGCAGCGTTTGGGTGAAATTTGAAGTTGGTGCGTCGCAATACAAAATCTTGGTAAAAATCACAATGTTATATTAAAGTGCAAAATCACACCCTTGGGTGTAATGTGGAAGAGCCACAAATCAATATAACACATGACAAAATCCACCTCGGTTAACCAGCTAATTTCAGTTAGAGTTGGTCAATACGCTTAAATAACCCATCAATTATGTGACAAGTCTTCTGTCTTTCACTGATTTTCAAGCCCTCAATGCCCAGCTGTAATTACAGCAGTGGTTCATAATTGCAAAATATATTTCCATTCTGTTTCTAATGTTTTAAAGGGCTATGCTAAATATTTTAGTTTCATTCAGACTATCAAATGCGTTGCCCTTGGAAATTCTATATAAAATGGAAATAAACTGAACATTCATTATGTGCACTAGACAGCATTATAAATTTTTTCCTTTCGATGAATGACAAACCTTCCAGTGAACAGATTTAATTGGAACTAGTCTCACAATCAGCCCCTTACGAACACACAATATGATCTGCGGAGCATCCAGTGATATAAGAACGAGATGCTGCATTTCTGTTTTTGATCAGTGTCTCTCTTAAGAAGTAATAAATTTATTTTTTTCAGTTTCAATTCAATTTTGAATCTTGTTTTATGATAGAAGGTAATGACAGAATTACTTTATTTATTATTATTTATTAAATATTAATTTAATTATCATCCTCTCTTTATTCTAATGATAAAAAAAACTTCATCTTGGACAGTAAAACTAAAGCTTTGACACACAGATAAGACCAACCACTACCCACACCCTTACTTGCTGGTGAATTCATCCAGCATGCGGCAAGCCTCCTTTAGCTCTCGCTCCAGCTTGGCACGGTCAGAGTTCAGCTCTCTGATACGCTGTCTGTTAACATTTATCTGCTCTGTGAAGGCCTCCTCCAGGCCACTGGCTTCTTCCATTCGCTGCAGTGTCTCCAGCTGCTTGCGGAACACAGCGTTGCGCTGCTCCAGCACTCGTGCTCTGTTGATGTATCGGGCAAAGCGGCTGTTGAGCTCCTGAAGGCTCTCCCATCCCTGGATGGCTGAAATGCCCGCAGAGCTTTCAGAGTCCTCATTTCCCTCATCCAAGGTGTCTGAGCACTCATATTTTGCCTTGTGCACCTCGTGCTTGTAGCTGGTCCTGAACATGGTGGTGCTCTTTTCTCCTCTGGGCTGATGGTATCCCCGGAGTGCTTGGTCCCCTTCAGCACCTTTAGTGTATGAAAACTTGGGTGCTCACCCTTGTCTGTCTCATGCTAGACTAAATGCTGCACAGCACTGGTTGGAGCCGAAATAGCCCCTCAAACCTCCCCCTGGCTCTCACTGTGTATGCTTTGAGTCTGGGGCCTTCCAGAGATTTTTGTTGCCTTTGTGGTAGAGATTTGAAAAGCTGTACTGTTGATGACAAAGCAGAACTACAAAAACAAACAATTGGCTGGCCCCAGAAAGCACTGGGTTGTAACGCACCATTATTTTGGTTCTTAGTCAGCTGCTTTCTAAATCCCTGTTTGATATGGTGCTCTGGATTCTGGGCCACTGCATGGGGGAAATTTCGTGCACTGCAGCATTTGAGGACTGTGGAGAACTATTCTTACCATAAGTATTAGTCACACTGTGCTGAGTATGACTAAGTAAATTGTTTTTGTGTGTTTTACTTCACAAATTCAAAGGTATTTTGCAAATATTTCATCTTATTTGTTGATGTTCATCATATGTCCAGGAACTAGAAATGTATAGATTCAATGTCCTGATAGTAAAAGTCTATATCTTAACCGAATATATCAGTTGGAGAGCAGAGACTTGCCATGGCAACTTCTTCATTTTGTTTACATCATTTGTCTTATTGTGACTTTTTGTTCAGATGAGAGATTCAAAGAAAGTGATGGAAGGATGAGAAAGATACAAGCGAGCTATTTCCATGGCTTGCTCTCAGAGGGCCATGAAAGTGAGAGACTGAACAACAAGGGTTTCTGGAAAACAGCTGAAGGAAATACAGATCAAATGACTTTATGGCATTTCAGCATATTTTTGCCTCAGAAAAGCTCCCAGCTCAGTGGTATATGTGATAAGTTTATGCCCCAAAAGAACATCCAAGTCAAATGGGAGAGGTTCGTAACGTATGCATATGTCAACACGCACCTGCGCATAACTACGTCTGGAGGGCAAAAATAGGCTTTTTGCATGCTGTTCCATACCAGATCAGCGGGTATCATCTTTACAATTAGAGTAAAATGTCCTATAAAGAGGCGGATCAAGAAGCTAAGGAAAAGAGCAAAGTTATCTGATCAGACTAAGAAGTTGTTTTGAACAACTCTTATTACGTTTTTGAGGCTAAACGAACCAATCTTGCAAGTGTTGCAAACTGTTCTCCCTTGTGAAGAGTGGAGTTAAAGCCACTTGTCTGTGGATGGCATGTAAATGTGTATACTGCTTATATTCACTACCCTTCATCCTTATGAAGAAGAACAAAGGTTTCTGCTGTTGTTGAGTATATGTAACCAAATTTAATCTCTCATGAACAGCAGCCGCTACCAGCCTGTTGATGTTGATCCAAACAGAGACATTTTTGCAGACTGCTGGGTGGGTGTGATGATTTTGTGCAAGCGTATGTATGTGTTAAGACAGTTAAACGTTTGATCACCATGACATCGCAATGACTTTATTAAAATGATACATTATGCTGTTATGAACACTGCAAATACCCTGTTTTATAATTTTATGATTTATTTCCACATAGATCAGGCAAATTCTCTGTATCTTTTCTTTTTCAATAAATAATAATAATAATAGAAGAAGAAGACACACGGAAAAATAAAGTAAGCATAGATAGATAGATAGATAGATATAGATAGATAGATAGATAGATAGATAGATAGATAGATAGATAGATAGATAGATAGATAGATAGATAGATAGATAGATAGATAGATAGATAGATAGATAGATAGATAGATAGCACCCCAGTAAATCGGACCCTGTTGGTCCCAGTCTTTTTTTTTACTTTTGAGAGAACAGTCAGACAATGTACATACTCTCTAATTACAATTTTCTTTTTGTTTTAATTTTTAGAAATCAATATGCAGGCTGATAGTTGCTGTTGGTAAGTTCTCAAGGGTAGTAAACATGAATTTACACCATCTACAGGTGACTGGCTGTCACAACGCTTCTCGAGGGGGTGCTTTTTTATGGCATGACACCGGCGGGGAACATCAAGATGCTGGGAAGCAGTGCAATAGAACTGGCATTGGCGGTCTACTATTGCATTTCTGTGGTCCTTCATTAGTAATTCGGACACTAAATGACAACATTCTTACAGTACGATCATATTAAATATCTCCAGAATGTAAATACACAACTGATCAGATCACTTTATCTAGCATCCATGTAAACATGTCAGCTGGAATCGCTGATCGGATTGATTTCATTCGGATAGACGACAGATAGATGATTTGTTCATGTAAACATCGCTAATTATTGCCAATTCATTCAGCTGTAGAGTTAATGCATTTATTGAACAAGTGGTTCAGTGATGCTTTTACTGAAATGCAGGAAATATGGTGGGTGCTGGTGAATATCTTGACAGCTGGTGAATACCTTGACAATTCTGCCTGTCAGCTTCATCTTCATGTCCACAGACAGACATTAGTATTTGGTGTCATCAGATGGCCAAGTGAGTACTGCATACGTGTATAATCTGCTAGATGGTGTTTCTTAATGGGTAACCGGTGAAAATTTATTCCCTGATCGCATGCCTTCTCACCTCAACGATCTGAAAAGTAAAATACACAATAGCTGTTCGGTATTGCTCGATTTCCTTTAGACAAACACAGAACCTAATTCATTTAACAGCTGCACATTCTGCACTTTGGAAGCAGTTTTGCAAATGTGAGAGTGATGTATGCACAAATTCAGAAAAGGGTCCACTGAGATAATAGAGAATGCACATGTGACAGCTTTGCTTTGTCCACCATTTTAGGGAACCTGACTACTTTTTATGTTTGTTTTTGTCATAAGTAAACAATGTTAAAAACCTGTCTAAAACACACTAAAATAAACTTTCTTGTTAAGTGTTTGATGTTAAATGTTATATTATTACAGTCTTATTGTGGCAACTGAGAAACTGAACGGACAGAGCCGACATACATGTTTGGCACTTCTTTTAAAAAGTTTAATAAATATACCTACAGAAGGTTAAAATGAATCCCATCCAGATTATTTGCTCATCATCCATCACACAAGAAGAGGAAGAGAGCTGTGCAACAGAAACTCATCTTAACATTCCTTACCATGAGGCATCACTAATTAATAACGTAGATCATTACAATCTGCTTGACAAACATTGGTGGTTACCTTGTGTTTGGAGCAAGTTCCCACATTTGTCATAACTACTTATCATTATATTATCATCCAGCAGTTTTACAACTAGATGGATGAAGACCTGCACTAGGACTGTCACTTCAAGGTGTCAAAACCAGTTGTCAAGAAATTTGCAGCCATTTTATTTAGTCTTGAAACCACAATTAGACTTAATGTCTGCATTTCTTATGTACCCATTATCTATTTTCTTATTTTTGTTGCAGACACATTCACAAGTGAGTTTTACTTATGACCACTGGCCTTATCTACTAAATGTAAAAATGGGCACACATTTTCCTGCCAACTGAGCTGTACTGTATTTCAAATATAATATTTTCTAAAACTTAACAAACCATTTGTCTCCCTTAACACAAACAAACAGCAACAGAAAATGCAAAGTGAAAGATTTAAGCCCTTGTTATTTTATGTTATTCCTTATTTCCTGGTTAAAGGAATTCATTTTCTGTCTAAAATGTGAGTTTTGTTACTATTTCAGAAAGCATTCATACAGTGCCTGTTGTTTTGTAATGATGTGTAAACTTTATGCATGATCTCAGAACATGCAATATTTTGTTTCAAAACCTTTGACATTTGACCATAAAGTTGTACAGTGACTGCTTTCTTGACTCATTTCTCTTCTTGAAAATGGAAAAGCTGCTTAAATTTCACTGCATGATGTCACCATTTGACCTCCTGCTACATCTGTTGCCTGTGACACTGATGACTCAGCCACATACACTTAAAAGGTGAAAGTTAGCAAATGTGGCATTATTCATTGCTCATGCACATAAATAGAGTTAAAGTGTAACCACATAACCTACTTTTTGAGTAACTCCTCCTGAAAAATGCTTGAAACTGCAAGGGCTGGGGGGAGCGAGCAGAGAGTGTACGGGTCGGGATGCACAGGCAGAAATAATTGACAGACAGCAGCTCAGCTGGCAAGATGCAAAGCGAGACTGACAAAGCAGCTACGGTACAGAGCGGTCTTTGAGGTGGAAAAATTTTCTCCTCCTGAATCTCCTCAACTACACATGAACAAGGTGGTCCTGAACCGTATCAGTCTGTTGCGCTGGCCTGTCAGCAGCTCCAGCAGACTCTGGAAAGCTGTGGAGACTCGCAGTAGGTTGTGGCAGCTGCAGGAAGTGCCGCTCAAAGTTACTGCTGCTACGACTTGAGCTGCTGTCTGTCGCTAGATGAGGATCAGCAGGTAAAGAATAAAGACCGATATTACTTTTACACCTCTCAAAAGCACAAATCCGTCCTATTGTAGGAATATTTAATTACAAACTCTGTGAAAGAATAGAAGTCTGAAACTAGCAAATCTACACCATACAAGTTCACATTCCTTCAATGCGTTGGTGGGGGTGGTTTTCTACGCCTGCAAGGCGAGGAGCCGTCTATCTGCATTTGGAGGTAGGGGCTGTGGGGGTTTTAAAATTTTCTCGTGACCTCTCTATGTCACTGGTTTTACCCTGTAGAGGGAGTTATGAGCTATTTTTTTACCCACAAAATCCCATTTAAAAAAAAAAAAATTATCAACAGTATATGTAGTTTTCATCACAATTAAGTAATAATGTGTTATTTACAGATCAAAAAACACATTTTTGGGTGCAATACCCCTTTAAGTGTGGTTTTGCATTTTACTATTCATTGGTCATGGTTCACGTCATGTTACACATTTGATGCTGCCCTAGAAAAAACGATTTGCTAATGATACATTGCCCTTTCAGAATTTCTAATCGTGGTTTGTAAAATTACTACATTTTGGAGAAAAACACATAAATTATGTTTGTTTCCCTAGTGAGGCTTGGCTGACAAAATATTGCACCAATATCTTTTCTTGTAGGTGAATCACAGTCTTAAATTCTATTCAGTTGCAATTCTCAACAAAAATAAATAAATAAATAAATTACAATAGATTTAATTTATTTGATCATTTACCTGCAATAAAGTTTAGATGGTCAGTCCTTACTTCTGTCAGCCTCAAACTGCAACCAAAGCTAAACACCATGTGCCAAGTGTACAGGGCGCACACTGCCACGGAAAACTAGTAAACTTAATCAGTCCAAAACAATTTAGTTAAGCAACTTGAAAGTTTTCAAGTCAGTTCCATTCTTAGCCAGTTTCCTGTTTGATTTGGTTAGATCTTGTTTATCATGCATTGACTCTTCTTCTGCATCATTTTGTGATTTTTTTCATTCCTTCCTGTTCATTTCTTCGTCAACCATTGTTTTTCATTTCCTTCCACAATTCATTTTTATCTATCAGGACAATGGTTGTGCTCCTTGTGTAAAAGGGTTCCTGAATTATGTTTCTGTGGTTTAGTTCTCATTATTATATAGATTTTGTCTGTATTTTTTTGTTCTGAATTCTTTGGCCACTGTGTTTGGTAGTCTGAAAAGCATCTCTGTTCTGAGCGTCATTATCTACCTTATCAATTTCTGGGATTCCGCAATTTCCACTTTTCTCCTCTCTGGGCTTTTTTTGTTTTGCATTTGGCTCTACTGTCTAAGCCACAGATCCAATGCCTTCCTGGCCAGGCTGCAACACAACCTCTGTTCTTCCTAATCAGGTTCTTGGCTCTTCGCTAGCCTGGCTTGCCTTCAGGTCATCTTCTGAGACCATTTTTCCTGTCAACCCTGGGAACTGGGAATATCATGCAAATTTGCATGGAAATGAAGTAATTTCCATTAATGACACATGTGTACACAGTGTGTTTTCAGATAATTGAGGCTTTCAAAGGGTTAGGGTTAGACTATATGTATCATATACAAGACGACTATACAGTGATGTCCACCAACCATGTATTTTTTTATTTTTTATCCTTTTTTGCATTTTTTCTTTATGCACCTGTGTCTTTATAATTTACAAAAGAAACCTTTTCTCTATACACACAGAGGTGGTTAATGATCAACAGATCCACAATTTCCTATTTCTTCTGCCCTCAACAGAACCAAAACTCTGGTTAACAGCTTCTGCTCCAAATTGAGCTATAGATGTGGACTTGTTTGGATTCAGTTTCACTACTTCTTATTCCCTCTTAACACTGAGCAATAAACTACCTCCCAACTGTCCACCCTCATGCAGACATCATAGATTAAAGGTCTTGTGCATATTCTCCATGGATGAGGAGAATGCTTGGATGAGGAACGCCTGTATAACACTCCACTTTCCATCTATATTTGCTGGTTACGATTGGCAATAAATCTGAGGACCGGGTGAGATCAGAGAGCTGTCCATAGCTGGAAATGAAAGCCTTGTGTTTATCCTCCCAGTCAGGCCTCCTGAGCTCCAGTGACAGACACTAGCAAGGCTGAGCCAGTAACAAATATTTAGAGGGTGATAAAAAGCTAATAGGAACATGCAAAGACAGTTCTTTCATCCCCTGTGAACTGAAGGTTTGGATATGCACCAGAAAGATTGTTTCTTCTCCTCTTAGTCCATTAGATGACAAAAGGATCTCTCTGCTGGTTTACTTGTGTCTCTTATTATTCATTATTACACAAGAAACTGGAGTCACTGTATCTGCCAGTCCGTCACACTTGGTATTAGAGAACACAAAAAAGTCATCCTGCTGCTATTGACAGATGATTGTCAGAGGTATTATAGAAAACAGCAATACTAGCTCTCCACCCTAATATGAAATTGATCCTAAAAAGTCATCAGTGCCACTTTCTGTGTGTTAATCTTATGTTCAGGATGGTTGACCACAGACATAAGGCGATGAAAGCTTTGCACAGCTCTGTCCACACTCCCTTAACAGTCAGATTATAATGCCTTACTGATGCCTTTACAGTATTTTCCAAGTGCTATTACAGTTTACCACACAATCAACCTGAAGTGAATAACTAAAATTTAATTAGAATCACAACATCTCTGTTAAGAAACAGAAAAAAGAAAATAAATAAAAGATTTCTTGTTGTGAGCAGAACTGCAGATAATTGTCTCTAATACAGCTAGAAATGTGGCAATTATCTGACTTTAAATTAGTTGTTTTATCTTCTTCTTCTTCTCTTTCTTTTTGTTTAATTACTTTCATAAACAACTGTGATTTGCGGCAAGGAGTTGGGCATACTTATATTGTTGATAATTAGAACATGGACATATTTATTCTGCATTATTACAGAATTACAGAATCTAAGTGGTGCAAAAACAAGGAGCTCTCACATTAAAACACATTTTGTATTAGATACCACCCTTCCGAAAAAAAAAAGGAAACAAAAAGCAAATCCAAAACAAAACAAACAAACAAAAAAAAAAACAATAAAACAATGGTTTTAAAATACTGAAACACAACCTGTACTTTGTGTGGATAGGAGTGTCACAGATCTTGTATTCCCAAATTCAGCAGTGCATTATATACCTGTTAAGTTACTTCCTAGATAAGGTGCTAAGAATAAACTTAGAGAGAAAAATCTATACGTGTTGGTACAGACTATGAAAAAAAAAAAAAATACTCAAGGACCTGGAACAATCTGGACTACTGGTTTTAACCCATAAAATACATTGTACACTGAGCCAATTCATCCATAACTGATGGCCATGATTAGAAGTTACAAATAAGGTAGAACAAATGTTTTTAAAATTGGGCTAGATAACCATATATAGGACATTTGTCTGTTCATATACAAACAAATGATTGAGATTAACTTCACAACGAAAAGACCCAGCCTATAGTACAGCAAGGTGGCAGTTCTATCATGCATGTGGCATGTGGCAAACTAGTAATATGTAAACGTAAGAGGCTTCCTGATGGTTACAAGACACAATATGCTGCCAGTACTGTCATTACCCAAACAAATGCTAGTGAAAGGCACCATTACTTGATTGACTAGGAAAACAAAATTTGCTCATGGGAGTTTATATGAGAGATTAATATGAGTTGACATGTCATATACTGTTTCCAAAGCTTGGGGGAAATGACATTGTGTCAGATTACATGAAGATAATTACTTCAGATCCCACATGGGCAGTGACAGCTATATAACATTAAAGCAAACTGAGTGCAGTGCAAACCTATGATGTTTGCGATGGCTGCTTCAAGTGACACAATGCCACTACTCCCAGGGACATTAACATAACCAAGGTAAAAATAGAACATGATCTTATGAAACGTCTTTCTTTCAAAAAGGTTTTATCCCAACACATATCTGTCTTGAAGCTGAACTTAGGGTCAAAACTAAAGCATAAAACGACTGAGGTGTGTAATTTAAACAGCTGCTTTTGGCCTTGTTCAGCTTAAAGTCACACTTATGTTTTAAGTGAGAAAGTCCTGTGAGGCAGCCATTCACAGGAAAAATTCTGACAAACTTGCTGAACACAAAGATCATAGGGGAGCCTACTCCACAATTATATTTGCACGTGATCACACTTATAACAACTTTTAACTTGTAAATATTCAGGTGCTTGTGTTTGGGTTCCTGGGTGGAGTAGCTAGAATCTGTGGGTTTACATGCTCCTGTATTTTGTCCCATGTCGCTGCAGCAAGTGATCACCTCCGTCGAGCTGCCAGTGGGATTCTGTGTGTGGAGATACTGTCGGCTTCTCTTTTTCTTGCATACAGCGAGTATACTGGGCCAAAATGTCTGCAGAACAGACTGCGGACTTGGGGACTTCAGAATACTTCAGACTGTACAGCCCCCTGCTCTGGCCAAGGATCCACATGACCGTCCTAGGACCTGTCGGACCAGCCTCTTCTGAGGTTCGCTGCAGCCGGAAGGAACAAGACACTTGTAATGTGCAAACTGGAGTGCCGAAGTAAAAATGAAATCAAACAAGAAGCTGCTACAATATCCACTGCAGATGAAACAGCACCATGGCACTGTGTGTATTTGTATGCACTGATTAACTTGACATGTTAACATGCTTTGTAAGGAAATTAAGTTTTGTTTTACTGATGTTGTAATGTATTTATCAAAAGGAAGAATGAGTGGATGTTTTCTTTCCAGCCTCAAAGAGGAGGCATACTTCAGCTGTGATGATGCACTCACTCACTCACCTTCATGCTGATTAAATGTCAAAGAAATATTCTCAGGTGCAGCAAAACAAAATGTTTGGACTGTCAAGCACAGGCTGTTGCATCCAGGCTGGCAAAGCTTATAGTTCCAAGTTATTTTGTCAGCAAACAAAATTGTAAATAAAAGGCTTTCAGCACATCACATCCACATCAATTTACCCCAGGTGAAGGCTATGTAAACTTAAAGTGGCCAAAGTGTGTTTTTTTCCCCCCTCTAAGTAGGACATATAGTTTTGAAGTGGGGTGCCGATAAAGTCTTGTACATTAATTTATTTTTTGTGAGTGCACATGTGTGTGTTCCTGTACAGACTTGGCAGCAAGGAAAGGGGCACAGCATATGTGTAGAATTAAATGAAGGACGTTCCAGGAGAAAAACGGCTGCAAACCACTGATATGGAAGGTCTACAGAGTTACAAACCCCAACCAGTTATTCTCTTGTAGACTAAGCACCTTCTTACTTTTTTTAGAAATAAGGTGAATGAAGGTCTGGCAGAAATACACTGTATGAGAAAACATGTTTGTCTGAACACTGAAACATGTAAATGTGCTCTAAAAGACCTTTAAAAGAACCTAACTTCTAAATAAGCATGTTTGCTCTTTATAATACCGTATTTGCACTTTGTTTCTGCTGCCACCTAATGGACAATAGATATATTGTTGATCCAGTTTCCTATTATTTATTTAATTATTATGGGAAAAGCAGTTTTAGCAACTTGAAGCCGATTATTAAAATTCAGAACATGTTTTAGTAGTGAGGAAAATGCTCTCTTTCGCTTAGTGTATTTTAGGGTACTGTGAATGTGATGAAATAGCTGGAATACCATTTTTCCTGCTTTAGTTCAGTGCTTCCCCACTGAGGAAGACCATCACCCCATGCACGTGCTCATTCAGAACAGGATATTATCTGTGATGTTTAACTGCTTTAAATGCTTAAATGATGTATAAACTGCAGTGCTTTTTAAGGTGAAAAGAAAAGGTCTACTTACATACTGTAAAACATGTCTGATGAATAAGGCGTTCATTTCCGCATCCTTCATCCCTCTTTCACCCTTAAAATCTTGGGATGAATGTTGATTAATGGACATTCATCACACTAGTGAACTTTCGGCCACCACCCACACACACTCAGAGGCTCGCCACCCAAATTTTTTCACACGTACTGAAAGACGTATGTGCGCTTTGTCCACCGCACTTCGTCGTCAGATTTATTACTTAAGCGAGGACAAGCACGCGCGACTTTTCCTTTCTAAGACGCGCCGCCGGGAGCGCAGAGCAGTTTGGCAGCAGATGCGGAGATTGAGGTGGGCGGCTGATGTAGCAACCTGGCGTCTCTACTGACCGAACTGTCCTTTCACACAGGATTTCAGAGTATTTTCCAAGAAAGAAATATTTATTATCCGGCTACATTGCTCAGAAAAGTCACAACACCTTTTGCTGGTAAGTACCTGAACGGTATACAATCTGCTCGGTTGTTGTAATGAATATACTTGCGATTAAAACTAGTTTAAAATGTCTACAAATTAATTATATTTGATTGTAAAATGTTTACTTTCATAAAATCTCTCAGAACCAGCATTTTAAAGCACATTTTTGCTCCTGTTGAGCATATATGAATTTACTTGTTTTGCATGCTATTTATTATATTTTTACTTATCATTAGTGGAAAGCATGAGTCACAATTTTAAGACAAAGAGATTTAATTCAATATTATTAACCGAAGGTGTCATATCCTTGTCTCTCTCACCTTTAATTAATTACTGAATTGAGTCCTCATCCAGGTTGTGGTGCCTTTTTGAGAATATGTTTTACTATTATATTATATTATATTATATTATATTATATTATTTATTTATTTATTTATTTATTTATTCATTCATTCTCATTGTAGTTTTACTGTCCCACAGCATGCCGTGGGATTTGAGTAACCACTTTTACAGAAAGTGGACAATACTGTCATTGTGTTTAGTCTGTGTTGTTGGCTTGCTATAAAGTCACAGGGTCCAAATGAACTACATAAAGGTCTCTTCAAGAAGTAATCACTCAATCTTCACTTATATGTCATCGGGAAAACACAGTAGAGATTTTACACGTTTGAACCACCAAGATTGTGTAACTTGTTTTGAGAAATCCTGACCGTGCATTAGTAATGCTGAGATGAGAACTTTCTGTTCTAGGTGAAGATGCATCTCTGCTTCCAAGGAAGATTCAAACCATTGAAAATTGACATGCACAGCAAAGCATCAGCAGTTTACACCTAAACTGTTGGATAGATTGTTCTCAAATCCAAGTTTTGATGAACCATAACTAAAGTGAATTCCAAGACATGAGCGACACAAACATCAGCCACCTGACAAGAGCTTCTGCAGAGATGCAAGACAGTCTCCTTGATGGCAAGATGGAACATTATATAGAAGGCTACGATATGGATTATGGCATCTCTCCTGATGAGATCCCAGACACAACACAAGGCCAGGCTTTCTTTGTGGCCACCATCGTTATCGGTGTTGTTCTTGTGTGCATCATGCTTGTTTGCGGCTTAGGAAACTTCATCTTCATTGCCACACTGACACGTTACAAAAAGCTCCGCAATCTCACCAACTTGCTTATTGCAAATCTAGCCATCTCAGACTTCATCGTGGCAGTGGTGTGCTGTCCATTCCTGGTAGACTATTATGTGGTAAAACAGCTCTCCTGGGATCATGGAATGGTGTTGTGTGCCTCAGTGAACTATCTCCGGACTGTGTCACTCTATGTGTCAACAAATGCACTGCTTGCCATTGCAGTTGACAGGTGAGCATGTTTCTATTTTTTAGAATTTCTCTGTGTGAGTAATTTAGAAATATGTCACTGTGACGATGTTTGATAAGCCCCTGTCTCTTGCAAAAATGCCCCAGAGTTGTCTAGTGAGAACTTAATAAGGCTTCACCACAATCTTTTTTTCTGTCAGTATCATCTCCACAAAGAATTACACAAAAAGAAAGAAGGAAAAAAGAAACATCTAACCTTAATACAGCTAAAGCTGAAAATAACAGAAATCTGATTTTGACTGACTTTGTTAATCAAAGCTATTTGTTATTATTCTCTATCTAAGAAATCCTGAGTGATAGAGATGCTGGTGCTTTTTTCATTTATCTGACTGGGAAGTACAAAAAAAAAAAAAAAGCTTTTAAAGTTTTGACATCAACAAATGTCAACATATTTTCTTCTGCTTGTTTCTGAAGGGAAAAGCAACATACAGCAGGCTACTTTATTAAATACTGAATAAGTCTTGTGTTGGCATTTTTCAAAGTTACCTACTGGTTGTTATTAATATTATTTTTTTATTGTTGATGTTCAAAATCAGTGAAGAAGAAGGAGGCTATAGGAGGAGTTCACAGAGAGCATTCTGATTAAAACAATTCATTAAGAAGTAAATAGTAATTAATATCAATAAAATAGAGCAAGGGCCATTAAAAAAATAACTACATACTGTAGCTTCTTTTCCATCTTTTATTTATTACCCCTTAAATATTTACTTTTTCTGATGAAGTGAAATTACATCTTATAAAGATTTAAGCTGCTCATCATTGCTAAATGATCATTATTAATATATCAAAGTATTTCTTCATTATCTCATAATTTATTCAGAAAATGTTTTCTATTTCCTTTCTAGAGTATAATTCCATAAAACTGCCTGAGTTTTTACTGAGGACTACAAAAACATCTCAGCAGGACAAATATTTTAGAGATTTTGTGTGTGTGTTTTGTTACATCTAGTTTAAAGGTATCTTTGTGCCTGCACTATGTTCATGTTCATAAAGCCTGAAGCAAGTCTGGTGTTTTAAATGCTTTAAAGAACTAAACAGCAACTTAAAATAAATGTAAAGTTTAAAAGGAAATAACTTGCATCATATATTGACATTGTCATGAAAATAACCCCACCACAGCACTCCAGGCTCCAAATTTGAGCTTTTATTACCTACTGACACTGGTTAATACTCCTCACAGTTTCACACAATGCTAAAATATTGTACTCATGTTGTTAACTGGTGAATCTAAATAGTCTGTTTGTCTCTGTGAGGGATTCTCAGTGTCTATCCCTCCTCTTGCCGGATAACAGCTGCAATAGGCTCCAGTTCTCCTACTGACCCTGAATTGAATTGAGTAGGTGTAGAAAATGGATGGATGGATTTCCTTTTAAAGCACACAGAATTATGTGATGTAGCAAAGGTCCACAGAGGAGCAAAATTGACAACGCCTCTCGCGTCAAAGAGAAAACTCTTCAATGAACCAATGGCTTTACTTTACTTTACTTTATTCGTTTATTTGATGAGGACAATGCACATTAATTAACACTTTGTACATTTATTTAATGACATTGTGTAAATATGCCAGATTTAGCTAGAAGCTACTTTCCATCTGTAGTCCTCTGACATTAAAAACAACAACATAACAAATAATAACCAATAGCCTTTACAATAAATACACAATAATAGACTTACAATACACAATATACATTAAACCTCACCTATGTTGACACATCTGGTTGGTTATGAGCCATTTTTTTAGTTCTTTTTTAAAAGCAATAAAAGTGCAGTGGTTTATTCCATCTCATAGTCACTCCCACCTTTTAAATATACTTTTTCTATGAATTTTTAGTGAAGACTAAACCTTTTAGTGAAGCTGTTCACAAACCACCAAGTAGTCTGGGAAGAAAATATAATAAAGAATGATAATTGCTTGGTAATGACATTTTGTGCTGTAATGAGCTGAATGCAGCTTAAGTAGATTTACACCAGTTTCACCAACTGCTGTTAAGGTGTGTTGTACACTGTAATGTAAAGTTACATTATATTGTAAGTAACTTGTAATGCAATTTAGGCCCATTGATAACCCATTTTGTCATCAGAGATGCCAATAGGAGTTGCAATGTCATCTCCACTTTAACTCAAATGCAAAGCTACAACTCAAAACTGGACATCTTTCATGCATAAAGCCAAACCTGCCTCATGTGCAGAGTTTGTATTTTTTAAAACATTAGAACAATTTAAAGATACTTATACCAGAAGTGACGACCATAGCAGCAGAAAAGCCTCCTCAACATACGCTTCTGAACTATTTCATTAATCTGACATTAATGAAATCACCAAAATGAACAGGATTTCATATAACTGGTGAATTTGAATGTGCATGCACTGAATATGTAAAATGGCAGCATGTATGCTCATGATGGTTCAGATACAAAACTCATTCTTCTGGATTATGAATTTTTTAAGAGAACAAGATACAGCATTTAAAGATGCTGTTTATTCTCTCACTCACTGGGATTAATCAGTGGTGCAGTCCTCTTTATTGTGTAAACAGGATCCGTACCGTTAAAGTTGTGTCTAGTTTAGGATTTATGTTGATGTATGACTTATCAAACAAAAAGATTTCTGTTTGTTCACATCAAGGGATGTAAAAAAATATGTCTTGGTTTATTTTTCATCAATAATTAACTTAAAAAAAAACTCAAGATGAAACAGTCTTTTTGATGATCTGTTAAAAATACAGCAGGTACATATTCTCTCATGAGTCATGTGGATCTGTGCCATTCATTGGATTTATTTAGTCCCCCTCTGGCACAGGCTGGAGAGTTCTTTAAACATTCATCACACATCAATGAATTAAACAGAAAATCTATGTGTATACTTACAAAGTAGATATTGAGCTTCTTAATGTGCAAGTCATTAGACTAACATCACATTGATCAAGTGGTTACTAAAGCAATTGGTGTCTTACAGCAACATTCCTAAGAAGGCAGTGTACACGATCACCACCAGTCAGTGACACTTTATTAGATATTTTCCTCAACAGCTGAAGGAAGTTATGATGAAGCAGTGAGCTTAAAAATAGTGAATACCTGCCTCACATAGGTAGCAAGAAACAGATACATAATTTATAGTTTTGCTCCTTAACTGCTGCGTATATGAAATAGTTGAACTCCATCCACTGAATAGGTGATTAAATGCCAATTTAAAGAAAAAGAACAGACATTTCTCTTTGTCCATCAAAACCCATGCAAATGGGCAGAAAAGTGGGATTTTTGAATGGGAAACTACTCCCAAAGGACAATAAGAAATGCATTTTTCTTTTTTTTCTTTAACTTGTCCTGTCCAGCATCATAGCAAGCAAAATGATAATCTGGTTGCTGTATCGTGCTGAACAAATTTGCTCTGCCAAGGGGAGGCCTATGGGTAAGGCTCCTCTTGATAATGTGATTAATTTATTTATTTATTTACTTTGAATCACCGAATCTATGTAATCTTGCTGGACCTGACCGGAGGGGACAGAAAAAGATGGAAAATAGCAAAAAGAGCAAAAGAAGAAAGGAGACAAAGAAATCAGACAGAAGGCAACGACCCTTCAATCCACACCATCACCAGACAACAAACTGTTATACCTGTACATGAACACACCAGAAAATTTCCTACAACTTTTACAAAAGCAAAAACACACACACAGAAAAAAAATAGTCATTAAGAGTTTTTAAATAATAAACAAATCAAAAAGACATAACAGCGACCAGATACTAACTCACACGAAAAATAAAAAAAAATAATTATCGCTTAGTATTAAAATAGTTTTTTTTTTTAACTAAATGCGGTTTTGTCCTGGTGGATGTAAGTTTTGGAGGACAGCAAAGATAAAAAATTTCATCTCTGTGCTTTACAAACATGAATCATAAATTGGGCCTTCTTTTGCCTATGGTTTGGAAAATCTTGGTTAGAGTGAGATGAAACTTACAGTTTTGGGATCTGTGAGATGTGAGCTTTCAGTAGAGGTGTTGTTTGTCAGTGTTCATGTCACCGGGTCGACACAGGGAGCCATAATTTGTGTTTACATATTTTTTCAGAAATTGTGTGCATGGTCTTGTTATTGTTTGTTGTCTTAACTGTGTTTGGTGGTCACAGAAATGGTTTAACTGAGCTATAAGCTGAGATTCATAGTTACATGTACAGACTTGACGTTACACCCATAAAACTGGATGTTAACCCCTAATTCCTAGTAGCGGAGGGTGCAGGCGCAGTAGGTGAAGCTAAACAGTCAAGCAAAGAATGTAAAATTAGAGAATTTATAGGCAAGAAATCTGGATAATGAAGCAGTAAAGGTGCATGGATGGAAGTTATTGTCCATATTGTGAATGTTTCTCTCTCCTCACCATCTAGAAGCTGTGAGATTGTAATCCTGCTTTCTGTCTGTTCACCTGATGCTGATATTCATCAGATGTTGTTCCTTTTGTGTTTAGAAGGAAGCAGCTTCACAGCTTTAAATTCATCCTGCTGACTTTTTACCTTTTAGTTAGTGAATCCTGAAATGTTCATCCTTTTTGTCATAAATATTTGATTTTATAGGAAATATTTTACCTGTTGCTGTTTAAAGAGAAAACTGCTGGTAAATCTGTTTATTTGTTCAGTGCAGGGGTCTGCAACCTTTCCAATCCAAAGATCCAATTCCACTCAGCCCAGCTTAATAGAACTTGTTTAGAGCTGTAAATGTTAGGAGACCCTTTGAAAGGACAACTTATCATTTTTGATGAATATCTGCTATAGGAAATTTGTCATTTTCGAAGAACATTAAAAAAAAAAAAAAAAACTAAAACTATTACAAAAAGAGAATAGACTAATATATATTACTGTTACTTCTTGTGTCATTATGTTGTGAAAATTCAATAAAATCTTTTCATGAAAAAAACTGAAAAATTGCTAAAAACCGTTATTATATCTATATTTGAAAACATTAGTCAGTTCTTTAGCATTTTTAGCCATTATAAGTTATAATGACTAATCCGGTAAATATCCAGGTGGTTTTACACTACCTGACCATTACTGAGCTGCATTATACCATCCATGCTGGATGCATCTCCTCTCTGGACACAAACACATTTATTTCTCTTGAACAATTCAAAATCAGATCAAAGGAAAGTGCTGCAATGATACTGGGGAGGTAACACAGTCCCAGCATCATTGCAGCACTGGTTATGTTTAAAAAATGTCAAATTAAGTCTCCATCATACATATCTAACATATAAAACCAGCTGAGTTTGACTGAAGAGCTATACACAATAAAAATATATTATGATAAGGTGGAAGAATCATTCATTCTTGGTGTATTTTAAAATGATAATTTTATAAATTTTACAAAATGACACAAGTTCCCATACTGGGAAAGTTCACCTACTGATATAAAAAATAGGTCTTTTTTGTTTCAATTGTTGGAAATGCAGGGCTGAAAAAGCATCAACATTTTTCTATCCATAAAATTACCTTCTGCCAGTATGAAATATTCAGTATGCTGAATAATGGCACACTATGTATTGAACTTTAATCTTCCACTTGTAGCTGGAAACCATTTGATGAATTTATGGAGCACACACAGCACTCAGACTGCTTAAAATGCTACTTGATTCCATTGTTTCAGAGGTTTATTGACTTCCTCCTCAATGATAGAACATTATGTCTGTGTTCCTTCAGGTACATGGCCATAGTCCATCCTTTGAGGCCTCGAATGAAGTACCAAACTGCCTACTGTCTAATAACAGGGGTCTGGATTGTTCCCATTCTGATATCAATTCCCTCAGCCTACTTTGCATCTGAGACCACGTACCCTCATGGCGGCACCACCCCAACCACTCACAAAGTCTTCTGTGCCCAGATATGGCCAGTGGACCAGCAAGCTTACTATCGTTCCTACTTCCTGTTTGTTTTTGCTGTGGAGTTTGTTGGACCTGTGATTGTTATGGCAATGTGTTATGTCCGCATTTCCCGTGAGCTCTGGTTCAAAAATGTTCCAGGTTTCCAGACCGAGCAGATACGGAAGAGGCTGCGTTGTCGCCGCAAGACAGTCTTGGTTCTGATAGGAATCTTGACGGCATACATCCTGTGCTGGGCACCATATTATGGCTACACCATTCTGCGAGACTTCCATCCAACCCTCATTTCCCGCCAGAGAAACTCACTGGTGGCTTTTTACATCATTGAGTGTATTGCAATGAGCAATAGCATAATCAATACATTCTGTTTTGTCAGTGTAAAGAATAACACAGTTAAGTACCTAAAGAAGATTGTACTGCTGCGCTGGAGGTCAACATATGTCCCCGCTAAGACTGTAGATGAAATGGATATGAGGACCTCCTCCATGCCTGTTACTGAGGAGATTGAATGCATTCACCTGAGGTGAAGAGAAGAAAGTTATTGTTTTTACAATTTTGGACTGTTGATATCCAAAGTCTGCATTGTTGACAGTGATGGCTTCAACATGGAGCTTTTTGCTCTAGACAGAGGTGAAGCCGAATGATATCCAAGCAAAGTTAAACAGCAGTACTTCAGCTGGGAGAACATGTTGCATTAGCAGTAGAGTATACAGAAAAATCTGTGTGACGAGATTGTAATTGTTGTTCCATGGTGTGGCTTTATATTGTGCCCTGAAAAATGTTGGAAAATCTGTATAAACTGCATTACATGGGAAATGTGATTACTAACTGTTTACAGATTATTTAATATGGTTAATATTTATATTGTTTGTATCTATTTTGTGTAAAGTGATTGTAAGTTATCTCTTTTGACCAACTTTTTTATTATTTTTATGCCTCTGTCTACATATTGGGCTATTAATAATAAATGGCTACCTAACAATGCCATTTTCTTTGTCTTTTGAAGCTAAAATACTTTTCCTTTCATTATTTGTCCTTTGAAAGAAACAATATATTGCATGCTTTATTTGCTGATAAATAAAATTTTTGTGTGGGTATATTAATAAATGATGACACATTGGAAGCAAAGACTGCCTTTATTATTTAAGCCTTAATTTTCCTTGAGTACAATAACCCATTTTTTATTTAAGTATTGAAGTAGGTAAAGACATTTTAATTAATCTTACACCAGTTAAACATTTAAGTAATATTAAATCCTGTTGTTTGAACAAATCCTTTGTTAATCCATGGTACTACTGTTAGTCTTGCTTAATGAACCAAAATGACATTTGATGACTTCACTCATATCAGTCTTTCAGTTAGATTTACTTTCATATGTTGCAAAACTCCTAATCTTTTTCTTCATTCAGTGAATGGGGGATCTATGAATATGCTAATCTGGACCTCTTTATACATATGATTGACAGCAGATGACACTGCACTCTTTCCTACAGCACTGACTCTGCTATGCAATGGCCAGATTTAATTATGAGTTAATTCAATCATTCATGCTTAACATGTATGAAGGAAAAAATAAGCCTATATAATACAAAGAGGAAGCTATTTTATGTGCACAGAATGCAAATGGAAGTACATTACATTGAAAGATATTAGAGATCTGTGATAGATTGATGCCCTGCCTGTACCCTGTAGCTGCTGGGATAGGCTCCAGCCCCCCTGCGACCCTGTATCAAAATAGGTGGGTACAGAAAATGGATAAATAAAATATTAGAGATGGACAAGTCACCACCCCTAACCATTCAGAGAGACCATTTACCTGAATCCAGTAAATGAAAATATTTATAATTTATACTGTCCAACTAGAAAAAGAGTCCAACAGAAAAAAAAATACTCATAAAAAAATACTAGCTGAGGTAAACGGGCGCATTTTCTTGATATGTCTCTAAGATATAAGACTGGAAGAATATTATACTTTCTAAATAATCTAGTTGTAATGATACATCTTCCGATGCAAAGCCAGGGCACATCATTAGTAAGTAGCCTGAGGTCACTGGGTGTTTTGGGTCTCTCGAACATCAGACACCCTCACTCAGGTGTCCTGCAGAGGTTGATCAGGCCTCAGCATGTGCCCTGGCAGCTCACCCACAAATCACCTCTCTTTATCCAGAGCCACCTGGAGGCTTTTTCTGCTGCTTCTGTGTTGTTAGAGATGGCTCTCCTCTTCCTTTCACCTGTGATGCCGAGTGCTTTATAGGCCCTGTAGAGGGACTGTGCTGCAAAGCCTCTGCATCCAACCTCCACAGGTAAGCACCTAGCCTTCCAGCCTTGTCTGTGGCAGTCACTGACTAGCTCCTGGTACTTGTCCCTCTTTCGCTCAAAGGCCTCCTCTATTCTCTCTTCCCATGGCACGGTGAACTCCAGCATGACAACATTCCTTGTTGCCTCTGACACCAAAATGATGTAAGGTCTAAGAGTAGTCTTAGCAACATGCTGGGGGAACATGAGTTGCTTGCCTAGGTCCACTGTCAGCTGCCAGTCCTGTGCAGCGTTGAGAAGTCCTGATGTTTCTTTAGATATTGTTGTTGGCTTCTCTCCAGCTCGGATAAAGCTGGTGGTGTGCTTCCTAGGTTTTGACCTTCGGCAGGTGGCAATAGCACAACAGAGGCTGTCTGCAATGGCCGTTAACAATTGGTCATGATGCCAGCGGTATCTGCCTTCGCCCAGAGCTTTTGGGCAGCAACTCAACATATGTTCTAAGGTCCCCTTTCTCTGGTAAAGGGGGCATGATGGTGTGTCTGCCAAACCCCAACAGTGCGGATTAGATGGACTGGGAAGAACATCATAGACAGCCTGGACAAGGAACTTGATGCGGAGTGGCTCTGCTCTCCAAAGGTCAGTCCAAGAGATTTTTCTCTCCACAGCTTTTTCCCATCTAGTCCAGGCACCTTGCTGTCTCATCCCCACTGCTCTGCTGGACCTCTCTTCCTCTACAGCTGCTCTCACTTCATCCTGGACCAGTTGCCTTCGCTCCTTTTCCAGTACCCTATCGTAGCGGGGGAATGGAATGGCTCCTAGCCTGGCTCTTCCTCTGGCCACTGTCCCCACCAAGACTCCATGCCGTAAATGGGATTCTGCCTGCTCCACTGCAACCTCTGCTCTCCACTTCCTGCCAGTCTTAACTGCAACCCCTGCCCCTGAGACCTTTGGGTCTTTTGATTCCCGAAACTGCAACATCTCTCTCATGCGCAAGACTTTGAACTCTTCCTCAATGGATTTAAGGGGGAGTGACAGCTTGCAGGTGTTTCCATAGAGGGCGATGTTACTTAAGCTCTGTGGTAGGTCCAACCATCTTCTCAAGTAGCGGCTGACTTTCTTCTCCAGGTCTATGGTGGAGATTGGGAACTCATAGAGGAGCAGTGGCCACTTCCCAAGGCTGTTCACAGGCTTTTCTAAAATGGTGGGGATTGGTGTTTCTGAGATCAAAAACCTGAACTTATCAACCACTTTGCCTCTCTTCAAAACCAAGGACCTTGACTTTGATGGGTTAAATGACATGCTTGCCCAACTCACCAGTTTTTCCAGCCCGTTTAAGATCCATCTTCCTACAGGCACAGACTCAGTGATCACTGTCAGGTCATCCATGAAGGCAAGGATTGGCGGTTGCTGAATCCCGGACCTAGATTTAGGGCCTCTACACTCTGGCTTAACCGATTTAACCAACATGTTCATAGCCAGGGCAAACAGGATCACTGAGATAGTGCAACCTGTGATGATTCCCACCTCTAATCTGTGCCACTCAGATGTTATTGAACCTGTTGAAACTCTCTGCCTAAACTCTCTGTAATAATCCAGAATGAGGTCTCTTACTGAGTGTGAAGCGGCTGGGATGAGAATCAGCCAGATGAGGTGGCTTGGGCATCTGGTCAGGATGTCTCCTGGACACCTCCCTGGTGAGGTGTTCCAGGAACATCACACCGGGAGACGGCCCCAGGGAAGACCCAGGACACGCTGGACAGACTACATCTCTTGGTTGGCCTGGGAATGCCTCGGGATCCCCCGGACAAGCTTGTGAATGTGGCCAGGGAGAGGGAAGTCTGGATTTCCCTGCTTAGGCAGCTTCCCCCGCAACCCTAGTCCGGATAAGTGGCAGAAAATTGATGGATGGATGATCACAGCTGTTCAGAGGCAAAACCTATCAGCTTTAGTAATCAGCATACATTTCAGCTTGATGGATATTGCACCCTTGAGTGGGTTACCATGCCTCTAACCATTTTAGGACAAAGAGCCCTGTTTCCATTGTGGTGGAAGCTAAAACAGCTAATGTTGTGCCACAATGATGTAAGATGTTTTTTCACAGTTTGAATGTAAGTTAATGTATTAGACACCTTGAAAATATTAAGTTATGTGATAGCTTAACTTACTTTTTCCTTTACGTTATAAAATAAAGACTTACCTGAAGAAATACCCATCATTCACTGAGGGCCGTCTACACTGCGACTTGGATAATACAGATGGATGAGAGTATTACAATACAGACTGATGTCTGAAACCCTCAACTGCTTCGGATCTTACATAACCAAACCATGCCTCAGCACAATGGTTTAATTTGGTTCATGAGCTACCATGCATGTATCAAAGCCTCAGGTCTCAGATGGCCATCAATAACTCTAACAAACTGGTGTAGTCAGAGACAAACCTTTCACGAGGAGTCACAGCAGACTGACATTCTTTGACTCAATTTCTTTTAATCTCAAAATGAAGTATGGGATCCACTTTTCCTAACATCTATGTAAAATCCAGGGATTGTTCTACCTTTTTCGTGGCTTTGAGAGGAAAAAAACCTTGATCAGTTTCACAATTTCTACAATTAATTTAAATGAAAGGCATTTTTAAGAGATCAAGAACATGTTCATCACCCACACTGTGATCTGAGGTATGTTGCCCCTGAAATTTCATGTTATACACAGCATACAGGGATGTAATGTCATCTGAGTGAGATAAATCTTTATATCCTTATTCTTGTAAATAAGCCAATAACAAATGGCAGGTGAAATAGAATTATCTTGATAGTCTTTAGTCTAAACAAATGCATTTTTTTTTTTGCTTCAGTATATACTATAACCTAATTTGTAGACATTTACAGTGGCTGATAATTTTTTCATGCTGTTCTTTCTCTGAATCACTGATCACACTCTCCTATTATCTTTTTAGATAAAATTATTCATGAGTAGAACCACTAGCAAGGTGTGAAAGTCATGCCTTATTTGAGATAATAACAAACATATAAAACACACAATTACATATTTATGTGTTTTTTTCACATGTAACATTTTCTTAAGCTTTCTCTAAATCATCTTCTTCATTGAAGCCTTTTGTTTGCCGCATCTACTCTCTATGTAAAGTAACCTACAAAAAAAAATAAATAAATAAATCGTATCGATTAGGGTATCGTGTGTGTATACATGTTAGGGTCACTGCACTTAAAGATTCTGTGTGGTTTTTATTTATTTCAAACTCAAAAGTCATGTGCCATATCAGCAAATGAAGTACTTGTGAGATTCTGGTTCAGACTGATGCAAAAAAATGCCCTGCATTTCTTCAATCTTTCTTTTTTCATGTTTCCATGACAGCTATAACCTGAACTCTAGTTTCCTTTGAACCAGGATTTGCACAAGGAGGGGACTCCACTGAATATCATAATGTAAATGTCAAACTATCTGTGTTATCTAAGCATTGGCTGTATTTTATTAGGTGCCTCCATCTACAGTGAAAACCTGCCTCACAGTGCAATCACAGTGTGTAAATTCACATTGTGCTGTAGGTATGTCATTATTAAACATTTTATCGTTATAGCACCTAGAGCTCTTGGTAAAGACCATCCATCCATTTTCTACTTCTTATCTGGGGTCGGGTTGCAGGTGCAGCTGCCTGAGCAAGGAAGCCCAGACTTCTCTCTTAAAAGACCATGGTCTGATTTAACACAGAAAAATTATAATGACATGAGACCTGATATGTTTCAGAATAATAGTCATTGCTCACATAATCCAAAATCTGACCACAGGCTTATACTTCCCATCCACATCAGTGACTTCTTATTTCGTTGTTAAAGTAGCACTAGATAATTTTCTGACTATGCCTCTGGTACATTTTCATGGCACAGTAACATTTACTATGTACATTCCTGGAGCTGCTGTTGCTCAGCACAATCTCTAGACTGAGAAACCTCAATTCACAACTTTTTTTTTCATCCAAGAACATTGCCATACAGCAGCATTTTGCTTTACAGCACTGTGTCAAATGTTAGTAACTGGATATCAACACAGTGGCTGTTTTGAATGCCCAGGCTGGCTGATGAATTAAATAAATCCAAGAGGATGTCATCAGAAGAAGCAAAAAAAAAAAAAAAAAAAAAAAAGCGAGAGAGGAAGGGGCAGATCAACAGATCAAGAGATGCTTTTAAATTCTAATCCTTTTGTAGGCACCTTTCATCTGTTTGAGCAGAGATGTGCATCTCTCTGAATCTGTTAACAGCCCTTACCCCCCGAAGAGACTGGTAGGTGTAGTAAAAGCTTGCCTTAAAAGGTTGACTAGTTTTACTGCCATGACAAGCACATCCAGCACAATGATCCTGTCCAGGATGCTATTTTTGACATTAACAAGAAGACACTGCTATTCTTTTCTTCCCCTTGCTAAATGTCTCAGATTGCGCTGTTTATCCATTTGTAGTAACATAGAAAGAACTCTTTTCCTTAAAAGGGTTTTTTTCCTTTCTCTCATCAACAGTTCACTTCTACATTTAGTACCAAGTCTGTTAAAATGATTTAGACAAACAAAAACAGAAAATAACCTTTGATTTGCATCACTGGTAGAGCAGACCTATTAAAAAACAAACAAACAAACAAAAAAAGCACCCATAATGTCCACATAGTATTCTAAAACTGGTCTTGTTGACAAGCTGAAATATTGTTCTACTTTTCTTGTTATTATATCAATTAACTACAAATTTATGACATCACTGCTGCTCACAGCAATACTTTTATAGGAAGACAATTTTTAATTTGATTATTTATACTGCAGCACAACATTTGACCTTTACTGGTTAATTAAGTATAATTGTAGTCAAATTATCAAATAAATATATCATGGATCAGTAAACCCATCTGACAAACATGTATGCAAATTTTTTGTATAAATTTGATAAATCAGGATTGGCTTCAATACACCTTCACACAAACATCAACATGTGTGCATCTTTACTGCCCTATTGACTTGAAAGGTGTTGATAGAAAATGCTGTTTATTAAATTTTTTTTATTACATTTAGGTTTTTGTACTTGTGTCAACATTTATTTTGTGACATGCAGAACCACTTATTTATACAAACTCCAATACCAAACCATGGATTTATAATGCAGAATCTTAACTAATATCTAATTACTAAGGACAGTTATTAGTTACTTTACAATAAATCATGTAGAACAGATCTTGTTGTCCATATTGATTATTGCATATTATGTTATTCCAGACATATATTTATAATATAATATAAATTAATATATAAATATATATATATATATATATATATATATATATATATTTATATATAATTTATATCACATTCACTACATACTCAGACACATCCCCACATGAGTGCATGCATATACTGAATTTGTTATACAATATTTATTTAAATCTTGGTTAATTGCCCCAAAGCTAGTTGGCAGTTAGCTGTGGTCCAACACCACACTAGTGACATTGTCAAATGGGGAGGATGTAATGTCAGACTCCTCAGCTGGTACCAAAGACGACATGTCCACAGCTGACAAAGACACAGTGTCTTCCTGTGTTCGAATGTTGCCTGTTGTTCCTGGCAGATGCCACAGCAGACCATGAGACGGACAGATGGAAAACACTTTGGAAGTGAACCACACCTGGACTGTTGTTCCATCTACCTATATGATACAAGAGATAGCTTAGTCGTGTTTGTTTATTTATTTTAATACATACATGACATTTCACAGCTTTACCAGGTAAGTATGTCAGATAAGTGCATACTGATATTATTTCCATTGCTATTCTTTCAGCTATTTCAGCTAGGTATTTCTTCAGGTAAGTGTAAACTGATTTTGTTGTGTCAGCTATACCATCTAAGTGTAATAATTTAATTTTTCACAGAGCCTTTTTCAGGTATGTATTTCAGGTAGGTCTATATTATTTAGACAAATAAATATTATTCTAGATTATTCAGGTATTTTAGGATAACTCGATCATGTGTTAATATTTAAAGAAAAGTATGCCTTTTCTCTTAATAGAATTGTGCATTTTAACATCAGGGAGGTGACACTAGCTAACTCTGTTTTTAATATTTATATGAGGGCTAACTGAAAAGGAAAAACTTTAACATTGTTTATATCTATGGCATTGAATGACCTGTGCATCAATGGTGCCGTTTTCTACAAACCAAAACAAATCTTAAAAGTCATAGAAGCCAAATAGGCAGAATATAACAACTAATTTAAACAAAGAAACAAAATCTGATTAAGCAGTGACAACATTCACCTTGTCTGTAGCATGTGTCCTCCAGTTGCAACAAGGACAGACATGCTGGAAAAACTATAACTTCTGAGACAGCCTATCACCGTTCAGCAGGTAAATGTAACTGGGAAACGCTGAGGACGAGTGACAGGCCGCCAACAAAACCCTGCAGAGAAGGATACCATAAAGAATGCCTTGTCAGACCTGAGGAGGGGTGAAGTGCACTTAACCTCTCCGTTCAGCCAAGTACCTCTCTCATATTCATGTTGTTTATCAAGTCCAGAATTGGACGACTATTTTAGCCATTGCCCTTGTCGAAGTTCCTTTGGTTTAATTAATTTTGCTTTTAGATTTTAGTTTGTTTTTGTTTGCAGTGCATTTAGACCTATGGCATCAGACAGTTTGGCCATTTGGTCTGGATGGACAAAGGCTAGTTAGTAATGACATTGTCTGCATCTACGCACTTGCCTTCTTCCTGACCACACTTTCCTGACAGGGCACAGAGGAGCAGGAGGAGTTTTGGAGGACCACCCTGTCCCACCCTGCTAGGCTCTGCACTGCAAAAGACTTTTAGCTTGGACTCCTTTCACATCTATTTTTAATAAACTGCATCTTTTATCTCAACCTACTGGTGTGTTGACTGATTGGTGCTCCTAAGTGGAACTGGCTGTGGGATCTACCACTGCTACCCTGTGACATAAAAACCGGCTTATACTTGAGTGCAGTGGTAATGGTATTCAGACCGACATCAAATGACTCTGGAGTAGATAAGGGTTTTCATCAGCTTTAGTTGATTCAGACTCTGTGGAAACCTAGGTATGCATGCTGATTTTACCCAGACTGCCCAATAACTGTTGAAGTTCACTTTTTCCTAAGAGAAATACACATCTTCCAAGTGTAACATCCCACATGGAGGTTCTGAAACTGACTACTAGAGAAAAACAAAATTAGAGCCATTCCACCAAATGGGTGCAATTTCCATCCCCAGGAGATTATATGTATAAATATGCATTAAAATAAACTGTAAGATGTGGCTTTTTTCCATGCACTCTGCTAGCTCTGCTAAAACCGTAGTCCTGTTATTTTCAGTCTTCTTTCTCATATGAAGAGTAACAGGACATTACATGTAAACATTCAATTTGAACATGTGACTAACTATTTCTTTAAAATAAACACTTTTTTGGCGGCAAAACAAAAGAATTAGTTGACAAGCATTTAAACAGACTTTTTACATGTTACATGAGTTTTGGTAACAGGACTGAAAAATATGGAACCACCTTTGTCTTAAAAGCAATGTAAAAAATTAAATAAAATTACTTAAGATTGACCAATGTACATTTTGAGTAGTTAAATATGTGTTACAATATTTAGTTTTGTAATATACATTAAAAATTTATTCAATTTTGTGGACTTACCATTGAAATGGGACCTAGTGGAATGACTGATTAGACTGTTTTTTAAACCTGTTGTCAAGACAGCTTGAGACTGTCAGTGCTTTAATGTGCAATGTACAATTGATACTTAACAAGAAAGTTTGGGGAGGGTTGTGCATGCAGCGGTATCCGTGTTTCTATCCATTTGTTGAGCCTTTCGCATCAGCAGAAATAAGGGAGTTACAACTTTCCCATTCACACTTTTCTGCTTTAACCACACCCACCTCACACAATTGTTCTCAAATGCTCCACGAAAGCAAAGTTCTGCTTGGCTGTTGTGTTAAAGAAGCCACAAAAAATCCCAAACAGACATAAGAACAAAATGATGCAATATTTTTTTTTTTTTTTTTTTTTTGCAGCCTTGAGAACAAGAACAAAATCCTCTGGTTATCGCAGAGTCTGGAAGAAGTTTAAGGGACTGGTAAGAAGTGGTGGGCGGATCAATCCAAATATTGATACCAACAATTCTAGTCTGATAACATCAGTACTTTAATGTAAGGCTCAAAAACTATCAGAATCTTAATGAATAAGGAGGATAAAGTGGCTTTAGGTGGCTTCAGTTCACCTCTGTGACCCGCAAGCCCAAAATCTTCCTCTCTCGCCAAGATAATTTTTGTGTATTTATGGTGAACAAACTTTGTTGTTTAAGTGTTGTTTATTAATTTTAAAAATGAATACATTAATTCCACAGATTAATCTCTTTGCATTAACTTGTAAATTTTGACAGCCCTATTAAAAAGTGTCAGTATTGACGATACTAGCCTTTAATTGACTTGGTATCAGGTCAAGACAAATCTTGCAGTATTGCACACCCCTACTGGTAAGTTTTAACCCTCTGCACTGATAATAAACTCACATTTACAGGAAATGGAAAAGGATTTAACTGGTTTGTAGTGGGTGTACATGTATTTAAAGAAATGCGTAAACATTGTTGTTTTGGTGTAAACATGTAGAGTTAAGTTCACCGGCTTTGGATTTTTTAAATCAGGTTCAAATAAGTTGCCTCATGTAACTGTCAGAAAAGAAAACACACCTCTCCTCCCATGTTTCATATTAGTTGCAATTATCCATGCACTTATTTTCATATCTGCATTGTTAGCACAGGTCTGTTGTATTGTAGGCAGCCTGCTTTACACCATTCATGAAAATCTTTTTCTCCAGTGTAGGACTTAGCATGCAGAAATGTTTTGGTTATTACTGTGCACGAGTAGGTAGGTCTTAGGAGCCAACATGTTCAGTGGACAAATGACTATTAGATGACAGACCTGCATCTCTTGGACAGCGATTTAATGCAGCATCTGAGTGTTTCTCTGCCGTCACCTGGCCTACAGCTTTGCAGGCAGAAGGCATCCGGTGACAGGAAATCGTTACCAGGTCATGAATAATGATTCTGATTTAAGGCTTAAATTGTGCTCTGTAAAGAGCAGTTTGATCAATATTGTTCCTTTAAGAGTTTAAATGAAGACACATCCGTTTTATCCACTTTCCTTTACTGTATCAAACATGTATGTATGATACTATGAATACCAGTGTGTGATGTAAACAAATATGCTTTTTTGGTTTTTCTTTTCTTTATTTTTTATGAAAATGTTAATAAAACATCTTAAAACTAAAAAAAGAGAGGCAGATGAAGGGATGCAGTCATCATGCCTATTGCCTATTGTAAAAGCCTGTGGGGCAATGCCATGATCTAAGGTTGCTGCAGTTAGTCAGGTCAGCAACATTATATGCCCAAAGAATGAGATAAGATGACTACTTCCATCAGTGGATTTTTTTTCTTCTCTGATGGCACAGATTCAAAGATGACTGCCGTGATTCATTGGGCTCATGTCGGAAAGAGTGTTTTAGGCAGCATGAGACATCATTTTCACACATGGATTGGCCAACACCGAGTCCAGACTTGAACCCGGGATGTGCTGGAGAAGTCTTTGTGCAGTGGTCAGACTTTCCCATCATCGATACAAAATCTTAATAAAAAATTGATGCAACACTGGATGGAAAAGAAATCTTGTGACTTTGCAAAAGCTTATTGAAGCAATGCCACAGAAAATGCATGAAAGTCAAAGCTTGAGTGGGTCCAACAAAATATTAGAGAGTGAGCTTTTTTTTTCCCCAGGCAGTGTAGCTTACGATATAGTCATACTCATTCAACTGTTCAGTGTAGTGGTAGACAAAGCTTAACAGAAGGTATGACTTTTTTTTTTTTTTTTTTTTTTTTAAGTAAACTGTTTTCTCATAAAAACCAAATGTGGTTTTGCAATTTCAGTGTAGTGTGGTGTATCATATAAAGTGCCTGCGGCTTTTTTACATGAAGTTTGTGAGCATGACAATAAATACATGTAATGAATATGTTATTCCAATCTAACTTATCATCACATCAAAGGGATCAATATATTGTTTCTGACTTTAGCCCCACCAGGCACAAACTCAACCAGAAACCGTCCATCTGACTGTGTCATCAGTAGTTAATGTGGCTTTACACTAGCAATGACAGCCTGTCAAGATCCTGATTTTAGCAACTATGGGGCACCAGAGTTTGGGAGGAAGATGAGCAAACAAAACAAAACATTCCCATCACGTAGCAACACCCTGCCAAGGCCATCAATAACAATCTCACCAGCTAAAATGCTATAAGGCTTTAAATCTTTGTCCAACGGGTCTTTCAATTACTGCATGGGTCTAAAGGCTCATCATCACACATGGATTGAATGGCCATGCTTAGGGCATAAATAAAAGCAAGACCAAAGATGTATCTTATCCCTAGGGCAAAAAAGGGGTGCTATGTTGCAAATTATCTTTTCTTTTAACCCCTCGTTTTAAATGTGATCCTATAAGTTTCCATTATAAATAGCTCATAAGCACTGACTTATTTAGTAGTCATACTTTAAAATAGAATGTACATATTTCCTCATTTACTTTTTAACTTTTCTGTGTATTCTTTACATATTTTTTATCATTTAACATTATTTATAATGAATATGTGAATTATATGAATATGAATTATAATGAAAACTAATCTACTTATATTTTATGTCGTCATGCAATTAATGCAAAAATATTTATTTGTGCTATTTTGCTCAGCCTCAGGGGTGGCCTCTTGTTCTTAGCCTGTTGTGTTGCCCTCTTTTGTCTTGGCAAACCTTGTTTCTGTGTGCTGTTTTGTTCTGGTCATTCATTGTGACTTGGACATTTGCCGTACAAATCCAATGAACCCCTTCAGAGTCATGGAGAGACCTCAGAGTAATGGAAAACTAAGTGTTCTGGTTTGCTGGCTTTGGAAATGGCTTGTTCATCACCGCAGGGATCAAGGGTGGTGGGGGTTAATGAAAAACAAGGTGAAAATGCGTTATCTGTTTGTGACACAGACCTTTCCAAGCCTCAATAAAATAACCCACTGAATCAACATTATGCTGTGAATATATCTGCTCTGCTCAAATAACACAACATAAAGACTACAGATTTTCACAATATAACTTTAAGATAGTAGAGACAGAGTCTTGAAAATACGCACATATTGGAGGCACATGACCTGAACAACACCTCAAACCTGCCACGTAATGTGCTGATCAGTTTCAGGAGGATGTTTAATGATAGACTTATACCACCACAGCTAAAGATCCCCCTGGCCTCTCCGTACCACTCTGTACCACTCTGACCTCTGACCTCTGTGTGACTATGGGCTCACTATAAAGCCATGAAGATTTTGTAACTGCAGAGTTTGTATTTGTAAATCAAGTTTGTTATCCTGCAAAAAAAAAAGAAAATAAAAAAGTTTGCGAATGTGCAAAATAAGATTTGCATGGTTGTAAAAGAGATAACAAGTTATTTTGCAAACATCCTGTTTCACAGCTGTGAAGCACAAAACTGAGTGCAAAACTCTGAAGTTGTGGTTGCAAATTTTGTCTGTCTTTTTACATCCATCTGATTGGATGGTGACTAATCACACTGTCCAATCAGAGAGCAGACAGCTTCCTGTCCTTCTGCAATGCTGCAGGTTTTTAAAGGGGAGTAGATCAATTTTAAAGACGGGTGATGGTGTGACCAGAGTGGTTTATTAAATGACACTGGGTGCGACAATCTCTGTAAAGAAATGCATGTGACCTGAAGTTTGTAACATTATCAGACAAAATGATATGATTGAGTCCGAGTTTGGAGCTGCAAAGTGAATGTGATAAACTGTTGGCTCTCCAGCAGTTCTGGAGATCCCACTTCTATTAGCATGTTCCATTTGATGTGTTCAGAGCTTTGTGCTACATTAGACACGTTGACTTTTTGCAAATTGCTATGAGTCATTTAACATTGCACCACAACCATACTGACAATGAACTAAGCTTTTTTAACCCTCATCACCACTTTATTTCTCAATTTCCTTGTGCTTATAGTACAATCAGGATAAGATGATTTAATGGTTAATTAAAAAGGCTCATTAGAACCTTACAAGCTAGAACTTAATAAGAGAAATTAGTTTCCGCTTTTTAAATGAGTTCCTGTCTTCCCAGGAGCTTGAATGGATGGCATCTGTTTTTTTATCAAAAAGGACACATGCAACACTCTGAGGCTCACTCATAGACCACATAATCTTAAAATTTCAATGTATATATACATAAAATGTGAGAAGCAGCATGCCAAATCTACTTCTCACTTTTTTTAAATGAAGTTCATTGGCTTTTGACCATTTGCAACAGCATTCCTCTATGCAAGGATGTAAAAAAACACAAAGCAAGAAAGTTAGATTGATATATAGCGCCCTCCAGTGTTAGAACTGTAAAATGCCTTCAATTTATAAATGATTGGGAAAAACCTGTTTTTCTTTTTCTGTTTCTTCTAAGAACAAATAATAAACTAAAATTAGAAACATTACTGGTGATCATTATAAAATATGCAAATGCAGCAATAACTTTTGGAGAATATACTGTTATGCTGAATCAAACCCAAGAACTTAATATTTGCTTAATGTTAGTATACAGGAGTAAGGGCCTCTGCACAATTCATTGGTCTGTGGTGAGGAGTAGGCAGTGGGAACAAACTGAACAGCTGTCTAAATGCACGAGTGGGTGTTTGGTGCCCATGTGTCTGATCACACAGGAAGGAAAGTGTTGTTCAAATTATTCAAGTTGATTCACTGGAGTGAAACTGTTCATGATGGCTAGAGCAAACATCTGCGAGAGAATTTGATCACAGAAGGAAACAGGGGTTCTGGTTTGTTACAATGCTGATTTCATCTAAATAGATTTTAGGCATTTCTTTTGGTCATATTATATTCACCACCTGCTCAAACATGCAACAAATGAGCACTATGAGCCCATCTTGCATATCACTAATCTCTACTTAAATTAAATTAAATTAAACTATTAATTTGACTGAAGTATTTTAAATTCCCAAAGTAGGAAATAGCCACTCCTGTCTGGTGTTGTTTTCTCTTTAAGACAGTGAGATAGGCTCGCTGTTACTCAAGCCAGTCATTTATGTAGCAGATAAATTGTCACACATTTGCAGCAGGCCTGGAAACTACAAGGTCTTAACTATGATTCAGAACTAGTTCACAGTCAGAATAGAGTGTGTTTGTGTGATAGCTCTAACTATCTCAAACATTTGAAAGACATATGAACAAGGAGGAAACCAGAAAACCACAGTGGGTGAAAAATGTGCCAAGAAAAGGAGTTTCTTCTGCTCTGTTACCAGCCTTCAGTTGCAAGGGGCTTTTTTTAGATTTGAGACATTTTTAAAGGCTGATACTTAAGAGTTTTACCAGCAAGCACATTTACATGTCCATATATATAAATACAACCAGATACAACCATAACACTCTTACCAACATTTTCCTAGTTTATTACCCACGTTATTGAACATATAACACACAAATGACTGATTATGATTTAATTATTGAATGTGGATCATTTAATTAATATATTTTTAAATGATTAATGTTGCTTATAGTGCACAAACATCCACTGAGTAGTTTTATAGAACGCAGAAAAGTGAAACTTGCCATTTACTTTACATAGAAAGAAAACAGCACTAAGGTTTAATAGTAGTGCAGTTTTGTCAGAAATGTGGCTGGCAGATATCCCCCTGCTGCTGTTATTTTCCACTTTTTGACACGGCCTGTATTGCTTTGATCCACTCCTTTCTTTCTTCAGCTGTTGCAGCTTGGAGGAAGTAGTGAGTTTCATCTGCAGTGATGATCTCAAAGAGGTTGCCATCAATGTCGTGCTTTTTTGCTGAAACCACGACAAGAAAAAGGAGAAAGGAGTTAAAATGGGTAAATTGAAGTGAAACTGTACTGACACACAAGTTATGCATCCTGTTGATATACAGCCTCACTCACCATCAGGAACATGCTCCACAGCTGTAACCACCGCTCCACGCAGATGAACTGAGCCCAGAGGGTCATCAACCTGACATACAGAGTGATGACAAAAGATAAAGTTTTTCTCATTTCTAATTTGTTTTCAACAAGTGCAGGTTTGTCCAAGTTAGCTTTTCTACCTTTGAAGGATCATAGTAGTGCATGTAAGCAGGGTCGTCTCGCACTATAAACTTTCGCACCTTCCAGTTTTTTCTTCTGTGTCCCTGTGTTGAAACATGATATTAATATGAAAACACATAATCATAAACATGGTCTTGCTAAAGTCATATCAAATGTGAAGCAGACTTCCTCTTTTTTCCGCGTGTTAATGGTACAAGACAACAAAGAGCAATGGCTTCTGATCAGGAGGCCTTTTCTTTTTTTTCCCATTATCTGTGCAATCAGAGGTTCCCAACCAATTTTCTCCCCATACTAAAAGCCATGGACCCCCTTTCCCACCCCGAGCTAAAACCATGGTTTGTTTTATGCTTTAAAAAACAAGATTCTCATCATAAATAATGTAGTCTGACTAAGTCCTGTCCTTCGATAAAGCCAAAGTTGAATTAACAACATATAGCCCAAGTTTGTTTTTCCTTAAAATAGGGCCAATGTGTGGACATTAAACACAATGGCTCTTAATGTTCAATTGTGCTCTTTGGAGGACCCCCTTGGGAGGTCCCCGACCCCAGGTTGGGAACCACTGTTGTAGATTAAGTAAGGATGCCTGTTTTGGTAAGGATGTTGCTGTGACTTTCACCTGTTTAAGCAAACAGCCCTGTTTTATGATGTTTCCTCTGAATTCTTCCTTCACAAGCACATCTTCATCACTGGAGTAGCCTTCACAAAAGAACCCGCTGTCAGCCTGAAAGTACAGTCATGCATACAATTATTACCCATACTTTTTACACATATCGTTTTTCCTCATTCGTTCTAACTATTGTACTGATGTTAACTTTCCTACTGTGGTTTTTCTGACAAATGCCAAACTTTCATTTCCATAAAGGCAATATTTCCCTTAATAGTAGTTTTTGTTTCACTGTGCTTACAAAGTAGTAAAGCGCTTTGGTATCATCTAAGAACGATGTTTGCTCTCCACTCTCTGCTCTCTCTTTTGAAATGTCGCCTGCAGGCTGGAGAAATCCCTCATTCAGAAGCCCTGTTCCTAACATGAGGGCCTCAGGGCTATTTCTTGCTTTCCCCTGGGAAACCAGCCACTCTATAACAGTTGCACCTGTGCAAAAATAGAGAAGCATTGAAAAATTGGAAGGTTAAACAAAGAAAGCAAACTTCCTCCACAAAAAAAAAAAAAAAAAACAAGCTTGTTATACCGGTGAAGCAGTGGTTGAATACTCGATTCTCTTGCTGCAGTTGTTGCTCTCTGACTCCATTATCCGGGTCTTTCATCAGCATGTAAATCTCACTGAGAAGACAAAATGTAAGCAAGGTCAATATGGCTTGTTCAGAAATAGTCAAATAAGAGTTAAACATGGGCTTGTCAAATTCATGTGTTGAACTTGTGTGAAACTTGCATCAAATTGTGTTATTTTATCTGTTATGCTGTAAGCAAGACCAGCTAGCAAGAACACCAAAAACACAAATGCTATGAAACTGGTATTAACATGTGTCAGTTGTTAAAAAAAAACAACAAAAAAAAAAAAAACAAAACAAAAGAAAAGTAAAAATAATAATAGTATTCCTCAAATAACTGGAAGATTTCACAGAACTTACTTCAGGTTGATTGTGTCAGGCAGGCGAATGGAGCGTCGTGTGGACTTTCTGGCAAACTTTTTCCCACCATTCAGGCAGGTAATAGCTCTCTTGATGTCCTTTACCCAGGATTCCCTCTCCTCTATGTGTGAGGCTTGGAAAAAGTGATCTTGATTTTTCTCAGTGGTAATCTTGAAGACCAGCTAAACCAAACATGCTCAGTTAGTTACATCTTTATATCCAGTGTTCTCCAGAGAGTTTCCCTCAGATATAACAAAATTCACCATCTAAAGGAGCTACTGAAGGAAAATGACAAAAATAGCAATTAAAATTTGATTGTAAGCTGTTATTTCATATTTTTCATATTATCTTGATTCCCGATTATTATTATAGGGCTAATCCTTCAGTAAAATTCTAATTCATTCTTGACTGTTGTGCTTGACTGTTTCTTACCATCCTTTTGCTGAAATCCTGACAGGGGCTGAGGAGTTTGGCTCCCTTCAGTGGGATCATTCCTTTCGGTGAACGGTCTGTTTTCTTTTTATAGAAATCCACCCCATCATCTGACAACACCACCCACACTGCCCTCCAGGAGTTCAACACTGTACCCTGCAGATCAATAAGACAACAGACAGCCTTAAGCAAAAGTTCAAAGGAAGTGTATGCTGTAAATTTACTGAACACTTTGATTTATGCCTAGCAAGTCACATCACTAGCAACCTTTGCTTACTGCTCTCCTCATCTTCTCCTCTTTCCAAATATAACCACCAGGAGAAGCACCATGTATGCAACACTTAAACATGAATTGCTCCTCTACTGAGCTGTGTTTTGTTTTCTGTTTTATTTGCTGACTTTGGCAACCCCAAGATGCGGAGATTCTGCAAGCTGCTGTCTGATAAGTGGAACTGGTTGTGGATATGCAATGTTTTTTGTGGTTTTTCTCTTGTGTTGGGCTGTCTGCATTCATTGATTTAAATTATGAAGCTGACCTTTTAACAGAAATATGACCCAAAGCATCCTGCCAAGAACAGCTTAGTTGAAGAAAACTAAGGGTTATGCAGTGCCCTGGCCAAGGCCAACCCTGGATTTAAATCTCATTGTTGTGAAGTTATTTGAATTATAGGAAGTTTGTTTAGAAAACCCCTCAAATATAAAAGGCCACCTCTAGTAGAACCCCCCCCCCCCCCGAAAACTCATGTGTGTCCCTTTAAATGGAACATTTTAAAGTTTTGTAAGAAAAAAAGAGCTCTTGTGACCTCAAAAGTGTAAGACATGACACTATGTGTTCTTCCTCATTCAGTGTCTATGAATATGTTCATTTCACCCTCCCACATCTTCACCCACCAGCAAAGATGCTTACTCTGCTAAGCAATGACCAGTTTTAATAATAATATAATGTTGCAAGGATCAGTTAAAATAATTTAATGAATAAATCTGAAAAAAGAAAGGGAATTCTCAAGTAACAGTCTGTATGGTGCCTTGCTTTACATTGTTTCTATCACATTCTCCATCTAACTTGTGCTAACTTCTTTTTAACTTCTCATTTTATCTGTTCCAACAGCAAATTAGAATGTCCCCACTCCACAAATAGCCACAACTGGTTTGCACTGGTTTTCCATATAGAACTAGCTGTTCTCACTTTTATAAAACAGTCTTTTGTTTTTCGTATACTTTTAAATTGTTGCTCTGTAGATTTGTGTTTTGTTGATTAAACAATTACCTATATCAAATTTATCCACAGGTTGGTTATAACACATTTATTTGTGGCTAGTTTCCCACAAAGATTAATGTCTTTTTTCCTTCAAATAAATAGCAAATAATTTAACTTTTTAAGGTGTCCAACTGAATTTCACACCAGCAGGATGCATGCTTTAGTGTAGCTTCAATAACCAAATTGAGTGTGGTGTAAGTGAAAACCCACAATCTCCAGTGAACCAGCACATGTTATGTTATGAGCATACCATCTTTGGTCATAACCATTAAGGTGAGAGATATGTAATCAAAATGATCAGCTTACTGCCATGTACTCTGAAATAGGCCCTAAAAAAGGTTAATAAGAAAAAAAAAAAACCAAAAAAAAAAAAATATACTTGTAGACAAGGTAATAAAATTATGTCTGACAACACCAAATTCAAACCAAGAGAAAGCCAAGAAAACACAAGCAGTTACATCTTATAAATGTGCCTCTAGTGGACGGGTTAGATGTCTCCAGAGAGAAGAAAGTCTTGGCTAAAAGTAAAAAAACAAAAGAAAAAGAAAAAGAAAAGACGTTTTTTTTTTCTTTTATTATTTATTTATTTATTTGAATTACCCCCACTAGTTAAGCATAATGCTATTTGATATACAATTCCCAAATATTGTTTCAACTAATCATTTATTGTTTCACTCTTGATTCTGAAGAGAAATAGGAACTTGGTTTCTGTTTCAGCTAGAGAACAGAAGTGTGCATTTATGTGTTGCAACGTTGAAGTGACAGCCTGTTCCTGTCTCTAAATGTTGGTTCATTCGGTTACGACATATATCTTTGTCATCTCAGTTAGTCCCCTTTATTGTTTTGTTACAACTTTAGATGTTTGTATATTTGAATATTTCTAACATGTGTCTATTTTTTTATTTTTACTCTTTCAGGGGACATTCACTTGTGGTTTAAACTCAAATAGTTCTAGCTTGAGTTGCACCTATGTCACCATCTTTGTAATGCTTTTATATAACTTGTGTGCAGTACTTTTTCTGCAATGCAGCTACAAAGAGTGTGTTTCTTCAAAAACAAACCTTTTCTTCTAAGATTCCATATTACTTAAAAGTTTGGAGACATTTTCTAATTAAATCCAATGTGAAAGTGTCTCCAAACTTTAGACTACTTAAGATATAAATATTGTTCTAATATTATTAAATTTTGCTTATCAGTAGGAAACATGTAAAGAGGTTTAGTAAAATGTAAAACGGCGTGTTAGTATCTTTAATGAAGATAGTCTTACCTTTTTCACCAGATATCCCTCTCTGATCTCTTGTGGCTCCATTGTTGGGCTCTGAAATGCTGTCGACTGCAACTTGTCACTTTTTAATGAGTGTCAAAAACATTTCTCACCAAATTTAGTCTGTCTCTCTATTTGTCACTCACTCGGTGCGCGTATGGGTTGTTCTCTACACTTCTGTCAAAACCACAAGCTCACACAGAGACGAGCAGGAAGTTGTGCTGTTAGGTGTGATCATGATGACTGGTCAACAACCTTCCTGTTGTCTAAGATATTATTAACGACAGTTGGTGGTTAGTTGGTTCCTATTACCTTTTACCTTTTTAGGTAGTACATTTTTGTGAAATACTTGACCAAAACATTTTACTTCAGTCACAGTAAAACTGGAATGAAACAGAATGGAGCACAAAGTAACTTATGATGAAAGTGCTCCAACTTTGGCCACTTCCACATCTAAATTAAACTTAATTTTCGACTATGTCACGAAGTTTTATTACCTATCTCTTATTATACAATGCCAATACTTAACACACAATATACAAAACGTGTTCAGCCAAATAGATCGAGGGTATTGTTTATAAAAATGCACTTGGTGAGAACCTCAAAAAAACCAAAAAAATAAATAAAATAAAATAAAATCTTTGTGTCTTGTGTCTTAGGAAGAAACACAGGCAATGCCTAAATATCCACATATTGAAATCACTATATAAAGATATGGTACTGGAACAGTACAGAAAGGTGGAGTAATACTAGTCATCAAACCTGATGATTGACACTGCTAACACATACCAATGTATGCTGAATATGATTGATATTTAGGCCCGAGCACCGAAGGCGGTGCGAAGGCCTATTGTAATGCAAGCGTTTATTCTTCTTCTTATTATTATTCGTCCGTCAAATGAATTGCATTTTTGGGGGTCTCAACATACCCCAAAACTCACCAAATTTTGCGTACCCCCCCATTCGAATGTGAAAAATTTCATATTTTGGGGTGCTCGGGACTATTTGGGCAAAATGTAACAAGAGCGCCACCTATTTATAGTGCCCCGCCAGTGCATGTCGTCAATCTTCATGAAAATCAGTGCACTTGTTCCAAATGCTCGGGCGAACAAAAAATCCTCTTGGAGTAGTGCTCTAAAAAAAACAGGAAGTCGGCCATTTTGGGTCAAAGTCGCCATTTTGGCGTTTTACTGACCTCGCATTTGAACGAACTCCTCCTAGAGATATTATCGTATTGACACCAAAATGGCTGAGGATGTTCAGAAGGCATGTGTGATCAAAAGTTATGCAAAACTCTCTCAAAGGAGTAACGGCGTACAGGGGGCGTGGCCTCAAAGTTTGATGTCTCGCCATGAAACACGATATTGAAATAACTCCCACATAAAACAACATTTCTGAACCAAAACGGCCACGTATGATACTAGTCCCATCCTCAAGACATCTACATGGTCATTATTGGATTATGAATAGGCCACGCCCCCTGGTGACAGGAAGTCATGTTTTTTACTCGAAGACCCACTTCTCTGACGTTTTGAACACAACCGGGGTCAAACTGCATCAGACACCTGAAAACAAGTTGGGGATGATATCCGGTGAAGACTGTTGCTCTACGCTGCAAGGCGAGACCGTGGCGCCATGGCGAACTTCGATAAGACGCCATGACATCATAAATCAGTATAACTCCCTCATTTTTCACCCAATCACCATCAAACTCACAGGGCTTAGTCATGGTCCGGTCCCGAACAGACCCATATGACCACTTCCGGTCTAGCCCTAAGCCCCGCCCACTTTCAACAGGAAGTGCTTTTTTGCAGTTGTCGGGGTCCTTCTCCTCAGGCATGAACCTCAGACACTTGAAAGTGCTTCACAACAGGTCAAACCCTTTCATGATACTACAGCAAAAATCTCAAGTTCCTTCGCCAAACGTAACCATGGCGAATATTGGTCCGACGCCACCAAACAGGAAGTACTTGTAACTCACCCGGTGTATCATCGATCTCCACCAAACTCGGCAGGAAGGATCGTATTCAGACGTGGAACTCAGCCAAATTGACAAATGCTGGAATAGTGACATAGTGGCTCTATAGCGCCCCCTACAATATTTTGATTAACCAGCCCCGCCCCCTACGTGGACCGACATGCATGAAATTCACCACATTGATTTACCATGCCAGGATGCACAAAACTGTCCATTACACCTATTTGCTAATTTCTACAGGAAGTCGGCCATTTTGTAAAACGTGTCATTTTCAGGGTCATTTTTGCCTGTTTCTTGCCATTGCATTTGAACGAACTCCTCCTACAGATTTTATCGTATTTACCTCAAAATCACTCTGAAGCTTCCAGAGGCATGTGTGATCAAAAGTTATGCAAAACTTTCTCAAAGGAGAAAGGGCATGGCGGGGGCGTGGCCTCAAACTTTGATATCTCGCCATGACAGACGATACTGATATAACTTACATATGAAACAACCTATCTTGACCAAAATGTCCACGTATGATATCATTTCCATGCTGACCACATCTACATGTCCAGATGTTGTCAACGCCATAGCCCCGCCCTCTGGAAACAGGAAGTACCACATGTTTTACCTTTGAAAGCTTTAAAAACGTAGTCAAACTCATCAATATCATTCTTGGAGACCTTATTATTGAAAATATCACAATCTTCTTACACCATCATCATTAAAATGGCTGCCTCTGAGGTTTCAGTCCCTCGCCATCAAACAGGAAGTGGCTATAACTCTGGACTCGGTTGACCCAAGGACGTGACACTTGGCAGTTGTCATTAAAGTTCCAAACTGAAGATGTTTGTACATGATCAAACACTACAGCACCACCTAATGGCCATGTTGATATCTGCAGATCTTAAAACCACGCTTTTGTTTGGATTTGTTTCACATTATTGGTCAGAACATGGTCATGAACACTTCTGATGTCATTATTTGGCCCATTGATGTATGAGATGATGGTCAGAGAGATACAATGACCACTCGAGGCAGAAACATGGGGATGACTGAGCGTAAGGCTGCCAGCCAGAGCGAACTTGCTTGGGGAGGGAGGTTGCCGGCTGAGGTGGCGGTGCAATAGGCCGGAGCGGCGCCAGAGGTGCGAGGGCCTTCATCGCTGCTTGCAGCTTTAATATTGTTATTGTTCCTGCTACTACTAATTTACAGCTCTATGATAACATTTTATATTTTATCAGATAGTTAGTGTTGTTAGTACGATCATTTTTACTACATAGCTAAATGACAAAAATGTATTCTGTAATGAGACATATAGTGAATAGTGTCATTATCACTATTGTTCCATTAAAACATTATGCATTGTCTAGAGATTGTTATTAATAATGAATGTGATTAAGGTATAATGACCGAAAACTGTTATAATTGATTAGGGTTGGATTAGATAAGCTTAAACTTCCACCCACTCATTTTGAACTTTGGTGTTTTTTCTTTTTTTTTTGTTTGTTTTTATTGTTTTTTTTTTTTTTTGCTTTTTTTGTCATTATATTCAAACTTTCTCAAGCAATTGATATGTTTTTTGTTCTACTCTATCTTTCTTATTATTGTCTTATAAATGTAACAATGATAAATTCCCTTTCACACATAAACTACTTTCTACTGTCTTGTATTTCTATTTACAATGTTATATATATATATATATATATATATATATATATATATATATATTTGCATTGCATTGCATTTTTCACACTCCTTCACTTTTCTGTACAGCATGATCAGCCCTGTGTGTCTTCAATGGCGCCACAAATAAACCCAGAAACTTTGTCATAATCACATTTCTGCTCAAAATAAAAAGTGATAACCACAGCACCTCCATATTTAGCTTGAGTATGATAAGTATGAGTAAATTTAACTATGAGTGGGCAAAACCCCAGAGTTGACATGAATAATACATCACTTATTTCTGGAAAATAAAGCTTCCTCTTTTCCTAATTGCTCAATATCCGTTTTGTCTGTTGCAGTTTGGTGGAGAGGCTTAAAAACAACAAAAAGGCATTATAAGTCTTATTTATTCATATGGCTCAATGAATTTATGGATTGTAAGAAGAAAAACTATAGCAAACTTAAGAACATACTACACATGGTGTGATGGCCACACCTACAACATCAAAGTTAAAGTGGTAACCCCCACTACACAAACACCACACTAACACTATATCGTATTACGTCATGAATCACTACACCAATAGATTACAATACAGTACAACATAATATTAGATTTTTGTACAATGTTGCATTCTGGTAAAAAAATGTCTATATGTGAATGTCTTTGAGAAGACATACAGATGATGTACTAGTGGTGCTGGCCTTGGAACAGGAGAGCAGGGGTTCAAATCCTTCAAGTATTCTCAGATTCAATGTGGCAGCTTATCACTTTAAGTTATTACCTCTGCCAAGGTGGAGATTATGTTTTCAGCAGTATATGTTTTTCTGTCTGTCTGTCTGTCTGTCTGTCAGCAACATAACTCAGAAATTAATGGACAGATATTGATGACATTTTCAGGAACTCTTCGAAATGGAATAAGGAACAACTGTTTAGATTTTGGAGGGGATCCAGATTACCACCTGGATCCAGGAAAAGGATTTAAGGATTGTTTACAGGCACAGTGCAGGCGCAAACATCCAGGAACAGCACTTAACTTTGTCACATTCAGGTCTGTTGTTGGTAAAAACTAAAAGATTGTTAAACTGTAACACCATTGTCGATCCTCATGGATTTGTATTTGATTTTCTTAGAGTTTCTTTTAAATATCCCGAAAGCTGCGTTGTTGTTGGCTGCCATAAACATAGCTGTTCCACAGACAGCAGGAGATTATTCTTCAAATTACCTCGAAAGACGTGATAGCTGGCTAGTGGCTATCACGCTTGTTAATGCAGAAAATGTTAGAGACCTTCGAAACGTTCAAAAATGTGTTTGAGTCATTTTGTGACTGGTGAGTAAAACATTTATTATGATGAAACTTTCAAACTTATGGTTGTTTTTGTATAGATGTAAAAAAATACTATGAGATGACTGGTTATAGTAATAATAACAAACTTGTGTTGGTGGTTTTTGTGAAGTTCTCAATGTTTTTTGTTAAAAGCTCCCTAACAGTAAGATAGTCTTTTTTGTCACTGCGCTCTGGAGGTACAACAAAATGATGACGGTTGGTAAATATAGGGACATTTATTCAGACCTACAGCCACTAGCTTTGCCTCATATTTTTCTAGACACTGAAGGTTGGGTTCATGTTCATGGTCATGTGACTACCGGGTTGTGATGTAAATTTGCCCCTCCCATTAGGGGGATATGGATAATTTTGCCTTTAGAGCTTATAACTCAAAAACTAAAGCCCACAATCATGAGCAAAGAGACAAAAAACAAAAAAATACAACGGCTTGGCAGAGGTCTGCGCTCTCTGAATGCTTCTAGTCTGTATTTGAGGGAATTAGTTGATCAAAATGGTCATCTTAAATTTGACTAACTTAATTTACTGAGTAAATTCTTAATGTAGATTGATATACAGTACTACACATGCCTATAGTTGTGTTATGACTCACACCAAGAAGAGCTGTTCAGCTGGTCGCCTCACTTTAAATTCTAACTTCCTTTTTTTAGGAGTGCATTTAGCAATCCTAAAAAAAGAGACTGCAGCCCAAACCTCCCTGTTACTAAACCTCACTCACTGTGTCTCAGATAATGTGTCATAGCATGTCGTTTGACAAAATGTTACGCCATAGCATAAAAGGAAATCTTTTCTATGGTGTCAGTTTTCATCATTACAGTGACTCAGCTGTATATGTGTATGTGTCAGTCACTCCCTCAAGATCCAATGCAGCGGTTTGGCAGGGATAATGGTGCTGGGTGACTGAATGCAAGGATAAAGAACTGAGATGTTTTTAGTATAGATTTCTATCAAAGATTTTCTTGGTCCTTTTTTTCTGTTTTAAAAAACCAAATTTCTCCAATATTTAAATGCATCAGCACGTTTCCATTTGTCAATGAAATTTTAATTAGGGAAGGTCATTACAGTAATAGCACGGTTGTGGGGTTGTTTTTATTGGACCTCTAGAGGGCATTGTAAGTACATTTTTAAATAAAATAAGCTGATCAACATCATAGAAGCACCCCACTATGATTAGAAAAAGGGGAGGAAGGTCATAGAAGCAAATAATTGGTATAGTTAAAAACAATACACACAAAAAAGTAATAAAAAAGATAGATGAAACCTCATACATAGTGGGTATTCATGTTATCATAACTACTTTGCAGATTATCAAATTCATTTAACTGATTAAGTATAGTAGATACAACAGGAGTACAAAAATAAGCAAATAACCTTCATTAAGCTATGTGGCCAACAATGCCTTTGACAAGGGTTTTAACTCCTGACTTACTTCAGTCATTCACTTATGTCTACTGACATTTTATGATAAGAACATATTATGAAAAGTCACCTTCTGATGATGATCTCATTCCTATAAACAGATGACTGGGACATTTTTATGGCCATGGCATTTGTCAAAATGGACTCCGGCCATACTGTTGTCTATCTTCCTTGGCTCAGTGCTCTCCTCTCCTTCCTGTCCTATGAATAAACATCAGGGAGACTGTTGTTTATGGGTTTGCTGATGGATCCTGGAGCAGTGGGTTTCATTAACTGCCAACATGAGAGTCACCGCATTGCTGAGGGTGTGAAATGTTTGTTTCACTGAGACAACAAAGAGATGAAAAGGAAAAAGGACGCCACATTTACAAACTTTTGTTTTAATCGAAATAAGTCAAAAGCTTTTATGTGTAAAAGCAAAACATTTAAACCTTGGTCTTATTTGGATGAGACATATAAAAGTGGAGCAGCCAAAGCCAGAGGAAAGAAACACATGCATGTATAGTTTTGAATAACAAACATACATTATGATGTACTGGACTTGCCTGTGGTGGAGAGAAAAGCAGATAGTTTTTGCTGGGAAGTACTAAGGTACTCTAAGCAAGATGAAACTGAGGAAAACAGATCAATTTATTTATATATATATATACAGGCGTGGACAAAATTGTTGGTACCCTTTGGTTAATGAAAGAAAAACTCACAATGTTCACAGAAATAATTTGAATCTGACAAAAGTAATAATAAATAAAATTTCTATGAAATTTAACCAATGAAAGTCAGACATTGCTTTTCAACCATATGTATATGTATATATATATATATATGTGTGTGTATACATATGGCTGTATGTATATGCATATGTCAGAGTTTTATTTCTGTTTAATCAATAGATTTGTTTTATCTGGTCAATTAGACTTAAGGTACATTCTAGCCTCTCTATATTTTTGGCATGTAATCCCACTTAGGAATTAATGAAGGAAAACATCTCTATTTTGATTCCAATTAAATTTCAAGAGCTACTCTCTTTTCTAAAGATTTTACTCTCCCAGGGGGTAAAAGGATTATAATTAAATTTGTGAAATACCTGCTGATGATTTTGATGATTCAAAAAAAAAAAAAAAAAAAAAAAAAAAGATTTAAAAATGCATGTGTCCAGACACATAAATCAGGACATGGAAGTTAAAGGTTTTGGATAGCATAAAAAAGTTCCACACTATTATGGTTGAGGTATGAATATAATTATTGGTTGTTTATCTTGTTATATGACATGGATGTTGCTATGTACAAAACAACAGCCTGCAGTGATGTTGCTGTCTCATAACTTTCAGTGTGTCATTGAGACATCTGCTTCATCCACCAATGTTAATACAAGAGTATCAGTGTAGTGTGAGATTCACTGCGCTGCTCCTATATTTCACTCTCCCTCTCCTCATATTGTACACAGCAATAAATACTACATGTGTTGTTCTTTCTGCTACCACACCCTTTGCCATAGCTCTTGTTTTGTAGCCTAGGGATTGAGAAATCTTCATCCCTATCCCCTGTACCTCACAAGGACCATCAATAATTCTGCTAAAGAGTGCACTAAGGTGAAAATGGGAGGGGTGGGTGTGGTGGGAGCAGTTGATGGCTTTTCCATCGCACACTCAATCTCTCCACCTCCCTCCCTTCGCACTATGCTCCCACACTTCCTAACATGACCTTCTGCAGTGTTGTTTATCATTTTTGTGCTGTGTAGACAACAGGGACACACACTGGCACACAGCTTTTAGCCCTGTAATAATCAGGAAGCAAGCTCCCTGAGCAGCTAGGTTCTCAGGAGAAGTTTGTCTATTTTATGTGGCAAAAAAGTAATTAGTAGTGACAATTATTATTTAGTGAAGAGATAGAATTTTAAGTTTATCAAAAGAAAATGTCATTTTTCCGCTTGCTTACAAAAACATACTTATGCAGTGCCCACTTATATGCATTTTACCACAGTCCTTCCGATGTTTTCCTTATCTGGTCTGGACACCCAGTGACAAGGATGGCAACTCTGCAGTACACAGGGAATGTATATTTTCTGTGTGATTCTTTTAGTGCTCTTTGGAGAAAGAAACTGTTCATTTTGTTGTTCTCCTGAAAGAGTTGGTATCCAGACTAACTTGTTACATTAGTCATCGAAGAACTCAGCTTTTAATCAGCTGGTTGTCACAGAAACCTGATAGTTAGTTCCATGAAAAGAGTTGGATCTAGGAGTATAACTACTTGCACAGCAGCATCTGGCTCACACAATACATTTTTAATGTTCCAATGCTCCCAGGAAGAACTGATGATAGATCTAATAAATCAATCCACAAGTTTGGGACTTCATATGGGCACATTATGTGGTATAAATTAACATTTAATTTGTGAATGGTTGTAATTTGCCACAATTACCCATGTAATTATTTAAGATAATATATAAATAAACAGCTTGACTGCTCAAGTTATTACAGTTTCCTTTTGTATTAACCCATGCACCTCTTTTTTTACTTACAAAGTGGCATCTGTCAAGCAGAATATCAGCAACATACCTCCCCTGATGATGATGTGTCTGCTCCTCCTGCACAATATGCTGTTTTGTTAGAGGCTATTTCGCTGCTGTGTCTAACCAAGGTGGTTAAACCCACTAACTGTCCCTGAGACATCTTTCCGGCAAAATTTTTGAAGACGGTTTTTATTTCTTTTGGGTCAAACCTGCTTGTTTTTATAAACTTTTGTCTTAGTTCAGGGTCTGACCCAGCTGCCTTAAAAAATGCTGTGGTTAGGCCACTCTTAAAAATGTAATGTCCTTTACATTGGCCTCAGCCAGTCTTCAGTTTCATGCCTCCAACTTATACAGAACGCTGCTGCCTGATTTTTAACGGGCACATCCAGACATGAACACATAAGCAATGTGCTGTCGTTGCTCCATAGCTTCCAATTCGTTATAGAATTGATTTTAAACTTCTGTTTGTTTTAATTGCTGTTAATGGCCTGGCTGTCATGATCTCTGTGTTTTTGATTTAGTTGTACTGCTCACCTGGTTGTAATTGTTAACTCACTCCACCTGTAAGTTGTGTTCCAGTTATATACCCATTGATATCAGTCTCTGATTGTCAGATCATTTGTTGTTTTTCCTTTTTGTGTCTCCCCGCCGTGCCTCACCTGTTTCATCCTTTTAAATTTTTCAGTGCTAATTTAAATTAAAACCTTTATTCCTGTGCTTGTCTGCCTCCTGCTTCTCTGTCCTGCAACTGGGTCCTCACATTCACGCTCTACAGTGACACTGGCGCCCTCCTACTTGTTGGAGATTTTAATTACCCATGATCATGGCAGGGCCCTGCGTTCTTCGGGTCAACTTTTTGCTAGAAGGTTGAGATAAAAACAGTGGGATGATTGTTCCTTTGCAGTTGCTGCTCCAAGACTATGGAAGAAATTGCCCCCCAATATTTGCATCTCTACTGATTTTGGCCTTTTTAAATCAAAGCTGAAGACCCACTTTTTTGGACTCTGACTAGGGCACTCTTGTTTTTAGATGTATTTTGTTATTCTTATTTTGTCCATTTGATGCACTTCTGGAAGGCTCTTAATATCCTACAGCACTGTAGCACTTTCCAATTGTTTTTGTGTGTTGTTTGAATTATTCCATGTTTTTATGCATTATTTTATGTGCCTCTGAAAAAGTTTCTGTAAGTAGGCCCAAGTAGCCCCATCCTTTTCACCGTACTCCTCTATCCCAGAAAGACATCTAAGCCTTCGGTGTGAACACAAAGAACAGAGGAACTGAGCTCAGTGATAGGGGCTAGGGGTTAAAAAGAGGATTGTGTTTTTGTCTTTGTAAATGAGTCTAATTCTCTCACATCTGTAACATGACATGAAATTCTTCTTAAAGACATTTTCAAATTATCTCATGATTTGATCATCAGTTAGGAAGTAAAATGCAGAATAAAGGGCAAAAACATCAACTTCACAACTTGAATTGACAACAAAGTGAAATGAATGAGTCGCTGGAGAAGAAGACCCGCTGTGGTGGGACTAATAAACCTGCAGGCAAACTCAGAAAGAGGAAGAAAAAGTGGAGGCTTTGCCATCTGCCAATTAAATGAAGAGAAAATTAATGGGTAAAGAGTTTCATTGGGGATCAGATAAGACTGATGGTGCTGAGAACCCCACAGGGGCCTACACCACATTACAATCATAACCACCACCCTTTGCGCTGTTAACAGCCTTGAGGAAGAAACTAACTCATTTATACTTACAATTTTTTATATACTTTCTGTGTCATTGCCAGCAACTCCCTTCTTGAGTTTAGTTCAAAGGCAAAACTATGTAAATGTGATCTTTTTTATGGTCTATTTGCTCTGCATAGATAAGTATTCTTATCTGTCACCCCACAGTTGCTTTTGCTGATGGTTATTTCGGCCCATTATTTTTGGGTGGGCAATGCTGCCATGTATTTCCAAATAACTAAGTGCACACACCATATTCTGATGGCTATATATAGGCCTTATTGATGTGTATATATATATATATATACCGATTTTTATTCAACTATATTGTATTTCTAACAAGTGAAACAGCAATATTCACCAAAGAGTTTATCCATGTGCTTTGTCAAAACCTTTTAAAGGATATTGACTTGAGTAAATGCCCAAACCCACTGAGGTGATTTTTTTCTCATTACTAAACAAAAGTACTGATAAGGTCTATGTCTATAGTATGTCTGTCTGTGTTTGTGTGCCCAAAAGGCAGTTTTTAAATAAATCCTATTTGATATCTGATACTTTGAGAACACCTTTGGAAGACACTGTCTAGTCATGCCCCTTAAGCTTCTAAAAATGGATGCTGGCATTTATAGTTATGGTTCCAGGCGGAGCCAATGTATTAACATTATTTGGGAAAAAAATGTTCAGTTGTCTTTTTCTTCTCCCCCTTAAAGCTGGTATGAATTATTGTTTCAGCGGTGCAATAATTTACATTAAGACTGAATCTCTTTTTGTTGGGGAAATAAAAACAGATCAGTCTGTCATAGCAACCAGCCAAATATGACAATAGGTTATTACACTGCTTTCTGTTCTTGACACCCAAATGACACCCAAATATGGTGATCATTTACTTGTTTTTCACACACACAACCATAGAATTTATATATATATATATATATATATATATATATATATATATATATATATATATATATATATATATATATTGATCTCTAAACTGTTTTATGATTCTCTGCTGTTTTGAGTAATCTACTTTTAATTAAAAGTCGGTCCATGAGGCTATGTGAGAGCACTGGCATGGAAATAATGTGTTATGATGGGAAAGCCTGCTATTCACCTACTCAGGGGGACAGAGGATAGCAGGGAATGAGAAGATGCCAAACAACAGACTGAGGCAGGATATAAATCAAATATCTCTGGAGATAATGGTGCTCTCAGCACACACAGCATACACACTGTGTTTTCTGGGGTTTGCAGAAGCTTCAGCACCTCACCCTGCAGGTTAATGACTTTAGAACTCAGTGGGAATGGAAGCATGCTAAAGTAATTATGAAAGTTGAATGGTAATTTAAATGGAGAGCATTAGAGTTCAGATAGTAATAAAAATGTAAGCGATAATATATTTTATGTCAGGCATACCATAAGGAAAGGGTCAGATATATTAATATTTTACCTTTAGCTTAGCAGTTAAAAAACAAAACAAAATGCTGCTGTAGCAATTATTTGTTTGATTTGGGCCCAAATCCAATGAAAATATGACTAACAGGAAATGGTTTACCCTTGATAGGCCAATAACAGTTTTATTGTCTAACCTTATTACACTCCTCTTGTAGGTGATGACAGTTACATAAAAGTCACTTTTTTTGTCTTTGAATATTTATCATAATCTTTAATCTTTTATTCCTCTCTTAGGTTTTCATCTATTCTAAACTGCTCTTATCTGTGGCTCAGCAGAAAGTTATGTCTGCACAACTTATACCATTTGTGAATATCAGTGTTTTTAACTACTTCCACTCTGCTTTTACAGAGACAGCAGTGATCCATCTAACTTGTGGCATACCACAGGACTCAGTCCTGGGACTGCTTCTGTTTACAAGCTAATTCATCCCCAGATAATTCAAAACCTGTCATTGCCTGTGGGTTCACATTTGGTTGTTGGGTTTGTTTAACGTGTTCTTTGGTTCAAGTTGAGCTCTCAATTCTGATTTGTTTACTGTTTTATTTTGTGGAGAATATCCCCTACTGTAATGCTGTCCTTATAGGTTTCCCAAAATAGTTCATCAGACAGCTGCAGTTAGTCCAGAACGCTGCTGCTCAAGTCCTCACTAAGACCAAGAAAGATGATCATATAACTCCAGTCCACAGATCATTACACTGGTTTCCTGTCTTTCAAAGAATTGACTTCAGAATCCTGCTGTTAGTTTACAAAGCACTAAATGATTCAGGGCCAAAATACATTCAGGATCTTTAGGTTCTGGTTATAAACCAACCAGATTGCTCTGTTTATTATTCATTGATTTATTCATTTATTTGATAGGGACAAGTGTATAAAATAAACATGTATCACACCAAAAAATTTATAGCCAAAGCTAATTTGCAATGTCTGTCCCTAGATGGTCTTTTACAATACAAATGCATTACATTTACAATACACAAAGCAATACATTCAGTCTAAAAATGCATACAGACTTGATCCCTCTTCAAAACCGTCTTTAGTTCATTTTAGAAGCCCCTAAATCTGGGCCCTGTTTCAATTCAGGGACAAAGAGATCCATACTTTAGCAACCTTAACAGAAAAAAACTGACCTTCCAAGAGCTGTTTTTCTCCAAGGCTCTTTCACATATCTATTGGAAGTTCCTTGTGTGATTGATCCCACTGTTTTTGGGACTATAAGCTGTTCGAGGATCTCCGGGGCTTGATTATGCAAACATTTATACATTAAATTTAAATTGCAAAACTTTATAAAGTTTTCAAAATTAAGAAAATCTAACCTAATGTAACCTAATCTAATGTAACCTCTGCAATACCTCAGGATGTACCTCCTGTTCCTGAGTCAGAACTAAACACGGAGAGGCAGCGTTCAGTTTTTACACTCCTTATATGTGCAACAACCTCCCAGAAAACTGCAGGCCTGCTAAAACTCTCAGCAGTTTTAAATCAGGGTCAAAGGTTTCATTGACTGACCAATGACCCGAGAGGAGGCTACACAGTACAGTCTACAAACACTTTCAACATGGAGGAACAGATTATTTTAGCTTTGTCTGACTTTCCCATTTTTTACAATATTTCACGCAAGGATTATAGAGGTGTAAATAAAAAGGCAGCTGCGTGGCACCAGGGTGAATTTGTCCGAATGTAGGTTCTGGATTTATTTGGATCAGTCTTGAGGTCCACCATCAAATGATGAAAATTATTATTCTTTTTTTTTTTTTTTTCTTCTTTTTTCTTATCTTTACCCGCAAGAAATTTAGGAACAAGGACTTCTGGTCACTTAAAAAATCACTGGAACGAATATATTTTTTGATAAAATTTAGTTGATTGCCATCAGAGAACTAGTGGAATGATGTCTCCTAACCCTGCAGTATCAGTGAGCTGCACTGAGTGTGAGCAACTTTCTTTGAGGATAACACAGCTGGAGAAGAGGTTGAAACACTGCAAGACATTCGTGTGAATGATGAATTTATTGACTCTATTGTAGCTTCTGTACAAGCTATTGAGTTATCAAATGGATTGAGTCAAATCTTCATACGCGAAGGTATGTCGAATGTGGAGCCTCCCGCTACAGACCTGGCTGATACATTTCCTTGGATGTGTTCAAATGACCCAGAATGGTTTAGGCCCAGAATACATCTGTGATATGTTCAGAGAATATAAACCTAGCAGAGCTCTTAGATCCAAAGACTCTGGTCAGCTAGTCCAAACCAGAGTCCAGACTAAACATGGAGAAGCAGCATTTAGCTGTTTTGCTGCAAACAAGTGGAACAAGCTGCCAGTGGAGATTAAACTTTCACCAAATGTAGACATTTTTAAATCCAGGTTAAAAACACTTCTTTTCTCATGCGCCTATGTATGAAATCTGCATGTTAATTTTTTTAACTTATTTTGCTTTTAATCATTTTAATGTAATTTATTATTTTATTGTGATTATGTGTTGATGCCTTTTACTATTTCTACATATCTGTAATGTCTTTGTTTTATGTAAAGCACTTTCAATTGTCCAGTACATGAAATGTGCTATACAAATAAACTGCCTTGCTATGCCTTACTGTTTCCTTGTTTGTAAAATAGGATGAACCCAGGGTTGTCTTTCTCTTTTGTACAGTAGAGTATATGGCAAGGTTTCTGTTTTTCGAACAAAATCTTCTGACTCTTCATCCGTCATGCCTTGTCTGTCACGGACTGCTTTCAAAGTGTCAGAATTCCTGCCTGTTGCTAAAAGCTAACCAAGCTAACCCAGAGCTAATGGTAGCTAACCAGCTAATGAAGGTAAGCAGGCTAAAGCTAAGGCGCACTGTTAGCCGGCTAAAAGTCACGGCTGTGCTGCACACTCCCTTCTTGCCATGAATATTGGATACCTGTCAATCAAAAGGACACACCCCTAATTATGCTGAATTTCAACATTAAATAACATCCAAACAGATGAGTTATATAAAAATTCACCCCCCTCACAGTTGTCATGAAGGCAAACTTGACCTATTAATCCTAAAATGTTTTTTTTATACCAGGCTTTAAACATGTTTATTTCTGCTGTGAAGTTGGTTTGTTTAACATGGGAGTCTAAAGGGGTTGGTTGTTTTGGAGCCAGCCCCTAGTGGATGAGGGGTAAACTGCAATTTTTTGCACTTCTGCATAGGCTTCACATTTTACCGCCAGAGGTTGCCGCTTGATGCATGCTAGCGCACCGACCAATCATTGGCGGTGCAAAAAAAAAAAATGGTATGTAACTTAGGAGCTATGCAGACCCATGTCTTACTTAAAGTGCTGACTGAAAACCAACGTGTGGTTTGTTATATTGTGATGACGGAGAATCCATTGCTCTCTCACAGCAAAGTTTTTCAGTAAATAATGAAAACTAACACCCGCCACTACACATACGTGTCAATCTGCCATCTCTTCGTCCTCAGAGTCAGAACAGGCGGAAAGGGCAGGGCAGGAGCTTGTGGCCTCGCCCTGTGGGTTTATGGTGTGTAAATGCGGTCTGTCTGAGCTCGCCTTTTTCTGCCCGCTATTGGTTCACAATTATTTAAATGCAGAAATACTCAGAAAAGCCATTTTGGTAAAATCTTTCACAAGATATGTCCTCTAGCATCACATAAATGCCACAGGGACATGTGAACAACATGATTTTCACCGCAGTGGGTTCTTTAAGTGTGACTCGAGTCTGAGTCCCAGACTTGAGTCTCCATCTCTGATATCAACACATTTTTTCATTATCTACTGATTAATAGGACTGCTTCTGTTCTCAGCCCTCTCCTCCAGTTTATCCTCTTTGATTTAAAAGTGTTTCCAAGGCTAGATGAAATAATTTCTCCACTATGTTTGGCCTGCCTCAACATTTCCTCCCATTAAAAAAACCTGGAAAATCTAATTCTTATAATGTGAGGTAGTTCTGAAACTCATACACAGTGTGCTCCCATGATTCATTAAATGCAAATATGGTTCATCCATTGATACTTCGGTTTGAGGTCAACAACCTCCTTTGAGCAGGGATTCGGAGAGCTGGATATTGTGGTTCTATATAAAACATGTATTGACTTTTTTCTGGCTTAAACTGTCTAGTTTTCCTTCCTTCAGAGTGAATTATATTATAAGTTAACAGAAACTAACCTGCTCTGAGCTAAAAAGCAAAAAAACACCAAAACCTCAGGTCATGGATATACACTCATTGTCAATAAAAATACTAAATAAGGTTTATAGAAGGATGAATTTAGCATTCTTTTAAATCAAAAAGCAACAAACAGTAGCCATATAAGTGCTTTATCTAAGCAGAACCATGTCTTTATAATTTATAATGGCAACCACTTAATTTGCTAAAATTTTAACTGGTACCATTATACAGTATATGTTTCGGGTTCTTGCTGTGTGATAAAATAAAACAATCGAATGCAACAAAGTCAAATTCATTGTTCTTCATGTGACAAGAATGCCTTCAGACATAGAACTGAATATTTAGTTGTTTTGTTTTGTTGTTTTTTTTTTTGCTGTTGTTTGTTTGTTTTGTTTGTTTGTTTGTTTAGTGTTTGGATGAGTCTGTGAATTTGATGTTAATTCCAAGTTTTATTTCAGAATTTCTTTTTTTTCTTTCTTTTAACACGATACTGTAACATATTTACATCATTGCCTTCAAGAGGCGACTGGGCCTATATAAGTCCTTAATATTACCCTTTGTGAAATTAAGTATTTCAAAAACCTATGTCTCTATTCATTACAAATAAATCGTTTAATTAGTGAGATGTCCTGGTTATCCAAGGAAAGCCTTTAAAAACTTTCTTCCATTTTTTTGCCAACAAACAAGGGTTGAGATAGCTTCAAATGAACTTTAGAAAAATGAGTGTCAATAATTTTATTATAAGTCTGTCAAAAAGTTTTTTTACTGTATTTCTTAAATAATTAAGCAATTACAATTACAAAGCTTTGCATAAGGGTTTATATTTATTTTCACCTAACATACTGATAACTATATCTATTGTAATTGATTGGAACAAATAAAATGATTTGATTGATTATGAAATGTTGCATACTTAAATACATAAGTACATAATTTACATACTTTTACTGTATTCCATTCCTTTTGCAAAGCTCTCTGCACTGTCAAAGCTTCGGCCTGATGGAGGTCGACACTCATCGTCTGTAGCTGCGTTTCCATTACAGTTTTTCATTAAATAAAAGCGACAGTTTGCAGGCATTTCCTATGTTTCAGACATAAGCTAAAATTCTGGTAAAATCTCGTCCCGCTACGCTCCACTTTGAGGTGGATGGAGAATACATCTATACATACATTCATCTTTACTTGGAATGTGAACCCCCTACATCACGTCCGGTCATGTTTAAATGCGAAAAAAATGTTTTCATTACACTTTTGCGATATACATTTCTGCACTGACACACCTGAAAAAAACACCTCATGAGAGTTTTCAAAATTTAGGTGTTTCAATTACATTCCATTATTTCCCATTTTTATTTCAATTTTTAGATGGAAATGCAACGAGTGATCTATGAGGTATGAATTTAATGTTCCACAACTTTCAAAGTCCTTTCCCCCCGATTAATCCTGAAGCTGCTCAAGTCTCCCTTTTACCTGGGTCTTGAATAATTTGGCTTTGTCTGAGTTTTCCCAGTAACAATGTCACAGAAGATTGTTAAAAATGAGTCATGGATGTTGAGTTTGTGTTGGGGTCGCTTTGCATTTGTGTAATGGGCCTATGCTACTCTTAATAAACAATATAATATGTACCAACTGTATATTTACAGTTTTAAATCATGTCCCTTTGAATATTATGTCACATCAAGGTCAAATTCAAACACAAAAGATGCAATGTTAGCCTTCATATAATGTTATTCAACGCAAAAAGATTAAATATTTACATAGTATATAAAACCTGGTAAAATAATTTTAACAAATGACAAGTAAATACCTTTTCTTGTGGCTTTGTACAAAGTTCCCAACCATAATTATTTTACTTGGGGGCATTCCAATTTGCATTTAATCTATTATTGAAGAGTATTTAATTATGGATTCTATTTGGCACATCATATGTCATGCACTGCATAATTCAGAACTGTTATGAGATAATAAGGGTACTGAATCAACAACCAGCACATGTGCATTTTTAATAAATAATTATTTAATGGCACACTTCAGATTTTTGTGGAATGACATCCTGTGTTGGTTGTAACCATTTATAAAGAATTGCTGAAGATTCTTTATATATGAATTACAATGAGTCAGTGAAGTTAACTGCAGGAGTTTTTAACTGTGAAGAAGAAATTGAAACTTATCATGAATATTCATAAATTTTGTTTTGTGTATTGCCTAATTGTAAACATTGTAAACTTGTTTTATACAAATCTAATGTTCTATATCTAGGTATATGTGTAGCTTACAGAAGATCAGGGTGAAATAATAAATACAGAGATCCCCCCTTTTTTTAAGTGTGCATCATGTCCATATAAACATCCTAAATAAAACAATATCTATTTCTTTCTGCATAATTGTTCTACAGATATGCAGTGAAGAGGAAAATGGACTCTCTACACAGAGTCTGCCCAGAGAGGAGATGTGAGGAGGAGTTAGATGAAATTTAGATCTCCACTGCCTAAGCCACATTATCACAAATATATTACAAAATACTTGTTTATAGTCTAATTACATCTAAATTTTACCTCTCATGCTACATTTAGCACTATTTGACAATATAGGAATAAAACCTCAGCTGCAGTTTGCTGTCTAATTTATAAAATAGTTTGTTTTGAAGAGTGGAAATAAATTTATTTATATAAATAAAATTTAATATTGTATATATTGTATATGTATGTAAATATTTGTATATAGCTTCATTATTTTTAAATTTGACCTTTTTGTATTAATTTTTGCAACCTATATTTATAATATTTACTTTTACAAGATCCCACACAGTTCATTCAGCATGTTTGTGGTTTTTATTGCAATAAAAAGAATATTTTTTTTAACTCAGATTTGTTGATTTTTTTTTTTTTTTTTTTTAAATGGGAGGTTTTTTTTTTCCAGTACGTTAATAATATAAACCAAAGTGAAAAAATAATTATCAGATGATATAGGTTATGCTGAAGAAGAAAAAAAACTAAACAAAAAAAACAACAACAACAAATAAACAAATAAAAAAAAACAAAAAGGGGGGGGGGGGGGGGGGGGGGGGGGGTAATGGTAAACATATGTTATATTAAGGTAAATCAAAAGTATTCAAAAACAGCCAGACCTCTGTGAGTTAAAAGAACAATCCAAAGGGCCCCTATTGAAGTGTTAGGGCTCTGCTCAACATTTGTGATGCAGTGTTTGTCAAATTTGGATGCAGCAGCTACACATACAATAAATTACAAAGACCTACCACCTGCTTCTAACCAACAGTGACAGACAGCCACCTGTCATTGGCAAGGCTCATGTTTGATTTGGTGCTCATGCCAAAAAAAAAAAATCTCAATATTTGTGCCCGATGTTGTTCATGCATATCAAGCAGAGGGTTACCTGGGAAGAGAGACAGTTCATTATCTCACAGCAGAATTCATGGACTCATCACCAAAAATGATCAAGACATTTGCGATATAATTCATTTTGTATGGCAGACAATTACATTTGGCAAAGCAAGCTGGATATTTCTAACACAGTCTTGGCACAATGTGTACTACATTTGGGCATATTAACTAAATGTGTCACATTTTGTTCTGTACTGCAGTATCTGTGTCATGTTCAAAGTGTCCAACATGTTAATTGATTATTCTGTAACAACCCGACCCCCCCAACCACTCACCCTAGACATTAAACAGATCGGTTTCTTTATATTAAAACAGATGCAGCAAACAAACATTTGAAACAAACATTTTTGGTAAAATCACCATTTATTTCCCACCTTATCTTTCATATTTTTGGTGAATTAATTCTCTGCCATCAGTATATATGAGGACTGCATACATGAAGAAAATCACATGCTGCCATGAATTTTAACTAATGACTTAAAATGTCATTTTTTGGACTTCAATAAATTTTGGAGCCATAAAATAATAATGAAGCTGCAGACTAATGTATTGTGCTTGCAATCAAGGAAACAACGGGGCACATGTACCAAAAGATAAAGCACATAGAGTAAGTGAGAAAAGTATTACTGCTGCAAAATGAGAGCGAGAGTAATATTCTTTATGTAAATCAGAGCAGTGTTTTCAACTTTCAAACAGACTCAAGTTGTCAGACATGGCTACTGCATTGTAAAAGGACACATATCTGACATCTTTATGTACATAAAAAGAAAAGACAGCAACTTGTTAGAAGAAAAACCTCAACATTCCTTCGATATAATCCACATGTTTTATTCATTGAGAGCTTACTAGAAGATTTGTGGTTTAGCCAAGTGGTGTATATTGAGCCATTTAGCACTAATTCTCTGTGAGATATCTGTTGGTATTTGTGCTTTAACAACAACACTATATCCTCTAATTCTGACAGCTAATGGATCTGTCAGACAACCACAAATGGATTTTAATTAGATTAAACATTGCACGGCAGTTATGGCCAAAGTCCTGATTGAAAAAGACAGACTGAGTTATTAAGATTAAGCTCAGTGTTTATGGGCGAATGATTCCAACTTACCTGACAATCGATAAAGGACACCTCAAGGACCGTTTTCATGAGAACAAGCTTGTGTTGCATAATAAGGTTTCTACAGCTTCAACATGGTGATTAATTATGTTCAATAGTGCTGTTGAGCTGAGTCATTTAGTTTGTGTATAGAAGCGTAAGCTGCTTAATACCTGTCTCAAATTCAAAAAATTACTTAGAATCCCTGATAATATTTGTACTAGAAGTTCACAGATCTTTACTTTGTATTATAACATAAGGCATGTCCCTGATTAGACATTGTTGATCAGATTTTTTCACTGTGTAGTTGCAAAAATGCTTCTTTGCTCATGTTACAGAATGAGACCCAAGGGGAAACACAGCATGCAGCACATTTGTTTAGATGAAAGTTTATTATTCATTGAGGTGATACTCTGTTTCTGTCATTGTTATCACTATCTTTTTTTTTTATCAGAGGCTTTGGTCTATGGCACGTCCTTAAGAAATCCAAAACATTAAAAAATGGTTGATGAATTGTAAATTTCAGGTTTTTTTTTTTTAACTAATTGACATCACACAGTTTAAATGGCCCCAGGCTCACTCTGTGTTTTCTTTTTTTTCATTCTGTACATACTATACTTTATGACACACACCAGTGATACATTGGGGACAGTTGTGGGGTCAGCATCTTGCCCAAGGACACTTTCACATGTGCACCAGAGAAACTATGGATCAAACCACCAACCTAATGATTAGCATACAATCTGCTCTGCCTCTTAAACCACCCCAAGGCCACAAAATAATGCATATATTTGTTTTTTGATTTGGTTTGTTTCCAGTGTTTACTTTTGGGCTCACACTAATCTTCTCTCATTGTAATCATTGAATAGCTTTTGATAATGCCATAATACTAACACCATTGCATTGGAGGTCTACATGCTAAAACCAGTTTATATACATATATATATATATATATATATATATATATATATATATGTTTTTACACATGTATTAGTATTACTATTTTTGGCCTGTGTTTGTTAAGTGTATTCTGTATATATTATTTTTGCATCATATTGTTTATTTTTTTACTTTCAATTTTCTTTCTGATTCAAAATTCTGCTGTAAGACTGCAATTTCCCAGTCTAGGATCACTCAAGTAGGCATATCTGATTCTGAGTCTGACATGATCAACATCTCCATGTGATACACTTGTTGACTTTAAAAATGACTTTTTTCTAGTGTCAGTTATTTGACAAGCCAAAGTTTATTCAGTGGAAATTAGACAGTTAGGTAACACGGCAGTGTTACGGTGTCAGACATTAACTCAATACTTCTACCTGGAAATATGTAAATATTCATTAAATCTTAATTTTTTTCTTTCTAGGATATAATTATGCCTAAGGGAAACTGTTTTTACTATTACAGCTTTGTCTCATAAAAGTCCTAATGGACAGATGTTGCAAATTAGTAAACATTACACACACTATAACACCTGCATTCAATAGGTTTTTGACTTTACTTATGTATGATGTGTCCAACTTGTCCAATGAGCCATAAGAGAGTAGTATTGGTTGACTAACTTGGTTTTGGTACCTGTGAATTCATCCTCATGACAGGAGGGTATGTAAATGTCAGTGTTATAACTAGCATGGAAACCATGGTAACAAGACTGGTGAAAGAAAGTAACCTTTCGTCTTTCATTCCAAAGTTCAAATGGTTTCCTCAAACAGAAATATCTGTTTTTCACTCTATAACTTATTAATGCAGCAATGTCACAGCATGTAAATACAAATATAATCCAGAAAAGACACACTATATAAACTTCTATATTGATCCTCTTTGGAATTTTCATAATTTAGTCACAAAGCAGAAATCACTCCCACACTCTTCATGTTACAACCTTAAAGCTTCAACCTATACTGTCAAGCTTCCTAACACTTTTTAATTACTTGCATATTTTTATCAACTTAGAACAGATTGGTCTGATCCAAAAGACAAGTGGCCATTTGACCATTTTCCTTTTTACACTTGTGATATTTTGGGTGGTTGGCAATGAGAGCAGCATGAAATCAGACTAACAAGAATGCAAATCACAGAGAAATATAGGTAGGAGTACATGAAACATGACAAATTTCAAGAACAGAGTAACCTAACCTGAATCCCTACCTGCTCTGCACTGGTAATTAAAACTACTAAAAACACCATCTGTGTCACCTGAACCTGCATCATCACATATGGAAATTGAGACAACAATAAAATATCAATAAAGTTTTTTTATTTATTTTTTTCTCCACAAAGACGATATTCTGTCATAACGGGCTTAGATCAGAGGGTTAACTGCTGACAGAATGGCTTGTTAACCTGTAAAAATGTGAAGCTGTGCGACATTTCTGTGGCATGTTTATGATGCATTTAAGCTTGCAGTTCTCCAGAGTCACACTGAATCTGGGTTTTGCAGTTTTTCATTTGTAGATGTTCCCAGAAATCCTGTTTGCCCTTAAGGTTAAAACAAGTTAACTCTTCTTAAGACCTGAATTTACCATTGTTATGCAGTTCTTTTATGTGTGTATTCCATTTAAGTGCCTCTGCTTCCCAGGCATTTTCTTTTCCATCACACAAAAACAGGACTGTGCAGAAGTGATGAATATTTCTATAAATATTGTGATAACCTATAAATTTGGCTTATCTTGGTCCTCTGCTGAGTAAATAGAAATTGGTTTTGTTTTGTTGTCCTGAAGTGGTCTCTCTGTAGGATTTAATAAACAGCACTATTTGATCTCAGTCTAATCTGTTTTCTATCAGTTTTCAATATTCTAACGATTTAGATATTTTGATTTACAGACCCTGAGTGTTGTAGCTCTGATCCACATTTCTTGGCATGCACAGTTTACTTAAATGCATCCTGGCTTTCTTCATTTTCTGTAAAAAAATGATAATATTAATATTATATTTTACCAAAGAAGTTGCCATTTTAATAGCAGCATTATTACTACACCACTAGAGCTGCAGCCATTTTTCAACATGTGCAGGGTGGGCTGGGGATGGGGTAGAAGGGCTGGGTTGGGGGAAGGTCAAGGGACTAGGTGTGTTGGAGGACTGGGTGGTCCTAATGTGTATGAGATGTGGCCTTTGTTGCGTAGAGATGTTTATATGTGTGAGAGTGTATATATATATATATATATATATATATATATATATATATATATATATATATGTGTGTGTGTGTGTGTATACCTTTTTGGGGGTGGTCTGTGCTGATCTGGGGCTAGTGGGCCTTGTGTTTGGACTTACTCACTGCGCCTGCGGAGCCATTTGGTTGGTTGGAAGTTTCCTACAACTAACTTGTGTGTTTCCTTCTTTCCAATCCTACTGCTCTTCTGCCAGCCTGGGCCACCCACCGGGGTTGGTGACTGGGGGAAGTAGGAGAAGGGTGTGCTAGCATGTGTGTTGATGTGGGTAACTGCTTGTGTGCAAAGGGTTAGAGGGGTTTTGGGGAGTGAGGGAACAGGATGAGAGAGACAGGTATTGGTGGTATTGGGGTATGGGATGGGTGGGGTATTGGGGAGTTGGGGTGGGAGGGAGGGAGGGAGGGAAGGGAAGGGGTATTTTAGGTGAGGTGGAGTCTGTAATGCCCTGGGTGGGTGCTGGCCCACGTTGGGTGTCCAGGTGGACCTTGTTTTCCTGGGCAGTGGGGAGGGCCTCTGTCTTGGGGAGTGGGTTTCTCTTGGGCTCCAGGGCCCTGTGCTCTGTCCCTCTCAGGAGGGCCAGTGCCTGGCAGGGTTGGCAGCAGATGTCCCCCTGGCTGGGGCCTTCCTCTGCATCCCTCTGGTGCATGCGTTGTCGTCCTGGTGGTGAGTTGGTCATGATTTGTGCTCTTGGGGGGTCTCACCTTTTGTGAGTAGTCATTTTGTGTTGTGATTTGTATAGTTGGAGTAGATTGTAGTAGAAAGCTTTACGTTAGAATTAATTATGTAGAACTGTGTATAGTATTTTGGTTAAGTTTCCGTTCAGATAATAGTAAATAGTAATTGTTATTTTGTTTATATAACCAAACTTAGGACACCTTTTGTTGTTACTTGATTAGTCGGAACCTGGATTTGTTAATAAAGTTTTGTTAACTATTTAAGTTTTGTCCGGCTTTGTTTTGTTATCGACCCAAACGCCCTAGACCAACAAGAGGCTAATAACAATGTCGGTATTGGACTTTGACATTAACATTGTTTTCTTATTTATCTGCTTACTTTTAAAAAGCAAGAAACAATTTCCTTGTCTTCAAACTGTGCCTTAAACCATTAAACAATATACAAAATTTCCTAACAGCAATTTAACATTTAGAGAATAATGAAACCTCTTTTATTTCCGAGATAGCAAAACACAGGGATTGCAAAATGATCTGTAGCAGGATTTCAAAGCATGTTCAAGTTCAGGTTCAAGTTCAGGTTCAAGTTCAAGTTCAAGTTTATTTATATGGCACATTTTCTGCTACAGCAGCTGCCCAAAGGGCTGAACAATAGCACAACAACAAATGGAATGCTCCACAGTTGAAATAAAACACTACACAATAAAACAATAAAAATCAATAAAAAATCAAATAAAATAAAAGAATATGATAAAACTGGAATTAAAAGTAAAAACACACAGATGTCAAGCTCAATTTTGTTTGAACACCAGTACAAAAAAGTGGGTCTTGAGTAGAGACTTAAAACCAGAAATAGACTAAGCAACTCTGATGTGTATAATAATAAAAAAACTCCACAAAGGAAGTATTAAAATATTTCCTAAACTTTAGGTGAGATGTTGTACATAACACTGCCGTTAATTAAGGACAAACCGCAGATGTTTTTGTTGCCACCAGCATATTTTTGGTGAATTGAAGGTAGCAGTGACATAAGCTTTATGACTTGCTGAGAGATTAAGCGAAGCAACCTACAGGTGTCTTTAGCCGACTGTGCCCTCCTAACTTGAACGACATACACTACTAACAAAAGGTTTGGGGACATTCAATTTTCAGATGAAATCTACTAAAAATGTAAAAGGTTCATGCTTCACTGATACTAAATCATGAATATAGGGCATTTAAGTAAGATCCTGCAATGGTAATTCCTTCTAACAAACAATTAACTAAAACAAAAGCCAACAACAATGGTGGGTTTATCACTAGCGTGGAGTACTGAAGCTGCAGAACAATAACCTGACATTTCACATGGTTTGTTATGCAGAACCGTTTGGAAAATGTTGGAAAAGTTGGAGATTTCATAAAATTCTTGACAGATGATTGGACAAACCATGTGATGATCATCATATATTAGAGGCGAGCTCCAGCCAGTAGATTGTTGCCTGTTGTTAAAACTGTTGGAAGAAAAGTGAAAATATTTTTTTTTCTACTTGAAATACAATGCAATATTACTCTTTGTACTATTTCTTAAATTATGCAGTTCTGATAGAATAGACTTTTACAAAGTCAAAACTATACTACTGCACTTGAGATACAGTGGTATAATTTATAGTAATATCAATAGTTTGTTGTCTTGTTAACAGTCAATGTGTCATAATGAATATAAATTTTGGTTTAAAAGTGACAAATTAATTAGACTAAAACATCCATCAAGACGTCATGTGTCTGTCAGTGTTATGCTCATGCGTTCAGAAAACTTTCACCACATTAAGTGCAGCTCTGGTTTGATCAGAGGGTCAGTCAACTTGTGATCAGCTAAGACATGCAAATGAATGAAACAAGAAGGACAGGGAGAAATGGAGGTTAACAACTTGTCAGGAAAACAGGAGTATGCTTTTAAGCTGGAGTGCAAATTGGAAAATTAGGAAGGAGGTCAAGATGGTGTGAAGTCAGGAGATGGCTGAAGGCTGCTGAAGTGCCATGATGAGTGGCTGGGGTAATTATGAAGGTAGAGCAAATAGTCGTGGGAGAGCATGACTGGAGTGATGGGGATTGCTGAATGGAAATTGATTAAAAAAATAAAAAATAAATAAGTAAAAACTTGCTTTGATACAATGAGGTTGTTTTTCTTTTCTTTTTTTCATAGACTGATATTGTTGGCCGTATTAAAATGAGATGGTGGTACTGTTCTGGATTAGTTTATCTGTACTTAATTCTTAAATGATCAGAAGAAAATGATGTGGCAAATCAAATGTTAAATTCTGAAGCCAAACAATGAAGTCTATAAAAACAAAAACACTTTACTGACAATGTGTCTCAAAACCCTAGTCTTACAGAATTTAGGCTCATGGACTTGGAGTTTGTTTTTTATTGTGTCCTAACCAAACTGTTAGGACATAATGCATCTGGGACTTCCTGACTTTGGATAACAAGCTTCACCACAACTTTGGGTGGCGCCAAAGCGCAAGAAATAAGAAACTGGGAGAGAAACCATCACTGATCATCACTTTAACCACCCGGAGAATCGTTTTATGCCTTCGGCCGTCTCCACGTCGTTCTAGATGATGTGTGAATCTTAAAAACGGGTGGTTGGACTTACCACCTGTCAGGAATGATGAGCAGGTCACATCGTTGACGACCGTGCCTTTTCTCCCCTACTTTTTCTTTGCATTGTAAAACGTTTAGATTTGTGTGCAAGGCTCCCTGCCTTGGTTTAATATACATGGACAACTTTGTTATCTACGCAAGAGAAAGTGAGGCGCACGCTGGAGTGGCGAGATCATAGACGTTTTCCAAGATCCAATCCTCTCAAAGATAAAGAGTTAACGACGTCTCAAGGACACTAAGAACAGGATTAAGTATTGTGCCGTCTAACCTACTTCTTCTCGCCCTTACATCTTGTCCTTGTCCTTCGAACATTTGCGTAATGGCATTTGGTGCACTTGGAATAAAGGTAAGGAAATCATTTTTGGTCATTAATGAGTTTTTTTTAAGCTTTCTGGATTAAGTATGTGAAGTTGCCCCAGATAGCGAAATGCAGTCAGAATGCATGTATTTGTGTTTGGACGTTTATGAATGCCGTTAAATCCTTCAAGCGCAAGTGCAATCGTGTTCTAAAAAGCAAGAAGTAAAAGAAGTATTTACGGGGCCGTTGTGTACACACCACAACTTTATCAAGGGCACCTTAATGCATAAGGACGCGTTCAACATTCGCACATCTCTCCAAAGGCGCCCGGGTTAGTGGTTTTTGCAGAATATGCACCTGTTCGGAGACGATCAGTATCTCAAAAATTCGGATTTTTTCATTTTTTTTATTTTTTTGTCATGACAGCATGTATGGTAATATAAACGCCTCGACCTTCCCTGATCTGAACACCCAATATTCCGAGCTAAGATGTGTGCCGTACCGTTATTTAAGAGGTCCTCAATCTAAGCCAAGAAAAACATTCAGTTTGAGGTTGAGAAAAAGAAAAAGGGCAGGGCTTTGCACTTAGTCTGTAAAGAGAGACATCATTTCGTGATACCGGCTCAGTTAGTAGGATGCATGAATTACAATTTAGGAAATATACAATTTGGAGCGTCAATGCGTTCACTTTTGCCAACAGAGCGCACAGAAAGAGAGCAGCATCTAGTTCCAATTCAACCCATTTATCTGTACAAACATTGGAACTATTGTAATCCATGTATTCTTGGTTATCACATGAATTTCAAGCCCCGTCTACCTCTGTACTCTTGGAGACAATGACCAGTGAATTAGTTGAAGTTCTACTGCACACTGTGACACGTCTTCATTTGATTGTGTCATGGTACGCTGCTGGAGATATTTATCTGGCAGGAGTCAGTCATATATTGACACTGGACTGGAATATGTGCATGGTGCTGCTGACAGTACAGAAAGCATCGAGAAAAAAGCTGCATGATCCAATAATCTAAAGGATGTATTTAGAAATTTTTCCTCTCCTCTCGATTTCTCTTCTCTCCTCTCCTTTCCTTTCGGTCGTAATATGAGTGCAAAATTTTCCCAAAAGCTGCAGGCTTTGGTAATGCTTTTCAAGTGTGCAAGGAATATTTAAAAGGCATTGCTGTAGGATGTCTACCTCAATCTAGGGTTGGCCCTGTTCTTTCCAGAGGCACACATTTGGGAAATGAGAGATGAAGGGTAGCGTGGCTCAGGCCAGCTTGAGTCCATTGATATTCTGCCTGTGTCCTGCTCCATAGGCAGCCCATTGTCATGGCTCACTCAGTGGGATAGTGTCTGATGATTGAGGTGTTTGGAAAAGCATTGAAAACCAGCTTGAAAAAGAAACTAAAGGTTAATTTATTGAAGGTTACAGATATGCCTTCAAAGTAAAGGTTAAAGATACAGCATATGTGTTTACATGCTGTTAGTTGCATGCAGATGAATCCAAATTATGCAAAAATAATCTAACATCTGTCATGTTTGCATTTCATTACATTCACCTTTTGATGACTCAGTTCACACTCATATAGTCTTAAAACCACTTTTTGTTTTTAAATTTAAATTGTACTTTGTGTTATTGCCATACACCAACAGCTCTTTTATGTTCTGTTTGCTCATGCCACAAAAATAAGTTCCCAAACAAGAGGGATGGGTTTAAAGTTTCAAAGAGTTCAATCCCTCTGGCACCAGGAGAAAGATTGCCACACTGTAGTCAATTCATGGCCAGCCAAGCGGGGAGATTTATCTGTTGTGGTCATGTGAAATTGCAAGGGTCTGCAAAATTCTGTCCGGGTCTAGTGAGTAATACAGATATTCCATTGCTTTGGGAAATGAAGAAGTAACAGAAAGGGGTCTTGATTTTTGTGGGATTTTTTAAGTACTGACAAATGGTTGCCTGTATTCTTTGCCAGATGAAAATGATCAAGCCTGTAAGCAAATAAGCAGAAAAATGAACAACTCCTGAAGGATCAGTTAATACAAGTTGGTTTTAAAGAGCGCCACTAATGTCGAAAACGTAAGTGTGAAACCGTACAACAGGCTCCAGTGGAAGTTTTTCACTGTCAACATTGATTTTTTTCCACACTCTTAAGCAATTGCTTCTTTCAGTTTTTCCACTCCCTGCTGTAAATATCACTGTTAATTCATTTGCAGCTTAAAAGAAAACCTCCAGCAATCTTCAACCTGGATCCTATTTTCCCTTGCATTTCAATGTGAAATATCAATAACTACGAAGAACAAGATAAAGATGCATATGTCAAGCATATGCCTTGCCTGAACTGTCAAGTGCAAAAAAAAAAAAAAAAAAAAAAAAAAAAAAAAAACTGGCAAGGCAAAATCCAAGACTAATTCTTAAATTTGCAACCATCAAGCTCAGATCAATAACACGTGTTTGACAAGATTAAGGAATGGTATTTCTTCTGGGGTGTTGCTGATGATGAAAAGCCTTGCTTTGAAATGGAGTGGGAGTTGAGTTGTTGCAGGAAGGCACTGGTCTACCTGTGAATGGCAGCAGATTCAGTGCCTGTTAGAAACAGGCAGAATACAAATTGTAGCTTTTTAAAATGTGACAACAAAATGTCAGAACTTGCAGTAGAAAAACCCTCAGAAAAAATCTTTGTTAGGCTAGAACATAGTTAAGTTGTTGTTAGCTGTTCTAAAAAGTGGATAGCAGCTGTCCTGTTCGTATACTGGTCTTTACAAATTATTTGAGCTGTTTTTCAGTTTTTCAGTGTAATAAGAAAAGAAACAGTCAATCAAAGGAAAATCCAGTTAAACAATGGAGATAGCTGCTGAGGAAGATTGTGTGGAAGTAATTTAATTAGCTAAAATTCATTCTAATCTATTCCCTCTCCTCTTATTCTTGCTGTAATTTCTAGGAGCTCTTCTGTGAACTTCAGCAGAGACAAACAGTGATGCCTATCAGATTTAAATGCCCCTATGCAAATAAACATAAATTATGTAAATATTCAGCTCTGGGATGTGGGACAAAATCTGAGTTTATGATTACTGAAGCTCAGACACGCCAATCCTAATCAGTCAGGTCTGATTAGAATTGGTGTGATTTTAAGAAACCTCTCATAACATACCTCAGTTCGCATATAACACAATCACTGAAAAGGATGGTACAGGTGATATCATAGGAAGCAAAACTAACAAAGTTGTCGGCACCCTCTTCAAAATGTTGCCAGACACTTATCAGGTGTTTCATATTGCACTTATGCAGAGGTTTAGTGTCATGTCCTTTTTATTTAAACTGATATCTGATATCCAAGATACAGGTGAATATGACACAAGTTGAGAAATCCTGAAATTCTCTTTTGGAGAAGCAGTGGATACATATTTGTTGTGAGGACCTTTTCTTCCATTGACTGCCAAAAAAGGTTTAATAATTCCCTTCTGACAGACATCAGATGGCACATGCACCTTCTTATTATCATATAATTTGTAAATGGCAATGACATTAACATATGATAGATACCGTGGTCTCTGAGCCAAGATGTAGCAAACAGGGAGTGAAAGAATATTTAAACATGGTGCATTTCTTCATAACTAAAAGTTTAATTAATAAACTTGATAAAAGATGTGTCACTTAATAACTATTATTCTGTTTGGTCTGCTATAGTTAGGTGTTGAAAGCATGAAGAGATCAAGGAATGACATTTAAAAGGTGCACAGGATGCAATTAAACTTTCTTACCTTTGTTTCCATTTACCCGAGTTGCACATTTTCTCCTTCTTGCCATCTAACTTTGTGAAAGTCCTATCAGTAACTCATTTGTCATGCATTATTCAACTAGTCAGTGGTGTCATTTCAGCACTCAGTCGGTGTCAGTCAGTTATGGAAAGACATTTTCTTTTGCAGTACAGCATAAAAGTGGCTCAGTTGGGGGTCCTCTGAGCGTCAACCCTGAGGCACCCGCTACCACTATCCCAGCAGTTGGTGAAATTATAGTCATAAGCTTTCCACAAAGAAGCAATGAGGGCACCGCTTATGGCGGCCTGCCTGGACCACCATAAGCAGGTGTCAATTGTAAGGTTGGAAAAAACACACACAAAAAAGAAATAAAATCTGGTCAGCCAGCTTATCAACCAGCCATCTTGCTTTTCCAAACCTTCTGCCATAAAAGATGGGGCCGCACATGTTTGAACATTTGGTGGTTTGTTATCTAGATGGAAGGTGTGTGTTGTTAAAATAAGAAATTAGATATGAGTGATTATTTGAAATGTCATCATGGCCCAAATCACATCACGGCTGTTCTCTTCACAGTATGGATATTTTGTCAGGCAGTGTTGGAAAATCCTGTAAAATCAGAATCTTATCAGTGCATCTTATCAGTGCATGCCTGCAATGACTTGAAAGTAACAATTATTCGTGTTTCAGTAACTAATTTAAACTTACTCTGCCAGAAACAGTAAACAAAGCAAATGAGAGCAATTATATTACACATTCAGCTATGTTAAAATGCAGTATACATTGTGTGCAGAATTATTAGGCAAATGAGTATTTTGATCACATCATCCTCTTTATGCATGTTGTTCTACTCCAACCGGTACAGGCTTGAAAGCCTACTACCAGTTAAGCATATCAGGTGATGTGCATCTCTGTAATGAGAAGGGGTGTGATCTAATGACATCAACACCCTATATCAGGTGTGCATAATTATTAGGCAACTTCCATTCATTTGGCAAAATGGGTCAGAAGAGAGATTTGACGGACTCTGAAAAGTCAAAAATAGTGAGATGTCTTGCAGAGGGATGCAGCACTCTTAAAATTGCCAAGCTTTTGAGGCATGATCATCGAACAATCAATCGTTTCATTCAAAATAGTCAACAGGGTTGCAAGAAGCGTGTTGAAAAAACAAGGTGCAAAATAACTGCCCATGAACTGAGGAAAATCAAGCGTGAAGCTGCCAAGATGCCATTGGCCACCAGTTTTGCCATATTTCAGAGCTGCAACATCACTGGAGTGCCAAGAAGCACAAGGTGTGCAATACTCAGGGACATGGCCAAGGTAAGGAAGGCTGAAACACGACCACCACTGAACAAGACACACAAGATAAAACGTCAAGACTGGGCCAAGAAATATCATAAGACTGATTTTTCTAAGGTTTTATGGACTGATGAAATAAGATTGAGTCTTGATGGGCCCGTGGCTGGATCAGTACAGGGCAGAGAGCTCCACTCCGACTCAGACGCCAGCAAGGTGGAGGTGGGATACTGGTATGGGCTGGTATCATCAAAGATGAGCTTGTGGGACCTTTTCGGGTTGAGGATGGAGTCAAGCTCAACTCCCAGTCCTACTGCCAGTTTCTGGCAGTACTCCACTGCGTGGCTGGCCAGAAAAGGTCTAAAAGAAGAAAAAATAATGACATGGCCTCCTTGTTCACCTGATCTTAACCCCATAGAGAACCTGTGGTCCCTCATCAAATGTGAGATCTACAGGGAGGGAAAACAGTACACCTCTCTGAACAGTGTCTGGGAGGCTGTGGTTGCTGCTGCACGCAATGTTGATCGTGAACAGATCAAGACACTGACAGAATCTATGGATGGCAGGCTTTTGAGTGTCCTCGCAAAGAAAGGTAGTTATATTGGTCACTGATTTGTTTTTGTTTTGTTTTTGAATGCCAGAAATGTATATTTGTACATTTTGAGTTGTTATATTGGTTTCCCTGGTGAAAATAAATAAGTGAAATGGGTATATATTTGTTTTTTGTTAAGTTGCCTAATAATTATGCACAGTAATAGTCACCTGCACACACAGAAATATCCTCCTAAGATACTAAAACTAAAAAAGCCCCACTCCAACTTCCAAAAATATTCAGCTTTGATATTTATGAGTCTTTTGTGTTCATTGCGAACATAGTTGTTGTTCTATAATAAAATTAATCCTCAAAAATACAACTTGCCTAATAATTCTGTACACCCTGTATGTTAACAGAAAGCCAATGGAATAAATAAACAATTCAAGTTAAAATATATATTTTCAAAACATCTCTAACATTAAATGTGTATTCATAATTTCATGAAATATTAGAATTTTAAAATATTTTTAAAGTAAATTTGGCCATTGAGTGATATTCAGGGTAGAATAAAAATTATGTATTACTGGAAAAAAAAAAAAATATATATATATATATATATATATATATGTTATGAGTGAACATTCAGATTTACTCTAGAAAACATTTTCCTTTTACTTCTGGAAGCTTGCATGGAGTGTTGTGACCTTACAGTGGAGAGTGCAGCATTTCATCAGCTCAGCCATGATATGTTGTAGATTTATAGCCAAAAGCTTGAAGCTGCATCAGGTCATCATAGAGCTTGACTAAGCCTCTTGGCCGGCAGCAATAGTTGAAATCTGTGTCCAGGTCTTCAATGAAGCATGAAGGAAGAAGATGATTGCATATATAACACAAACTCCTTTCATGTGGCAACATCAGTAGTCTAAATAGAAGTAGAGAGATATGGAAGTTAATAATATGGAAACCCATGCACACAAATGCACATGTTTATTTAGTCCTATCTCTGGGTCACTCTTTTAGTGCTCCCTTTTTTCTTGCTCAATAGAGTAGTTATGTACTTTTTATACTGCTTAGTGTCTAAGATAGAAGAAGCTGTTGAAGCTTTTTAAATCAATTTCATAGTGATTATGTTGAATCACATTTTTTTCTACTTCTGAATGGCTAAATCTCATTGTACTAGAAAGGAAAATAGAAGAATAAACTGTTGAAGATTTAAACAGAAAGATGGTTGTCGGTCTTGTACTTAAATTTAAACCCTGCGGGAAACAATATCACATGGATGGAAACAACCCTGTAGCATTAGACAGGTTTATTTAATGACTTTTTAAAACATTTGATTGGTTTCTTTGAGAAGATATCAGTTAAACTAGCTAATTCTATCAAAATGAATGAGTCCATTGTGTGTTGGTGTAGTGGAGTGTTTTGGTAACTGAGGAACAAGAGTCAGTTTTGATAAGCTCCCTGCATGCATGTGTGTGAGTAAACGCCATATGCAACCTTTCTATGAAACACTCATCAAATGTGTCTTAGTAATAAAGGACCTGCATAAGAACTCTTTTTGCTGAATCCCCCGTTCTAACACTGTGAAAGTGCAAAACCAAATTGCCGATTACACCAGCTGCAGAAGTTAAAATAAAGCAGCGTCATGCTGCTCATATTTCGGCCTTTGTCCCCTGATTCAACAATAAGAAAGAGGCTAACAGAAGTTTTCTCTTTCCCTGCTTCCAAGCAGGTAAAGTTACCTTAAGATATTGTTTTTATTGGCTGCCCTCACAAGACATTGATCATTTATATCTTTTGCTCAAGAAAATACTGCCTGATTTTTTATTTTATTTTATTTTTTTTTCCTTTTACCGTTTGTGTAGCTGTTTGTACCATTATGTTTGCTGACTGGAATTCCATTAACAAAAGACAATATTTGAGGCTGTTTCAGAATGAATGTTTCTTTACAAAATGCAAATAGGCAGAACGGATGTGAGCAGCCATATTCTGGGATTAGCTTTTCTAAACAGTGACCATGTCATTTGTAGGTGTGGGCAAAAAATATTGCGGTCATGTTTTAATTTCACAGTTCAGTAAGAGATTTCATCTCAGCTGTTCTGCCAATGTATGTTCTGTTACTGAAATAAGCAAGAAATAAGCAAGATGGCTGAATGGAGCCCATGCAGTTCTTTATGATTAAAGAAATTTAAATTGATGAATCTTTATAAACTAAATTAAATCCAATCCACAGCCCATAAAATTAATCAAAGCATTAAGAAACAATAAAAAACGAAGTCATTGTAAAACGACAGCAGCACACATTTTGTCTTATGTGTATGTGCAAAAGCACAGAGTATATTTTTCATCAAGATGCTGCTTGGTCTATTTAAAAGTCTGCATTTACTGACATTTGTTTTGGAGGCAGGGCAACAAGCTGTAAACACAAAATTAACATGACATATAATCACTGAATAAAGTAGCTATGGAAAATGTGCTTGCAGACACACGGTTGGTACCAATTTTACTCTCCTCTTAGCTCTGTTTGATCTCCAGCTCCTGAGGAAGGTATTTGGCTCTTCAGCTGCTCAGCGCTCCAGTAATGCATCCATGGCTAAATTAGGTTTGTGCTCATTGGTGCTGGGTTGAGACCAGCTTTCCCACGTAATCAAAACAGAGCAGTCCTTTTTCACTTGATGTACTAGTAATATAATATAATGACATTCACTAATCAATGTTCTGCTTTTTAAAAAAACAGGCACACTCACAACCCCAACCTACATTTTGACCTGTTTCACTGTCTTTGGTGCTGTCAATTAGAAAACTAAGGAATGTATTAAAGGACAGAGTAACAATTTCTAGTACTGCTCTTGGAGAAGCACTAGTACAGTTTGAGTTTCAGCGTGACAATACTTTACCTGGGAAAAAAAAAGAAGTTTTTATTAGTAGTGATACTTGTGACCATTTGATGTACCTGTAATTTATGCATATTTTGTGGTTATATTCGTCTTAACTGTAGTACTTTTTTATATTTTCTCAATCAATACTGACACAAATGTATTCAAATATTGGATCTACAGTAACGGCACATAATGAAATTGGCCAAGAACTACAGTCTTTTATTTGCGTTCAGTGACATCTTGTGTGATAAGCCACATTGGCTTCATTATACGCCTTTGTTCTATTTACCACTCTAAGATACAGTGAAAAAATGGTGCTGTCTTTTAATACAACTGTGGACAACTCCACCCAGATAGGATTTACACAAACCTGACCTAAATAGAAATTAATCTGTTGAGGTTAGTGGTGAGCAGAAATCCTATTTATTTTTACTGAATTACTTTGAATAACTTATAATATGTGTGGCTCATGCTCTCTTCTTTGCCACAGCACAAGCTTAAACTACCAACACCACAAAGCAATTATTAACAAGAAGTAAAGGTGAATGGTAAAGCAAAACCTTATAAATGACATTTATACATTTTAGAAGAAGGTCTGAACTCAGATGGCAGGTTGATAACAGACCTGAGATATCAGCTTTTTAAAAGCTGCTGGAAAGAAATGAATGTAATTTACTTCAAACTGTATTCAAAAGCAGTGGTTAGTCAGCCAGGGTCCCCGAAGACAACAACAGCTTGGCTGGAACCCATTTTCTTTTTGTAATCTATTTTTTTTTTCATTCCAACATCTAAAAGGCTAATAATGCAAACCCACACAAGGAGATCAAAAGTTTTAACAGGGAAACAAAAGAACAACCACAAAAAAAAAAAGAAAGAAAAAGATCCATCTGTGGAGATCATGGCTCAAAAAGTAGCATAAATGAAGCTGCAATAGATTTTCCTCCACTGATGCAATAGATGAGATGGGGTTATGAAATTGCTTGATTGTTTTAGTTAGCTAGCCAAATTTAATTACACTTGTGGGAGAGTAGGTAGATAGTAAGAGCAATGGGTTAGAACGGTAGTATTATTTGTTAAAAAAAAGCACCAAAGCATTGGTATTGGTTGTGGATGCACATTTAAAGCAGCTAAAACACCGCTGTGTTATACATAACACTTATAGGTATGTAACACAATTATATTCACGTGAATGCAATGAATTTTAATGCACCGTTTAGAGTTCTTTTCAATTCTAAATATGGATTTTTAATGATGATTGCAGTTTAAGAAAGAAAATTGCTTTCTTTTGCACTTGGGTTCTTATGTTTGGAATCCTGAAACGACAAACAAATTCCTTTAAACTCCAACATAACACAACACTTTGTTTGGGCTCACCAGGTCAGCGACACACTCCGTCGTGTAGCCAGGTTTGATGTCACTGTTGAGTTATAACCTTGATGCAAGCCTCACAGATCAATTGCTATGCTGTCATACTGCACAGAACAACACTCACTGTTATGTTGACCCCACTCTCAGAAGATTTAAGAAGGCAACAGATGAACAACTTGAAGCTGATATTCCACTTAGTAAAGACCTGTTTGTGCCCTTCTACCCAAACCAGAACGATGTTGTGCTTAGGGCACCCAAATGGCTAGCAGAGGCCCTGGGTTGGAGGGGTAAAAGAGAATCTGAAGGTTTCCATTCAGTAAAGCAGAGTTGAGTTTGTACTTTTTATACTTCCATTTTTTTCCAATTATAATTCCAGTTTTTATATTAATCTGCTGTTTAATCAGGTTTGTGTACCAAAACTATAGACAAACATCAGGATTTGGGTTAAAATACTCCCAGATGTTAACACTATAGAGCTTGAACCTATTATCGCATTCCACCGCTAGATAGCAGGCATGTGAATTGGCCGTCAGGAAATGGCCGCGCTCATCAGCAGCGGTCAACAGCAGATTAAAATATATATTAATCTAATTAATAAGAGGCTTTGTCATATTATTAATTTTGATTAATTGCATTTTAATCACATAACATTGGTTGCTCCATTTTTTTATTTAAATGGATTGTAGTGGATGACTGAATCAAATAATAAACACAGACATTAATATATTAATATATTAGACTAGTAATGTCTAGAAAAATGCATTTATATTCAAAACAGTACAAAAATAAATAGAAAACATCCCTGGCCAAAATTGAACAGACATAACATTAAAGTACTTTAACTAACAGCTCAGGCTGTTCTCTAATTAAAACATGTTACACTACTTTTAACTTTTTAAATGTTTGCGTCCACACTGTTCATTAATAGGCATTAATATCAGTAAGCCAAGGTGGGATCAGCCAGTGTCAGCTTTGCACGTGTCATTTTCAGTCCGGTCATGGATCTCTGACTGTAGCTGGGTGCTGCCGCTGAGGACCAAGGCTCTAGTGAACTCTTGGATGGGGATGGGACCTCAGTGCTCAATAAATTATATGTGCTCTTACGTCAGTCTCCAAAAGTCTCCAATAACACCAGAAAAATTGGCTAGATTTTTTCACTGGTCGCTTTTTTGAAATAAAGCTGCTCGCGGGGTCTGAAAACTGGCTAAATACAGCGCCAAAGTAGTTAAACCGGCAACAGTAATATAGCCGAACTCTAACGTGGGTCTCAATTTGATCAGTGTACCAGGAAATCATGCACTGACATAAGTTCTGCGTTGTTTGGAACGCAAACTGCAATTAAATGTATTGATGTTTTTAACACATTAATATTTCTCTAATTAATTGATAGTAAATAACCTGTTAAAGTCCCATCCCTATGAAATTAGATGGGTAATTTTACTACCATTGTAAACTCTGGTTCATAGTCAACATCTGTTTCTCTCTCTTTTACAGTATGCCCTAAAAACTTTAAAGACTCTGGCGCCTAAAGGGTTAAGTGCAACAAGCTTCTTTCTTTTCCATTTTCTGGGTTACCTTGGTGACTCATTCTTTTGTACCTCGTGTTTTGAAAACTGGCAAAAAGACCAAGTTTCTGCACATGAGGAGATGAAATTGAAAAGTGATTAATCTTACTGCAGTTGCATTCCTTGTGCTTGGCCAAAAGGTAATTATGAAGTGAATCAGAAGAACTTTATTGGAAAAAGAAAAAAAAAAACAACAACCTCTTTTTCCTGCTTTAACATTGAAAGTTATTTTTAGCTGTTTGAGTAAATTATGTTTCCAATCATGTTTTCTCTAGAGGATAGTCTCACAACATCATAGCTAGAGGGGCTCAGTATGCTTCTCTGCTTGAAAACACTATCCAGCTGTTAGCTAAATGCAGAAAATGACTTCTTAGTACGTTTTAAGTTGGTTTTAACTTCATTAAACATGTTTAAATAATCACAGGGTTTTCATCTCAGATTTTTGGCATGCAAAACCAAACTTATCTTTTTAGGGCAGCTTCTTGAAGGGCAAAAATACAGAATCCAAAGGGGAGATTAAATGTATATATTATAAAGTATTATATTAAGTGTGTATTTGTTGTTCTGTTCTGCAAGTGAACACGTTTAATATTAGGTGACAATAAATAAACCTACCCCATTCCAGCAAGCTCTACTGGAGACCCATTCAGTTTCACCTCATTAGTTCACTTGAATGTAAGCTTTTTTTTGTTTTGTAAGAAGATTTATTATTATTATTATTATTATTATTATTTTATTTTATTTTTATTATTATTATTATTTATGGGTTTCTTCCTTAGATATTTTGACTATTATACGAGTGTCTACCAGGTGCTGTTACACCGATTATCATTCAAAGTGTTTCTGTAACTCATGAGGTAAAAAAAAACAATAAAATCATTCATCATAAAAAGAGAACATTATGGTTTTGACACCTGCTGATAATCAGGTCAAATGAAGCAGAGCTTGACCTAATCGAAACCAGTGTGGCGCCGCTTTTGTTTTCAGATTGAATGAGGTGCTACAGTTGCTTTCCCAATACTGTTTAAACTAAAGGTAGGAGCATAAGCATCAGAAACTGCCAACCGTCACCTGTTAAAATCACATGATGAAGATGTGAAGATCATTAAAATTTTATCTTTTAATCATTTTATCTTCCAATGTAATGTGACAGGCTTAGCATTAAAGTTGCCTGCCATCAGCTGTTATGGGTAGGCATCTCAAGAAAGGATATTGTTACATCTCTAACATTTGTCAACACAAAATACAAAAGATCCAATTTCCGTGTAGCCTTCAAATGTCGATAAAGGCTGGAATGTGTGAAAAGAAATGGCAGTTCACTTCTGCTTCACTTTGGTCATATCTGTTTTGAGTCAGTGCTATTCAGTTACCCTGTCTGCATGGCATGTCGACCGCCCTCCAATTTCCCACTGTGTGTTAATGACATAAAAAAAGAAAATTCTGTAATCTAGAAATTTGTGTTCATAGTCCTGACTTTCATTATTTCTCCATATGTAGTCACAAAATGATACGATATAAACTATCGAGTAGGAGCATTTCCCTGTTTCCTCAGGCAGAGTCCCTATATGGATGCTGGAGAGTTTGGTGGTGGAGTAAGATGCAGGGCTAGCATTAAAAGAGACATCACATTTTGTCTTTCTAACCCATTACTTTTAAAACATTTTCCTTGCTGTTGTTTTTATTATCCGGTTAGATTTGCTAAAGCACCATACATCTAAAACAATTTGAACAAAACAACATCTAATGCATTTTGCAGATGTCTCTCTGGGTGACGGGACAATCTGAGAAGATGCAAATGTGGTTCAGGCATTAAAGAATCCACCAGCTGAGATAAATTAGATTGAAAGTGGTGGATATGTTGAAAAAGCAAAGCACAATATTTTTCCATCTACGCTTGTAAAACAATGTCTGTTTTCGTTTTATTTCACAATTTATCTTGAGGCAGAGTTGTGGTAACCCTTGTCCAAATGCAAATTCAGTAAATTAAAGGCTTTTGGAAATCATTTTGAAAATACTCATATTCACAGAGTGATTGGGTCCTGTCAGTCAGCACACATCCTAATTTGTTCGGCCCCATCATGTGGCCCTCACAGTCCTCTGCTTAGTTAAGTAGTAAAGTGTCAGTATCTGTGGAGATTTCTATCAATGTTATTTTTTTTTTTTTTATGGCCTCCTGACATAGCAGGGACTACCGGTCTGTGACAGTGTCTTTGGACCTGTTTTTGAAATGCTGATAGAGAAGTCAGATTCTTGGGTGGTGCAGTCAGTCAGTTAGAGCCACCATCATATAATTAACCTCTCTCTGTAACAGTAGACACTGGTTTGAGAGGAGCTTGTGTACTGAAATACCATAGTATATGTCATGGCACTGAGTAATGAGTCCAATACAAGCCTTTCAGCTTGAAAAGGCTAACAAACTACAGACAGCTGCTGAAAGGGCTATATAATTAGACAGTTATTCCCAGAGAAGTAGACTTATGTCTGCATGAATAGTGTGTAGTTGTTTGAGTCCTCTGTTAACAAATTGAAAACAATGCATATGGGGGGGTGGGGGGTGGGGGTAGAACACAGTTCATACTGCATCTGTCCTTTTCTTTGCAGTAATGGGAGAATCATGGTTGATGGGTTGCAGTTTTTGCTCCACTTTTTGACATTTTGGTTTACACATGATGATATTTATTGCTGGCTCAACTCTACAGAAATGATACTCAACCTACAATACAGAAATTTTCTTGCACATGCTCTGCTGTGTATAGCCATGGGGGTGTTTGTGGCTGAGTTGTCATATTTGTTGTCATATTTGATACACTTTAAACATTAAAGATGTTTAATGCAATTATTAATTTGAATCATTTCATAAAATGATGGATTTTTGGTCAAAATATTGATTATGTCTCAGGAGCACCACCACACAAATAGCTTTATACTAATCTAATGGCTGTGTAAACACCATTAGATTACTAAATTAATTCATTTAATAAATTAATTAATTCAAGCTAGTCAAATCAATCAGTTATTAATTAATCAGTCTAAGGACGGTAATAACGTGTATTCTTAATTCGAAGGGACCCATAACATGACTCAAAAGAGGAGTTTACAATAACCAGACCAGTTTAGGATAAATATGAAATATTTATTAGTAGTCTAAACATGCACAAATGAAAAGGAAATATTTACAAATATTTAGGGAAATGAATCAAACATTGTAAAATGCAGAATATGGTGTTCAAACCTGAATCTTATTTCAAGATTATGTAATGTGTCAAAATGAATTAAATGTATGCAAGAAATTAAACAAAAGTTAATTAACCTGTGTTTGTTAACTTTAGTTTTTTTTTTGTGTGTTAATTCAACTAATGTTTAAGAAAACTGAGAAAAAAAGATCTCTGAATCCTAAAAGAAAAAGAGGGAAAACTGAATGTCAACTGTTTAAAGCTGGAAGTTAACCTAAGATGTAGAACAACTTCACTGAGGCCAAATCTGGACACACCAACCATTCTCTGAGCAGACAAGCAGAGAATTGATCCGAGCAGGACTCGTGTGGTTCTGTTTGGTTTGAATCCCGAACGACTCCCAAGAATACCCGAAGATTAGTCACGTGGTTGTCCGAAGGTTTGGGTCAGGCAGCTCTGCTGATGCGGACTCTCCTGCGGCTCAGCTGGTGGTGAGGATGATGGACAGTGGATGGCTTGCAGTGGTATGGCACAGGATATAAAGTCCAGCTTTGGATCAGTCCAAAAAGAAACTCTGTAAAACTGGTTCTGAAGCATTTGTCAGCCAGTTAGCCAGTTTTCCAAATTAAAGATGAAAATCTAGGATCAATATTAAAAATAAAAAAAAAAAAAGTATCAGCTCAAAAAGGCATGAACTAAACAGAGTTAATCAGTCCAAAACGGAACAAAATCAATCATGCATCTTGAATGCAGGCTCAAAACTTTAGTATCTGATGATGTTCTTACATCATGGCAAACTTAATTCTTCATGTCTCATCTCTCTCTCTAGAGAGACTTCTGTAGCAGTCCTGGCTACTCTGGCTAGATCCACACTGCAGGCTGAAGTGACCCGAATCCGATTTTTTGGCCCCTATGCGACATGTATCTGGTCTTTTCATGACAGTTTGTACGACACAGATCCGATTTTTTCAAATGCGACCCAGGCCACTTGGATATGTGGTCCTAAATCCGATACGTATCTGATCTTTTGCCATGCGCTCTGGATAAAAGCATCTGCTAAATGACTGTAGACTTCAGTCTTATCTGTGAAGGCGTTCACATCACTCTCCCATCACTCCTGACTGCGACTCTGTACCCACACGTTTCTCTGTATAGACGTTGCTGCCACTGCTCCACAAAATGCCATGGCCAAAAATCTGGCTCTCCTCTTTTGCAATCTCCTCCTTAAAAAGATGCCATCGAAAATGTGCTGGCTACGGTTGGATAATAAATTAAAAATTGCAACATAAGCTCTGCTGTTACCGTCCATGTTTACTTCCGCAAACACTCACTGTCACGTCGTCATGTCTTCTACACATGCGGGACACTTTTGGTGTGAATAATGTTTATACAGGAGATCACGTACAAGTCGCATTTAATTGGAAATGTGAACGGACTCTCAAAAAAATCGGATTTCACAAAAAATCCGAATTGAGCATTATGCTCTGCAGTGTGAACCCGGCCTAAGTCCATTCTGGGTCTGTACAAAAACAGGTCGTGCAGGGAACCAGTCTGAAGACCTTGATGTCCCCCGAAAATCATCAGAAGTTCCTCATCAGAAATCCTCTTCTCTCTCTACTACTAATTCCTTTGTTCTAAGTTCAAAAGTCTTAGTGTGATGACACGCCCCACAGAAGGATGTGGGACCATTATTTTGACCAATAAGCATTCAGGACTTTGGTGGTCAGCTCAGATAACAGATTAGGCTAGTCTGGTCATTTCATAAAGAGCATCAAATTAAGCATTTGTGAATACATCTGTCTGTCCAAGTTGTTAAAGCCTTGAATGAAACATTGTTAAAATCATCAATGAATCATTGAAGAGACACAATAAAAATAGTAAGAAGTTATACCTTAAACAAACACATGTTGATAAAGTTTCACATCACAAATTAATCAAGCTTGTTGATTAAACTTTGTACAAAATGATAATGATTATATGCATGGTATGCACTATCAAGATAAAACACACATGTATATATAAAAATTAATTTAAATTAAAGACAGAATCTTTACTCTTTAATCAAAGTCTTTGTCTTCTCCTTGCTGGGGAATGAATGTGTAATAAAAAACAGTTCTTGGTGTGTCTAGGGTCCACTAGGAGTTGAAACCTGTAGTTAGGGGGTTTTGCTCATCAGCTGAAGAAAAACAAAAAACAAAAAAAAGTTCAGATGGAAACAGCTTCAAAGTGGACAACGTTCTGGGTGATGAGTTCCATCTGAAATCCAAAAAACATTTAATTCGTTATAAGGCAGATTTGTGCTGCAGAAGATTAAAGTTCAGAAACTTCCCAGATCTTAGATATAACTTAACAAAGTACTCCCCCAGTCCAGGTTGGAGAGTTACCATTTGTTGACCTGTGGAGCTGAAAACCCAGTCATAAATCTGAGTCCTGGGTTTTTACCAGTCAGACCGCCACGTTTGGAGTGAGAGGGACTGTTTGTCTGTAAGGAGAAAATCCCTCAAATGTTTCATTTAGTCAGGATTAAACAAAAGTTCCAATCTTTATTTTCCGAGGCCGATACCACTACACACTACACACTGCACATCAGAACAGTGATCTTTATCTTCATTCTTTCTAAAGAAAAAAAAAAATCAATTTTTTTCTTTTTGAGAAATCAATGCAAATTCAGTCTGATGTAAAGAATTATTTGGTTCCTGGCTTCAATGTTTCCTTTTTGGTGCAATCTGCTTCAACTTTAAAGCACCACAGTAGGCTACAGAGCAGGCTGTGGTTTGAGCAAAAGAGCGTAGAAAAAAATAGTGTACCTCATTATAAATTTCTCTCCCAGTGATAACTGCTGTGGTCCCTAATCCATGGTGAATTTCCTTTATTTTGAGATTTTGTAGCAAATATTTTATTAATCCAGCCTAGCAAGAAGTTCAGAACACTGTTTGAAAAATACACACTCAAGGGAAGGAGAAGGGATGGGCCTTAATGAAGTGGATAAGGTTTTAGCTTGGGAAAGTGAACACCAGCAAAGTTGGAAATACTTGATGTTAATTTGAGAGCCTCAATTAAATAAAAATTTATATATATGTATGTGTGTATGTGTGTGTGTGTGTGTGTGTGTGTGTGTGTGTGTGTGTGTGTGTGTGTGTGTGTGTGTGTGTGTGTTATTCCATTTTGCTCTGTTTAATAGTAAACCTTAATCTTTTCATGCCATGTGTCTTATTTCACACATAATAAGATGAAGAATTAGTTGTTTTCTGCTCCTGGGATATGACACTCTTAGTTGACAGAAGTGTGCAAATGCATATAGTCAAGGTCCATTACTTCACCAGCGAGTGGTTGTATATTGAATACAGAAAATGACTTTGTGGTCCAGTGAAATAAGTGATTTTTCCCCCATCTCTCTCTCTCTCTCTCTCTCTCTTTATCTCTCTCTCTCTCTCTCTCTCTCTCTCTCTCTCTCTATATATATATATATATATATATATATATATATATATATATATAAATATACATATATATAGCCACTGGGGACTGGAAATCCTGCCTGTCGGAACAGTCTGATTCAATCATTTCACAAAAGGCAAAAGCAAAACATGATCTTATTTGCATAGAACAGGGATCTCACAGTAATCAGGTTTGCAGTCCTGCTTTGATGGAAGTTTACAACAATATGCATACTTATTTAGGACACACCTTTTCAAAGAGCTAACATTGTAATTTATATTCTGAGCATGTTGTATTTAAAACCCCTGAAGTAAATCAGCAGACAAACTGAACAGATTTAAAGCGATAAAAAGTGCACTGGCTTAAAAACACATTACAGTAACCGATTTAGTTGATAATGAACTCTCTTTACATCACATTGACCCTTAAATTGCATCTTGGTATTTTGAATGTAATCCTGACTCAGGCATTGGATTCAGAGTTCATGATCAGTATGAAACAGCATTACTTTTTTAGAGAAAATAATAATATAAAAATCCCATTTATTTTTTTATTCATTTTTTCATTTAATATCCAATATCTTTAATATCAGCTGCAACAGCACAAATGGGAGAATGTTTATTGTAACAGAACAAAATCAAATATATTACATTTTTGCACAGTTCTGATTCTTGTAGTATGAAATGACTTTTGGAACTTTTTTAACATGAGTATGCTACAGCAAAGACAGTATATTATTACACAGAAGTTGGCTTTTCAGTTTAAATTAGTATATTATCAGTACAGCATGAATGTGGTATCATACAATATAGTACTGAAAATTCAAAGTCACTTTCTCTTGACCACTACTTATCTAAAAGAGAGAAAGATGCTGTAAATGGTGATGTTCACAATTGAACAGGTATTCATTATTTATTCATGGTTATAGTATATTACCATTCTAAAAAAAGCCTCTTACTCTTACTTTCTTCACTGAAGAGGACATCCATTAGAGCGGACACTGAATCAAAACTGTTGCTAGAGTGTCCTCTGCTTGTGTCTGATCCATCGCCCCCTGAACTTCCCGTATGGATTCTCCTACCAATGTTGATTAAAGCCAACACTGGAAGGCTTTTTATACACCAAAACTTTAATTTGCATCTGAAAACTAGAAGTTCATGCAGTCGTCATTCTCATAAAACCCAAAACAAGAAACATCTTTTTCTTTTGTTGTTATTATTTTTAAATATGACATTTTTTATTCAGCAAAGAGACTTGGGGAGCAAATGACCTTGCACCCCTATGTGAAGGTTATCACTTTCAGCACAGTGTTAAAATCTTGCAGGTGCAATGACAATTTCTCAAGCATTTTTTTTTTTTTTTTGTCTCAGTCATTATTGTTTGACAATGTTGCCCTCTACAAAGTTGAGTGTTTTACTAATTTTTCTTAGTCTAGGCCAGGCGGATCTATGCATGCAGTGAATTAAAAGCTTGTTTTATATATATATAAATTCTCAGGAATAAGCCTTTTTGCTTGTGATGGTTGCCGATGCTGTTGTGTATATTTAGAAAAAACTTGCTGGTCAGGTCCTGGCTGATGGATGTGGTGAGAAATGGGATTCTTTAACTCAGTGCAGTCCTCATGCTCACAGTCTGTCAACCTGCCAGCACTCAGGCTAAACCCCATGTGATTGCATACCGACTTTAACACAGTCAAACAAGGACCACATCGGCTGGCAGAAGCCCCATACTCTGCAAATGGCATTGTGCAGTTAAAGCCAGTATGATACTGTATATCATATAGTACTGAATGTATAGTTATAATCTTAAAAAAAAATAATCCTGGAATTAAAATAGGAAGAGTGACATTTCTTCCATTAAAAATGATTTTCCTTTGATGACCTGAGTAATAAGATGATGTCTTCTTTTAGTAATCATAGGCTTATTTAGCCTGTTAGCTCATTTGTTTTTCCAACCACTTGACTCAGTGTGGTCTCTCTGTAATTCACATGGGAAGTAAACATCTTTACACACTGTCAAGGATCATTTCAGACTGGACAAAAACAAGAGTTTTGCAGACTTATCAGGAATTTTGATATGAAAAAAGAGGTGCAAAATTCCCAATTGGCTGGAGGAAATCTTCAAAAGAGGCAGACCTTAGGGTGGGCATCTGTCAGAATCAAATGGTTTGGGTGATAGGGAAGTAGACACAACAAAAAAGATGAGCATTTTGGAAACAGAAACTAGATAAAAGTTTTGTTATCACTCTCTGGTGAGATGGCATTCACACTCAATGTCCAATAAAATGAACACAGCCTTTATCAGATATGGCTGTGACATTTAAAATACTGCCATGTTTCTCTTGTTAGGCTGATGATGGATTTTAAAGGCCTGCTAGAGATTGCCATGCTTACACATGGTTTTAAATTGGTCAGAAAAAAAAGAAAAACAAAAAAAAAAGAAAAGAAATTCAATGTTTGACCACAGTCAGCAGATAAAATGGTAGTTAAGCATTTTGCTGGCATGGTTTTTGTCCAACTGACCAATTGTCAAAGTATGAGAATGTCAACTACAAACTATAAACTTGCGTTAAACTGTCTCAGCCAAATTATAACGTCTGTTGGAGATTTTGGAGTGATGTGTTAAGCAATGGTCTGAGCAAGTGAATATCTTTAGGTAGATTTTTGCTGCATTAGGACAGATCTCCTACTTAAAAATCTTTACAGTATTAGAAATCTTTAATAGACTTACATAACAACCATCTAGTTGTATGCTGTCATACAACCAGCAAAGATAGTGGTTGTATGATACAAAATAATCCAATCATATTACACAAATCTGTCAGACCTGCTATATGTTGGCAGGTTATGGAAATACTGGGATTCTGTAGACATTGTTTTAAACAAATATAGGTGTATGGATATCTGTTTAATGCACAGAAATACTATGTAAGGTGAGCATCTAGTAATGACCATCTTCTAATGTTTGCTTTGCTAACACCGTATAAGTGGACAAGTAAATACAGCCTATGACATTAGAAATTTGCTGATTAACTGTAGAAGCAAACTGTTGGGGATGAGTAAATGTTATAAATCATTAGGGCTGGAATATATCTGCTGTAGCAAGACTTTTAACAACGACATACTAGGAACATGAGGCCACTTAAGTTAAAGCGAGGTAACGTGTCGCATGTGCAAGTTGTAATAGTGACTTGAACGTTAGAGGGGCTCATGTGAACAAGCATCAACAGCATCACAGAGAAACACAAATGTGGAAAGGTATGAAGAGCACCTCCTGGACTTTCTCCGCAACTACTGGCATCTTATGATTTTTTTCTTCCCCGTTACACAATGACAAACACTCGTTGGCAACAAACTGGTAAACTAGTGTTTACGGAAATGCCCTGGAAATACAATGGGACCTGCAGATTGGACTTTTCACTATTTCAGAGTCCAAGTTCTGTGTACTACCTCCAGTATCAAGCATTTTGGCTTCATCCTGCTGCTGTTGTGCCACAGTAAGCACATACACAGATGGTGCAGAGCGCTGATGTGCACGTTTGCGTACACAGCAAGTATATCCCAGCCCTTACTTTGAGTAAAATTGCCGTGCTGATTTATATATACTTATATGCTGATGAGCTGACATCAGTGTAGGCTGTTCAGCCACCATCCAGCTGAACTGACAGTCTTTCATTTTTAGTTCCTTTTCTGCCACCTTGTATAACGACTTTTCCATAGTCTTTGAAAATAGTTTCAATAGTTGTTATATATGTAAAACAATGCATAAACAACAATGTGTGTATGTTTCTATCTGTGTGTGTGAAAGAGAAAGGCTTTCAATACTGTATGTCATTAAGTTTAATTTTATGCAAGTAAGAAAGTCATTCAGCTGTGAACTATGAGCACATTTTACAAGCATATGTTAATGCCTTTTGATAGTTTTCACGTGTACTTTTCCCATATATACCGTAAGTATGTTATTCATTTGTCTATGTAAAAAGATTTGGCTTGCATATGTATGAGCAAGTTTTGTTTTATATATGTGCATGTGTGTGTATATATATATATATATATATATATATATATATATATATATATATATATATATATATATATAAAATTCATGAGTGTCATAAAAATTCTGAATATTTTTAACAACTCCTCTCAATGGACCTAATCATTTTGAGGCTCAGTTAATGAATTTTTGAATCTGAAAAAGGGAGGATTTTCCCCCCTGGTGCTCTGCAGGATTGGATTGTCAGGTAGCCACACACACCATGTAATCCAAGCATATTAGCTGTGGAGTTGTGCTGATGTCAGATTTTAATTAAACGCTTTCCCCTTTTTAATTAATTTATTAATTATTTTACATTAACAAATAGAGCATGTCACTTGTGATTAATAAGAGACTCATTGATTTTGTTCATCAGTTAATTTAATTGAAAAAGACAACACATTTACTCCCTTTTTTTTGCCCCGATCAACCCTTTCAGGCTTGCTGTAAGTGGGAGTCCTTCTCAGAAGATATTGACAATCTGCTCAAATACAAATACTGTACTCTACAACTTATTTGTTTCAGACACACAATCCATTCTCTGAGCCTCTTGTGCCCTTAAATGTGCTTCCTTTTAACAGCTTTTGTTTGTTGTTTGTTGTTTATTGTTTAGTATGATGGCTCCTACAGCTAAATTGGACATGTCACCTAGCCTTATAGATGTTTTCCTTTGTGACCATAGGGCCACACAATACAAGAGAAATTGTTGGGGTCTATTTATGTTTATAGTTTTCCTGTAATCGATTTTCATTTGCAGAAGCCAGAGGAAAAGAAAAAATCTGGGCCACTTCTGGAAAGGCCACCAGTGTCTAAACAATCAGTTGCCCACAATCTCATATGTTTCCCCTTTTTTCCCCTGGTTTTCTTATAAAACCGCCATGTATATAATGATGATGAAATCACATTACATGAAACTCTATAAAATGCTACACAACTCAGTGGTCAGTTGCATCAAGTGCCAATTTTATTGCAAAAGAATGAACAATGCATTGATCTGGTGTTTGAACAACGAATGCCTGTGTTATTTAGCAGGTCTGTTTGAGGTTTTATTCTGGTGTCAAAACAGACATTGTGAAGCTGGAAAACATGGTCACCAGCATACAGACTCCTTGTTGCCATCTTCCGGTTGTTAAGGCGAATTAAGCTTTGTGTTCCTGCAAAGTAAGGTCAACAACAATAATTACTTCTAATATGACCATTATCTAGCGGGGAAAAATCTTAATATCCTCTTAATTCAAAGTTCATTATTAGGCATTTTAAATGGCCCATCATGCAATTCAAATGCTTGTGAGACAGGCATTTAGTGCACTCCAGTAATTTAATTATGCCTAATGTAAAGTGATGCAACAGTAATCCACTGCCACAGCAGGGAGTTTATTAACAACAAACTAAACACTGGAACAAATAACAGCAATTACACTATGACACTTAACTGTAAATACACATTTTGATTAATCATTCCCCAGCCAGTAGAGGTGTGACATAAACATGTGCAATGTTTGTTTAAAATGGGAACAGAAGTAGAAGCGCCTGCAGTCATCTCAAAATTAATCGGAATAATTCCTGTAGTACTTGTTGCCCACAGCTGTTGTATTACTTGAAAGGCTTTACTTTCAACTCTGTTTCATTAAATCCCTAAAGTCATCTAAAGAGAACAGGACACACATGTTAAATAAATCTGCAGCGTCTGATTTAGGAAGAGTTGCACCAGATGACAGTCCCTTCACACTTATTGCTTGTAGTGCTTGCCTTCATTAAATCTTATGCAATGACACTAGGCTACTAAATAATAATGGTACACACATCACAGTTTACATTTCTGAAATATGAACTGACTGTTTATGATGTAAGATTGAGTAGAATTAAAACTCAAAAGACATTGCATTGATCTTTCATCATCATTCGTCTTTTTTGTTAATTCTTTTATCATTGCTTTTTGTATCAGCCTGCTTCAGCTGTTTGAGTATGACGACACTAGTATTTTACCTAGCAAGGTTGCAACCATGAGAAAATTCATCTTGCTCAGCTTTAAGCCATGTGTTTGGGGTAAAATAAAATAAATAAATAAATAGAAAGTTGTTCAGATCAGGGCAGTTATACTGAAGGCTTCTCTTGATTGACAATATGTGTTTGCTCTACTTCTTTTTTGGCTTTTGCAAGAGTTTGATTTACCGACAGGTTTGCTCACAGTTTATCTCTTTGAAGACTCTTTTCCAAACAGCTTCCATCATGAACCATCCAGATCAATGTTCGATATGGTTATTGGTGACAAATAACCTGGCTCATTTGGTCAGTTAGTGGTGAGACTCATTAATGAATTTATTAACAACAATGTCCTTTACTTCATATTCACCTCCAGCCAGACTTTTTACATGATATGCTCACATAAACCAAAAAATTCAAGGGACATTTGGAGGCACATACTCCATTAGCTTTTGCAAGTTAAGGAGTACTCTCCAGTTTCTGTTGGCACCACCTGTAATGAGTACCAGATTTTTATTGAGAAATTTTCACAAACCATATTGTGACTTTTGCTAAAAAGTAGAGGGTGTCACAGTTATTTTTTAATATAAAGATGATACAAAGTTGATCAACTCAAAGTTTTTGATTGTATGCAGAGAATTGGAGCTTGGGCCAAGGCAGAACCCAACAAAGTTTGGTACAAATTGGGAGCAGTACTGCCAAAATATCTATATACAGCATTGGTTTCTGTGGAGGATCTGCTCTCTTGGACTATTTAGCACAAAAAGAAACATAAACAAGGCCACAGGAGTAAAGCCTGGTACACATAAATATTTTTTAATCTTAAGAGATTTTTTTATTGGTTCAAGAACTCACATGTGAAGATAAAAAATCAGGCATTAAACAGTTTTGATCATAATGTGTGTGGTGTGCACCGATAATCTAATCACAGAACAACACACACAAGAATTCTGTCCCACAACTCATCTACAATCTAGTCCTCCGAGCCTGACAAATGTCCAAACGTAGAAGAAGAACCATAGCAACAACCGGCTGAAACTTAGGGCGACTTAATGGTGACATTTCCTTGATATTTTCAGACACTAAATGGTTTGATGAAATCTTGAAATTGGCAAGTGAGTTATTCAGACTGAAATGTGTTCTCTGGGCTTAACTTTGGAAAGCAGCCATAATTGATCACCACTGTGCTGGGGAAGATAAGATAAAAGTCAGAGGATTTCATTAGTCTTTTAACTTAGTCAATAGAGTGTAATGGCATTATTCTGCTTTAATTTACAGAGCTTCTCTTTAACTCTTTAAGTCTCTATGTCTTCACTCATTTAAGTTTTCCCTGAACTATCCTCTCCACAAAGTGGCAGTTTGAGTGAGTCTGTTTTCTCACCAGACTATCTCCCTGGCTTTTACTGTCCATTAAAACACATCAGTCATGACACATGTTGATAGTAAGGCATATCTTAGCTTAATGGCTACCACAGGTCCAAAGCTGTCAGACTGTTAGTGCCACTTGCTGGGTCCCAGGGTGCTGATGGGTGATCTAATGTGGCACAGGGGAATTGTATCTGTTAGCTTGTCTAAAAACCCTGGCATGATAGATAATTTTATTTTTCTGTAATATAGAGAATAAACTCAAATCAGTCAGATTTCTACCCTACCCTACCTTCTACCCTCCTGCTAAGGCAGCTATCAGACATATATTTAATTTCCTCATTCAGATATCAGAGCACAGAGGAAAACATTCAATTTCCTTGTAAGTTATGCCAACTTTTAATGCAAGAATATGCATGAAAGGAAGGAAGGAAGGAAGGAAGAAAGAAAGAAAGAAAGAAAGAAACAAAGAAAAACCACAAAGTCATTCATTCATACATGATCTTTATTAACATTTTTAAAAATATGCAGCCACCAGTGGTCAGGGGTTACATCAGGGGTTGCATAACGGTTTTGCTTCAAAGAGTTTGTCCAAAATACATTTAAACATGTTGAATAAAATTATTACACATATATTTGATTATAAAATGTCTATGTGCAAATGAAACTCATCAAATACCGCTTTAAAGCACAGTTACAATGGATGTTGCATGGACTTGTAAAGGAATTTATGAATTCTGTGGAAAAACTACTGAAATGAAATCAATAAAAAGGAAAAAAAAAGAACTAAAGAAAATATGTGACAGTTTTGTGTGCACTGAACCAGACAAAAGGAAATATTAATTGGTTCTTATAAAAAAGTTTCAACGTCTATTCTACCTCTGGTACATAAAAATCACTTTCCCATTTTAGGGTTAATCAGCTGATCCCATTGATGACCTTGAGATTAAATTTACCCTTAGACAAATAGACATACTTGGAAAATAGCGATACTGATGTTAACAGGCATTAAAAAAAAAGAAAGAAAGAAAGAAAAAAGGATTTCTGGAATGCAGAGCTTTTTATCTGCAGTTTGGTAAACATTCATCATTGCCAGCATCCCTGCAGTTCAACTTTCCACATTTCAACCTCTTTATCATTGACATGTTTTATACCAAGGAGAACAAAAAACAGCTCCCACTGGTTTCCACACTGTCAGTAACAACCAAACTTATTTTGATGACCGCTCTGGATTTTTTGACCTGCATGCTTTTATCGTTGCTGAAGAAACATTTTCCAAACTGTTACATTCCAGGTCTTTGAAAGGTGTAAAGACTAAAAGCTGCAAACTCATACACTGAAAATGAAATTAAGTTAATGAAATGAAATGAAATATTAATTTGAGGGAAATTGCTTTTGTATAGCTGAGAAGAAGATAAACTTAACTTCAAGCTAACCCTGGTACTTAATAATATCTTGTTAGCTTAACCATGAGAAAAGTAAAACCTCAGTCATGTTGTTTGACAACATGTCCTACTAGCAGTTTTTGAAAGGAAAAAATATGTTTTTTTTTTTCAGTTTTAATATTACACATGCATTGCTCAGGGTGGTAGAAGTTACAGATGCTTGACATGTGAATTTTTAGTCTTAAACTCATCAGAGGAGATCCCCTAATTACAAAGAATATTAACGTTAAAGACACCACTTTTAAATTTTGTTAACCCAATTTTTATGATGTACCATAAGTGCCAGGATGGAGTGAACTCTGACAATTGGCAGTATGTTTGTTTGTTGCTGGAAAAAAAATCCTATGTGACAGTTAATCAATATATTGTTTCAACCATTTAATTAATTACCTCCCCCAGGGGTTGGTTTGTCTGTGTGCCTGTTTGCAACATAACTCAAAAAGTTAGGGATGGGTTTTGATAAATTTTTCATGAAATCTCAGAAATGGAATAAGAAATAAGTGATTAGATTTTGAGGATGATCCGGATGACCGCCGAAATCCAGGAACGTTTTAAAGGATTCTTTACGTGGTGGAGGTCTGTGCTCTCTGAGTGCTTCTGTGTTAATTATTTATTTATTTACTTATTTATTTATTTTTCTATAGTGGAGAATGTGGATATACACAGTGTCACTTGGCATGGGTATTACAAGACTTGTATCAGGCTGGCTATATCTAATTTAGATGCCCTCAAAAGATATGCCTCAGCACAACCTTTGTGCATGTTGCTCCTTTCATTTTCCTCAACTCTTTGACTGATATGGTTCCTGTGGGGAGAATTCCACTTGGGAAGGGATTGCCTACAGTTGGTTTGGCAAATGCTAAATGTGCTGCACAATACATGTATGGTTCTCTTCACAGTATGTGAGCCATCTTCTGTATGTGCCATCTTTGTGTTTAAACACTCTGTACTGTAAGTTAATTTGTCTTCTGATGGTGAGAAGAAGAAGAAGGAAAAATAAACTCTAGGCTGTGACTGTCTGACTTGGGGTGCTTATAGTAATTTAAGGTTAAGGTGGAGTGGGTGTCATCCTCTGCCCTCAGTCTAAGCTCAACCTGAATAAACCAATGATGGAATGAATAAGAAAAAAACAAAGAAAAAAACAAACAAACAAAAGAAAAACAGGTTATATAAATCAAATTGATAATAAAAACATATATATATATATATATATATATATATATATGAATAACATTTCCTAACATCAGCTCAAGCAAGTAACGCTTTCCTCCTTTCTCATGTTCCATACTTACCCTGGATCCACCAGCTCATCTCTCTGGCCCTCATCATCACATGTCGCCCCACTTACTTCTTGGATGCTCCTAACATTGACATGAACATGTGCTGCTAGCTGTGCTGCTGCTGAACATTTCCCTAAGTTTGTGGCATTTATCAGCTTCACTGTCGCATTTTTTCCCCTCTGTCTTCTCAGCCCACTCCATTTCTTTATGTGTTTTAACTGCATATTTCATATAATCACTATCTATCTATCTATCTATCTATCTATCTATCTATCTATCTATCTATCTATCTATCTATCTATCTATCTATCTATCTATCTATCTATCTATCTATCTATCTATCTATCTATCTATCTATCTACCTTTTTCTTCTACTGTCCTTAATAAACCACAGCAATTAACTGTTTTTTAATTACAATAAACTGTTTTAAAAAGTGCAGAAAAAAAACTGATTTGCTGTTTCTGTTTGAAAATATGACACAAAGAAATTTTGACCTTACAGTAGAAGCTGCATTTTTCTTCTCATCTTCTGTGCTGTGCTTTCATTTGTCTGAAGTCTGCAGATTAACAAGATTCCTAAATGACGACAGACCTTGATAGAGTAATTTCCGAAGCTGTTTGAGGTGGTCCTTCTGTTACATGACCACAGCTGCAAGACATAGATAAAGAGGCATGGCAAATAAACTATGGTGTAGTGCATGTTGCATTTGTGATAGTCAGTAACTTCCAGTGTGTGGCTGATAATCTAAAGGTTTCACTTTCTGTGGCCTTTTAGCATTTTTATTTATCTATTTGTGGAGAAAGTGCTAAATTTATATTGGAAGACAAGCAAATTATCAATCTTCAAAGAAATACTTAATAACAAATTATTTTGATTTGACACAAGAGATTTAATTACTTTGTTTTCCATACATTTTTTTTCATAAACCAGTTATCCATGATTTGAAAATCTCAGAGTGAATCAAAAAGTTTTCACTTTGACTTTTTTTGCCCATATGAGGTTATGTATTGTGTTATGTGTTATGCTTGAATAATCTAAGCCATCTCCCTGTCATAACTGCCAAGCTATTATCCAGGTAATCAAGTAGGTGTTGGAACAATGTGGATGTCCCAAAGTTTCTGCACTTTATACCCCATCATTTGCATTTCTGCAAGTCTGTTTTCAAGTTCAAATTGTACACAACTCAAGTTAATCTCTATGACAGCAGAATGTACAACATGCTTGCTAGAGTTCAATTAACTTTAGGGGTGGTAAATAAAAAACAGGAAGGGTTTATGTGTGTCCTCATAACACCCTCAGAGTTTAACACAGGCAAGATTGCAGGATTTTTTTCATATGACTGCATAGTGAAGATAAGTTTTTAAAATAAGTACAATACAACTACAATACCAGAGGGGCAAGTGATGCTAATTTATGTTGTTATTATTAACCCCACAGACATTGTGTTATAGCCTTTGTGATAAAGAATGGCAAACACTGACCTTTTCAGTCATGTAGATGAGGTATTTATTATCTCACACAACACAAATGGGATGGAAGCTGGGCAATGGCGGATCTAGAAAATTTCTCACGTGGTGGTGAATGAGGTTAGAGGCCAAAGCAGGGTGACATTGGACATCTGTGAAAATCTACAAAATCACTTTTAAATTCTTCATGATATTATTGTCCTTTCTGAGAAAACAAAGAAAATATTTAGGCTTAATTTAAGAAATATCAGCTATTTATTAGGAGAGCTAAATATGACAACCACTGTGCCGTGCAGCAAACTATCTAACAAACATCCAAATTCAGTGCTTTTGCTTGTTTTTTCTCAATACTGAGGAAAACCAAATTGCTCTGAGGATTGACTTTGCTTTTGATGTAGCTAAAAAAAATAGTGACAATGTGTTTCTCTTTTATTGTATCTCATGTTTAGTTTTATCATAAATAAATAACATAAGTTGGCTACATTTGTAAAGCTTCACATATCTAACCTTATAACCTGAAGGCTGTTACTGAAAATATGCTGAAAATAATGTTGATTAACATTTAATGCCACTTCACTGCAGCTGGGAAACATGAAGATTTGAAAAGCATTACACAGAACCATAAGAGGCATTTAACATGAAACCAGAAATCATTCATCCCATGCATAGAAGTCACCAGCATTTATATTTAGACTTCCTATTCTTATTGTAGCCTGTTTGTTATTTTCCCAGTCTGACAGTAAGGATGAAATATGGTTAAATTGATCAGCCTCCTTGCTGTGATATTGAACTGTCATTGAAACTTTAGCCCCTCAAATGACTCTCTAAATATTATTTTCACATCAAAATGCTTTATAAATTGGTCTCATGTTTACTTTAATCAAAGTGATCACATGCGAGTCACTATCGGCAACCAGTTTATAGACACTGAACCACCATCATGCGTTACCTTCAGCAGACATTTCATTCATTACACATCTAGTAATGTGTTAAAATATAACCTGCAGAAACCGACTTCACTTGGAGAATCTTGCTTGGCTCGGTTACGCCACTCTAACAGGTTGCAGACAAACTCTCTCCTACATGTCTGTGATGCACCCCTGATGCATATTTGATTCAAGGCTGTACCTAGGTGTTTTGGGAGGTTAAGATTAAATTTACAATTTTTTTTTACTTTTTTTTGTGTGTGTGAATCCATTTTTTATATTAAAATGTCATGGGAGTATTTGGACACACAAGGAATTTGCTTTTAGGACATAAAAGTTCCTCCCCTGCAGTTTGTCCCTAGGAACAGTACATTCTTGATACATAGGAAAGATCCCCTCTTTTTCATATCTTTACCCCAGTATGGTTTTCTTTAGCTCTCAGAATAGTTCCTTCATTTTAAAAAGTTGAATGTTAACTGTTTTGCCTTTTTCAGGCTTTTTACTCATTTTTTACTGTCTTCTTATTATTTTGGATAGACCAGTTGCATTGTTAGTCGCAGATGACTTGTAGCAGGATGTCAGCCAGCCACTGTGCAGACAATGACAAGTAGGAGCTAGGATGTTCTAAATTCTCTTCTGTGGCCATGTTTTTACTAGGTTTTAGCTTAGCTCCAACAACAGAATTTCTCCCTGATCCTTTAAACTGGAAGTGTTCTGATCACATGGAACCTATCATAAGTCATTATTATTGCCCCACAGAATTGAAAAAAATGCAAATGTGCCGTTTTCCATTACTTTTGTTTTATAGAGTGTACTTTAAAACGTTAATGCTGTGTATGTCTCAGACAAGTTAAACAACTCTGACCTGTCAGGAAATGGAGAGATGACCTGTGGGGGTGCCTAATGGTTTCTGACACTGGGACATTTGGCAGCCAATCCTTTTCATTTTGTGGGTTTCAGATTGGGGCCTCTGTGGATCGGGCATGGTCCGGCACATCGAAAAGATGCTTAATTGGATTTGGAGTTTGGAGGCTTTGGACTCTTTGTTGTATTTCTCAAGCCATTTCTGAGCAGTTTTTGGAGAATAGTGGGAACATTGTCTTGTTCTAAAAAACAGAAGAAAAGAAAAAAAGCTGCATGGAGGTTTAGGCGGTTTTGTATTATTCTGGGGGGCTAGCTGACAAACTTCCAGTTTGAGCATGGTGACTTGCTGGTCTTCGGTCAGAATTGTGAAATAACTGATTTTGAGTATAATTCTATCAACGGAAAAGCCATAAATTCTGTACACCTCAATACTGGCATGTCATGGACGAAAACAAAATAGTAAATTAGATGAGTGTGTCTTCATTATTTGCGCTGTACTGCCGTTATTTAAATCATAACAGAGCAGTTATCTGCATAACCTAACACATTTTCTCTTTTTAACAAACATATTGCATTCAACTTTTGACAGTGTAGCCTCTTTAGAGGCAGCTTCTTGCATTCAACCTTTGCCTGTCTCCTCTGTTCTTGTTTCTTCTCCTACAATATTTCCCCTCCAAGTCCCTGAGTCAGTTGCTGCTGCTTCCCCTCTTTCTTTTCTGTTTTCGTGTTCCCTTCTCATGCTGTCTTATTTTTTCATTTTTTCTTGCTTTCGCACTCTCTTGCTTCCCCCTCTTTTCTCTTGTTGTCTTTGAAGTGCTAAACAATAAGAGAGCTTCCCTCCGTGGTAAGCTCATAGGGAAATCCAAGCTGAAACTGCATGGTGCAGCACAGCTGAATCTTGTCCTCCGGATCACAGAGTAGTGGGAAGGGAGTAGGCAGCATCAGAAGTAGACTCAGCATGCAGTGACAATGACACTGGCTGCACAGAGCCTTGATCCTCCAAGCTGTCATCAAACTACATCAGCACAGCTTCGCTGATAAACGCTGTAACTCATTTCCAGAGAAAGTGTTTGCCTTTGTTGCTCTGACTGCTGGACCTTGTCAGCTGCTCATTTCTTCAACTGATGTAAAAGAGCTTATAAGAGAGCATGTAATTATGGGAGACTGTATTGACTATGATGATTGAGTTAATGCATTTCATTAGTCCAGCCCATCATTGTAGAGGAGAAGGACAATTACTTGTCGTTCCATTGTTTTGTTTTCGTCTGCTGTCTTTTTTCCCATCCATACAGCCACAGACGCATGCAAAGACAAATGGAACCAGAAATTAAAGCAAAATTAGTGATCTGACAGGCAGTCTGTGAGTGGGGCATATACGAGCATCTGCTAAAGCTGCTGAGACATGTGATTATCCTCTCCCTTAAGGTTCCTTGAAACTGTATCTCACAGTTGCTCTGATGAGCTACGTTTTTTTCATTCTTTTAGATATGTTATAAAACAGGCAGTTTTATTGATGTTAGAGCCTATAACACTACTTTACCATGTCACTCCACTTTTTTTTTCTTTTTATTTATTTATTTTTTCTCTTTGTTTATACTTGGCTGTCACTGTTTTGTATAGCTGACTATGGGCATGGGGCTTTCGTCTGCAGGTTAGCTGATGCAAGCAGAAACAGCCTAATTTCTGCCAAACTTAAATTAAAACATCAGACTGTTGCAGGGTTTCCAGAAGCATCACTGCACATATAAATATTGTTAAAAGTTACAGTGATACACTCAGACAAATTACCTGTGAATGGGAGACCATCTCATTGAAAATGAAAGTTCAAATGAAAGTGGGTCTTTCATAAACATGATGATTCTCAGGAAACTATAATCCATAAGCAAATTCTCAGAAGAAATTAAGATTGTTTAATGTCTAAATCAAAGGCCAGATTTGAAACTCATTGCAATGTTTGATGATTTAAAGAGAAAACACATAGTAGGAAACCTTCACACATCTTACAACCAAAGCAATTGAACCCATGATTGATAAAAAAAAAAGTCAGCCATTTACAACTGGGGATACCTTCCTGTTAAAGATTACTCTTCAAGTACACAAGATTATTAAATGGGTGATATTCTAGCTGCCAATGCCTGGGCTGTGCTTACTTTCCCCACAAGCATTCATATAGACACTTTTATGGAGGCCTGAAACTGCCCAAAATATAAATAAATACAGAATTTAAAAATGGTTTAATTACCATTACTTACTTAATTACTTAATATGCCATCAAATTACAGAAAAATATTTTTAAAATAATTTTGTACATATGTTATATGTTTTCCTTATTGTTGTCATTTTCAACTATTTTACTTTAACTTCATATAAAAACTCCTTTTCATTTATTTTTCCTTTTATTTTTTCAGTTTAATTTACTTATTTATTTGATGTTTTTTCAAATGTCTGACCTACTTGAATTATGAATTGAGGAGGCAAATTTATTTGTACAGCACATTTCGTTTATAAGACAATTCAAAGTGCTTTACATAAAAACTTAAAAGCATTACAGCCTGTGCAAAGAAAGTATTAAAAAGTAATAAAAGGCAGCAACAAACTGCAAAAATCACAATAAAATAATAATACAATGATGAATTACATTAAAATGACTTAAAGCAAGATAAGTGAAACGTCACTGTGCTTGTTGAATGTGCTCTACAATCCTAGAGGAGCACGTTTTTCTCAGGCAGCAGCAGCTGTGGTGGACCAGGGAGAAGAGGAATCAGTGGTTCCGGGAAAGTTCTGCGATGGTTTGTTGCAACTTTCACCGAACGTTCGCAGGATGTTAAAAGTTTTCATCTCAATGATAAAGGCAACATTTTCTGAGTAGCACAGCCAACTTTATCAGCTCCTTCAGCTAGTTTGTTTGTTAACTGTGCTTGTCTTCAGCTGGAACAGTGGCTCAGTTACACATGAAACAACAAACAGTCAGTGTGATTTTCTGCTAAGACATATCGAAGGTCCAGTACAGTCTCCTGTTGAAAGTCAGCCATTTCTGCGGATGTTCTACTGAGCCAGGCAGGCTTGGCTGTGTTAGTTCTCCCTGCACTTTGAGCCTGTGACCTGCTGAGTGCTATTTGACCAATAGGATTTGCCCCTAAGACACATTGTGAAATACCGGCTCCCTCATTTACATAATGAATCAGAAATGCATTCAGAAATGTAAAAAACAGACGTAGAAATAAATATATTTGGATAGATAAAGGAAGAAAATACAAGATTAGAAATAATGAAGACATTAATAAATGAATAAAAAAAAGTTAGACAAATTTAAAATACAGAAATAAATAATGTTATGAAAAAGAAAAGGTAAAAGAAAATAATATAAATAAATACATGCATAGAAAAATAAGATAAGATTATTTTTCTTTTTAAAAATGCATCAAATAAATAAGTAAATTAAACTGAAAATTAAATGAAAAAGTAAATAAATAGGAGTTTTCATGCAGTCCAATTAAAACAGTTAAAAATGACACTGTGAATTTAAACTTATGTCACATTTTTGGGTTTCTTAAGGCAAGAACATTTAATATTTTTTGTAGAATTAATTGGCATATCAATTTGTTAATTGAGATATTTCAATTTCTATATTTTCTTTATATATATTTCTGTATTTCTTTCCTTTTTTTTTTTTTTTGTAGTTTTTGTCCTTCATATTTTTTGGACTTCCATGTTCCATGTTGTACCTACTTTATCATATGACATATATCCAGTGCTGGTATTAATGATCAGCAGCAGAAAGACGATAAAAATAGCATACTGGAAGATAAGGAGGGCTATGTCTCATATTGCTTAACTTGGTGGAGTGGGTGGCACAGCTTATCCAATTAAATATTTTAAATATATAATAAATACCTCCTGTGGGGTTGTAATAAATAAATATTTAAACATAACAGACGCTGTCCTTAACTGCATCTTAGTAACTTTACAAACCACACATCCAACCGTGCATGTTTTCAGCCACCCCCTCTCCAGATAGCTGTGTCAGTCCTTGTGGTGCCGACATACCAGCCAATTGCCACTAAATTCACAAACTGTTTTTGTCTAAATTATGTGGTAGGGTGTTGGGGTGAGCAGGGCAAGGATCACAAATACACATAGCAGGATTTTTTCAGTGACATGGTCAGCTCAGCAGGCATTTCACAAAATGAGAGCACCATACGTTTCTTTCCTCCCAGATAACTCAACAAGTTTGACTCTTGGCATCCATCTTTAAAGGTAACTCGAGTGGTCAGTTTGACTAGAAATGACAGCATATAATCTATATTCATAGTACAGGCAAAGAAAATGCATAATATTGCACTCTGAAAATTAGCAATAGCATCAGCATTACAGCATTTAGCTCATATTAAGTCCACATTCATTGTCAGGTTGCATACCCTAAGAGGAGTATGGCGATGATGTCTGGCTGGCAAAAAAAAAAAAAAACATCTCAACCTCTACAAATAAAATAAATAAGTAAATAAATAAAATTGTGGAAAGTGTATAATGCAAACATTTATCATGAAGCCTTCAAAAGTACAAATCTGGACCACTGAATTAAAATGTTGATGACAAATGCAGACACTCAGTAAAAATCTGAAACTTTCTGTGCCTGCAGGGTGACGGCCTGCCCTCTTTGCATCCGGAGAGGAGGAGATAAGATTTCTTCTTCTCTTGTTGTAAGAGAATCACAAAGAATTGCCTGTACGTCAGGTTTGATGCTGAAAAAAACTAAATCTGGTTTGAACCAGTATGGTGTTTTGAGCCAAATTTAACCCACAAAATCACTTTTATTTTCATTAAAAAAAATTTTAACAACAGCATTGGTGGTTCTCATAATTATATAGTCATACAATGTTGTTTACTGCTCAAAAAATAATATTTTAATGTGTATTAACTCTTCAGTCATGCAACAGGGTACTTAACATAGACTTTCTCTTATTAACCAGTGTGCTGTGTCAAAATAAGCCCATTTAGACTTCAGTCAGATAAAAGATAATCACCCAGGATGCACCACAGTTCAAACGCTGGTGTAGTAAAAGCCTACTTTCCATCTTTGCATATGACAACTTCAGGTGTTTGTAAGCTCCCTGCTGTATGCAACACTGAGCACTATAATCGAGACTGATGGAAAATGTGGGGTAAATAAGAGGGATTATCTGAGACAGAGATTGTGAATAACACTCATATTCACATAAGGGTGGGTAGATAATGTGTGATTGACTGACAATGTGGCACATATTTGGTTTTACATGATAGATTCAGTGGATTTTCTAATGTCTCTTTCTGCTTTGCAGATGTGAATTTGAATAAAAGACGAGATGTGGTGTGTTCACAGGCACTCAAAACAGGTACTTATATCTCAGATATTTATGTTGCTGTAGTTTTTGAGTGTTTTTGTTGTATGCAAGCACATGTGCATTAGTGCCCTTTTAAAGTCCCACTCAGCTAGTCGATTAAACAGTGATTTTTTTTTCTCTAGTGGACGAGAGTGGGGCATTTCTTAGACATACTGAATCAGACAGGGTGGACTACTGAGGTTTTCAAGGCATTGCCTTGCTATGTTTTATTTATATCCTAAAGATGATTTACCCTGACATTTGCTGATGCTCTGTCTCAAGCAAATCTCTTGGCATAACATAAAACTGTGTGTCCAGGGTTCACCTGGTAAATATTTAAAGGGTTCCCTGTCAGTATTGACCATCCCCTTGACAGTCAGTGGCCCACGCCTAGCTAGTAAGAAATCTAGGCATTGTACCTAATTCAATGCCAGCGCTTGCTGCAAAACAAACTGCAACAAATATTTGAATTGTAAACCATGCACAGAAAATAAACCTAAATTATATTTGATATCTGGTAGGTGTTACTGTACTGGTAACCATATTACATTGCATGGAAGCGTTTCATTCCATGACATCCTGTTTAATCAAGATGTAGAAATGAAGCAGCAGGTTTTTGTTTTTTTGTTTTTGTAAGATTCATGAGATCACAATCAAGACTGAGTTCACCCCACCATGTTTTCGGTCATGTGGTTGTAGCCATGGCCCCAGTGCTTTGAACCAATAAAAACAACATACCGTCTGCCATGGATGGGTTTTAGATGCAGTGATAATTGAACAATGACAGCTGATAGAGAAGCTCGGGAAGTATTTATTTCAATAAAAGAATGTGCCTTTTTACTGAAAGAACATATGTTTTTGTTTGTTGTGACAACAGCTTTATTTCATCAGCTGGCTCTGTTTTGTTGATCTGATGTTGATAAGTGGTTAATCCAGTTTCCCACCAAGTATTTTATGAACAAGCCTGCCATTTTCTACACACTTCATAAAAACAACCTCACACATGGTGCCTGTTACCTGTACCTGTATTACTTGAAGTGGGCACAGTTGGTAGAGCAGGTTGGTCCAATAACCAGAAGGTTGGCGTTTCAAATCCTGTTTCATCCTTGTCAATCTGTTGTTGTGTCCTTGGGCAAGACACTTCACTTTAATGTGTCTGCATTGCTGGTGTATGAATGTGACTAAATGTTCAGTGGTGGTTGAAGACTCTGCATGTTGTCTGTTTGCCAGCTGTGGCTTGACATGTAGCTTACTACCACCAGTGAATGAAAAATGGCATAATGTAAAGCGCTCTAAATGCCTTGAAAAATGCTGTATAAATCTAATCCCTTATTACAGTCCATGTTCTTAATATCAGGAACTCTTCACATTTAGCTACTTAGATGATTCTAAGGCTCTGGAAATTGATGCATTTCAAGATGTGCTTCATATCCCTGTGGTGTATAAATTGAGTCTGATCATCATTATGCCTATTTTTGTAGTTTGCTTTTTTTGTTCCTTAAAGTGCAGACCCAGCAACAAATATTGACAATCAATAATTGTATCCTCATTTGGAAAGAGAGGCATTTACCAAACAAAATCCTTTACAGGATATGTAATCTTTACAAACACAGGAAACATTAAAGAATAGAGAAAGGGTAAGCGTTCTTTAATCACGTCTTGTTTAGTTTTTCCTTTTAGGGTCCTTTCCTGTGGAAACAGAGTTTTAGTTTGGGTATAAAAAGTAGACACCTTGTCTGCTTTTGTGCCTTACTAGTTTTAAAGTGCTTCTTTTGTACATTTTCAGTATTTCTGTTTTTATTTCTTGACTTTTCCCTTTTATTGCTATTATTATTATTATTTATTAAATCTTTATTTTACTACATTAAAGTCCAGTCTAAGAAGTCAGCCGCATATGTCATGAAAAAATACAATTATAAAATACATTATAATAAATTAAAACAACCTCAAATTTAGGAATTTCATCCAATTTAACAAATAATTAAAGTACATGTAGTTGAGATAATCACCTTATGTTACTTCTAAATGTAAACTGCACTTATGTATAGCCAGTCTATTTCACCCTTCTTGCTTTTTTACACACTTTAGGTTACACTTGTCTTTGAAACAAGGCCGGCTTTACGCAGGGGCAAGAGGGGGCAGTGCCCCCTCAAACAAACATTCTGCCCCCTCAATCAAATGCGCCGAAATGGGCAAATCTCTCCAAACGCTCTCTCCCCTCTGTACTGAACTCTGTGTGTCGGAGCTTCACAGGATCCATTGTACTGTCTTCAACAAGTCCTTCCCACCACCACAGAAAACAACCAATCAGTGTTTAGTATGCAAATGAGTTGACATACAGCCTGATCTTGCGGTGTCATATTTCTTCCCCTCGTAGAGAGAGCGGCTGCTGAGCTCCAGCGGTAAAACTTATAGAGTAAAGCTCTGTTAAATGTGTTGTAGCGATACTGAATAAATACTTATAATAACAGACGTATTTATTGCATCTATTCTGTCAACTGGGGTTTGTTTCTGTTCTATTTAAACGTGTCTACGCCTGTTAGTAGGAGCAGTGATCAATCACGCACGGGCCATAGATGTGACTGCCTCCTCGGTACTAGACTGAGGGAAAACGAGCTGCGCATATGAGACCCCTCAAGCTCCGCCCAGCCTTTAGTTCAGCATGCTAGTTTGAAGAAAAAAATAACAGAAAGTTTCACTCTACATTCCCGCTGCTTTCAGCAGTTCAGCTCAGAGCTTCATGTATGCCTTGTTGGTTCTTAAAATTTTGATGAAGGATCATTTAGTTTTTAGTCATTTTCATTTATTATTATCATTATTTCCCCCTGAAGATTCACTGCCTTATTTTGGTAGGGGGTTTAATTTTTTGCTCTGTTATTGTTGTGCTTGATAGTTATGATTCTTTAATCATTATGGTCTATATACAGACAGAAACAAACACACAGATAGTTGAGTTTATTGTTATTAGTTTCAAATTTATTCAAAATGCTTAGACATCTAATGGCTGTCCAATAGGGCAATTGTTATTTTGTTGGTTGTTAAAGCTTTGATAATGGATCATTCTTTTCTTTTTTCTTACGTCATTTTGTTATTGATATTTTCTGTTCCCCCCCCTGAGGGATTGCCACCTTATTGTGGTCAGGGGGTTTGCGTGCCTCAGTGACTCTAAGAGCTATACCAGCAGGAGCTTTGGTTTCAGGTGGGACACCCAAGCTGGACAGGTCTTAGAGTAGAGGCCTGACAAAGTGCAATCCATTTCTTTGAAGTTGGACTCCACTAACAGCACAGTTCCGTTAAAGAAACACTTAAAAAACAACAACAAGAAAATGCTGAAGTATGTACTCATAATGCCCCCTTCAAATTTATGCCTGCCCCCTCATGTATGCATTCCTAGAACCGGCCCTGGTTTGAAAGCTACTGTACAAATGAAGTGGGGTTTAGTACCAAAATTTTTTTAGAATATATACATATTATGAACAAGAATGATGCATTTTTCAGAAAACACACAGTACCCACACTTTTCAGAACAAAAGCAAAACATCAGAAATCAATTATGTGGGATCAGATTTGTGAGGTGTTCTGCAGACGCTAAGTACGGTGCAAATGTATGCCTGCTGGAAGGTACCACACACAAATTGAGACTGATGTAAATCATTGATAAAATTGTTGCAAAATGGCTTTTCACACCAGTTTATCAAGAGTGTTTGCAGATATTTGTGCATTTGTAAAGGGGTCGCAGAGAAACCACAGCTGATAACCTCATTGCTTAGCGTGCTGCTCACAATTACAAGACTGATAACCTTTGATAGTTTTCCAAACTGTTGTGATTTGTCATACGCCTAAGTAAATTTGATATCATTAATGAAAATGTATGATTGGCTGCATTTCATAGACGGTTTGAAGTTTTTCTGGTAAACAACAGATAGTATTAAATAAACAGATTATTCAGATTTGGATATGGATTACCATGGTAACAGTCAAAGCTTTGAGGCATGTGGGCCAGCCCTATGTAATTTTTTTTTTATTATTTATTTATTTCCAAATACAAATGAGGAGGAGTTGATGCTTTGAATTTCTCCCTGCATATCTTGCACTGTTTATTTATTTATTTATTTATTTTGGCCTCTTTGCTCTCTCAGAATCTTCCATGCCTTTTGTTGTGTAAATTGAAAAAAAAAAAAAAAAGTTTGAATTTACTTTAAGTCTACCACTTCTGAAGGTAATGAGCCCAGCACCTTACATTGATACAAACTCAGAAACAAATGGAGGTTTGCAAAATATTTACTTAGTGACAGGTTCACGGTTTGTGTGCACGCTGAAGAACACACAAAACTGTAAACCTGAGAGACTGAATAAATGGAGAGGCAGTGGTGCGGGAAGAGAGGCATGTACCACGCACAGAGGTTGGGGCAGAGTTGCAAACTTGATAGGGTTCATATGCCCCCCCGCCCCAGGGTAGTAAGTTCCTTCAAGTATAGGCTGATATGCTACTAAGATAAGCATTGCAATCAGAGCTGAGGCCGCACAAATTGCTTCTGTTTAATTGTTTTAAATGGACTAATAAATGTCTGAAATATTGAACATTATGGAATAGATTTTGAAGGTACTCTTTGTTCTAAAACCTCTTAGCCAAAGATGCTGACTCCCTCTTTATCTGATGATTAATCACATTTTGGGTTTCAAAGCAGTTCCTGCCTCTTCATGGGATTTCTGTCAGAATAGATGAGGAAGTCAGAGAGGGAGGGGTGCTTTTGAGACAATCCAATTCAGTGTTCTTGCAGCTTTACAGTAACATTAATATAATTGCCCTCCAAAAGCCCAGAATACATCTCACTGACAGAACAGTGATCAGTAAACATTTTCTACTGCCTCACTTCCCTTAATGGATGTTGAAAACAGCAGTGTGCTTTTTATGACTATTTTTTTTCACTCATCTTCAATTTCATTCGGATGTGTGTTGTCGACAGGACGCAAACGGCAATTGACAGAGGCTGTGCTATCTGACGGCCTGCCCTTTTCTGCTTTGTGCATGTGAGTCTCTATGTGCGTGTCTTTGCATCTCGTGCTAAATTGACTTTCAGCCCTACTGGAGGTTGGTTTTAATAAGTTCAGGGAACGTGAAAGGCATGAACTGTGTGTTTGCAGATTACACAATAAGATGAAATTACATGGAATAATGTCTTTGTGCAAAGAGGAACTTTAAATTGTTATACCAAAATATAATTTATGCACCGAAGTTGAACTGGTTTACTTTCCTTAGAAAGAAGATCTCCATGTTAGATTAAGAGTTCCTGCGGCGGTTTGGCCTTTTCTCTAGTTGATGCTGTTGTCTCGGAACATTTTCAAAAACATTTCTTTAGCTGTGTGAGATCTCCTTTTTCTAATTTTTCTTATTAAAAGCATTTTCACATCAAAACACACATCCTCATATAAAAATACAAATGTCATGCATTTTATTTATCATACTTATCACAGCAGAATGAAGTGGCCTGGATCAAAAAAATTGTTTAATGATACAGTAGAGACAGTCAAGAGGCTTGGAAACCCTGCGGACAAATAAACCTATTTGGCTTGAATATTTTTTTTTTGGTTTGCAGGCATTATGGTCGCACAATGTTTACATTTTCATCTTGAACTTACTGAAAGAACTTAGCCAGTGCTCTAATTACACCAAGGCTTTCAGTGGAGCCTTATGTCCGGGCGTACACTGCGACTTCTCACGGCATGCGCATACATATTAGTGCATGTAGCGCAGTCAAAAATATGGTTGTGACAAAAGCCATTCCTCTATTACTACAGCATGAAGCTTGTTTAATCAGAAACAGGGATTGAAAGTTATTCTTTTAACAATCACAAACAGAAGCAATCACACGGTTGTTGTATGCTGCTGTCCATGTGCTGAAGGAAACAAAACGTATTATCTGTGCCATTTGGAAGATTTATTTAATTAAATTAAATAAACAAAATAATGCTATTTTTGTTAAAAAAAAAAACAACATAGGAACTTTATGGAAAAATTAAACCCAAAAACCTGAAAGTGGGGTATATTTATGTTCAATTTATGCCAGTTTAGAACATAAAAAGCTACAACATATCAGTACAATTTACAGAGAAAATAAACCAGTTCAAATTCAGCTGGAACTTTAATGACCTGCAGTTGGTTTCTATGCACCAAACACAGGCAAAAAATCCCTTGTGTGACTGACTGAAGCACCATCATTATAGTTTCCCTCCTCAGGAGTGAAGCTATCAACTGCTTTTGCATCATTGAGGAGAGCATAACACAGAACGCTGCTGGAGCACCTGCAGACATTTTTAACATTCTGGAAACATTGTGAACGGGAAATGTCTAATCCTTAAATTCTACTCTTCACTGAGTCTTTCATTGTAATCAGGTAGATGTTCCTAAACCACTGATGAGTAACAACTCTTCACAATGGTTGTAGAATCTAATACATCAGTGGTTTCACAGGCTACTAATTGAAATCTTACGCTATCTCCATCAGAACTTGTGAAAAGCTCGTTTGGATGAGAGCGAACATCTTCAAGGAACTTCACCCAGTCAAGATGACTTGATTCAACCTGTGTAGGATGTCCCTAAACCCAGTTCATGTGTTTTGTTAACCAAAAACAGTAAAAACAAACCTTGGGTTTCTGGGCAAACTACACCCACAACACACTTTATCCAGCGTACTGTCATAAACACTTACTGTACATGGGTAGTATCTGACAAAAGAAAGAAGCAACCAATATGCCATTAGAGGTTTGTTTAAGAAACTGACAAACTGTACATATCACAATGGTAGTAGATTTTTATTATAAAATATAAATGACTGAATGGATCTATTTGGTTATTTTTACAGCAGCTAAGAGAAAGCTAGTAACGCCCTCACAAAAGTAATGCTCTTGTTACATTTTCTGTCTTAAAGGCAGACAATTTTCAAAACACAACATTCCAACTTGGCCTCTCCTTCACTAAAGACGTAGAAAAAGCAAATGCTTACAAAGTGAAAATAAAAGACATACAACAGCAACTGTTGAACAAAGCACTAACATGAAGAAATAAAACATTTTATGTCACATTGGTTATCTTCTAAACTAATAAACATGTACACATTTACACACATGTCTACACTTTTCTGTGGGAAGGTGTGTCTACTATTGATTTAGTACAAAAGTGTCTGTTTTGCCAAGAGTCTGTGTGTACAAAATAGACCTGCACACACAAACAGAGCAAAGGAGGGAGGAGATGCGGATTCGAACTGATTACTATGTTTTTATAGACCTCACGCTGGCACTCATTGGCTTGTGTCTGCACATTCATTGCCCAAAAGCTGCTGCAGCCCAGTAATGTCCACAGAAGACACGGAAGGACCACAGAAGAAACTACGAATATGCATGCAAATGGTGGTGTCTTTCCAGACTTCTTCCACTCTGTTCTTTGTCAAGTCACCTTTGGTTCGATTGCCTGCATGAAAACCACATATAAATGTCTGACCTTACCTGACCTAACATGTGCATGCATTCATATCGACAGGTGTACACTTACGCTTAAGAAGCAGGAAGAAACTTTGGATGGAAATAAACTCGCAGCTGCCACTCTGGGTGTTTGCACGTTGAAATGACACATTATTATGGTGCAAAGATGGCTTGATTGTAGTCTAGAGAGAAAATATGAAATCTAAGTACAATGAACTGAATTCTGTTCATTTGGAGTTTCAGTTTTATTTTTCATTTATTTTGTATTCTATAAACAGTATGGCCATTTGCATACAGGTCAAGGGCATTTGTCAGCGAAAGGAAGGTTTATGGCTTTTATTGTCTGCCATCCTACTGTATTTGTTCTATTTTCTTTTTTTTTTTATCTTTGTGCAGTCTTTGTCTTATCTCCAAATAGCATCTATGTCCTTTATCTCCTGCATCTTATCTGTACTGTCAGACATAAGGAGTGATGTTCCAAAAGACAGCAATAAAATGAGAACAAGATTATCAGAATTTGGTTGTGTTTTTTTTGTGTGTGTGTGTTTTCACCTTTTTTGTGCTACACAGTGTTGATGCTCCAACAAAATTATGTTTTATTTGACAATGACAATAAATCATGAAATCTCAGATCAGATATTGAGATAGATTATTTTTCTGCATTAGCCATGCCATTTTTAATATATTTTATTAGTTTCCTTTTTTCTTTTATTTTTTTTAGCACAGTGCATAAAATATACATACTCAGTGTATGATCAAAATATAATTTTGATCAACTTCAGTATTTGAAATAAATTTTAATTTATATTTTTGCGAAGGGTTGTTGGGCCCATCTCATCTGACACAGAGCTTTCTACTGTCTTGTTTTGAGTATTGATTCAATCAATGATAAAAGACACAATCCTATCACTGTGCACAAGCTTTGACACCAATTAGTTCCCATAGAGATTACTCACTAAGCCAATTAATCGATCCAATTCTTCAAGCTTCATTCATTAAGTTTTGATGGATTATAAGCAACTGATTTGATTCTATTCAGTTTGAAAGTTTAATGTCTCTCTGGGCCGTTGCAGAGGTCAACAGCTCTTCTAGGTGCTAATGGACTCTCAGGAGGTCTGGTTGTAAAAATAATAACCTGAGGTACCTTTCAAAAGGGCTCTCTTCCTGAGGTCACCATGTGGGCTCAGAAGAGGAGAAGAGAAGGAAAAAAAGGAGTAAAAAAAACAAAACAAACCAACAAAAAAAAAAGAGGGAAGATTTTCATTACAGCCTTCAGTGGTGGTTTCTATAGCCTCTGGGAATCCAAGTAACAGATCTGGCGCTAGTGCCTTAGTCCCCATGTGATCCAATTACCAAACTCCTTCAGCTTTTATGTCCATGTGAGACTTGTCTCATGAGTATCTGCTGTCACACAGCTGCAAGGCAACCAAAAGAAAGAATTATATCTACAGTAAGAACCATGCAGTTTCTGTTTTCTTTTTGCTTGTACCTAGTTTACCTTTTACCACTGCTATAGTTCAAATTTGAGTAGATTGTGGTTTGTGTAACAAACTTGTGTGTGAATTATCTCCCAGCTCTTTACAAATGATGGACCTTTGTTTGCCTGATTACAGTTTACCTCACTCATTTCAGTGTTTTTTTCCCCAGGGAACTAAAAACAGCAATAAAATACAGACTTGATCTTTTAATATAAATACTTAGACATTGGCTCAAACTGTTAACAGTTTGAAACACTGCATAATCATGCTCTTTTCCACTCAGCTGGATAGTACTTTGTGAGATTAGAGGATGGATTTAGAATCACATTGTAAAACTGCATATTTGCTGCCTCTATGAGATGAATTGATATACCACATTGTGATATTTTCTGCCAACTGGTCAGCTAATTTTAAATTCACCCCCTGCAAAGTCTTAAACCCATGGACATTTTGTGCTTCAATGAGTCAGCAGTGATGCTCTGGCCTCATCAGTCTCAATATTTTTATTTCAATAATACATGAATAACTTTCACAGATTATTGAGTAGTTTTTTCCAGCATAGTTTAATCCTTCTTTTCAATGCTCTGTCAAAATCCTATATTTTATATATGGATTGAAAGGTTGAAAAACAGCAGGACAAAAATAATTTTTCATATTTTTCTACTTTAATTGTCTCTGGGGATGATAATGTAGAGTCATCTGTTTTCCATGTCACTTCACATTCTTCACTTCATATCTTATCTCTTGCTAACTGGTTTTCTTTGACCTCTCTTTGGTTTGTTTTCCTTGCGTACACATAACCATCTTGTCTCTTGGCTTTCTCTAACCTCCCTTCGTCCAGTAGCCTCACTCCCTAATACTTGCCTGCTGTCTCAGTTGCACTGACCTCTCCATATTACACAAGCTGTCAATGACACACTATGAATGTCCCTTGACACATATACAACTTAGACACCCTACAGCATTCCAATTTGAACAGAGACAATTTCAGTTTTTATAGTGGGGTCTGTTGGAGCTCGAGAAAAAACTGCAGTCAGAATAGGCCAAAGTTAAAGGCACTAATGCCCTTAAGAGAATTCTGTGTGTTTGTGTGTGTGTGTGTGTGTGTGGCTGTGGCTCTCTGTCTCCTAAAAAGGGTGGCTTACACAGCTGTGGAGGCAATTTGAACTTTCCTTTTGGCCATTCTGCTGTCTGAACTAACCACCTACCATTCTTCCAGCAGCTTGACAGGAACAAACATTCACCTGTCAAGTAAATTCTGTGGATATCTTCCTTTTTCTCTAAGAGAAATATTTTAATTATTTTAATATTTTAAATATTTTAATAACAGTAACCTATTACAGGGATAGTTACTTATGAATAAGTTAGACTCATGCTTAGCAGCTCATCAGTAGGAGTGCCTGGATTGCTGTTGCACAGAGGCACTATCTTCAGCACCATGGAGAGCACCAACAACTTCCCTCAATATGACCAACAACCTCTCACTCATATCACCACTTAGTTCTGCAAATTTAGTCAGTTTTTGTGGAAATATTGTTCTAGTTGCAGTTTTTTTGGTTTAAGTTGGAAGAGGGGGTGCAGTGGTGGTGGTGGTTAGGGGGTGTAAAGGGGTCATGTGTAAAAATCTTGTTTCAAACTAGCTTATGCGTTTTAAATGCTGATCTCAATTTCCTTATATTTACCACATTTTTTAGCTATTTAAAATTGGAAATTTACCTAAAAATACAATAATTGTTAACAACTTACAAACAGGTCACATTCAAAGTTTAAAATCTAAATATTACATCTAGATCTTATTGTTGAATCTAAATCAAAATATTACAACTAAACATGTTAAATATATATCTAAATCTCTTGTTGTATTCTCAATAAATACATAGGCAGAAACACACACTCAACCACTACCACACTGCTTGACCATGGATGGGAGGTGAATGATGCTGACACCAATCATGGCTGGTTCTCTCCCTGCAGTGGAGATTGAAAGCTTAGTTATGGCGAGTATATGAATGGCAATTCAAAACACTGTCATAGCTACTATTCAACCCCACAAGATATGTAGATTTAATATGAACTTTTAAAAATAGATTTTGGGGGCACTTATAGTTAACTAACCTAATTAACTAGCAACTTTTGCCAGTGATACTAAGACCACAGCAAGGTTTTCCTGGGTACAACCTGCACAGATCATTACTTGAAACTGTCGAGCAGAGTTTTAAAGTTATGGCTAATATCAGCCTGTCTGTGAACTTGTGTGGGTGGTAGCTGAGTTAACTTTGACTGGTGCTCATAGAGGCAGTATGATTAAGTCAAGTTCACATGGCCCCAGAAAATTTACTGGGAGAGGAAAAGGCACCTAGGGGCTTAAGAAGCAAACCTATGCTACGCTAGATTTTCTTGAGACATGGTGGTCCAGACCTGAACCGTTGGACAGTTCTTAACCCAATGAGAAGCTACTCATTGTGTCAGTTTTTTTTTTTTTTTTTTTTTTTGCCAGGTAAGTGTATATCTTTTTGCAATTGAAATGTATGATAACAAAAATATCCAAAGGCCTTTAACAACATGTGGATAGCTTTTTTGAAATAGATTTAAGGTTGGAGCCTCTTAGCTGTTTTGCAGTTTTAGGTCGTCATATTTCTGTGTATGTGTGTGTGTTTGCATTTCTACAAGTGTGCACACAGTCCTACGGGATTGCTTACAGAAAGCTCACAGGCAAATGGTTTCAGGACTTAATGGCTGAGTGGATAAACACAGTCCAGGAAAATGATGCTTGAACAAACAGAATTGCTCAATTTGTCCTGAATGAAATGAAATTCCAAATAATGTGTGGATTTTGGTATTGTCAGCATATGTTTACTCTTGATTTTTACTTTACAATGATTTGTGGCACCGGTGGCTGTGCTTTCATGAGCTTGATCATAGAATACTTTAAGTTTTTATGTAAAACAATATCAAAGGGTTTTTGGAAAGAAAAAAGAAAAAAAATCCAAGAAATTGTGTTCATTTTCTGCTTGCAAAGCCCTCTCTCTTAGCCTTTGATTTAATGTGCCATTAATTCAATGAGCTCAAATAAAAATGCTCACACTGCCAGTTGACTTAAATCCAAAAAGCACAGAAACATCAGTCACATACACTTTCAAGTGTTCCTATATTGACTGGATGGATGTTTGAATTGCACATTTCTATATAATGCTGCAGATGCTGTGTCAACAATTACCCAAAAACTGCAGATCCAAGTCTGTAAAGATCCATCTGCTCTTTTAGGACCCCCATTAAATAAAGAAGGCATTAACAGGGAATAATTAAACTACTGCTTGGTACAACACCCTGTGTCTCTTTTTTAATACTCAACTTAACGAGCATGAAAATGGAGACAAGAGATTGTTGTATTAATGCAACATCACTGAAAGAAATTTCCTTAAAAAGACTTAACTGTTTAGTGGCTGAAATCTCAACTCAATGCAAATGAGAAGTGCCTGCACAAAAGGACCCTCTGGCCTCCCTGGTTTTACAGGAAAAAGCCACAAATATTCCCAGGACAAAACATGGCACCTTCAAGTAAATTCAACTGCTCCTGGTCAAAAGTAATTTGTGCCCTCAAGATTAGATTTACAAAAAAAAAAGGGCTGGAAGCTTTAAATGGAATGCATACAGCTTAAGCTCAGCGCTTCTAATGGGGTTCTGACATTTACGAGTGTTTTCTTATTTTTTAATTTGTCCAAGGGTAATTTGAGCAAATTTTCTGAGGAAAGATCTCTGATGCTAGAGTTCAGGTTATCTGTGTCAGCATCCTCAGATTTTTAGTTGTGAGTTCCTCACCTCTCTTAACCTTTCTTGTTAGTGTGTTCTCTCCATGTGCACACACCTCTGCTGTCTCATGTTTTTTTATGGGAACTGTGAGAGTGTTTATCTGTGCTAATTAGAAACAAATGGCATGGATGATCATACACCTTTGTAAGAGCAGAGGCACAAACAAGTCTTAGGTTTATATAGTCTGAACTTGCTCAAGAACAATTTTTTAATAAAAAAAGAAAATATTGATGATTGAGGCTTATTGTTGAGCACTCTTTTCTGTATAAACATTATTAGGATGGGTGCATATACAACAGATATTTTGAAATTAATATTAGAAATAATAGAGTAATGAAGAGTAAAAGACTTGTAAACTGCTAGTTATGAAACGTAGACAAGTGGCTGTAGTCATTGTTCCACTTTTTCTCACTTTGTTCCTTTCTTTTTTCTACTTATTAGTGATATGCCTTTACTTGCAGAAAAATACTACAAATTTAAATGTACTTAACACATAAAACACACATAAACACCCACACATGACCCCAAACTTGAATATGTTTGATATCCAGTTGGCAATTTCTCACTAAAATGGCTGTTGGGGTTCTGGCATGAGACTTTTTAAAACCTCCTAATCACCCTTCTGTGTGGAGTGTCTTTTCTCCTGCCTGAACCCTGGCCCCTCGTTTTCTATGGGGGCTCCAGAGACAAGATGAGAGGGAGAATTAGTGCTGTGGCAGGGGCTGATTATTAGAGAGCTCCTGCTCTGAGCTTTTCCTCATACTAAGAACACAGTAGGCCAAGTGGAGTTTGTAATGACTTCATGTGGATAAGCTGCCCATGTTTATATACATGTAGATTAGCTTTTTCAAACAAATTTCTCCCATCAAGGGGGGGTAGACTTAATATGCAAAGAAAGAAAGATTCAAGTTCAAAACGTGCTTCACGCCTTTTGACTTACATACAGTATCACCCAATAATTAGGAAAAAAAACAAACAAACAAACAAAACAACAAAATAGCTTTTTTCTTTTGTTTAGTTGATGCAGTCTGTTCTTTAGAAGTCCGCAAACTACGGTCTCTCTAAGTCCTTACAAATAATTGAAGGTTGTTAGGATTTCACCAGATTAAACCTACTTTTTGAGAGTTAATTTTCTATTGTCTGAGGATTTCTCTGAAGTTGTGCTGATTTTCACATGATCTGTATGAAGAAGACCCCCAGCTGTGGCTCTTATGTGGGACTTGCTTTATTGAATATCCCTGAAACCATTAGTTGGGACTTAATCAGCACAGCACCCAATTAGAGTATATTGATGGAAAGCTTTTTTTTTCTCTCTCTCTCTCTTCTTTTTAGTGGTTAAGCTTTAGGCAAGAAAGGCCCAATGACTGTTAAGTGACAGGTGAATTATAGCTTACTGCCTCCAGTGGTATTACCTCTCAGCTCCACTCCAATTGGTGCAGATGGACCCCACTAATGGATTTAACTCTGAATAAAATGACAGCTGTCAGTGAAAAGCCTTTGCTGACCCTCAGAACTACCGTGTATGCAGAACAATAATAATAATCGCGGATTGGACTGGAAAAAAAGTCGTGAATGAATGAGGGGATTTGTTGACTTTCCTCCTTTCTTATTCCAGGCGGGGACATGTCGCGAGACATCCTGTTGAATACGATCCACTGTCTCTGAGCGCTTACACGAGGGTGGCAGGTGCACATCGCGTAGATGCGGTGAGAGGAGGGGCATCGGAGCTTTAGCCGGTCTCACCTTTCATGACCGTTGTAATAAGATTACCTGCCACTCACGTCATGTCCACAGAGACAGAAGTAGAGAACGAGTGACTTGATCGGGGCCACTCGATCCATGCAGTTATCTCGCATTAGATCCTGGCTGCAGACCCAGCGGATTGCTGTGTCGGGCGCTAAAGACACCGTGGCAGCAGAGTGCTGATGAGCCCCTGTGAGGAGGCTGTAGCTGCACTGCCAGCCGGTATTTGTGCCTCTGTCGTAGAGAAGAAAGGATTTCTGTTGAGTACTTTCGAAGCTAAAACATGGTAAGAGATTTACTTTTTGTTTGTCAAATAATTGTCGTTATCGTCCAGGCGCGTTAAATACCCGCATGGGCACTGCAGTACGCACGCGTTATTTCTCAATTTTCTCCCTGTGAAATGCGCTCAGCTTTTAGCACAGAATATTTTGTCTTTTGGAGGTTTGCATCATTGCCAGTATACACGCCGTATCATGTTGCTTCCCCGTCGTGAAATGAGTAATCCATAAGGTTCCCCTCAACTCTACACTGATCTTCACGGCTAATCTCTTGAGACTGAAGTTTTCTAAGACAAACAGAAAGCATCAGCGCTCACTTCAGATTAGTGGGTGATATCCTGCAATAACTCCCTCTGCCACTGTGAAGAGCAGCCGTTGCGCTGCAGGAGAAAATGGTCTCTCCTACAAAACTTCACTCACGCTTCATATTATCTCATATTACTTCTATAAAGTGGGCCACTCAATCTGTACAGCACTAACTCAAATGATTGATACTTGGTTGTCTCAAATTGATCAAAGGAGAATTTTTGGCTCATTTTTACTGGGTTTTAGTGCAGCTTTAGTGCAGCCTTGATGAACAGCTAAAGTGATCTCATAAAATTGCAACTAAAATGGACAGAGCGGTGTCTACTATCACAAGATGTGCATTTTTTAATGACCGATTACTGAATCAGACAGGTTATACAATTGTTAGTTCTGTCTCATCTTGACTAGTGTTCTATTATCTGGTTTAGTGCATCAGAAAAAGACCTGCAGAATAAAGCTGCATGTTTAGCTATGCATTGTTCGTTTAAAGCAAGCGTTGATTCTATGCACAAAGCATCTTTCATTGTTATAAGTTGAAGACAGACTATCTACTAGAATCATGGTCTCATTTTATCATACAGTACCAGTCAAAAGTTTGGACACACTTTCCCAGTAGATATAATGGGAAAGTGTGTCCAAACCTTTGACTGGTACTGTACATAAAGTATGGCTCAGCCTCCAAAGTTTATACTCAAATATAAACTTGATCAGTATCAGATACAGACACATCACTAGACAGGCTAATTTCCAAGCTGAGAGCATGTGAAATGCACAAAACAGTTTTATACAGGGCCACCTCTTTGTGGAATAAGTTGCCATTCTACCTGAAAACATGTACCAGTAAAGCAAGTTTAAATTTAGTTTAGCTTTAAAAAGTACATACAGAATTTTAACTATTTTTTCATTTGAGAATCATCTCAGAGTTACTTTTGTTAATTTCATAAATCAGATTATAAGAGAACATGAAATGTATTGATTTTATAAAATACTATTTAGTGTGATTTCCTGTGTGGATATTTGTCTCTTGTTAGTGCTAAATTTTTCTTATCTTTTAGGTGTGGGGTGATAGGAGGTATGGGGTGGGTTGGTGGTTTTTGAGTTGTGGGTGTTAAATTGTATTATTAAAGATTTTTTTGAATGTCATTTCTTTTATTGTTGCTTTAGACGTGGAACCCAGGAAGACTAGCAGCAGCTGATGGGGCTCCTTCATACAAATAAATAAACAAACATGTCGACCCACAGCAGCTGGATTGATTTGACCCTTGAACATCTAAAGGTATTACAGTTTTGAAACAGCCCCACTGATTTTCTAATGTATTCAAACAACTACGCTACAAATAGAGGTGGCATGCAAAGTGCCATTTAAAGCAATTTTAAGTCGACGTGACTGTGACGGCTTTTACTTGAGAGACAGAGAGTTTTTAAGAGAACCCATTTTCCCATTGACAAAACATCACATTCTGTTCAGCCACACTTAACTGAATGTGGATGATTTATGAGGCAGTGTTAGCATTGATTTTATTTATTTATTTTTTAATTGAAACATTTGGTGCTAAAACTAGATGCTTTCTGTGAACCAATTGCTGTTTCAGACTATTTAGAATGACAACAGGCTTTATTTCTTTGCATAGATATTTTCTTAATGTCCTGTGTACAAATGGACAGCTTCTCTCACTGTCTTTCTGTGACCCTTTGACTGGACATGCAGTAATTGATATTTGTTAGTCCTGTGTTGTCCTTTCTCTGACAAGTCACAATATTTTCTGTGAGAATGTTGTTCAATTTTTTGCCACTTTACTACTGAATTGTAGAAAAACATCAGGAACGCTACCAGGTAGACCTTAAGTTAGACTGTTTCTGTCAAAACTCTATTTGTTTGAGAAATGGTTTCAAAGTGGTTTCTCCTTAAGCAGCTTTTAATATCAGAAGCAAGGGGTTGTGTGTTTGCTAAATTTTAGCTCTAACATGTGTAGTCATCCCCGCAGGGACATTACTGGCTTTAGTGTCCTTTATTATCAGGTAATCCAGTTCTGATGCATGTAGCCCTGCATGTTAGACATATAACTTAAAATAGTCCCTCTTCCATATCTGATCCTGTGTGTGTATGCATAGTTATTTTTTTCTGTAAATCCAAGAGTACAACACAATGCCAAAAGAATTTTCCTCCTTTAAACAGGTAGAGGTTGCAGACTTTAAAAAAGTCAGCAAAGGTGCTGTGTGTTGTCCGCTGGGAAGTCTTCAGGGGATTGCTTTTTACGCACTGCAGGTAGCCAAGAGTGTTGCAAAATGCTTAAGATGATGTGCGCTCGTATACTGTTTATGAAAGGTGAACAAAGTCTTGAAGAGAACAAGAAAGTGCCTTGAAATGTAATACTATTGACGGGAGCTAGCTAGTGGGTCAAATACATCTCATTCCCCAAGAGGCCCTCAATGAAAAGGCCTTGAATTCCCTCATGAAATTCTAAATAAAAACATTTTACCACAAGTCATTAAAGTGGCATTAGCTAAATTTACTGATCAGTGTGTTTGTGGTCCTTCGGAAAATAATAATTTTGAGTAGATATGAGTAGATAGAAAGAGGCCACCATGTCCAAATATGGTCATTTGTGGATCCAAAAATATTTTGATAAATGAATATATTTCTTTTATTATGCCAAATCAGTGTTTTTTTTCCTTCTTTTTTCACATCCAGGATATATCTTGACAGCAATTATCTGCAGCTATAGCAGAAGTCTACTGTGGACGCCGTAGAGAACAAAAATCCTTGAACAGTCCCTGAAAGTCTAATACTGAAGCTTTACAGCGACTCTTTTATATGTAAAGTTTGAAAGACCCTATTGTTACAAAGCCATGCCACCAACATATTTTTGTTGATACTGATTTCTGTGTTATTAATATGGCAACCTTTTATGGTAAGCTTCATCATGTCTGGAAACAGAGTCTAATCTGATCCCTTGCAAATGTCTCTGTTCTAAAAATCTGATTTGAGAAACAAATCTGATTTGCCTGCAGTCTGAGCATGGCCGGAGACATGCATAAGATGGCATTAAATTGGGATTAAGATCCTTTGAGGTTTTCTTTAGGCAAGTGTTAAGTTACAGGGAAACATGTTGGATGTTAAATTACTCCTTCATTTCTCCTGTGGTAGTTGATGTGAGAAATTAGCTCTTTACCTCTAGTATGGGTGTCAGGAATGACAAAAGGTATTAACCATTTTTATTGTTAAGACAGAGGACATGTAGCTCAGGGAAGCTTCTCTTTAAGTATTAATAGAGCCTAACTAAGGGGCCATAAAATACTCTGGTAACTGAAATCAACTGGAGGGGATCATTTCAGCCATGTTGAAAAATCTTGCAGTGTTAAAGTGAAGCTTTTTTTCAGGCCAATTTTAGGTAAAAGATGAGAAAAGCCTTAAGGGTGTCGTACATGTAGGTGATAGTCAAAATGAGACTATTCTTCAGCCACAACTTCATGTGCTGTTGCAGGTTATTTAAGATGAAGCCACCCTTTAAATAACTGGGTTCCACTGTTACTTCATCCTGCAAATTGTTTAGCATTGAATCTCAGGCTCAACATTTAATAATGACACAGCCCAAGGCACATCAGATCACTTTGGGTGAGCAGTTTCATTTCATGTTTAGCTTTTTATTACATATGCTTACACAAGTGTTTGATAAAACAGTAATTAACAAGGACTGCTGTGCTGCCATGATTGACTTACGATCTAATACTGTCTCCTGCATCGGTGCCTCAAACAAAATGTTTTCTCATTCTGTAACAAACAGGACTACACTAATTCTAAAGCTCTGGAGTAATGGAAGTATATTACAATCTGGGGAATTTTATAAAGATCTAATTTTAGACTTTATTAGTTATCACGAGCTTGTGTGTAAGCTACATCTGATCATCAGTTATAACTGAATCAACCAGTAATGGCAACAGTATCTATTTATGCACTTAAGAATGTTTCAGTTAAAGATTATGTGTTTCTGATTAAAGGACACATTATATAAGGGGTGAGGGAAAATGTTGTCGGGGACTCTGACTTAAGTGAGGTTTCTGTCTACTTGTGAACTCTGACAAGTTGCAAAACAGAAATATGAATAACAGACATTTTCATGACTTGTTTGAAGTGTCACTCTGTCACGACTGCCGTGAGATCGACTCCATGCGTCGACACATTGTTCCGTTCAAAAACAGCGCCATCTGCTGGCTGGCTGTCTGTGATGCATTTGAGGGGAAGCATTGACAAGGCCTCATGACCACATTACTGTCACGCAGCTCCATGGCTCATCTGTGACTCAGGATATGCTTTCAACCCAGAGTTACTGTTTCTATCAGTGTTGACAGTAGGAGAAAAGGGGTGTTTATGCATCTGAGACAGTGATTGTGTTACTGTATTTATACAGCTGTGTTAAAATAAAATTTGAGGCAAATCTTTGTGCAACTTTGTAAATTCTTATAGCTTTTTATTTTTAAAAAAAAATATCTATATGTTTGATTTCAGTCTGCTCCTCTTCTAGCATACACCTCTCCAGCAAGAGGTGAGAGAGAGGAAAGAAACACAAGAATTTAATTACAATCATTCAGCTTTAAATACATTAAAAATCTATGCTGATAGTGATGAGAGACCAACTTGGCTGTCGAAGGTCACACAGGTTGTCGTGCTCCTCTGCAGCTGCAGATGCTTCCTGACGAAGTTTATATGATTAACTTTAGAAAGTCTGCTTTTGACAAGGTTATTAAAAAAAAAAAAAAAAAAAAACAATATAAAGAAAAGGAAATATAGTCTACCTGTATACTGAAGGCACCACCCGCTCCGTTCTCATACTTAAAGCTCATTAAGAAGTTACCCTAGGAACAGCGTCTCGCACAGATGTTTGATTCCCAAAAGCTAATAATGTGAAGCATTCCTTCAATCTGAAATGCTAAATGGTTGCTAGCAAAATCTGCACATTTTAAAGCATTGACTGATTTAACAACCTTAGTCCTTTCGAAATGCCTGGAGTAGCTCGACATGCGTAAACAATGAAACGAAGGTTGGTGTGGTTACCTGACTATTGTCCCGCTGCATCAAGGTATTGGAACAATGCTTGCGACACCTCCATGTCATATGGTCAACACAGACTCAAGCAGACGGGCTCGAGCTTAACATCACTAGCTTAGACCAGAAACAGCTGGTGATTTGCTCATTTTAATCTTTACCAGGTCAGAGGCAATTCAAGTAGTTGTTTCCATGGCCCCTAATCTGAACCAGATGATCTTTTATAAAACAAAAACAGCAAACAAACAAACAGCAAAAATCCTAAATTGAAAATATAATTGTTTCATGCATTGGCCATTATTTATTTATGCATTTATTGAACATTTTCTAAATACAATTCAAAACCAGTCATAGTGATTATAAGAGCAGGACTTGTAAAGCTGGAGAGATGCATTGTACCCATGTTCAGTGATGTGTAAGTTCATATCTGTGCAAAGTGCTCAATGTATGCACTGGTTCAGAAAAAGAGATGTGAAAGGTTAAAAAAGGCAAAACGCATCAGCTGTAAATTGCTGTACAGCTCTGTAACTATGCATGGGAGGAAGTTCATAGTTGAGTCAGCATTTTCAGTGAGGTGACAAGAGCAAAGTCATTTGATTTATGGTTAACTGAAAAAATACACAAGTATTTATATTAGATTTAAGTTTGACCAAATATTTTTCATGCCTTTTTGAAATTTAAAATTCAGTGTAAAATGTTGGCTCTTAAGTTTCACAAAGCGAAGTAACAGTGAATTATTAAAATGGGATTTCATTGTTTTATAAAGAATATTTTTCCCACAGCACAGTATTATCATAACTTACTTATCATCCTGCAAATACGACTTTATTCGTATGCACAATGGACACCTCAGGCAACATTTCAATATTATTTGATAAGCGACTCGTGGGTAGTGATGCCTGAAATGATTTAGGCCCAAGTGCATAGTGAGAGGATGAGTAGAAAGGAACGACTGCCAAGTGCCTGTCTCTCTTTTCACCTTAGTCCTGGTGTTTCAGTTTCCACTGATGGCATTTCACACATTAAGAGGAGATGCTGTGGGTAGGAGGCTTTTGTTATGATTTACTGTCAGCCTCTCTGTTTCCGTGTTGGGAAGGGCAGATACTGCACAGTGAGAACACCATTATCTGATCAGCAACTCAGTGTCAGATATGAGAGGTAGTAAACTCTGTATTTCATCCTCACCACCTGTAGTGGAGGAAAAACGAATGAAACGTGAATGCAAACCATTAGTAATGAACCAGTATGTTGTTATGATGATGAAAATGGCACTGGGTTTTTTTTTATTTTATATTCTACTGTGTCATTTGACAACTTCCATTTTAATATGATCTCTCAGCCCTGAGTTGGTATTCTTTTGCTCCCCAATCAGTTAAGATTTTCTGCATCTGTCTTCTTACTTCTCACTTTCAGTCAAACTCACATCGGTTAGTTGTAATTTTATTATACCTTACATGCCAGTCCACTTATATTTGAGAAATCTAGTTAAGTATTAATGCTTCTTATCGACTATGATTTTTCTGAATTCAGCCTCTTAAAACAGGTGTCAACATCTTGCCCTCATCTCATCACTACAAGTCTAGAGTGCATGCTAAAGGTAAAGGGTTATTTCAAGACCATAAACTCCTCTTATACTTAAATAAATAGATAAATTCATAAGTAAATCAGTACAGTGTGTGTTCAGAAAAAAGGTCAGTTTTAATATAGGAGATATAGTAGGTATTGTACAAGCAGTAAAGCTAATATAACTCAGTAGAAATACCTGATATACCATGAATTTAATCTGACTTGGAGAGCACCATCATCAGTTCTTAATTTACTTCATACTGAATTTATTTTTACACCACGATGAACAGAGCAATAAAACCCCTAATTGAAAGTTGAATCATGGCCATTTGCATTATTTATTAGAATTTTTTAAATTTATTTATTTATTTATTAATTTTATTTTGTGACTTTAGTCAGATTGGGTGTGTTCCAGCGGTGGTGACGGAGGTCAGCTGGCATTGCTTCTGTGGTTCCTGTTACCGTTACAGAAATCCCATGTGCCATACTTTAGACCATGACATGCTCTGCTGTGTAAGCATGACTTTCTCTGAATTCACTATTACATCAAAACAGTCCCACTTGTGTCACTCAACCCCATGCCATCGAGTTAATTTATATTATTTAGATCATTTTTTAATGCATAATTATAATTTGTTTGTACTGCCCAATTAAAATAAGATTTTAATAAAAGAAAACATTTAAGGCAATGAAAATAAGGGAAGGGAAAGAAAACAGGAAGAAAACCATAGCATGGAAAGCAACTGAAGCACAGTTTTTTTGTAATAAGAGCTTGCATTGCAAGCAGCGTTTCAACGTAATGTATTATTTATATGTGGCTGGCTATTCACAATAATAATAATGGTTTGCAGCCACATTGGGTAAATCAGCTACAGATCTATCATAATCATCTTATGTTACTGAGGATATTATAAAAGCTCAGACAGATGTGACGGAAAATCCTTTCACTCATTAGCAGCACTGTGACATCAAGTAGTCAGTTTTATTTTTGTGTGTGACTGACATATTCATTTGTATCATTTTTACCAGCTGAAAAATTAATTGGTTGGTAAAATACAACAACTTCCTGTTATAAGTCATAATTTATAATGGGAAAAGCAGAAAATATCACTGAAATTTGTGGTCGTGGAACAACTACAGAATACAGAACAATGACATTAAAGGATCAAATGACACATCACTACTGTGACGTTGTACTAATTTCCTTGGAACAGCTTGATAATAGAAAGCACCTGAAAATCCTGACGCTCAAATGCAATCCTAAATGTTCATCTTGAATAATTTAGCCTGTTTCACTGCTTTAGTCATCAATGACAAAAGCACCCAACACGTTGAATCGTATGGGTTGTACCTACTCCAGTTTTGCGAGATAGATTTTTCCACACTGCATATGTATCACAAGTTTGTGCTTCTTGATAAACTCATAAATCTAATGAAAGTCCAGATTTTTTCTATTAAAAAACTTTGTTTTGTGTATTTTTAACTGTCTACTGGCCCTTTTTTTTTTTTTTTTTTTTTTTACTCCATCAAGCATCACAGGAATTTCAGTATTTCGCTGGAGCTACTTAATCTAACTACTACTTCTTTTGTATTTTACACCAACTTCGATTATTAATGGAGAACTATACACTTTGTCTTAGGATTGAGAATTTGTCCACATCTCTAGTGTTCAGTGCAATGTGCATGGAAACAGAGATGTTATCCCCAAATACTGCTAAAAGCCAGGAGCTGCTCTATTAACCTCACTGAGTCATTTTAAAATGCCAACTGAGTATTGATCAATATCTAAACTTTCTGACATTTTTGCATATCAGCAATTGCCTTCTTAAGTCTACAGCAATGGTTTTTCTCAAAGGTGTGTTTTTAAACATCAGAACAGCTTTTCATTAAAGAATAAAGTGTGTAAAATGAACTATGTAAATTATGTGAAGGTCTGCTCTCATTTTAATACAGATGTATGTAGAAATTCTCAAAATGTTCTTCTGAGTCACAGGGTTGTTCTGAGGCATAAAAGCACTTTTTTTTTTTTTACCAAATCCCTTTAGGTATTTGGGAGAGTCAGAGGACGTTACGGTGTTCACTGTGCTGTGTGGTCTGTAACTTTTTAAACAAGCTATTTACCTGGAAAATGTAGGTCTTATTTCAGAGAGCTTGGTCAAGTTGACAGTGTATCTGAAACTTTCCCTACAATTATAGGATAAAGAGATCTTATCGTGGAGTCCATCCCATAAATCTATACAGCATAACTCAGCTGCCAGATATATATTTTCAAAAAAAGATTGCATGAGTGGTTGTGCTGACTTTGCCTATTTAAGTTATTTTGATCCCTTTTTTTTATTTTATGGGCACATCTCTTTTTATGTTTGTCTTTGTAACAAGATATGTATATAAATGCATAAAAATGAACACATTTAAACAATACCTTTCTTTTTTAAATTCTTTGTGAGGATTAGTCATTCCATTATGTGTTAAAGCTTTGAGACAAATCTTGTGACAATCACAGCCACTCTGCGATTAGTAGGGGTAAACGTCAGACACCGGGGTGAAGGATTTATAAAAAGTCAAATACAATCCTTTGTCTGGGATCAGCTGCATGTATTTAAGACCATGTGGCTAAGTGGTTGCTATTGTGCAGAGCAGTGTGCCTTGTGACATGGATAGGACATTGTTGATGCTAAGCAGATGCAGTGCTTGTGGCTCCGGCACAGACCAAACTGAACGAGGGTTTAGAGATTTATAATGCGGTCATGAGATGACTAAGACAGAGGGATTAGAGCCTCTTAGATCTGGGTTTCTCTTGCCCTGAATTAAAGAAAGTGGGAGCTTTAGTGGACCACCAGGCTGTGTTGACATTGGATGCAGCAGCTGAATTCATTATTATGCTGAAGATTTATTCAAACATGGCTACAACATTTGCACTTTTTTTCCTGTTTGCAATGGAATTCAGCTTATTACGCTCAGATTTCAAGTCTTTTTTGGCTTTACAGTCTCTTTTATCATATAAAAAAATATAGTAGTGAACATTTTTATACTATTCACGATTTTATTCTTTATGTTAAACTTACCTTGATGTTGGCTGTTGCATTTTGCTATATGTTCATATAAAATATCTGATAACTGTAAGATTTCTTGCTAATTTATTTGTCTGCATTCGTGCAGGCCTGCCATTAGGTGTATTTTGACCAACAGCACCCAAGGATAATTCCTCCAGGGATCAAAGACTATTTCAGCCCTGAGTCTGATGCATTATCACTAAGGACTACAGTTCAGGTTAGATTAGGTTGCTGAAGTGTGTCACGTCTCTGGCAATGTTCGTTGCAGTGTCGGTACTGCCACGCTGAGCCTGCACAAACAATTATACTAGAAATTCTGCTTCAGCTGTATTTTTATGGGATTTTGGGTGCATGTATTTGTGCATTAGAGGACACCTGCTGTGAAACAGATGGATGTTAATGTTTCATTGCTCAAAATCACATCTTTACTATTGCATCTGCAGGCTGTGACCTAGAAAGTGCACTTACGTGTATTAACTCCAAATCTAAATTAGACATTTCTTTGGGGTTCCATATGTTTTTCATTTGTTGCTTTGAGCATAACCACTGTACATGAGAGATTGCTTTATTGCTCTGTTTCCACTACTTTCTTGTCACAATGTGAGATCTAACCACTCATTCATCCTGAAGCTTCCAAGAAAGATGTCGGCGTTAGAATGTTGAGTGTACAAACAGTTCCAGCTTCTCAAGTGGTTGATAAAGTTTTAGAGCTACAGCTGCATCATTCGAAAAGGATATTCTTCTTCATCCCAAAAGGTTATCTTTTTTTAGGCATGCCTGAAGCTTTTTTCATTTGTGCTGTGTGCCATCTTAATATAGCCTTCACACTAACATATGTACTCCTGTTTAAACAAGTGATCCCTTTACTGTGACTCCAAAAGTTTTCAGATAGACCTTGTGGTTGCAGTGATGTACTCATTTCATTATGGGTATGCAATTTTTGTGCAAAAGCCTAACAAATGTGCATGTTCCTGTCAGTACGTAATCTGAAAAATCCTATCTCCTTACTGTGGCCCTGTAGGACTTCAGTTTTTTGGCTGGCACACTGTTTAGCCCCTAGTTCCTCTGGTGAAGGTGGAAGGCACTGAGGAAAGGATCTATGAAAAGACCATATTTCTGGAAAAGGTTTCTCCCATGCTGATGCTTGCATCATCACACTGCGCTATGACAAGCAGTGAAGAAATTGCTGCAGCATATTAACACCAGATAATTGACCCACACTGTTGGAGTTGTGTTTGTAAAATTCATTAAGAGGATGATGTGGGAGAGCTTCTTCTCTAAAACAAAACATTTGTCTGGTCTTGATATGCTTGTGCTAATGCTTCCTCATGTTCAGTTCTCAGTACTTGTTCAGCTTCTAACTAAATCTGCGTATGGAAGTTATTTTCTCTCCATCTGTCTGCACACTTAGAGGCAGGCTTTGATTCTAAAAAAAAGGGCAGAACCTTAAAATGATAAGCAATTTTTTTTGTTGCTCTATAATTTCATAAAACACTACTGGACTTGGGCATGTTTTGCTCTGCTATGACTTTTAGATTGTTCAGAAAGCAGCTACAGTAAACTGCACTGACTAGGTAATTTGTCTTCTTGAGTCACCATAAGATGTCTCATGTTTTTTTAAATACTGCTCATTGCCACCACAACCACATTGCTACATATTTATTGAGTCAGTCTTTGCCATTATTTCTGTCGTGACAAACAAGAGCCCTACTTTCTGACTGGAACAAGCTTATTTTTTTACCTGTGAGAGAACATTACATAAGCAGGTGCAGTGGGTTTATTATGTTTGAACCATCCCAGTCTATCACAATAATCACAAGAGCACTTGAGGCCCACATTAAATCTTTCATTTGCTGCGAGCACAACCGCAGTGTCACATAATGGCGCTTATGCACTTTTTCCATTAGTGTCAGCCTTCCCAGTCACAATATTCAAGCAAACATCCTTGAGTTTTTGTCTGTGGTTAACATTAAAACCAGTCTGCTCAGCAGGCTTTTTCATGGGTAATTTTTTTAGAGCACACCTCCTGACACAGGTGGGTTATAGGGGAGGATTTGCATTAACAGTAAAAACTGAATGAACACGAACTGCATAATAGCTTTTCCTTTCTATGTCAAGTGCACACAGAGATCAGTGCTCGCACTCAGGGCCACTCGATGTCACAGCCACAACTGTATGATGACCATTCACTCAGGAATCACTCATCTTATAGTAGAAATTATGTCGTCCTGCAGCAGGAGGCACCAGCACAGTTGGTGACTGAACAAGTAAATTAAATTTGAGAGCATTATGATGGAGGTTTATTGAAGCCTGTTGACAAATTCTCTGATGCATAAGCTCTTCATAATGATATCAGTATTCATTACTTTTGGTATTTGGAAATTTTTTTATGCTCAGCACTGTGTTAATAACCATTTTACTTGGTCACAATTCAGCGCACTGTGTCAGAATTGGAAAGCAGGCAGTACAATTAAACACAATCGTCTGTTACTTATTTTAATAAGCCTGAGCAATTGCAGTTCTTTTATGTTTCTTTGGCAAATTAAGTGCACTGGATTCATCATCTGCATTTTACATGTTTGCTGCCTGTGAATTCAGACCAAAGAATAACTGTTTGGGTTGATCTTAAAGGAGTTTTCTGGTTTTACTTTTCTAGACAGGCAGCATTCCTCAAGAAAGATTTGCTGTTTAAATGCTCTGTTTGCTTATTAGTACAACAGTGTTGTTACAGGAGGTCTTTCCTTCTGACAGAAGTAGCCGTACATAATTAACACAGTGACTTTTAACACAACAAAATAATTTCCCTTTGACAATTAATAAATTCAGTTCAATTTTGAATAATTATATATATATTTTAAAGTAGCCTTATTTGTGCAATACATGATTATGTTCATGCATCTCATAGTTTTCCCCAGTTTCCACCCTCATAAAGCAGTAACATATAATTGCAAAAGTCAAAAAACAGTTATTATAATGATCTCCTGATAGGTTAAGTTGTAATGAAACAGGAAGGTGGGTTATTGTGGCTGAACTAATGTATGCTAGAAGTGGAACACTAAAACAGGTTTTGCTAAATACAGGATATAGTTAAGTAATTTAGGCACATTTAGAAATGAGTCATGAGAAATGTTGCACTTTAAAGCGAGTTCAATTAAGGTTTGTAGAGGAAAAAATTAATTTCCTGTTTTCTTTTTTGTTTTTGTTTTGCTTTTTGGCATTTGGGAAGATGGCATGGTGGCACGCAAAATGGAAAAATTAATGAGTTGTAAAAGTATTTTTTCTTTTGGTCATTGTGACCTTAAGAGCTAATTAAAAGGCAGTTTTCAAATTTGAAGAGTTTTTCAATAACTAATTCCAGCATCTGGGCCAGCAGCACAGAGTGAAGTACAGTCCTCTTAAAAGTCTCCTTGTCTCAGTAAGCTACTGCCTTATGGCAATCAGCTGATGAATTGTCACTGTGAATTGCAGGTGGGTTGCACAGATAAACACAGAAGAGGAGAGAGATAAAGCTCTAGCACCGGATGCTTACTGGGGTGTTTAGTCCGATCTCTTTCTGTTTGGCATTTGAATGGAATCTCTAGCTCTGTGTTAGCCATGTGTAGGCCAGTCTCAGAGCTCGTGGTATTTACTCATTACAGCACCCTTGATGATTTGTGATTTAGTTGAACATGTTGAATAATCCTATATTACTATACAACAGTCACGTTGGATAACGTGCTCCCATGCTACGTCTGATAACATTTCTCAGTAAATTTCAAGGTATCACAGGTATAGTTATGTTATTAAGAAGAAAAAAAATATTTTAAGTCTTAATTATTCTGTTTGAGTTGTGTGAGTTGTCTAAATATGCATGTGCACATGTTTGTCCACGAGTGGCCTTGCCTGAAGTGGTGTCAGGTTCATTTAAGCAGCGTAGCTTTGAGTTACACAGCAGAGTCGTGTTATGTTGCTGTGACAGATGTTTTATGTATTGGATTTAAAGCCTGCTGCCTTGTGAATATCAGCTTACAGTTTCAGGTAAATTACGTACCTATGATGTAAAGTGTTTTGGTTAGGTCTAAAAATTGATGAACACTGCAGCTGGAAGACCATAACTACCCCCTTCCAATTACCCACTTTGTGTACTGGATGCTCTTAATAATGGGTTGTTGTGGCTCAGTGGGTAAAGTGTGCCTGTCCACATGCTAAAGTGTTTTTAAGCACTGAACCCGTTAACAGTAAGGTCAGTACTGGAGCATGCGGCTGTTACTGTGGACATGTGAAGGTGACTGGGATACAAACCACAAAGAGCTATAAATGCAACATATTCAATTTTAGGCTCCAGCTATTTTTGTTAATAATTGAATATTTTTTCAGCGTATAAAGTTGTAAAAACAGGAATCATTTAATTAGCTGTTCAGCAGAGAAACTATCAGCAACTGAAAGGTAATTAATCTGTCTAAGCCTACTCTAGGTATTAGGCTTGTTTAATTTATGTTTCACTTTTTATGTAACTAAATATCTAGTCAGATAAAATTAAACTCCTCAACTGATCACATTGAAATGAAAATTTCAGATGCATACTTTAGGATTTTTGGACATTTACAGTTCAGACCAGTAATACATTGAAAAAGTAACTGGCGTATTGATAAGGAAATCAGTTCAGTGATGCTTTATTTTGGTAAAACAGACACTACATACCAAGAGGATCAATCTTTTTGCAGTCATCAAACAATGTTCATGAAGGACTTAATGATGCATATTTTTTCTCCTATATTTTTACTCCTCTTTTACTTTCTTTCTCTTTGGTTCATAATTTGGGGACCAGCTTGGTTTATTGGTTTGTTTAAGGTCATTCATATCATTTAAACATCATGCACTTTCTGTTTTTTGACAACCTGTGACAGAACCCAACAAGTGTTCAGCAGCTGTATGAAATTTGGATATTGCAGAACAATCTGCTGCCATTATAAATCTAATGAGGATGTGGTAAGGTTGTAAACATGAAGATTAAACAAATACTTTATGCAGGGCAGATTGTTCACTCCAGCTATAATTAGTAAAAATAACATCCTTTAAAATCTAATTGAATTCATGTAGCAACAATTTTTCAGGTTTTATAACTACATGTTTGTTTTATTTTAATATTATTATCTGGTCATTTAATCAATTAATTGGCTTGACTTTATTGTAAATGGTGATGAGGAGGAGCAGGTAAAGATGGAATCTGGTGTTTATGTCAAACTGATGAGTCTGAAGTTTCATTATCTGCACGATAATGAAAGAGGAGGAAACTGGTGTGAGATTAATGAAGATGTCACGTTGGTTTTCACCACTTGATATGAGGCTCTTAGAATTTTTATCAGTTTAAGATTTCAAAGTAGATAATGTCTTCTAAGCTTTGCACAATAGATTAACCTGTTCTGGCTGACTTTTCAGGAAAACAAATGAAGAAATTGTGTGGTTACAACATCAAAGATTGTAAATTAAATATTTTCTATCAATCCGTTTCTGTGAATGATGACTGTTGATGACTGTTTTTTTCTACTATGTTGACAACACTGATACTGGGCTGAACAACAGGGAAATGGATATAGCATGCCAAACGGCTTCTCTGGCTAGTTTGTTTATTATGTGCTACAAACCTTACAAATATCAGCACTTTAATTTGAACGAAGTCCATATCATTTTAGGCATGAAAGATTCACTGACAATAAAATAAACTTCTGGACAAAAAAACAAAACAAAACATAGAAATACAGCACTATTAAAACAAATGTTTGCTCCTGCATTGTGATCATAATCCATGTTAAAATACATTTAATTTGTTGTGATTTTTTATAAATTTTTTATGAGCTTGCAATGCTACAATTTACACACAGAAGATCTCTATATTTTCCTCATACCTGCATATTGAACTTAGATTTAATATCATAATGAAAACTGATCTTACTTGAGCGATGCTGTCTTCATTTTACTCTCATATTTAGATGCCACAGGCAGTTTTCTTTCTATATGTAGTTGATGTACTTACCAGTCACTCAGGCCTGACCTAAAGTCTGCTTTTACAAAAGTCCTAAATTCATGTTTGTTCATTTAGAGATTATATTTTGTTCACTTTTTGTATCTATACTAGGAGTACACTGCATATTACCACAGATTACTCAAAGCACAACTTTGTGATTTGAGTTTCCTATCTCTAAACCTGTTATAGAATAAGACTTTCCAGCTAGCTGTATAGTTCTAAATTGAGAGTTTAATTTTACAGCTGTGAGGCACAATTAAAGTTCTATTTATTTTGCATATTCTCTAAGCTGGAAGGTTTGTTTTTATTCATTTATTTTCTTTTTCATTTCTGAGACTCAGTTTCAAATGACTTTAGCAGACTTCTAAGTGATACCAAGTTAAAGACATACTGGTTATCTAAAGCTTTAATTTCAAACACTGTTGAAAAGGGATCCAAAAATATTTGAATGCCTTCGATGCATTCATTACATGTTTCATGTTATGTGCAACAATGATATGAGAAACAAATGATTTCCAGGCATTTTCCAAGTTTATACAGCACTATTTAACAATTAAACTGTGGATTGTGTGTGATAGCTTAGTTGACATTCAAGATCAGGAGTTGTGGGAGTGTTAAAATCTGTCCCATAACTGTGAGTTATTTCTGTTTCCTGCTGTTTAAGCTGCTAAAGTCCATTAACATACATGTTTTAACGGGGACTGTACTGACCCACTAAAATATCCTCCACTAGAGCTGGGCGATATGACCCAAATTTCATATGTCAATGTTTTGTTTTTTTTTGTTTTTTTTTTTAATTGAATCACAATATACAATATATATAACTCAATATATAGAGATTTTTTTTAGTCAAGTAATCTAAGAGACAGCTGTAATTTACAGCCTTGAGTGCTAAATGCATTTTTATTATGATCAGCAACACATGTGCATTAAAATGGTTGACTGAAATTAAAGTAGCTGTATTTTAAATTAAATGCTCTTAAAACAAAATGAATAAATACTTTTCAATGACCCTAACATAAAACACATGTGCAAAATGCAAAAAAAATAAAAATATACTTTTAAATCAAAACAAGCTGTCTCAGTATAAACGCTCTTTCGTCATATCCTGTGTGAAAAAGAGTCGATATATTTGAAAATCTCGATATATTGCTCAGTACTATCCTCCACCCTCAGTAATCAACAAATAGGCACATCAGCATCTTCTTTTTGCAACTGGAAGACATCAGTGAGGTGTCATGACTGCTTCAGTGACAACTTTTAACTATGCACATCTGATGTCTGGCACTTTCATTGATTTTTGTAGATGTGTGATTTTTCTTTTTTCTTCTTTGTGAAGCAGGTAAAGCAACAACAAATTTCACAAAAACTCATGCAGATCACTCACAAAAGGAACATTCAGCTTGAAATTCAGATACAACCAATACAGGTAGTTTTCAGTCCAGTAGGAGGCTGTTAGCTTTATTAAGTCAAATTTAGAGTTCTGTTTGCAGGGAAATGCACATGATTAAAAAAAATCTCTCCTTTTCCTGTAGCTCTGCTTTTCATATGGCTACAGTACAGCCACAATAATCCATTCAAATCACGATGTAAAACAGAAATATAAAGGCTTATTGCTTTTAAGAAAAAACTGAAATCAAGAAAGATGTTGGGATTTAATTTGGCTTTAAAGGTGAAAAAAGTAGTGATTTGAGCCAAAGAACATGTACAGAAATAGACAAGAAAAGTAGACTTTGGTGTATAAGATCCAATCTAAGGAACATAAACACAATATAAAACAGAGAACTGATCAATTTCTGTTGTTTTTTTTAAAGTACCTTTAGGGCATATTTTAGTTTTAAGGAGATAGGGAAGTATTTTTAGCCCCTTCCTTCCCAGTGTGGGGTTTCTGTCCTTTCCCAAAGTTTAATCTCTTTCTCTTCCACCAAACATATAGGATGGCTGAGATTCTGTATAATAATAATAATAATAAAAATAATAATAAATAATATTATTATTAAGCAGAGACACTCAGCTTGCAAGGAGCTAGGATTGAATTACTTTGATGTGGTATGCATTAAGGTAGAGCAGAGTAGAACTGAACTGTTGCCGGTGAAGTTTTGTCAAAGCATTGTGCTGTTACTGAAAGTATGAATTTCCATTCATGTTGTGACCAATGAGGCGACTGTTAAACAAAGTATTGGAGCCATTTTTCTTTCATCACTCAGTCAGAAATCTCCAGTCTCCCTGTTCATAAAACCTACAGAAGCATTGTTGTCAGCAAATGTAAATGACACTCAGTGTTCCCACATCAACCAGGAGAAGATTTGCGGTAATCTGCAGGAAGCAATGACTTCTCTCTTCAGGGTGGCTGGTGGTTCAGGTCGGAGTTTTTCTCGTGTGAAAAGGATCAAAGCAATCATACTTAACCCCCTTAAGAAAAATGGATGTATGAAATGTGAGGAATCAAATCTGCTTCAAAAGGGAACACCACTGGGAGCTAGAGAGATGAGAGGGCAGTCACTGAATGGGAAACCAGTGTGAAATCGTTCTTGTTGTTGCACTGAAAGAGAGGAGAACGCAACAGTATCCTGCTGTCTGCACAGTGCACATACAAAATGTTGAATTGGTATAAAATGTGTTTGGGTGTATGTCTTTACAGATTTAGAGGAAAGCAAGTACAGACATACAGTTTCGTGAATGTTTAAATGTTTTCACACCTGCATTCCCACCTTGAAATTATTTTTATTGTATGTGATGGGACTGTTTGTAATAGTGCTAATGTCCAAAGCAGTCAGACCAGACTTTGTGCAGTTTACCCTCACAAGTCTGTCGTCAACCTGTTTGATCTGTTGCTGACTAGAACCTGACACACATATATCACATACTGCTCAAGTGGTTTTTATACAAGGTTTCTAGATCATATGAACAGTGTCACAGGCAGTAAACATCAAACTCACAAATACACCCACTGACAACGTTGCCATATTGGCAACTTTGCTCCAAGACTCCAAGTGTTTTTTTTTTATTTTATTTTTTAAAAAATGTGACACAATGCATCCAAGTATCCGTTAAGACAATCAGGCCCAGTGCTGCCCTTCAATAGCAAGGTCTCTCTCCTGCTGCAGAAATGCCTCACTTTACCTTCATGCTGTCCACTCAGGGGTAGATCAATACTATTTAAGGAAATAGTTACTATGGGAGTGTGGGAGGTCTTCACTATTACTTAAGACACAAATATGGACATTTTCTTTTTCCAAAATGTGCTGTAATTCATACACAAGCTAAGCACGTTGCCATCTTTTTAAAAGGTTGGTGAGAAGTGAGAAGAGTGGGAGGCTGCATTAACTGTCACATTAGATAAAGTAGGTTATCTGTAGAGGATTTTCTTTTTAATTAAATTATGTGTTTGTACACATAAAATATTTCAGCAACCTTTACTTCATTTTGAGTAAAGAGCTTCTGTTAATTTTTGTAGTTTTGGAAAGTTGCAAGACTGGCTTCCGTTTAAGCAAATTACAAGAGTTTTTATGTATACTTCCAGAACTCTCAAAAAGAAAATGTATACTCAGAATTGACAAGTCATATTTTAGCAGAAGTTTTAAAATAAAAGTGGATGAAAAATAACAATAATGCATCTGTAAAAATGACAGTTTATATGCAAACGAATCCATGTGTAAATAGAGTAGGTAACTGATAAAAAATGGTGACTATGAATGCTCATTCATAACCTTCTGTCTCACTGTATGTCTTGTACTCCTCAATAATTAACATGTAGTATTCATTTGAAAGCAAAAAATGTTATCGCTATAGATAATTCATTAGCAGCATTCTCATTCCTGTACTCTACATGAGTTTCACTCCAGAGTATGTCATTGAGATAATCTGTTATGTTCACTAGGTATGGTGGCGAAACTGTATGTTGATTCTCCAGACTTAGATGCTCATGTCTGAAAATATCTGAAGTAGAACAGAATTACAGCTACAGAAGTTCTGATAACGTGAGTCAAACATTTAAATTTTTCAAACATGCTTTTATTTATATAAAGCGTTGATGCATGTGCGCTGCTTTTCATACCCCTTAGCATATGATTTGATTTTAGAGCTTATCACCTGCTCTAAGAAGAAGCCTTATTAGGAAGGTGCAACATGAAATTTTTCAGACAGCTTCCTGTATTACTCATATTGACACTCATCCCTCCTCTCATTAGCTGCATCTGTGATGAACTGCAAGACACAACCAGAAATTTCCTTTGGTGACTTTACTTTAAATCTAGTTTGTTAAACTTATTAAACCCAAATATATTACTCATGGTATTGCAGTGATGTAGCGTCATTAAACTTTAAAAATGTTTAAATAAAATGATATTTTTAATAATCAATATAAAATATTAATTATTATCGGTTACCTTGGAGCACCATCCAGGCTTTTTATAATGGAAGCATGGAAAACCACTAAATTAACTAAATTAATTAATTTAAGTGAATCCAATCAAATCAGTCTCAAGATGCTAATAACATAAGTTCTCATTTGAAGGAACCAAAACATGAAAAAAATCACAAACCAACTAGTTAAAATACATGTAAATATTTATTGACTAGTCTAAATATGCATAATGTAATGAAAAGGAAAATGGGAAAAAAACGAATCAAACAAACACTATAAAATGCAAGTGTGAGGTTCAAACCAGAATCTTATTGTAAGGTCATGTAAGGTGTGGAGCAAAATAAAAACAGAAGTTAATTAACCTGTGGTGTTAATTAAACTCTTTAGGGGGAAGGCTGAAAAGGATTTCTGAATCCGATGAAGCTAAAAAGTGTCTAATCTGTTTAAGCAATTTTTTTCACTATAACCGACTCTGTCAGGCAACCAGCCACTTCTTAGCAGTTAATCTGAAATAAGACTCGTAGGACTCGTCTGGTTCCGTTTGAATCGAGTCGACCCACGTACGACCGTTTTGGTGGCACTCCAGTACACAGGAGGAAAGCCTGGATGGGTGGTTTGGATCCTGGCTAATCTTTCATGAAGGCTGAAGGTTTGTCACACAGGATGGTCTGCAGGTTTGGGCCTGAAGTTTCTGTCTGCTTATTCGGCCTCATCCTGAGACGCTACTGGATTGGTGGTGTCAAGAGGTGGTGGATAGTGAAAATTGTCTGTTGTGTTCTGGCAAAAAGGTCAAGAGTCCAGCTTTGATTAGCCAAAAACTTGGTAAACTGGTTGAAGCCTGATGTTGCAGTCTGTTTAGTTATCAAAAATCAGTATAGAAAGGGAGAACATAAACCAAACAGAGTTTAACTATATATATATAAGGTACATCATGGCAAAAACCAAATTTTTCTGCTGCTCTTTCTCTCCATTTCTGAAGAGACTTCTTACCCCAGAGACATCACACCGAAGACGTTTTTGAAGCATCTTCAGAACTCAGAACTTGGAAGGCATTTTACGCCCACAAGGAAGTGTAGCTTACCATTTCAACCAATGGCAGGCTCTGTGAGTTTGGCTGGCGATCAGATACCTACGTGGGCTGGTTCAGTGCTAAACCTTTCTGATTCCCTTTGTAAAAGTATCAGATAAACATTTGTTATTACATCTCTAGTTATCAAAAATGGCGTCACCCAGCTCAGACGTGTCACTTGGTCTCAGCACATCATGCAAAGTAAATGCTACAAATAACAGTACCAATGATACAGAACTTCTTAAAAAAGCTGCTGGTATTATTACTGACCTTGAGGAGGACAATCGGCGTCTCAAAGCTGAGCTGAAGAAAAAAGAAGCACTCCTCCACAAACTTATGGACGTGGCCTGTGGACAATCCAAGCGTCTTGCCTCACTCAGCGCTGCTCTTCAGGACACTGCTCCGTGGGATCCATCCATCTGCCCACGGCCCTCTTTCTGTTCAACTCCCAGGCCAGGGTTGATATCAGATGAAGAGGTATTTGTCCGCAGTCCAAAGAGGATATCAGAAAATACGTCCCGATCGCCGCCCCTGAGCCTGTCGAACAGATACGCGGCCCTGGCTATCGACTCCCCAGCGCCCCTTCGTACTAGCAGAACGGCACAGGTCCCTCCAGACCTGGAGTCCTCTCTTGACTTCCCTGCGCTCCGGAGGAGTACCCCAGATTGTGCTGCTTTGCTGTGTGATGGGCTGGCTGATGCTGCTCCAGTTCTGGTGGAGCCCGAGACTCGTCCATCTCCTGGCCCAGTGTCCGAACACCACCGGATCCCTCAGCGTTCCACATCCCGGCCTATGTCTTCGGCCTCCCGCCGCCGCAGGCTCCTCAAGGAGGCTGTGCTCCGGCGCTCCGGGGGTGTTTTTCCTTCTTCCACACCACCTCTGGCAACGCAATGCGCGGGGCTCGAGTCTGTTGTCCCACAGCCTGTCTCCGACATGAGAAAATACAATCCAGTTGAAATATCTTCACAACCCCAGGACATCCTACATTCGTCCCCACCAAGGCCACTCTTCTCTCCTACTACGGTGATAGTTGGAGATTCAATCATAAAACACATCCAATTTTTCAATGCAGTTACACACTGTTTTCCTGGTGCTTCAGTCTCCGATATTTTAAGTAAACTCCCGGTCATCCTGCAGTCAGCTCCTGTCACAGTCCACAGGCTCATAATTCACGTGGGGACTAATGATACAGCACACGAGCATTCAGAAATCACTAAAAAACACTTCATTGAGCTTCTCACTTTCCTCGACTCTGTAAGACTGAGTGTCTTCATTTCAGGCCCCATTCCCACGTTGTCCCGCGGCGCTGGCCGGTTCAGCAGAATACTTGGACTTAATACTTGGCTCCACTCAATCTTCAGCTCCCATAATGTTAGTTTTATTGACAATTTTAATTTATTTTGGAACCGTGCCTCACTGTTTTGTGGAGATGGCCTTCATCCGAACAGGTCGGGTTGCCGCATACTTGCGGCTAATATGCAACACGCGGTGCAAACTTGCACACGTGCATGACTGTTTACATTTACATCAAACGCCCCCACTGTGACCTCTGCCTCTTCTTCTCCGATGACTGCACATTCCACCGCCGCTGAGGTCGCCTCCTGCTGGCCACTGCAGTATGAACCCTCAGATTTATGCCTACACCTCCATCCTGACCTGGCTGTCTTTCCCCGGCGGAGAACCATTCACCGGGGTTCCCGGCGGAACTACCACTCGGACAACTCCAAACAGATAAAGTCCATTTGGTCCACATCCAGGCGCCCTCATCGGAACACCGGTCGTGCTGCTGATCACAGTGTGCTAGCCCACCTAGCTAGGTCGGCTACCAACTCTGACACCACCGTAAACTTCAGTCTTCTGAATATCCGCTCACTAACTGACAAGGAACATCTCGTCCAGGATCTTCTCGTCGACCGTGAGTTGGATTTTTTATGTTTGACTGAAACTTGGCAGCAGCCAAATGACTACACTTGCCTAAATGGAGCTAACCCGCCTGGGTTTGTTTACTATTGCAAACCACGTGACTCCGGCCGTGGAGGTGGTCTCGCGCTGTTTGCCCGTGAGAAGTGGAGAGTCTCACAGGTCTCTGCCCCTTCCGCTCCCTCGTTTGAATCAATGGTCCTACTGCTGCCTGGTCCTGTTCCAACCTTCATCGCCACAGTTTACCGTCCACCCAAGCCCAATAAGGACTTTTTAAATGACTTCTCTGCATTTCTGGCTGATCTCTCCTCACGATCGCCCAACATAATAATTCTTGGAGATTTTAACATCCATATGGACAATGTAAATAATATTCTCACCAGGGATTTTATGTCTTGTCTTAACAGTTTTGGTCTCCAGCAGTTTATTACTGCTCCAACTCATTCAAAAGGTCATATTCTCGACTTAGTTTGCTGTTCAGGTTTAATTCCCACTGGTTGCAAAACAGATGTGCTCCCCTTCTCTGACCATATGATCATTTCTTTTTCTGTCAGTCTGGTTCTTGCAAAAAACAAGCGCTCACGTGACATATCCTTCCGTAACATTAAGGACATTAACTTGGACACTCTCTCTACTGCCATTAACGCTCTACCCCATCCTGACAGTTTCTCTAGCCCTGATGATCTTGTCTCACATTACAATAACAGTCTTCAGAATCTGCTCAATAACTTGGCCCCTCTAAAAACTAGATCAGTCACTTTCAACTGCTCTTCACCCTGGTTTACCCCTGCTCTCAGAAAACTCAAAACCAAAGGACGTCAACTGGAGCGACTCTACAGGAAAACTGGTTTAACTATCCACCAGGAAATGTATCAAAACCACATCACTTACTATAGGGACTGCTGCAAACTTGCCAAATCCACCTATTATTCTAGTTTAATTAATTCTAATGAAGGTAACACAAAGGCTCTATTTTCTCTCTTGAACAATATTACACAACCTCCTGACTCCCTTCCACCTCACATGGCCTCATCTGCTTTCTGTAACAGTCTAATCTCATTCTTCACATCCAAAATCCAGAATATTCATCAACATCTCGCTCCAAATGTTTCTTATAATCCTTCTCCATTACCTCCCCTTCTGCCTCCTTCCATCTCTCTTTCTGCATTTACTCTCCCCCCTATCACTGCCATCACTGAATTAATAAGGAAATCAAAATCATCCACCTGTCGACTAGACCCCATCCCAACCTTCCTAGTAAAAGCATCTGCTTCCTCACTGGCGCCGCTCATTACTTGCATCATACACTCCTCCCTCACCACTGGTCTGGTCCCCCCATTGTTAAAAACTGCTGCCATCACCCCAATACTTAAAAAACCCGGCTTGGACCCTAACAACCTTAACAACTTTCGTCCCATCTCCAATCTGCCGTTTATTTCAAAACTACTGGAAAAAATAGTTTCCTCACAACTCCGAGCCCATCTATCCATTAACAATCTATATGAAGAATTTCAATCTGGTTTCCGTCCACTCCACAGCACTGAAACAGCATTACTAAAAGTCACCAATGATCTCCTTCTAGCAGCTGACTCTGGTTTATTATCCATTCTTATCCTTCTCGATCTGAGTGCGGCCTTCGATACTATTTCCCACTCCATCCTTCTGACTAGACTCTCCTCTATTGGCATTACCCACACCCCTCTTAACTGGTTCAAATCATACCTTTCTGGCCGCACTCAGTTCGTACAGCTGAAATCATCCCATTCCCAGTCACTCCCAGTCACCACAGGTGTGCCCCAGGGCTCAGTCCTGGGGCCCCTGTTGTTCATCATCTACCTCCTCCCCCTTGGTCATATCTTCAGAAAACACCACATACATTTCCATTGTTATGCGGATGACACCCAGCTCTATCTCTCCACAAAGCCAAACTCCACTCTCCCACCTACCTCACTCACAGATTGTCTTCATGACATTAAGTCCTGGTTCACTTCAAACTTTCTCAAATTAAACAGCAGTAAAACCGAAATGTTACTAGTTGGCACCAAATCCACCCTCTCTAAATCTGATAGTTTCTGCATTCCCATTGATGACTCTTCCATCTCTCCCTCCCCTCAGGTAAAGAGTCTGGGTGTCATCCTCGACAGCACTCTTTCTTTCACATCACACATTAATAACATAACACGGTCCGCATACTTCCATCTCCGCAATATCAACCGCCTACGCCCCTCTCTCACCCCTCACACCACCGCCATACTTGTACACAGCCTGGTCACATCACGCTTGGATTACTGCAACTCCCTTCTGTTTGGTCTTCCCCAGAAATCAATTCATAAACTTCAGCTGGTACAGAATGCAGCAGCCAGAATCATCACTAGAACCCCATCCATCCATCATATCACCCCCATCTTACAGCAGCTCCACTGGCTCCCCATCACCCATCGCATTCACTATAAAATTTTGCTGTTAACCTTTAAGGCCATACACAACCTCGCCCCTCCATATTTTTCTGATCTCCTCCGTGTTGTCAAACCGGTCCGTTCCCTCAGATCCTCCTCTGCAATTCACCTCATCTTCACCCCCGCTCGCCTTGTCACCATGGGGAGTAGAGCTTTCAGCTGCTCTGCTCCTCATCTGTGGAACTCACTCCCCCCTGACCTCCGCAACTCTGATTCTATTCATCTGTTCAAATCCAAATTGAAAACACATCTGTTTAAACTGGCTTACTCATTATAATATGTACATTGTTGCAATCACTGTTTTATGTTTTTCTTGTATTTTATTTGGATTTATTCATTGTTGTGTTTTATTGTACGGTGACCTTGAGTGTGAGAAAGGCGCCTTTATAAATAAAATGTATTATTATTATTTATTATTATTATCAGATGTTAAAGTCTTCAGTGATGTCATTGTTAAAACAATAAACTGATGGTCATTGTCCAGAAACATTATCAGCCATCAAAACACAATTAAAGCAAAACACAATGAATGTTATTAAACATTCAAACAATAAGGAATGGTGAGTGAAGTTTCAGATCATGGTGATCAAACATTGCACCAATCCTGATGACGATCTGCATATCTAAATACAAATTGAAATAGCTTATCAACAACATATGGACAATATTTTAGTGGCAAGGTAGATATTTCCTCATTCTTATGTCTTTTCTCTGGTGGACATAGAAAACTTTTTCAAAAGTTTATTACCCTCTGGAATGTTAATGTAAGGAAAGTCTTGTGAATCTGTTTACGCCCAACGCCTTGGGCAGGAAACCACCCAATTTGGCAACACTGCCTGCGCTAGGCATCTCTTCTCCTCTCTAGCTTGACCATTCTTAAAGGGGCCACGCTGTTTTTTAAACACAGCACTGTAAACACCACCATGTCTCTGCACATTGACACATAACTTCTCCAAACAAAACGTCCACTTAAAAAAAAGCTGTTGACTTTGTGCACTATCTTGTCTAATCAATTAATCGACAAGTTGTGCACATCCCTACTACTAACCTTATGAAAATGATCTAAGTAGAGCTGAATGTTGGTTGTTGGTTGGTCACAGTAAGAAGCCTTGAGGGTTTGGCGAGACATGAATGGTGTTTTGTTTTGTTTTGTTTTTTTTTTGTTTTGTTTTTTTTCTTAACATACTTCTTTTTTTTCTGTTAAGGTGGACAGGCAATAAGGCTTGACAGAAGATGCGACGGGGGTGGTGGCTCGTCAGATGGCTGGGGACAGGAATGGCAATCCTTTCTTTGCTCATCCACAGCTGGGGACAGGACACAGGAGGTATGAGCAGCCTCTGAGCCCATCACCTTCCGCCTTCCTGTTTGTCACTTATAGCATTGCTTAGATGAAGCATGTTTCTTTTCACTTTCAGAGGTCCAGCATTGTGGAAAAGCTAATTGTCTTTTTCTTTTTTTCTTTTTTACTCATTGAATCACATCATTGTTTCTGTTAAATTACATGTCAAAGTGTTAAGCCTCTGAACAACAAGCTTACAGAAACCTTGACAAACTGGCCAAAAACACAGCTTTTTAGATCATAGATCTTTGACTTTCTAGTTTCCAGAGATCTGCCTCTTTGTGTCTGTTAAAACCAAAAGCCAATTTTGTTTTAATGGCAGTTCATTGTTTGTGTGCTCCCAACAGTAATTTAGCTGTAATAATGGGGTTATGCAAATAATATTTGCTAATATATACATACATTTTATATGCATATAGTTTATAACGAGTTTATAAGTAGTATCAATAGTTTTACCCCAGTTAGTTTGTTTGTTGGTTTTACCACAGTTCTTCAGCAGGCTTAGCACAGTTTCTTGTTTATTAGTAGTACAATATTAGTAGTTTTTAGCTCAGTTTACATTAGTGTAGGTTAGATAAGTCTTGGCATGGTTCCTTTTTTTTCATCTGGAGTCAGAGAGAAAATATTCTGCTGAGCAGGGGAAGGGGTTTTTATGACCTTACAGTATATACAGTACTTACACAACTGAATTTGTACTCTGTCCTTAAAAATACCTTAAAAAAGACAAAATGATATAGTTGAAATAACTTATTAACTATTCAATATTTTTCTATATTTAAACGTGTTTTGGTTCAGTGTTTCTGTTTTATGTCAGTCTTTCTGTTAGTAGCATAACTCAAAAGGTTATAGACCAGGGCTACTCAATTCGATCCTACGAGGGCCGCAATCCAGCAGGTTTTCCATGTATCCCTGCACCAACACACCTGAGTCAAATTAATGAGTCATTGTGTAGAACCTGATTGGCTGTTAGAGCCACCTAATTTGACTCAGGTGTGTTGGTGCAGGGATACATGGAAAACCTGCTGGATTGCGGCCCTCGTAGGACCGAATTGAGTAGCTCTGTTATAGACAGATTTTGATTAAATTTTAAAGAAATTTCAGAAATGGAACAAAGAACAAGTGATTAGACTTGTCCCTGCGAGCTGTCCAACGAGCTTCACTTTTGCTCTCCAGAAACCTCCGGGTGACGTCACAGAGGCTCTGTCCATCTTTTATATACAGTCTATGATCAGAACCTATAAATGTCCGTGAGTAGTGCCTGGCCACGCCCCTCTCTGGGAGAAGATCCGGCTTTCATTTGCACCCGCTTTGTGATTTTAGAGGGCAGCCTCAGCTAGCCAGGGGGGCAGGTCAATGGCAGTATCCACTACCAGGGGTAGAGGTTATTTCCCTCTGTGAGGTCACAAAGGGAAAGATCTTAGACTCACCTGTTTGAACACACATTTGCTAAAAAGTGGAGCAAGGAAGTGAGAGAGGTGACAGATTTGTTCATTTTTGGTCCTCATACACACACTATGAGGACACATATGACTTTTAGAAAACCTTTAGAAAGTGAATTTTGCATAATATGGGCCCTTTAAATTTAATTTCTTTCATATATTTGGTTTATATTTATTTCTTTTCCTTTCTTTTCTGAATATAATATATATGTATTTTTGATAGTAGAACATACTTTTTTCTGCTCAAAATAAAGCAATCAATCAATAACCTTGTTATAGAATTTTTTTCCGCTGATTGTGGATTTGGAAGCAGCCTGTAATGTGACTTCTTGCACATACAATTATAGGACCTGCAACTGAGCTCTGATTGGATCAGTGTGTTCCAGCAAATGACCTTCTGAGTTTTACTAAGACTATATCTCAGAATGGATGTGGTGCTTGTTACCTTGTTTGCCAGTCACGTAGGCCAGGCATGATCTTAGCATTAGAATTTAGGATGTTAACATCCCCCACCATGACATTTGTCATCATTTCACCCATAAATGTCCCTACTCTCCCCAAATCATGGCATCCTTGGCTTTTGGCTCTGTTAGCCTGTTTATTCTCTGTCTTTTCTATTTAAAATAGCAGCTAGTTTTTAGATGGTGTTAATCTACGAGGGGCTAAGATATATTTAGTGGATGTCACAGTACCTTTCAAGTGTATTTAGAAGAGATTTAATAAATCTCATAGTTCTGATTAACATGAATGTGAACACCATCTGAGAAAATAAGCCTGGCTTTCAGAAATCTCTGTGTTTCTTCCATTCATCATACAAACTGATGAAAATGGAAAAAAGGAGAAAAAAATGCAAATTGATTGATTATTCTCACATTAATCTCTTCATGCAGGGACCTTATTTATGTGTTCTGCTTTGTGTCACTTTTGTGTAATTGACTAAATGGCTCACTCACTGAAAAAAAACTTAAGAAATTTCTGCACATGTCAAAACGAAAATGTGTGAGTAGTCCCTACCACAATAAAGGAGAAAAATCAGATACTTTTCTCCTTTAATTCTATCATAATTTGTCTTCCCACATTGCATCTGCTTTCTGTTCTTAAATTTGATTCCTTAACATGTTTGCTGCTTTCAGATTCCATTAATAATCCTCTTTTCCATATGCCTTCCTTTCATGTTCCCCTCTTAACCTGCAGCATCTGGCTCTGACTCTGCTGCACCGTAAGCTTAATCATCTCTCACAAAAGAAACATATTTTTGACAGCCCACATTCATGGACAAATTGTACTTTAAGTCCCCTTTTAAAGCACAACATATTCTGTCCAGTCCTCCACATCCTCCATTTACTAAATCCAGATGTTGAAAAATAAATGCCTGTATGCACACATGATAAACTCTGCTCAGGTGTCTTTGTGTGTGTTTGGTGAGGTGTGTATTAGTGTATTATGGCTGTGGAGACTTCTGCCATCGGCCTTCCTTCTTTTTGAATTCTGCTCCCATCTCTGCTTGTGACTCGCGTTCCCATTTTTCCCCATCTGCACATTCATTCTGACCCACAATTGTTTGTCTATTTTTGGGTTTGTCTGATTAGGGGCCAGATGTGCAGACAGTGTCTGGCAGCAGCAGAGGACTGTGGAGTTAGAGAGCAGTGGAGTGACAGGGGGGGGGAGGCTTTTAATCTGTTCACCACTATGCTGTAATCAGGCTCTGGGCTGCACAAGAAGGGAGGGGGGTCTTTTTGGTAAGACAGGGCTGGTCTGTACCAACAGGGCCATCTTGCAGCTCACTATGTGAGCATGCGAGTGCTGAACTGTGTGCTTGGAGTGTGATTGCAACCTTTGCTCTTCTGTCTGTGTGGTTAACCTCACAGAGGGATAAAGACAGGAGAGCAACTAGAGGGGTCTTAAGTGAAGAAGGAGAGGCTGCAAGGGATAACACATCAGTACCCCTCTCTGTCCTCCGTGATCAACCACTAATAATTTACACGATGCTTCAGGCATTAATTTCTAATTTCCACCTCTGTCTCTCTGGCATTCTTCCTACTTTTAGTCACAGCAGCTGCCCCCTCTCCTCTTCTCCTCATTTCCCTTCTTGCCTTCCATCTCCCATCTATTTCGCACCATAAACAAAAATTCTATCCCACATGTGACCACTAAAAATGAGAACATGCACACAATTACAGAAAGAAGCCACACATGAAAAGCCACATTTTTAACAATTTTTAAGGAAAAAGGGAGAAATACAAAGAATGAAAGACAGTGATTGCATTCTTTATGCTAAGCTTTGGCAGAGTGCAAAAAGGAAGCACATCGCACAGCCTGTCTCCACATCGATTCGGCTGCTTTTTTTCTCTCATGGAATAGTGATTTGCCAAATGTTTTCATGTGGAGATGTGTTTCAATTTTGGTTGTGAGCAAGGCAGAACTGACTCAGAATCTCAACTGCATTGGGTGGGGTTAAGCATTAGCTGTATTGAAGTTAGTTACTATGGCTACTATAATCCTGCAACGGGTTAATTATGTTTGAGAAATACATAAAAGCTATAAGATTACCATAACACAAAATAAATTTCACAATAGTACACATTTGGAAATGCATGCTGTAGTTTATTTGTGTAAGGACTAAAATTTGTAAGAACTCGTACTATTTTATGACAAAATATGCGTATTATTAATAATAGTAAAATGTATATTATACAAAAGAAATGTATTTGACCAGCTCTGTCCAAACCCTCAATAATCACTCTGAGGAAAAGAAAACACTGGAATTTAGTGACGGATATTAAACTGACCAAAAAATTTAAATTAAATAAAATAGATAAAAAAATAAATAAAAATAAAGATGAAAATAATCTACTTTTATGAAACTAGTGAAGTTTAATTAAATTGATGCTGTAAGCAACCAATAAATATAACTTGCCACACCAGACAGCTCAAGTTAGGTGCATGTTAAACATAAAACAAACTGCATGAAGGTGCAAAAGCATTAATAAGCCCCCATTCTGTAATGCTGTAAAGATGGAGGAGATATATTCTTCCATTTATCAGTCAAGGCCATGTTCATATACTTTTTTCATATCACTAGGCTTTTCTTTATTTTTTGTACAGCAATGCAGCTTTGACAAAAAGCTACATCTTTACCTGATTATTTGTTGAACAGCTTAACTTCTTGTCAATCTCCTTTTTCTTTCTGTAAAATTTCACAACAAGCTTGAGAAAAAAATCATCTCAAAAGAAGTCTAGTTGTTCATTCAATCATGGTCTACGTCAGCTGTATGCTAATTAAAGGTGCCAGAGAACTAAACCAGCAAGAAGCAGGAATCAATTTTTTCTTTGCTAAATTTCACTCTATGATGGATTTATGAAGAGTTTCCTTTAGTTATGAGAGGGTATCAATTAGAAATGAATGATTTTGAAAAAAATCTGATTGCGATTATTTTTGACAAATATTGCGATCACAGTTTGCAATTTATTCCAGCTTCCGTTAAGTGCTCATGGAGAAATATGATTATGAAATAAGACAGCACATTACTAGATGAGGTGACAACAAAATATAAACTGCTCTATATTCTAATGCAAGGATGCAAAGTTCTGATATGAATGGCTTCATTAACCAATGTGGCCATTGGGTCACAGTTCCTCTAGAACAGGTTTATACTTTGTCCTTGTATTAAAAACTAAACATTCTGATGTTATTTATCCTATTTACACCACAATATGTAAATTCTCTCTCTACATGCTCTCTGTCTTGTACACGGAGGAATCCTTCTCCAGTGCTCACACACACACCCAAGCGTGCACACACAGTCAAGTACACCCCAACTAGCAGAAATGTCTGAGAATGCATGGCAGAAAATATATCACTTCATAATGCTCAGAAATGGATCCAATATTCTTTGTTGGTTTTATTAACATAATCCCATTATCTGAGAACTGAACTTTAAAAATATTTAGTTACTCCACTCAGTAAATGCTCTTCTGGATATCAGAAGTTGCACTATTATCTATCCTATGTGGTTTTTTCACAACATTTCAGTCATTTTTGAGTGTAGTTGTCACATGATGTTCAAATGACTGTTGCGCACGGAAGACAACAGGAACTGCAAGTGAAACAAGTGGATTTGTAATACTGTGGATGCTGCAGGTTTAAAATCTTGATAAGTGCTGTGTAACATGAAAATTAAATGCTCTCCTTGGAATTTGCTAATTGCAACGGTAAAAATTGCATCTTAGATTTAAAATCATTCAGCCCTAGCGTTAAGCTTTCCGAGTCTTTCTAAGGTATGAAAGACTTTCACTGGAACACTACCTCTGAAAGCATTTGTGGACAAACTGAGCAAATTTAGAAATTAAACAAGTATTTTTATAAACCAATGAGTGCTTTGTGCACAAGTGTCTGTTAATTTAAAACTGCACTGAAGTCCAAATAATAAGCCAGTGCTTTGTGTGACTATGGAAATGAGAGATGAAAATGTACTTTGGCACACTGAACATAGCAATGATAACAACTTAAAGCTTCTGCTTGACAGATTAGTAGTGTTAATGCCTTATTATTGAACACAGGAGTTTAGGATAATCAAGTAAGTTTTAACAAACAATGTCATAATTTGAAACAAGAGAGCAATTATGAAATGTAAATTTCTTATGGCTGTTTAATTAGATAGGTAACCCCTGCAGACAAATACCCTTAGTCTTGTTTACTGTAAGGCAACCTGCTCCACTGATCTGACCTGCTTCCTGCTCATAAGCAGCGATTAACTGGCAGTGTGCGTCCCCAGACAGTAGTCTGTTGCTAGGCACTACTGAACTTCCCTCAGAATGCCACTCTGCATTATGGGATGGTCCATGTATTATAAACTATATTATTCCAACAGGTTTGCTCTTTCTCCACATTTCTATATTGCTGTCTGCCATCCCAGGGACTGTGTATAATTCTTTCCGCCAACAGTTTTTGTTTTGTTTGTTTTTAGTGGATCCTGGTCAAACCAGGGGTCAGCAGACATTCCCTTAAGTGGACCACTGGTAATTTGGTTGTAATGGCAGGCCCACTGAGATTTTTCTTTCTCTGTCAGTCATTTTCTGTTAGACATTTTCTTATCATCACTACAGCAAGGGCAGAAGCATTTATGATTCCATATGGACATAAAGTATGAGACATTTTATGATAAGAGGAACATTGTGTTGGGTTGGCAGTTTGCCATCCTTTACAGGATGAGAAATATATTTTTAATTTCCTCTTCATTCCTCTTCACTTTTACCCTCTGCAGATAATTTTTACTTTTTGTAAAGTTGACAAGCAGGTTTCACTGCAGTTTTTGAAAATATTTGAATTTCAATGTTACCTAAAGGGGGGGTGTCACATTACACGAGTCACTGGATTTCTTGTAAAGCTATGCCAGGTTGAATGACACAGTACTTACCCTTGGACCACATTGCTTGTTAGGTTAGGTGTCCTTTAAAGTTTTTTTTTTTAGATTTACACTCCTGGGCAGCAGCAGTTTGATTTATTGGTTGTTAAGAAGGTGCTTTTACAGAGGAAGCCACAGGAAAGCACAGGCTATTGAATTGAGTGGCAGGTAAAAATGCCTTTTGAAAGTAAATGTCAATGAGCAGAATCCGTCTCATCTCAGCCTTCTTGTTTCAGCAGTGTAACAGTGTATCTGCCTTGTAAAGATGATTTGCTTTAGAGGTTGTTTGAGAATTTTCATTTGAACATCATATCAAAAAATTCCAAACAGCTTGTAAGTTTGGTTTTTATTTGGTTTTATCAGGTTGTATGCAATCTGTATGTAGGCTTTTATTTTGTGTTATTATGGGGACACCGCTCCTCCTGAGCCGCCACCTTATCATGGTGGAGGAATTTGTGCATCCTGACGATCCTAGCGGCTATGTTGTCGGGAGCTCATGCCCCTGGTAGGGTCACCCATGGCAAACAGGTGTCTAGGAGAGGGACCAGACGAAGTGCAGTTCAAATCCCCCCTATGATGATGAAAAAGCAAGGACGGACGTGGGTCACCGGAGCCCCCCTCTGGAGCCAGGCTTGGAGGTGGGGCACGGAGGCCCCACCCAGTCGGGCTCAGCCCGAAAGGGTGACATGGGCCTCCCCTCCCGTGGGCTCACCACCTGCAGGAGGGGCCATAGGGGTCGGGTGCAGTGTGAGCTGGGTGGCTGCCAGAGGCGGGGACCCTGGCGGTCTGATCCTCGGCTGCAAAAGCTAGCTCTAGGCACGTGGAATGTCACCTCTCTGGCGGGGAAGGAGCCTGAGCTGGTGCGCGAGGTTGAGCGGTTCCGGCTAGATATAATTGGACTCACCTCGATGCACGTCTTGGACTCTGGAACCACTGTCCTTGAGAGGGGCTGGACCCTCTTCCATTACGGAGTTGCTCCCGATGAGAGGCGCCGAGCAGGTGTGGGCATGCTCATTGCCCCCTGACTTGGCGCCTGTACGTTGGGGTTTACCCCGGTGGACAAAAGGGAAGCCTCCCTCCGCCTTTGGGTGGGGGGACGGGTCCTGACTGTTGTTTGTGCTTATGCACCAAATAGCAGTTCAGAGTACCCACCCTTTTTGGAGTCCTTGGAGGGGGTGTTGGAGAGCACTCCTTCCGGGGACTCCCTCATTCTGCTGGGGGACTTCAATACTCACATGGGCAATGACAGCGAGACCTGGAGGGGCATGATTGGGAGAAACAGCCCCCCTGATCTAAATCTGAGTGGTATTTTGTTGTTGGACTTCTGTGCTCGTCATGGACTGTCCATAACGAACACCTTGTTCAGACATAAGAGTGTTCACATGTGCACTTGGCACCAGGACACTCTTGGCCGCAGTTCGATGATCGACTTTGTAGTCGTGTCGTCGGACTTGCGGCCGCATGTTCTGGACACTCGGGTGAGGAGAGTAGCAGATCTGTCAACTGATCACCACCTGGTGGTGAGTTGGCTCAGATGGTGGGGGAGGATTCCGATCAGGCCTGGCAGACCCAAGCATGTTGTGAGGGTCTGCTGGGAACGTCTGGCAGAGTCCCCTGTCATTAAGAGTTTCAACTCCCATCTCCGGCAGAGCTTCAACCATGTCCCGCGTGAGGCGGGGGACATTGAGTCCGAATGGGCTGTGTTCCATGCCTCTATTGTTGAGGCGGCCAGCCGCAGCTGTGGCCGTAAGGTCGTTGGTGCCTGTCATGGCTGTAACCCCCGAACTCGTTAGTGGACACCCGCAGTAAGGGATGCCGTCAAGCTGAAGAAGGAGTCCTATCGGGCCTTTTTGGCCTGTGGCACTCCAGAGGCAGTTGATGGGTATCGGCAGGCTAAGCGGGCTAAGCTATTTCTATTGTCTATTATCCGGGTCTAATGTTAAACTGGCATCTGTATTCCAATGAGCCTAATTAGATTAAAGAGTAAGGCCATAAACCACAGCCTGATCTATGCAGGCTTTAACAGCGAATCCAGTGAATAAATACTCACTAGCAAGATGACCCTCTTTTGTCTTCAGAATTTGTCTTTATGGCAAAAGAATAAGTTCAACAAGAAGTTTGGAAACATTCCTCAGAAATTTTGTCCATATGGACATGATAGCATCATGCAGTTGCTGCTACACATCCATGATGCAAATCTTATGTTCCACAAATCTTATGTTAAATACCACAGTCTACTCAAGTAGACTGTGGTATTTACCCAATGCACAATTGGCACTGAGGGGCACAAAGTGTGCCAAGAAAATTCCCCTTACCATCACTAGTACCAGCCAGAACTGTTTGTACAAGGCAAGATATATCCATACTTTGTGTCATTTACACCAAATTCTGACCCTAATATCCTTGAATGTCATGTTGCAGCTCAAATTGAGACTCATCAGACCAGGCAATGTTTTTCAACTTTGTTCAGTTTTGGTTAGCCTGTGCCTCAGTTTCCTGTTCTTATCTGGTGTGATCTTCTGCATTTTGGTCTAGTGAACTGCAGCCCAATAGATATTTCCTCTTTTTAAACCATTTTCTGTAAACCCTAGAGATGGTTATGTATCAAAATCCCTGTAAATCAGCAGTTTCTGAAATACTCAGACCAGTATGTCTAGCACCAACAATCATGCCATGTTCAATGTCACTTAAACCCCTTATTCTTCCTCTTTCATTCTGGTGCTCAGTTTGAACGTCAGCAAGTCACCTTGACCATGTCCACATGCCCAAATGTATTGAGTTGTTGCCATGTGATTGGACAATTAGATATTTGTTTTAACAAACAATTAAACAGGTGTACTTAATAAAAGGACTGGTTAGTCTGAATGCTCTGCAGCCAATGAGCCACGCACCTCAGGACACTCCCAAGATATCTTATGCCACATAACATGCTGTTTAAGCATTCAGTACTGGGTGGACCTACACAATTCAAGGAACATGTTTTTAATGTTGTTCTTGGCCAGGACATAATGTGCGATTATTGCTCCTCACCTCTCCAACCTTTTATCACATGTTACAGTTTAGCAGAAGAAAATGTTTTGTACCACCTCAAGCTTCCTGAAATTGATTGGGGCTTGACTGCAATCATTTTTCTGCCTAAGTTGTCTCAAGTCTAGCAGTAATCATTTTGTGATGGAAGTTTTACATCTTCAAGGCGGCATTGTTTGGTTGATTAGTGAGATGATCTTTTTAGTTTGATGTGAATTATCACAAGGTCAAAATTACAAGGTTTTGATTATTATTGAGTATGTTTCCTGACGTGTACAGTGCTGTGATTACTAATTAGTGATTGGATGCTGCTTATTTAATCTGTTCTAAATAATGTCTTCTTAAAACTTTTGACTCCTGTTCTGTCCTCACAAAATGTGGAGCTGGCTGGATGCTTATCTTGTTAGACAGACAGTTAACAGTCCATGGAGTAACTTCAAGGCTTTTATTCCATGAGATTCTCTTTTGTAAAACTGAAATGAACAGAGAATTACATTAATGTTTCATCTCACTCATTATCTAAACAACAGTTACTGGTTAGTCAACCGTTCTTTGCAAAACAACATAACACATGAAAAGAAACTACACAATTGTATCCCGCATGTGAACGTTAGCATAATGCTAACCTCGAATGCTAACTTGCATTAAATTCAATGGAAAACGATTTGCTTGGCCTGTTAGCATGCTAACGTGCACGCTAGTATGCTAATGCTAATTCACATAGAAATCAATTCCACATGAGCACACAAGTCTGCGAAAACGTTATCAATTATGGAAGTTTTTATACTCATAAAGTTGCCTTACATGTGCTTATTAAGGAAACAAAACACGTACAGGCTTATGTGAGCCAAACATCAAGAAGACCGGAAAACTGTCTATTACCCATAATGCTTGAACTTCCTGAATCCTACAGACACCAAAAGAGGGTGCTAAAACATCAGTAACTGAGATGTCTACATCATGCACATGTACATATTAAATGAAACCATCACAACTCCACTGACACTTTCAAAATTATTGGAATTATTAGACTCTTGGAAGGCTATTGGATAATCTTTTACTTTTAGACAAAATCATTAAAACCAATGTCTCCTTTAGTTTACTCACAAAACTGATGGGACACCACAGAACCAAAGATCTCATTTGTGGATTAAAATTAACACCTTTACTTTGAAAGGGAACAAATTTCCTTTCTAGGTTGCCACTCCCATCAACTTCCTCCAACTTCGGGATAACCTCCCAAGACTACTCTCGATCTCTGTCCTTTGGCCATACCTTTGACCAGGTGGCACCATTCCCTACTCTGATCCTGGAAAATCAAGCTAGCCCCACCCCTCCCCTAGCTCCAAAGAACAGCAACTCTGTTTTCCCCCCAGGCCTCACAAGAGGACAAAGCCTGCTAACTTTCATTCATAGCCTTTATCGTCTGTTCTATGCATGTAATTTCAGTCCAAGACTGATGAATATAGAGACACACCCTCGAAACTGATATTAAGGTATAGTTATTAGCTCTGGAATTTCTGCAGCGGTGCCCTGTAGGTAATGTTTTAGATTAATACTTTTATTAATAATTGTCCATAGACACTTATTAATAGACTTGCTCCTACTGAAACCCAACATTACTGACACCTGTTCCTGGAAGAAAGCCACATCAGAGTCGAAGCGTAATGGCAAAGAGTGTGTGGCTTTTCTTTTGATAATCAAAATGAATTAGGTTTGATTTCTGCCATTGTCAATATACTAGGCATCTGCACAGTTATTTTTCGGCAAATGTGCACATTATGAATGCATTGCATTGAATAAGATACAGTACTACATCTTTCAAGTTTAATAAGATGTAGTTATTTAATATGAACAATATGATGTGTAACTAAAAGTGTGAAAAAGTGTGTCACATGGTTGCTGTAGATAAAGGTTCAAAATACAAGCCTGACTGATGAGTGACTTGTTGATAATCTACAGACCGCTGTAGGATGGGGCATCATGCTGCTGCATACCCCTCCTGCTGAGCTCTGCGATCAGTCGTGTCTTTTCTGTAGCTCCCACAACTCTGTGTTGTTTTCAACCTCTTACCATTTTTAAACTGCATCAGATATCTTCAGGAGATGGGGCAAGGGTTATAAAATATTCACACATTCCTTCCTTATCTGCTTTTTAGCTTGTACCGCTACATGTCACAGATGTGCTACTGTATACACTCCATCTTTTTTTTTTTTTTTGTTTATATAAGATGGATATTTTTTTTACATAGTTTAAACTAGACGTCCAATTATCCTCTTTAATTGCTATTCTCTTTACACCTCAATGAATGCTAATTCAAGAATGTGGCTGTCTTCTTTTACTTTCAGTCTGTGCATTTTTAGCTGCATTACTATAGTGTGTACTGAAGGAGTGGGTGCACAGGAGATTTGACACATTCCTGTGTGATGCCAAAGAGCCACGGGGAAGTGTAGGGGCCAGAAAACATCTTTTATAATCTCTCAAAAATCACCCACTGTTAAAATGTATTAATGTAGCTAGAAATTGGGACCATTTTAATTTTGTAGCAAGCATGACTGTGAGCAGAAGTTGCTGCTTTTGAGTTTTTTGTATTTGTATTCAGATGCATTTGAATGCAACATGTTTGTGCTGTGATCATCGTATAGAGGTGTTGTCACTGCAATGTAGGCGCTATTCTTTATCTCGGCTTGGCTGTTTCTTGTCTTTAAACCAGACTCTTCAGAACTTGCTCCCACAACCACCAGCTACAGCTGCACACACATGTGCACTAATAAAACACACACATATATTTCTAGATGAACACACACATGAAAAGCTATCTGAACATACCCTCTGTGATCCCTTGAAAAGCTTCTCAAAATGTGCACAAGTAACTTTTATAGCACACACAAACGCGCACACCCTTCAGCTTCACAAAAATGATGTCTTCTCAGAGCAGATTTGCATACTTATTTTAACTATGCTTGTTGTTTATGACTCACATTTCAAGGCGTGACCCACTTGCTCTGTTCATCATGCTACTAGGAGATATTATTTTAGCATGCAGGTACAGATTTGCTAATTGCTTTAAAATTACAAATCTGAATATGAGTAGTGAATATGTATTAGGGATTAGCCTAACAATATCGGTGCATGTTGGATTTGGGATTAGGAATGGTCGTGTTTGCCTTTTAACATTGTGAGAATGGATCCTCACAGTGACAGTAACATAAGCAGCAAGGACATGGATCTCTGCATGGTTTATAAATGTGAGCTCCAGACATATTTTGTAATAAAATAATGTTCAGAATGTAAGACCTGCTCATAATAAAAGGGAGAAGAAACCTGAAGTGGGGTGAATAATTTTCATTAAAGATTTTCTGTTATAGCTTCGGGGTTTTGTTTTTTTTTTTATACTTGCTAATTTTTGTGTGGAAGTAAACTTTAGAAACAGACATGATATGAATGCAGACACACCACATCTAGGTTTTTATGTCTGATTAATATGTGCTTTTAAAGCCACTACATTAGTGAAGGCCCATGGGCATGCATATTTAATAGGAAAACTATCCACTGTTTTGCACCTGGTAACAGGTGCATGGTTGCACAACTAAAGTCTGCAACAGAAGGTGGGTGTGAAACGCTAGAGCGGTGACTGTTGATGTGCCGTTGTTCTGTCCATCTCTGATTACATGTGACTTAAGATGACACCACCTTATAGCAAGCTGCTTGAGATTCAATATCTTAGAAGATGGAGGCAGAGCAAATTTAAAAGACAGATGGATAAATGCTCTGTGTTTAAGGCTATAGTTGCTGCCTTGTGCCTTTTAAATTTTCTTTTTTAAAGAAGATTTGAGTAACCACCTAAATGGGTTCTTTTTTTTTTTCTTTTCTTTTTTTTGTCCTTTTAAGATCTTTGCGCTGAATTCATATTTGTAATGCACTCCACTGCTTCTCTTGTAAAACACTGTCAGCCAGTAGCTACTGGCAGTAAGAAGAGAGCTGCGGACCATCTGCAAAACTGTGTGTGGATCACTAACATCCACCATTTCTCTAATGAGAGGCTTTTCAGTGTTTTCACCCCAAAATCTTTGTTCCTCTTCTGCCTCTTCTCCTCTATGGTCTAATAGTCCTTCTTTTTTGCAGTAATGTTCTTTTCTTTCCTAACTTCAGAGCTGTTCCTTAACTCTTTCATGCTTTTTTTCCCTCTCATGCTTCTGCTCTGCTTTCCTCTGGTTAAACTAACCCCTGACCCCTACAGACTGGCAGTATGAGGGTAAGAGGGCAAGGATCTATTTTTCTATTTTCATTTTGTATTATTACCTTCATGTGATTTGTTGTTTCCCCCACTCTTTCCCTGTGTTGATATACATTTGATCCCAAACTTTCCTCCCATCAGCAGCATGACACATTGTTTTTCTCTAGAATAGACTTTCCTTTCTCCTGACTCCTCCTCTCCATAGCTCCCCTGCTGCCCCATCTGGTGCTGTCTGTCAGGCTGTCATTACTTGTGTCCCATGTGTTTGTACCATCTAGCTGCTGTGACCTCCATCTGTGAAGCTGCACTCACCTGTGCTCTGCTTATGATGTTACCTCATGTTTTCCACAATCACTTTGTCTGGTGTCCCATTTATGTTTCTGCTAAAACAGTCAATGATTCCACTTTACTGCAGAATTAGACATCGTGAAATATAATTGCAGTTTAATGTTTATTTCTTCACAACAATATAATATTTAATGTGTCTGTTTTTGCAGTTTTGGTTATCATATTGCTGTTGGCAATACTTGGATTGTACCATATATCATTTCTAAAATAATTTTTTTCTCAAAGTAAGCAGAACTAAAGTATTTGTTCTTTTGAAAGCATGCCCCTTTGCCTAAATTGGTATGAGTTGCATTATGACATTTTATGAAACAGGCTTTTAATAGCTTAAAAAGTTTGTGGCAAAGCTGGGTTTAATTACATAGAATCAGTTGGATTGGTTGGGAATTTTTCCCTCTGAGCTGAACTCACATTATTTTACCAAAGCTGACAAAAAAGGTTAAGTCCATTCAGTTAAAATGATAGATAGTTGGTAAACTCCAAACTTTCTTTCTTTGCTTATTTTTTAAATTTTTTTTTAAAGTTTTATGAAATTTAATTTAGCCATTTTTTAACAAATAGACATTCAGACAGAAAGCAACCAATCTCATTTGTAACCCTGTGGCCTAATCATCAACCTCTCAGGATCATTGCGTTCATAGCTGTGAGGCTTGATTGTATTAGATTTCATGGTATGTAATAAAAATAAAGACTGCAGACACACTGTTATAACACCACATGTTGCCCGGAGTTGGTAGTGAAAAAAGACAAGCATGCTATTTTTGCATAACAAAACATAAGCTAATGCTGCCACAAAGCATAGATTATTTATGTTTTAAACTAGATTAGATTAAGAGTAAATTTTTTGGTGTTAATTTAATTTTTTTTTTGTACGTACAGAATGTAAGCTGTCCCGACCAGGCCCCCCAGCAACCATAGTGACCATTGACGAAGAAAGTCCTAACGGTACGTACCTAACAGTTCCCCATGATGTTTATGTATTCCAGGTCATGCTTATCCCAGTGATGCAGAGTGATGAATGCTGCTGTGCTTATGTAAACTTGAACTCTGGTTGGACTGGCTTTGTACTACAGTGAGTGTTGCTTTAACATGATGTACGTTATTATATTGCCTCATGAGACTGTTGAGCTCCATAGTGTAATAGTATGCAGTGGCTCAGTTGAGGACTCTTGGCATAAGCTGGTTATTAAAGATGTTATGATAGGCACATTGAAGTGTAATTTTGGTCACATTTTAATTAAAAATGAATTTTTATTTATTTGTAGTTGCAGTTTGTATGTTTTGCTCATGCAAAGTAAAGTGGAAATGTGTAGGCGTATCTGTGTGGTTCTTGGTGAATACAGATGGTGTTTGGCACAAAAACCTGATTTGGGGCTTCATTAATGAGTTGTATGCTCCCTGCACAGGTTGTACTTACTGTGTTACCTGCGCTACAGCAGCACAGGAATCACTGAAGCATACACAAGACATGCAGCACTTGAATGAGTCAGATCAAACTATTCTTTTCCTCCTCTTTTCTTTCCTCACCTTCCTTCTGGTCACACCATCCCTCGCACCTGTTCTTTAACCATTTTTCATTTTCTGAATTTTTTGTTTTTTTCTGCTCATCGCCATGGTTATCTTTGCTGAGTGTTTGGTATTATCATTTTGTGGATGTGTTCTTGCAGATATGTGTGTATGGCATAGGGATGCTGACTGCTGCTTGGGGAGGAGCTATATGTTCATTAAGGGAATGAGAAATGCTTTCCTCTAAATGAAGCAGGTGTGTGTTTGTCTCTCTCAGTTCTCCCTGCAGATATTAGTACTGCAGGTTAACAGAGTTTAATGATCAGCTCTCACTACAGATGGCATCCAAAGCTTATTTATATAGTCAGAAAAGCATTTTACAGATGTTGTTTCTCTGTAAAAGTGTATCTACAGTGCTGCTTTGCGGGTGGCTATGTGTCTTTTAGAGAAAAATTGTGTGCATATACATACCAAGTGTATGAATGGGTGTCTGTGTGTCAAATCAAGGCACTTATTCGTCAATACAGTGGCCAACAATTCAGGCCATCACTTGGTTTCAGCTACTCCTTCCTCCTTCCTGCATAACACTTCCTTGTGTGTGTGCAGCTCTGATTTGGGGCTTTGATCGATTAGCAGGGGAATTTGTGAGATGGAGGTAGCCAAGTCTGTATCTGAAAGCCTGTCTCACCCCACATGTTCCCGTGCACTGTGTGAGGGATTTGCGCTAATCTTTCTCATAAAGCTCTCATTTACCTGGGATATGGGCCTCCTCTGGCTCCACCGGCGTTTTATTTATCTGGTGTTCTTTGTCTAGAAATGGGCTACAGCCCATCTTCATCATAATGGAATGTAAAATAGGCGACCTGCCATTATTGACCAAAGCAATTATCCTTCTTAATGTGTTTCATCTCTTTTTTTTTTCTGTCACACAGAAGCCATACAAATGGCACATTATAAAATCCCATCTTTTCTGACCATTGCCTTTATGTTCATTGATGTGTAAAGATAGCAAAGATAACATAATAATTACTTGTGCCTAGCTTTGTTTTCAGGGTCAAAAGAGAAATAAGAGAAAAATATGTAATCCCTTTTTTCTTGGATTCTCGAAAGAATATATCTAATCTGAGGCTTCAGCCAACAAACTATAGGATCCCCTGTGGAAAATGTGTGCTGCTTATGAACATTCAGTACTGAAGTCATAGCACTTCATCAAATTTTTTTCACTAATTGTCACTTTATAATTAGATTTAACCAAATCAAACCAACTACATGAAGATGCTGAGAAATGAGCACCTTTTTTGGTCCTTTTTCCCCATTTCATTTTGCTGTGTTTTTATCTGGAATGTTTTTACTTCAGAAAAAAAGGAAAAGCCACAAGGGGATTGCAAGCCAGTTCCTCAAATGAAGCGTAACATGTTTAATTTATCTTAGCCACTGCTTCTGCAGATCCACTGACAGGTGCCATACACCACATATAAAGTCACATTCACTTTAGGAATGGATCTTTGTTGGGAAGACAAAGCTTATTTTCTAAGCGTGCCTTTGCTTATTCAGCCTATGAGCTAAATCCAAAAGCATTTAATCAGATTGAAAAGATTTTTATCTGATAGTGTTGGGCCAGCTGCATATGTGGAGAGAGAAAATGGGCAGAGAAAGACGGAGTGGGGATTTTTTCATTGACAAAAAAGCTTCCTGGAACAGCAGTGGGAAATCAGTGTCTATATATGAGGATGCCATCTTCAAGCTTTTATCTTGTCTCTGCAAATTTATGATTTGTATCAACTGTTGCCTGCAGCATATCAGCTTCCTCTCAACCATCTTTATATTGAACAGTAGCAGGATATCAGAAATAAGTGTCACTGAAGGGCTTTAGTAAAGGGAAGTCAATTTAGCACTCTTTTATGCAGTGTGCTGCCAAGGTAGAGTCACTTTAAATGCTGATAAATAATTGCATTTTCATGAAAGCTGGCACCGACTTGAATGAAGGAATCAAAATAAATATCCTTTACAGGCAGATCATGCAAGTAACTGTATCACTAAAATGTGTGCTTTTTAAATATAGAATAGTAAGAAATCAAACTACACAACGTATTTTCTTCAACACAGAAACTCAGAGATCAAATGCTGAAAAAGAAGAGTCTGTACCCTTCGATTAGCTTAAATATACTTTTTATTTCTTTTTTCATTATCATTTTTACCAGCCAGCTAACAAAGGTTACAAGCCCAGTTTGAAAACATTGAATCTCTTATAATTAATTTAGTACAAATAGGTCAATAACATGACTGGCTATAAAAAAAGGGCACCTACAAGAAACAGAGTCTCTCAGGAATAAAGATAAGTAGAGATTCCATATTTTGCAAATAAGTGGGCTACAAATTATAAGGCAAGTTCAGCATAATGTTACACAAAGACTTGGAAAATTGTGTAGAAACACAGATCACCATACCACAGAAATACTGTTGTCTTCTATGTGTAAAAGCTCAAAACCTAGTCCATCTGTTACAATAGCATGGCTTCATAGAAGAGTCCAGTGCTAGACTGGCTTGCCTGTAGTTGAGAACTTTCACTGAAAATAATTGGCGCATTATGAAATTAATGCTGCTGCTATAGATAGTGTTTTTATTCATATTATATTCATGTAATGCCAGTCAGCTGTCACATTTAAAATGTCATGCAGCACTCTTTCACATGCCAGGCTGCAGCCCAGTCACAATCAATTTATGGTTATGGTAAGGATATAGAAATGGACCTAAGTACAGTCCTCCAAAATGATGTGAGAACGCTGCTCCTCTTGATGACATTATGTCTAGATTAAATGCTGATTAGTTGAAAGATGGCTTACATCCATCTGAATGTAATCTCTCTCTCTCTCTCTCTCTCTCTCTCTCTCTCTCTCTCTCTCTCTCTCTCTCCATCTTTTTATCTATATATCTATCTATACACACACATATATATATATATATATATATATATATATATATATATCAGAGTTTACTGGAAATGAAATGAAAGAAGTGAGTGTGAAAAGTAGTTTCAGTATCACTTTACCACAAAGCAGGTCTTTGTTCACTGTGTCCTTGTTGTGATGGAGCAAAAACAAAACAGACACTGCCACTTTATTTTTGAATTTTCCTCCAAGGGGCAGCCCAAGATTATGGTTAGAAATAAACCTGCTGGAAGAGATATATCTTATTCAACCAGTATCCGTTTATTGTGATATAGGCTGCATCAAAATAAAGTGACATAATTACATTACGGAAACTATGTGTGCAGCTGCAGCAGGAAATAAAATACAAGAATGTAAAGAGCAACTTTAAATAGCTCTAAATAATTATAAAATATTTTTTAGTGTAGTGTTAACCGAATAGATAAAATTATGCTTAGGTTTTACAAATTGCCAAGTATATTTTAGTTGAGGCATGTGTATTATTTATTTATTTAGTTATTTATCCTATTTCATCTGCCAGCAAATAAGTCTTTCCCATTGTCTATAGAAGATTTATTAAGTAGATTCCTTTCAGAAAACACAGTCTGGCTACAAGGTCAGCAGTCCACTCTTCTGTGCAAGTTTGCAATTTAAATTGAAATTTAAATTTCAACAGCCATCAAATTTATGTAGAAATATGGATGTGGCTTTTTGGTCATTCATCTTTTCAGCTATGTATCCCTTATATTTGCCCTTTGGAATTGAAAATATTCCAAATGCGTTTATATAACCAAATTAAAATATTGTGTGTATATATGTGTATACATATGTTAGGGGTGGGACTTGATTAAAAAAATAATTTATTTAATAACAGGCTTTATAATGAATTAATCTTGATTAATTGCATTGTAACTGCATAACAATATTTGCCCCCAAAAAGCAACATTTTTTTTTTTTAATGTATTTTAGTGGACAAATGGATCAAACAATAGACACAGACATTAATTTTGTAAACTCGAGCTCTAGTAATGTCTGGAAAAATCCATTCCAATCCATTTTGTTTCAAAACAGCAGAAAATATACCTGGTCACGAATGAATATTAACTAAAGTTAAATTGTCATTTTAAGAACTTTAACTAACAGCGCCAGCTGTTCTTTGATCAAGAGTCTACAACATGTTACAGTACTTTTAAATTTTTAGTTGTTTTTGTCCACACTCTTCATTAATAGGCATTATTATCTGATAGTGAGCCATGGTGGAATCGGCCAGTGGTAACGCAGCAAAGATAAACATCTCCTGCTCTGGAGCTGTGAGCTGGGATTGCGCAAGGACCAAGGCTGTTAAGAGCTTTTGGACGGGGGAGGGGCCTGAGTCAGCACCACTGCTCAGAATAAACGTTCCATCCTTTCACATCGATGTCAAAAAGTCTCTAATATCGCCAGAAAAAGTCTCTAGATTTGTTGCTATTCGTTATTTTTATTTTTATTTTTTTTTTTTTAATAGAATCCCTAGTCTGAAAACTTGGGCGCTAAATATAGCACCCAAGCTCTGACATGTGTGTGCTGTTTTTGGTGTACCAGAATCCGTGCCGTGACAAATGTTCCGCGTTGTTTGGAATGCAAACTGTGATTAAATGCGCTAATTTTTGTAATTAATTAATTATAATTAATGTTTAATTAATGCAAGAAGATTTATCTGTGTTCTTAATACGTTAATTATTTGTATTTAATGGATAAACAACAAAGTTATTAATCATGTCATATTACTAACACAATTTTGGCATTGCATCTGACACCTCCACGGGAGAAACTCATTTTGGGCATGTAGGTGCCTTTTCACCGAATGGCCGAAAAACCACTTTTCCTCCTAATTTATTCTGATAGTTTTCAAGCCTAACATTTTAAATTTTAATCATCAGGTGTCCAGAAAACACCTTTTTACTCATGCCATTTTAAAAATCAAAATTTGACACAATCCTGGTGAGAGAAGCTGATTTTGGGGATATAGATGCCCAGACACAGCAGTGAATCAGATCTACCAAAAACTGCTTTATACTTTTATATACTTATACTTATATACAATTGTCAAACCTTATATATAGAGAATGGCCATCCACAATGTGACCCATTTGAAATATCACACAATTAAACACCAAGTCGTCTCATCGGACATTCTGGTTCACACTCCTTACTAGGGCTGAGTATCGTCACTAATTTTGTGATTCGATTCGATTCAAACAGCCTATTTTAATTTGATTTCGATTTAGTTTTGATTAAACCCAGATTCACATCCAGAAATGCTGTGATGAAAACAAAAAAAATAAAAAATAAACACACAAACAAACAAAAAAGGCCCTCAGGACATGAAAAAAAAAAACAAAAAAAAAACTTTTTAAATGTCCTGATGAAACGGTTTCATTCAGTGGAGTCGCTCTAATTCTTCTTAAAGTTCAGATCTTCACATTCAGATAATGTGTTGATGTTAACAAACCTATGAAGAATATTGGATCCATTTAATGCCCTGATACGACCCAGAAATTCCTACGGTGATGTAGATTTGCCTTGTTCCGCTGTGGACATTGCCATGACGACCATGACGCTATCGGCGTAACACTGGAGCAGGAGAAATACTCCATCTCCTCCTCACTGGAGCAAGATGTTTCTGTCCCCACCTGCCTGAGAGAATCTAGAAAACAAATTTTTCTGCCTGATTCTCAGTTGGCTGAAGTGTTTTCTGACACCTGCACTCTGTCCTCTGATGGTACCTTTGTGTGCGTACATCTGTCTCTGTGTGTGTGTGCTCACAACTGTGCACACAAAGAGCAGCTATGACATGTTGTCAGATAAATAGCATCAGACTGTTTGATAAAAGGACAAAGTGTAAACCTGTTCTAGACAAAATGTGACTTAAAGACCATATTGGATTTATTTTAAACTACGTGCGTAGTGACATAACTTCCTGTTGTGAACATGACAGCGCCAGTTAGCATTAGCTGCTAGTGTGAGTGCTGCTGTCTCAGCGTTAAGCCTGGTACACACATAACGATATTTGGGCTGTTTTTGTCCCGATTTTGCCTCTTCCTCCGGCAAACGCCCGATCATCGTGAGTTTTCCCTGTCCAATCATCATTTGGTCTGTGGTGTGTTACGAGCCGATTAACCCGCTCTGAAACGGGTCGTAGCCGACAATTGGGAACATTGAACATGTTTAATCTTTCAGTGCCGATTTCTGAAGAACGCCGACGACTCATACATTGTGACTGTGAGGATGGTGACGTGGCACGGAATGTAGCCAATCAGAGTAAAGTAAATAAAGTCCGTGTTCACGCCGTCTCCAGTCTATTATTTTTTTCAGCTCTGGCTTTTTCTGTTAACAATAGTCCCAAGACCACCACCATTCCCTCGTCCTATATATCCCCTTCCATGCTGTGTGTTGTGTTTTTCGATTGTAACTGTTTCTTCTTCTTCGTTTTTTGCCGGTTGTTGCTATGGTTCTTCTTCTTCGTTTTTTGCCGGTAGTTGCTATGGTTCTTCTTCTTCGTTTTTTGCCGGTAGTTGCTATGGTTCTTCTTCTACGTTTTTTGCCGGTAGTTGCTATGGTTCTTCTTCTACGTTTTTTGCCGGTTGTTGCTATGGTTCTTCTTCTACGTTTTTTGCCGATAGTTGCTTTGGTTCTTCTTCTACATTTCAACGTTTGTTTGGCTCAGAGGACTAGATTGTAGATGAGTTGCTGAACAGCACTGTCATGTGTGTGTTGTTCCGTGATTACATTTCCGAGCAGACCACACACAGTTTTAATTTAATTTAATTGAAATTTATTAAAATCGATGAATTGATTTTTTTTAACCCAGTCCTACTCCTTTTCAGTTGGTGGCAATGATGCACCAAATCCCTGCATGTGCGTTGCCAAAAAAAAGTTGTTTCATCAGTATGATCTCTGATTTTAACCAGACTGGGATGGAAGAATCTGTAAAACATGTCATTTAGACAGGAAGTTTGATAATTAAAATAAATAAATTAATTAAAAAAATGAAGACGGAACAATCAATTAAAATGATGTCAAACACAATTTCAGGTTTAACACCTAGGTTTCCGCAGACCAAACTAGGTGTTTACATTTTTAAATGTGATTTATCGTGATTGTTATTATTCCACAGCTATGCTGTGATTAATGAAACGTTTTCATTCAGTACTTAAACACTTGAAATATTTATAAATCAGGGATGCTTCTGTATCAGCTGTTGTGAAATTCACTTTTTCCTCTTTTCAATTAAAATAAAAAAGGTGCTGAAAACAGAACCTGGACAGAGTTATAAATAAAACAATTTAAATAAGAAGCTCATGAAACTGCTTAACGTTGAAACTTCTGAGTGTGTCACTATCTAAAAGAACTGGGGCACAAATATTTTTACCATTTTATACTCTTTTGTTGCTAAAGTACTGAGATTCATTTTTCATGTGACAAACTACCCTCTTAGAAATAAAACAAGGTCCCTTTCTTGCTTTGTTATCAGAATTTGTACAAAAGTCAAAATCACAGTTAAAAGGGACAAAATAAAGTGGCAACAACACCGGAGTCTGTCAGATGAACAAAGTAAAACACTTATGCAAAGTGTTTGAGAGTTGTCTCATATTTAGAATCTGCTTCTGTTTATAGTCCCTTATCAGTTAGCTAGTGCATACTTGACATGACATTAAAAGATTTGAATAATATAGTCTCAAAGTTGAATATCATGTCTACTTAAAGGTCTCTCACCTCATCCTCCAACTCTTATCTCCTCTTCCAGAAATGTTTGTTTTCCTCTTGAGTAATTTTGAAGAGATTAATATGTTAAATTTAAACAATTTACATGAACCAGCTTACGTCTTTTTCGCAGGTACTTAGGACTCATTAGTTCTTTACCTTAAAGTTATTTCTGTCCATCACACTGTTTCTCTCCATACAGAATGACATCGGTTCAGCCATTCTTCATTCCTTACATACTGTACAAGTCTCTTTCCTTTTCTTAGTATTATTGTCATATACTTTCTATATTGTCTGACACAGCAACCATGGCGAGCACTTAGTTGTAGAAAATCTAATATATACTTTAACTTTAGGGTCAGTTGCTTTAATTAATTTAAAACTACCTGAGGAATCCACTGATGTGTTTTGTTAAATGTGCCTGAAAGGCAATAGCATTTTGTCAAAGGATAGCCCAGCAACGGGCTTTTCGCACAGTGAAGTAGCTCACTTTGATGAATCTTCCAACACCTATAGCCCTGAATGCTGCAGGATTCGAACAATAGAAGTTGCCAGCAGGGGTGCAAGTTGATAGATGCAGCTTTCAGTGTTGCCTTGTACAGATGGCAAAGGCATCATTTGTAGCTCTTTTACCAGGAGTGGTGAAAAGGTATTGATCCCTGAAATCAAGAGAATGAGCCAAAGTGTTACACTGTTTTCCACAAATAGACAGAGTGTTCTACCTTTCCTTTTAAGTACTTTTGCTTCTTTTGAGAAGAAATTAAGATGTCCTATATAGAAACCTCAAATAATAAGTAAATAGAACCACTAGTATTACTCTCAGCAGCCTTTGACATTCACAGTGGTTATTTGGAACATAGCTGTGGTTGTTTTGCATATTTTTCTTTTTTTTCAGTGTTCTGACTCTTTCTTGACCATTTTACAAAGAAAAGGTTAATGAAGTTTTAACTTGTTCTGAATACATATTCAGCAGCTCATAAATCCAAGGTGAATCGTTTGTGTTTTTATATATATTTATGCGCAAATTATTATATAACATATACATAACCTATAACCTTTCCGATAATTGGAAACTATTACTGTTATATCTCTTAACTCTTTATTGATATTCTTATTTCATTCATTTCTGTCCATCCGTCCGTCTGCAAATGTATACATGCACCTAAGCATAATAACACCTTTGCTGCACTTTTTTCACTCAAGTGCATATTTTGCAATGTTATGAGATTCTTAAGTCTCTACTATTTGTTTTAATTTCAATTAATTTTAGCCAAATAACTCCAGACATTGCTGCTAGGTTTGGCTAATGCTATGTGGTCAGTTCACATTCAGTATTATTAATGATTAACAGAATAATGCACCCAAAAATGTGTTTTTTGAGCTGTAAACAATGCAGTATTACTTAATTGTGATGAAAACCACATATACTGTTGATAAAATTGGTATTTTTAAATTCATTTTAACAATAGGATATTTTTTTTTATTCATTCATTCATTATCTACCACTTAGTCCATTACGGGTCGCAGGTAAGCTGGAGCCTATCCCAGCATTTTAGCAGGTGAGAGGCAGGGTACACCCTGGACAGGTCACCAATCCATCGCAGAGCCAACACAGAGAGAGGCAAACAACCATTTACACATTCACTCACTCCTAGGGATGATTTAGTGGCCAGTTAACCTTAAATGCATGTCTTTGGACGGTGGGAGGAAGCCGGAGAACCCAGAGAGAACCCACACATACATGGGGAGAACGTGCAAACTCCACACAGAAAGGCCGCCACCCCCCAGATTCAAACCTCTCCCTAGTCGAGGCTCGAACCAGTGACCTTCTTGCTGTGAGGCTGCGGTGCTAACCACCATACCACCGTGCAGCCCGCACAGTGGGATTTTGTGGGTAAAAAGTAGCTCATAACTCCCTCTACAGGCTGAAACCAGATTATATTTTTCGTGACACAGAGAGGTTGTCTACATCATGAGAAAATTTTAAAACCCCACAGCCCTTCCCTCCAAATCTCCAAAGGTCTTCGCCTTGCAGGCATATAAAAACACACCCACCAACGGATATGAAGAGATGTGAACTTATATGTCTAGATTTGCTATTTTCAGAATTCTATTCTTTCACAGAGTTTCTGATGAAATATTCCTGCAATGAGATGGATTTGTGCTTTTGAGGGGTGTAAAAGTAACACTGGACTTGATTCTTTACCTGCTGATCCTCATCTGGCGACAGACAGCAGCTCAAATTGTGGCAATGGTAAAGTACAGCGGCATTTCCTGCAGCTGCTACAACCTGCTGCGAGTCTCCACAGCTTTCCAAAGTCTGCTGGAGCTGTTGACAGGCCAGCATAACAGCGCTAATGACTCGGACTGATACGATTCAGGACCACCTTGTTTATGTGTAGCTGAGGAGATTCAGGAGGAGAAAAGTCCTCCACCTTAAAGACCGCTCTGTGCCGTAGGTGTTTAGTGAATCTCTCTTTGCATCTTGCCAGTGAGCTGAGCTGCTGTCTGTCAATCATTTCTGCCTGTGCATCCTGACCCACCCACTCTCTGTTTGCTGATCAACCAACCTTTACCAACCCAAACCCTTGCAATTTTTCAAATTCAGCAGTGGGTGGAGTTATGCAAAAAGTAGGGGGTGTAGTTACACTTTAGGTAGCAAAGCCTACTGATGGAGAATTTTCTAGATCTGAAAACAAAGATGAAGCTAGAGTGAAAGCTTTGAATGACTGACTCAAGCACTTGCCATGGTGATACCCCACTGTGCTGAAATAGAGACACAGTATCTGATTTAATAATTAGTCTGTTTTGGCTCTTCAGTGTCAGTTTCATATGTGTAACTTACATACAGGCTTAATAAACCAGATGTAAACCTCATCAACCTTAAAATCAGCTCTACTGAATCACGTACTCATGAACTATGTAGCTGTAACAGGGAACCTGCCCATTACTACATTACAGTGGGAATATAACACATGATGACAAAACAATTTAAACTTCATCTGAAATCATGGTGCATCTTCAGAAATTATCAGACTAATTTTACGTAAATATCTGTGTCAATGAAGACGTCAGTGCCATCAGAATGACAAGCTCTTGTGTCATTGAATATGGAGAAGACAGTCAAATTGCTTAGTCATGTTGTCAATACAACAGTGTACTTCATAAACTATGGCCAATGTTTTGCTGATGATTATTGTATATTTTAAGTTACACCTTAGTGTATGTCGAGGGAGGGGTGTCGTTTGGTAGACAGGGTGAACCCCCACATGTAATGATGGGAAGAAAAAAAACTCTGAAGACCTGGGTTTAAGTCTCCGATAACCGCCCAACTCCCTACGCACCGAAACATCAGCACTGGTAGTCTTAATGATTTCATGGACTGATAATAACCAAAGCTGGTGGCTAGATGCTAAGTCTTGACAATCCCATTATCTGCTGCAGGTTTACCTATAGTGTCACAATATACAACTAACCATATAAACTATACAAAGTTCTTTCTTTCTTTATGTGGACATCACTTTATTTTCCCTTGATCACATTTTTTTCAATGCTGCTGTATATGTCTTGCTCCTGTTTTTCCTTTTTTTTTATTTTAAATAATTTATCCCTAATGTCAAATTGAACCATATTTGACATTAAAAACATAATTAGCTTTGTCAGTGCATCTGAGGTTCATTCCCAAGCATTTTTATCCGTAATTGGAATGATTTGAAATGGCCCATTTCTTTAGCCCACATTGAAAATCTGTGATGATATTCTCGCAAGGTTAGCTTCAAATCTGCTGATTAGGGTTTTTTAGACATTTCTGCTGTGCTGAATACTTGCAACTTAGCAGAAGTTGAAACATATGGACAAATCACCCAAGTGGGATGTACCCAAGTGGCCAATTTGATGGTGTGAATCTATGAATCTGTTCCTTGGATGAGAGGACCCCTGCTGCCTTGTTTACATATACATTTGTAAAGTGTGTGTGCATCCATGTTTTTACTTTTTTCTTTTCAAGTACATTTAGTGTTCTAGTGACTAATACATGAATAGGGACATGTTGCAGTAGTTTGACTTCTACTTTTTTCCAAAACATTTTCTGCAGATGTCTGATTAGAGTTTCAATACTTGACTTTTTTCCCTGTACAAAGGTATGATCACATCCAGGTATGATGATTGCTAGGTCATCAATATATAATTAAGGTGTAGCTGAAAGGCCAGGATTAGTGCACAACACCTGTTCCTTGTGGATTAGAGAGCAAAACAGGCGGATAGAATATTCAGTGAGGCTCTGTTATACACTTCACACAGTACACTGTGACTACCTTTGTACATAAAATGTATGTACTTCACAAGTCCTTATGAATGTACCACAGTTTATAACCACCATCCAGCAACATTGCTTGTGTCTTTATTTGTAAGATTTAGACTTGCATGCAACAGCCTCCCTGTCTACATGGCCTTATTAATGTGTTAATGTGTTTCTTGTCTTTGGAAGTGGTAACATATTTTAGTGTTTGATGTGGAAATAAAGACAGCAATTACAGTACGTTGTAGAGATAAGAATAATTACCTCTGTTCCTCTAGTAAACTTCTGTGCGTATCCTCATTAACCCATAAAAACAGGCCTTTTGTGTATTACACTGCACTTTATCATTATTGGCAAGTTTTTGGATTGTTTTGGGGGGTTAAATATAATTGAAAAACTCTGTCTTATAAACTGAGTCAACTTTATTAATTCATTTAAATATGTTTATGTGTTATCAGACAAAATCACAACATCTTAGCGTCCTCCACAGTGCTGTTTTCTTTCATAAGGAAATGGCTTTTTTTGTGAGTAGTGTGATCACACAACCCTCACTATATTATGCCGCTGACTTTTCCCAGAATATGGTGGAATTGTCACATTAGATTAGTAGTATCATCAAAGAATTTCTTTTTTCTTTTTCTTTTTTTTTTTTTTAATTCACATCTCTCTAAGGGAATCCCAGCATTCTTTCATTGCAGCCTCAACTTTCATATACGTGAAGAGACTTTAGAGCAGAGTGATCATTGCTCGTTCTTCACATTTTACTGTAGCACAGACCAGGTTGGAAACTGCAATCCAGTTGTAATAGTAAAGCCCTAATAAACTGAAAAAAGGAAAGGAAGGCTTATACTCATTCTCTGTTTATACAATGTGTAATTCTTCTTGTCTAATCAATATCTTTTATCGTCTGAAAGAGGGTTATAGCATAAATTTATTCTAAGAAAATATGTCTATGCGTGTTTACTAGTTAACATTTTTCCGTCATTATTTTGTCAAATGTAATTTTAAGGAAGCCTGCAATATGAAACTGTCCTTATTGCTGGATTTACTGTATGTGTGTTGGTTGGTAATTTGCATTCCACTGGTATTAAAGATGCAGAGGATTTATCAATTAATTTCCAGCAAATTATAATTAGATAATGGGTTTGTTTAATCCTCTTATTAGGCTGAGCAGACGTTAAAATGATTGGTCATTCATATGTTTTAGTATGGAACTCATTTTCAATCAACAGACAGAGAACAGCATGTGCTGTTCAACAACAGAGAGGATACTGCTGAGACAACCTCAAACTACCTGATCAGTTTTTATGATGGTGGCGCGCATGGACGCAGTGGCTCAGTGCTCTCTCTTTCGGTGTTTTGTATGGCTGTTTGTGTATGTGTTGTTACTCGTCTGGAGCACATTCTGCTAGGCGGACAACATCTACAGCCGGCACGAGCTTCTAAAGATAGGGTCACGGAGCAGACAAGCGGTTACAGCCGACTTTTTCCTCTCCCACGGCATCCCGGTGGATATAGCCAGGACCCCGGCTCTCCGTGGATTACCATCCCCTCGGGGAGGAGGCGAAGGCAGCGTAGGGATAGAAGGCAGAAACGGGGCTGTCGGGCAGGTGTGCTGGTGAGGCTGCGCAAGAACCTGAACAAGCCACCACTCCCTAGCGTCTTTCTTGCCAACGTAAGATCCCTTGCCAACAAAATGGATGAACCGAAGCTTCAAGCGGCAACGAACAGGCCCGTCAAGGACTGCTGCGTTTTGTTTTTCGCCGAGACCTGGCTTCATTCATCCATACCGGACGTAGCCATTGAGCTAGCAGGCCACACTGTACACCGCCACGACAGGAGCAGGGACTCCCATAAGAGCAAAATATGGGGGTTGTGCATATATGTCAACAACAGCTGGTGCATTAACTCTAAGACTGTAGACAGTCACTGCTCCCCGGACCTGGAGTACGTGACTGTTAAATGCAGACCCATTTACCTTTCGAGGGAGTTTACTGTTGTCATGGTAACCACCGTGTACATTCCACCAGATGCTAATGCTAACTCTGCTCTGGGGCTCCTCCATAGCACCATTAGCAGCTGGCAAGTCAAGCATCCTGAGGCAGTGCATATTATTGCTGGGGACTTTAACGATGCTGAATTAAAAACTGTGCTCCCTAAGTTCCATCAGCATGTGAAATGTGCCACTAGAGGAGTTAAGACACTGGACAAGGTCTACTCCAACATAAAACATGGCTACAGGGCTATACAGCTCCCACACTTGGGCCAGTCAGACCACATGTCCCTACTCCTAGCACCAGCATACACCCCCCTCAGGAAACAGGCTCCTTCCACAATAAGGACTGTTAAAACTTGGCCTGAAGAGGCCTCTCACCAGCTGCAGGAATGTTTTGAGAGAACCAACTGGGGCATTTTTCACCACCCGAACCTGGAGGAGCACACAGCAGCAGTCCTAGGTTACATCAAACACTGTACCGACACTGTTGCTGTGGACAAATGCATCCAGGTCTATCCCAATCAGAAACCCTGGATGACCAGAGAGGTCCAGCACTTGCTGAGGGAGAGAAATATGGCTTTCAGGTCTGGTGATATGGAGCTATACAGTGCTGCAAGAGCCAATCTGAAGAGAGGCATCCGACGGGCTAAGACAGACTACAGGCAGAGGATTAAGGACAACTTCAGCAGGAACAACACAAGACAGGGGTGGCAAGGGATCCGGCATATCACCAACTACAGGCCGAACCACGCTGCTGTCGATGGGGGCCCTTCGCTAGCAGAGAAGCTTAACCTCTTCTTTGCCCACTTCGAGATGGAGCCACTGGAGATAGCTGCACCACAGTCACCAGCCCTCAGCTGCCCCTCCCTCACTGTGGAGGAACATGAGGTGAGGCACACACTGAGGGCTGTGAATCCGAGGAAGGCTGCTTGGGCCAGATGGCATTGCTGGACGGGTGCTGAAGGACTGCACAGACCAGCGGGCGGGGGTCTTCACCCAGATCTTCAACCAGTCCTTACTCCAGTCCACTGTCCCAGCCTGCCTGAAGTTTAAACCATTATCCCTCTGCCCAAAAAGTCCACAATCAGCAGCCTAAATGACTACAGACCAGTTGCACTCACCCCGGTCATCATGAAGTGCTTTGAAAAACTGGTACGTAGTCACATTATTTCCTGCCTCCCACCTACACTGGACAGTCACCAGTTTCCATACAGGGCAAACATATCCACAAAGGACGCCTTCACCATCACTCTCCATACTGCTCTATCACACCTATAGCAGTCAGGGAGTTACGCGAGGCTGCTCTTTGTAGACTTCAGCTCCGCTTTTAACACTATCCTCCCACACAGACTGAAGTCCAAACTAGAGACCCTTGGACTCTCCAATCTGCCTCTGGATTTTAGACTTCCTGACAGGCCGCTCTCAGAGGGTTAGAGTAGGCGCCCACATGTCCACAGCCCTCAGCCTCAACACTGGCTTCCCACAGGGCTGTGTGCTGAGCCCCCTGCTCTACACCCTCTACACCCATGACTGCACCTCCAGTCACCCCAGCAACACCATCATCAAGTTTGCTGATGACACCACTGTAGTGGGGCTTATCTCCGGGGGGGATGAGTCCGCCTATCGGGACAAGGTGGAGAGGCTCTGTGTCTGGTGTGGGGACAACAACCTGGTCCTAAACACCACCAAGACCAAGGAACTGGTAGTGGATTACAGGAGGAAGAAAACGGACATTCAGCCTCTGTACATCGGCGGGAACTGTGTGGAGAGGGTGGCTACCTTCAAGTTTCTGGGTGTTACCATCCAGCAGGACCTGAGCTGGAGCGCTAACACCACTGCTCTAGTGAAGAAGGCCCAGCAGAGAATGTACTTTCTCAGACTCTTAAAGAAGAACAACCTGGATGAGAAACTGCTGGTGTCCTTCTACCGCTGCTCCATTGAGAGCGTTTTAACATACTGTGTCTGTGCCTGGTTTTCCAGCTGCACAGCGGCGGACAGGAGAGCGCTCCAGAGGGTGACCATCACAGCACAGAAGATCATTTGCCGCCCTCTCCCATCTCTGGAGGAACTATACAGTTCCCGCTGCCTCAAAAAAGCAGAAAACATTTTACGGGACTCATCCCACCCCAGATACTCTCTCTTTGCACTGCTGCCTTCAGGGAGAAGATACAGGACAATTAAAGCAAGGACAAATAGACTAAAGAACAGTTTTTATCCAAGAGCCATTGTAGTTTTAAATGCTGCCATAATTTGAGTGCCTTTTTTAATGCAACATTCAACTTTGTTGTGCAATATTAGGGAGCCATGAATGAATTAGTTGGATGTATGGATGTGTGTGTTTGTTTTTAACTTTGCACTTTTATCTCGTAATTTATTAATTTTGTTTTTATTTGATTTTATTTATTTATTTATTTACATATGCACCGAGGAGGACTGCACTCAATTTCGTTGTATAATGTACACTGACAATAAAGTTATTCATTCATTCATTCATACTCATTCATCGCTTGTCATCATGGATGTGATATTATCAAGAGGCTTGATGTCCTGTAACCAAGACCGTCACTCTCAAGCCATCTGCCTTGACCTCTTAGCACTCTTACTTGTTAGTTATGTTGAAAATGATGGAGAATCTGATGATGTGTTTATGAAAGAGAAATGATTTATGCCCTCTGTTTGTGAGTGGGCGTTTTCTTCAAAGCAGTAAATACATGCACACATAACAATATTATCAGGTTAAGGCAGTAAATTAGATTTTACTTGCACTGCGGTAACCTGTTTGTTGTCAACCCAGTCTTTGATAAAACTCGCAGGAGCTACTTTTGTCCTCATTGAACAACAAATATAAGTCCAGCAGAAGTTTTTTTGAGCCCTGCATTCTTTTAAGACAGTTTGTACAGTTCTGAACTATGACTTGGTTGAGAAAGGGGACCTCCTTTACTAAATACTAAGATATATCAACACTGCTGAAAAACGCAGTGTTTAAATCTAACTTTCAGTTCTTTGTCCTGTAACAGTTTAAGCTCTACTGGAGAATAATTTCCACTTACTTCAAAACTTTAGAAAAAGAAAAATAGTTCTTATGTTATGCCAGTGTGTGGTTGTGCAGTGTGTTTTAAAGAAATTGGCACTTTGAACACTCAAGACATCATACAAACAATCATTGTGTGAATGTGTTAACTCCCCCAATGCAATATCAGTGGAGCAAGTCCCGGAGAAAAATCAGAATTCCATAAAAACAGGAGGCTTAAGGCTTAAATTTAAAGTTTTGTTGACATAATTAAAGTGTAAAAAGTATGGATCTAAGTCTCAATTAAGACATTTTTTTTTATATTTTTAGATTGATGAATTTCAGGATTGCTAAGTACATTGATTTTTATTTTTTATTTCATCTTTATTTATACAGGTAAATCTCATTGAGACATAAGGTGTCATTTTCAAGCGCGACCTGTTTTAAGTATTACAACTCTGACCCAAGTTGTCTTATGTTAGGTGCTTCTTAATACATGCACCTGACATTTATTGTAATAAATAATTGTATGTGCAAAGATGCAGAGTTCAGTAGCCAATGCATATTGGAAAAAAACTTTAAAAAAAAACAAAGTTTTCTTGAGACATCAAAAAGTCACAAAGGATTACAAAGAGGGTGATTAAATTCATCGTGCTGTATGGCTAACCTATTGTTAGTCATCTGGCATGACGAACATTTTCTTTCTTTCCTTTAGATCTTTAAGCCATGGATACTACCTATATTTTAAAGTCGACATATCACACACAGCGTTACCTGAGTTGTAACAACAATTAGCCACCACCTCAGAGGTTTATCACCTGATTAGACCATTGTTGGCTTAACTGCAGACATTTGAAGTGCTGCTAGTGTCAGCTAGTGTCATTGTTAGGCCTCACTGAAATTGAATTGAATTCTCATTTGATTACAAGCATGCAGTGCTTCATGTCCAGGAGTTTTATAAACCTTCCCACAGGATATGTGAATCAGGCTATGAAAGGAATTCTAAACACACTGAAAACTGACAAACAAACAAAAAGGGAGATAGATAAACATATACCTATCTTTTTTTCTCTCTTTTTTAACTTGTTGATAATTACAACACACTTTAGGAACAACATATACAAAGGTTGCTTTCTTAACTGGACTCTGGAGCTACTGAGGAGAAAAGTCTGTACTAATGTATGGATTTCAGTATCTATGTACTTGGAGTGTGTAGTTTGCAGCTGTGTATTGTAGGTAGATGGAACTATTTGATTATATATATATTGGTAGGTATTAAATCTTGCATGACCAACCTTACATTTAACTTACATTTTTATCTTACATTTATTATTATTTTTTTAATTAATTTATTTTTTACCATTTGGTCACTTTGTGTTGTTTGTTTTTCACACCTGTTCATCACCATGGCAGTGTGGATATATCCAAAGCTATCTGCCATTTAAGCATTGATGGACTTGAGTCATAGAGAAAGGCTTTCCATTCTTTGTTGAACTGAATCAGGTCTTACTTTATAGTCAGAGTAATGAATACCCCTTCTACCTTGGCAACGAGTTTCATGTTTAAAGGTTTTGCCCTGAAGCAATTCGAGGGACCAGTAAAAGTTCCTGAACTACCTGGCCAGGCAACGTCGGTAACTGTTTTAACTGACCTGGTCCTTGGACATGTCATTGCTTTACTGCATTTTATGAAATGTTAATGTCAAGTGTTGAACTCCATAAACAGTTTCAAGAAAAGCAGTAGGCATCATTCTGTAAAAAACATTTGATTTGTCCAATAGGTTCATTTTATTTTGTCATCATTATCAGTTACACTGTAGTTGTAATAGTTAGAAGATTTACATCATATCCTGGATTTAGGATGATGTAAAGAGTGTAAAGATTATTCAGCAATTAAGTCTCCCTGACTTGATTGTGGTTTGTTGTATGTGACTATTAGCAGCATATCTCCTTTCATTTAAACATCAGAGGGGCTGCTTATTTCATCATGTTAAGACACTGAAGGCTATTATAAAAAACATCAAATTTTGGTTATATATATATATATATATATATATATATAACCCCCTCAACCTGACCCAGGATAAGTGGTAGAAACTGGATAGATGGATGTCATTTATGTAAGCTGCAACTTCAAAACCTATTTACTGGATTCATTTCTGACATTTTGACGGATTTGGGTGAAACTGAAATGATATGAAATTCATCCGCTTTCACTGTTTTGAAACCATTTTGTAGAGATAATTTATAATAATCTAATGGCATTATCACAAAAATAAATAAATAAATAAAAAGGAAAGAAACAAAAAAATAATAATTTTGTTAAACTATACTCCGCGAGAAGCAAGAACTTTTTTTTTTCCTCAAAGCCACGAGAACAAAATGCATTTTGTTCTCGCAGATGTGGTCGGGACATCTTGCAGCTTGTTCTTGACACGTCAGTCAAGCAGAACTTTCTTCTCAAGGGGCTTTATTTAAGTATTGTGTGATTGGTCGAACATTCAAGGTGGCCATGGTTGGAAAAGCATAAAGTGGAAAGTTGTCACTTCGGCATTTCCTTTTCAGTTGAGCGGATAGCTTTAATTAACAGCTGATCTCGGTGGTGAGAAAGTATGAAAATGAAAACAACAAATGTGGTAAATAAAGACATGGAAATGGTGATTATTAAATCTCACTGTAAACCAAAACTGTATCATGTGTGAAGAGTTTGCAACTTTTCCAAGTGGAAATGCTCAGAAGTTTGGTAGTAAAACAGCATGTGGTTTCAGACTTAGTTAAAGCTGCATCTACTTGAGAGTAGGCTTCTATCATTTGTCTTTGGATTTTCTGACAGTTTGATATGAGAAAATTGTGTTTGTCTTTAGGCTTTGTGAACAGCCCACACGTGCAAATTAGCTGCCAAAATGGTGGAAAATAAATTCTCTCTAGCTGAAATCAAATCACTTTAGGACAGGGCAGAATATTGTTTGCACTTTAATTAATGTATGCTTTAGGCTACTTGTATGCAAAAACAAGCAAAAGAGAAAAAACAACAAAAACTAAACATTTATCTAGAGAATAACCCTTTTTAGAATACACAGTATATGTTGTGATGATGTTTGGGGTCAACCTTTTTTTTTCTTTTATATAGTAATTTTATAAATTTTATTTATTTTATTTTTTTCTTGTGTAGAACTTAGAGATTTGTGTCACACATGTAGTGTGTTATAAATAAAATGCATTATTATTATTATTTTTATTTATTTTATTATTGTTTTTTCTCCTTTTGACCCCAGTTTATATACCAGAAGGATGCACAAAAGGATGTTTTCGATCCTAAATGACATCAAAAGTACTTAGTGGCTATGAAGCGTTTGCAGTGCCAAGACTGCAGGGATATTACATTTTTACTCATTTGGTGTTGGCTTTAAAGCACATATGATATTTTAATTTTGCATGCCACCCACTGGGTACTTTGACAGCTGGCGCATATTTGTTTTGTGTGCTTATGAGAGTGTCTGCCTGCACAAGTCTGTGGCAACAGTGATCACATATGACAGGCAGAAAGCAACTCAGTTAGACAGCTTAACATTTTAAAGAAAATGTTAGATGTTGGGGGCTTTGAGAAAAATCTCCTCTGTACTTAGAAACAGTAACATATTCACTCATTGTCAGTTCCAAAGTTATTGCTTTGAACATCACTTTTTGGGAGTGCAGTGATGTTTTTCCATTAAGTATCTCAGGTGTAGATCATCCATCTTCCCCTTCTCTTAGTGTCATATGAGGCCTAATAGGTGTGTGATATAATGATTTTGTGCATAGGCTTTAGTAAAAACTGCACATTTCTTCTTTTTTTTTTAAGAAAGGTGAAAACTACTTGATTTTTTTTTCCCCTGTCTGCATATTAATATTGTTTTCATTTTAGGAAGGGCCCCAGATGTAATATATTTTTCCCTTTGGCTTACTGACGGAAAACAAGAAAAATGTTTTATAAACATTACAATATGCTAAACAAAGCGGAACCTATGAGGAGTAAAAACTTCCCATCTTTATTAAGTTTGTGAATGCTAATAAGAGATGTAATGAACATAAAATGTTTATTTTATTCAAGTCTGTCTGTTAGCTCTAAACTGAACTGATGCAAGGATTCATGTAAAATTACCACAATCCAAAGGCAGGAAGAACCTTTTTACCGCTTCCAGACAAATGCCCGTCATATAAAGTTTATATCAGCTTTTTCATATGAATACATGGAAATAACAAACATTATTATTATATGTTGTCATAAACAAAGGGAGGTAGAAAGCAAACCAAGAAGAAATCAGAGGGGAAATTTAGTCAAATATTGCATAAAGGCAAAAAAAAAAAAAAAAAAAAAAAATGTACGCTGTTTCCAGATTTGTACTCATTTGGAGTAATTTGTGTTAATTTTTTCTTCTATTTTACGTTCCGGTTTCTTAAAAGAGGTTAAAAAGCTAAATCGTTTTACTGCAAGGTTTGCTGTTGTGCCTTTAAACCAAAGTGTCATGAGCAACACCTCCCTCTACTTCTTTCCATCCTAACTCCTCTCGTCTGCAAACTAGTGTGCAAAGTACAAACACTGAGCAAAACATTATCACCATTTTGTGGAACATGTCAGAGTAACTTTTAACATTTATGTTGTTACTTACTGTCCAGAAGAAGAGCTGTAGCCACTTCAGCTCTTACAGGACTCTCCACTTTGGAAATGCAAGGCCAATGTTAACCCAGGTCCTGTCCCTTTCTTTATTCGATAACTTCTTCCCCAACAACTGTAACTTTTTTTTAGAGGTAACATCGGATTCTGGTCATTGGCAGGTGAACATTAAGTTTGGTTTTCCACCATTTTCCATTGAAAATATGAGCTGGCTCTGTTGCTCCAGTGTTTTATAGGGGGGCAGGTTTCACACGAACGTACATGAACACGTGGCCGGCCCGGCTGGTAAACATGGAGATCAACACAGAGACGCTGTGTGACCTCATGCTATACTCTTGAATTTCCGCTCATTGTTTTTTAAAGATCAAATCTGATGAACCACTTTTTCTTTTCAAGAAGTATAGTCACATTACACTTATTTCATATTTACATTGAAAACTCTGATTTATCCAAGTTAATGACTGTATTGGAGCTTGTTCCATTTAACTTTTTCATACTGTGCCTGGAAACCTATCAGAAGGGGTCCTCCACATTTATCTGCTGCCATCCTCTATGGATGCCAGCATTATTGATATTTTGGATTAAAGTAAGCCCTCTGTGTTGTCCCTGTGGGATTAGTCCACTGTGAAGTCCAGATCAGAGGCATCTCTGACTATAAATTACACTAACTGAGCCACAGGCCACTAAAGAGACTCTATTCTGTTTACTTAGAAGTGAATTACATCCGGTATACTACATGTGGAACTTTGGGTTCCTCCTCTGAGCATGTCTTCCAGGCTATCATCTTGACTGATGAGTGAGCCAACTTTGCTTTGTGGATGAGACTGAGTAAGGAAACAGCCAGAGCAGGGGCAGTATTGCCTGTCACTGCAGAAAAGCTGTGGTTCAATTAATTTGAAAAAGAAGGCAGATTATCTGTCCTCCCTCGTAATATTACCAGCCTGACCATTTAAAACCTGAGACTTTCAAAAAGATGTAGTTCACCTCTCAAGTTACTGAAAGATATATTTATGAAAAGCTCTGTTTTAGATTAATGAACTAGCAGCATGGGACTCTTTTGACTTTTAAATTAAATTCTTAGAAGGATCGTTTTTCAGTTGGAGTTTAGTCCAAGTGAGACAGATAATTATGAGTCCTTGTGATCACAACACACAAATATATCAAACCTTGACTACTGCAAACATGAAACATTGTCATTAATAAGAGTATGAAAATGCAGCCGTGGCTATTAAAGTTATAATGAGAAAGCCTCCATCATACTTCCAAATGTGCTTCTCCTTCATTGAGAGTCTGTGTGACTAATGACTAGATGGTTGAACCTGCTTTATGAAATGATGAAGTACAAGATGCTACGGGTGGCAATTAAAATAACACATTGAAAGCACCACCATCCTGGAAAGTTTTACAGCTGATGAATTAACAAGGCATGCAAGAAACTTTCTTTTCTTGGTTTTTTAGGTTACTTGCCTGGCACTCAAAAGTCACTTTTATGGAGAAAACAATGAACTTTTCAATCATCAGCTTAATTACACATGAAACAAGATGAATGCTAAGAGGAAGGATTTATCAAAGATCTAAGTTATTTTATATTAATTATGAAATTAGACGTTTATGATTGCAAATAAATAACTTGATATAATTTGTACATATGCATAAATTTCACATAATCAGAGAAATGGATCCATTTCCTGAGTCAAGCAATTTGCATGGATATCAACAAGCATCAATTTATTTATTTTTCTCCTTTTTTAATTAATAGGTGCTGTGTAATTATTTTCACAGTATAATATCTGTGACACAAATATCCCTAACACATAAATTTAATTATTTATCCCAGCAGCTGTCAAAAACACCCCACTGTGCCCTATTACAGACCAGTCCAAGTAGTGTGGTAATTAAGGGACCCAGTGAGCCAAGTTTATAAAAGCACCCGCCAGAATCAGCAAGAGCAATGGACACTTTCAGCACAGTGTACCTTTGCAACTCCTAATTTTAGTCAGTATTTTGTTTAGTTGTAACAAGTGTTTATTTAAATCTAGTAAACATAGAGAAGGCATAGATAAAATCTGACATTCTTTTAAAGTATAGAATTGTTCTTTTCATCAACAGCCTGTAAATAAAATTGGAAAAAATATTTAATGTAAGCATGTTTACCACTGTTTTACATCACCTTTCAATTTCTCACAATATTTGTTACATTTCAGAACATTAAATCCACAATTTCATTGAGAAAAATTGATAATGTTATCATGATGCAATGAAATGTGATTCAACAACCTTACTTAGTTGATATGTATTTAAAACTATTTATGAAAAGAAAAACTAAACCTTATTCCTAATTTTTTAAAGTTTTATCAAATAACAATCCCAGAAAATTCCCTCTGCCTTAGTGGGAGAAGATGTTTACTGAACAAAGTTATGATCAGCTGACTACAGCAAATGATTTTTTGTTGCTTTGGAAAAATGTTTAAATTAACCAACAAATTAACCAATTGATATAAAAAGAAAATGCGTTCTAAAGTGAATGTATTTCTCAGATTGGAGCCATTCTCTAAATAAAGACTGCTCTGCCTTTACAGGTACTGTTTTGGTGGAAAACATGCAAATTAATGGCCGAGCCCAGGACCCCGGCAGAACCATCTCACTAACCTTGCTTGACAACTATGACTACTGGGTGATACTGGAACCAGCACGACAGAGACTCTACCTCAACAGCACTGGGCGTATTCTGGACAGAGATGTAAGTACAGGGAAAATGATGACCACACACAGGTTTATTGGTACTTTTAAATAAAAGTATCCTATTTTTTTGCATTTCATTTGGAACTTCATTTTAGCAACAGATAAAAATTCCCAAAAAGTTACTAGATACTACTGATGTTTTAACAACTTAATTATGGGTAATTTCAAGCAATTTGTGTCAGTAAAGCATAATAATCCCCCCTTTAGTGCTAAGTGTCATAAGTGTATAAATAAATGCAGACACTTATGTGCATGTCTGTGCCTGTACACAAAATCCTCACTCCAGCTCCCCAGGGTACTCTGTGAACATGCTACGCATACAAATAAGCCCAAATGGTACAAGATAAGATTTAGGGTGCAGAGGGGTTAACACATTAGAGGCAGTTTAGATTAACCGGACTAAGTGGAGTGAGGTGGATGTTAAGCTATTGATGGGAATTCTATCCCATCAATTAGTGAAAAAGGTAGACAAGGTAGAAGCAAAAATATAAGGGGATAAGTTGTGGTTCGAGGAATAGCTTGTTACTTTTATTCTACGGCAAGTTCACCCTTGTTGCTAAATTAAGATGATACTGAATCCTTATATGTGGTGCTGCTCTCTGTTCTGCCCTGGACAGAACATGACATAAGATTTTACATTGAATGTAAAGGGGAAAAAAATCTGCTAAGAACATCCCGAAAATATTTATAACAATAGTCTTTATTCCTTTTTACCAGTTCTATTGTATAAGGTCATGATAATTAATAAGATTAATTAGTGGAACATTAAATCTCTCATTTTATTATCTGTACTCAGTATGTTTATGCTGTGGAAATTTTGAATACTGATGGTGCTATTTATTACATTTTTCATGACCTGAATCAGCTGTAGGCAGAGAGATTTAGAGCTATACAATCACTTTCACTGCAACGCTTCAGTGACATATGTTTTGTTTCTATTTTTCAGCCTCCCAACTACATCACCACCATTGTTGTTCAGGTGCAGTGCACCAATGAGCTGGTTGGTACTGTCATTTTCCATGAAGTACGGATTGTTGTGAGGGACAAGAATGACAATGCCCCTCAGTTTCAGCAGCCACGCTACTATGTTGCTATAAATGAGGTAAGGGAGCAGAAATTGAGTAATAATTGCAACTGCAGTTCCTTTGCCTTCTGCAGCAGTTATGTGCAGTATGCCAACATTGTTTCTTGCTCCTTACTCTGTTCAGCTTATACAACTGGTAACTGGACAATTCATCAAATCTTCATTCTTTTCAATCATATATTTTTGAGATTAAATAATTACCTGCTGAGTTCTACAGTCTTTATTGTTTAGTTTGTGTGGTTTGCATGTTCCAAGTTCTTGTCACTGTGTGTTAAAAAAGCCATATGCAACTGCCCCTAGAGTATAGTGAGTCATTCTACATTGATGTCAACTCTCCTGAAGAGCATATCCCGCCTGCTGCCTGGTCCTGTGGACTTTGCTGAGGGCTCTGGGGAACAGCAGTGGTTCTCATACTTACTTTTTGTTATTCTGTCAGCATTGCACGGAAGCCTTCAGACTGCTGCTGACTGCAACATTTTACATTTTTATTCTTTCTATATTAATAGGATGTAGAGGCACTAGTACTGGCCACATGAATAGGTTTTCTGCTCTAAGTTGATGTTGTGCTCACAGGGGGCTGTTTGAGCAGTTGGCTTTTCTTTTTCTCTACTCTCATATTTCCTTCCAGCTCACACCAGTCGGAACAACCATTTTCACCGGCTTCTCAGGAAATAACGGTGCTACAGACATTGATGATGGGCCCAATGGACATATAGAATACAGCATCCTTTACAACCCCAAAGATCCGGTATATGGATAGGTCATACTATAATAAAGGCTCCTTGCAACATTGAAAATTTCCTCTACAATCATGACCCCTTTCTTTGTCATTTTAAGGAATCTAACAGCACAGTAAGGGTTGGAAACACCCTTTCAGGATTCATTATGCTGGCAGAGAGGCTAAACTATGAGGAGAGAACTCGTTATCTGGTTTTGGTCCAAGCCAGTGTAAGTAAACTAACCTTCATGATCTCAGCTACTTTTGATTGCAGATATTGAAACAAGCAAGCCGGCAGCATCTGCAAGTTAAAAATAGTTATTGAATTGCATGTGTTTTCTGAGGTTGTCTGCCTCAGATCTGACTCAGAGGGTAAAGTACTTTTAATGCCCTTAAGCTAATATCTCAGGATATGCAGATGTTTTAGTTGTTACATTGTGGGTGTCTTACAGAAGTTGTTTTTATGTATTAAAGTTTGTAAACTTCATAATCCCTCCTGTGTGTATTTTAAAGGCAAACTATTTTTTCTAAAATTCTTGTCAAAATCAGGTTCACTTCACTTTTATTTTCAGATTTACCAGTACTAAAAGTTTTAACATTTATGTAAGTGATAACAAAAACCTGAGGTTTTCTCAAGTGAAAGTCAGTTATAGGTAACCTATTTTTAAGTAGTACAAATTCAGAAATAGCTCACAATGGTCAATACAGAAAGTGTTGACACTTTACTGAAACTTACTTCTGATATAAGTTATCTTTGACATGTTCTGGGATTAAAACTCAATGTGAAGTGGATTAGCATTGCATATCAAATTTCATTTATGGATTTTACTTGATGGGATGCGTTTTCCTCAAAAAAAATAGTTAAGCAAGTAATCCTAATGATGTCATTAAGGCAGTGTGGATTATAATGAGGGCATGTTTATATTCCTTGTCTAGTCATATTGACAAAAGGTAAATGCATGTTGACCAAGAGCAACTGCAAAGCTACCAGCTAAGAATCTGACACCAATTAGAGAAATACCCAGGCTGGAATCTACAGTAAGGATTTGTCATGCTCACCTTATTGTGCAGGAGTTTGGTCTCACTATTTCGAACATGTCTTGAATGCATGTCATCCAAAAAAAGAACAGTTATTAGGATTCACATTGTAATAATAATTTTCCAGTTGCTCATGTTGAACAATAAGATTGTAAAAGCTGGTCAAAAAACACCGTTAGCAAGTAAAAATACTGTTTTCTAAACAGCTGTAAAAGCATGATCTCATGAAATTCTGTAGCTATTTTTCTTTGAACATAGAGTTCCATCATCACCAAGTTTAACATAATCAGGTTCAACCTCATGAGTTTAACTTTATCAGTTCATAGGACTTAATTCTCCTTTTAATGTACACAGATTATAATAGCTATGTTTACATGGAGCACTTTCAATCCAATCAAACGTCCAGTCAGAATAAAAATGCATCATGTAAACATGTAAGCTGAATTGATCAGCCTCAGTTGGAAAGAAGTTTCAGTCCGATCAAGAAGGGTGGTTTAAACCTTGTCATGATCGGATTAGCAGGAAAAAATATCCATGTATACGCTCCTTCCGATTGTTTTGTAGGGTACGTTGTCTCTGCGCATGCTTTAACCACGTGGGGGTCACGTGATATAATGCATTTCAGGGAAAACTTGAACAATGGCGGCTGCATAAGAGAACGAGACTTTAGAAACTGAACATGTTAAGGATATTTAAGCATTTAGATAGTTAAAAGATTAAAAATAAATGACAACACTTCTTCCAAACTAGTAGGCAGTGCACATGTCAAAAGCATTGCAATTGTATTAAACCTGTCCATGTAAATACAACTGATCAGATCCCTTCATCTACCATCCATGTAAACATATCAGCTATGATCTCCGATCAGATTGATTTCAATTGCATAGATGAAATATGTGTCCATGTAAACATAGATATTGTCTGATTATTTGAAAACTCCCTGTCAAGCAGATCTCAGTATTTACAGGGAGAAAGTTTCACTTTTGGCTTCCTTGATGTGACCAGTGCTGTCTCAACTCATTGGTAATTAAAACAATGAGAAGTTGCAGCAGTGCAAAGCTGGGATTGGTGGTGACTGGCAGGAAACCTCCCCGTCTGCAACAGCACATTCAGTATTCCCACTTTGTTTACAAAAGTGCTAAAAAGCAACATTGTCTTTAGCTAACTGTAATTTGTTCTAAAAAATCCCTCTTTTAAGTAAGAAAAATTATAAATACAGAATCATTCATTCCACAACATAAAGCTTTAGATACTTAATGATTGTAGCTTGTGTGCTGCCCCATTACACAAAGCAGCAAAGCATTTGGGATTTTGAATGTTGGAAGTGTTGTGTATCTTTCAGGACCGCGCTCCATACCCCCCAAACAGACTGACAGCTACTACGACACTGACTGTGGACGTCCTGGATGGAGATGATCTGGGCCCCATGTTCCTGCCTTGTATCTTGGTGAACAACACTCGTGACTGCAACCCTCTCACCTACCGTGTGGCTATCCCTGAGTTTACTGCACCGGTAAGAATCAGACAGACAGGCAAGTGTGAAAACACTGCTGCTCAACAAGGTCAATACTTTTCCTTCTGTTAATACCATCTGCAGCAAGCTTGTGTTTTTGTCTGTATTATGTATTATGCACATTTGATTCAGATTTGTGATGCGTCATTTGAATACCCTAATTGCCTGCTTACACCTCATCTTGCTTCCTCAGCTAAAGACAGAGTAGGTTTTGCTATCTCTGCCTCAGCATTCCTATTCCATTGGGATTTTTTGCTCTGTTTTACCTGCAATCAGAGCTGAGAGGTGAGCTGACTTTGACAGCAAAGCACCTCCAGAATTCACAGAAGGTAGAAGAAGACAGAGGAAGATAGCATGGCAGTTGAGAATAAAATATCTGAGAGTGAGGTGGCGAGAGTAAGCAGTAAACCAATAAAAACTGCATGTAGATCTGTTTTTTTTAGCAATATGTCTTATATTTATTGAGTAATTCTGTGCATGAAATTAATATCATAATACAATGTTATGATCCAGTTGGCATTGTTATACCTTCTGAGCATGACAGTTTGAATGTTATGAGGATTCTAATCATGTCTCTGGTTCCCTCCTGTACTTCAAACACATCATATGATGCATGAATTAGAAACACTAATTGCACTCAACTTTGAATGTGCATTCCTGTATAAATGCTCTTTATCATGTAAATGTGAAATGATCCTCACAATGTTACATCTGTTTTACTAAAGAGTGGATTGCATTAGAAATAACACGTTTGTTCTGATGAAACTCAAGTGTGATAAAAATGTGGAAAGTGTTTAGCGGAGCTCTTAACCACTCATGAAAAAATTACTGCATCAGGTATGGGTGAAGCTTAGGTGATATAATTTGAACAACTGAGATTAATAGAATTAAATTTAATTAACCCAGAGCATGAAATACTATAAAACCCAAAAGCCTACAATAAAATCACAGTGGGATATACAATATTGTACATAGTATGGCTGAAAATATTGGAACTGTTAGCTTCAGGCCTACAATAAGATGAGACAAGTAATGAAAAACAAACATGTGCAATATGTGTATGTGCTGCATATACTCGGAATTGGCCGTGGATAAGGCAGTCACATTGTAAGTCACCGCTGGTTGTTCAGCTTTTTATGTAGAACTTGTACTTATATTGTAAAATTTATTAAACTAGAGAGTTGCAGAACTGTTAAGCACGCATGACCAAGAGGCATGTATTTTTGAAACAATAAAAAAAGATAAAACACATTTGAAAATTATTATTTTAAGTAATTAAGTGATTTAAAACTAATTTCCAGCAGGTATATATCCTAATGTCTAGAGGGTGTCATGACAAAGGAGTTTGCATGTTTTTCTCGTGTGTGCGTGGGTTCTCTCAGGGTCTCTGGTTTCCTCCCACCATCCAAAGACATGCATGTAGTTAATCGGTCACTCTAAATTCTAAAGGAGTGAGTGTGAGCGTAAATAGTTGCCTCTATATGTTGGCATTGCAATGGACTGGTGACCTGTCCAGGGTGTAGCTACGTCTCACCTGCTAATTGCTGGTATAGTTCCCAGCTACCCTGAATTGGAATTAGCAGTATAGAAAATGAATGAATGAATGAATGAATGAAATAAAAAAGCAGAGAAAAAATGACTGAGCAGCTAAGAATCACCATAGTGATGAACATTAGTGGCATAATACATGTCCTCAGTTTGACAAAGACTGAGTCAAAAATGCAAATACAATGTGTAAAACCCTGGATGGGAAGTAAACTCCTGAGTTTATAACTTTAAAAAACCCCTTATGTTGCAAAAAACATGAAATAATTGTTTTCTGTATGTCATTATCACTCTCAAATAGGGCTGCAACTAATGACTATTCTGATAGTCGATTAGTCACCGACTATTAAAACGACTAGTCGACCAATCGGATTATGTACCTCATGATTATTATAAATGGATCTTATTTCACTTTCAGCTTTGAAATCTTGCATTAGCTTGTTATGAAAATCTGCCGTGCCTCCTTTTTAAATGTTCGAGCATTGCAGATGTACTTCCGTTTTCTGCATCTTACCATGTGATGGCAGAACTGATGGCAATGGGAGACCATTTCTAAATAGTAAAAACCCAACTGTTTTCCAGGAATGTGGTAAACATTTCCAGAAGGGGAAAGACTAGCTGACCCTGTCATCGAACTGTCTCTAAAAACCTTGCTTGGCTGCACCAAAGTCTTGTAGGTGTCCATCCTCTTTGGCAATTACATCCAATTTCTCACTGAAAATTGTTCTTAAGAATGCCACAACTAGGAAATTAACAGCCATGTTTTGTTACTGTGTCTGCCAGCTGCTGTCATAAACTACAGTTTTTTTTGTTTGTTATTTTGGAGCTACTCTTCATTTACAACTTTTACTAAAAGGCACCAGGTAGCTTAGAATTCATGGTCCCAGAGAAGGTGAAATTTGTCATAAATTTTTTGATTATCCAACCTACTAATTTAGAGAAAAAGATGTGAAAGATCAATTTTAATTTAGTTTGAAACTGATCTCTGCATTTAGAGCAATGCTTGCTTGTTGTTTGTTCAGATGCAACTTTATAAACCTAAGCCATTCTGTAATGGTCTTTATAGAGAGAAGATACTTCCTCCTGTCAGCCCTTCCAAGCAAGCTATATTTGTTAAGTGTACTTCTACAGTAGTAGCGGTTTAAAAGTTCCCCTGTTTCCATGATGGGTCCTTGACTGGTTCTTGACTGGTCCTTGACTGGTCCTTGACTGATCCTTGGCCGATCCTTCACAGGTCTGTGGGGGTAATGTAATCCCCCGCAATGACGTCGTCAGCGAGGCTCTGCCCCTAAGCAGCCCAAGTAAAAAAACAGCTGCAATCCCTCTTTTGTCCACGGGGAGGAGCAGTGATTTGATCTTGCTGCTCTCTAAACTAGGCATGTCAAACTGGTCCAGCAAAGGGCCGTGTGGCTGCAGGTTTTTGTTCCAGCCAGCCAAGAGCACACAGTTTGACCAATCAGCTGTCTGAAGACTGAGATCAGTTGATTGAATCAGTCAAATCTGGTGTGCTGCTGCTTGGTTGGAACAAAAACCTGCAGCCACACGGCCCTTTGCTGGACCAGTTTGACATGCCTGCTCTAAACAGTTTATAATGAGCTGTGTCGCTCATTTGTTGCATTTTTGCCAACATTTAAAAAATGATTTGATTTGAAAATGGCGTCAAATAAATGTATCAAAAAAGCCGACATGTGTAGCTAATGGTGTTATGAGGCAAAGCACAACCTCCTCAAGTCGGCTAAGTGGTGAATGTCACTAGCAGCGAGCTTTCTAAACATCCCGAGGAGCGCTGCCAGCGGTCATTTGACTGCAACGTAAGTTATTCACAGTGGGGGTTGATACAGCTGCTGCGTAACTGAATATTGACAAAATCATAACGTAATATCGGCAGGTAAAAATAACATAATACTGATAATGTGTAAAGCAGGGATCACAAAAGTCCGGACCCAGCCCAACCTATATTCTGAATTAGGCCTCAAAGTGCTATTATCCTAAGTAGATAAGTAAATAAATGGTTTATACTGTGAAATGAAGTGTCCCTGGATTTTATTCATAGCGATCTAGTGATAAAACGTGATAAAACGTCATACAACTGTGTCTCAGCGGTGGGACAGCTGCCTTCCCGCTGTCTGAAGCAGGCACATGCGCAAAGGCTGGTAGGAATGACAGGAACCAGCAGCCTATCATCACACAGGGTTTGTGATCTTACAGCCAATCAGAAGCAGAGTAGGGCGGCCATTTATTACAACTCCATAGCCGTGATATACGACAGTTTGGCTGAGAAAGAGTCTCCCTGAGCGGCTCTGTGGAAGTTTAGACGTGCTAAACTGCTCGTAAATATTGATGTGTTTACTTTTCCAAACAAGTAAGCAGGTAAAACTATAGACAACAACTATATAATAAAAGTCCTAAAATACCAGGTTCAGCCGTTTAGTTTTTAATACACTATAAGCATGGTAGCGTGACTGGCGGTCATCAAAAGACCGCTGGCGACGGTTCCAGTGTTTAACACTAGAAAACCCAGAGATTTCTTACCCCTCTACCATGCCCAGAGTACAACCAAAAGGCTGCCCGGTTTGAAATTAACAATTCAATGGCCAACAATTAGCACCTTTACATTTGTAAACACAGCCATTACCTGCCGTTAGCTGTTCAAGCATACTCCTTGGGGGGAGGAGTGTGCTTGAAAAGAGCCTTGTGGACTGTGCTGTGTAGTTTCACTCACCACAAACGGTATTTGTGCTTTTGACCATTTCTCACATTTTCATGTACCCTTTATTGAGCATTGGTCATGTGAGTTTTCATCGTCATCACACTATTGTACGCCCAGCTTGCTTTCAAGTGAGAGATTATCACGTTTCTGTTTCCACAAAGGCAAGAAGGAAAGCATAATCAAGTATTTCAAATGAGAGATAATTACATTCCTTTTGACCTGGGAACAGAAAAGCAAAATCAATTTAATGTTCCTCACTTCCTAATATGGTGCAACAAGGTTCACAGTCCTCAATGTTTTTAGTAAAAAAAAAAAAAAATTAAAAAACACCTTACTAACAGGGTGGAATGGAACATAACAGAGTGGAACAGAATATAACAGGGTGGAAAATATTTGTTCCCAATTCCAAATAAAAACGCTTCAATGGCCAGATGATCAGCAATGAATAAAGATATTTCTACAGTGATCCAGATTTTTTGTTTGTTGTTTTTTTTGTTTTACATTTTAGATTTTGTAAGAGATGGGTGTGTTTTAACAACAGCAGTTTTATCCGTGACTTTAATCGATAATTATTATCATTATCCAGTGTATAAAAATGTTGGTGTAAAAACGCCAAAGATAGATAAGCATGATGCTGAACTTCGTGGTCTTAGCTCCTGGTTTGGTGTGTCTTGTTCTGTTTATTATCATTCTGAAAGGTATACCAAGTTGTGGGCTGCATATATGCAGCCCACAACTTGAACAAAGGCTAAATTCCTCAACATTCGCACTTGCTCCATAAAATTACCATCTCCAAGGCTCCTCCACCACCACTTTGACTATTGATTGATAAGTAAATGAGCCGCAGTTTTGTAATTGTTGCATTGTCAAAACAGTTCTGTTAGTGTTGTCACACAAAATTCAGTAGACTAGTTGGTTCCTATGCAGTGAATTTACATGTTATTACAAAAATACACAATAATAAAATAGGCAAGTGGCAAGATTAGAATAATGTTATAAGTTCTGCGCAAAGACTCCTTTTTCATTTTCCAAAACAAAACTGACATAAACAATCTTGAAAAAAATGTGCACGTAGGCTATGAGGAAAGAATGAATGCAATGAAGTAGGGACTGGTTGAATAAACACGGTTTAACTGGACGCCTAAGCGAGCGCGTTGCAGGATGGCTCCAGATTTTATTGTCAAATGGTTCCAGGTCAACCAAGTCCGAACTGCTTAGAGCAGAGTCCTGCACGGTTCTGTTTTGCTACGCATACCTGCCCTAACCCGTTAGAATGACTCCCGAACCCGACTCGTCACCAATGTATTTATTCCATTTAAATCCGAACCAGACTGATGTTTAACCCGCGACCCGAGCCATTAACGCATCATTGCCATGCTGCACCGCTTCTTTTCCATTATTATAGCCTATTGTTGTTTTATCATTGTGTTAATCTAAAACACATAGATAGCCTATGAATGTTTATTTTAAGCTTGCTCAACATTTTTAAAACAGCTTTATATTCCTCTGACTGAACCATTTCAGAGTGAAGACTAAACCAGACCAGTGTGTTTTATTTTGCCACTGAGAGGGTATTTATAATAGGCTACTCGGAGATTGCTGTGCTTTAACAAAATGTAATCCACCTTTCCTGGCAGCAGCTGTGTTCTCCGTTCCTGGACTACAAATCCGGCGGCAGAAAACTCTGCTGCGCAAATACCAGCGTAAAATAAACTTTCATATATTTTCTCTGTGTTGTTGTAGTATATTCAGATGATAAAACAACAATATAATAAAAAAGAAGACTCGAAAGGAGGAACCGCGGTGCAGTAGTCTATGGCACACGTTAACGTTAAAAAGCACACTGCTTGTTGTAAATACTTGGTTTATGCTTTAAGAGGTAAATATTTTGGTTAACATGTTGAAGAAATATCGTTGTTTCTTTTTTCATCTCTTGCTATGCTATTGAATTTGGCAACATTAACATGGAAATTCACTGCATTAGGACCGACTAGCCTACTGAATTTCTGGTAGCATGACAACACAAACTGGACTCGTTTGACCACTCTTACCCAATGTGCAACAATCACAAAACTGGGTCACTTGTTCAGCTGCCTCATTGCGGCTCATTTACGTATCAATCCACAGTCAAAGTGGTGGTGGAGGAGCCTAAGAGATGGTAATTTTCTGGAGCAAGTGCGAATGTTGAAGAAGGCGCATGTTCAAGTTGGGGGCTGCATACAGTACCTTTTGGAATGGTAATCAGAGCGTGTCGGGGAATAGCCCACCTGGAGGGGTGACGTAATCGGGATTCCCGGCGAGCAGGAAGTCGCAGCACAGCGAGTGTTGGATGTCCCCCCGCGATTAGACACATTGAAGTGGAAGAAATTATCTCCGATCCTGCGTGGGGCTTTTATCTGTCGCCCTGTCTTCTTATGGAGGTGAAATAAATAATATGAGAATAAAATAACCCTTCCTAGCTACCTCAAACAGATTCTGTGTTGCTTGATCCAAATCTGATTTGTCTATGTTAATAATGCTAATATTAAAAGATTAATCAGTATGATAAATACATCCTATTGAGAATAGAGCTAGGGGCTGTGATCCAGTATTTGAAAGGTTTTATTAACCTACTAGCATTCATTTCTGAATAAAACAATTGGCAGCGCACAAGCATGTTACAATTTCACATTCCACGTCAAACGATGATTATGTATTAAGTTTTATGCATTTTTATGAATTGTGACTGGCCATCAGAGGTGCTTTGAGTGGCGCCTCTGCCGGTCAGTGTAAATTCAGATAAAATCTGACAGACTACGGGCGATGAGAAGTCTGTGAGAGAAGCGCCATCTTCTGGGTCTACCCTATATTACAAGGAATGGGTGGAGTTTGATTAAAACATCGACACTCCCAGGAGAAGGAGGGGGCCTCTCTGGCGGCTGGAAGTTGGAAGGCAGCTGGCTGGAACTGGAATGGAACTGGGCTGGAAGCCAGCAGGTATTCGGCTGGCTTTCAGCTTGGATGGGAACTTTTAAACCGCTACTACTGTAATTATACTGTCATGAACTATATCATATAGCAGGCTAAATGAGGCCTGTAGAGTCTCAGATATTGCTCTTGGGTCTATTGCACTTTCTCTGATCGTTGCAGTCTGACATTGTGGTGAACTTTCTAAGACATCTGCTCTTGGGAAGATTGGCAGCTGTCTGGATTGTTTCCCACTTGAGAATAATCTTTCTTATTAAATACTGGATTTGTTTGGCAATGGCCTTATAACCTTTCCCAGACTGATTATTACCAAGTCTGTTGGTCAGTTGCTTCTGTTGCATCATTGCTTTTGATTTTTTCCTTGGCTAAAAACACGTCTGAGTGCATTTGATTATGAGCACCTGACTGGTACTTGCCCGCTTTATTAATATGGAATCTACAGTATAATGGTTGGATGTGGGGTTGTGGAAAGTACTTTTGAGTTGATAGGTCCTTACCTTCTGTAAACAATGGTCAGAGCTCTCTTAGTTTAGAGAAGGATTTCTGATGGGGGAGTCAAACTAACAGTACTAGTAGACCACAGAAGTTTATTAGTTAAAAAAAATAAGGAAAGTCAGATCTCAAATTTATTTTAGGAGTTCAAGCTATATATTTTCATGTAATATGATCAGCAATCTGACACAATGTGAGTGCTTTGTCTCATCCAGAAGAGATGCAGTGCTGATATCATTAATATGATAACTTGAATCACCATGAAATTTTTTATGTTTGAGTTGTTTTAGATAGCTAAAAATTCACTCTTGTGGTGGCCCAAATCTGTATGTGTCAACGTAGCTTCCCCCCTCCTAATCCCTTTTAAATCTCCAAACAGAGAGAACTCTGACCTCCGTCTGCTGCAGATAAGAAGCGAACTACAATAAATGATCACACAACCCTGTTTGAAAAAATACCAATAAGATATCTCTTTTAAAAGGTAGAAAAAGAAAAACAGTTTGAGATAATGTGCTCTTGCGATGCTAATTTCCATGTACTACAGATTTTTTGTGTTACCCACCAAGTTAAATACAGTTATTTGTTCATACAGGTCCTGAGGTATACAACTCTATGTTCCTTATAACGGATATTTTTCACTTTCCTCTTGATTGGTCTGTAAACATCATTATTGCTTCTTTTTGTGTCATTCTCTTCTTTTCATGCTGCAACAGTGTCAGTTGTAAATTTGTTTTCCTCTGCGTGAGAAAATGTATGTGTTGCATGAAAACATGAGAGAAGTGTGAAATTCTTGAATCTCACGCGTACTGCCTGGCTTTACAGTTTGCAGTCAGTTTTTGGCTTTTCTCCATTCTGCAGTTGAACCGTTACGCTAACATGTCTGTCCACCGGGAGATTTGTCTACACATAATTGATGAGTGTATTATAATTAATGACAATGGTTTGACAAGCATTATTAAGTTGATCTGTATTTATTTATTTTGCCCTGGGGGGGGGTGTATAGTGTGGGTTCTGGAGTCCCCAGGATAATGACTGCTGAAGGAGGGTATTAAAGCTAATCATCATTGTGCAGAGCTAGGGGGATTTGATTTAGTGCACCTTCATACATTGTAAAAGCGAGAGGGCTGATTGGAGAGGGGTGTAAGGATTATTCCAGAGCTAAGGGATAAAAATATGCCCCTAGGGGAGGGATTCCTCTACCAGAAAGCTGTTGGCCATGTGCCTCTCTGTGCTAAGGAAGTTCGACATGGGCCTATTTACATTTTCACAAATACTGTAACAGGGTTATAAAAGTATTTTGCATGAGTGGAGTCATTCCTAAATGCAAATAATTAAACATATTCCCACTATCCCAAATGTTGGTGAAAAAATGTGGGTGTAAAACACCCTTACTATTTGTTTATAATTATGCATGAGCAGGAGAAGTATCATAAAGGACCACAAACAAATGACCCTTGATGTTCATTACTATTTAACCGTAATTATGAGCATGCTGATTAGAAATAGATCTAAGAGCACCTTCTTTTTTTAACAAAGTAAAAAATAATTTGCCAGTGTGCTAAGGACTGTGGCTGTGAAGGCAAGGACCAACATCAGTGAACCAGACAATATCGGATAAATCAGAAATGTCTGATGTTTTGGAGGTTTTAATGCTCACTTATATATTCCACCACATACATATATATATATTGGAGAAATACCAAGGACTCATTGAAGAGATGAAGAAAGCCTGGCAGGTGAAGGCAATAGTAGTACCAATGGTTATCAGAGCACTGGGGGCCGTGTCCCCCACACTGGAGAAGTGGCTCCAACAGATACCTGGAGAAACCTCAGACATCTCCATCCAGAAGCCCTAGGAACAGCTAAGGCATTGGATAGGACTCTCAAGCTCCCCAGAACTCTGGTAGTGGACCTGAGTTTCAGATAAACAGCTACCCAGCCTACCCAGGAGAGATGGGAGGTTGGGTGAGGGAAGAGTTTTATAAATATGATGCTTTTTGGCACTAAATTTTATACCACTAGAAAACCTGTGGATTTAATTTTTAAGTGGTGCCACATTTGTAAAGAAAATGCATTTGTAAGATGAGCAGCAGAGTTGTGCCAATGAAAAATTTGCCTCCTTCTCTGCCAGTTCAAAACAGCTTATTCTGTTATAAATTCTGGAGATAGTCCCTGATGAGCCCTGCTCTGTGATGGCGAGCGTTGTCACCTGGGATAACTGAGTTTTGTCCCAGACTGTGGAGAGTCTCATCTTGACATCTGTCTTGATAGTACCTCCAGTGATGGCAAGTTTTGTTCTGCCAGTGAGGGAGATGCAGCCTGCATTGTTACAAACTTAAAGCTAAACATAACATTCCTCCACATGTCCAGGTACCATAGGTGCATATGTTGCCAAGATCAGTGCAAATGGGCATGGTGTGGAAGGGCAGTCATGGCAGGTGTCCTAGCACTACTATGAGACAGGAGATTTGGTGTGTGTGTGTAATCTGTTCCAGATTCATTGAATAGAGAGTCCTTGGTGTCAAATGTGGAATGTCCCAAGCATAAACCAGCTGACTGCTGTGCACCTGAGGAACTAGAAGCTTTAAACAAACGTCAAAAGCAGAATAAGCTGTTTGGCATTAGCAGAGATGGATTCGCAAGATTTTTATGTGTGCAACCCACACACTCAACTCCGCTACTCATCCCACCAATGTGTTTTCCTTACAAATGTGGTTCCTTTTAAAAGGGAAAAAACAAATAGCTGTTCAACTACATTGGATTCATTGCAAAGAAGCATTGTTAGAACAAAAACATAATCAACCAAACACAAATTTGCAAACGTTTATGCTAAGTATATATTCCTCCATAAATGGAATATGCTATCAGCAATAGAAGCTGGGGTGACACCCAATCACAGCAGCTCCTCTCGTGCCCTTTACATGCAGAAACATCTTTATGGGCCAGTTAGAGACAAGATCAGTCTCTCCAGAGAATGTTGGTTTATGTGGAAACATAGAGTTGTGAATAATGTACAGTTTATATGCCATAGTCAAAATATTAGTGTGAGGCACAAAAAATATTTTCTGGGGGAATAATTATTTATAAGCAGAATCTTCCATATTAGAATATTTGTCTGTATATAAAAGCAGAGTGCATGAAAAGCAAACACTAAACCTGCCTTTTTTTTTTTTTTTTTTTTTTTTGAAGATGACATCTTTGCAACATTAAGATAAAATAAATGTGTTTTTATCTGATTTTCCTGGCATATGTAGAGCAAACTGAACCCTTTGAACGTGACCCCACCCATTCGGGCTGTGGACATGGACAGAAACATACAGCCACCATCAGACAGACCCGGCATTCTCTACTACATCTTGGTTGGTACGTTCCTCATGTATCCTCATTGACTATTCACATTTAATGCTTTTTGGATCCGTTTGCCATGTCTCGTCCTCTGACTGTTCTCTCTGGTGTTCTTGATGTAACCCTATACTTTCTAATTTTTTATTGCAGGTCAACCAAGTACATATCTCGAGTATTTCACCTTGAACAGAACCACTGCACAATTGAATGTTCTGAAACCGATTAGCAGGGATTTGTACCAGAGGTTCACACTCATTATCAAGGTGAGAAATAAAGTTGTTTGACTTGATTTTTGTTGGATTCTCTGAAACAGTGTTTATTTTATTGATATTTGTAGGATGTCAGCTATAAGATTTATTTTGAGGATTTTAATGAACCCTACGGCCTTTACTGTAGGGTTTTACCTATTCAGCACAATGTAAAAGAAAACAGTGTGATGCAATAGGGAGAATTACTGCAGAATTTGAAATGGATAGCTCTGAATTTTTTTTAGATAAAAAAAAAACTTCTAAAGCTTTTAAAGATCAAAGCAAAAAAAGACAAAAATAACTTGCTTAAAGTTATGTAGCATCTTTATTTTTTCATGGTTCAGCCCAAAGTAAATAATTTATTTCTCCAATTCCTTTTTTTTTTATCTTTACCTATTTTTAAATCTCCAATTTTTTTTATTTTTTTTTATTATGTTTTATATTTTTGCTGTTTTTGTACCACCTCAAGTGTAAGTCATTTTGATAGCTTTATTATGCACTCTTACTTGCTTTACCTCAAATAATCTCATTTCTGAAGGCCATTAACTTTATCTTCACCGGCTTAAGAAACGTGGGTGAGAAAGATGTTATGATTTATGGACTTAGCTAGAGGATAGGCTGTTCTACTCTCATGAATCCTAATTCAGAGCTTGCTTCGGTGATGCTGGTGCAGAGCAACGGTTCATGTGAACTTTCCATCTACCTGTCACTAACCTCCCGACACATCTGAGTACTTATAACCTTTTATTTACAAGAAAAAAATGAAGAGCAAAGACACATAGTCTCTGTCTGCTTTGGACTGGATTTTGTGGAATGGAATGAGTTGAAAAGGGAAGAAGGAACAAAAAAACATAGATGGTAGATGTGTGTGGTGGTTACTTGGAGCCGTATTTATCTGAGTCATTTGGAGGAGGAGCAGCTGTTTTTTTTAGGATTTAGAAGAGCAAGATAATAGGAACGGAGAGTGTACTGATACATTAGATTTGGCTTATTTGAAATATATACCTAATGCGTTTGGTTAAACAGATGGTAAGTGACCCATAGAGTCACAGGCATATTTCAGAAAACACATCTGTTCTTTAATAGTCATCACTGATCCTGATCGAGACACATCCACCCAGATGACTCGGAGGAAATGAAGACAAGTGAGAATGGCGGATGGAGATGGAGCAAAATATTGTGGTAAATTAGATAAAAATAAATAAAGACGGGAAGATGAGGTGCAGTATGACACTTAAAGAATGAAGGAATCAGGATAGAAGGATCAAGATTGATTGATAAACGCTGATTTTTGGTAGCAGTGAGTTTCAAGCTGGCCTGTGTGTTGTTGATGTAGAGAGCAGGTCATTTAGCACCATCGCCAGTAAAAAGGGACACTGCAAAAGAGCTGAATCACCAGGCAACAATGTAATGTTGCATCCCGTCTTGTCTCTCACAGACAGAAATATGTGTGTTATGTGTGTAAATGTCAAGGAAAGAGATAACATCTAAGAATGCACATCAGTTCTGTCAATGAAAGCACTTTTCCCCAGGTGTGTGTGCGTGTGCAGACCGGATCTCTGGGGTTGGTATAGTGTGGGTAATCGCTATTATCACTCAGACAACAATATAATACAGAGGATTTTTAGAAAAGATAGTCTGATATTACATTGTGGTAGAAATAAGAAGTGTGAACCATGGCTAAAAGGAGCACAACTGGATGTCTCAATGTTGTTATGTTACAAGAACCCTTTTTATAAAGGTATCCACAAACAAACAAGAAGAAAAAGATATTTTGACCCATGTGGTTTTCCATTCATCCATACATGAACATGTTACCATCCACACTCTGAAACACAAGGACGGTGAAAATGGAGCTAATGTGCAAAATTAGTTCCAGGTTCTGGCTTAAACTGCCGCCTCAGTCCCCCTCTCCATATGGATTTTCAAAGCATTCATGTTTCTGAAGTCTGCCAGTGTGGGAGGCAGTGATGACATACGTACTTAAGAGAGGAGAGATTGCAGTGAAAGCCCAACTGGATCTCATTCATTTGGTTTGGTCTCTGTGGTGGTGTCAGATATAATTACAAGTTCATTTACAGCTTCTTAAAATTTTTTGACACTGCCCAATGGGACACTGCTTTGTACTAAGGTACCATGTTACTGTGTTACTGAAGCTGCTCTGTCACCAACCAGGTGTGCAGGAAAATGAAGGGAAACGTTTTCCATTCTGGTGATTATTACAGGTTTACACACTTCAATATGTTCTGTGACATGTCAATTAAATATAAACTGATTATACATACAGGTATAATAATGTATTCTTGCAAAATCTTAGCTGTACTAAAATGTTTATGTCCGCTTAGCTTGCATGTAATCTGTGTAAACAGATTCTTTGTCTTGTGTTCAGAATCTGCAGGTAAAAGGCAAAACATCAGGTTTTATTTGAAATTTGAGAAGTTTTGACAAATTGTTTGTGCTAACTTTGATTGCCTATATAAATGAAAATATAAATGAAATATAAAGATAATGTGTGATAATTAGGCTTACATGAGCTTATTTATATGTTTCTGCATTTAAACAATGGGCGATCCATGAAACACAAAGTCTTCACCTGGATATGCTTAACCCTTTATCCATAGCCTGAGTCATCACGTGATACTCACCATGTTCTTTTGTTAAACTGCATGATCTAGCATTTTCTAAGATTTGATCGTTTCAAATAAAAACTGTTGAATTTATGTTGGAGGAACTTATTTATTTGTTTGCTTGTTTATGTGCTTGTAAGTCTGCTATTGGCTTGTTTCAAATGATTTGGCAGCTTGCTTGGCCTCCTCCAATTTGGCAGCCAAACAGTCGAAACAGCAGTGTACACTATAACAGAAATAAAGAAAAATAATAGTAATTATGAATTTGTAAGTGAGAATAACATTACAACCCCCCATTATTAAAGTGACTTACACTTTACTATATTCCTTTTGAGTTTTCTCTCTCACTGCATTGACTGTGAAGAAGTAGTATAGTTAATAGGTAAGTGGTTAATTTTGACCTTTTTTTTTTCTGTGAACCTCCTAACAAATGGTCACTTATTTGCTGGAACAAAAGAGCCATTAATTTGGTCTCTTTGCAGCAAATAATGGTATTTGTGTTAAGTGCCATGGTAATTACAAAATTCTAATCCTAACTGGGGCCTTGATTAAATTTTGTTGACCTTCATTTTTGTATTTGCAATGACACTGAGAAAACATCTCTTTATATTTGTGCCTGCAATGGGACAGAATAACGTTCCAGACCAGTAGTTATGTTGGAATTGCTCCCACAGGGAAATTTATTCCATTTTATTCATTTGTTTATAGGCAGAACAGGACAATGGTCATCCCCTGCCAGCCTTTGCTGACCTCATCATTGAAATCCTGGATGAGAACAACCAGGCACCGTATTTTGAATTTGCAACCTATCGGGGATATGTGAGTGAGTCCTCCCCAGTGGGTACAACTATCTCCGCCAGTGCTAACCTCAGCACCCCCCTGGAAATCATCGCTTTGGATAACGACATTGAAGAGGTAAATATAAAACTGTGGGTTACTCATATCTTATGTCCATTCAAGTATGTGTGCATACAAATCATTAAAAAACTGATTAAAGATCCATATTTCTTCATCTTTTTGTGGTGTCTATTAACAGAAAATGCTCAATTTTATTTTATTGTTGTAGCTTGCTCCTGGTGCTAAACCTGTAGGTAAACTGTGTGCTTTTGAATGGAATGACAAACAGTAACAAAGGGATGTCCTGTCCTAATTATTTTGCTCTTAATTTCCGATTTAAGTCATTTTGAATATTGAGTATCTACTGATACAGAGTTTAATCCAATATTTATGTTTTACTACATTATACACAGCTGCACAGACTTTATAACTTAAAGTAGGCCAATATTAAATATCAGTGACACAAATTTCATTTAGGAATTTGATGGCTTAATAGCTATGCATAAACCTGGCTTCACATTTGATATAGTCTCCTTAGGAGCTTTTATATACAAAGGTCCCTTTGGAGAGATACCTTTGTTTAATCTCTACTTACTTAAGGTTTAACACTTTTATTTTACTCTCTTTGTGTAATTGACCTAAAAAAAAATAACCTAATTCCCCTGCTGTAGCACACTGTCAGTATACATGTCATCTTTAAACTGATGGCTGCCATCTGTTAGCTCACTATGTGGCGCACATTTCCAGTATTTTTTATTTTTAAAAGAGTTGGCTTTTACAGCTTGCATACTTGAGTTGCAATAAGTTACAATTAGCAAAGGATCAGGGTTTGTTAATTTATTTCAGATTCATGAACAAAACCTTGATCAGCTTTTTCCTCTATTTGCAAACTGACATGGGACATCCCTTCTTTGATTGCATGCATAACTTTATGAAATATTAACAAATTAAAGGCATTCATCACTACTGGACATATTTTTTTAACTCATAGTCATCAGTTTAATTATAACTCCATTATGGAGAAAAAAATATTTTAATTACTAATGAATACAAATTAGTTCTCCAGTAGTGATCCGTGTTGGTGTGTGTGCAAATAATAATTTAGCTGATCCTTTGACTTTTGGATCTAAGTGTGTTTAAGTTTGTTTGAAGTGTTTGGGTTTATATATATTGAAATGAATTTATAAGTTAAAATGTATTCAGTTATTCTCTACTGTCTTTTCAAAAATATTCTTTAAGGAATTGGTTCTTGTCTGTATACTTGGATGAAGGATGTGTTCTAACTTTTTTCTTTTACAGAGTTCAGAAACTGGTGTGTGTGTGCATATTTTTGTGTTCATTCGACACAGTGTGGAATTCTTCTGAATCTACAAACTAAAACTCTGATGGAGGAAAAGAAACTGTACACACACATCCAAAACAAATGATCACTTCCTTTGGTTAATCTTTCAATATAACTCTTTACTCAGTCTGTGGAGAAGATTAACAAATCAAAGTGGAGACAGAGACAACAAATCCAATTAGCCACCCCGTCCAAACTCTCTGAAGAAGACTCATTGATGGAAGATGGTGAATCGAAGCTGGCTTGCAGCAATGGATCACTCTCGACTATATTTGTTGACAAAGGAATGATTACAAATCTTTGGTGCTTTTGGTAAATTGTTCTTAATGCAGTGTTTTCTAATTGTTTTCTTGTTGAATACTAAACAAAAGCTGTCACAGCTCATTTTTTACAAACATACAGTAAAAGTTTTTTTTTGTTTGTTTCTTTGTCCTCTTAACTAAATCAAGTTAGAAAAAACCTGTCACTGATGCAATTATGCTGTAAAAAAAGACATATTTTTTTTATGGTTCTGTCATCTGCCTGTTCTCGAATGGTTTCTAAAGACAGATGGGACACCTGCCAGCAGATTACTTTTGAACTCTTTGGCACATAAAAATTTTCTGTTTGATAGGTTTCTCAGCTCCACACCTGCGGCCATGGGGAGAAAAAAAAAAAAAAAACAGTGATGAAACACTCATGTTACCATGGTACCATGTTTCTTTTGACGTACCTTTTCCTTTCAAAGACGAAAGACCCACTGTTGAAGATTACCTTGGATGACTACACCACGATTTACAGCCTTACCCCAGCTGGGATAATCCGTTACCTAAGGCTCCTCAAACCTGTGGATCGGGAGAAGCAGTCAGCCTATACTTTCACGGTGAGTCTCCAACTCAGTTTAACTATCTGCATGACCGCCTCCAAGTTCAGTGACCTACATTTTCCAGTATAAGTCACAGGTTAGTGCTAAACTAAGAGGCACTTGGGGACACAAAGCTGACTTGACAATTTCAGAGCAATATGACCTGTTTTTAAGGGGCAAGAAGCATCAAACTAAGACAGTCTGTTCATTTGTTTTAACAGACTGGCACATCAAGGAAACATAATCTCCATTGTTTTGTCAAGAAAATAAGAAGGACATGTGCAAAATTTAAATGAAGATATTGTTTCAGTAAGATCATTTCTTCTTAAGTCCCATTTATTCTCCCTTACGTATGTAAATAGGGATGTCACATTCAAACGCTGTCATACGTCGGCATCCTCATACTTCCAAGCATCTTTTACGTTGTCATGGTTTTTAAGCAATTCCTCCACTAGTGGGCAGTGCTGAGGTCCAAGTTCATTCCCATGATCCAATGTCAGTTTCAGATACCATTTGGCAGCAGTAATGTATCGCTACAAAGTTGTTTCCAACTGCCCAACAGGCCCTAATAGTCTTTTTTCAAAAGCACATGCAATTTCTACAGTTTTCCTTGTCTTCATCCTTCTTCCGCCCTTTTTTTCTGAGTCTTCCTCTTCTTCTTCTCTGGTTCGTTTCTTTTGTTGGTCACATGTCAGGCATTCTGCTCAGCACTGCCCCTGCAATTTCCTGTGGTATTGCTTCATTTTCTGTGTCAGGCGATAGATGACTAACCCATGCAGGAGACGAACAGACCTGTCTGTCTGTGTATCTGTCTTCTGTGTCGAGGAAAAATGGGCCTTTAGACTTTTAGATAACTGAGTTGCTTATACAACCACAAGAGTCAACACTTGTTACCCAGTCAGAAAGCAGCTTCTAACCAATTTTATGATGGATTTTATATTAAGACTGCCTTTATTTATCCTTAGATACTGATGGTGTCTTACCTTTCTAAAAACAAGGAGGAGTAGTTGGAGAACTGATATATGGTTTCTACAAATGTCACAGCACAGCGCCACACACTAGCAAACGGATATAAACACGTCAGCCGTTTTCAATGTGCACCTTGGCTGATTACCAAAGAAATGCAAGAAGACAAAATCAGAGGAATAAAGGAAAAGAAAGAGCAAGAACAAAAGATAAGACAAGAGTCAATATAAGATTATTTGTTACTGGCTGGAGAGAACTCACAGTACTAGTAGGATGCAAGATAGATGCTGAATTAGCCGTTGATATGGGCTGTGTCACTGAGAAAATTGCAAAAGTTCTGTATTGCATCATTAAACTCTATATTTGGCATTTTCATAGCCATAAATTGAGTTAACTTTCAAGTCAGTGTTTGATCCACAGTGCAGTGTTATACTAATTTAAAGATTGTAGATTATTCACACTACACACTTGGTCATCAGTCTAGTTTACCAAAGGTTCTTACTTCTGGAAATATAAGAGCTACTTTCATACAGAATATGAGAGCATTCCCTCAGAGCATTCAGAGTGTGCTCTGAGGGAACTGCAGATGTTTGTGACAAAGAATGACTCATTTGACTGTGTTTTAATGTTATACAGGGTTTGCTTGGTAGAAGTGCTTTGGACATCAGCAGTTTATGAAACTAGGATATGTTCATATCATGTACACAGTCATCCTTTCTCATGCTGTCTGTGTTGATACAATGTAGTTTTCTGTACAAGCTAAGCTAAGAAGCTTTTAGCCTTGAGATCCTTTCTGCCAACAATTTACAGTGGAAGCTGTTATCATGCAGGCAGCCAGCTCTGTTGCCATTTTTCTTTATATAATGAGGCCATGTTGTGGAATATTTACTCCTCTCTACCATGACTCATGTCTGTTGCATGTTTCTAGCCAAATACCCATGAGTAAACACTTTTGGGTAAGTGGGTTAGATATTTCTGAAAAGATTAAGGCAGGATTAGGTTTCTAACATTTGTTAGCTACCATCTATTTCTGTCATCAGTTAATGTTTTTGCTAATAAAAAGCTAAAGATCCTAGTCTCGATAAGTGTTACCTTGCAACAATTACATACTATAATTCTTCTGTTGGAATTTGCTCATAGAAAACTATGTTATTAAGGAATGTTAGTGTCATCACAGATGATTTTACTGATGCCCACATCATCTTTCTGTTTTCATTGCATGTTAAGTTGGGACAGCTGTTTACAATTAGAAAAACTTAAAAAGGGGAATGAGTCATATAAATTACCTAGGGCTGAAGCAGGCAGATGTATGTCTATTCAAACTCGTGGTAAATAAATAAATCAGACAATGTGGTAGCAATTCAATGATATCCCTCGCTTAGAATAACTCATTTCTTATGTCAAGAATTACAATATTTTTTAGGGTATTTTTAACATAAATTAGATGACAAAATCCTTCAGAAGGTCTTGTGCATGTACAATAGACCATAACCAGGTTCACATTGATATTTCATCCACTCTGGGTGTCCTGGATTTTCCAAACCAGTCATACTACATATCTACCTGAATTTTAAATAATTCTAAACTGGCTCCTCGTTTTCCAGATTTTAATATTAGAGTGAAGCAATGTAAATACAGTTCAGTGTTCCTTTATTTGTCATTGTGTAGTCTTGGGGGAGAAAGCAAGTGTGGCTAGTTTAAAGCACGGCTCTTACAGTGCAGAGCTTGGGGCTTGCTGTACCAGTTCTCTTTTATTAGAAAAACAATTCATTCATGTCACAGTGCCAGACAAATTAGTCCACTTAGTTCACTGAGCTGAATTAAAGATTTGGATCCAGGCAAAACAATAAACAGATTTTTCGGACAAAAGCTGTTAACTATGTCAACAATCAACATCCGGCTTTGTGTTTTGGTGTTTTAGTGGTGTCATATTGTGAGATTGTTTCCATAATCACTATTAAAAGCAGGAACATTGAAATGATTGCTGTAATTTCTTATATATTCGCCTTGATATGTTTGACCAAAACCTTTTATTATTATTATTATTTTTTCATAACAGGCATTTTGACATTAAGCAGTGGGTAAACAGAGGTTTTTACAGTATTAAGTGCCCACTTGAGCCAAGTTTATCTGTATGACACTATATTTCTCAAATTACCAGACATGCTACTCAAGCTTTAACATACACTAACAAGATGTCTGTTCAGGTTGAGTTTAGAAGAGTGTTTTACTCACACATCCACTGTACATTCCTCTTTTTTACTCCATTCGTCTTTGTATTCATACTGTAACACAATGTGTGTCTTTCATGCTTTGCATAAGTATATTATAAAGCTTTGTGTGTATTGATATTGGTTTATACATGTTTTACACAATGGATGCTTAAAGGCTTAGTGAATTGCACAGCAGACACAGAAACCAAATGGACCACTAAACGTTTCTGGGATAAAAGACTCATGCTTTGTTTTGTTTTGTTTTGTTGTTTTTTTGGGGTCTCTAAAATATTTCTGCTATCTGAAAACAATGTTCAAAATTAGAAAAAAATAATCAAAGTTGTTAATGTAATCAGATATTTGAAGTAAAGGCTTTCAGAGTTATTACTCACAAGCTTGTTAACATGTTTACAAGATAAATGGATTTAGGTTTGAAGTTAATTTATATATTAAAATGGCTTTTGAGAAGATCTTTGCTTAAATGCAAGTCACAAATTAAATGCGTAATTACTTTAATTCCCCTAGACCGGACGAAGAGTAAACATCCGCCTCACACAGATACCAGTCTCCCTAGAAGATTGTCTGTTTTGTCTTGTTTTGTTTTGTTTTGTTTTTTTTACTTTTACTGTGTGTGCAAGAGAGGGGATTAGAGGGATAAGCAGACTTGCATGACATTGTTTACTTCAGTCAGTTCTTACACATGTATGTGAGTACAGACTGTGTCTGCTTAAAGTTAGAAAGACTCAGGAAATCCAAATGTACTTTCCCCTCCATCTCCCAAAAATTGTCTGGCATCTCTCTCCTGCGGCTGGCTGCAGAACAGAAATGTGTTACGAGGAGAGAAAACACTGTTTTTTCTGATATCATATGATTCTGTCAAACAGCTCCACTGTGAGTGTTTTGGTGCTGCAACAGCAGCCTCCTGATGTTCAGTATAATCTGAGCGGCTTCCCCCAAGTAGTGAAACATGTATTTCTTACTGCTGCCATAGTTGTTTAGATCGCCTCTTTTCTCTACACTTCATTTGTTGTTATTGCTCAGTTCATGTTTTTACTCCTTTGTCAAGTACTGAAGATCAGAGAACTTCCACGGACAAGTAATTATGTAGTTTTCTCAGTTTCAAAACTGTCCTTTAGGCAAACTTTAAACAAGCACTCGTGTAATCTTTAAAGGGTTTACCGACTTCATTGGAATGAAAAATGAAGATGTTCATTGGCAAAGTTAAAGTCATGTTATTGTGACGATAAAAACAGGCTGTTTTATGACACATTGACCCATCAAAGCCAATTATGCTGAAGTTTAAATAGAAAAAGTAATTAGTTATTCCTCGAAGCAAATTGACTTTGTTTATGGGTCTTTAGTTCCTATAATAAGTGCTTCCGTTTATTGTGTTTACAGATGGTGGCATCAGATGGTGTTCAGCAAAGTAGCCCAGTTACTGTCAACATTCTGGTTATTGACGCCAATGACAATACCCCCACGTTTGCTGAGGTGTCCTACAGCGTTGAAGTCTTTACAGACATGCAGCCAGGGGAGACAGTGCTACAGGTAATCAATCCAACAATCGCTCTCTCGCCTTTCCCTTTCTCTTTCCCTTTCTCTTTCTCTTTCGGTCTCTTGCTCTGGCACTCTTCTGTACCCCTACGTCTTTGTCCCCATCACACAGAATTTCTCTCAGATGCGCTTTCATGCTCAAAGAGAATAACCACAACAATCCAGTGCATTGTGTTGACAGGCAAACCCCAGGAACATTTGCCTTTGTCTCATCTGCAGTCATAACAGGCAAGTCAGAGACTTTTTTATCTCTATTGTCAGTGCACAGCCCTGGGTAATTCATTGTGGATGGACTCTGTGATTACCATTTGTCAATCCTCTGTCATGCATAAAAAGGATTTGGCTTAAAAGTATGATTGTTTTCTGATTATTAAATTCGGATTTGATTGTTTTTCTGGATTGGGATAATTGTTTGGCTCTCATTAGTGCACTGACTTTAAAGGTCTTAATCTTTTTCTTCCCCGTTATGCACACACAAAGAAAAATGTATTTCTAAGTCCAAAGTATCATATGTGAAGTCATATTTACATGCACATATTGTCTTCACAATGCACATCTAACCTCATTTTGCCTCTTTCTTGGTTCATGGTGCATGATCTTTTTGTTTTTAAGCTGATCGGTTCTCTGGACGTTGCCTCTACAAAAAAAAAAAAGAAATGTCAGATGTTTAAAAGGTCAGCTTTAATTGTTTTTTGTCTTTTTTGGGTTTTTTTTTTGTTGTTGTTGTTTTTTTCTTTTTTTCTTTTTTTTTTTACCACATCATTTCATCCTTCCTGAAATGAGGCCAGGGGTCACAGTGAGTCTGCTGTGACCGCTTAACCGATTTTTATAAGCTGTTTATGAGAGCCGGAGGCCTCCCGAGAAGTCGGCTGCTTATTTGATGCTACAGCTTTACTCCAGTGTCAGGAGCATAGAAAAGGAGGTCGGGGTAGCTTGGATTAAAGTTTCAAGGCCTTTAAGATATGAAGAAGACTACACTGTGAGGGCTCATAATTACAAGCAGCAGGATGCCCAAATTGGCTGGAAGGTAACAGTGGTTCCCTAATTTGTTTAATATAAGCACATAAAAGAGATATATTTACATAACGCTATTTTTCAGCATATCTTTAACAGAACAATACCTGGCAGCTGTATTGCAAATTTATAATCCATTTTATCTTGAGGAACACATACAATTGATCCTTAAAGTCAGCAGCTTGAAATCAGATTACCGCATTGTGAAACCGTGAAAACTTTGTCAGCTGACTGAAGTCAGCCACATCCCCGACTGAGAAACATTTACTGCTTGACTGGTTCAGTAATCATGTTGGCTGCGAACCCCAAAAACTACAAAGTGCAGAAGAGAATGCAGACACACCATGCTTATAAAGTGTATCTTCTTTTCTGTCTCCTTCTGTTCTCTTAGTTAACTGCAGCAGATGCTGATGAGGGACTAAATGGTCTGGTGACCTATGAGATACTGGCTGGTGCCCAAGGAAATTTCATCATTAATAATCGGACTGGACGCATCACTGTGGCGCCGGGTGTCACTTTAACTGTTGGACGATCTTTTGCGCTGACTGTCAAGGCTTATGACAACGCACCAGAGAGCCAGAGGAGGTACAGAAGCACTGCTGTATTATGATTAATGGGATGAACAGTTAATACATTTTAATGAGGAGGAGATTTGTTCCTGTTCTTCTGTAGTGTGCAGTCAGTTTAATTTCTGTATATCTTCTCAAGGTGTAGGGCATTAGAGCATGAATTGTTTTACAAGTCTTATTTAATAAGAAATTCCTACTTAAGCCTTTGATAGACTCAAAACACCTTCCCTGGGCAGAATAATGAAGAGTACATTTCTGAGAAGCTGTTGTGTTATGAAGTTTTTCATGCACTGTTTCCTCTTTGTATTGTCTTTACTCTGTGCAAAATGACAAAATTTCTTATCTTGGTTTAAATTGAAAGATATTGAATTTAAGGTTGGAATGGATTTCTTTTGTCAGTATTATTATTTTTTCCTATTGGAAAAATGCTGAAGCACATTTCAGTAGTCAGTTACATTAGGCTACAAGTTAACAGTAGAAAAATGCACTTATGTGTACTTTTGTTACTCATCTTCAAGAGCAATTATACAGGTACTTTAGTTGAAGCTCTTGCAAAGACAGCTGACAAGTAAATGAATAGGTAATTGAAGCAATCAGCTCCATGCTCATGTGATTCTGTAAACACAATGCCTTTTTTTCAAGCACTCTTGAACAAATTATGAATGACAGATTTGCCCTGTTTGACTTTTTTGTGTAAAAAGAAGCAACCTTGATATCTGCTTGAATCAGAATAGAAAACTCTACAGTTAAAGTCTTCATATTGAGCTTTGATACAAGATTTGTATCTGTTCTCAACATTTTTCATTGTTATGGGTGAACGACATGAGCACAGCTCAACAGGTTTTCAGACAGTAACTGATGCTGGAGGCTGGTTGTTTCTCTGTCTCTCAGGAGCTCCATCACCACAGTCTACATTGAGGTCTTGCCACCCAACAATCAAAGCCCTCCACGCTTCCCTCTCTTTATCTACAGCCTAGAGGTCAGCGAAGCCATGAGGATTGGAGCGATTCTTCTAAATCTTCAGGTGAAACACAAATACACTCCTTCATACACTTTTATTGTGACTGTGTAGTGTTTTTTTTTTTTATTATTGACCCTTTTTGTTTGTTTGTTTTGTTTTGGTTTGATTTTTTTGGAAACTGCTAAGAATGAGCTGTTTTTGTTTTTTCTTTTCTCTCATGTTTGACTGTCCACCTCATGTTATGCTTCTATTTTATTGCAGTCTTTAGGTATTTATTGATTCAGCTGCCATGTTGCCCTTCAGCTACATGACCATGCTTTTTCATTCTCCTTCAGGCCACAGACAGAGAGAACGATCCAATCAGGTACCGCATTGTGAGTGGGGATTCTCAGAAGGTTTTCAACCTCTCTGAAACGTAAGTGCAAGGTTTCCCACCTGGGTCATTAGTTTTCTTTCAGAGTTCAGCAACATTCAGGTCACACATAAAGCGAAGGCTGTATATATATATATATATATTTCTTGTGTGACTGTGTTTGTGTGGATGGTTTAGCCAACCTATCTCCCAGCACATGTTGAATGGCAATAATGAATGATGAATGATAATGAAGTTTGATGAATGAATAGAGAACGCTCTGCTAAACTGCATTTCAACTAAAATAACAAGTTGAAAGCAATGGATTCTAATCCTAATTGTGCTGATAGGGACCTCTTTTAATACTGGCATTTGTTAAAAGTTTATTGAGGATTTGATCTTGTACCAACAAGAACCTTTGGTTTATCAAAAGCTGCATTGAACATACGATTCAAGGGTTGGTTCAAAAGGACAAATTAACTATGAAAGTCTTTGACAGCACTGTTATTTCATGTCTTTCCCTCACTGCAAAGGCTTAACAAAAACAATCAAACGACACAGGCAACACTGTTCCTTCACTTTGATAAGCAGAAAGTCATCAAATTAGCCACTCGGTCTATCATTATTAGCTGCTCTCTGATGAGATGAAACAGCGCAAACGATAGTGGTGGGGGGAGAAGGAATGAGAGAACAAGAGTTTTGTAAATGTGATAAAAGGAGTACATCCTTTTGGCTGATTTATCACCTAATATTTATCTTTTTAATAAATGTTATTATATCAAAAGTGTGTCTATTCACTACTAACTCTACTTAAGTTTAAACATTTGTTGATTGTTGGTGCAATTTTCTAAAGGTAGAGATAAAAGAAGGACAAATTGTTAATCATATGTTAATCATATAATCATTTAATTATCTTCTATGATTAGTGTTCTGCTGTAACCTGCAGTGTAACATGAAATAGAACAGTGGGTGACATTAATTTGTACCCATTGGGTTTAAGCAACACATGGTTTAGAAAGAGTAGAGAAGAGTAATTCAGTATAATTAATCAGAGAAAATAAAACTTAATTTGATGATACAAGACTGATTCTAGTTTATCTCTCTGGTTTCTCTCCAGCTGTGTCCTCTTTTTAACTTCCCTATTTTTCATACAAAACAAGCAAATATCTCAGAGACAGAGACTGGAGCACAAACCTCAGTCAACATCAGCATTCAAAAAAACCTCCCCACTCAACTACTAATATGGAACGAGGAAAAGGCATAAAATATTGGAGTGGTTAGTGCCTTTTTCAATCCATTAAATAAGCAAGCAAATATGAAGAGAGGAAACACACATGGGAGACAGAAAATGCAGGACCCTGCCAGACATATTTCTCCCTAATTGATTGAAGCCTATTTTGTCTGCATCCTTATTCTCCCAGCTACGAAAGAACAAGCTGTGTTGCTGCACTGTGCATAATCAAAAGAAGGGGAGATTGTTATTGTTGGCTTTGCTAATGCAATTTCCTAAAACAGATATGACAGAAATCTTGCTAAAACAAATAGGCACATTTTCCTTCAGGGCATTCTCAATGTGGGGCCAAAAATAAAAATAAAAAAATCAGTCACGTCACAGGCTCCCAGGAGCCTATCAATATAATGATAACCTCAAGCAGGAGCTGATGTAGCACAAGACAAATCAAGAAATGATTAGCTGCTACACTTGATGACTGTAATATATATGAAATGCTACTTCATACTCTCCCTGTATCTGCCCAACAAGGTCATGTGATTTACTGAAAAGATTTTTGAATTGCTGCATGTTAAAATTCTGGCTAAGTGTAGGGTTTTTTTTTCAATCTAGGTAGTATGAATAATGAGCTTTTCAATCTAGCACCCCTGATATATGTTGCGGGCTAATCGGAAGGCAGTGGAAATACTTCATATTCAGTCATCACTATGTCTCCTCTCATGTGTCAGTTCTACATAAAATTCTTTCCCAAGAAATTAGTTATTTTTATCTGCAGTATTAACAAAAGTGCTCTACAAGGTTTTGGACAAATAACTCAACTCAACTTTATTTATAAAGCCCTTTAAAACAACGACGGTTGAAACAAAGTGCTGTACATAATAAGCATATTTTAACATTTGCAAGTTCTTTATCTTGTTTTGGTTATTTATTAAGGCATACTTTATGTTGCTAAAGTACTCTGTTTTACCTGGTGTCTCCTTAATGCTCCCCAACTCAAACGGTGTAGTCTGTTATTGTCAGCTGATTAGTCATTAACTGCATCCAGGGCAACTGCTCAAATTTTATTTTAGGCAAGGCAAGTTTTTTTGTATAGCACATTACATGTACAAGATAATTCAAGGAGCTTTACGTGAAACATTACAAGCATTACAGTGGGGTGCTAGAAGCATAAAAAGTACTTTTAAAAAAAACACTTCTTATAAATAAAGGGGAATTAAATAAAAACAAATAAAGAGATAAAATGTAAGAAATTAAATTCCAGTGTGAGGAATTAACTGTTGTTTTGATAAAAAAAAAAAAAAAGCAGCAAATGGAAAAGTTCTTAACCTTGATTTGAAAACAACAGACAGTTTCAACAGATCTGCAGTTTTCTGGGAGTTTGTTCCACATGTGTGAAGCATAAAAGCTGAATGGCTGCCTCTCCATGTTAGTTCTGGAAGTATACCTGACCCTTATGACCTGAGGGATCTGGTTGTTTCATAATGAACCAGAAGATCCTGAATGTACAAGTATTTTGGCCCTAAACCATTCAGTGCTTTGTAAACTAATAGCAGGAAGACCAGAGTTACAGTATATAATCCGTTTTCTTGGTCTTAGTGAGGATTCAAGCAACGATATTCTAGACTAACTGCAGCTCTCTGATGGACTTTTTATGGAGACCTGCAAGAACAGCATTACAATAGTCTAGTCTACTAAAGTCAGATGCATGGATGCATGGACAAGTTTTTCTAAATCTTGTTGAAACATCAGTCTTTTAATCATCAATAGCTTCTTTAAGTGATTAAAGGCTAACTTCACAACTGTCTTGCTAAATTTTAGGTCTGAGGACAGAGAACACACCCAGATTTCTGGCATTGTTGTTAGTTTTGAACTTAGCTGTTTGAAGCTGAGTGCTAACTTTTAATGTTTTTTTTTTGAGCTCCAACAACTATTAATTTAGTTTTGTCTTTATTTAACTGAAGGAATTTGTGTCTTGGTGAGATGGTTGTGTACAGATTTTGTTGTTTTTCATAATTTGAGTAAGTGGGAGCATGTAGATTTTGATCAGCAGTTACCCCAAGATGGAGCCTTGGGGAACTCCGAGTGCATGCTCCACTTGTGGCCTGGATCCACTACTACCTCACAGGCAGGCCACAGTATGTTAGGCTGAGGAATTAGAAACCATTAGCTGCACGGGGGTGCCACAAGAGATGGTCCTGTCCCCATTCCATACCATTTTAAACCCAGCAGTTCAGCACCTCAGATTATAGTTTCACAACAGTAATCTGACGGGGTTGCTGCCTCTGGGCTCTTGGGGTGCGGACCCCTTCGCTCTAGCCGCCCTGGATGACCAATGCCTGGCGGGGTCAACAGCTGCCAATCTTGGCCCACCAGGGCCTCTGCCCTGTGACCTGTGTTGGGTTTGTGCTCCGGGATTGCAGCTGATCGCCCAAGTCTCTGGGCTGCCCTAGTCTGCCTCTAGCCTCTGTGGAGGCGTGGTCACATTTTGCACAATCACACTAATTTCTGCTCTCTCCTCATTCCTCAAACTAAGTTGTCCAGTGGGTTTATACACAAGTTCCTTTTTTTAAAAGTTTTTCTTGTCTTTTTTTAATGTGTGTGTCTTTGGTACTTTAGTTGTTGTTATGATACATTATGTTGTTGTCTTGGTTATTGTTTTTAAGGAACTTCTAATGGCTGTCAGCTTAGTTTACCTGTAAAAGCTGTAAGAACTTTTCTGCTGTGTTTCTGTACAGGTGTAGCAGTTGGTTGTCTGGTGTTAAGTTAGATTGAAGGTCATTGCCTCTATCTACAGTAACTTTGTCTCCTCTCCTTTTTTCCACTTTCCTATTTACTTCTCTCCATTACCGTCCTTTTTTTTCTGTCCCCTCCGGTCAGGTCCAGCAAGATTACATAAATTCCATAATCCCAAATAAATAAGATAATACAATATATTTACACAAATAAAGAAATAGAAAGATCAGATTATAAAGCTCTTTTTGGCAAGCAAATTTATTCAGCACAACACAGCAGCCATTCTCATTCTCATTCTGTTTGCTACAATGCTGGACAGGACAATTTATAGAAATAATTAAATAAATAAATAATTCTAGCAGTTCAGCACCTCAGATTTTTGTTATACAACATCTTTCGACCCAACATGCAGTAGGAGGTTTTTTCACAGTTTGGTGCGCACCTATAATTTACGTAATTTTGTCTGTCACAATTGATACCATATCCTTGGTAAAGCACACAATACGTTTTATGTTTGCACACACATTTTCAAGTCTTTCACAACAAAGTCACCAACCTTCTGAGTTGTTCTTTGGTCTTTCCCAGTTATGTAGGGAGATTTCAAGCAGGTCATCAGATGTAGATCCATAATCCTGCAGCAGCGGAGCAAACCTGTTCTGTAGTTGCATGTCTGGTTGTTGAGGAGGAGGCTTGTTGTTAGTTTTCCTTTTGACTACTGGCCATAACTGTGTCCTGCTAAGGAGCAGGGTTGAGGAGGTTCTTGGTCTGGATGGTAGTGCAGGCCAGCCATTCTCGTCACTAAGCTTAGTAAACTGGGCTCTGCCTGTTATTTGTCCTCCCTTTTTCCCATGAGATGATTTACTCTTTGGCTTTGCACCAAGAGCATTCCAGGGAGGACTATCAGTGAAAGAGTTATTACCTTGTACACTGTGCTCGTGTTTCTTCCCAGTCATGATTGTGCTAATTAGCTGTGTGTTAGCAAGATCTTGTCCGCTGTTTTTTGTCAATTGCAAAGTTGTGTCATTTCCACATAATCCATTAAGTTCCACATTCTTCTCTAACCGTTGAATCTTTGTTTCCAGCATGGTGAGCTTCTGTAGAAGTTTGTAGTAGTTGCTTGAGAGAGGAGAGGCATCTTGTGACTAGTTAGCTTTACTTCCTGAGTAGCTGCGCAACTGCCACGCTGACATGATATCGGTATGAAAAAAAATTACATGAAATCTGTATACATACAGAACATGACATGACACATGGCGCACACACACACACATGATTAATCACCATTCACGGCTATGCCTAAAATTGGCCCGCTTTTACTGTATTGTAGAAAGAACAAGTCACTTGTGTTTTTCTTTGCTTTTTAAATTAGATGATCACTTTAGTTGTAATAATCAGTTCAACATTACATAAAATCAAGACCTTAAAAATATCTCATTTGTGCCAACAAAATTTCTTTCACCACATTCATGGCCCCTAAATGATCAGACTTGTGTCTCAAACATTTGCACAGCACCAATGATTTAGAGAAGACGTCCCCTTGCTTCCTTTTGCTGTTTTACTTTCACTAGATATCTGAACCTGATCTATCTTCATAGATGTGTGCATGGCTCTTTGATGACTAGTACATTTATAGCTGTGTCACTAGCAAACCTCATTAATACTGAAAAGTTATATATAATAAAGGCAAACAGTATCTAACTGAAATAGGCTGTTCGTGACAGTGACATGGGTCTGACTGACATGAGACTAATATATTTAGCACGTCAGAAAACAATATTTTTGGGTAAATATGTGCTGGTGCCTTTTACACACACACACACACACATATATATATATGTGTGTGTGTGTGTGTGTGTGTGTAATTAATGAGAGGGTGTATAATTAATTAGTCTCCATTAATCATATTTTAATCGCGTAACAATAATTGCCCCAAAGAGCAACTTTTTTTTTTTTTTTTTTTTATTTAAATGGATTTTAGTGGATGACTGAATCAAATAGCAGACACAAACAACATAATAAACTCAAGCTCAATTAATAAAAGCTAAAGTGCTATTTTAAGTACTTTAAACTAATAGCTCCAGTTGTTCCGTAATTAGGAGTCTACAGCATGTTACAGTACCTTTTAGGTTTTTAAGTGTTTTCATTCAAACTGACACACATTAAGAGGCATTAATATCTGAGGGTAAGCCAGGGCAGATATACTACTATTACTACTGACCTCGACTGCTTGAAATAAAAATTAAGTGGAGTTCAGAAAAAGTTTAACTTTATACTTTCCAAGGTGAGATTGATTTTGAAGCAAATACAGTAAGAAAGCCAGACTTCCCTTCAAGTAAAACATTCATATCACCGGGAACTTGCACTTTTTGCATCAATTCCAATTTACCATACAGAGACTCGATCTGAGCAGGATAAAAGATTAACTGTTGTCACCAAGGAGGATAGCCTCTGGACCACACTGCTGACACTCTAGACAAGGTTGTTAATAGTGTCCCATAGATCTGACAACATCTTTTCATTTGTGGTGGCTGGGGAAAGAGGCAGGGCATTATCACACATGATCAGTGAACCTCTCAGACTCATTCACTCAAGTGTAGTCCAACACTTCTGCTGTAGCGAGGTTTAAACTCCCCAGGCTACAAAGGCAGCATTAATCATTCTCATCTATGTCATCAACACCATCAAGATCATTATCATTATCTCCATACTAATGTACAGGAAATCATCATTATCGTATTCACATCAAAGGGTACTGTACCTTCTGTAAAGTACAGAGGGATTTTTAAATCAGCAAGGATTGTACACCTCCTTTATGGTGTTTTGGTGAGCTGATCGGATTCTTCTTGACCCAGGAATTATGGCATGTCTTCACTATAACCTTGTGATGTGTTTAAAAAAAAAAGATGGTATTGATAAAGGTTTCAGTAATTTGCTTGTTTGATGTAAACGTGAGACTCTGTAATGTTTAGTGTCATGCGCTGCAGAAGTAGGAGAGACGTAGTGGTCAGGTTCTGCTTGGACTGTGTGGCCACAAGAGCTTTAAATCAGAAATGTGAAGTAGCAGGGGACAGCAGGAAATTGCTGCGGGCATTAATTTAGCGGTGCGTTCAGCTGCATTCATCTTTTCTTCCACTTTGGTTTCTGGCAGAGCCTCTCCTGAGTGCAGCAGAAAAATGTGTGTGTTTGTGTGTGGCACGACTTGCCCTCATGTGTCTTGTGTGCAAACAAAGATAATTCAGCGTTCTGCACGGGAATCCATCCACATTTTGTGTTTGGAATGCCAGAAAGCCAAATTATACCGTGTGAATGAGCAGGAGGCCTGCTCTGCCTGCTGCAGTCATTAGACGGAAAACATGAATCTTTCTGTCTGTAGCCCATGTGCTTTGGGAGCTGCACAAAGAGAAAGACAGATTGGAAGCATTTAGACTCCCACCTGCTCTTCGGACTGAAGCCATCCTCTTTGATCATTGACCATGCTTTATAAATTTGTCAAATTTGACATTAAGTAAACTCTCAAATACGCTTTCCTCTATGTTACTCTATTGCATTAGCAAAAGTATTGACCCCATTTCTTTAAATGAACACAGCATGCAGGGAATGATTCAGAGCAGCACATTGTGCCTCCTTTACCATCCTAATACAAGTGTCTTCTCCGACCTCTCTGCAGGATTGGCCTTCTTCTTTTGGACAAACCTCTGGACAGAGAGACCACTGATCAGTACCGTCTGATTGTCACAGCTTCAGATGGCCAACCTGGAGGGGTAAGGCACAACCTCTTTCTTAATATACTACTGACCTGATTCCCCAGGGCTGTTGATCTACTACTGAACAAATTAAGATCATCTCAAAAGCACTTATAAGCTTAAAATGCTGACAAACTGAACTAAAGTTATTAATTTAGTTTTGATAATAATTTGTTTGAGTTCAGAGTTTAATACTGAGAGTCATGTCAGATGTCAGTGTCAGAATCTGTGGTAGTTTTAATAGTAAGGAGAACTAAACCAGTGCAACACTATTAATAACAGCAGTTTCCTTCTTAATCTGCATGTGAAAATCATTATTTTGGCTCTTTGCTAAGCTGTTGATGAAAATCACTTTACAATTAATCAATGTGAATACGATCATACCCTCATTTAAACATTTGGAACCTTTGGGAGTCATGTATGTTAGTCCAAAAGTTAGTCAAGATTGTGGCTTAAACACAATCAAATAAAAGATGAATGGCAAGTGCTAAGTTTGTTTACACAGTGGTGCACGTAGCCTCACTGTTTATACTGCAAAAATGGCTGCTATGTCATTTTTACTACTGACGTATATCTTGTTTGACCAATCAAATTAATTTTTCACTGCAAATACAGTATATTTCATTGAAAGCAAGTAAAGAGTAAAGTTTATTTAAACATGAGCAAAAATGAATGGAAATACAGTTTATAAGGCAAAAATTAATTTTTGTTCAGTTTTAACTCGGAAATCTAAATTTTAGTTGACTTTTTTGTTCAAAATAGTCTGAACTCATCAGAAAAACATTTTTATATTTCCTCTGAGAACCAGTACTTTCAGTAATAGTTCTCTAGGTTTCATGAAGGACATTTCAAAGCTCTTCTTTGGATGTCAGCTGCTCTTTGTTCCATTCTGTGTCAAGATGATCCCACACTGTTTCAATAATGGTGAGATCTTGGGCTCCAAAAAAGATTTATCATTTCATAAGCCCTATTGCCACTGAATTTCAGTTCAGTCCTGGATAATTTAGGATACCTCAGCTTTTTCTCCCCCTTTCTCTTTTTCAAGAATTGTTTTTCTGGAGGACATCTTTGATGAGGCTTCAGTGAACAGTAGATGGATCAAGTGAAGGGTCAGATGAATCTATCACATCTTGTGACAGGTCTTAGCAGGATTTTTTTTCCTTTTTTCTTAGGGACATTACTTTCAGATACTGTTTATCTGTTTTTGACTGTTTCTTTAAGCCTGTTACTTTTTCATTTGCCCTTCACTTTTTTTTTTAGATTTTTTAAGGACACACTGCACACAGCTTTTTTATGCTTGAATTATTCATATGTCAGTGTTAAGTGACTTAACAAAAACAAAAAAAAATCTAAAATGGTCAGGTACAAGGACTGGACTGAAAAAAGTAGTTGATGTCCAAAGACCTTCAGAAAACCTGGAGAACCATCAATCAAAAGTATTTTCAAAGATTACAAGAAAGCCTAGCTACTTGGAAGAAAAATATGTGCAAAAGTCCAAGGCTACACTTGGACTTTTGCACAGTATTTTACATGTATATGTACATACAAAAAAGTCATTTTAGAAATAGCATGTTAAAATGACAACACTCATTATTAAATTATCAAGATATTTCCATCCATTTCCTCTACATGCTTAATCCAAATCTGTGTAGATTTGAGTCAAGGTTGCAGTCCATCACAGGCCCCTTTTCTAGTAAATGCAAAATTTTCTCTTCAAGTTGAGAATTTTAAGACCAACAGTCCTTCATAAATCTATCTTCAAGTCGAGGCCCTCGCAATGTTGCTATATTATTAGAATGAGTTAGCTTATATTGATAATGGATAGAAAACTTTTAAACATCATTACAGTCCCCTTTCAAAAGCTGTGACACTTTCAGTTTCATCGCAACCACTTGAGAAGACTTCTGGGTCTTTACTTTGCTTTAACAGAGATGTCCAGTATGAATGTTGTCTGCTGTGTTTCCCACGAGGAGCTGATAATAACATAAACTGTCTTAACTCAATCAGACTTCGCCTTAGTTGGCTCAGTTCCAGCAGTTGTCTGTTCCAGGTAGAGGTGAAATGCAGTTTCCTTTTTATGCAGTGTGTGATAGGTAATGAATTAACTGATAAGATGTCACAAGACTGATGTCGATTACTGCCCCTCTCATCTCCACACTCATAAGCCACTGGCAACCAAAACTGTATGTCCTATACTGTATATGTCCTACATGTGTTATGTAACATATTTTGAGTAACGCAATATATGGTTAGTGACAGGGTCAGGGAGGAAAGAGGAAATAAATGTAAGATGAAGCTTTCCCTCACAAAGTAAAGTAACCACAAGCTGGTATTCTGCATTCATGTTGATAGACAAACTGACAACCTTTTCCTGTACAATACATGCTTGTGTTGTGAAACATCATGTCCACAGAGTATATTGATGTTTGATTTGTGTGGGCTGCAAGTCACAGCTTGGAAGAAATGCTGTCATAACAGGAAGGAAATTGAATAAGAGAGAGGAGTGAAGGTTTGTGGGAGTGCAGAGGTAAAGATCTCATTCAGACCTGAATCAGGGAAAAGATCAAAATGCACCTCAAGCAAGATTATTTTTCTTCTGTACACTTGTGGAGAGTGGGGGAAAAAGCAAAGGTGCACAATGCAAAAGCTTGGGTACTCTGACAAGGTTAAGCTTGTCTTTTATCAGGGCCTCAGATCTTAATTACCCTGTAGGGCTTTGGCTTTTTCAAGAAAAAGGGCAGTTAATACTAATTTCAAAGCTGTATAAATACTCTGATTCCTTTGGCCGTATTCCAATTATTAGCAGCCACTGGTTCCTCCATGCAGCTACCTAAAGCCTGGTACACACATAAAGATTATTGGGCTGTTTTTGTCCTGATTTTGCCTCTTCCCAATTAAACATGTTCAATATTTACGACCCAATATCTTCATATGTGTGAGGAAAGCTGACGACTCATGTATTGTGACTCTGTGGATGGTGATGTGGCACGGAATGTAGCCAATCAGAGAGCGAGCTGTCTCCAGTCTGTTATTTTTTTCAGCTCTGGCTTTTTCTGTTAACAATAGTCCCAAGACCAACATCATTCCCTAGTCCTATATATCCTCTTTCATGCTGTGTGTTGTGTTTCCCAGTTCTTCTCATATGTTTTTATTAGATCACGTTTGGTCACGTGAGATGTCCGGCTCGTAGGACTAGATTGTAGAACGGTTGCGGGACAGCATCGTTATGTGTGTGTTGTTCTGTGATTAGATTATCGGAGCACACCACACTCAGTACGATCAAAACTGTTAAATGCCTGATTTTTTATCTTCACATGTGAGGTCTCGAACCGATAAAAAATCTCATAAAATTTAAAAAAATCCTTATGTGTGTACTAGGCTTAAATAACTGATTCTCACAAAGCAGGAAACGGTGATAAGCAAAAAGCAAAACATTCTCAAGTGGTTTGTTCTTAACTCAGCTCAGACTGTAAAGAAATTGCAAAGGTCAGGCTGATGTCTGGAGGACCACACACAAATATTATTTAATGGTTATTTTAAAGAAAATTTCAGTGCCCAGTGAGCTTTGCAATTATCCCAATGAAAAAAATTAAAATGGAAAAATGATCTTGATCAGAATATTAAGCATCTTCGACTTTTCACCTTCTGGAAATCTGGATGAGCTACTTTTGAAAATCTTTTTCTTGTTTAGTTCTTCACAGTAACTGAAACTTTAACCAGACATGCTCATACATTTGCACTCCACTACTAAATTTAGATAGATAAACAGAAATGACATGAAGTGTAATAGATACAAGAAAATTTACAACAGGGATTTTAATATGTAATTTACACAGAAATTTGGTCACCAAGGAAACCTAACACAAGGATTGAAGAAAGCCTCCTTTGTGTACAGCTAAATTAGCAAGCACACACCAAAAAGAAAAAAAAAAAAAACTTATTTCAAAAGCTCCTCATCTTTTCTTGCATGAAAAAAAATGTACTCATCTGTATTTGAAAGATTACGTATTGTGTATTCTCACTAACAAAAGCTATCATCGGAGCTGCCAAGCAGTTTCAGCTTCCTAAATTTCATCCAAGCACGCTGGATTGCCCATGGCAGGAAAAAGTACATAGCTCCCGACAGCTTGATTCTCTTAATATCTGTCTTTGCAGTAGGGTCTCTGGTCAGGATTATCACTTATCACACAGAAACATTATCAGCCACCTCTGAATCTTTCACACAGCACCAAAGTTGAGACATCACAAAGCCTCATCTATTTCATGTTAAATAAATAATAGCAGCTCATTAATTAACATCCATGTCCATAGAGGTGGGATTTTTTTTTTCTTTTGTCATGGGTTAGAACACTCACATTAGGAAGAAGATACTAATTATCCTGAGGTCCTCAGTGAAATGAAAAATGAGTCAATCTCAATACAACAGTGGCATTGATGTATCTTGATCAGGAGATGTGGAAAAATTGTCTTTCAGGCAAAAACGTCTCTGGACGCTGACTTGAATAATAAAAAGAAGTTTATTACAAAAGTTCAGACATCAAAACAGATTTCTGCAGCAAAATCTGGAGGTCCCAAAGCCAGAACGAAGACCTAAAGACTTGATGTGTCATTCTGTCTTATATAGGGTTTAAACAAAGAAAATTCCTCAGTGCTGTGTCCTCCAATCATAGAGTTTGCCTATAGGATGCTCATTTGCATGGAATGCATGTTTGTGTGTCAATCCAGTCTGTAGGACAGAGAACCCCATATGGTAAAAACTTAAGTGTGTACCATACAAATGCTATGCTTAGATACCTCATAATTCCCCCCTTCGGGACTGGAATTAACAGTCCCGAAAAAAACGAACTATATAAGACTCAAATTAAATAAACACATATGAGAGCCCCAAAAGAAATCATAAAACGCCCAAAAGAGGCTAGTCGACCCATCGGACCCCTCCGGGCCTAAGTCCTGCCTAGCAATTCTCACCTCCCGAAACAAAAAAATAAGCACTCGAGGTCACCCATATGTATCCACATAATAAGAGTCACAGAATATTATCTATTCGCCTAATGCTAAACCTCGTCTATATCTACCTAAAAAGGAAATACATAGCAATAGCACACATAACATCACAACAACTTCAGATTAACACTCAGATTAATACAGTATATGAGTAAACATTGAAACAAAATAAGGCAAACAAAAATATATGGCTCCGAAACCTCCAGATGGGTAAATCGATATGGTGATGATGGTTCAGTCCGCAGATGTCATCGCGTTGACATTCAGGGTTCACTGTCCATGTTTAGTGTCCTTATATATACTTTTGAGTCCATTCAGAATGTTGGGGCCTCTGAATAACTAACCACCCACCGGGTGGTCGTCCCCATGTGTACTGAGAAGAGAGAAAAAGAACAATGACCAGTATCTTTGTCATAATAACAGGTTGAATCAAAAATATTTCAAGCATAAAAATGAGGCATAACATAGGTTTAGTTGAATATAGATGATAATTAAGTAAGTATATGATATCTAATTCCCTACTTGATTATACAAACTAACTTCACAGTTTTATCCACAAAGTCCTTGCCATTGTCTGAGGATATCCTGTCTGGATGTCCCCACCTGCTTATGACCTCATGACACAAAAACTTGGCCACGGATTGTGCATCTTTGTGTTTGGTCGGATATGCTTCAGTTAAACCTACAAGTTCAGCAGGCTGTGCAGTTGCGAATAAAATGGTCAGGTAAACCACAATTATAGCACATTTCAGGCTGCTGTTGAAAGGGTGGAGCAAAATTTCTTCCACTCCCGAAATTTTCTCTCCAGGTCTGTGGCGGGCCATAAACTAGTGATGGGAAACAGTTGACTGGAGGCCATGGTGCAGACTGAGGTGGTTGGAACTGTACTTTATCAGACTGCTGCTGTGGTGATTGTTGATTTGATGAGGGCAGGCTCTGGATAACCACTGCTTGTGTTTTCTCCTTCTTTTTCGAATCCACCAGCTGTATTTGATTCAGTTTCCTGAGAGTCTCTTGGTCTTGCTCTTTCTGATCATGCTCTTTCTTCCTGAACAATTCCACTTGGTGAGTAATGTGGTCTGTATAAACTGCTTTGGTCATGCTATTAAGACCGACCACTTCTGCAAGCTTGCTTCTCACTGGTTGTGGCAGCCCCTTCTGAATCTTGGCCCGCAGAATCGATTGTTCCATTTGGTTCAGATCTGGATCATTTCCTGTTACATCTCTCCATGTTTGATGAGCTCTAGAGACATAGGATCTTGGATTCTCCTCCTGGCCCAATGGCTCAATAAAAATGTTGTCAGGGTGGACATTTGTTGGAAATGTCTCTTTTAGAGCTCTCCATGCTCTGCCTCGATTTGCGGCAAACAGTTCTGGGTCGTTTACAGATGTCCCCACATAACGAACAAGTCCCGCTTTCTGCAGAATGTCCTCCATAGCAGGAACTCCTAAGATGTTAGCCAAAAGTCGTTTTACATCTCCTGTAGCCAGCTGTATTCCCACACAGATCTGCTCCAATTTAGAAATCCACGGATGTGCTCCATCGTGAAGAGACGGTAATTTCTCCAAAATGTCAGACAAATCAGTGTTTTGCCAGGGTTTATACTCCAAGTTCTGTCCTCGGACGACCACTGGACACATCTTGCCGACCGACTTTCTTCTTCTTGGGCGGAGGAAATATGTCGCCTGCGGCTTTTTAGAGAGCTTCTTCTGCAGCTTCTTCTTCTGTATCCGAAGTTCCTGTAACTGGTCCTCAAGCGCCTGTCGGTCCTCTTGACTGCTGGCTTCCTCCAAATATGAAAGACATCGATCTACACTCTTTTCAAGTTCTATCAGCACTTGTTGGCTATCCTCTTTGGTTCCTGTACTTGTGGTAGCTGGGTAGAACTCTTCTGAAAGGCCCTCACTCTCTTCTTCCTCGCTATCAGTGTCAGAGCTATCAGAAGTGTCATCTTTGAGATCCTTTGTCTTTAGTAGCTCTGCTCCTTTCCTCTCTGCTTTGGCCAATATCTGTCTTATGGCAGAGTTGTATCCGTCTCTGGCTTCCTCCAGATCACTCTGAGCCTTGTCTCCAGGTTTCTTCTTTGTTGTCTTCTTTTTACTCTTGAGGCTTGGATACATGTGAATAGTTGTCGTTGTTGCTTGTCCCGTTTCTATTATTTGGTTGGCATCATCAGTGATATGATAACTGCTTCATGGGAAATCACTGGGAGCTGAGGATAAACATCCTGACATTTCACTTTAAACTGTATCTTCTTATTCTACAACTGTTTTAATCATACGTTAGCTGCAGAGGCATGGACTGTTTTCAGGTTGGGTTACCAGGAGTAGTCTTATATCATTATCCACATCTAAGAAGTTCCAATAAAGAACAACAATGATTACGGATTCCCCAATGGACAATGAGATGACGGTGACATTAACTAGGTCGTTTCTTTATGACATGCACCAAACATCTAATTTGCCTGGGAAGCTTCAAACAGCTGTCTTCTCTGGAGTATTTTATCCTGCTGGTTCCGGCTCCTCCCCCAACCACCCATCTTTTCTTTCCCAAAAGGAGGCCATTCACTTTGTTATTTGCAGGCATGTTCGCCTCAGGGCACTGAGAGATTATAGATTGTGCATATTCAGCCATTCCCTGTGTTGATTTATAGAAGTGCTGTATGTGTATGAACTATGTCATTGTTTGAAGGTTAACAGCAGCACAATTGTCCATGCTGGCCTTGCAAATGAATGATAACATGAAATAAAGCTGGGGGGAATTGGTTTTGCCCAGTGAGCTTTGCAATCAAAGCCTCCACATCAAATAGAGAATAGAAATGATTAACAAATAATTATTTAATTTAGTATAAACAGTGTGATGAGTAAAACACAATATAAAATTAAGTATTCGTATGATGCAATAAGTTCCTACTTATATAATTTTGTTGAATAACTTTAGTCTGTGTCCTTGGAGTGTTAAACCTTTGTTTAAAGTAAAATACAAAAGGATAATATAATCAAAAGGATGAAGCTGTTACGCATCTAATTTTATGCATTAAGCTTACAATCTAATAGTTGTGTAATGGTGCATTTATGCTGTTTATGAATATGTGTTTTCTTTTTCTCTTAATGTTTCTGCACCATCTTAGGAAATACTGCAACACATTTTTATTAAGTGCTTTTATTAAATTTGATTATTATTATTTTTTTTTGTTTGTTTTTTCTGGAGAAATAGCTGTTGTTATAGTGACCATACATGAGAGTCACAGTAAATTAAGCTTGTATCCGTGCCAGCTAGCACATGTGTATGCTTTCAGATTGTTAAATATTGATTGATAACCAACAAGCATTACAAGAGTTCATGCATTAAGAATGCAAAGAAAGAACCTTGAAACATCTGTAAACTCTAACACTTGGCTGCCTTTTTCTTTTCTTTGCAGCAAAAAACCATACTAGTAGTTTAACAAAAGTGTTGATATTTAGGGGCTTTTCTTCTACATTATTAAACTGTAATTCCAAAAATCTTCACTTTTTATTCTGCTTTGTGTGTATGCATGTGTGTGCGACTGTGTGAAAGACTTTAATGAGTGTTTCTTATTGTTATGTAATCTATTTTGATGTGTGTAAAGGTTTGTTTTATTTTTAATATGCATGAATCGCTTTTTTTTAATGTAAAGCACTTTGTGTTTTCTTCAGCATGAAAGCGCTTTGTAAATAAAGTTTGATTTCATTTGATTTGACTTCAGGGCATAGCAGGGTTCTGTCTGATTTTGTCACATGGTGTGGAGACAATTATCTGCATCTCAACATGACAAAAACTAAGGAAATGATAACTGACTTCAGGAAAAAAAACTTTCAGCATGATGTCAGTGTCATCAGTGGAGAAAAGTTTGAAACTGTGGATCCCTATTCCACAATTGGGCGTAATATTGGATTCCGAGCTCAGATTTGATAAAACCACTGAAGCTATTGCAAAAGAAAAGGCCAACAGCGTATCTACCTGCTGCTGAAACTAAATTCTTTTTTATTGTTCTTTTATTGAGAGTCTTTTAACTTTTTCTTTTATGTATTGGTTTTATGGGTTGTCAGTAAAGGACAAAAACAGCTTGTCCAGCACTGTTAACACTTGTCAAGATCATGGGTGTTCAAATCCCAGATTTCTGTAGAGCAGGCAGGTGCTCCAGAAGGTAAACAGCATTATTGGTCACTCAGATCATGTCCTTAAAGAGAGGTCTCTTGATGCCCTCTGAGAGGCGCTATCTCACTCCCAGCAGGAAAACAAATAGATATGGCAACGCTTTTATTCCTCTTGCCATCAGGCTTTTAAATGCTAGTTAGCTTAGTGTGGGGTGTTACATGTGTTGTTTTTAGGTTTTTAATCTATTTTTAGCTATTTATTTTACTGTTGCCACTGATGGTAAAACTGCAGCACTTTAAGGCTGGATCTTTTAGCTGTTGATATTCTATCCTGAACACTGAATGATCTATGTGTAATGTGGAATGTGTGGATTATGTCCTGCCTTTTGCTCGACTCATGCCTACAAATTGAATTGCCCCTTGGGGATAAATAAAGTTTACTGAATCTGAATCTGAACCTGAATTAAACATACTGTTCAGTCTAACAAACTGGTATTAGTGCCAGGAAAAATAGGGAGTCTGGTATTGTTTTTATTTTAACATAAAAAAGGAATACACAAAGAGACAGAGGGCACATAGGTGACCCTAAATCCACAAGATGCACGGAACAGCCTTCTCCCCAAATATCTTGATCAAACACGAGGAGGTGAACCAGTGAATAAAACTTTTTTCTTTTTTTCTTTATTTTAATGTAATGGTTGGAAGACATTTTTGTTACATACTGGAAATCTCTCACTATAATGTCCAAAATGTCATTTTAAATGTTGCTTAAGTATTAACCATGACATTTCAGGGAAAAAATAAAACAAAAAAAGTCAATTTTTTTTCCTCCCATCTTTGATTTATTGGGTCTGCTCACAAGTAAAGTATCCCTTGTGCAGGGGTTATCTTATAGTTCAAAAATATGCATAAAAAATAAAATAGCATGCTATATCTCTTTTCAGTCTTTTTTTTTTTAACACTTATCTTAAAGTGTATCTTTTGAGGTAAACTGAATTGTTCCAAATTTTAACACGGGGCATTATCCAATTTCTATTTCTGTTTTTCTATTTTTTATGGTCTTTGTTTCACAAAAAAATGCATGGTATAAACTATTTTTAAATTGGTCCTTTTTTCCCCCCCGTTTAGACATCCACTACTACTGTGAACATAGTGGTCACTGATGTCAATGACAACGATCCTGCATTTAACCTCAACATCACCACTAATTTTACAGTCCGGGAAGAACAGTCCAATTTGTATGTAGGACAAGTTGAGGTAAGTCTAATTTTTCATTCAAACAATAATTTTGTCCTTTTGGAATGAAATGTCTGCCTATTTGTCGTAATTTTCACTGTTGCATGTCATCATGTTTATATATGAGATGTCACAAGACTGATGTCGACCTTTCTTGCCTTCCTAACCACTCAAAGTGCATTACACTGCAAGCCACATTCACTGGTTCACACAATCATTCAAACATCAATGTTAAGTCTATTCAGTCTTTACCTTTGAAGTAGTTTTCTTACTTGCACTCAACACTGATGACGATGAAGGCGAAATAAGCTTTAATATCTTGCCCAAGGACACTTTGACACATTGACTCTAGAGACCGTGACTGAACTATTTATTCTTCAGTTGTTGAAGTCCAATCTTTTTTCTGAGTGGCCGTAGAAGAATGATCAGCTCAGTTTGTATTGTTGCTACCCATTAAAATTGACATGGCTTTAGACAACATGGTCCACCAAAGCTGCCTCCCTGTTGGCTGCCTTGGCTAAGCTTCAGTGAGCAGCCAGATTTTTTCTAATTACTGCTGTAGATTAATTGGATTGATGTTTGTCAGGGGATTAATCATGAAATTATGATAGCTGACATCATCTATCAGTATGCATATGCTTTCAACATGGCAAGTGAGGGAGTACAAGCCATCCAGGCTTCTTGTTTAATTTTTTTTTTTCACATGTATATTTCTTCTACAATTTCACACTGATGAGCATAAGTTATCATACAAATCTCCACATTTATGTCCAACTCATTGTTTTGAAACAGTTCAAAATGCAGCATAGCTCATAGTTCAGCATTAAACTTTAAAAGGTACACACGTTAAGAAGGATGTAGAGGTGCAGTTTATCCTCATACCCTAAAAAAACTTTTGTCAGAGTAAGATAGGAATGCCTTGAATGCATTTCTGTAACCTCTATGCAGTTGGGTTTGGCAAACACAGTTCTACACAATAAAATGTTCTGTTAACTTTTGATGGCAGTCCTAGAAATATGCGAAAAGAAGTATGTGTTTCCTGCTCTTGGCTGTGTTGGTCCTTTGACATGTGTTTCAAAGCAGAGCAAAGCTCAAGTGGACAAAGATCTGCTTTGTGATGGAGTAAAATTAAGTGTTAAAATAATGAAGATTGTCCTGTGCAAATGTTGTCTTTTCGTGTTCTTTTGTTTGTTTTGAGTGTTCTGAGATTATTTTATCTTTTCAGCAGTTTCCATCTTTAGGTTTGGTTGATTCATGTTGTTTGGTTGAAGCAAGTTTCACCCTGCCAACATTTAACTTATGTGTGGCGCCATCTGTGTCCTGATACACCAAATCTTTCTTTCTGCAGAAGCTGAGAGCAGCGCAGACAGATGTAACATAATGACCCTCAGTCTACCAGGTTTCTAAACCCTACCTGTATCTTTGTGTAGGTGCTGATATTTCCAAATATATGTTTTTCAGATATAAAACTTCTTGCTGTTTTTAATTATTATCCGTTTATAAAGATGAGTCAATTTTGGATTACCGTATTCATCTCTGTGTCATTTTAGCTCCTTGTTATGTTGGTGTAATTGATCATGTAAATAAAAGACTATGGGTAAGCATTCATTCTTATAACAATGAGGTATGTCAGCTCTCAGAATATGTAGTTTCATCTATAAGCATCCTGTTATACTGGTAGGAGGATAAATGAATCTACAACTGGGAAAAAGGGAAAAATGATACATGCAGGGAGCTGGATCTTTGTGTGCAGCCTCAAGTCTCCTTCACAAGTATTTCCTCAGAAATGCATCCAGCAGCTAGAATGGGGCTTAGTCTATCACACCAACTCTCCCTCTGTCCTGCTTTGGAAGGTTTTCTGAGCTGGCATCTGGCCAGCTTGAGCCAAGATTCTGACTAAGAAGAAAAGCTCTTTACAGTATTTAGTTCTGCTCTCCATGCACATAGAAAGGCTGTAACTTATCCTGTGTTAGCTTATTAAGAAGGTATGGCAGCTTTTTTTTGGAGAGGAATTTTGAGGAGCTTGTTTTGTAAAATCACTGTACATACAAAAGGCACAGGCTATGATAACATCTTGCATATAGTAAACTTCAATTAGAGATTATAACAGTCCTGTAGAACATTAGATTATGTGGCATTTATGAATTGATTTTTTTCCACTAATTCTGCTGGCTGTAGTCACCACTCACATGTCTGACTTTTTACATTTCCATTAGGAAAACTTTAAACAAGGCAACATGTCATGCCTTCATTTAAAAAAAAGAAATGCTCAAACAGAAAAGCTTTAATATCTTCACTTTTTGGAACCTGATCAAAGTTAAATAACATAACATAACATTTATCTTTGTAGCTACAGAGATGACACAGAGAATCATGTTGCTCTTTTATCAACCTTGTTAGGGCGTTGCTTAAGAAAAACTGCATTTGGAATTTCTCAATCAACTGCCCTGAATGGAGCCCTTTGAAAGGTCTGAATAAAGCAGACATTGATTTATGTTTTATTTGTCACATCTCAGAAAAATAGGTTATTAACAACTCAGCCAATCAGCCAAATGTCAATGATTAAAGCTGTCACAAAGTAAATAAAATAATCCCTCAAGACCATAAGAGAACGAGCTGAGATGCAACTCTGAGATGCAGGGGTGGGTCTCCCCAACACCTTTATTGACAGATCTCAGATGACTTCAAACACTAATGGATCAAAGAGAGCTCATTATAACTGAAGTAAATTGCTAAGCTGTGAAATCAAAGATGCACACTGTAGATCTAAAGTGTGTCAGTCATCTTTTAGCTTTGGAATAAGTTGTCGACATTTTTAAATTGCATTTCTATGTCAGGTAAGTCATGCTGGATTCAGCAGAGATATCGAGGAAGCATGAGCACACCAACTGGGGTAAGAACAGCAATCACAGCAATGTATCAAAGTCTTCTTTGAGATCTGCTAAGTCTCAGCTCTCTCTAGTAAAAGGTTGAATAATAACCAGGAGAAAAATGAAGTGAGTGTTTGTAGTGAGTCTCAGGTCTGTTCCTGTGTTTCTGCACGGAACCAATCCACACAGCACCCACAGATCAAAGTTGCTTCCAAAATTTCTGCTCTCAAAAAAATTCTCGTAAGTGCACCGTCGAATCTCTCTACTGCACTGTTGGGTATTCAAAATATTAATAAAAAGTGTGTTGTAAGTGCAGTGTATGAGCATATGTACAGTGACAACATGGTACAGCAATAGCCCTTCTATCCACAGAGCACATATCTCCTTCTCTGAGCTTGTTTGTTACCAGGTTTGTGATGGTGCCACATTTTAGCTTTACACTTCATGAAATTATTCATTTTTGTTCCCAGTACAATTTAAGTGAACAGCCCAAAGTCTGTTATTCAAGCACATTTCAATGATGCAGACATAACAGTTAGCTAGCTAGTCGGCGGTCTGATGCTAACACATTTATTTCACCTCTAATATTCCCATTCTGTCGTGGTAATGATTTTTAGACCTGTCCTAAGAATGTTTAACAGAAAATCAATGAAAAACTGTTTAGCAACTAATCTCTAAATTCAGTAAAGCATAGTTCTTGGTCTTAAAGCATATTTTAAACAGCTATGTCTGACACATAAACACATTTCCATGAAAATATCTGTATTTGCTTTACTCAACTTCAACAAGGACAGTCAAACCATTGCTCCACATATCATGAAGGAGAATATTAGGTTTTGTTTACTGTGGTTATTTAAATAATGGCCTAATATTAAGTATGATGTTCAACCAGCATGTGTCACATATAATAAATAGCACTTCATTAACAGACTAATTTGGCCATGAATTGGCTAAAGCTGTAGCTTTGCAGCAGGTATTATAAAGAAACACATTATAAACCTGCAGTAAACTACATTCTACTTCAGGCATTACAACTAATGTTCCAAGAAAATCCAGGAGAACTGAGTATATTATAGCTCCTCTTAAATTGTCCAGCTTGACCTCCAGGTAGTTATAGATTAAATTTCAAAAGAGCTGCACTCATTTCATAAATCACTTACAAGCTTAAACCATAAATAAATTTCTGACATGCTTGAAAAATACAAACCCAGTGGGCCCCTTAGATCTTTAGGAGGTAGTCATGCAGTCGTGCCTGGAGTCAAAAAAGCTGTATATAGCTTCTGTACTGCCTACTGATGAAAACATCCCTGTAGTGAGAATTTCCCAGAAACTGTTCAACTTTAAGATGCACTTATTTACACACTGAACATGCCCTATAACAACACAATTCATTAAGGGATTTTCCCTTGTTTGTGTTTCCTTTGAGAAAGTGCTTTGAGTCAAAGCTGTTTGAGAAGTCCAGTGTGTACATCTAGATTTTTAATAATCTCCAGCAACAACACCCATAAATTTGTTGGTATAGTGTGAGAATGTTGAAAATGTTAATTATGGTTTGGGAAAGGTCTATAAACACTCCGAGGAGGGATAATTAGGCCTTAACATGCATTTAAATTGTGAAAAATTGATAAGGTCGTCATTTTGCGGATTTCATTTATCGTGGGGTGTTTTCAGAACGTAACCCCCGCAGTAAACGAGGGACCACTGTATTTGCCCTCATGAAGTTTTCTCTTCATGGTAGACTTAAATACTGATATACCTTCTTCTTGAAGAGTGTTCTTGGCTGGATGTTGTAAATAGGCCTGTCACGATAACAAATTTAGCTGTACGATAAATTTTCTCAGAAATTATCGCGATAAACGATAATATTGCGCAAAGCGCTAATGTGTCATTTTGAGACCATTCTCAACTAATATAGTGACATATGCCGTAATAATGCAAGTACACATTTTCAAAGGTCAATAAACTAAATAAATAAAAGCGCCTTTTTCACTGTTGCATCTTCAAATAAACTCCAGACAAGTAGACAAGCATGCCGGTTTTAATGACGAACCAAACTTCAGCACTTTACATCGAACAAAAACCCGTGTTCTTCTTCTGCTCTTCAAAATCTACTGCTTGTGAAACAAAGTCATTCTGCCCTCTGTTGGCCTTATAAGTAACTACAACCCAGCAGTTAGCTGGGATACCACATTCACATACGCCGGGACACCGGCCCAAAAGTTATGCGGCCCACTGGGAATCCTCCCAAACCTCTCGATTAGCCGGCATTGCTCTTAATGTGTATTTTGTCATATACGGTAGTATATAGGCTGATTCTATTTGCGTAATGTGCCTGCGGATTACAGGGGTTATTACGGTAGACCAGGAAGTGGGGGCTTTGTACTGACGTCGTAAGCTAGAATGTGTGTGTTCTGCTTACATGTGGGAAGCAGCGAAACAATAAAAGAGGAGATGCTTGCATCTATTATTTACATATTTCAGCATGAGAATCGGAGGTTTAGCGCGAGAGCGTGAGAAGCCACTTAAATACGCAAGTCTCACGGCCATTGCGTGTTGGCAGCCGTGCAAAACAAATGCGGCTTACCGGCTCGTGCTGCAACATGCTGCAGTCAAGTGTGACACTAGAGAGATCACTCCGCAAGAAACCAGAGCGTTTAGTCGAAATACTCCATAGTGAAACCTATTGTCATACACAGTCTATGGTAAAGGGGGGACGAAAAAAAAATTATCGCGGCCAGCAAACTTATCGTGCTCTTATTTTCTTATCGTTCAATTAATTGACTTATTGCTTATCGCGACAGGCCTAGTTGTAAAGGGGTTTTTCATCACTATGAAAAGGATCCTGCAAAGATCCACATCTGTTTTCTTCCATGGACATCCAGGCCTTTCTGTGTCCCCAAGCTTACCAGTGCGCTTTCTTTATCTCAGAATGTACCAAACTGTTGTTTTAATCCCTCCTAACATTCTACTACCTCTCTGATGGATTTCTTCTTTTTTCCAGCTTATGGATGATCTGTTTCACATCTAGTAAGAACTCCTTTGACTGCATGTTGTGGGTCCACAGCAACAGATTACAAATGCAAATGCATATATATGGAACTGACTATACCTGACTTTGTTAACACTGACAAGTAACAGTCTGTGCAGACTGTTCAATGTTAATATACAGCATTTAATGTTCAGTGACTGTTTCTCTATGTTTCATCACTCCCTCTGATAGGCTGACAAATGATCAGTAAGTGTTAGCCCTGTTTCCGCAGGCCTGAATTACATCGTGTGCTGTGCAGATTTTTGTGCTTTGTGCAAGTGTATGTCCGTCACAAGTCTTGTCTTGTGTAACAAATGTTACCCCAATCAAAACAGTAGCCTACAGCTTACTGTCTCATAACACTCTAAGAATCCGAGTGGCAGACAAGGGAATGGATGAGATTCACACTGCTGGAGTTAGTCTGTTATTTACACTTTGGCCACATGTTCCCATTGAATCTAACGAAAAAAATGTGTCCAAAACTTTGACTGGTTGTGTTTGTTCACTCGAGTGTTTTACATTTAAATCTGCAGTCACTCTAAAATCAGCTCACTATTTGTTACTGCTTTGAATTCACCTGCAGGGAGGGAGTCATAATACAGCCAGTCTCAAGGCTTCAGGCAGCTGCCAACATAGAAGATGACTGCAGTGCAAATGTATAATGCTTTTAAGTAGCTTACTGCTTGCTGTAAAGCATTGTGGATTATCGTTGCTGTAATTGGAGCTGGTTCCCATCTGTTCTTATTTTACACACACACACACACACACAAAAATTAAATACAATATTTCAGGTTATCACTGCTGACTGCAGACTCCTCCATTCTGACACTGACAAATACCATATAATAGCTCATTCTCTTTACTGTTAAGCAGGGCCGTAATCTCAGATTGTGGAGGACTGGTGGACAAATCCATGAGGTCTTGTGTAAGACAAACCAAAGGCACATCATGTGAAATATTCCTGACCAGTCAGGCTGTTGATTGTTCTGCAAATTATCTTTTAATCAGTGAGTTCAAAATGTGTCAGATGGTTCAAGAAAAAAAAGTAAACAATGCTATTTGACTTGGTTACAGGAAGCTCTTTTTCTTTAGTGTTAAGATGGTGACGTCAACGTCCACTTTTAAGTTTTGCAGTTTGTACCCACTCTGCCTCCAATGTAAGTGGACACTTTAGACTGAAATCTAAAGCACTGCACAAGGCCTTGAACAGCCCTCATTATTTTTTTATTTTTCTTGTAAGCAACCAGACCTTTTTGTAATCTTTTAAAGTGCTCTTGAGCAATAGTTTTCCAGGCTTTCTGAAGGTCTCTTTAAATTTTTTCTTTGGACATTGATTGTTTTTTTTACTCACTTTTGTACTTTTACCTGACAATTTACAGAGTTTTGTGTTTGTTAAGCCACTCACTTTAGCACTGACCTGTGAGTCATTGAAGCATCTAAAAAGGCATCTAACACAAGGACTAAGTGTTGATTTGACACATAATTGACAAATTAGCAAAGCACCAATGTAAAATTTGTATCTTTAGGCACTTTATCAGCAGCCTGTCACAAAGACACATCATTTGTTCCACTTTCTTTGGTTGCAATATGCTAAATGCACAAAATAACACAGTTCAGTGGGCATAACATAGAATTTTTTGACAACAAAATAAATCCCAAAGAGCTATTGGGTGAAAACTTGCCATATATTTCAGAATCATATGTAGTATGTACTTAAGAATACTGAGGAAATTGAAGAAGTTAAGGACTAAAGAAGAAGTGTAAGCAGATGAAAAGTATCTGAAAATAATTCTCTTAAGACATAAGCCAAAATCTAGCAGACTTTACACAGGACCTGAGAGATGCATTAACCATACAGTTGATCAATGTACCGTTCACTGAAGCCTCTTCAGAAATAGCCATCATACATCCAAAAAATGTTTTTTTAGGGAAGGAAACAGGGACACATGGCTCTGGTATGCCAAAGAACTATTTCTGAAGACTACTTGAAGAATTTGCAAGAATTTTTTGTAAGAGGGTTAAGACTGTGTTATTTGTTAAAGCAAATTAATCCAAACTGAAATCAAGTCTAAATGACACAGTATATCAGCATAAGTATGTGAATGGGGACACCACATATAAAATATGTATGTTTCCACAACTGAAAGCTTTATATTACTATGATAAAAAAAAATGTGCGTGATCAATTTATCTATCTATCAATCTATCTATCTATCTATCTATCTATCTATCTATCTATCTATCTATCTATCTATCTATCTATCTATCTATCTATCTATCTATCTATCTATCTATCTATCTATCTAACGAGCAGAAAGTTCTCAAAAAGAGGCACATAACTTTTTTATATCAGCATTTTGAATGTCATTGGTTGACCTCCCCATCAACTAAACAAAAGAAAAATGTTTTATTTGGGTTTAATGCTAAAGTTAATATTAGCTTTTAGCAGTCGTGCGTCTTTATCCTACTTCCTCCCCCACTGCTTCTATACACTTCTTTTTTATTCTTCCTCTGTGATTCTTTGTCCTTATTTTTTACTAGAAAATACTGTAGATGAAATCTAACTTGATTTAGGTCAGTCTTTGAACTTCATCCTTTTCTTCTCTGTGTCTGATTTGCATACAAAATGAAGCACCACCACAGAGGATAATGTTAAATCACACATGCATGTTTAGGCTCATTAAAATTAGTAAAGTAACTAACTTAGTTTAGCCATGTTGAATAATTACAGCATTTTAGAATAAACATCTTTGCCTCTCTTTAGCTTGTTTCTTTCATCTTTCATTTTTTCTCTTTTATTTAAATCTTTATTGAAAGAATATGCTTTTAAATTATACCTAAAAAGTGAGAGTTGTTTTGGCTCTGCTGCATTACTGAAGCCTACATGGCTTTGTACTTGAAAGCTATACAAACACTCAGGGTGTTAAGATAAAGCCAAGCTCTAATGAATCGTGTAATGAATCAAGGCCTCTTCAGTTGATATTTACAAGAAGTGAAATCCTTCTGCATTTCTATTTTAATATATGTTGTTCATTTACCTGTCTTATATTATCAATGTGTGCAAATTAATTCTCATTGTTTCCTGCAGATTGTCAGCCGACTAGTTTATGTTTCATTTTACAGATCATTAGCCAACTATGCTTCCATCTGATTATCTAAGCTGTATAATACACCATGTCTGTCCAGCTCATGTTTGCACAGCCATATTCATCAATTGTAGATGTGCTGGTGCAATTAACTCTGCTCACTGTAGTGCCCTTGCTCACACTGGAAACCTGGCATTAAATTATTACTTGAAAACAGCAAATGCTGCAGGTAGCTGACACCAAGTGACTCAAACTGAAGTAAAAAAAAAAAAATAATAATAATAATTCAAGCAGATAATTTATGAGGACAAGCTGGTCAGATTTTAATATTTTGTATTTTCCTGTACAAATGACACATTGACTTTGATTAGTCTTGCCACTGTTGATAGTTTTCTTTCTCCCCAGGCAACAGATCCAGATGCAGGCGCTAATGGCCAGGTTTACTACCGGATTGTGAATCATCCTAACTTGTTTGTAATCAGCGGTAATGGAAGCATCTACACAAGAGTACCACTTGACAGAGAGTTAAAGAACCAATATAACTTGGTAGTAGAGGCATCAGATGGAGCAGTGGACCCTCGACGGACCACGTTGACTCTCTTGGTCCAGGTGGAGGATATAGATGACAACAGCCCAGTCTTCTCCCAGGAAACCTATGTGGTGAATGTACCTGAGAACAGCCCTGTTGGAATTGTGGTGCTGAGGCTAAGCGTAAGTATTTACCAAAATAATTGTCTTGTTTTCTTTATTTTTATGTCTCATGTGTCCCTTAGTATCAGACTGTAAGTATTTTTTAAACCTCATGAGTCGGCAGTTTAGTGATTTAAAATGTGAAATGCTTCCAGACTAAAACATTTAGACAAACAGAAAAATGCAGCCTTATACATAGCAGACTCATTTCCACTATAGACATTCCACGCCTCTGGGAGCTTTTGACAGAATAAGGCTTAAAGCTGTTCTTCTCTATTCATATCCAAGCTTTGGTTAAAAAAAAAAAAAAAAAAAAAAAAAAAAAACATCTTTTCTGACAAACAGTAATACGCCATGAATTTTGAAAAACTTAAAAATGGGAGAAATTTTCCTTCAGCTTCTACACTGTCAGATATGCACATGTTTGCACTGGAGTGAGGTGTATGGAAAACTTTATGCACGCAGAGCAAACATGAGTAGAAGGGCGAATAATTGCAGGCATATTGTGAGTGACATCTCACAGATAGGATATAGCAGGAGGTGTTGGGTGGTGAGAAATGGGAGAGGACGGGAGAAGAAGGTGGGGAGTTTGAATTTCAGTGGCAGTGTCAAACTATAATGTCGTAGACAACGATACCTCAACACTAAAAGGACGTGGATGGCTGGCAAGATACCTAAGAAAAAATGTCAGAATGTCTGATTTTTTTGTTTGCTTGATTTTTTTTATAGCTGGATCCTGATAATCTTAAAAAATACTCATTATAAAACTGACCAGATTTTTGTTCTGAATTACTCTCATAATGAAATGCTTTCCTGTAGCCCACTTTTCTAATAATATTAGCTTTAGTTTGGTTTGGCCCATAGGTTAAGATAAAACAGAAGGGCACAGGTGAAGGAGAGTCCTCCCTCCCTGGAGTCCATGAAGACTAGTAAAAGTCTTTCTTGAGAAGCTGATACCAGAATTATGGTGATCTGTGGTCCTGTGGGTGACTCTCAAAAAAGAGGAATACTTAAGAATATTTAACAATTGTGTGCATTCTAAAGGACAATATAATACCGTTATACATTATAGTTCTACAACATCTTACATTTACTGAAGAAAACTGTGAACTAGTAATAAATTCAAACATCAAACTGTTCTCCCACCAGTAGTGTCCCTGGAGACAGCCAATATTTAACATTTCCCCTTTTCTTTAGCCCTTTTCCTGCTCCAGACACTTGAGCTCTCTCTGCATGTGCTCACAGATAACTCTGCACATTCCCTGACCCTGAAAACTTTTTCCCTTGCATATTTGGAAAAAAGAAAATGCATTTACACAACAGCAAAATGAAAACTATCTCAGTGCAGGAGAATACACCAATAGGACCAGAAACTATGTAGTGAACATGTCAGGCCTCTAGTGGGCAATGAAACTTTGCAACAACACACCCAGGTGTGCACCGCATCCTTATCCACATAGTTATTTCAGTTCAGTTCAGTTGGAAAACAGTTGCAAAGAGCTCAAAGTGCACTGTCAGCATTTAAAAAGGTCTCCTCTAAGCATCTTCACTGGCGGCATAAATGTTCTACCAGAAACAGGTTTTGCTTCAACAGACCAAATAAATTCAAAAAATGCAGCAGCACAAACATGACACAGACGTCCGCCATTGTGGTTTTTGTCCTTTCATGGGTTAAGCAGGGCACAAGCGCAAGAAGACGTGAAAACGCCATCGTCGTGAAAAGAATCCAGTTTCCATTTAAACTGACTTGACTTGCCTTGCATTGCAATAAAATTTCACTCTGGAGGCTGTTAACAAATCTTTTTGGTTTTATCCACACAAAACTCTGTTACATGTAAACAAGAGGCCAGAACACAACCAAAATGTGGCATTTTATAGTCTCAGCATTGTGGTGTAAGCAGGGTCTCTATCTCTCCACTGCAGATGTAAAAACTTCCATTTTCAAAAGTAAGGGTTTAATTTTTTTTCTAATTTCAAAATAAAAGTCAATGTCATTTAGAAACTGACAGCACAGTTATGCAGTGTTTTTTAAGTCATTGTTAATTTTGGTCATTTTCAGGCTGGAGCAAAGTTTTTTTTTTATAAATCATCTCTATAACCTTTGGCCATGGAATGAATAATTCTAGTTTTATCTATGTCTAATCTGATAATCTCTTGGAGTAGCCTGTGGATATTATTTCTGCTTTAAGGCTTGTGTTTTAATTCAGTGAACTTAAGCTCCCCTCAGTGGCTTAATTTTATTGGTGCCTGATTAATGATTGATGGAAGCAAACCCTTGCAGCAGAAAATATGCATAATTGAAATAGAAATATTAAAATTAATTGTCTACAACCAATACCTGATAGCTTCTATTTTAATGGTATGGCCACAATTTTGAGAATCTATTAAGCAAGCCTAGTACTCTCTTCTATTGACTAGTATGCACTCCTCTTTTTTTTTTCCTCCTTTCCCCAGGCTGTGGATGCAGACCTCTTCTCCAATGTCACATATCGGATCAAGACTGAATCTGCCAAGCAGCTGTTTTCTCTGAACCCAGTCACAGGGGAGTTGGCTGTGCTGCAGACCCTGGACTTTGAGGGCCTGGCGGCTATGGGCATGGGGACATCTTACACTTTCCAGGTGGAAGCTGTCTACCAAGGAGGGGTAATGCCCCCGGGGCAAGCTACTGTCACAGTCCGCATCACGGTAAGAGCCCCCAGATACCCAGTCTATCATTACTTCTCTGTGTTCTGCTCGCCTTTCATCTATCCTCATTTTACCCGGACGTGCAGCACTGGCAGTGAATACGTGGTGAATCATTAGCATAGCTTTACAGTAGTAATAGCGATCAAAGACTGTAACACAAAAGGGATTTGAAGAGATACAGAACTGCACTGCGCTTCGCCAGTCAGTACATGAGGTGATTGCATTACCTTTTTAAAACACAGTTTAGCCTCCTGACCTGTTTGCCCCTACTGCATCTCCATTGAAAGAGAATTAACAGATAGGTGTTTCTGTCACCCACACATTGTTATTCCATCTTTGAATGACTCATTAGTTTTGTGACAGTAATTATGCCCAGTTTTATGAGAGCTCATGTTCCCTTTGTTGCTTTTTAAGTGATTAAAAGCTGAGCAAACAAAGGGATTGTGTTGTGATACTCGTCGTGTGTACTATACAAATTTATGGTTGTGCGTTTTTGCTCTTAAGAATTCCTTAAAATGTGTGCACATTCATTTATGCTTGTGAATTCAGTACACCGTTCAAACTCGGCAGAATTAAGCTGTCAGTGTTGCACAGGAAGGAGCAGAAATGCCTTATTCAGGAAGGTCTTCTAACCTAGTGGGTTTGTTCTTTGATAAGGAGAACTTGTGTTGTGCTCTGAGTTTTGTCGCTCACAAACAGTGTTTGATAGAAGGAGGAATTGCACAGCCACTGATATCAAGTCACATGAAATGACTTAAAATAAGCTCAATGAATTCATGCAAGCTTCAAGGGGACCAGGGATGGGGCCGATTCCACTGATTCTGCTTCTTTTCTCATATGATGTCTCCAAATAGTCATTTGAAGTAATATGTGTTTAATTCCCTTTTATTGTTTTCTTGTTGTCTCTTTTACTGTATATCTTTCTTACGTTTCCAAATTAATCTCTCATACTTTCTCTTCTGTTTTGTACTTGAGAAAAGTCTGTGGGATTGTGCCTCTGTGTGTATGGAGATAAAATATTCTTTATTTTATGTTATTTATTGATTGATTTTTGTTTGTGTACTTTTAGTACAAGCATATTTTAAACAAGCACAAATGTGCATGCATCTTGTCGCAGCTCCCCTTGTGAACACTTGTAACACAAGGATGAGGCTTTGTGTTTGAAAGCAAACTCTGGATCATAGATTTTCTGCTAGAAAACACTAAACCTGTGTATAGATCAAAGTGAGACTACCCTCCACCACTGAGTTCATAGAACACAGACTGTTGCCTGTGGCTCAGCCAAAACGGTCAAAAGTAAAGAAAAAAAACCCAAGAAGAAGGAAGATCACGCTCCCATACTTATTCTATAGAGTTGAATTATTCTTTGGACACATGTGAATGGCTTACTGAGTTATAATTTTCACATACTAAAGCGAGGTTTTGCAGTTAACACGATTTTATTTCTATGTGATAAGCTGCAGCAGTATGATTAACTTCTCTCAGTGGCTCTGAAAAACAAACTATTTGATCGCTAAAAGAGTTTTTTTTTTTAAACAGAGAAAAATGATAAATGCTGTGATCAGTATCTACTTTTCTGATTCCACTGTCTTCATGCTGTGTGATTCACAGCAAGGGCCACATCAGAGTTTCTTTTTACACATGCCAGAACATTTTATGCTATTTTTTTTCAGCTGCCAAGTCTTCATGGTTATTGTTTTTTACTTTTTCTCTGTTTTTTCTGGTAATAGGACATGTTTTTAAATGAAATCAGTTGATTTGAAGTCTACACTTAAAGGTAGAACTTTTCTATTGAATATCAGATGGTGTATTGAAGTCTTTCAGACAAGATAAGGCTTTCATTCTGTCCTCGTTTGATTGGGTGCTCCTTTTTTCCTTTACAGAAAATTTATTCATACCTTCAAATGGATAACTTTACTATATTTAATATTCTTAGATATACAGGTCTATAGATAATGTGGGGGGGGGGGGGGTTATTGCTAGTCTGGAGTTGTACATATAGCTACACTGGTGTAATTTTTATTTATTTATTTATTTACTTCATTACTATACATATGTATCTGTTTATTTTTAAGTCCTCTACATTATCATGTGTTGATTTGGTGTGTATGGGTGCAGTATGAGGACAGGGGAGGATTTTATACGTGTGTGCACATACATGTTGGGTACACGGGGAAGCTGAGTTAATGCACTGTGTGGGAAATACTAGATATACTAATTATCTTAAACTTGATCTCTACCCTTTACCTAGCCACAGCTTTTCACCTTCCACCTCAGCTTAACTCTATTCAGCTTGACTCTTATCCAGCAGTTACTGCTGTGTTATTAGAGTTGCATCTGTGTTTACAGTTGTGATTTCTTTTTTCTTTTTTTTTTCTTTTCATACCAGCCCTTTGAGTTGATGACATTTGTCATATAATAAATATTGGCTCTTTTATTCTGTGATTTTTTAGACTGTTTTTGTTACCATGCAGTTCCAAGGTTGTAATTTTCAGTTATGGTGTTGATTGCTTTTTCTCCCTCAATATGTCCTTAAGCCTATTAAGAGAAGAGAAAAAGTAGAGTCGTTAACAAGGCTAAGCACTTGATTTCCACTGGAAGATGTCTTTTAACATTAACACTTTAACATTTGAGCACAGTGGTGTGAGAATTTCTGAACAGGACATAGTATATATTTTTCAACTAAGCCTTTGAACAGCCATTTAAATAGTCATACTTTTCTATAGGCCATCTAAGTATAGCCTAAAGATTAAAATGTGTCTGTGTAATATCACTGCAGTTGTGGGATAGTCAATGTTTTCTCAGTTTTAAATCTTAATTAATGACCCAAGACACTTACCCAAACAAGTATGTATTTTTTTAATTCATATTGCGATTTATTAGATTCACATAGAGTATATTCAAATATTTGAGAGATGATGGTCAGTTCACATATTGTAAATTAATCCAAACAAGGCTGTGACTGAAAAATCTTTACCACCACAGTCCTGTTACACCAGCTGACTCCTTATTGCTGCCTCTGCTGGAGGGTAACTATGCATTTTTCTGCAGAAACTATGTTTATTTGCATTAGAAATGTAATGTTGAGGTGAACACTGTGCTAGAAATTTATCATCAGTACCTTAACTTTCAGTCTGTCTTTTTTTCCTTCTGTTTTTTATTCCAGGACATGAATGACTTCTCCCCCATCTTTACTCAAGACCTATATAAGGGTTTGGTTGCTCCCAATGCAGAAAAAGGAACAGTCATCACAACTGTTCTTGCTGAGGATCAAGATCCACCAGTGAGTATATTTTGAAATGTCTGGATACAAAATAAAAAGATTGTTTACTTATACCTAGAACCACCAAGGGAGTCATTTTGACCCCATAGAAAACAATGTAAAATGCTGAGACCTGCCACAGCATCACAGATGCTAGGCAACCGGGTGCTGGCACTATGAATGACTGATACAACCTAGCTTATCAATTTGATGAAACAATAATAGCCTTTTAAATTGTTCATGCCAGAATAGATATAGCCTAGATCTTGCTTATAGACTAATAATGGATTCGATACTAATAAAAAAAACACTAACAGGAGCAGAAGAATAAATGCAGAAGTTTTGCTATGCACCAACAAATTAATTACAGAGACAAAGATCAGGGAGAAATAATCCGCTCCTCTAATTACAACAGGACTAAGTTAGCAGTGGAAATCCTTAACAAGATGCTGAAGTAGTATTCATCTTGAGCTACAACTAGTGTTGCTCCATAGCCTGTTGTGTTTCTTATAATGCTTTGGACATTGCCCCACTGAATGCTTGGATCCTCCACCGGATCTGCATCGATGCCAGAAGGACACAGCGTTCATCCTTCAGCTCTTTGAGCAGCAGTGCAGTGAGCACATCGTAGACCCATCACCAGCAAGCAGCAGAAAGATGGCAAACTGTGGCATCAAACGCAAGTGGGCAAAAAACAAAACCACAAGAATATGCATGAAGTGCCGGTGAGCAGTCTGTAGGTCGTGTACAGCAAGTGTGTACAGCAAGTGTTTAAAGCATGTCGCTCACTTGTTTCCTTAATCATTTGATTAATTTTATCAACCTTTCCATAACTATTTGTAAGAGTCAAAAATCTAATGTTCATATAAATATTTCCAAAATATTAATCATGAAACATTGTCTCATGTATTTCTGACATACGATACAATAAATCAGTATCAGGTCTGCTTTGTGGCTCCAGCATATGATACTTTTTTCTAATTGTTCACCCTAAAATAAGTGATAAAAAATTTATATATATATATATATATATATATATATATATATATAGAACAAAATCGTCCACTCAGCCGCTTCTTGTGAATAACTTAGGTGATTTTAATGGTGAAAAACAACATTAACACAATAATAATTCATTTAATATTTTTTTCTTTCGTAAGTGACCATGGTATAAGCGGGATAATGCCCTCCGAGGTGTCCATTATCATATATATATATGATAATGGACACCTCGGAGGGCATTATCCCGCTTATACCATATCATATATATATATGATAATGGACACCTCGGAGGGCATTATCCCGCTTATACCATGGTCACTTACGAAAGAAAAAAATATTAAATGAATTATTATTGTGTTAATGTTGTTTTTCACCGTTAAAATCACCTAAGTTATTCACAAGAAGCGGCTGAGTGGACGATTTTGTTCTTACGCGTTGCCAAGGTAACCGGCTATGACACAGAACCTGTAGAACAACCAGCTGTTGTATTAGACCTAATCAGTGAAGAGAAGGGGGATGATTGCTTCACGTTATGTTACGTGACAAAATATCATTTCAGAGGGCGGGTGTGTGTCCAGAGGATGATGCGACATTTTGTTTTAGTCACAGATCGTTTCCTAAATCGTTTTTATTGCAAGAAATATTATCCACCATTCACTCTATTCATTAAATGTAGATCAAGCAAGTAAGTCTATCCTAAATCGTTTTTATAATGTTATCTACCATTCACTCTGTATCAAGTAAAGTAAGTGTGGTGGAGTAGGTTTTTCTTACTCCAATCTCCTCGCTCTCCCATTGAAGGCACAAGGTGTAGCAAATATGGCAGTAATTGCGGGGCACAGTAGAGTGCCTTTATATCCGGGCAGGTGTTTTTCCCTTTAGTATGAGCTGTACGCTGACAGTTCTGTGGCTAGCGTGCCAAAGTGTCAACATTACCTCCCCTGCGGTCTTAAGTGCCATAATTTCTTTCCTTCTCTGCTGGGGCCGTGGCGGTCCTTGGGTATTTACACCCGCATGTTCCTTTGCAGCGTTGCGGTGTGCTGATTGTCACAGCTGTGTGGAGAGCTGCATGACGGGCAGTTTCACCTTTGTGGTGCACTGCTGGGTTGTGACTGAGTTTGGTGCTGGGGCAGCTCATTGGGACCTGTCGCAGTATTCCTGGTCTCTTCTCTCTCCCTCCCCATTTTGGGATGTGCTGGTAAGACTGCTTTTGCTCGTCAGACGGAGCAGGACATTAATCTGCATCATATGATTGGTGTGTTTTCCTCTTTTTAGACAAGTGAAATAGCGTGCCCTACGCTATACTGTGCGTGAGAGGTTGCTGTTTTGTCACTGCTTGGATTTCCACCAGCACCTCCAGTCCATCTGCCCTCCGTACGATCTAAACCCCGGCATATAGGGTTGTTTTGGGAAATTGTCAGTTTTTATGTTTTATTATTAATTTTTTTAAAAGTAATTGTTTAAATAAAATGTCATTTTTATGGGAATCCACCTGCCAAGGTGCATTTTATTTGAACCTACCCTTTTTTAGGTTTATTGTGGGTTTTAACTCCCCAGTTGGGTTGTCACCTTCTTCTTTTTTGTATAGAAACTATTGCTTTTTTCGCCTTACCAACACCACCCCACCACATAAGGCAATCATGAAAGAAAGACAGGCGACGACCTAGTTAAAAATAAAAGCAACATTGCCGTTGATCGCAACATCTCATAAAGATACTGGCATGTCCATAGTGGCGTTTGAAGGACGGAGTTTTAACGTTTGTGGACCCTGACCACTGCTGGTTGGGACGTTGCGGGATGACAAAATGTTGCTCCATTCTCGTCTCACCTGGACTGACGGAGCCCAATAAACCTGCACCTGCTTTCACAACAATGCGCCGTCACAGACATGATCTGGCGCGTCTGCAGCCCGGTGTCTGAGTTTCTGTTGCCACAATTACCAACTACCGTTTAAGCAGCGCAATAATTTACAACAATAAGTCTATTTGGCCGGAACTTCTTTTATAGGTGTCCATTATCACTTTTTAATGGACACCCTCCAGCCAATCAGAATTGAGTATTCACCCAGACCATGGTATATACCTATGTAAACAATGATTCTTGTTTGATGTTGGTGAGTATTGTAAGCTAGTAAGTAATCCCACATGCTAATCAATTAATAATTTATTTATTGAGGCGGTCTCTACTTCTGAATAATAAAAAAGCTTAAAAGCGGTTCTAGTGTTAAAGCTACAGTACATATCTGCATTTTATGCTAATTCTAACTGCAAGGGGATGTTAAAGGGGATCTGAAAACTGAGGAACCAAGTGTCACAATACAGAAGAGACAACAAGTGATACAGATGGTGCAGTTTCTTAAGAATGCTTAATTCCTGCATGACTGAACTTACTGATTCTAAGTGGCCCTCCTGCTGGTGGGGTCTTACAAAGGCTGAATAAGCTTCTTGCCCCTCTGCTACACATGACCACAGAGATACAGATGCCTGTCAGGTTCAGCTGTAGTGGTACATCTCCATAAAGTGGCTGCTGTACATCTCACTTTCTCTTTTAGAGAGAGATACTCACTTCCTCTGCTCTTCTTGCCCAACCATGTTGTTGTTATAATGCAGAAATTATATTGTTTTTGTGATCTTAATATCTCATTTTCATTGTTTATCTGTATCTAATGCAATATTTTTTTCACATTAGAAAGTATCAAGCAGTGCTAAAGCTCATGTAAGAAATCATTCTTGTGTTGCCAGGAGGATAACGGCAATGCTAAAGGCATGAGAGTAGCAAGGCAAAATGTGTGACAAACAGAGGGATTAGATTTTCAAACAAGCCCAATCTTTAAAGGGCTTGAATATAAGAGCTCATAGTACTTCATTAAAATCTTTTTCTCTTTTTCTTACGCACACTTATTACATGTTAAAACTGGTGAAGAAAGATAAAAACAGATTTGAAGTGCTGATGAAACATACTGTATGTGAGCAGTAAATAATGAAAGATAGGATTCTATAAAGCATCTATACTTTGAAACCCGATTGGCTTTTAGAAAAAAAAAACACATCTTTGTCGAACTACTTAACTCTCAAACTTCAAGGTTAATACCATATTGAAAAAAAATATAGTCATGGAGACAAATGTTCCAGTGAGGCTCTAATTGCTAAGAGCGAGATTTGTGGAAACTGTTCTTTGTGGCTCAAAATGAAAGTATTTTATGGCTTAGTTCAACACAGCAGAGCAAGCTTTGCTATTGTTTCTGAGTCAAATTAGTTCTTTACTTCATGTAGAGGCTATTTGATATTTAAGAGGAAAGGATTTTTAAAGAAGCTTAAACAAGTGAATTAATTAATAAAGTGTATTAGTTTTTTCAGTCCCTATTTTCATGGTTATTTCACATATACACCGGACTCATGAAATAATTCTGCAGATGTTCAAAAGTGGTGCCATGTGAGAACTCAAATGTCCACAAAATTTGCTTGACATCTTGGAGATTTTCCACCCATTCCCTCCAGTGAAATCGCTGAAGCAAAACGATTGAGACAATGTGCAAACATAGCAGCAGGTATTCTAAAGAATTTCTTGCTAATGAGCAAGTTGAGGGAGTTGCAGATGTGAGACTTGCTGTGTTTGCACCTTGCTACTGTGTGCAAGTTCAAATACATGTGGTATTTATATCATCAAGTAGTTCCAGTCACTATTTTTTCTTATTTTAAAGTAAACAGCAATTATTCCAAGTAGTCTAATAGTATATCAAGTTCCCAGTCTTATTTTCACATTAGCTAAATATAAATGACTTTGTAAATACACTTTCCATTTTATAATCTCCGTGTTATCCTTTAGTAAAGAACTGTGTTGATGTGACTGACCTAAATTTGACTTTTCAGTTTTAGAGTATATGCTAATGGTAAAGGTAGGAAAGACAAAAACAAAAGAATGACTGTTGCCACCTATGTTTTGATCTTAGACCTGAAGGTTGTTTTAGTTATTTATTTTTTTTAACCTCTGTTTATTGCATATTAGAAAACAATTTGTGGAGCTTATAGAGATAATTTTTTGGTTTGTTTCTTTTTTGTCCCTTCTTTTAAATCTGCTCAGTAAACTCACTCTGATAGTTGTGTAACCTCTTAGAAAAACATTTGTACTTGAGAGCCTCCCAAGGGATCCACTGCTACTACAGAATTTTGCTCTCTTTGGCCTTAAGTTTTTACTTTGTCCCTAGGGAGCAAAGTCACATCATGGGTATAGCCAAGTTTCATGAAATTTATAAAAAAAAATAAAATAAAAAAAACCACTTTATTTCGAGGTCCAGAGGGATTAAATTGAAATAAGATGATCTGTAGAGATGATTAGCAATCAGGACCCTTAATTATCTTAATCAAAGGGTCATATTAAAGTGTAGGGTGTCACTAATGAATGCAAGTGTGCTACTCTGCACCAAAGGGATGCATTTAATGAAGAAGGTTTGTGTTTAAGATGAAAGGAAAATGTTTCAAGGAATCACAGTGAGTTCTTGTAAGGATGCCTGATAAGGACCTGACTAATAGGGGCTATGGCCATTTGAGAGTTGTTTAAACAGATAAGGACACAGCAACGTATTAGGACAGTTCTTTAGCTTACAAAGAAAAGAGCAAGCTTTTCTCATATAGCTCTACTGCTCAATGAACTCAAATGAAACAATATTTCTGGATTTGCAAAACCAAGCTTACTAGTTTGACACACATTTTCTCCTTCTCCTGAAGTTGAATTTATATATGAAAAAGACTGTCTCTATTTTGGTCGATTCTACTTAGACTTACTGCATGAGCCTCATGAGCCTCTTCTCCTTCCTGCAGGGTACTCCAGCAAGTTTTGTCCGCTACAGAGTGGATCTGGAAAGGTCACCGTACAGTGGGAGCATCTTTGATGTGGAAAAGGAAACTGGAAGAGTCATCACTAAAGTCAACCTCAATGAAGAACCCAGTGTCACCTTCAAGGTCAGTGGCAGTGTTTATGATGGCACTAATAACAAAATGGTACTTCTACTTAAAGCGTTGCCTTTTTTCTTTTCCAGGTTTTAATGCATATATTGCATCAGTGTAGGGCTGCACGGTTATATTTAGTTAAAAGAATCTGTTGTTTGAGGGAGCTCTCAGGGAATCCAAGCTGAGTCACATCATCTACATATAGCACAGAAGGGGGAAGCTGTGGTTGTTTGTCAGCAAAAAGTGTTGACTTGAATTTGCCAACAGTGAAAGAGTGAGACATATAAGGTGATAAAACAGTTCCAAGTTGTTAGTTTTCAGCTGGTGAAACAGCTAAATATAAATATATGATATGATTGTAGCACAGTTAATTATGAGTATAAGCATCCTCAAAGTCAGATCCTGTACTGCAACTGCAAATGAAGAAGTGCTCCTGCATAAACTCAGTTTTTCCAAAGCTTATTTTTATTGGTTACACCTGATATTATCATGTATCTTCGGTAACCTAGTCATAAGCAAACAGCCATAAGTACAGACATGAAGGAACATGGAAGGCATAAGATGGACTGAGATCCAGAGAGCATATTCGGAGCTGGTCTGGCATACTATGGTCACATACAACTCTGCAATTGCAAGTTTGTCCTGTCCCACTATGAAGTATCACCTACACCTACTTACGGTGTGTGCTTGGTTTGCAGGTCTTTATTTATTATTATTATTATTAATTTTTTCTTTGCCCATCTGATAACAATAAAAAGTGATTTTTATGTAAAACTGAGTTCCAACACACTTCAAAGGTCATTCACAGAAAACTTCTTTCACCTTATTTGTCCTTGTTGTTGGTGAAGTGTGCAGCACCAAAGTTTTAAGCCCGTCCTGTAGTTCCTGCTCCATAGTCCTCACCAATGCTGGGTAGTGACATGTTAATGTAACACAGTTACTTTTGTCAGTAGCTAATAATCTAATGCATTACTCTTTTAATAAAGTAACTCAGTTACAGTTACCCTATGGTGCGTTTGTCCGTTTCTAGCTAAATTAATACATTTTGGCCACCAGCTGTGAGCTTCTTCCTGTTTACAGGGGTGATGCAGCACCACATGTGCAGTGATGCAAATTCCACTTGTTGGGGTTATTTTTTGGTGAAGTCGTTTTTAAACATCATCACTTGCAGGTTGAGGCTTCGTCTGCTTCCTTTGTGAAGTCCTCCTCATTCTCTCATAGCTGTCCACAAAGCAATAATCCCTGGAGGCAGAATGGAAACGTAAATGCAACAGTCCTTTATTAATGTCCACCGCACCGTTTCCTTGGTTACCACGGTCGTCCAAACCAGCACACCCTTACCCACACACACATGCACAACTTCACTTGATAGAGAGACAGTAACAATGCCCACGAATAACTAAGGAAATATGTAAATAAAAATATAATAAAGAGTAGGAGAAAGATTGGAGGGTTCAATGTGCAGCATAGATTTAATTTTTGAGCAGCTGTTATATTACTTTTTTTTTTTTTAATGATCTCCTGGCCTGACTCAAACTAGTAACTAGCCCAACACTGGTCCTCACATACATAATATAGAACTAGGCCTTACATATATCTGTTTCATAGAAATGGTATTTTAGTGGAATTTAAAGAGCATTGAGGAGGATAGGTGTGTTTTTGAACAAAGACACAGAGATAATGGTTGTATGAAAAACAATGAATTAACATTGTACAGTGTTAATTTCTCCTTTATGTCATATGTATTTACATTGTATAAACTGAAAATATTTGTCAAAATTTTCCTTTTATTTTTGCCTAAGTAGATATGAAACATCATCATCTAAATCCAGAACAATACAATTTAATTTGTGAATTATGCACTTTGCAGAACAGAGTAAATCCACAATCATAACATCATTTGTGTGTGTGTGTGTGTGTGTGTGTGTGTGTGTGTGTGTGTGTGTGTGTGCTGTAGCTCTTTGTTAGTTTACATATAGAGCAAAAAAGTGTGATTTGCTCACAAGTGGTCACAGGAGACTCATGTTGAGACACAGCTTAATACCAGGTGTAAACTGGTATGCTCAGAGCTGACCTCTTAAGATTAAATCCCCCAAGACACATGTTAATGCCAGGTGTAAACATGATCTAAGCCTGTAGTGAGGTAGGTGTTGTATGTGCGGTGCTTTTGTATTGCTGCCCTTCTCTGTTGACTGTCTCTGTCTCCTTTTTTTCTCTGTTTATTTTGTTCCCTGTTTCTTTAAAATCTCTCCTTCCCTGCTGGCCCATTCTCCCAGCCCCTTCCCACAGTCTATGAATGAAAATCAATACATTTTCATACTCCCTCTCTTTGCAGGCTGCTTGCCAGATCTTGTTTTGCCAGCCTGTCTTTATTAGGATTCTGAACATGTATACCAAAAAGTAGCTGACCACAATCTCAAAAAGAGAATAATTTTGGTAGAGCAGCCATAATTTTGTGCTTGGATTTGCATGTTTGCATTGTTTACATTGGTTTTCTTTCTCCCTCTGTAGCTGTACGTGATAGCCTTTGATGATGGAGAGCCAATCAAGACTAACAGTACTTTGGTTGAGATCACTGTACTTCAGCCTTCTCGCATTCCAATTTTTAGTGAGGAAGAGTACAGGTAAGTCTTCTTGACATACTGTTGATGCAGCTGCCTGCACATGTAACCTCACACACATTAGAGCAGCTATGACTGGACTGCCAGACAAGGGGAAGATGTTGAAAATGGTTGCAAAGGGTGGACAAGAACACTTTGACACACATTTACATCTGCAGTCACATCTTCCATTGACCTTCTGTAATATTTTGATCAATATTTAATCATTTGGTAAATTATACATTCTACTTTGAACTGCTGTGAACTCCCTGTTCCTCATGAATATAATAGTTTGTAGCATTGATAGTTATCAGTTCATCATTGTTATTTCTGAGTTTCCAGCTTTATATAGAACTATATATTAGGAGTTCAGGGTACAGAGGATGCTGCATAAAACCTCCAAAGTAAAGAGCATTTGCTTCAGTCTCAGGGAATACCAGACCTACCCTCTGACGATGTTAAGAGTCACTTTTGACAAGATTACCAGTTGTGAGGATTAAAGAAGCAGAGAAAATGCAGGGTAAGGAAACAACATCCATAATGCTCTGAAATGACAGGCTGCTTCACAAGTGACACGCAGTTGTACTGAATTTGTCTCTACTGATGTTGCTGTGACTTGGAGGGAGGCCAAGAAGTCTTTTTTCTATTTAAAATAAACAGATTAATAACATGTCGGTTGCAGCTGCTTTGAAATATATTTTGGGATGAGGCAACACTAGAATTAAGGCAGGTATCGTTCTGCAGTGTTTAGAGGATCCTTGCCAGACTGCAAGGCTTTAAGGCCTTTTGATGGCAAAGTTGCCTGGCACAAAGCAGTTATTAGGAGCTTAAAGTAAAGCTTGTTTTAAGTGGATTGATTTGCTTGCTTGTTTGTTGGCAGACTGTGCTTTGTTACTTAATTTGATATGCCTTTATGCATAACACTGGGAATGTAAGTCCTGGCCAACCTGTCAACACTTCAGTTGAGGTGTTATGTCTCGCTGCACATGTTTGTCTTCACATGTCATGGCCTTTTGTTAATCTATCCATGCTTGTGTGTGTCTCCATGTGTGCATTTCCTTCTTTAGATCAGTGTGTGTATGCATGATGGTTTATAATCCAGCACTTTCTATTTGCGCTGATATTATTCTGGTGCTCAGCTTTATTTACTGATGTATTAATGGAACAGCTGCATAGCTGTTGAAAGGGCATTGATTAACGTTTTGAATGAGTGGCTTGTCTGAAATGCACACAAAAGGTCGGGACCACAGGCGCAGACTGCTGTATGGTGTTACATTGACAATGCTAACCACGCACAGTGGCACATCTGCAGTAAATCATAAGTCATGAAAGCATTAGCCAGGTGCTCAACCCTGTCCTGTTGGACAAGCTTCTCTCCAGTGGAGAGTATCCAGTCTGCTTGCTCTGCTATGAACTGTCTGCTCACTCTTTGCTTCTCTCAGCATTGTCCTCTCCCCAAGAAACCTTCTGAACACAAATCACTTTCTAAATGTCCACAGAAGGTCTCGTTTGTCTCTGTGATGGCAGTTAGTTATAGCAGCAATCAGGTAAGCTATGCCTACAGCTCCAGAGCATGCAATTAAAAACAACTCTGCAGGGCTTTGGCTGACTTAATGATTTCTTCTCCTGCTTTATGGTATCACCCCTCCATCTGTCAGAGGGAAATGAGGGTTCCCAGTCATTGTTGGCTAGAATAAATGGCTTATGCTGTTGTTGCTATTGTAGCAGCATGTTGCCACCTGCTTTTCAGAAGTACTGGAGGAAAAAAGAGCATCTCACGGTGTTTCTGTGGAAATGCAAAAATTATGTTTTAAATTTTCTACTACTTGGATTAACCACCCCAAAATTTATTTATAACCCTGGATATAATCTCACTTTTTCACATCTTTTGGCCTCAAGCAGATGATGATGAATCTAAATACCTTCGTTAACCCCGCATGTATACAATAAAGCTAGATTCAGTCAAGTGTGCACTAACAGCCCAGCAGGAAGCATATACTAACTTGATGCATATGAGGAGTAAAAATTGATTTTATGTTGCTGAGACTGATAATATTTATTTAGTTGAGACAAAAAAAATTAGCCCCAACTTGCAAATGTTCAGTTTTGATAGATTTTACTTATTGGGATAATCTTGTTATTTATCACCTCAACAAGGCAAACCTCACTTCTTTTTTTCACTGTGTGTCTGGTTTGCTTGACCATGGGACTCCAATATATTCTGTTTCTGTGTGCATTTCATTAAACATCTAGACTGTTGTCTTTTCCCTATTTTTTACTATCATGGCATTGCTGGACCATTTGATGTGTCTTTTCACCTTTGCACACATGGACTGAGAAATCTTAGACTTTTTTGACATTTCACACTGGGTCAAGAGACATTCAGTTACAGGTGTTATCATTGAATAAAAGCATACAACAAGAGCAAACTGAAGAAGTTCAGTCACATAGTGGAGTTCAGTTCTGAATACTTTGCTTCTATCAGATCGGAGTCTTTCTGTACTGCAAGATTTAGTTTTTTGTTTGTTTTTTTCTCACTTTTTGATTTTGCTATTTGGAATATTTCTCCCACAACCACAAGATTATTTAAATGATTTTCATATCAGACAGAATTAAATTGTGTTTTTGTTCATTTGCATTTCCATCTTCCCACCGTTGTGTTCCTTGTTTATGACCTTTATTGATAGAGTCTGACCTGACACTTTATTGTTGAGACTTTCATGCTTGTTGAATAAAATTAAAAAGAACCATGGTTTTGTGTAAATAACTTTGCATGATTAGAAGCAAAAGTTGCCCACTACTAAATTCTAACTAGTTGTGTATTCAATTTTCCCCAGTGTATTTTTTATTTAATTTAAAATATGGTGGGTTATTCTAGGTAATGTGCTATATTAAAGTAATTTTGGGGTAATAAAAAATGTATCATTAAACCTTAATCTTATTTATTTATTTATGTATTTTTACACAGACCTTGGCTGCACAACCTTTGGAAGAGTGTTAAACACTGGGCCCAAAGAAAGCAAACTGCACATTTATATTTCCTTGTGTGGCTGTTGACTGATGGGTAGGCAGCTGTCTGACAAAGTCTTAACATAGGAAAATGTTACCCCACTTTTACATGATATTTTTCTTGTCCAGAGATACTAACCTGTGGTCTAAGGTGTTTTCTTTGCTGCTTATACCCCCACAGCACTTCTGCTTCTAAAGCTACCTCAAAAATCGTTGGGGATTTTTGTGTCTCTGCCTCTGAATGTACCATTTTACATTCTTCTCCTCATTCTCTTCTGAGCACTCCTTCACAGTCTTTCCACTAAACATGTGTGTCTCCTTTTATCTGTTTCACTTTGTCTTCCCTTTGTGTTTCTCCTCTTTTTATAGTTGGTAGCTCAGTCAGTGAACAGTTGAAGTTAAGTTTTGCTTTATTTCATCAAATATTCATTAATTTTGTACTGAAAGGCTGTACATGATCGCTTCAGCCCAAAGAAAATTTAGAAATTTAACCCCCTGAGATTTTCACCACTGTTTCAGACATGTTCAGACAACTTAGAAATGAGATGACTAATTGCTGTAGTTTTATAAGTAAAACACAACCCTGTTTTTATTTAATTAAAAAAATTTAGCTACTCCAAAGTTCAAGGTTTCATTTGGTGTAATTTTTACATCACAGTGCTCCAATGTTTTTAATGGATGGCAATTCTGAACTGCTGGAAAATCCAGTTTAGCACCTGGATTCTTTTTTTTCATAGTTTTTAATCAAAATTGTGGTTTTGTATTGTCCTGCTTAAATAAGCAAATACTTACTTGAAGAAACTTCATTGTCTCAGTGTCTCAACTTAGCATTATTTCAAACAGCAACATTACTTTAATCTCCTTGTCTTTGCTTCTTCACAAGTTTCAACAAGTTGCCTTTGGATGAACTAGATAAAGTTTCCCTTTCCATTCTTGTTTCTCTGTTCATCAATAGTAGTGGCAATATTTATGCTGTGAGACATGATAGATCACATCTTTTGACATACACCTGCATAAATTTCCTAACTGCTGTGACATAGTCAGTGTTCTTCACTCATAAATGGCCCTACAAAACCTGAAACAGCCACGCTGCACTTCCCAGCCATCACCTCATTAATCAACATTCCTTCATGTACTGATGTTTTGCCAAGATGGATAAGAGATGAATGTGCTCAAAGCATACTCATATATGCTCATTGCTAGGCATTTAAATTGTTAAGCTGTAAACTGTACAGTATTCTCCCGTATATGCAAACATCATGACTCAATGCAAACTCCTCTTCTAAATCACAGCCCTAAGGTGTGGAGCTTTTTCATGCCTCTGAAAGGCATGATTGATTTTCAGCCCGCAGGTTTGAATCTGCTGCAGTGAGCCTTAAAACGCCAGAGGCATGCTGACCTTTCACTTGTCTGCAAAATAGACAGGCATCACTTAACTGTCTAACAGACACAAAGTCACACTCATTGTATGCAGCCGAAATATCAGATAAAGGTCGATGCATATTGAAGAAAGCAACATGATTTACCATTTTTGGCTCAGACTAATTTTCTAGATAAATATGTGTAAGCTGACACTAATTACTATTTCTTTGTAATTTGTAACCCAAATTTGAAATGATCTAATACAAAATGAAATATAAGACTCAAATGAGTATAAGAAGCAGTAAGCGATAAGTAAAGGGAAATATTAATAAAAAAATATATATATATATGCACATTAAAGTGCACAGCCCAAAGCTCTGGATACATTCTGCCGGCATGTTCTTGGGGTGTTGAAATGCCTATCCAATATATAAATACTAATTTGTGATGTAGTTTAATCATTTGTCTTTCACTTTTAGATTTTACATCCAGGCAGGAAAAGAGAAGTTAACTTCAGGTTGATGCATCAGCTGACTAAAAATCTTCCAAGCACATACTACATCATATCATCATGATTATATTACCTCAGCCATTTAACTAATTCAACTGCTTGACAAACAGTAGAATACCACGATCAATGGTGAAGCAGAAATGTGTTGTAGTATATTTCTAAGCATGCATTTATGGTTGTTTGTGCACTATTTACATTCTTGCTTACAATCAAGTGACTCACATCTGCACATGATATTGTTTGAGACCTTGAAGTAGCAATCCACAGTGTAAGAACTAGTACATGGGCCCAAGCAAGGTCACTCCTTGCATCTCCCCGGCATGTCCATTGCCTCATATTCAGTCTGTACTGCAATGCCTAGAAAGAAAAGGGGAGGCAGAAAGTGGTAGATGGTAAACATGGTAACATCGACGCCTGTGGCACATAACAAGTTTTATCCGCCTCTGCCTGTTCTCGTAAGCATCACTCTGCCAGTGGCCCTGGGGCAGAGTGCTTGCTGACACCTGTGAGCCACCCACGCCTCTCAGTGGCATGTCATTCACCATGTCTCATGTTGACAAGAGGACTTTCTGTTGCCTATAGACATGTCAGTATCTTTCTTTTTTATCTCTACCACTCCTGTCTTCCTTCAGGTTTTCTTTTTCTAAATATGAAAAGTTACTTTGGTCCCGCTCAGTTGCATATTAAGTTGCATTATATATTACTCACTGAATATGCCAACCACTCCAATCTTTAAAATATTACCTTTTAGTTTCTTTTTAAATAAAATGAAATAAATCAGACTTCCGGTGACGCCATGTTGGAGATAACAGCCTAAAATAGGTCTCCGTCTGAAAACCTCAAATACCCTAACAAAAAACATAACTGGTCGGCATAACAGCAAAATTCAACATGGCAACATCTTTAAGAAGCAAAAGCTCAAGCAAACAAGAAGCCACAATGGAAAAGAACGAAAATTTAAAACAGCTAACTTTGCCGCAGGCTATGATTAGCAACACCGACGTTAATAACCCCGTGAGTTCAAGTAAAGCAGAGAACCGAATATTGTGTGAACTGGAGAAGTTAAGGCAGGAGAACAGAGAAGGACATTCGCAAACCAAGCTATCGCTAACTAAACTGGACGTAACGATGCAAAAACTGAAAAGTGACATGATTAAACTTGAAAAGAGGACTGCGAAGCAGAGGGCCGCATTAGCAGTGTGGAAGACACTACGAGCTGGATGCACAAAGCCACGCACGGAGTGTGTTTCCCACAGAGGAGCTGTTACCATGCTCTGCCCGGAACTTTGACGGACTGGTATTTTACAGAATTATGCTGAAATGCCGGTTGGGTATGTGGAAGTTTTCTTTACTTACTATGTTCTGTTATACTGTATTCTGTGTTCGTTTAGTGTTGAGATTGGTATTGGGCTACTGTTATTTCATGGTTATTGACACAAATCTTCCAAGTTGTATACCTATGTTTAATGCAGAAGAAGGAGGTGAAAATATAGATTTGACCGGGTGGACTGGCTGTTTCTGGAGCAGTCGCTTAGACATATGGGTTTTAAAGATGTATTTATCGACTGGATTAAAATATTCTACAAAAATCCCAGATCCAGGGTCAGAGTAAACGGCCATTGTTCAGATTTTTTCCCTCTGGGACGAGGCACGCGACAGGGGGACACTCTTTCCCCCTGTTTGTTTGCTCTTAGTATTGAGCCATTGGCAGAACTAATAAGAGCCAATCCTTGTATACAGGGAATAAGGGATGATGCAAATGTGCAACATAAGCTTGCGCTCTTCGCTGATGATATCTTATTGTTTCTTGAAAACCCGGTCACCTCCATTCCTGCCCACCTACAATACCTCAATGAATATAGCGATGTCTCAGGATACAAAGTTAACACAAATAAGTCAGAAGCAATGATGATTGTAGGGGAATGGCCCTCAGAATTAGACAACTTGGTTTCATTTAGAATATCAACAGAAGGATTTCGGTACCTTGGCATTTTTCTTATACCTAAAATCACACAATTGTATACTTCAAATTATGGAAAATTACTGTAGGAAATTAAAAGAGACATTGACAGATGGGATTTACTCCCACTGTCTCTTCTGGGCAGAATAGAATCAGTGAGAATGAATGTCTTACCGAGACTCTTATTCTTATTTCAGTCTCTTCCCTTTTTTGTGCCATAATCCACATTCAAAACACTAGAAAAGATGATATCCAGATTTATTTGGCAAAATCGAAAACCAAGGTACGTTTGAAAGTATTGATGACAAACAAAGAACAGGGAGGGCTTGGACTACCTGATTTAAAGCTTTACTACTGGGCAACACAACTTTGCACAATCTTTGTCTGGGTGATTAATGATCGGGAAATTCAATGGGTATCAATTGAACAAAACTCACTTCCTGCTGCACACTCTCCCATTCATGAGCAAGCATGCTAGGAAAAAGGCCAAGATTAATAATCCATGGATCCTACAAACACTTAAGATCTGGAACTCAATTCGGAAACGTCTAGGAGGTAAAATGGGGCTATCTCGTGCCATGCCCATCGTAGGTAACATTGAATTCCTACCATCTATATCAGATATGGTCTTTAAAAGGGCTGACAATGAACTGATTGTTATACATCATTTGTTCTGTGGACAGACACTTAAATCATTCTCACAAGTACAAGAACAATTTTCTTTGCCTTCAAGCGACTTGTATAGATACTTACAGGTTAGAGATTATAAAACAAGACATTCGGAGTGGGACATGGTTATGAGGGAACCTACTAATATTGAATCCTTTTTTGTTAACCTGTTTGAAAATCAAGCATTAGCAAAGAAATTAATATATATAATGTATAAAAAAAACTGATGGCAAATATGTCAGACAACACCCTACATATTAAACACCAATGGGAGCTTGAGATTAATGTAGTTTTAACAGATGAGATGTGGGAAAATGTATGTTCTGACTGTCACAAAGGAATTGGAAGCCAACTCTGGAGAGAGTTTGACTGGAAAACAAAAACTAGTTTTTAGAACTCCTTTAAGGATATACATGTCAAAGACCTTCTCACCAAAGATCAGCATTATATTTTGCATGTCCTACATTTGGTTGCACGAAAGACCATCACCCTAAATTGGCTTAAGCCTTGCCCACTAACTATAGCTCAGTGGACGAAAAAATTAAAACAGGTTTATTTGATGGAATGTCTGACTGCCCAACTACAACTGAAAATGGATATTTTTTCAAAAAGATGGTCGAGAGTGTCTACTCTTTTTGACTAATACTTGTTTTGTATTGCACTGTATGTTGTGTATTTCTCCCATCCTGCATATGCCTCCTGTCTTTTTTGTACCTACTAGGATGAGCCCAGTCTCAACACGTGTTAATGCTTGTTAATATGTTATGTTAATTGCCTGTGATTTTGCATTCTAAGGCAATAAAGTTAAAGAAATAAAAAAAATAAAAAAAATTAAATGACAATTAAGTGACTTAATTTGTGACAATGATGATATTCAGAGACAGTATTGTAAATTGCATGCACGGGCAAATATGCTGGCACATAAATTTAGCATGTGCTCTTATAATGTTAAAATTGCATTGTTTAAAGTTTGTTGTACATCTCTGTACACTGCCCACTTATGTTCCAGCTATAGTAAAGCTAAATTTATTAAGCTGCAAGTTGCATTTAATGATGACTTTACTGAAGGTCCCTGATGGACGAGTGCCAGTCATGCTGTGCCCACCTTATATGCTGTTCTTAGAAATTTTGTATATACAGTGGTTCCTGGTTTGTTGCGGGGGTTATGTTCTGAAAACACCCCGCGATATTTGAAATACACAAAATGACGAGCTTATTAATTTTTCACAATTCAAATGCATGTTAAGGCCTAATTATCCCTCTGTGGAGCGTTTATAGACCTTTCCCAAACTATAATAAACATTTTCAACATTCTCACACACTTTATACACTCTCAAAAACCTACATATATTTAACAACGTGAATTTCTTAATAATCTTAATCTTAAGAGCGCATTGATGTTTACTGACCCAGTCAAGAAACAAAGAACAGTGGGCAGATTCCAACAGTAAAATTTGGACAAAGAATGGTTGAAATAGGATTTACATATACTTAAATATGCAGTGCTGCATACAAAAAAATCTGCCAAACATCGAGACCGCAGAAGATGAACCGGGATATGTCGAGGGACCACTGTAAATTCATTATGAAACTTGAGGATTCTAAAAATATTATTATGGTTTTAACAACGCCTAAGCAGAGTAGTGTACGACATAACTCTGGACTCTGGAAGCACTGGAGAAAGTGCTTGTATGGATTATAGATCAAATTTATAGTCTCTCTGTATTGCCTTTTTGTCTTTGTGTCTTTTTGTATTTTGTCTGTTTTGCTTTGTTTTGTTTTTTTTTTTATATGGACCAAATTGTGAGTCTGAAATAAAGAATTGAATTGAATTTTCTTGCTCCGGAGGGTCATGACAAGTGGGAGGAATGATCTCCAGTGTCTTTCTGCCTTGCATTGGGGTTGAAGAAGTGTCTCACTGAACACGCTTTGATGTTTCGTCAGTGTTGTGTAGAGGATGGGAGGAATCATCCATTATTTTCAGCAGCTTGTACAGCATTTTTTTGTGGACAATTTGCTCCAGCGGCTTCAGTTATCCACAACACAGAACCAACCCTCCTTGACGTTTGTTCAGTCTCTAGCTCTGATGCTGCTGCCCCAGCAGATGGCTGCACAGCTGATTGCACTTTCCACAGCAGACTTATAAAAGATACGCTACACCTTGGCACATACATTGAATGATCTTAGCTTCCTCCAGAAGTAGTCTGCTCTGTCCTTTCTTGTAGAAGCTTCTGTGTTGTATTTCCAGTCTAGCCTGTTATCTAGCTGAAGTCTGAGGTACTTGTATTCCTCCATTACCTCCACTTCTCCACCTCTTTTTTTCCTGTTCCTCCTGAAGTCGACAATAATTTCTTTTATTTTATTTGTTTTCAAGGTGAGGTAAGGCTGGGCAATGTGGCCTGAAAGTTAAAATCTCAGATTTTTACAAACCAAATCCAATTTCCAATTGTAATCGGTTTTTCCCTTTTCTTGAAAACAATATTAAACTTAAAGCTTTTGCATGCAAAATGTGTTATTTGTTTATTTGTATATAGGAATGACAGCAAAGAAAGTAAATAACATTTGAACTTTCCCATCATATAAACAGCTTCATATCCTTCATAGAGATATGCAGCACAACTGCATCTGTAATCTCTTTCCATCTGAATCTTTATCATACGGAATCCACTGCGAAAATATTTCTCCTGATGTAGGCTGTCTCTTAACAGGAGTTTGTGGAGCCTGATTGCACAGTCTTAAAGCAGTGTACAGATACATTAGAGTCCAGGCTGTGTTTATGCAACCATGTCTCAGTGAATCATATAATATGGTGTTCCATGTATTCTTTTTGAGACAGTGTTAGCACTTCCAGCTTGTCCATTTTTGATAGCTAGCAATCTCATGTTACCTGTCAGAAAGGTTGGAAGAAATTACTCACTCCTCCTCTACGTCCACTTTGCTTTCTCTTTAACTCATTTAGGATTCAGTGTGTTATATTGCTGATATCTTGGTTTTGGAGAGCTTAATCAGTTGATCCTGCCAGTAAACAACTCTTCCATTCCCATGAAAACTTATCAGAATTGTCTTGAAAAAGTCCAAAATACATGGAGAAATCACTTGAACAGTACAGCCTCCAAGCCAGCAATAAAACATCTTCTTGAAAAACTAACTTGATGGTAAAAAAGTTAGTTGTATCTAAAAAATTAAAACAGTACATTTGGATTTACTACAGTTTGCTGTCATCACGTGACACATTCTACAGTGTAATCTACTTTAGGTCTCTGTATATAAGCCAGTTTAAAGCTCCTATAATGTAATTATCAAATGTTATTAGAATGCATTTGCTCAATTGGTTGGTTAGCCATTCCACTTAGATTGATCTTTATCATGTGTCTGCAGTCTGCAATTCATTTAGCTTGCCCGACTGACTGTCGGTCTGTCAGTATCTACTAACCTTTCTGTCATACTTTCTGTCTACATGGGATACATGTTTATACTAATCTGTACCCTTCAATCACCTTCACACCCACCGTGGCATTTCTCACCAGTTTACAACCCTCAGGCAGAGCCACTTTGTAAGGAAGTGATAACATGTCAGCTCTGCCTCTTTCTGGCAATCACATCATCCAGCTCAGTGCTAGCTCTAAACTGCCTTTTATACTCCACTCAGATCTAAAGAGCAACCTGAGATAAATCTATGAATAGGCCAGCACAGGTCATCCAGCTTTGCCATGGTCCAACGTTTTACTGAGTGCCACCCACCAGGGCTGAAGTGGTGCAAATGTGTCTCATACAGATTGTTTACCTTTCTCCACTGTGGAGAAATTTCACTGTACAATCCTGGTTAAGGTGTGACAATTTAACTGATTTAAAAACCTTGAAATGGAACCAGTTCACCAGAAATTAATGCCCCAATTATCCAATATAACAAAAAGCAACTGAAAAATTCTATTTTCTGGTGTTTTTTATTGTAAACTAAATCACACCAGAACAAAGTAAACCATATAGGATAACTACATAAGAATGTCCTTGCATGAAACCCATCACTGTTTGCACCATTTTCCATCATTTTGGGGTTTGATGTCTCACATTACAATATATTTGTGTTTTAATGGGGATTTTGGAAATACTGGTGTTTCTTGTCATGATTGCAGGGCCTCTCCTATTATAAACTAAAAGTAATTTATGCTTTTCTTCCACTTCAACTTAAGTCAGGCTCCACACTTTGGACCAAATGTGTTATTTTCTGGCTGCAGTAACTGCATGTAGAGCTGAGACGGAAATAGCACAAAACTCAGCTTCAGGCTTCCAAAATGCTATACGAGGCTGATACTAGCTGGCATTCACAATAAATGGTGGACATATGCAGAGCAAAAATAAAATATTAACATTAGACATGATAAAGATTATTTTTAATAGAACTGTTTTGTATATGTTAACCAAAAACAGAAAGACCTAATTGATAAATACAGTAGCAGGCTTCATATCGTCCACTTGACAATACAAAATGTTGATGTCAAAAGCCCTCAGTCCAGGCCTCTACAACAAGAATAACCTTCTGACTGTTAATCTGCCAGCTGAAGAGGCCCTATAACCTACTGTATGTTATATACAATGTTTGTATAACTTATTTTAGACTCAAACCCTGTGGCTTAGCAGACACAAAAATAGTTGTTTATATGTCTGATGGTGTTACCATTTCTCATCTCTAGAAAAAAAACATTATATACCTAATAAATTCATAGGAAGCAATCACTGTGTAACCTTCAGTTCCAATGAATTAGATATTTATGGGTCTGATTTGAAATCACATTTTGAGCTGTCCAAGACATCACTGTGCTCACATTGTTCAAGGTTTGCTTTTGTGTTTTTGTCATCCTGTTCCTGAGCCAAGCAAGTAATCTACTTATGTGAGGGTCACATTAATAAATTGGTTCCCGTCAGGGTGGAGCGTTGTGTTGCCTCTTGCCCCTGAAATCCATTGAGACACCAATTATTTTGTGACAGCCCAATAGTACACCCAGAGGGAAATTGAAAAGAAGTCGTTAAGCATTATCCAAACAACACACATGTCAATAATGGCAAGGTATTTTTTTACAAGAGGCTTTATGAGCACATTCAGGTTGGTCATTTCAGTGCAGCATAAATTTCCCAATATTATGTCTTTGAATGGTGTGCTGTGCTATATCATCCACTGTACAACAGAATGGCTGCTATACTCCAAATTTATTCTCAATCTGAGATATCCTTGGAGGTTGTTTGTCTATGGGGAAAGTAACTGTCAGAGTGGAGCATGACAGTAACTAACCCACACAAGAAATAGATGGGTTTTTTTTTTATTTTGTTTTGTTTGTTTTTTTTCATCTTTGCCCTTCAAAAACACACTGTTTCTACCTTTGTTTGCCTCAAAGACTTTGGGAGTGGCAAATGCATTTGTTTTGTCTCTGTCTTTGTGTGAACTAACTACTTGTTAGTTTTAATTTTCTACTCTTAGAAATGATCTGTGTTTTCCTTTTGAAACCTTTCTCTGACCTGCAAATCTCTAAGTCAGAGTTGCTAGACACATTGAAGAGAAACCTTGACTGATCACATTTTTGTTTTTCCATTTTTATTTATTTTTTTTCATATACTTTTTCACAGTTTAATGGTTCTTTAACCAATTGGTCACTGAAGGCCAGAAAGAAAAGAAGCATTAAATAATGTGACGAACAGAGAGTGGAGGCATCTAACTTCTTCTACTCAGTTTGTAAGTTAGACTGACATGATAGTGCCAAAGATACTCTGTAACCTTGACACTGACTGTATAATAGAATGCAACAATTACAGGTTATAGTTGTAAGTGTTACTCCCACAACAAGGCTCAGATGTCCTGCTGCTGATGTGAATTGTGGTCAAACTTTGAGTGCAAACTGCAGCAGAGGACACACCACCATGAATGCCCAAACACTGAAGCCTACCTCATATGCCAAGATGAAGAAGAAGCGAAAAAGCAGTCACCATGTCACAACAGATTGTCACACTGGCATGACATGATTGTCTTAAATCATCTCTCACCAAAATAGTACTGCAGGGTGCCCTTTTATTTATGGTGACTGTTAATTCTGTAAAAAATTGGAACATGAAGTGAATGTTGTTAGTATGCCTGATTACCAAGAATTTTCAAATATAGCTTATCAGAGATTTTTTGCTAAGAGTATAACAAAGGGTGAAATGCCTTTGCTCCAAACTGCTTGAGGGACATCGTATTCAAAGAATTCATCGGTGCATCCAGTTAAAAACAGTTAACGTTCATTGAACATTTTTCAGTTAAAAATGTCCATATTATGCAGAATCTGGCCAGTGTTATGACCGTCGTAACACTGGGTCGTAATCTTCACTGAACTTTGTGACCATAAATGTGAGTGAAAGTAAAGACTGAGCCATTAAATTCAGCGCTCTGATGCTCTACTCTGTAGCTATTATTGGATATGTGGAGAGATCTGGCACCACTCCAAGAAGTGCTTAATTATTTATTTATAAGTTGTTTGTTTGTTTTTTGTTTTGTTTTGTTTTGTTTTGTTTTTTGGGTTTTTTTTTTTTTTTTTTTTCACAAATTACACTTTTCTCCTGTAGAGACAAATCATTGACATAATTATTTACCAGGAAAGAAAAGATGTCATTTTGTTATCCAGAGGTTTAATGATGTTATACATCATTAACATTGTTATAGGAAGCACCTATAACAATGTTTCTAACACACTTTATATATAGTGCTAAGCAGACATGAAGAGCAGATGAAGCTGGTAGTTAGTTCCAAGTATCTTGACGATGCTTTACTTCACTTGTAGCCAAAAGGTCATGACTCTGGCATATTAGTTCCTTCCTTTTAAGATATTGTAAAATGTCATGAAAAGAATCCATAAAACCACCAAATATTTACACAGTCACCATAATCGATTACACCTCAGAATTATTTTTCAGCAGCCTATATATTCGTCTTTCCATCTTCCTCACCTGAGATATTGGATTGTTGCCACTCTGTTGGGTAATACTGTTTGTCTTATGATTTGTATTCATTGTCTTTCCAGGTTTTCTCCAGTTAGAGAGCTGGCGCCAATTGGCACGCCAGTGGGGACTATTTTTGCTGCTGCTATGAATCAAACCATCTTCTATTCTATTGTTGCAGGAAATGAACAAGGTATGAGCAACAGATGATATATCATGAAGGAAATCAGCCATAGCCGAATGTTTTCTCAGATTTTTGTACAAGATTGTGTTGTTTCCCAGCACACTCTGGCAAACACTCACTCTCAGATTCCGAGAGTAAACCAAACCTTTATGTGCTCTTGTATTTGCATTTTTTATGTGTTTTATCATAATGTCGATATCTCATATGTCTTACCACTTCTATGTAAGCAGCAAAAATGTAGAAGTAGAAAAGACAGTTTAGGCAAACTCACAGCTGTAGACTGCTTTTAACACGGTTGATAGACTCTGGAGATAGTAATAACACCATGGCTGTGGGATAATAGCAACCAGGTGTAAGGTAAGCTCTGGCTATTCAGAAGAAAGTAAAGAGAGAAGAAGGTAGCTGTCAGAAGTCCCTTCTTAATGTGCATTTTAGCAACCTTTAGATTGATCTGTTAAAGTTGAGCCACATAACTGTGAACACAACAAAGTTAATTAAAAATGCTATGCTGCTGATCAGGAATCAGAACTAATTCTGTTATCCATGTCACAGACTTGTTTTTATTTATTTATTTATTTTTATTTATTCATGAAATCACAATTTTCTTGCTTTCAGGCCACTTTAAAGTGAACAACCAAACAGGTGTAATCTCCACAGCAAGACCTCTGGATTATGAAAATGTGACCAGCTATGTCCTCAGGGTCCAGGCAGACTCTATGATAGTCGTCATGTCCAACCTGCGTGTGCCTTCTAAAAGTAAGAAATATCAGATGTTTCATGACAAGATTCTATTGTGTTGTTTTGATGGAATCCTGTGGTTTTTCTGACTATGACTTACTATGGTTAAATCAAGTTGCAGAAATTTTACAACAGCCTGTTTTATCTTTTAAATTTATTTGTGTGTTTACTGCATTTAAATCAACCTGTTCGTAGTTTACATTTTCATAAGTACATTTGTTATTGCATGCTTATTTCTGCCTTACAAGGAACTCAGTGAAGGAAAATCGTAAGAACTGCATGAATATAAAACATACATTCTTGCTGGTACCACAGTGGTATCACCGATTGCTGGTGTGTGAAGCATAACATTGTGAATTTGACAAGGTGAGGGCCTGCGTGGCCTTGTCAGAAGAGATCATTGAATAAAAAACTTTTTTCTTTTCTTTTTCTTTTTTTTTAAGACAACTGGTGAATTTAGTCAAACAAGTTGACAAATTTCAGTGGTGTATTGTATCTCATTTTGTTTATATATGTACATTCAGAAATCAGTACTATAAACAGTAGGATTAAACTGATTGATTTTGGTATTTACAAGCTTTTACAAACTTTACTTTCATAATAAAACTGTGATTTCTCTTCATCATTATAATCTCTCTTGTTAAAATGCACACAGTAATCTCTCAAAAGCTTAGCTTCATCAAGGACCCAAAGAATCTCTTAAGAGCCACAAAACACTGACATTTGTGTGAGAACTATTGTGAATGCCCTTGGATGGTTATAATGAATTTAAAAGGGAAAGTAGTACTTCAAAGCTAGGAAGCAAAATACAGCTAACTAGTCACAAAACATTGGCATCCTTTTGTCTTCAAGTAACGGTGGTGTAGCTTCTGGTTGGCTTTTCTGTATCTGCTCCTTTTCGAATGGCTAAATAGTCCAGCTCTTGAATGACAGTCTCTGCTGCATATGCTGCAGAGAAACGCCGATGCCTACTGAGGCTTCAGTTTTTTTTCCTTTTTTTTTCTTTAAGCTAATGGTAAGTCCAAACTCTTTGCAGGTTTGGGAGAATCAACTGACAAGCTGCTGCAGATCATCTTTTGTGTGGGACGTCAAGGCTGCATTGTTGGCGAAGAGATGCTCACGAATAAGTACCACTGTGACTTTGGTCTTAGTGTGAAGACAAGCGATATTGAACAGCTTGCCAATGGCCTTGGTGCAGATGTATAATCCTTTGCTGCAATCCTTGAAGGCATATTGGAGGAGCATGGAGAAGAAAATGCCAAACAGCTTTGGCGCAAGGTCTCAGCCTTGTGTAACTCCACTGCTAGCTGGGAAGGCCTCTGATATTGCCCCACTGAAACAGACTTCTCTGCATGTTCTCGTGGAATGAGGTGACAATGGCTAGCAACTGTGGGAGGCAGCCAATCTTCTGCAGTAGCCTAAAGGTGATACAGAAGGGCATCTGCTGCTTTCAACACTTCTCCTGCAGCTGGTGTAGTGAGAAGATCATGTGTACAGTTGACTGACCTTCTCAGAAGCCACACTGGGACTCTGGGTAGATGTGGGAGGCTAGGGTCTGCAGTCGCACCAAGGCAACATTGGTGAATGCCTTGCCAACGGTGCTGAGGAGGATTATGCCTCTGTAGTTGTTGCAGTCACTGCACTCACCTTTGTTCTTGTACAAAGTGATGATGTTTGCATTTCTCGTGTCCTGGGGGAGATGGCCCTGATCCCAGCATAGGCAGAGAAGTTTGTGGAGGGGCTGAAGCAGTTCAGGTTTCCCACTTTTCTGGACTTCTGGTGGTATGTCGTCGCTCCCAGGGTCCTTTCCCCAAGCGAGAAAATCAATGGCTTTGCTGAGCTCTTCCAGAGTGGGTGGGGTGTCTAACTCCTTCATGACTGTAAGGTCTGGGATGGCATCCAGGGCAGTGTTGGTGATGATATTTTGGGTTGCATACAGTTTAAGGTATTTCTCAACCCAGTGCTGCAGCTGCTCCCCCTGGTGTGTGATAGCTTCACCTGTCTTGGACTTAAGGGAGGTGATCTTAATGGCGGAGGGACCTGTCGCCTTTTTTATCTCATTGGAAAGGCCTCTTTTGTTGCTATTGTCGGCAGCTGTCTGGACACTGCTGCACCGGTTTAACCAGTAGGTGTTAGCACAGTGGCGGGCAGTCTGTTAGGCATTCCTCTTGGCAACCCTGAGGGCTCCAAGTGTACTTGGGCTTGGCAACGCCTTATGGACCGAGAGGACTTTCCTCTTTGCCACAGTAACAGGCTGCATTTCCTCCCAGTGGGCCTCATACCAATCTGCACTCTTGTGTGCCTTGTTCCTGTAGGCAGTGATGGCTACAGCCTACACAGCATCTCAGGTTTAGACCACTTGGAGTCGATTGTGTCAACAATTTGTGACTCTTCTGTGAGATTCTTCTGCTGCAAGTACTTGATGAGCTGCTATGCTTTCTCTGGTTTGCTTGCACAGCAGGTGTTGATGCATGGACGGACCTTCTTCTTGGAGTGATGAAGTTTCTTTGGGGTCACTCGTACCTTTCTTGTCCCCAGGGGGTGGTCCATGTCACAGTCGGTGCTATGATAACTGTGGATGTGGAAGTTTTGCATTCCTAGTAAGGACGAGGTCTAGTTGATGCCAGTGCTATGACTGTGGGTGTCTCCATGACCCCTTGTGAATCTTCTTGCTTATAAAGAAAGTGTTGGTCAATATTAACAGTACTTCTCCAAAGGACGTTGACCATTCTCATTTATCTTCCCCCTACCGTGATAGTTGATGCAGGTGTGTCAAACCTGATGGTCAGCTCTCACTTTTGCAAGTTTCTGAGCAGGTATAGTCCTTCAGTGCTGGAGATCCTGGACATCACTTCATCCAGGACCTCGTAGAACTGATCCTTCTCCTCTGAGGTGGAGCAGAGGTGATGTTAAATGGCCCAGAGGATGTGAATAGGCAGAGGGAAAGGATTCATAAAACACAAGGATCCACAAAATGGATTCCACCAAATGAAATCAGTAAAGACAAGACATTCACACTGTTGTTTTTAACTTGGGTTAGTCTGCGCCACTGTTTGTACAGCTTACTATAAGTTTGTTGTTGCATAAGTTTGTGATTAAATTTCAAAGCACAAACATATCCACATCTTTACACACTCCTATAGGAAAATGTCACTCCATTGAATTTAATGTCAAAGTCTGCAGTCAGCCAATGAATCTTGTGTAATTTAAACAAAAAACTCTACAAAAAAAATGGGAGATGAGGGACAAAACTACTGAACAGTGGTTGGTTTTTATTTATCATCTGCCCAGAATGTACAGCCCACAAACATCCCCAATAAAGCAAGATAGGAAAGAAAAAAATAAAAAAATACTACTAGAGAGACATGTCTCTGCAGAGAAATACACCAACACCAACACAACCTTCTATTGGGTCATTAGACAGGACTGAAAGGACTTTTTTACTAAGAGCTTCTATGTTTAGCTCAGTATATTTTTTAATTAAAGATTGCTAATTTCAGATGTGCCTTTAAAAGGGCAGGAACAACACAGGGTACCACCAGAACTCAGTGAATTGCAGAATTATATACTGTACGTTTACTATCCCAGTTTGTTTATCTATACTTTTTCCCCCTGGCTCATCTGTTTTAATTTAGGGAGGCCACCGCTAGAATGTGGGTGGGTGGCAAAACATTAATCATGAGAATCTTTCAGTAAATGGAACTCATGTGTGTTCCCATTCTTAAAGTCTTAGTGTGCTTGAAAGCATGTGTCGGTAAATGACAGCAGCACTTGTGGATGGGGCTTCGGATGTTGTTTGAGTATTTAGTCTCTTCTGTTTGTAGCAGCACTCAGGACATAGTCGAGATGAAGTGCAAATGCATGTGTACTGGATCAAAATGTATTTGCATACAGCACAGAGTCTGATTGATAGCTGCTTTCAGATAGTGTCTCATCAAAGGTAATCATTGTTGTGCTTAGTTGTATAGTGCATACAGAAATAGGGGAAATGAGCTTCAGGTAGAGATTGGAACGTTATCATTTTAAATCCTTATACATGTCCTTGCTGTATACTGGGAGTGAATGTCGAGTAGTCTGTTTTGGAATGTTGTGTAAATAGCAGTGGGATGCTTCCCCTTTTACAACAAGAGATTTCAAATGCCATGCAGAAAGCACTGTGTTTCATCACTCAAAGACTTGAGGCAGCATTATGTCTGGTGCCCATACTTCAGCTGGAATATCATTAGGCTTGCTCATGGCCTGTTTACTGACATGCATATTTTGTATAATGATGGATGAAGTGTTAGAAACAAATATGGTTCAATGAATAATCTAAGACCTGTTCTTCCTGCATCTTTTCCTTACTGTGTGTGTCTCTCAAATAATAATAAAAGTAATTACAAGTAAACAATTGTCAGGCACACACTGCAACAGTTTTAAAGCAGGAGACTCAAGTATAAGGGAGAGCTTTTCTCAGCAAGTGGACAGACACTGGCTCCTTTCTTACTTATTGCATGTGGGCTTTATAATAATAAAAAAAAACCATCTTTCTTGTAATTATTTTAACTTACTGTAATTATCAGAGTATACACTACCGTTCAAAAGTTTGGGGTCACTTCCCTATTGAATCCAATGGCAAAGTGACCCCAAACTTTTGAACAGTAGTGTATGTGGACTGTTTTGTTATATTGCTTACCTCATTACTTTTAGGAGTGGTACACTGTGTATGTATCTACATAACCAGAATGCATAGATGCATACAGTACAGACATTTTTATTCATGTTTTTTAATCCAGACTAAGAATCAAGATTTACTTGTATGTTTTCAAAATGATAATGGGCTCTTAGGTGCACTCCAACTTTCTCTGCTGTAGAACAAATCCTTCCTCTTAATGGACTTGTTCCTTTCATGCATGCTTATGAGTTTGTGAAAGTAAGTGAAGTAGAGTGGAGTGTAACAGGGGATAAACTATATTTATGTTTTTTCATCCCAAGGGAATATGGACACTTTTTACAAAGAGAAGGAGAAGACTAAACTTTGCAGACCTCTTTCCCGTCCCCTTGAGTCGTTCCCTCTGTGCCTTACACTACTGCTATTGTACATGTAATTTGATGTGCTGTGTTTTGTTTGTCCAATTCCCCTGGTGCATCCTTAGTTCCAGCGCCACACGACTTTTCATTTTTGTATACTGCAGGAAGAAAAATGGTCCTTGACACTGCATTTTTTTTCATCTAAACTGCAGAGTTAGAAGGATTTTGCACACTACATATTTATGCTGCATATAGGCATAACTGTGACAAATTAGGGGGAAGAAGGTTTATACTGACTGTAACTGCATTTTCTCCTTAAAGTGACACAATGTTTGTTTCAGTATTTTTAGTATTTTCAGTTAACGTTCCGGCATGTAACACATAAGGATCTATTGTTGATGATGCTATCTATAATCATTTTGGAATTTTTATTAGTTTAGAGTCACAATAAATAAGAATAGTAATTTTCATTACTTATTTTAATTCAGACTGTGGGTTGCCTTTTTCATTCTTCTGCCATGTCGCATCCATACCTACTACAATAGAAAGCCAAAAGCGACAAACCAAATGCTAGTTTGTTTTTCTGCATCCACTGCACTTTAGGGGGTAGGTGGGGGTTATTCAGCTGGTTACAGCTGGTGCAGTTTGTCTATTTTATTTTTCTATCTAACCTTTGCTTATACAAGTAATCTCATTGAAACATGGAGTCCGTTTTCAAGGTAGACTTCTTTTTTTTTCGATTAAATGATAAATGGACTATACTAATCTAACACTTTTCTAGTCACATGTTGACCACTCATAGCACTTTTACACTACATGTCACATTCACCCATTCACACACACACACTCATAGAGCACTTCTATTGTTATATACCAAGTGCTTTCTCCAATCACACACATTCATATAGATACACATCGGTAGATACACATTGAGGGGCAACATGGGGTTCAGTGTCTTGCGCAAGGACACTTTGGCATGGCAGTGGAAGCCTGGAATCAATCCACTAACTGTTTGGTTGGTAGAAAACTGGTCTTCCTCCTGAGCTACAGCCGTCTAAGCATTCAAACATTACATGCAATCTTACCCAATTTTTAACTGGCAACTTTTAGTATTTAGTAAATGTTCTGTCTTCTTATTTTTGACTTTTTTATTTATTCTGATAAAATCAAATAGAACTATATTTATAAAGCACTTTTAATACAAAAGCAAAGCAAGGTGCTTTACATAATAAAAAAAAACTTAAAATACATATTTAAAAAACACACACAAACCTTTGCACATTAACACACCGTATAAAAGATCTAAGTTCAAGAACACACCCTTAATAATACTCTCTTTTTCACACACATCATCACAGTGCACATACACAACCCCCACCCCTCTCTGCACAAACTCTAACTAATAGTATATAATAATAATATAAAAATAAAACTGGAGATAAACATCTGAAGATTAACATTTGGCTTGATGCTGATGTGAGAAAACAATATCTTGGGGCTCTGTCCACACCAAGAGCCACTTCACCAAGGACTATAGAAGGTGTCACCACAGGAACCATCCAGATAAGAGCAGGTTGGGGCCCACAACACGAGGACTGCAGTCCAAGGCCCCTCCAACCACCCTGACCGGGTCGATCTCCACAGCAACAACCCTACAGATCAAAAAGGCATAGCCTCTGGTGTAAGAGGATCCCCATGAGAAAAACACTGGAGATACACCTTTAAAAAGTAAAAATTAAATCAAAATAAACCTAAAAACAATATGAACAAATAAAAGCTGAGTATTGCAAATAGTTGTTCCTAGTGATGTGTAAACTGAATACCTGTTACATTGTCATGCATGCAGCTGTGGGAAAACAATTCAGTATAGACCTCAGAGGTATATTCTACAAATGGATAGTAAAAATAAATGTTTTTAAAATTTCTTTAGCATGCAATTACAAACACTATATAATCATACTGCTTAAGTTACATGATGATGATGATATTGTCTTTTAAACAGCTTATTTTTTTGACATATGATATTTTTAGTAGTTGATAAATTTTAGTCTATAAAAAGCTCAGAAATGGGGACCAGCTGATGATCATCTAAAAAGTTCATCTAAAAGTTATTCTCATCTGATAGTTTTGAGGCAAAATCATGCAGCATTTGATCATCTAGAGGTATGACTGAACAAGAGGTATATATTAAGCTTCTGCTCGCTGCTGATGACAAACTTTCTAAGATAAATCCCAATTCTTTATTTGAGAAGGTCAAGCAAATCTGACTTCACAGATGTTTGAATTGCAGTAAAGTATACAGACTACAGTTAAATGTCCCATGTTTATTGGTTTTAAATAAAACCAACAAATGTGGCTGAAGAGAATTCCTATCAAAGGATGTTATTCATACTTGCATCATCTACTTTTTTTGCAGCAAACACGGCTAAGGTGTTCATTGAGGTGAAGGATGAGAATGACCACCCTCCCGTCTTCTCCAGGCAGCACTACATAGGTGGTGTGACGGAAGACACCAAGATTTTCACCTCTGTGCTGAAGATAGTGGTAAGGAAACATCTGACCTGTGATTTGACTAGTGTTTGGATCTGCATATGTGGAGACGGGTTGAAACTGACTAGCTTGATTGTGCTCCAACTTTTTCAACACTTGCCCTGTAGCCATGATGTGACAATTAATAAGATCAGCTCTGTGCAGCACAATTTGATCTGCCCCCACCATCACTTGTTTCATCTCTTTGTCCGTTTCGTTCTCCCTGCTATCTGCTCTGTTCACAAGCAGGTGGGATGAGATAGAGCTGAGTGGTGTGATCCCTTAATGTTCACACAGGCATGGCTGGACATCCAGCCTGCTGATCAGCCTGCTCTGCCAAGGATGTTTTAGGATGTTATTTTGCTTTTGTCTGTGTTTTTTGTTTCGAACAAGTACATGAAGCTGTCATGTATTTACACTTATGTTTGTTTCTGAAGTCATTAAGAAGCAGTATACAATGTTTGGCTTGTGAGGATTAAGTGCAACCATTATTGAAGTGTGTCTATTGACAAAATGTATAGTTATGTAACAATCTTAACTTCAGATTGGATCACTAAATAAGGTAATAGCAGGAAAAAAAAACAACTGCTGTCAGTGGCTATTTTGTATGTGTTCAAAAACTGTCAAATAATTCCCAATTTCAAAAGTCTTGTTACTTGAAATGCATATCCCAATTACAAACAGTACATCAGCCACAGCAGACCTCAGGATCAAATATTAGACTGCATGAAGTCATTCTGTTTTAAATCATTTCTTTTCAAAATGAACAGTCACAGAACAGATACTCTAACCTAATATAGTCTATCTGTATTTTCTCAGTATTATATAATCAAAGTAAGCTGTGAACCAGTCGCTCCAGTTCAATGAATGAATGACTCTGAACCAGCGATCCAACTAGAGAATGGGTGGTTTGATTCCCAGCTCTTCCACATGTCAATGTGTCCTTGAACATGGCATTGATCCTCACATTGCCCCAGTATGCACTTCTGTGTCTGACAATTGAGAACAAAGCTGGATGAATAAAAAATATTTAGTATATATTTAGTGTTTTGTACAACCTGAATGAGAGTGGACTATTAAACATTTTCCTCAAATTTACAGGCATTTACAGGTGTAGGTATCAAAAAAGTTAAAAATAAATTTGTTATTTGTTCTACATATGCATTATACAGTCTAGCTCATCAGATCATATCATCATCCATCCATTTTCTATAAGGCTCATTCCAATTCAGAGTCATCAGGAAGCTGGAGAAAATCGACTGAGTATTTGTGTAATACATGATTTGCAAACTGTAAACTAATTTGATTGTAACTTTGTGTAGTTTTATGTTTTACCATTTTGCTGCCACTTACTAGTAATAACAGAAATAAGTGAAATAGTTGAAGCTACGGGCTGGTTTTAATTGTGCTGATGTTTCGATTGGTGCTTTAGCATTGCTCTGTCAAGCTAACTTCTAGCCAATCAACAAACATGTAGCAGCAGCTCTGATGGCTTTGCAATGTTGGGTTTTTAGAGGACTACACGCCTTTCCATCTGTTTGGACTGAGAGCACCATTAACGGGGACGTCCATTAAAGTATAAAACAACTCTTAGATGTGGCACTGTTATCACATTAGAAAATGAAAACCCTTGAGTTGCTTAAATTAGAAATCTGTGTCTATCTTTTCAATAGATTATACATTTATGAGTCAAGTGTATCCTTTATCAGCGGCCAAGAATTCTTTGGCATCTGTCATGTGTAAACTGTTTGCACTACTTAATAAGTTATGAAGCCAAGTGCCCTTTAACCTCCCTGGAGATGATCATTAAAGATTGCCATGTAATAAAAAGAACCTATTACCATTTTTATATTTTAACACTTAAATTTCTGTTATGTTTTTTTTTTTGTCTCATTGCCAGAAATAGTTTCAACACAAATAGTCACAAGTGGTTTGAAATTTGGTGAATTTTCCAAAGTCTAATTTTGTTTGTGTGGGAAAGTAAAGTGAAAACTTTTTAATAAATGAGTGTAATTAGATGATTACGTGCTGCTTTAAGTGGCACTTATGTCAAACCAGTAAGTAAGAGGACTCGTGGGAAGGCAAATTGCTTTTGTCATTTTCCCCCTAGACTGCCTGCTCTTCTTGATGTAACAAAAATGATAGTGTTTTTCTTTTTTTTTTTCTTCAAAAGAGAAGCAGCTCTTTCCTAAAAAAAGTTTATTGTTTTGTGTTATTATTATTATTTTAATACTGTAGGCTAAACCACTGTAACCATGCATTTTTCCCATTGCTGTATTGTGAAAGCATGCAGCCACACCTCACTGTGCGACAGTTTCTCCCCCATGTGTCCATAAAACTTTTAAAGGTTTGTCCTACATAAATGATGTTGCTACACATATTTGGTCAAATTGTGCCCTGTGAGAATATCTGACTGCGTTGATTTATGCAGTCCTGTCATTGGGACAGGGCCCTCTACCACCTACCCCTCCTGTGCCAATTGCCAGAGAAAAAAGAAGAGATTGCTCCTATTTATCAGTGTCACCGGTCACAGACAAGCACTCAGAGAATTGATGCCTTCATGTAAAACCAGTGGCCAATCAAAATTTTTACTTCAGAGGTTGAAAGGCAGGTTTGTGGACTTTTCTACTACCAGATAAAATGGTTTCATAACCATCATGAAGACTGTGATCATTAGATTTAGCTTGATGGCGACATTTCAGAGACTCAGATACATCCAATCAGCATTAGCGATCACGCACCAGTTTCATTCACTCTGAGAAACAAAAATAATAAACCGATTGGTAAAAGCTGGAGATTTAACACCTCTTTATTGAAAGATCCTGAGTTCATTGATTATTTTAAAAAAGAATGGTCAATTTATATAGAAAAAAATGACATGCCTGAAACTTCAGCGTGTCTCCTATGGGAAGCAGGAAAAGCAGTAATGCGAGGGAAAATAATTTCCTTCTCCTCACATAAGAAGAAGAAGGAAACAGCAAGAGTTTTAGAATTAGAACTCAGGATTAAATCATTGGAGGAGGCTTACCGCATTTCCCCCGAAGAGCACACAATGAATAATATAAGGAAAACTAAATTGCAGCTTAAAGAAATTATAGATAAAAAAACACAGTTTTTAGTGCAAAGACTTCGCTTGGAGAACTTTGAACACAGTAACAAATCTGGAAAGTTTTTAGCAAATCAACTAAAAACAAACAAGGAGAAAACAACAATCTCCTCTGTTAAAGATCAAGACGGAAACATCAGCCATGACCCAGACAAGATAAATGACACGTTTAGAAGCTTCTATAAAACATTATATGAATCACAGATTAATCCAACAGATGAACATATTGAACAATTTTTAAACAACATTAATCTACCAAAACTAAAAAATGAAAATAAAATAAATTTAGATGCACCTATTACTGTAGATGAACTCCACGAAGCTCTCCAACATATGCCCAACAATAAAGCCCCGGGTCCAGATGGTTACTCAGCAGAATTTTACAAGGAATTCTGGACAACGCTAGCTCCTACATTTTATAATATGTTGTTAGAAATACAGGAAAAACAAAAAATACCGCAAAATATGAACTTAGCTAATATAACACTATTGCTAAAACCAGGCAAAGACCCCACACTTCCATCCAGTTACCGTCCCATATCTTTAATAAATGTAGACCTGAAAATAATTAGTAAAGCTCTTGCCAGAAGGATAGAAAAAATAACCCCTCTTATAATACATCCGGACCAGACAGGTTTTATAAAAGGTCGACATTCATCTACTAACACACGTAGACTAATTAACCTCATTGATTACTCTACTTTACATAATCTAGAATCCACAATCATTTCTCTAGATGCAGAAAAAGCCTTCGACAGGGTAAACTGGAAGTTTCTATTTGCAACACTAGACAAATTTGGGTTTGGACCTTCTTTCATAGAGTGGATTAAAATATTATATAATAACCCAAATGCATGTGTGAAAACCAACGATCAAACTTCTCCAAGCTTCCGCTTACAGAGAGGCACCAGACAGGGCTGTCCACTCTCCCCCTCACTTTTTGCCATTTTCATAGAGCCGTTAGCAGCTGCTATTAGACAAAATATAGAAATTAAAGGAATCCAGGGCAAAAATATAGAACATAAAATAAGTCTTTATGCAGATGATGTATTACTCTTCCTTCAGAACTCACAAACATCACTCTCTCAGACAATCACGGTTATTAATAAGTTCTCATCAATATCTGATTATTCTATTAACTGGTCTAAGACTACAGCCATGTCCATCAACTGTGACCTACAAAACATCCCTAATATCAAAATACAGACAGGAAACATTAGATATTTAGGTATAAATATTTCCCCCAGATTATCAGATTTAACAAAATTAAACTATGTTCAGCTACTAAAAACAATAGAAGATGATCTCTTACGGTGGAGGCGCTTACCCATCTCAATAATGGGGAGAGTTGCCACCATTAAGATGATGATCCTACCTAAAGTTAATTATTTATTTTCAATGATACCCACTAAACCCTCCATCAGTTGGTTTAAATCTCTGGACTCTTTCATATCCAAGTTTCTTTGGAAAAACAAGCCGTCACGTATCAGTCTTAAAACCTTACAGCAGACTAAAGATAGAGGAGGACTGGACCTACCAAACTTTAATAACTACTTTATAGCTAACAGGCTGCAGTACATCTCCAAGTGGCTCAAACCCAGTTATCTGGATGAGCCGTGGCTAGATGTGGAGCAGGCTTTGTGTGAGGACTTAGTCATCTCTGACCTGCCGTTCATCAGCTCAACCATTAAACCATATAAGTGCTTTAAAAGCCTTAACATCCGTTTTTCCTTAATGGCTTGGTGGGAATTCTGTAAGATAACCAGATCTTCCCTCTTTCCATGTAGACTTACACCCATCTGGAACAACCCTGACATCCTGCAGAACAAAAAGATGATAAACTTCACTCAATGGAAGACTAAAGGAATACAACAGTTAGGACAGATAATAGAAAATGGAAACTTTGTATCTTTCAACACAATTGTCTCACAGTATGGAATCAACAGCAATAAATTCTTAGAGTACCACCAACTAAAATCAATTATATGTAAGAAGTATACCCCTGTACAGTTAGACTTGCAGCTTCCTGTCAGAATAGCAGAATTCCTGAATCATAATACTCCAAAATTATTATCAAAAATATATAGATTACTTGCAAAGCTAGAAGACAGGATATCTCTCCCGACTTCAAAATGGGAAGATGATTTATCTAATAACTTTGATCAGAAAAGATGGTCACAAATATGTTTAAACACGTTTAAAATGACTCAGAATTCAAATATACAACTAATACAATTCAAAATTCTCCATAGAACTCATTATACAGGACACAGGATGTTCAGGATGGGCCTTTCACCATCAGATATCTGCCCACACTGCTCTGAGAACACCTCTGATAGCTACATCCATGCGCTGTGGTCCTGCACACCTGTCCAAAGGTTCTGGATTAAGGTGTGTGAAGATCTCTCAAAATGGTTTAAAACTAGTTTTCCTGCAAACCCCACACTTTGCCTACTGGGCGACCTGGGTGACACCAACATAGGAATACACTCCATAAACTTGGTCCTCGCAGTCTTATGCATCGCAAAGAAAACTATTCTTGTGAACTGGAAAGATAAGAATAATTTGTCTATCCAGCAGTTTAGAAATCTCCTGTTAGATCACATCAGCATTGAGACAATGTCTGCCTCCTCCAGGAACCAGTCAGATGACTTTCATTCCCTCTGGTCCCCTGTGACTGGCTACATCACTTAATGTAGGTGGAGGATTGCGGCTTCGCTGGGATGGGGGCGGATGTGGGTGGGGGGTCCCTGGTGGCTTCAGGTCTCCGGTTGTCTCCTGGGTGGGGATCTAGGCTGCTCCGCTGCTGGGTCGGCTGGGGGTTCCGGTCTGGGCGGGCGGCATTGGGTGGGCCCCGGGGTGGGGCTGCCTCGTGGCGGTGGGGGGTGGCTGCCGGGGTGCCTGGGTCGGTGTCCGTCGGCCCCTGGCCGGGTGGCCGGTCGGGCCCGGGGTGGGCCGGGTGGGGGCCCCGGGCTCTGGGGCGTCGGGTCTCCCCCCGCTCCTGGGGGTGGGGGGTCTGCCGCTGCTGGGGGGGGCTGGGCCCGTCCGGATGTGCCGTGCCGGGGGTTGGTCCGTGCCCTGGTGCTTGGTCGCAGCCCCGGAACCTGGGTGGGGGTGTGTTTGTGTGTGGGTGTGTGTGTGTGTGTGTCTGTGGGTATGCTGGTGTGTGGGTGGGTGTAGAGGGACGTGTGTGCCGTATGTGTGTGTGGGTGTGTATGAAGGTCTGGGTGTGTGCGTGTATGTGTGTGTGTGAGTAGTGTGCGGGTGTGTGTGTGGAGGTCTATGTGGGATGTGGGTGTGTGTGAAGGTATGTATATATGAGTGTGTGCACGTGGAGGTTGAGGTGTGTGTGGAGGAGTGAAGGAGTGGGTGGAGGCGTGAGTATGTATGGAGGTGCTTGTGTGTATATGCAGGTATGTATGTGAGTGTGTGTGTAGTGGTGTATGTGTATGGAGGGGTATGAGAGTGTGTGTGTATGTGGGCACCGGTGTGTGTGTTTATAGGTATGTGCGTGACGTGTGTGTGTGGAGGTATGTGCACGTATTGAGGTGTTGGTATATAGAGGTGTGTGAGAGTGTGTGTGAGTGGCTGGGGAGAAAAAAAAAAAAAAAAAAAAAAAAAAAGGGAGTGTGTGCGTTTGCAGGGGGTTAGGACGTGTCCTCTGGGGGGCGCCCTGGCTGGGTGTTGGGGGCGGGGGCCTGGGGTTCCCTTCCTTCGCCTCGCCCCCCTCCCACTCAGAAAGAGGAAAGTGGCCCCTTGGGCTGGTGGCTGGCCCCTGGGGGGGTTCGTGGCGTGCCTGGGTTGGGGTGCCTGCTCTGGGCCTGTGACGCCCTTCGGGGCCGGCGGGGGACGGGGGCACCCTAAGCCACTGGCGGGTCGTCTTCCAGGGGGGAGGCTTACCCCCCTCTGGACCTACATCTCCTGACCCCTCCCCTCCCCACTCTTCACTACATACACAGGTAGGGCCGTGGGGGGTGTGCTTGTTGCGCTGGGCGGGGCAGGGGGGGTCATCATAGTGGCCCCGTTGCTTCGCCGAGCGGCAGCATGCCTCCCAGCTTTTAATTCCACTTAGTCACTGAGCACAAATAACATTTGCAACATACAAACACGTTTTGGGGGGTGGAACATGCGAGGTCAGGTGGGTGGGACTGCTCAGGTGGCCCCACCCCCTCCTCAATGCAGTTACTGCCCCCCAATTTTAACCCTCTTTTTTTAATTGCAAACAGCACATAATATATTCCCTCACTAGTGGGGGAGGGAGGGGCGATGGGGTCTTCAAGCGCCCCTGTCTCCATGGATGGCCCGGGGGCGGGGCGGGCCGGGTGGCCTGTCGCGTTGGCCCGGGGCGTGGGCGGGCTGTCCCGGGGGGTTTGGCTGCTGGCCCTGGGGGGAAGGTGCTGTTTTGGGGGTGGGGAGTGGGGGACTGGGGCGGGGTGGGGGGGGTGGGGGCCTGGCTCGTGTCTCCTCGCCTCCTGGCTGGGGCTGTCCCCCCGCGGCGTGGGGTGGCGGGAGGATGGTGGTGGGGGGATGGTGTTTGTTTGTGTGTGTGTGTGTATGTGGGGGGGGGGGAGAGAGTGGTGTGTGTGTGGGGGGATGGGTGGTGGAGGGATGGTGTGTGTGTGTGGGAGGGTGGGGTGTGTGGAGGTGGATGTGTGGTGTGTGGGAGGGGGGGTGGTGTGGGTGTGGGAGGATGAATGGTGGAGGGATGATGTATGTGGGGGAGGATGGGGTATGTGTGGGAGAATGTATGGTGCAGGGAGGGGGAGTGTGTGGGAGGATGGATGGTGGAAGAATGGTGTGTGTGCAGGAGGATGGATGGTGTATGGGAGGGAGGATGGTGTGTGTGTGGGGGAGTGGTGTATGTTTGGGAGAGTGGGTGATGGAGGGGTGGTGTGTGTGTGTGTGGGAGGATGGGGTACGTGAAGGTGGATGTTTGGTGTAGGAGAGGGAGGACGGTGTATGTGTAGGAGAATGATGTATGTGTGGGAGGATGGGTAGTGGAAGGATGGTGTGTGTGTGTGTGTGTGGGAGGTGTGAAGGTGGAGGATGGTGTATGTGTGGGAGGATGAGTGGTGGAGGGATGATGTGTGTGTGGGAGGATGGGGTAGGTGTGGGAGAGTGTATGGTGGAAGGATGGTGAGTGTGTGGGAGGATGGATGGTGGAAGGATGGTGTGTGTGTGGAAGGATGGATGGTGGAAGGATGGTGTGTGTGTGTGGGAGGACAGAGTATGTAAGGGTTGGATGGTGTATGTGTGGGAGGATGAATGGAGGAGTGGAAGGAGAGTGTGTGTGTTTGTGTGTGTTGGTCTGGGGGGGGGGCAGGACTGGTTCTCGGGGTGTGCGGCTGGGCGCTGGGGTGTGGGGCTGGCCTCTGGCGGTGGCCGTCTGGGCGGGCCGGGTCCCCCCGGGTGGCGTGCTGGCCCTTGGCCTGTGGGGGTGGGGGGTGTCCCTGCGCTCCTGGGCCCGGGCCCTCTGCCCCGTCTGTCCCGGGCGGCCGGTGCCCGGGGGGGTCGGGGACTGCTGGCCTCGGCCTGCCGGGGCCGGTGCCCTGTGTCCGCGGGGCGGCTCCTGCTGGGGTCTCCTGCTGCTGCCTTCCTGGGCGGGCGAGTGGTCGTCTCTGTGGACCGGTCGGGATCTGTAGCCTACGGGGGGGCTGGTGGCCTGGGTCTCGGGACCGCTGGCCTGACTCTGGCCTCTGTTCAAGTGAGGTGGCATCTGCATGATCACTCTGCATGGTCACTCCTTCCTGAACGTCTCCACACAGTCTTTGCGTCGCCATGTGGCCGAGTTCTCCAGCATATCCACACAGGTTTCTCTGCGCGTGTTCTTGAATACAGCAGTTTCACTTATATCTATTATCATATTTTTTTTTCTTTTTTTTTTTTTATTTCTGTTCTTATTATTATTATTACTCTTACTCTTATTATTATTACTACTACTATTATTATTATTACTATTATTGTGATTATTATTATTGTTACTATTATCAACTAGTTGTGTAATGACCTACTGGCCAGGATGATCTTAGCAATATATGTTGCAAGTAGTATGGATTACATGGTTTTCTGTATAATGTTTTAAGTCCCCACCCGCACTCCCCACACCCTTTCTGTCCCTCTCTCTCCCCTCCCTCTTCTCTCTACTTTCTTTTCTATCTCTCTCTCTCTCTGTCCCCTCCGGTCGAGTCCAGCATTAAGAGTCTGATTTAATAAAGTTTTTCATGTCATCAAGAGGGACTTTATACATGTAGTATAAATCCCTGCTTGATAGAGTAAAATTGCCCAGCACCAGACAGCAGCCAGACAATCATTCTGTTTGCAACGATGCTGGACAAGACAAGTTAAAAAAAAAAAAAAAAAAAAAAAAAAAAGATTTAGCTTGATGGCACTTTTATTGCAAATTCCAGCTTATTGTTTAGCTGTCTGACCACAACTTTTCTTTTGGTTCATTCTCAGCACTTTATAAACACAGCAGGCAGCTGTTTTCCAGGAAACACCTCACTGTACACTACCTGATCAACCCCAGCAACAAGCTGGAAAACATAGTCTACCACTTTGCAGCTAAAGAGCCAGATAGTTTCCCATAGGGTTTTGTGAACTACAAAAGAGTGAATATGGGAGAACATTTGATAACCAGAGGTTCTCCACATATAATATGCAAAAAACGAATTAAAAGAAAGATGAAAAATGTATATGTACAGTATATTTGCGGTAATTCTTACTGTAAAGAGGACAGTGGTGTAATATGCTTTGAATTAAACAGTCAATGGCATGGTCAAGAGCTCAAGCAATAAACTTTTCTTTTTTTTTTTACAGCTGACAATGTGTATCACAGAAAAAAAAGCACAGGTGTATTAGTGGTGGCAGCATAAAACTTGGCATTTGTTATGCATCCTGGTTCATTTTCAAGGTTAAGAGAAGCACTGAAAGGATCCTTGTTTATTTCATTCATTGCAGCTGTACTCTCCATGTGAAAGGTCTAAATGTTTGCTGTGAGAAAGGTCTGTGGTTAGTGGATGTTGGCTCAGGATGATTTGTAATGGAAACCTAATTCTGAGTCTTTTTTTCATGAGACCTTGCACCAGCATTTCTGTTTGCCTGTCTAATCTAATATCATGTGCTACATGTGTGTTACAGGCCACTGATAAGGACACTGGGAATTTCAGTGCCATGGCATATCGGCTGATTATCCCTCCCACAGCAGAGGGTCAAGACAGCTTTGTCATTGAGACCTACACTGGCATTGTAAAGTCAGCAGTCATGTTTCGAAATATGCGTAGGTCCTACTTCAAGTTTGAAGTCATTGCCACAGATGACTACGGGAAAGGTTTCAGCAGCCGTGCAGATGTAGTGGTGAGTATCCAGTGTGAGTGTGCATTTGAGTGTGTGGTCATCAATAAATGTATACAAGATGCACATACACTTCCAGTCCCTGGCTTATATGTCACTGGTGCAGCAGAGATTTATTGATGCATGCTTTGTGTGGCTTTTTAAAAAAAACTTAGCCTCTGCTGCATAAATTTTCAACTCTGCATTTTCGTCTCACACATCCTACTTGATGGAAGTGTCATTTTGAATGTTTTGGGTTCACTATGAAAAGGGTTTTGTTTTAAAGTGTAGTTAAAGTTTCCCTGCATGAAATTTCAGTGGGATTTCAGTTCAATACACATTTTTGTTTTTGTTTTTTTGTTGTTGTTTTTTTTTTCTTTTAAATAACTTGTATCAATCTCAGACAGAGGACCTTATACAGTAAGACAGTGATCTGTTGGAAAGGAAGATTTATTTATTTATTTAACTGTCTATGCCAGGAAAAAGCAGCAGTTGTTTTTAAAAGAAATTATAATATTGATGTTTTTCTAAACTTGATGAGAGATCTTAGAACCTCTTAAATATTTGTGCTTGATTATAAAACATGATGAAAAAATATGCTATGAAAGTATATCAAGGTGAATTCACATCAAACAGAATAGTAGTCTTAGCTCATTATGACCTGATGCAAGAAATGCTTCAGATCTTTATGAGTTAACATGAAGGTTTTCTGATTTCTTAGGTCCTAGGAACCTCTCAACTCTAGCTCCCATCTCTAAGCAATGTTCACAAAAGAAAAAAAAATGAATGATGATATGCTTTCTTTTATCCCCTGTTAACCCTGTTTAGGGTCACTTGAACATCTAACAAGAAAATAGGTTTAAAGCGCTATGTTTTTATAAAAAAGAGGATTTATATCCTTGTATAATGCTTCAACTGTGCATGTTCTTTAGTAGTGTTTATCTCAAACTGCTGCTTAATCATTTGGGATCATGTCATGATAGAAAAATTAGAGCTTTCTCCCACCAATTCATCAAAGTCTGCTATAAAGAACATGCAAGCTTTATATTAGAGCATTTTTAGTTAATCGCTGTTTTGTTATCATGATAACTTGTCATTATGATCTGAAATTATTAAATATATCTTTTGTATTTGCTTTGTTTACTCACCACTAAATGTTTTCATTTTATTCTGTTGAATTATTCACAGAAGGTACAAAACACTCACCGTTCGGCCTCTGCCACTTGCTGATGATCCAATTAAAGTAATTCTTTCAGCCTTGAGAATTAACTTTATACACATTAGGTGCATCTGCTGTCCTGTATGTTTGCCTTTTTCCAAGTAATTTCAACACACACCCGCTGTTTGGACTCAGCTCTTGCCCCCAATTCAGTGCTTATTTTTTCCTGACTGTGGGCAGGCTTATTTTTCGTTCCAGTGAAATATGTCTGGCTAACAAGTCTCTAATGAGACAGAAGGGTGGTCTGGGACATTGCCTGAATATGAGAGAGAAGCGAGTGCTTAACCACAGCACTCGTTAATTTTCAAGGGGAAAGCTAATTTCACAGGAGCCACATGGGAGATTTGGCTTCAGAGCACAGAGGCGGATGCCTATGCACTTAACTGTGGCATCAGAATTATGCCCTGTGAGGTGTGCCGCATGGCACCGATACAATCACACAATTAGAAGGCCTGACTTAGTTAGTGCTCTGAAAGAATCAATTCAATCATTCAACCAAACTCACAGTGGGACACATGAATAACTGACTTAATCAAAAATTGTCTTAATTTCCAGCAGACTTTTTTTTTTAACCTGTTAGTACGTTTTTCTTTCTCTGTTTGCTGCAGGTCTCTGTGGTAAATGCACTGGACATGCAAGTCGTTGTGTCCACTGTCCCTCCCACTTTAGTGGAAGAGAATAAGGAGGAGCTCATAAAGTAAGATAAAAGTCATATTGCTTCTGTTTTATGAGAAACAGCCTACACTGGTGTTTGCATATGACTAGAAATTATTTTATGTGTACATTTTATATTAAACTGCATGCTGCAATAAAACGTTTATTTTCTTTTTTTTTTTAATCATGTATGTAATGCTACGCTTCTAAATATAATATATTATTCTATGGTACATTTTCTTGGCCTCTAAATACTCTTTTCATTACTTTTTTAAGTATCACAGTGATGTGGTCACATCAGTTATGCCAATAAAAAATATTCATATTATGTAGAACTTTTGTTGCTTCATCTTGTTTTTCATCAGTTGTATGTTATTGATGAGAATGATGAATCTATTAAGCCCCTGGATGAGCCAGTGAGTCACTTTATTTTTTCCTATTCTCATTCTTGTTGCATCAGACAGATTCAGATTCAGAAAACTTTATTTATCCCCAAGGGGCAATTCAGTTTGCAGACATGAGTTGCAGCAAACAACAGGACATTATCCATACATTCCACGTTACGCATAGATCAGTGAGTATTCAGGATAGAACTTAAACAGCTAAAAGATCCAGCCTCAAAGTGCAGCAGTTTCACCATCTGTGAAAAGTGAAACAATAGAAATAAATAGATAAAACAGATTAAAACCTAAAAACAACACAACATTTAACTAGCATTTAAAAGCCTGATGGCAAGAGGAATAAAAGGATTAGCGTATATCTATTTGTTTTCCTGCTGGGAGCCAGATAGCGCCTCCCAGAGGGCATCAAGGCAAGCCTCTCTTTGAGGACATGATCGGAGTGACTAATGATGCTCTTTGCTTAACCTGAGCACCTGCCTGCTCCACAGAGAGTGTAAATCAGGGATATACACACACATGATCCAGGCACAAGTGTTACCTGAGGTAAATTATCTTTTTTTTTTTCTTTTTTTTTTTTCCAGATAATTGTCTCACCCACCATGTGACAAAATCAGACAACAAGAGAAAAAAATAACATGTCATGTGAGAATTTGAACAGATAACTGTCCTCCTGGTTGTCTCTGCAAATGTCCATATACATAATGTACATCAGGGGTGAGAGAACACAGCTCTGGGGCAAACCCCAGCTTGTCACCAATATGACCAAAGAGAATTTCTTTAAGGATTCTCTTAAAGTTTTTCATTACCAAGGATGTGAGAGCTATGGGCCTGAATTCTTTTGGCCGTTTAGATTTAGGCAAGGGAATAATGTTGGAGGTTTTCCACAATTTTGGAATGTATCCACTGTTCAGGCACAATTTAAACAGTTTTTTGATCACCACACTGAGCTGTTTAGCACAGTGGCAGAATGTTCTCCCACAGAGGAAATCTGTGGACATTCACCTTCCTAATTTGTTTGGTGACACTTTCCTGAGTTATCAAGAGGCCATTTTCTTTTTATGTTCAAGAAAATTTTAGGGGTTTGAAAAAATGTTCTTATAGGTCTGTCTTTATACCCTAAAAACTTTTTGGAAGATCACTTTCAGACTATAAGTCAGTTGTTGCTTGCAGCTGGAAATAAAGTTTGTAAATGTTTTTATGGCCTTTTATTTTTACCTGTTTTGCATTTGATGTCTTTATTTTCTGTCTTCTGCTTGTCTATGGTGGTTATTTGTATAATGGCAAATGTGTCCCCACTTCAGATTAATGAAGCTGTGTCTAAAATGCCCTGCTGTGTAATGTTGTTGTAATGTAAGGGGGTTGTAGTAGCAGTGGGGCATCATGTGTGATGTGCTGGGAGTTAAACTAGTGTATTTAAGTCTCTCTACTGGAGTGTGTTCTGCTAGGCCAAATAATTAATGGTAGACATTCGTGACTCATCTTTTTTCTGCCTCTGAGGGGAATAGTGTTTAACCAAATTAATCTGAAAGGCAAATGGGAGCTAATAGTAGTACTTCCAGAGCTTACCATGTCTCTTCTACATAAGTGGCACTGGTCTTTAAACTTAAGAAAAAACGCATACATTTGTTATGCTAAGCTCCTTACGGTGATGCTATTTGAAAGCTCCCTATTTGCTGACTACTGATGAGGATCCAAGACCGTTTTACCTGAGTCTTTAAACAATTTATCCACCATGCCAAGATTTCCACTATCAGCTGTATTTTAAGGTGTTGATTTCTCCCTGCCAAAAAAAGATTATCATAGCCTAATTTTGCCAGGAGCCTAGTGTGGAGAGGCAGGTTGCTCCACAATGGGACAGTCACTGTCAGAGTGGAGCACTTAGGATCAGTGGCTGTCATATACTTAGGGAATTAAATTGCCAGATATTATTTTAAATTAATGTAAACCTTAGTTTTGGCTTATATAAGACTAAATGTATATGTTAAACTGGAGATTTTGGATCTCATTTCAGGATTCTGGAACGCCACATCCAAGATCAGATTCCTGGAGCCAAAGTGATTGTGGAGTCCATTGGACCACGACGTCATGGTGATGGCTTTGAGCTAGAAGACTACAGTAAGTCGGACCTGATGGTGTACGCCATTGACCCGGTCACCAACAGGGCCATTTCACGCCAAGAGCTCTTTAAGTAAGTCTGGGAATTTTATTACAAAAAATCCAATCTACCATTTGGTTTATACTGATGCCTTAATATCCCTGCTATGTTTGAGGTTTTTTTCTGTAATGTCTATTTAGCTGTTTGTTCAAACAGCAAATATCTCTTTGGAAAGGTCCCCCTGGTTTCATATTCTGCTATATCTCAATGCCTTTGCTGCTTTTTTATATAAGACACTGATTATCTTGAAGAGGCACAATATCTGCCAATGAGGGATGATATAGTATAGAGAAGAAGAGGACAGGTTAAGGTCAGAAAGGGACAAAATGAAAAACTAGCAGGGAGTGTTTCAATCAGTCCATCAACCCATCATGCTACTACCTCAAAGGCTGTTCTGGGAGCTGGGAGACATGCCAGCAAAACATTTTATTCCTTTTATTTCAGGATGCAGAGCTAGAAAGTGCCCAGTCTGTCTATCTAAGACAGCATGCTAAAACACCAAAGAGGGCAAAGCACCATAGAAATGTGCGTGCAAGATGTCTTATCTACCCATCATAAGGGAAAAAAAGGGCCTTAGCCTGAGCTGGCACCACAGGACAGTAGTGCACTTACCGTTGTCATGTTTCTTATTCCATCTGTCAAACCAATCAGACGCCAATCTTCAATCGCTGGCTCTACCAGAGCATGAGAGTTTCCAATCAATAGAAATACCTCCACTGAGTTGTTCCCTTCATGCTTTCCCAGTTTATGCTTGGGCTTCTTTAGATTTATCAGCCTAACATCATCTCCTGTCTCTATTTTTTTAAACCATGGTTACTGCCAATTCTGTTTTCTGACACTGTAAAAGGCTTCCTCTCATGTTACTTTCTCATAAACCTTAGTATGAGACTAAACCATGAGAGGGGTGGCTCCTGATGTAATAGTATATATATATATATGGTTAATATTGTTAATATATCAAAACCAGATATTATCATGTTAGTGGCAGCCTCTGAGGGAGCCAAGCACATTTTGAAAGAAGTTTGGTGCATTCCTGCTTTAATAAGTATCTTCTTCCTCAGAAAAATACAGATTAGAGACAAAAAGGCTTTTTTATGCATGCAGTGCACATCTAATGGTGTTGAGGGGTAATTGCATGTTATATAGCTGCAGCTTTGCTGTTGGATCACAGAAGGAGAAAAATGGCATTGTTAGTGGGTTTTTGCATTACACCCTGTCCCCACTCCACCTTGAATGCAGCTGTTGCTACAATTTCATGTCTCTAGAGGATGGATTGCCAGGGTCCATTCAATAACCTTCATCTCCACGTATTTATCTATCTATAGAAAAACAGAAAATGACAGTAATTGGACATGGCAGTGACTTAACCCTTATGTGATGCAAAATGTTTGAAAGCTATTCTGTAGCTTATTGTCACAAAATAATCCTGGAAAATAATAATTGTGGGTAGATTTATTATATGCATATACATTTTACACAGTGTTGATACAATTTAAGGCCACGGGGCTTTACTTTAAACTGAGAAGTTAAAAACAACACTGTGTGGCCTTTGTTTCCACATACACATAAAAAAATGTGTATTATCTGGATTAGATAAATAAATTTTAACTCCCTGCTGCTTTTAAATCTCATATAATGTAATTATCTAAATTCTTACACTGACCTTGAAATTTTCTCTTAACAAATTAAATACTCAAACCTGCAATAACTATTTATTCATTTATTTATTTTATTTAGTTTGACTGATTAAGTAGAAGAAATAAGCTGTGCATACAAAATATTGATTTATCATAACCTCAGCCTTGTGATAAATGTCCAATATTGACTTTTTCTTTTTTTTTTTTTTTTTTTTTTTTTGGTTATCAATCAAGTACTGTTGAATATCTGTTTTCTGAGCTTTGCTGACCATACACTATGTGAAGTGTTTAGACTTCTTTTTTTGTTGTTTTTGGTTATAAATGACACTGTGAGCCCAGTGAGAGTAAAACACAAAGCAATAATAAAGGCTAGAAAGCAAAATAATGAGCTGAAACAATGGAAACCTTAACAGTGCCGATAGCGTAAGATTATGGTGATATGGTGCTCTCATTTTCCTGAAATGTTTCCCTCTGGTTGGAAAATTAATTATGTGAGGGGTGGTGAGGCTACAATTTACCAATAGCCATTTCATACCACCAAGCCACTGCGGGCTAGAGCTATCTTCAAGCCAGCACATGCTTGTAGCTTGGGGCTTGGAGCTCTGAGCCAAAAACCTCTTTGCATTTTAATTTGTGGGGCTGCTGGTCCTGATGTATAGCTAAAGGTTGCCCACAATATACTGAATGCTCAGGAATGTCACAGAACCTGCTGTGAAACAGTCCCAGGGAGTGGGACTGTGGGCCATTTACACACAGAGGCAGTAAATAATTGCAAAATTACAAAAGTGTGCACATACAACACGAGTCAGGGCAAAAAAGAAAGTACTCAGTCAAACATATAATAGCCCATCATAAATATAAAGTAGATAAGTGGATCAGTTATTAGCAAAGGCTTACAGTTATGCCCTCAAGTGAACAGAGATTCCTGCATTTATTAGTGCAATTATAAATTTTAAACAGGGACTTAGCTGCTTCAAAGCATTTCTTGTCAACGTTCTGCTTGCATTTTATAAATTACAGATTTCTAGACGGTAATGTCCTGGAAATCAATAAAGAGTTCCAACCATATCTGGGAGAGGGCGGCCGCATCCTTGAGATCCGCTCACCGGACGTCGTTGCCAGTGTTAAGAAGGCTGCACAGGCTGTGGGCTACACAGAAGGAGCTCTTCTGGCTTTGGCCATCATCATTATCCTCTGCTGCATCCCTGCCATCCTCATCGTCATGGTCACCTACAAACAGTCAGTACCCTTGTTTTAGTAATAATTACCACCTCCTACAGTCGATTAATCATCTTCTTCAGGAAATTAAAAGAGAAATACATTTCAATTAAGCTGATGACCGTCTTGGGAGATATAGTGCTACGTTCACACAGTAAGCCCAAAGGTTTGACTGCATTGCACAGACAAATCAGACATTTATCATTGGAATTTAATCCATTATTTATATCCTGCAACTTGTGGCCTTTATAGCAGAGCTAGAAAAAAAAGAAAAAAACTAACAGCATTAATGAAAATGCAATTGTTAAGTATGCATGTGTTTGTCTCTGTCTTGCTATGTAACTCCCATCACACATGCTGACTGCGCACTTTGCTGGGCTAATCCCCTGCTCATGCTCTGTGAAAGCTGATTAATTAACACTCATTTGTGACAAACATCTACAGCCAATTGTGATCATCACAGTGTGTCTTCACAATACTTAATCATCTCTGCCTGACACACGCACATACACACACACACAAAGCAGCCTTCCCTCTGTTTTTCTGGCTCTGTTGCACTCTATGATGCCCACACTGCAGTTTTAAAGAATGCAATGCTTTTTGTTTAAAGCACCATTTAGTGAAGAAAACAAACTCTCATTTGGCAGGAGCAAGGTTCTTTGCCCGTATCATTGTTGGTATCCTGCAAAAGGTTATGTTTGGCAAACGTTTAGACACAGCAGATTGGTAGAGGGGTGGTTGTAATCCAAATGCACGGACCAGACACAGCAGAAAACTGTTGATGATGACATTAGACCTAACACACAAACTGTCGAGGCAGATGGCACGATGTCAGTGATGGCATCACTATGGTAAAGGTAATTTTCTCATTTGTGTTTGTCAACATAACAAACCGTTATGTAAATTTGGAAATGACAATAATACTTAAAATATCAACCTGTTCACTCATGTGGAATAATTACATTTTGTTGTCAGTTAGTAATGGCTATATAAAACACACAACATTCAGATGGCAATGCAACAGATTTTGTTGCTGTTTTAGTTTAGTTAGCTTTTTTTTCTGTGTGACCCTGCAGCCACTGCTAGGAGCAATATCCATCTTTGTATACATCAGTTTTGATTTTAGCATATAGGTTTTTGGTTTTATTAAGGATCATGTAAATTTCTAAATATTGCACATATATTTGTTTTAAAAGCTCTCCTAAAGTAGGATAGTATAAGTAGTAACAGTACTGGTAATAATATTCACCTCTTTTTATTAAATTTCTAAATTTCTTCTAGGTTGTTGTAGTTGTAAATACTAAATATATATGTATATATACTCATTTTTGTCTTCCCTTTCTCTCGTATATCCTTTTTGCTGCATAAAAACTGTCATCAGGTTCAAAGAGTAAGTAATACTTTTGTTTCTTTTTGCTTTTTTGCTCACTATGTGCATGGCTATGTAAAAAGTACACTTTCACTTGTTATTTATTAGTTATCTAAAGATGGGCTGAATGTTGTGACAGTGTGACAAACTAAGCTTGTGCTCATTAATTCAACTTTCCTATAATGTTGCTGACATAATGACATGAAACAACACAGACTCAGCTTGTAGATTACTACCTGAATGTGTAATTTAGCAGAACAGCTTCTCTTCACATGGAAAATCCAATAAAATTCAGAAGGAAAATAAACCCAAAGCCATCCTGACACATACTTTAACTCTGCCATATCATTTATCAAGTGTTCCATGGCTTAACTCTGTCTACAATTAGCTATGTGCTACTGGTTCCATGAAAATAACAAATGGCACAGATGGCAGTTTTAAATATAGAAGAGTGTTTACAAATCAGAGATTTGAGATAAGTGCTTTATGTTTAAAGGTACCTTAAAAAAATTCATTCTTTTTCCCCAAAATGTTTTTAAAACATGACCATATCTAGTGGTAGTTTTAGTTTTACCAGTTAAACTTTCTTTGCAAATATTACAGATGAAAACATGTTCAATCCAACCTAGAGACTTCATGAAAAGCACTAAACATGTGTGTTTATAAGTTTTGCAAGGAAACTAAGATTACCTTTAATGATGTGTGTGAATTGCTTTGCCCAGGCGACAGGCAGAGTGCGCCAAAACTGCTAGGATTCAGATGGCTTTACCACCAGGAGGGAAAGCAGCTCCAGCAGCTACTCCCAGTGCTAACCTCTATGAAGAGCTGGGCGACAGTAGCATGTGAGTCATGTCCCATTGCTATTTATCTCTCAGCTTGCACATCCTAGTAATTCCCATGGTCAGCAGGCATGGGAACTGGCTAAGCAGGTTTGCTTCCTCTCAGCTGTTGTTTAGAAGAAGTGCTTAAATACTTATCTTGGCTTTTTCCTGCTTATTAAAAAAAACAGTTTGAGATCCAAATAACAGCCATCTCTTTTAAATTAATACTAGCAGCTCCGGATGTTAACCTCATAAATCTCATTGCTTCATCTGACATATTTGTGGCTGCATCCATTGAATTTCTCTTCTGCTTTGCTTTCTAAATGTACTCTTGATGTTTGCAATTTCGCCAGCTGGCAATTAGACATTAGCTTATGTGTTTCTATTGTGAATGTGTATGAATTCTTGCAAGTCCCTCTCTCGAGGTAAGAGTATGTTTCAGTCCATAAATTGCTTTAATTAATACCCCCAATATGTTGAGTGCCCTCATACAGTAAATCCAAAGTATTTTCCCCTCAGCAAAATGAAATTTCACCTTTAATATTAAAAACTGTCTTTAGTCAAGATATTTTAATGCCTGCATGTCAAAGGAGTATGGATTAAAATTGTGTCCTGCCCTAAGGGTTTAAGCTATTTTGATTGACAGTGTATTATAAGAATACTGGCACTGTCGCAAATGGTGTTTGAAAAAGAAAATGACAAATTAATGTCAAGCTGTATCGAGCACAACAGATGTTAACCAACAGGATGCAACAAGCAGCTTTTTGTTCAGTTGCAGCAGAAACTCTCTCACTCTCATTTGCATTGTAAGCAGAGTGCCATTTATTAGCGGTTCATTTCCCAACTTGTTACAGAAAGAAGAGGAGCTGGTCCCAAACAGTGGCACTTAAATTACTTTAAAACTTTATATGCAGAAAGTTACATTGTGTCCGAACAGTTGCATTTAAAACACTGGAAGACTTTCTTTGCTCAAAGTTATATTGTGTGTGTCAGTGTGGCACTTAAGCTCAGGAAGCAGAAATTTCCTGTACACTTTGTATCAACACGTCATTGGTGTGTCCTCATTTCTCATCAAGTCTTTTGACATTTGTCTTTTAGTCCTCTTACCATCTGTGTGCTTTTATCTTTCCATCATTTCTATTCCCTTGTCTCTCTGGATTCAGACTGCAGTAAGTAATCCTGCCTTATGAGGTCCATGAAGATGAATAATATTGTGTGTAAATATCACCCAACAGCTGCACCCTGGTTTTCACTCCTACTTGTAGGTTTTGCTAAACATATGTAGGCATATAAACCAGCACCGTGAATAAACTTTTTAAAAGGTTAGCAATTGGAAGGAGTGGAAAAGTTTATGCCATTTTTCAAGCTTTTGCATACCAAGTATTTGTCATCTGACATTTAAACACAATTCAAAATAAATATGCCATCACGTCAATTATATTTACACACTGATGCTGAAACCCTTGTCCGTCATTAACATTATAAGAGCAGCTTTGATTTTCTCCTTTTTTCTCACACAATCAAATCCCTGAAAGTTGTTTAACTGGTCAGAGCCACCCTACATTATGGTCTTATCATATCTGTCTATGGATAAATTATTTTTGTTTCACAGCACCAAGCACTTTATGACAAATATCAAGAATACTTGGATAAGGCATTGCAGTACTTGGTGGTCCTAATTTTAATGAGGAGTTTCAACATGATCAGCAGGACATTCAAGTGTAACACTTCTATAAGTTCAGCAAGAAACAGAAGGTGTTTCAGATGGTGGTTGCGCTTTTTGCTTGATTTAGCCTCATATTTAAATATCTACAACTGCTGCAGGAATAAAATGCATCAGACCCAGGGTGCTGCTTTCTTTGCAGCACAAGTATATAAAACATCTTACATGGAAAGATACAAACTTGATATGCAAACAACTTCAGTATAACCTGCTTCTGTGTTATTAGGAAAAGCATAGTTCCCTTTGTTTAGAGGTAGTGCACATGAGAAGAGATGTCCCTATAGATGTCCCTTTTCATTAGATTACTGTCTCCTTGTGTGTGGTGTCCACTTTATTTTCACATCTATTCATAATCCTCTGTGTTGTGACTGATTGTACTAATGCACCCAGTATGGGTTTGTGTTGTTCAGTTGTACACTCTGGAACAAAGCCAAGTATTTCTATGAGCTTCATAATTTTACTCTTTTTACAACTATTATACAACTATTTGCACATTTTTTGCATAAGATTAAAATGTTTCGAAGGGTCACCTTCATTTAATTATCCTCAAAGAACACAAGATTAAGTTTTTCTTCTCCATTCAGCAGACTTTTAACACCCAAAACTATAAAATTTCCGCTGCTTCCAGAGAGAAAATAACTTCAAAATCCAACCACAAAATGTTAGCCATATCAGACTATTATTTAACAAGTATTGTGTTTGTCCAATAAAACAAAACAAAACCATTCATTCAATTAATGAAAAACAAAACCATTGTTTTGTTTTCCTGTTAAGATCAGTCACTTTACAGTGTGGTGAAAAATGAACATAGAATAGCACTGTTGCTTCTGCACCACCATTTTTACTTTGCTTCGCTGAACCCTAAACCATCAGTTTTCATCAGTTTCAAGTCTTTTTTCTTCTTTACCTTCACCTTTCACTGGAACAGGGCTAAAAAGTCAGTCATTGAGGAGGCCGACCGCCAGAGGATTCTTAGCTCCTTTGCCAGTCGCACCATTGCAGCCCGTAGCAACGGAGCATTGCTCTTCAACTTACCCAAGTCCGAAAGCAACGTGACCCTCCTCTCTGACGGCAATCCACTCACCACCCACAACCCCATCTATGATGGTAACCGTCCCATTGGCAGTCCGGACATCTTTGCAAGTGGGGACAGTCCATCTGGAAAGTGGTTCTCCTTTTCTCCCTCCCACTCAGCAGGTTCAGGCTGCACATGGTCAATGCCTGCTCGCATTCACGGAGGGCTGCAAGGCTACGAATCGCCAAGAAGACAAGGTCTAATGGATCAAGCCGATTGGGAGCTGAAAATACTTCAAGCAGCTGGGAGAAGCAAGCAAAGGCCGAAAAGTTCGGATATGCTTCATCTGAGTGACAGCTTGGAGAATAAGTTGTCAGTTCGTGAGCAGGCCAGGCAGTTTGAGCAACAAGCCTTCCATGAACAAACCCTCAAACAAAGCAGGGACTCCCTTGGCTCAATCTCTTCCATCCTTGTCAGGGATATGGAGAGTGATGACATGCTGGAGCTGACTTCAGAAACGCTCCTTTCCATCATGGATTACCCACATAGCCCAATTTCTGTGGGCAGAGATATACCTCCCAGTATTATCATCACCCAGTCTAATGAGTCATGGCCATCAGCCAATCAGAGACCTACACCCCCTGTTCTGAGAAAGTTCAGCTCAAGCATCTCCAGCTACATGACAGTGCAGCCTTGCCAGATCACTGTAGAGATCATACCAGACCCACCAGAAAATCCCCCACCTCCTCCACCTCCTCCTCCTTCTTCTTTTCTTCCTCCACAGCCATGTCCTCCATCCCCACTTACATCCCCTCCATCATCTTCTCCCTCAACTCCTTCTGCGCCATCTTCACCTCTTTACTTTGACAAGCAGTCTACCCCTCCTTCCTCTCCTCCTCCAACCAATAAACCTATTCCTCCTCCACCCCCACCACCACTTCCTCCTGTCTCACCTGTTACTGATCAACCCCGTCCAGTTGTCCAGTTTGTCCCAACTTCTCTACCACCTGTGTCCTCTCTTCGTCCTGTCTCAGAGCGAAAACACCCACCTCGTCTTACCCCATCGGAAACTGACGTTGGGAGTAAAAAAGAGCTTAAAGGGATCCTAAAAAACATCCAGAATCTAGCTGACATCGAAAGATCTGTTGCCAACCTCTACAGTCAAGTAGACAAAAATTGCAAGGTGCCCAAGTTTAGCAAGAAACCGCAAGTGACTGAGGAATCGGAGAGTGTGAACAAACTGCAAAGCTTTGATTCGGGCGATGAGCAGAGTGTGCCAGATATGACTGACTCCAGCTCTGAAGTCCAAATCGATTTTACAAATATAAACTGTGCTGAAAACAGAGGAAGTCAACAGAACATAGCAGAATCGGTTGAGCAGATAAGCCAACTGAACTCAGACATCTCGAACACGGCTGAGCTCAGTGAACACTTTTCTTCTCAGTCTACAGTGTTATGACTTCTTCTTGTTTCATCATATTATTTCCATCTCTACATTTTCAAGCCTGTTTTCTTCTGTTTCTGTTGTTTACATTTTGCACATTTAGCAGTATTTTATATAAAACTGGTTATATCAAACTATATTACTGATATTATTCATGAAAAAAGTGTTTTGTTATGTTGTTTTTTATTTGATAATTTTGTGTGGAAATCAGTTCTGGACAGCAACCAAGAATTGTGCTCAGGTCTGCCACTGACTGTAGAATATGCTTATAGGTTTGCATTAGGAGATAAAAGAAGCTTGAATATTCAATATGAGTTCAACTTAATTTAGTTATTTATTTTACTTAACTGGTGTAATGTCTGACAGTGTTAAATATTCCCTAGAGTTCACAGGTTATTGAGTTTATCATGCAAAAAGCATAAGCTTTGCATTGAAGTTTCATAGCCAAAAATATTTTAATTACATTATACTAAATGCCAATATTGGAAACTCCCACAGCCCTGGGGTCTGTTTCTTACTGGCTGCATCTTAATAATTTAATATGTTTGCTTGATTTTTTTTTTTTTTTTTTTTTTTTTAACTTGTGCATTGAAATGTAGGATATCGTTCCTTCCTTCAAATTATAAAGGTTTTCTTTTTTTTCTTTTTTTCTTTGTCTCACAAAAGAAAATTTACCCAGTTCCCCTCAAGGTATACCAATGTTAAAAAAAAAGTTTCTGCAGATTCAGTAAGGGTGAGCATTTATTTTATGATTAAACATATTTACAATATGCTGTTGTGAATTAAACTCTCATTTTGTTATTTGCCATTGTTTTTAACTGCATACAAAAATGAATCAAAGTGTGTTGTAAACCGCAGTAATGAGAGACGCATCTTGAATACTTGTGGACAATGCATTTACTAAAACATTTATTGACTTTGAATGTTGTAGAACTTTCTAAAAAAAAGAGAGGCAACAGGTGGAAATTTTATTAAAGAATAATAACTATAATAACTGTGATATTATTACTCATAATATTGGTACTCATTAACATAAGAATATTAAAGAGTACCAAAACCAGGCACGTCTGTGGTAAAAGTTAAATACGCTGGCAGGGCACCCAGCAGGCTCTTGTTGAATTAAGAGAACTGACCCCCCATGAAATCTGTCTTTGCACACTTCTCCAGAGATCTTCTCAGCATGATAAAGTAGTCACTGTGATGTCCGTCTGCACAGTGAAAAAGGCTAATTAGAGAACCAATCAATCGTTAACCAAGGCTGCTGCCTGTGGGACTGTCAGCTACTGTTACCTTTTCCTTTCCTCTAACATCATTCTGACCCTATGCCTGTCTGTGTTTCTCTCAATTACTTACCCCCTCCCGTCAGTTAGTTAGAAAGCTTTCCAATCCTTGACCTCGTCTTGTTCATCTTTACTTGTGGTTGTCAAGACATACTATTAATGTTTTCTGGCTTGTTTCAATGCAATTTCTCTCTTGCTTCCTTTTATCCTGTGTACTCAAGTTTTTCACTCTACCCTCTCTATTTTTCAGCTACATATGCCTCATGTTTTTATTTTACTCTCCATGCCCTAAGGCAAATGGACTTAGCATACCTCACATCCAGAGCAAAGTCATGTTTGATTCATCACGTTTTCTCCCTGATGAGCAGATCGAAGGTTGGATAATTTAGTATTCCATGTTCACTACATGGGGTAATCTCTTTTGTAAAAAAAGCTAGCAGTTTACATGCTGTTCCTGTCATCACAAAAACAGCGAGCCATAATGGTGGGGTTTTTTGATATTCAATTTTTATAATTGGTTTTATTAAACTCCTTTGTGGCATCACTGATGATTCAGAAAAGGGATATGTCTCTTGTGAAAATTGGGAAGATCAGGGATAGAAAAAAAGGTAAGTTTGATATTAAATGTGCAAATTTATGGACACCTAATTAATTATCTTCATCGTATCTGAAGTAAACCAGTAACCATAAAATATATGAGAAAAATAGGCATTGTAAATATTCACATGCATACAGTATGCACATTTTAAATATACTTTGTTTCATAGCAACCTTTTCTTACACCAAGTGTTTACTGCTAAATAGATTTTACACATGCGTTCTAGTCCTGAAATTTAGACATTATTCAGAGAGACAATATAGGAGAAAGCAAGTATTCTTTGGGCAGACTGTACCCAGCCAGCTCCCTAGCATAATGTCCAAATAATGTCTGAATAAACCCGTGTGTAAAAGAACAGGTTACTGTCCGGATAACTAATAATCGTTGAAGGGGTTTTGGGGTTTGTTTTATTATTATTATTTTATTTATTTATTCTTATTCAAGCTGTAAGATAATATCGGCCCTGACACTACGACAAGATCCCCTGTAGCCTGAGGTGTAGGCGTAACACGGACATCACATACACTGATTGGTCCCCTTGGGCTGCTGTGTTTACATAGCATGCTTTTTTGCTCAAGCATAATCACTACACCTAACTAAAATTAAACAGTCTATTGTTTTATCAGGGTTGCAAATAAAGCTAACTCGATAGCCAGCATTCTGCCTGCAGCTAATTAGTTTTATTTATTTTATTTTCAAAGATCTGCGAGTTCATGCAAAGTTTCTATTGGTTCAATAGTCATAAACATTGTCTCTTCCATCTTATATAAGTTAAGTTATTTTCAACAATATTATGATTAACATGCTTTGATTCTAATGCATCTAAATTACATGTCTTTTATACATTTCTTTATCACCCATTTCCCACCAAGGCCTCTTTTGTGTAAACCTCCTATGGCTACTGTCCACTAGCCCATTTTTCTTCATGTTTCATGAAGTAGCAGTGGCCAGCAGGCAAGCCAACAGGTCATCCATCAGATCCTTCTACCAACATCCATTCTGCCTGGGAGGTGTGGCATATGGCTCTTCCCTGTCCTGTGGCCTCTGCCCATAATAACAGATTACAGCTCTCCAGAGGAATGTCACATCATTGCTTGGCCATATATCCATGTGTGTGAAAGTTGCCATTATTTATGGGCCCAGACAAGTCACAGTTGTATACAACTATTCCAGCTATTCCATTACTGACTGTTTCTCAATGATTTCTACTAAAAGCACTGCAGATGCATCCTTGTCCTCAGGAACAGATCTGTGATAATTATGATTGATAGAATTGAACTTGACTGATTTATGCACTTTACAAGTGTTGCTCAGTGAGTATATGATGACATGATAAAGACAATTTAATTAACTCAAGGCAATCTGTCCCCTAATTGCGAGGTCTTTTTCAGATCAGTCAGTGGATTATCTCAACATGACTTTTTTTTTTTTCTTTTTTTTTTACTTTCTAATCTTACTGGCCTCTTTGATCTTAGCATTTATTGCATCTTTCTTTCTTTCCGTTCGAATGAGATAACAAAGGGAAAAGTCTACACCAGCGTTATAAGTTTGCAGCCTTAGGCTCTCTTTTGAAAACTGAACAATATCTGCAAACTCCTGTTTGCAATTTAGCACATGAAAATGCACAGTAAGTAAAGCTGCAATTTCCTCTCTGGTCAGCAGAATGTAGACACATTAGTCCTGTAGCCTCAACATTGCATTCATCTAAAAGCACTTGAAATGTTACTGTCAGTCCATATTCATTTTCTGTCTTATTTCTTCCTTTCTGCAACACACAGGAGGCGAGGCTTTGGCAGACAGGTAAGCAGTCTTGTTGTGATGTGTTTGTATTTTATTGTTGTGCTGAGACATTTTGTCACTGATGGCAACTTGAGGCAGTTTATATCCCATTATTCTTATCTTCAGCTGACTTGATGGAAAACACTGAATTAGATTAGGATGAGATCAGAGTGAAGCAACGTATAACACTTACATTACAGTTTAGGTTTGATTTGTTTTTGTTGTTTTTTTCTCTGTAGTTCATGTGAAAAAATAGATAAGCACTTGAATGAGTTTTGCTCTTCTATAGTAAAAACATAAAAGACCTAACAAAATCTATATTCAACAATGTATGACATTAAAATCTATTTTTCACTTTCAAATAACACTTGAACAGCCAATATCTAATAAAAACATAACATTATTTTTGTTGCCATTTTTACCCCTCCATTGTTAAGTTAGCATCTATCTTTCCTTGCTTTATTTCCATCAATATTTTATCAGTATTTCCACGTTTCTCTCCATTGGTTTATAGCAAAGACTGAGCAGCAAACTTAAAAGAGAGCAGATTTTTCTGGCTTTTAATCAAAAATGAAGTGGTGAACTCCTTCTGTGTTTGAGTTTTTCCTGATCATCCCTTCTTTCCATTACCTTATCCCTCTTCTGTACTAATCTTTGGCAGCAACTGCTGAGGCCATCTCTTCTAAGACCTGAGGTAGAAACCCCCCTGCTTTTCTTAATTCACAGGGATACTGTTGTATACTCGCTCTGTATGCTGCTGCTGCTGCTCTTCTGTTGCTGTTTTTATCTGAGGAATGCTGAGTAATTTCTCTGTCTGCCTCTCTGAAATGCAGGAGCTCTCCATGGAATCAGGTATCGACCCAGGCCAAGACTACTATTCACAGGACTACTATAATTATGACCAAGGGTGAGCATGCAGCCAGTCACTTGTCTCATTAGTTGTACTCTAATCCATGCAATTGATCTTCATCGGCTCATTTGAAGTTAAAAAAATATCTCATCATTATCTATCATGACCTTACCTTCCACCTCTTAGTATTGAGTTCCTTGGGAGAGGAGATTATTTTTAAAAAGTTTAGAATAAATTAAATTAGATTTATTCTCCAACTTCAGTATTACAAACCATTGGATTATTCCCTCCTCTATTCCAACCAAATGGGATCAATTATGCCAGCTTGACTTGGGCGCCTGAGACTTTGAATATGTTTTCCATAGCTTAATAGATGGGGGTGTTTAGGCTGCCTGTTACATTGCCCATATGGTCTAAAGAGGAAATACATAGAACTTAAAGCCGTAACAGCTGCAAAGAAATTGTTATTCATTAGACACTCCTGCTCTGCAGCAGGTGACTTGCACCACTCTGGGGAATTACATTGCAAGTTTTTCAGAACAGTTGGATGCTTCTGCATTTTACTGGCTTAGATCAGAGAAAGAAGATTAAACAGGTGTTTAAAACTATCCTCATGAAAGTTGAGTGTTGTAATTTCCAGTAAGTCACAAGCTTATTTTACAAGTCACTTTTGCTAATACTAATTACTGTGTCTGAATTACTCTGTCCTTCATCTGCAAGAGGTTGTCATTATATTTTAATTATATGTCACAATGTTTATAGGAAAAGCTACTAATGCCAATGAGCGTACCATCCCAATTACATTAGACCTTTTGATCTTTTTTTTTTTTTAATTTACAATAACAGGCACATTTACTCAGTTGTTAAGCTTTTAATCCAACAGTCAGCAGACCATGTGAGTCTCATGGCAGTCAATAGTAGCACAGACATAACTTGCCACTGGCCTATTTCTTTCAGGTGCTTCTCTAGCACTGGAGATGAAATATCTTCAATATCATCCATTTATATTAGCAGCAACTTTACACCACCTATACAATTGCTGAAATACCAAACAAATTATTCAAATTTTGTTTTAAAACTTTGGCAACCGTGAAATTCCTTAATAGAAAATAGAGACAGGAACAGCTAATCAGGATCCAGGGTGATCGCAAACGTTTGTCGACCTCTACAAGCACTGGACATCAAACCACAAGCACAAATTTGGTAAATTATTGGCAATAAGAACCCACCAGAAGATTTGGACCTTTGTATCCCTTGCAAAGATGACCAACTGATTGCATCACTGGGAAACATGGTTGTCAAATCACCTACCCACAAGTTTTGACATAAAAACAAATTATATACACACACACATTGATATATACTTCTTACAATTTGCTAAGCTGAAGCACAATGTCTCATGTTACACAGAAGTTGAGAATCAGCTATTATTATGCTAATTATAAAGATGGAAACTTCTTTCTTTAAAGAAACATCTAGAAGAATTACCTCAAATTTGGGGGTCATATTAACCATTATGGGTTAATATGGAACCATCTAATGCACCTTTGTGTTTTGTTGTCAAGTGATTTATTTCCAACGCAAACACTAATAGGAGGAAAATAACAAAGAGGAAGCAAACATGATATCCTTAAGATATTGAATCTCTTAGTGTTCTTCTTTTCAGTTAATTGGCTCTCATCTCAGCGTTTGTGTTTGTTTTCTTTTAATGTAACAGACTTCAGAAAAACACTGGCACATTCACTCTGATATATTTTTAAAAGCTTTTTAAAAGCCACACACACACACACACACACACACTCCATTTTGCTCTCCATAAACTGAAAAGTCTTTTCTAAAAATGTGCTGCAAATCACCAAAGCAATTACTATGTACCTGGAACAAAAATGTCCCTAAATAAACAAAAAAATAGGTCTAAAAGCAGAAAGAAATGGGACCATCATGATCCAATTATATAGCATAACATGAAGATGTAGGAGAAGGAATTAAGAATAATGCAGAGAAATACAAAAATTTGTGTTATTGTGACAGAACAGACATATTACTGGAAACAGCTAAATCAGTATTAATCCTCTTAGAATAGTTAGATGCATGTATAGGTTAAATAAAGCTTACACATTGACTGCATTGATGTTGCTATTCTTATCTCCATAGCAGATTCTCAATATCACTCCCTCTCACACTGAATCTTCAGCCTCATTATGCTTTATGATAGAAGCCTACAATAACAAAATGTGTTTGGTTTTTTTCAGTAATACATTTTTTCATGAAATTTCTTGTTACAGTCTAATTGAATGTTTTAGTTAAAGCTAATGGCTATCAGTTTACTGTGTGTAATCCTAAACATAATTTTTTGTTGAGCATTTTGTATGAATCTGTTTCTCAGGTATGACTTTCCTCAGTATGGCAGTCGTAGGAGGCTGATACCTCCCATGTATGATGAATATGGAGAAGTGATCATGGAGGATGATGGGTATTACTACAGTCCACATGGCCCTGAGGTAATACCTTTCCATGAATATGAATGTCAGAGCTACAGTTATAATGGCAAGAATATCCACTGCCATCCTTACAGGCTGAATGTTCTGTGTTTTATTGAAACAACAGTGTGAGCCTTGTGTAACACTCCAGTATTGTGGCTTTGTCATCACAAAAGGTTGCTTAATAAAATATGACTGTCTTAGGGCCAAGGCAGAGGCAGAGGCAGAGGCAGAGGTGGCATGCGAGGCAGAGGTCCACCGAAGAGAGTTGCGTTTAGGGACCTCCCACCAGAGGATGAAACTGAACAAGCTGAGCCAGCAGAGGAAGGTGAGCCTTCTAAGGCTGCCAAGAGACTGAAGTCTGTCATGAAACTCAGCAAACTACTGGCAGCCAGCAAGGGAGGAGAGGAGCCGTCTGACACCGGCCCTTCTGGCCAATCTGCATGGAAGAGAGCCAAGATGCTCAAGATGTTTGGCGCTGGTAAGAAGGACAAGGATTACGCCAAACTGATGTCAGCCCGTCGTATTGACAGCCAAGAGAGTCTGACTGACAGGCCATCACCTATGGGGCCGATAGACAGCAAGTCTGATGCCCGCAGTAGGCTCAGCAAAGTTTTAAAGAAAATCAACTTAGGTAACAAGTTGCAGATCAGGAGGAAGTCGCAGAGTAGTATGAGTCATGGCTCTGCCACAGGCAGCGAGAGAGATGAGGAGGCATCACAAGCAGCCAGTGAAGATGAAAGAAAGTCTAAAGTATCTATTAGTGTGACTGAAAGTGAGCCAGAAGCAGGTGCAAGTGGAAGCAGTAAGGAGAAAGGCTCTGATGATGAATCTTCAGAGAAAAGCAGTGTTGACAGAGATCATCTTAAAGTAGATTTAGATAGGGATGATACAAACGAAAGTACTGTTGATTCAGAGGAAGAGCCAGATGAAGAACCTGGGGATTCTGATGAGGAGAGCAAGTCCAAATCAGAAGAAGAGGAAACAGAGAAGGAATCTGTTAGTGACAAAGAATCTGAAAGTGAAAAAGAGTCAGATTCAGAAAAAGAATCAGAGTCAGAAAAGTCATCAGCTACAGAGAAAGAGTCAGAAACCGAGAAAGAGTCAGATTCTGAGGAAGAGTCTAAATCTGAGAGAGATACAGAATCAGAAACAGGCACAGCAACAGAAAAGGAAACAAGTACAGAAAAGGGTTCAGCAACAGAGAGAGATTCTGATGAAGAGTCTGAAGAGGAAGAGGCTTCAGGCAGCTCAAGAGAAAGTGGATCCTCTGCACACTCTTCTATGAGATCCTCGGCCACTGAGGCCAGTAAGGGGAGCAGTGCTTCTGGTGGAAGTGGAAGTGGAAGTGGAAGTGGTAGTGGCAGTGTTAGCAGGAGTGCTAGCAGTGCTGCATCTTTGTCTGGCTCAAGCATTAGGTCATCCCAGAAAACCAGCTCATCAAAAATAACTTCAGAAAAATCCAGCGAAGAACTCAGCGATGCAGAGTCAGGGACAGGAACAGCCAGTGAGGCGGAGTCTGGGTCTGGAGCTGAAGGCTCTTCATCTCGTGGGTCCAGCAAAAGAAAGATGTCTGGCTCAGCATTCAGTGAGGGGTCTCTATCTGGCAGTCAGATGACAGACCAGAGTTCCTTGGGGAGTGTAAAAAGTTCAGCTGGTTCCCGGTCCACTAGTGGGAGTCGGCGTTCCCAGAAGTCCCTCCTTAGCCGTGGTTCTAAAGATACAATCACAGAGGAGAGTGAAGAAGAGGAGGAAGAATCTGAGACTGCTGATGAGAGCAAAGAGTCTGGTAGTGAGGTGAGTGATGAATCATCATCTAGGAGGTCAAGTGTGGCTTCGGCAGACCCTGGGCCCTCTGCCCCCTACAGTGGTCCTCCTTACAGCGCTGAGATCAGAAGTACCTCTGAAGAGACATATGGAGGACTCTCCCCTATTACTGAAGTGGATGAGGACGCCATCTCCTCTGACAAATCTTCAGTCAGTGGCTCTGGATCAGGGACCGGCACTGCATCAAAGGGCTCGGAGGAAACTGAGGAAACAGATGCTGATACGGAGTCTGAAGGGAGCTCAACAGCCTTCTAGAAAGATATATTGCCCCCCTGTGAAGTAAGAGTGAATAAAATCAATTACCCTTGCATGGGAGTGAAGAAATATTGCTTGCCTCTACAGAGTGTTTCAAACGTCCAACTTTTTCTCATTTCTTCTGAGCAAGGAGAACCCTTAGTGGTTTTCTGCTGCAAATGATCTGAATCCCAGTCTTTCTCTTACAGTACATGTTTGAATTATTCCTCTCTTTAATGTGTTTGAGTGTTTTTTTTATGCCTTTGCATTTTTGTATAGCATTAAACTCCTGTTTCTACTGTCAGATTTAGCATGTTGCATTGCTATCTTCTTTCTTAGCCTATCCCCTTGATGTTTCTCACCACAAATTAGGTTCTAACGATTTGATCATTAAACAGGATTCATTCTCATTTTGTGCAAGTATTCTATGACATTCAGAGACAGCACCTCATAACTAGTCCAATCATAGTTATGTGGCATTACTTGCTTCACTGCAGGAATACTTAGCTTTGTTTTAATTGGGATTTAATGAGACTTTTTTATTCTAATTGTATTACCTGTATAATATTTGAGATTGGAAAAGCAGGCAAAAAGACTGGCAAATAATTTTTCATTTGGACAGCAAGAAAATATATTTGAGCCACCTAAAAAGAAATCAGTTTAGGTATACACTGCATTTAAAATAATTTCAGCACTTTGTTATGAGAGCTTTCTCTGACGGGAAAGTGGAGCTGTTATATCCATTTAGCCTGCCTTAGAAGCCACTAGACTCCTTTGACAATAACAGTAATTTTCCTTATCAAAAGACAGCTGGCCTACAGATGGCTCAGTTTAGCTGGTTTGTATTTTTGTGACCATGGTTGTTTTATCATGTTTGCTTAGATTCAGGGTGGCCAAAAATCAAGGCAGCAATATACCACTAACTCTCATCTTCTACATGATAAAATCATTACTTTTCGTCCAAGGAATCTTGAAATTGAAAAATTTCAAAACCATTTTATTGCTTTATTTTTGTGGTGACAATCTCTTAATTAAAGTTCAAAGAAAAAAACTCTTATCTCAATACATCCATTTCATTTTTTTTTTTTATGTACACATTTCCATTTAGTTACCAGGCAAATCTGAGGCAAACTTTTTGAAATGTTGCAAAAAAAAAAAAAAAAAAAAAATGCATGGTTGGAAAATTTCTGTTCCTGTGTTTGGAGCAAATTAATGAGACTGTGTTACAATATGTGTTGCTTGTGCTACATAAGACTGTAATAAAAAAAAATAGAAAATGGAGAGGTCACTAACCAGAAACTAAGGAAGAAGAGCAAAGATCCATACACCAGAGAAAAACAAAGATAAGTCCTCAATTGGACACATTCTTCTTTCATCTCTGATTGTATTGGCCTTGCTACTTTTGTAGAAGCTGATTGGGAACGTGGCTGGTCAAAATGCATAAAAACATTTGCTACATTAAGGGGTAATTGGTTTTCCATCTCTCTTGATTTACTTCAGTTATTTTGAGAAAACTACAAAAGCCAGCGTTAAGTCAGAGTTTTTTAAGAGTTTTTTTTTTCTTTTTTTAATATGAAGCTTCAATCATCTTTTTCTGATTAATTTTTTTTAGCAAATATAAAGAAACCATCTGGAAAAATAACAATAAGCCTCTGTTGTAAAGTACAATACCCTAAATCTGAATGAAAATTTGATTTCTTCAACTAATGCCTAATTTTTTGGTTATTTATGTTTATTGAGTTCAGAACGTACTATAGCTGCAGTTTTTTGTTTCCATGTTTATTTGTTGTTTTTTTTGTTTTTTTGTTTGTTGTTTCTTTCCTTTTGTCTTTTTCATTGACTTGTGTTCAGTATATTGTATCTTTCAAGTAATCCATACATTGATACTTATCTGTTCACCTTCTGCTCCTCAGCCCGGGAGAAAGAAGCGGATTAAACTTGTGGTAGATCGGGAGAATGAGACCAGCTCCACAGGAGAGGAGAGCACTACAGAGAACCAGCGGAACAGACTCCCTAACAGCCACAATCATGTCAATGGGAGCATCTACCTTGCACAGAATGGCACAATCATCCGAACTAGGCGGCCACCCCATCTAAACAACCTAAAGATGGGTTCTCCATGCCGGCTGAGTAAGCATTTCAAAAAACTTGACAAGTTAGGTGTGACTCATGAAGAACCTCCTCTTGGTGTTAGCATTGAAGGTTGTGAAAACAACACAGAAAATGGAATAGGTATGTGCGTTCCCTCTAACAAGGATGTAAATCTCAACACTCTGTCCACGTGTGGCTCAATGGGGTCCACCATTACAGATCTAAAGAGTTTTGGGTCCAAACCCAATATTGTCAAGGCTGTGGCTGACAAAAACAGCTCATGTGTCATTGAGGAGCAAGAGACTTCTGTTGACAACCACAAAAACAGTAGGGAAACACTGGAGTCGCACAGTGACCACACATTATCAGATGAGGAAGAATTGTGGATGGGACCTTGGAACAGCCTGCACATACCAATGACTAAACTCTGACTGGCCATGCACAAAATGAAATTCCTGTTTGTTGAATTGCTAAGAAAAACATCATAAAATGTGTGCCTCAGCTGGGAAAGCTCAGATTCCTGACACGTGATTGCACTTATATTCATATTTTATTTAATAATTATCACTTAAAGCTTACTTGTACCCAACATATACCACCGACAGGGCAATAGCAGATAGATATATGAAGCAAACAGGCAGTGAGTGCCTCAATGAAATTTTATGTGAACCTTACTTGACTGTAATTTCAGCATTTTACTGAATGCATTAGATGGACCTTTTTCTTATTTGAGTGACTCCTTGTTTTACTTTCATCTTTTCTACTTCTTTTTGTTTAAATCCTGCCACAGATCAGAGATTGTTGTTCATGTCACAGTGCTTTTAATGATATTTACAGAGAAATCATGATCAGATCAAGAATTTGTGATTATACAATATGGTCTATGATGAAGTAAAGGAAAATTATTTTACTAATAGTATTTTATCTTCAGATAATTCTAATTGTCCTTGATTATTTCATGTTGTGATCACTGAAAAATGTTTTTGAAAATTTCTGAAAAATATAGTAAATTATTTTTGTCTATTTTGTATCTCACAGAGAAGGAGAATATAACATATAACAAATAAAGATATGATACCCACATGCCTGTCACTGCTGAAATGCATCAGCAAAGTATGACAGTATGTTCAATGTGTTTTTTTATATGGACATTTGTATCCACAGAATGTGATCTTTCCAATCCCTTTACATGATGCAGATTCACTCTGTTTATGTCATAATTATGAAAGGAATACCAAATATGGTATCACATTCAACAATAAAGCTCTAACCTATTTTACTGTGAATTGTGAATTATAATTGTTGGAGTCACACAGCCTTAAATGCATTATGGAAGTTCATTAGGAAGCTGGATGATGTAAGTAGGTGCTCACATATCACTGTATGCCACTTTTATGTTATTAAATACAATACAGTACAGTTAAATACAGTCCTTAAATTTTCTAACAATAAGTGAAAGTGGAATGGCAAGAGTGCATTTGGAAGCTGTAGTTCTCATTACATTCAAGTCTCTGTCAGAATGAGGCCCTCACTGTGAAGTAGCCTTTCAAGTTATGACAGGTCACCAAAAATTGGCATATGAAGAGTTGCAATATCTCTGAAAAGCTGTGAGAAGTGTGCCAGGAATTATCACAAAATAGCAGCACTGAGCACCCTTGCCTCACCCTCACCTCTATAACTAACAAGAAAAAAAAGACAGAAAAAAAAACATTTTGCAGCAATTATACTGAAAAAAGCCAAATGGAAACTTTAAGAACAGATTTGATGTGTTTATCAGTGACACATATCACACATGCAGAATGACATTTACAAAATGTGTGGGACAATCAGTCAAACCAAGAGAATGCCAGTCAAATTTAGAGTACTCCATATTTTTCTGATGTTCAGAAATAAGCAGGAGTTGAATGCCAGAGTGAACCTGCTTGAAAAGATTCTCAGAAAATAGGTCAGCAGGGAAACTTGTTCCCACTGCAACCTGCCTTAAATCCTACAAGTTCTAAATAGACCTGCACAAAAGTCTTTAGTCAGACAGAAATTCACAGGAAAAAGCATTTATAAAGGACCAGATTCTTAAAATAACCAAATATTTGTATGTAAATACTTTTTTTTAAACATTAGCCTTGAGATGGTTTAAAATGTGCATAAATCATCCTTTGTGGATTTGTGTGCAGGCATTTAGAGACTCAGATGTCTCACTACAAATCCAACATAATGAAGCTTTTAAAGTGCAACCTGGTTGAAGATGTAAATGTGGTTTATGCTGTTGAGTTTTAGAAGTAAAGATACATCTTAATTATCATTTGCATTAGGTCACAAATTGGTGACTAACAGGACAATGTGCTCTTTTTTTTTTTTTTTTTTTTTTTTTATCAGCTGGTGGTTTTGCATCCTGTAACATTCACATCAGAGGGCTGTCAGAATAGGTCATATCTGGTTATAGTTAATGTGAGCTGTCTCACTGAGCCAAAACAAGTTGATGTTTGGGGGGGGGCGAGACTTAATCTTTAACAACTTGAACTTAGTTGTGATCACAAGAAGTAGTACTAAAAGAAAAATGCAAGCCTCTGCTAATTATATTTGTCTCTTCTGGTGTTCACCAGCTCCACTCTGCACTTTGTTAAACAGAAGAACAGCATACATATACAGACATGTCTGGGCAAAGAGCTGTGCTATCGTTCAGATTCATGCACTGTAAATCTGTTCTGTATGTAGTATAAATGTAAGCCTTAAAATGAAAACAGTAATCAAACCAAAAAAAGAAAAAAAAACATTTGCCCAAGAAACCTATTGGTATCTCTTCAAACACAAAGCAGCTTTAACCTCTTTGAAAACTGCTAATAAATTGGATTAAAGCTTCCACAATGAATAATGGATGTGTTTTGTCATCTCACTTAAATTACTGCACCAAGACTGGACATATTCCTTATAAGCTGACAAACACACTATCCAACATCTCCTCAAATGAAAACTACTTGTCATTTAGATGTTTTTCTGTCTATAAATGATGAAATACTGCTCGTTTTGCGCAGATATTAGGTTTCATAAATGTTCACTGTCATTGCAAATAGACTGTACAGAAAGCTGCAGGAAAAGTCATTATTTGCAACAAAGCATCAATATAATGTAATCAGCATTGAATTATTGAAAACACAAAATCTTAAAAAGCTATAAATAATGAAAAATGTGATTAAATTAAGTAGCTCATAACAAAACAAGCAGGTTGCAACTGGTTGAATATAAGATAAAGTGTGTGGAGATGTAAAGTTTATTAAAGTTCACAGAAAAATGAGAATGTCTTTTAGCACGTAGCTGCAAGATCCTTTCAGCCATGTTTAACTGTTAAAAATTGTGTGAGCAACACCTGATATTTAAAAAAGTTTTCAAGATTCCATTAAGATCTGACTTGGAAACCAAATGGCAAAAAACTCTTTGCCTCAATTGTGCATTTCTCACTTCCTCAGAGTGTTGTGTAACACCACTGGTGACTTTTTATCCAGCACTCCCATCAGGGTAAAATTTCAATTTATCCTGCTGAGTAAATACCAAATACCAGCAAAAATAAATGCCATTCTTATCAAATTCATTTGTATTTTACATTTAGTGCCTATGTAGCAAAAACAAGTATAATAGAAAGCTGAATAAAAATGACCAAAAACCAACACATTGAACCATTTTTTAAACCTTTGGTTTGAATTTATCTTGATGTATCACAATAGTTCATTAAAGGTTTACATGCTGCAGTTTGGACAGGAACAATATAGGATGATGAATGAGGTGGTTTTTTGTTTTGTTTTTTTGTTCCTAAGTGTTGTCAAGTGATTAAAATCATATTTTGGCCCCAAAGCAATATCCACAAATTCAAAGTGCTTCAGCAAAAGATCTTTAGTTTGTCAACAAAGCATGAGAAACTTGCAGCAATGTTTCTCATTTAAAGACTGAAAATGATTTACATATTTATTCCTCAATAGCGCATAATATCATTAAACAATTTAAGGAATCAATGCATTTCGGTGTGTAATGGGCAAGGATGGAAGTCTAAGTTGGATACCGATCATCGGCAGCTGACGCTAGCACATGGAAAACTTTTATCAAAGACTACAATATGAGGAGCATTTACAAATATCATGAAAAACTTGCAACGAAGAAACCTTGTTTTATCCTATTCCCGAGATGGTGACTTATTTGGGCTTAAAGGTATACTGACTGACTGAGTTTTCCCAACATGAATGGTTAATGTGATGCACACACTTAAAATGCTAACCGTAAGTTGTTTCTACAAGAAGGGATCTTGGTTTAACAGTGAACAAGATATGCAAAAATTCTGTTTTATGAACTAATCACAGAAGTGGCAAGCAGTTTTTCTTTACTCCTGCATCTTATAATCTTCACCCCAGGGTCCATTTAAACGTATTTATACATACACCTCTAAAACAGCTTTTGCCAAAGTTTGTGTTTATGTGAAGTCATTTTCTGCAGCAGTAATTCTGTAACAGAGTTGTGGAACTAAATCATGACACAGAAATACTGCTGTACTTTACAGAGATTCATAAATCTCTAAAGATTTTATGGATGGTAATTATTCATACTCTCAGGAGTCTGCTAAGTTAGTAGTGTTACGTATGAACCAAACAAAGGTACACTGAGGTCGCGGTCTGTCTATATGGAGACAGTTTACTTATTCTAATTGGCCTTTGGAGGCTTTCTGTCTAGCCTGTGGTCTAATCAGTGCAAAGAGCTAAAGCATGCTTTCACATATATCTCTGATGCCTCTGTAGTGTACAAATTCATAGGTTTTCTAAGAATGCTGTGTCTCTTCAGGACATAGAACCAAAAAGCTCCTGATATGTTAACATTCAGTTTGACAGGAAAAAAAAAAAGAAGTAAGAGCAATTTCACAGAAATACATCAATAATAAATCGCCTTCCAATTAAATATTCATAGTGAATGTAAAACAGGGGCAGAGGCTCAATCAGGAGTCAGGATTCAGACAGTCAAACTGTTATTTTCTCTCAAATACACAAGAGTCATTAGTTTGCTACTTATAACCCTGCAGACTAATGATTTCCTGCTGGGACTAAAATTGGCATTTCTTTTGCAGTCTTGTCAGAAAAAGGATAAAAACAATTAGTTTTGCACACCCATAAAAGCAGTACAATGATTATATCTCATGCAATTATCACTAATGTAAAAAAGCCAAGAAGAGCAATTAAAAAGCTACGAGTCATTTGACAAACTTCTGAAAACAATAGAATCATTTTATCAGTTATTTTGAGACAAAAAAAAGAAGAAAAAAAAACTACTTTGAAACCTAGCAAGGGCTTTGTTAGGATTGGCCAAATTGGAACAGTTATCTCTATAAGAAATCTTTGCTCTTTGTTCTTAGTATTGAAATTACTATTTAATTTGTCTGGTCTTGTTTGCAGATCTTTTCTCCAGAGTGAGTGTGTGAGGAAGCAAACATGGTAGCCACACTTTTATCACAGGTGAATATTGACTCTTGCAAGTAGGTAAGCTGATGTTTGTTAGATGAAGTCATAACAAGCATGCAGATGAGATCTTCTGTTTGCATAGTAGGAGAGGCTTATGCTTTAATAGTCACAGAAGAATGTGCTGCTCAGGTTCAGGTAAACACTGTTGTCATTCCAAGTTCACTATCCAGCCTCCTGAGTATAACCTATAAGCACAGCCTATATAGGATATCCTGGCCTACAGCAGTCAATATGGTAATCTACCTATGACTCATTCTAAAGGAGATTATCGTAAATCCTAAACGGAGGCAGGAGGAAACGCCTCATAATACCTTATCCATCACCATTGCTTATTGCGTGCTCAGACCTGGAGGTTTGCACCCTTTATTTTCTCTAAAGCCTGACTCCAAAAATATAATGATCCATCTCACTGTGGAAGTATTTAAAAAAGCATCTGCTTAAGATGTGAATACACACATAAAAAAGGCTGATAAAAATGTAAAATTCTGCCGTATATAATCCTGAAACAACAACAAAGAAGCAGTGTGTGTTTTTCAGCACACATCACAGCTGCTGGTGATATAACAGCTCATGACAGGCCTCCACTGTGCCATTATTTTTGTCAATCGGTGAACTCTGACTTTTTTTTTTAAATCAATTAAATCAGATCAGATCTGCCCTGAAGGCAGCACACAGACATATAGGGGTAGCTCAGTACTGCAGGGTGGACTGTAGCTGTTGCAGTTCGGATATTACAACAGAGCCATATCAGAAAGTGCTGTGCAGTAGTGTTATCAAACATTGGCTGCACCACCTGGTGCAGGGGTCATTGCTTTGATAAAGACCAAAAGTGTTGTGGTTTTTTGTTGTTGTTGTTTGTTTTTTGTTGGTTCTGAGATGTCGCTGCTCACACTGATTCAGAAAGCTGTTGATACTGGTTAAAATGAAAATGGTCTAAATGAATTCACAGATTAAGTTTTATATTGTTTAGTGTTTTTCTCTGGACTGCTTACACAGCTGAGATCATTTTCAAACTGTGATGTTGCAGCTCTGTGTAGCTCAGCTTGACAAGTTTTTATAGGAAGCTCTGGCTTTTTCTGATCGATGCTAAATTCATCAAAGCTTCCCCATCAGACATTACTTTATTGGATGCACTTTAGTTAAATTCATAAACACATTCTTACCTGGGCACCCATAGGCCATTCATTTTCTTCATGATTGATTTGACTTTTTTTTTTTTTAGTTTTGCCCTGCAGCTCAGCCACCTTGTAAGATTACACTTAACTCCATTTTTTCACATTTCAGCACATCAATGCTTACTAATTAGATTTCCTCAGGAGAGCAGAGGAGTCATAACTGATCAGACAGATACAAAGAAAAGGTAACTTTGGAAACCTCAACGTGATCCAATACAAGCTGTTAATCCCACAAAAATGGGCACCTTAAGAAATGACCACTGAATTGCAACTTTTTGTTTTCATAGTCTAAATATATTTGCAGGGAGAAAAATGCATGAAATGAGACCACAGAAGAGTTTTCTAATATTTTCAAGGACTCACAATTTCTGTCTTTGCTTTCGCTCCTCTAGAAGAATATAGTTATTGAACATTATTCAGTGTTCTGTTGAAATGTTCATCATCTGCCAGTTACTGGGATTTCCTGCTGTCACTCATACAGAATACATTAGGACAACATTTGATTTCCACATCGTAAAACAGGACAGATGATAATGAATATTGCAATGACTTAGCAATGTTGGGCGTTTTTATCTTCTTCTAGTATTTTTCAGACCGATTAGCCACTGTTACATAAACAAACACCTAGTTGTCATTTTAGAGGCTTCTTACTCTGTGATGCATTTGACAGAGAAATGATGTCATGCATTGTTTTAAATATGGATGGTAAGCATTTATGTTCAAATAATGTATCATTTATTTATTTATTTATTTATTTATTTAACGTGCCCTTAGTGCTCTGAAAGCATTTTAATTAATTCATGAAGCCTTTTCATCCTCAGGGGTGTGATACATGAACAGCCACTAGATGGCGCCTGTTGCTCACAGCTGAAGCTTGACATCTGCACGGAGACAAGAAGGCAAATGAAGTGATGAGAGAGAGATAGTGATGAAAAGGAAATGGAAGATTATATATTTCACTTACAGTCTTTGTAGATTAGAGGCAATGCAGCATGGCTCTTGATTTAACATGTAAGTGCTGTTAATGAAGCTGCTACTAATTCTTAACTTAGCTGCCATTTCTTTCTGTATCAAAAGTTGTTTTTTTTTTTTGTTTTGTTTTGTTTTTTTTGCTTATATTTTAATTGGTTTGCCTTGTGGGTGCAAAGTGGACATTTCTCAAATAATCATGAGATTAACTGAATTTTTTATGTATTTTCTCCACATAAATTTGGTCATAATGCTAATGTTTGCTTCAGTGAATTGTTGCTGCTCCCTCCTGTCTAATTTGTGAACATTTCTTTTCAACTGATTATTTTCATATTTCTCGCTGGCATGCTGAAAACAACACATCACTCCTATTTTTGTAGAGCTGTACTTAGGAATAGAAGTCCATCATCATCTCCTCATTTCCTGCAGCTATTTAAGACTGTGCCTCTCCAAAACAGGCGCCCGATGACCACAGTCAAAGCTATCCGGGGACCTGCTTTCATACTAATTCAAGGATATTAGGATGTCGCCGAATGTTTTGTTTTGACATTTCTATATCTCTGTTGACGGTTGTGTGTGCAGAGCGTGCGCCCTCTGACTTAATGCCATTTTAGAAGTCATCTCAGATGCTTTTGGGCTTCCATAACTATATATTGTACATCTTGAGTGCTTTATAATTTCTATGCTGCACATTGTTATTTTGGAAATGTGCTCAAAACCCAAAGTAAGATTTAACTGACAGACAGGTCTCTTACACACTGCTGCTCTGTGAGCCCAGTCCTGTGACATCCCACCCAAAGGTTATATTCTATCCGAAATGTTGGGTGTGCAGTAAAATACATGCTCCACACTGTCTGGCTCTACTAATGAAGGGGTGTATGACTGGTAGTCCTGTGTTAGTACCATGTATCATGCACCACTTTATCACTGGATACAAGGCCAGATCGTATCTCATCCTATATCTGCCAGCTGTGCAAGTCTGCAGGAAGAGCTCAGTCTGTTAGACATAGTGGAGACATTACTCCAGGACATGAAGCCACTACTTTTTTTTAATGTGATTTTGATTGATCTTTGGAGACATTTTTATGCTCTCTTTGTTGTTAATTTTATAAACGGCACATAATGTGCTTCTCTTGTGTTATTGTAAGTCAGGCGCAGTTGTACTTGGCCAAACTTGTCAGACTGTGAGCTTTCAGCACCCACAGTGTTAATGTATAATGTCAACGCAGTAGGGAGCCTTGTTAAAAAGCAATTAAGCCAAAATTATTTAAACATTGTGTGGTTTGGCCATTGGCGAGCCTCGAGGTACACGTTGTGTTGTTGTCGTCTTAAAATGAGAATTTCACTGTCTGCTCACACAGAAAACCGCTATTTGTGTGAGTGTAGCTTTAACCACACTTTCCCACACCCACCAAACTATACCAAACCACAGACTTCAGAAATGTGCACCACACACACACAGACTTGCACACACACACACACACACACACAGAGTATTCACATGAAGAGTAATTGAGGGGTTTGACTAGTTTTTGGTGCATTAAAACAGTAGCTGTTTTAAATGACAGGGGCTGAGACATACTTGCATTGATGTCTAAGAGGCTGGTAAAGATGGCTGATTACTCAAAGAGGACGTGGCATTCAGTAACTCTTATTAAATTCCTCTTTATTTGGTGGAGTTTGCCTGAATCATACTGTTTAAGCTGTTCCTGACTTTAATACATTCTTAATCCACAGCTTTCTTGTTCAGTATATTCATTTCTTGAGTGATTTCAGGCAGAAGCCTTTCAGTAAACAGTGTTATACTTGGTCTCATTTCTGATGATCAAAACATTAGTGCTGTCATTTGAGTCTTCATCAGGCAATTCAGAGGCATTAAGTTGTTCGCCTTGTTTCCAAAGCAACAGCTCATCCTGTGTTCCATGTAATAATTTGCTATTATGTGTGTACATCTCCCGGTAAGTCTAGCAGAGTTACGTAAGCAGCTTCAATTTTAGTTACAGTGGCCGTTGTCTTAGACGAAGATTAGTGCTAGGCCATAGTCAGACACATTTTAGCTGTTGGCAGATTGTTAGCTTACACTCTGTGTGCAAATGTGCTCATCACAGCCAGACTGCTTGGATGTGGTTTGGAACATCTGTGTGGTCCATACTCCAGAAGAAGACAGACAGGGTAGAGACAGAAAGGGTGAGGAACAGGGGAGGGGTAGGGTGATGGGACCCCGGTACTGTTCAGAAAGACGCCCTCAGTTTTTCCATCACTGCTGTCGCCACCACCATGATGGTGGTGTGGCCTCGGAGCAAAGCCAGGGGACAGTGTGAAGCAGATGCAAAGTGTGTGTTTGTGTCAATGTGTGCGTGTGTTTGTGTGCGTGTGGGGGGGAGAGGAAGAGAAAGAAAAGATGGAGAGTAGAAAGTAAGACTGGGACTAAACAACTGTGTGGGGAGCTGTCAGTCTAGCAGATGACTTATGAAGCTGAAGGCTAGGTCTGGCAATCATGGAGTTGCTGGCAGAGGAGGGAAGAGGGGCGCTGAAAAGAGTCTTAGTCCAAGCCTGTGGTCAACTCCCCCACCACCAGCAGCAGCAGCACCACAGCACAACTTCTTGCCTGTATGCCTGCGGTGTTTATTTACGAGCGCGTTTAACCACGGCGCGGTCCCTGTGGTGGACTGACACAAGATGACAGCAGCCTAAATGTCTTGCCCTTTAAATCCAGCCTAATGGTCGCTTAGTGCTGTGGAGACAGGCACTGGGATAGGCGCCTGGGGTCTTTTCATAGGGGCCCTCTGAGTAACACATCAGCTAACACATCTATGGGCCACCATCCAGAGCCTTATTACTACCTGCTTCTGTGGCTGTGGCGCCACTGATTTAGCCATGGCAGTTTTTTGAGGGACAATGCGTTCATGGGAATAGACACTATCTGCCAGTTACAACTATTCTGTTTTGGTTGTGAATGTGCTCAGCCACCCAAAAGGGTAACTGGGTGTTACAGAAAAATAACTTACTCTCAACTTTATAATATATAGGGTAACTTGTAGCATTCAATGTGTAGGATTTAACACTGATCTAAATAATAAGTATCAGGTATCTGAACTTGACACCATAGCAACACAGTTTCCCATTGGTAAGCTCACTATAACTGAAGTCATTGCTATTGTAACCTATATTAATGGGGAGGAGCTTGTTGTCATAGAGTAAACTGTATTGTCCATAGTTCAGTTTGTACTTTCCACAGCTCTGTAGACCAAGTATCTACCTATTGTCGCTTCAGCTGTCACTTAGAGGCAAAGTATTAAAAGAATTGATTTTTGTTTTATTAAACCTTTGGGTCTGTAGCTTATTCTTCCACCACCCCTCCAACCTCTAAATGGAGACACTTTTGTTGCCAAATGCTTTTTTTAAATAGTGCATCTAGTTCAGGGGTGGCCAACGTCGGTCCTCGAGTGCCACAAACCTGCAGGTTTTCCATGCATCCCTGCACCGGCACACCTGACTCAAACTAATGAGTCATTGTGCAAATCCTTATAGGCTGTTGGATCCGTTTAATTTGAGTCAGGTGTGTTGGTGCAGGGGTGCATGGAAAACCTGCAGGTTTGTGGCTCTTGAGGACCAACGTTGGCCACTCCTGATCTAGTTGCAAGTGACAAGGTGTTGAGAAAACAGCAGTTGAATACCAGGATTTGGATGTCTGCAGTTCACAAGAGCTGAATTCATCATACTAAACCTACATTTGAGTTTCATTGCTGAAAACTTGAGCATAAAGAGTTAATCCCTTGATTGTTTTTTTTTTTTTTTTGTTATTTTTGCCTGAAGTAACATTGTGGTAAGTTAATAGTAGCTGTGAGTGTTATTGGGCAAATTATATGCAATATGAGAGCAAACATACACTTCACATAAAAACGGCCTGCGTAAACACATCATTCATACCTGCATACCATTCTGTGTGGGCTTACCAGTCAATTGCAATTAGACGCTTTCTGGGAGGAAAAAAAGATTATCATCCAAAACCTGGGGCCTTGCTCAATTCATGTGAAAAAAAATAAATGTTTATTGTGACTCAGCTTCTGCCTGTCAATAATCCACAAGAGATCTAAGATAAAGTTATTCAGATCACACCTATGGGATCTGTGAGAGGAAACAGGCAGAGGGGAAAAAAGTTGACCACAAATCCCACGGGAATCTGTTTCTGTAGAAGTGTCTTCCCCTGAATCACCTGTTGCCCTTGTTGGCTGTTTGTACATCAACCTCAACTTGTTGCCCAACACATACACACACCTACACACACACAAAGGCTTTGAGCTTCAATCTGCATGCTTCGGTCTTGTACAAACAAAGATCAGACCATACTCATTGGGCCGTGTCTCTGGCACTCATCAGGCTGTTTGTACTGCAATTTCCTCCCTGGTCTTATCCGTGTTTTGTCCACTGTCATTCCAGCGGGATTATGGGATGCTTTCATCATGCAGGAACATCAACTGAGGCTGTGAGGGAAATGCAAAGGAGGCCTGCTGTTTTGCTCCTCTCATCAAACATGGTGTTATCATCACATGCAGGCCACAGTCTGGAGTTATCCTTGGAGCTAATTATTATTTTGTAGCTGCTCTCCTGTCCATCTACTCAAATACAGTATCTAAAGCTAACTTATATTCATTCCACTAATTCCAACCACTGGAAAGTATTGCAAAAACTTTGTTGTAGGTTACTCATAGAGCCATATGCATTGACAAAAAAAGAAAATTATATTACAGTAAAAGAGTCAGTGTTGAGAAAGACTTATACATTATTGCTTTTCCACTAAATGGATGAGTAGTTTTTTTTTTCTATTTAACTTTATGTTATTAATTTGTGGGTGGAAATTTAAAAGAAATGACATACAAAGCATATTAATCAACCTTTATCCAACAATTTTTTTCTTTATCAAATCTAATCATTATTTTAGCTATAGTTGTTACTTGTTTCCTCCACTGAATGGGCAACAAAGAAAAAACTAAATTTATCATTTCCATTAAATCAATTATCCATCGTGGTGTAATGTAGTTCAAAATGTGTCAACAGTTATAGAAAATCACTTACCAGTTTGTTTTATTGAGATAACATTTTACTGATTAGCTTTAAGGTTCCACCAGCTCTGACGCTGAGACTTGTGGTCCTGAAGAACACCTGGCTGTTTTATTTTTTAAAATAAATTTTAAAAGAAATAAAAAGTAAGTGTTTTTGCACTGTTATTTCTGTACTTCCCTTGTGTTATTAAATATGGAATATAAATCAATTAAGTTATCATTGTGTGTTTTTATGTGGATTGCTCTTCCTTAACTAAACCATTGATGTCAATATACTCATCTGCAAGCTCTTAAACAAGTCATCGGAGTAGATTAGGCTCTGTCTAGACACAATCTGTGGTTAGTTTTGTGTTTTCTCTTCATATTAGTTAAGTCTTTGGTGAGGTTAAGATTATCTTAAGTCATTGCTTCGAGGCTTCGGCCACTCGTGGCTTTAATCTGTGGGGGACAGTTTAGTTGATTTACTCTTTGATGAAGTGCCCTTCATTTCCAATACTGATGAGCTGTTAGTCGTCACCACTGCCCAGCCTTGCTGATGTGGTTTAGGCCTGCCGCCTCCCTTCTGTCCAAGAGCCTCAGTCATCCCAAGACAAACAGACAGAGTCATTACAATTAAGCAGTGCTATTAAAGGGACAGGTCTCTGGCAGATTAAGAGAGGAGAAATGAAGTGGCTCTTTGTGTTATTGCAGGCAGTCGACTCATTAAAGCTTGAAAAGTTTTGTTTGTTGTTCATGGGTCTTAAATGACTTATTAGCTCACATGTGGAGATTTATGCACAAAGTCACGCCCCTGGAAAAGCTGTGTGTGACTACATTACTTTGTGACTGTTTTACAAGTTGAAATGGTCTCACTTTTGCTGCTTAGGATCTCTAGAGTAAATGACTATAGACCAGAGGAGACACCGAAGACTCAGACTTTAGTCCTTAAGGGGCCTTGAGACTTGAAGGATTAAGATTATGGGGGAGGTTCTTTTAAATGACTGATGGTGAAAAGTGTGAGAGGGGGCAAGGCAGGGCAGGAGTCTGTGTGGCGGACCAGCAGTAGCTTTACTCTTCAATCAGTGCAATGAAAATTGCCACTCGTGTCAAAGTAGATGTGTTTACTGAGAGGAGGACAAGAGAGAAAAAGAAACAGAGAAAGACATCTTGAGAGGGAGAGCTATGCAACCTGTACCTGTCCAGGTTCCCACCAAGCGAGCCTATTGCATTTAGTTAATCAGGGCTGAAGTATATAAATCTGCAGATGATATAACATTATGCAGGATTTTTGTTTATTGACATATAACCAAAATGCAAAACATTAAATGAGTCCAAAATAATTTTTTTCTAAGTTCAAAGCAAAGTGTTGGCTACTAGACACAATTACTAGACAAAAGGCATTTACCTGCATTTTATGGCTGAGCTAATTCAGACAAAGAGAAACTTGGCATTTTAACTATCTCTAATTCTGTTTTTTGTTTGTTTTTGAACAAACGGTAAACCTTGCAGATGATTCACCTTAAATATTGACATTTAACACCTTTGTAGTTCACTATAAGGCCATTAGCAAAGCAGCCATGAGTCTACCCATCTGCCAAAAGAGTCACTGATATTTTATTTTTGTCAATAAAAATTCTGAATAATCTGTTTTCAGTATTTATTCATTTGCTTGTTTTGCATTTATTTCTCTATTTATCTACTATTTGGGGGGCAGGGAACTGCTTTGTAGTTTCAGCCTATTACTCTTTTTCATTGGTGGTTGTGTTTTAGTCTTCTTTAGTTTTGCATCATCTTCATTTTTCTTCTCTGTGTAATTTTTATAAGACAATGTTTCCATGTTTTTATGTATAGTTTTCTTTTATTTATGACTGTCAGATAAACTTTCAGTTTGTTATACCTGAAATCTCGAAGCTTTCTCGTTTTATAACAGCATGAGGTGTCACAGCAGTTAAGGCTGCATCTGTCCTCAGAATACACAGGCCTCTCACCCAAAATCAATTAAATTTGTTAAAAATTTAGAGATGGAAAATGTCTATATATGTCATGATAAGGTATTCTCCTGGCAAATCGTTGTATATGAAAAATATGAAACTTGAGAGAAGTGTTCATTTCCAGACTGTAGATGTGTAAAATACCGATCATGACCTCAGCTCTTAATCATTTACAGGGGTTTGAGTGTAAGTGACTCTCTTTAGGAGTAATGTGGTGTGGTTTGGTAAAGCACGGTGGTCTCAGTTGTGATTTATTATATAGTAGGTCATTGAGGCACAGTGTATTCTCAGTCTGTCTCAGTTTTATTGATTGGGGTTGTGATGGAGAGCAGCAAGTCAGACCTTTTTATCAAAGGAGGATGTCACTGTGACAATGCATCACTGTGCAGAGATGGCCATTCCTATATTTTTATGACCTTGTGGCCTTTCTGATTTGTTGTTCTTATTTAATGTATTTTTTTGTAAATTTAATATTTTCTATTACCCTTGTTATTCATGTCAAAGAACATGGCGGCATCCATAATTCTGAGAAATGTTTTGTCAACAAGAAATGCTGCTATATTAAACATCAATCCATTTAGCTTTTTATGGTGTGGGGATCATATTTTGCATTTTAATAAATCTGAATAATCATGGCGTTGTGGTACACCCATGCTTTGTTTTTGTCTGTGTTAATGGCATGCATATGTGACCAATGACAAGCTAAAATTGATGAGTGAAGGTTGGTCTGCCAACCTTCAAGAGGTCTGTGAAAGGGAGCATGTCAAATGGTGTTTGTGGCTGCAGGATTTGACATAAGGTAGTACCTGACATTTTAAATTTAATCCTCAGCATAAATATCTTGTTTAGCAATGCAAAATGTGCTTTTTTGTGTTTGTTTATTTATTTTTTGCTTCAGCTCACCTTTAATCACCTGACTTTGGCCACTTTATATTTCTTTATCTTGATTCACTACATTTCTCTTAATTTTCTGATATATAAATCTAGTCGTATCCCTCCATAGAGCAGAATATATGAGCTTATCCTAACACTTGAGGAACACCTTTATTGAAGTAATATTTCTTGCCAGAAAAAGCTTGACTTGCTTCAGGCTAAACACAGCTGGACAACACATGCCTCATATCCGTGGACACATGGGCAATTCAGAGACAAGATATTGCTCCTGTCTGTTTCACTCTACTGGCTTCTTATCTGAAGTTCAGACTGCAAGAATGTGGACATTTGCACATTTAGTGTCCTTTGGGCTCTGTGCCCCAGCAAATTCAATTTGAAGTAAAATAAAAGAAAATGAATTATAAGTACCAGGTACGATCTTTGATTTGGGTTAGTTTATGTTGATATTGACAGAAATGTGTGAGATATATTCCTTTTTCACACTCTTTCTCCAAACTGCAATTCAGAAGTAATTACCTTTGCTTAAACGCCTCATGTATGGAAGCCTGTTGCAACAGTGTTTGTGCAGAAAAGAGGTCTCCTCAGGGTTGATTGAGAGTTGGCATTTAGACTGGCTGGAGTTGGGTGTCAGTGTAGCCTCTTGTCCATTACATGGCCCACAATAACTTGATTATAATCACCTCAGGGAACTTGGTAGTAAGCAAGAGTATGGATTTACATAGTGTTGTGTTATTACTCTGTGTAGCCAAGACCCAACACATACTGCCTACTCGGACCCACATACGGCATTTCTTTCATGGCTTGGGCATCTAGCTGCCAGTAAGAGGCATCCTCCAAATATGTTTCATTATCTAGAATGAACACAGTTTTAAATATGATTTGTTTGACTTTAGTCAGTCACTGTTAAATCCCAAAACTTTTAGGGGAAAAGTGTCCTCTGCTGTAAAACTATTCAAATCTTGGTACACACATTGATTAAGCATGTCTTGTTTGTATCTAATTGAATAAATTGAAGCAAGGAGACTGTGGAAAAATAATAGGAAACTAATTACCACTTTCTCAGTTATTGATATCATTCATAGTTCACCCATCAACAGACACTGCACTTAAGTTAAAGGTCTGTTTTTTAAAGAGATCTGTGATGTTTAAAGTAGCGGCAGGCCTTGTTGAGCTGAATGCTTTTAATCGTAACCTGTTGTCATAAAGATATGGCCACACAATGTTTACTGGAGGAGTTTGCAGTTCAGTCATCCTACGTAGCATCATTATTTCTGTTTGGTTTTGGGACATAATAATGGCAAAACTTGGTTCAAATTCCCATATAGATAGATTGTTTGGGCATGCTGGCTATTTATGTATAATTTAAGTGATGAAAATTTGCTGCACTTTGTGGATTTCAGTCTCCTGGCTCATTTATTTGAATGTTCCAGTGTGCTTGTTTCAAGCCTCAGCCTTTTCCAGCAGTATTTTTCTTTTTCTTTCAGCAGTAGCATCCACCCACTTATTTTATGATTAGTTGTTTTCTGTATTTTATGAGGAATATCTCGATCATTTATTCTACCATTACAAACATAAAAAAAACTACAAATATTAAATCTGGAGAGTGAATACATCCAAACACTGTATTCAGCATCAGCCCAGTCACTGAAATATGGCTTCTCTCAGGCTCTGAGCACTGGTGGCTCAGACGACAACAGCACCACTGGCTGTCTGTCAAAGTTTCCAACAGTTGGTCAAAGTCTTCTGTGAGCACAGATCTGGTTGTGATTACTATAACGGAGACAGTAAATCATGACGCGGCATGAGACTAATTTGTGGTGGGAAAAAAAGACCTGGTCCTTTAATTCTTTATGGAGTCGCAGTTAACTACAAAAGACACATATAACATGTGCAAAAGAACATTTCAGTGGCAGCGAGACAGAGTGGAGCAGCCACAAAAAGCTGGAGAAAAAAAAACCTGCTGTTGCTTCGAGAGGTGTTGTGCCAACATGAGCGGCAAGATTTGCTTCAGTTTGCAGAGATCCAGCATTTTTCTAAACTGTATAAGCAGGATGGCACACAGAAGCACTCTTTACAGTTAGACCAATAACTGCTTTACAGTTTTAAAAGGGTGTTTACACCTGGTTTATACATGTGTCCTGCATGATCTAAACACAAGTGGACATTCATTCATTTTTTATATCACTAATACAAATTCAGGGTCACAGGAACCTCCCAGCCATTAGCAGATGAGATGTAGGGTACATCTTAAAGGACATGGACATGTTTGAGTGTAAAAGTTTGCACCTGATATTGCTTATGATTGAATGTCACTTCCCAGCTCATTATACAAATAAACATGACGCCATTTTCACCGAGTGTGGGAAACAAACAGGATGCTATTAACATTTACCTGAGAGGAGATGGATTCCGAGCAACATTTTTAATATCTGTTCTTATGACTGCATAATCAGAGAGGGAAAAATGAGCAGGTAACTGATGTGAGGTTTCAGAGCTCAATGTCTTAACATAGTTTTGTAAACACACAAATCAAAGCTTTGCAACTCTCTGCTCTCTACATCCCAGTTTCTAAAGAACACCTGATAATTCGGTCATTCTGCTACTACTGTTGCTGCAAAAAAGAACAAAGCAGGATGTTTTGGATTTTTTTCTGTTTGTTTGTTTGTTTGTTTTGTAGGTTTTATTTTATTTTGTTATGAAATATGCATCCTGTACATTTGGATTTGAAAACAAGAAACAGAAACTACAGCCTGCCTGAATTCACTTCAGATGAGGAGATGGTTATCTTAAGTCAAGCCCAACACACGTCTGTGTTTATACTTTTATATATATATATATATATATTTTTATATATATCATCACAAGTGTCCCTGTCCACCTCTGCATCTGAAGTGTTCTTAATCTTTCATGAGCACTTACGTCTATGCTGAGCTCTGTCCAACTGAGACTGGAACACCCAGGACATGTGTTAGCAACAGTACACAGCATAAATGTCACTCTAATTTTATTACAGAGACATTTATGGCTTCAGAATCAGAACAAAATCATCTTGTATTTGTAATTTCATGAATCTCTACACTTGCAATAAAAATGCTCAGAGGTGGACAGGCTTAGAGGGATGCAGCTAAAGGGAAGTGGGAGAAGAGACTGGGGTGATGCTAGCCATGTTTGGTTTCCATCAACTTCTTTTTTTATCCTAATTGTAAAGATGGAATCAGAAATGGTTTAATGGAAATGGCACAGTTTGAAAAACACTTACACAAGTTAGTTTTTGTCTTTGGTCCAAAAGTGCCTCTTTGTTGACATGGCTAGCAAAAGGAATCATATTATGGTTGTGGAAAAATTTATGACAAAAAATGTTAAGTTTTAGCTTAAAGATGCACTAATAAACTTTCCATTTTCTCAGTCTAATCGGCTAATTCAACATCCACCTTGCACACTGTGTGTTCTCTGAGCTCTCTCCATCCCAGCAAAAAATACTCCAATGTTAACTCTTGTTTTATTTCTTGCTCTGTCATTTTCTCTTTCTTTTCCTCCCTCTTGTCCTCTTGAATTTCTTTGCTGAATCAACATGCTGAATTTTATAACAGCCAGTGTGTTGAGGTCCAGTTGCTATGGCGTGATGTGGTGCCATAAAGCAAAATGCTGCTGTTAATCAATGCACCGACATGAAATTAAAAAAAAAGTTGTGAAATGTGGTTTCTCAGCCTTGTGATGCTGTTATCAAACCAAAGTATGGGGTTTTAAAGTTGGAAAGTTATGCATTGCTACTTTAGGTCCTGCTGTAATTTATCCTCATGCTGCAATCACAAACATGAAAAATGCAAACAAATTTATTCTGTTTCATAAAGTGCCTTTAAGAGGTTATGCATGAGTGCTGTGGTAACCTAACGATAAGTGCCCAGGCATTGCTGTCTTTCTCTTCACTATCAACCTCCATTAAAAGTTAAAAAAGAAGAAAGAAGCCATAAGCCAGCACATATGGCATAATTACACGTTGGGGCTTTAATAGCAACAGAGATTTGACCTGGTTACTGCAATAAATGTGACTATTCAGCTTGGAGTTCTTTTTTTCCCTCAGTTTTGTAATGCTGAAAGCAACTGATGGGAGTGAAAACAACATGAGTAAGGTGAAAGTTTTAGTGAGCTGCTTTATTTCTCGTCTAACAAAGACCATCTGTATGGATGTAAACATTCACTCTTCTTATGCTCTTCCACTTATTTCTGGAAAAACATAACAAACTGAAGGTTGTTCCTTTAATTTGTGTCTCTGCTGAAAAAAAAAATGCTTTTACTCATTACTAGACTCAGTGCCCTAATTACATTACAGCCAATGAGGAAATTTTTGGGAAAATACAGTCATTCTGGTAAGCTCACCTTTCTGGATGCTGTGTATTTAAACAAGAGTCATTTGGTCTTTAATGTAGATCTAAAAGAAAGTCAGAATTTTCCACTCTGGTTGGAGACCAAGAGAGTCAGCATCAACAATAATTTTTGAAGTCATTATGCCCCCTGCTGAAGGCAGCATTGCAAACAGGTAACGCAGGGATGCATTGCGTATTATTTGTCTAGGCCAGACTGAAAGGTCTAATAAGTTACTTATCTCTTGTTTGGTTTGGAGCAAAATGTGTTTTTTTGTTTGTTTTGTTTTGTTTTGTTTTTTCTTTAAAGCCATCACGTGGTTGATATGTCCCTAAAGAGTTTCCATCCAGAAAAACTACAGAGGTACAGCATAACTAAAGGCATTGTTAAGACACCTTAATTTTTCAAGGCTACCATACAACACAAACAATGTTTAAATAAGTGCTCAGTCTGCCCCTTAATCTTTCCTGTTGACATGTTTTTGTCTCTACTGGCCTGCTTTTCAGTTTAACTCCTTTGAATCTACCTCTCTGGGTCAAATGATTCCCTGGCTTCACAGCAGTTCTGCGGTGGCTCCACTAATGGCGCTGTAATTTTGCATCTCTTTGAAGTTCTCCCCGACCGTTGTGTTACCTGAAGTCTCTGCTCCTCTGAGGTTTTGGGATGGGGCAGGCTAGCTACCCTCTGTAGCCTAATTAAATGTAATTGCTCCATTTTGTAGTGGTGCCCGTGTGGAGAGGGGAAGCCTTGTAATAAGGGAGATTGCGTGAAGGGTCCAAGGATCACAGACGCCAAAGAGGAGCCACGAGGAGACGATCGGAGACGCTTCCCCCTCTGTCGCCTCGTCTGTCCTGAGCAGACCTAGTCATTACCCCTCCACTCTTCTCGCTCTGGCTCTGTCTCTCCTTTCCTCTGTTGCTCTTTCTGCCTCTGTTCCAACTTCATCACTCTTCCTTCCATTTATAGTCACACACATGCACAACAAGAATGTTTTGTATAATATTCAACTTAGGTTGATGTGTTATCCTTTGTTTTTCAGCCTTGTCTTAACTATTTTCATCTGAGCACGACACAGCGGGAAAATAATTCCTGAGTGTGTACAGGAAGTGTCTGGTATGATTTCTATGGCATTGCCTCAGGTAGCGTCATAGTTGAGGGAGCGAAAGCAGGAATTCTTGGAATCCTTCAGGCACCTTAGAGACTCCATAACTGACTCAGACACTGAAATGGGTTGTTTTTGCCCCCTGACACTGACTGGTGGAGAGACGGGAGACGCATTCTTTCCGGGACGGAGGAGAGGGAAAAAAAGGAAATTACAGAGAAGGAGAGAGATAACATGACCCAGAGTGAGCGCCAGCTTGACCGTGACCCTTTGGGATGACAGGCTGACACGGGATGTGTGATGATGTGTGTGTGCTGGGTACAAAGGTGACTTAGATCCAGGGATAAGCATCATTCTCCCATCCCCCACTGTTTTTTGGGGAGGAGGTGCCAGTAAAAACTCCATTGGATATGATGACATTCCTTCCTGCTGTATAAGCTCCTCATACTCATGCGTCAGTGCGTCCGTCTGTCGATTTGCCTCGCTCATCTTCCTCTCAGTCTTCCTCCTCCTCCGCTAGTCTTCTCCACTCTGTGGTGCCAGTGCGTCTGCCACACGGCCCGTTAAGGCTAATGCGACGCAGGCTTCATATCACATTTCAGCCTCACATGAGTCCCCCCTCCTTACCCAAACCTCATCTCCTCCATCCCCCCACTTCCTCTCCTCAAAGCTGACAAGGCTTGGCCTAGGGTGTTCACATTTGATCAGAGAACACAGATCAATAAAAGCTTGAGATCCCAAAGCCATCATTTGGCATTTTATGATCCAGGAAAGTGTCCGCCAAATGATTTCTGTGCTTGTTAAAATAGTTGTGTGAAGTTGGAAATGGGTGGCAGTAGCCAAGCTCAGATGGAGAAGGAGCAAGGGGAATGTGAGTGAATGTGTGTTTGCTTTCCTGACAGTGAGAGTTGAGGTCTCTCAAGGAGTAATGATAAAAGTCAAGGAGGGAAACATCAAAAGTGCGGTGGAGAACGAGTGTGGTGAGATCGCACACAGCGCAGGGCTTGCTGTCTTTCTCATGACCTCTCCATCATGTGGCTTCCATGAGAACCAAACATCCAACCACAGTTGTTTCCATACAAAACCAAGCCGCTTTGGTGATCTGAACACTTTTATTTTCTACTACCATAAAGCTAATCGTTTGGATGTCTCTGCATGGCTGTTCTGTGTCATCTTATAATGTGTGAAAGTTTCAGTATCGCATATGTCAGCCAGTTTTGTTACTCCAGTTGGTTAGCAATAACTTTTCTGTTCAAACCCTCTGTGACACATTTCTCACCAGTTCTTGTCAACACAGTTGAAATGTACAAAGAAATAAAAAAAAGAAAGAAAGAAAGAAAGAAAGAAAGAAAGAAAGAAGGAAAGAAAGAAAGAAAGAAAGAAAGAAAGAAAGAAAGAAAGAAAGAAAGAAAGAAAGAAAGAAAGAAAGGCATTGCTCCATAAATCTGCCAACCTGATCAGGCTCCTGTTCTAAACAGAGAGCATAACCAATTAACCAGGCCTCCACAGTAGTTAGCTGTCTGCATGTTGAGTAACTCCACACTCTCAGTTACCATTAGTGGCATATCATAATAAGGTTCATAATTATACCATCTATATAATTATAGATTCAAGCTTAAACTGCAGCCTGTTTTGACACATTTCATGAACTCTTGCTATCAGAACTATTGGTGTATCAATGTTGTTGAGTCGAGTATGGCAGTACATACTTTGTTTTTGTGTGTGTGTGTGTGTGTGGGGGGGGGGGGGGGGGGGGGTCGTTTCATCTATTATTAACAAACATATGCTTTTTGGGATGGATGTTCACAACATGAAACTGCATATTTTCTAACCACGTGTCTGCTCTATGATTAGTGTCCTTTTCACTCCACAATCAAAATATAGAAGGTGCCCTGGATTTAATGTAATTGTTTGAAGTGTAAAGCATCAGATGGCATTTATTTATGGTCGTATCAAATCCAGATGGAGCCATATTTTACTTGGCACGATTCAAATATTCATCTCTTTGAGTCTGCTTGCAATTAAACCATTCAGTGCACGTTCAACAGCATGAAAAAACCTGGTCTTTTGGAATCAATGGGACAAAAGCCGGGTGAGCTGTTGACACCCATAAAAGACCACCCCTGATTTTGACTGTAAATGATATTATACGTCCGTCAAGGCTCAAGTCCTACATCAAAGCAAAGGAAACAATACAACTGTGACTGGTTTTTGCCCTGTGTGAGAAAATTGGGAGTGTTTTGAGTGCTGAAGAGTTAATCTCTTCTTTGGATACACAACAGTGGTGGCATTCCTCAGGGGGTACACTGTAGGAAACAAAGCCGATCAGATGAAAAAAATATATATATCCAGCCAGAGGACCAATAAAAGCTGTATTAAGGGGAACTCCAGATGTTTGGTTAGATCAAGAATAACAAGTCCCTGTCAGAAATCGCCCTCTGGCAACCTGGGGTTATAATTTCAACCTAATTAAGATACATTAGTGTTAATTTGTTTAAAGACAATGAGCTGTTGTTTAGAGAGAAGAAGGACTATTGTGTTGACTTGGGTGTGGACAGTGGCATTTAGATTTATCTTGGCAGATAAAAACATCATTTCTTAATAAATGGAAAATGCATGGGTGCAGCGGATTATAAAAGACTAAACCCACACACGGCTAATTAAAATTGTGGTTTCTTATGTAGTTGAAGGCTAGAGCATTAAAAACTATGTAAACAGTTTGATATTGACATGTAACTGAATGACTGAAAAGGAACTGCTTGTGATACAAATCATGCTCTAACCACATAATAAGATGGTATAAATTTGTTTCTTTTACATGACATGGTTAATCCTTTTGTTGTTGTTTAGGTTTCTCTTGAAGTTCAAATTATACAAGCGCCGGGTCAGGTCAGCAATAACATATCTTTTTTTTTTCTTTTCTTTTCTTTTCAGATACTTTAAGTTCTGTCCCTAAAGAAGCAATGATATCACAAAACTTTAGAGGAGCTGTGTAATTTTGTATTTTTCTTTTTATTATTTAAAAGAGAAAGATGAACATAGATTATAAGGTGACAATTTGAAGGCACTTGGACACCATAAGTTTCACAGGACCAAGGTCTCTTTTGACCTTCACAGAGGTCAAAAGAGCAGCATCTCAATGAAATAGATAAAATACATTTCGGCCTCTCTCATTAGAGTGCAGTGCACCACGGGGACTTCCTGGGTTAATAACTGGGATGAGGTTTGCATTACTTTGTGTCTCAGCAGCAGGAGAGGAACACAACCCTTTAATACAGCGGCTTCAATTACACCACATCAGGAAAACGATCTCCCCTTAGATCCCATTAACAAAAATAATACTCAAACTGTAGCGTGTGTGCTGTCCCTTATTCATGTTTGTGTATGTAGACAGAACTTTATACCTATTAATCCTTTGCTGAGTTATTTCCTCAACTTTAAAATTTTCCTTTTGTACTTAATTGCTCCTGTATTGGAAATTTGTGTCCATTGTTCTTTAGTTAGTGCCGAAAAGGCTGATGTATTTTAAAGCTCCAAAAGTGCACAAACATCTGTTAAATTGCTGCCATTGATAATCATCACAACTACCGGCAAATTGCTGCATCTTATCATGGGCAATTAACAAAATACGGAACTTCCAAAACACCCAATGGCTGTCTTTTCTTGAAATTCCCTCTTTCTTTCTGTTTCTCACCGTCAGCTGCTCAGACATATGTGGCCTTATGTCAAGGGATGCCTCTTCAAGTGAATGCCCATTGAAGGAAGCTATTTTGCCAAATGCCAAAGCCATTGAGTTGCTTCATTTCCTGTCAGATAAGCAGCCACAAAGAGCTCTCTTTTTTTTCCTTCACTCCCAAACTACTTCTAACATCCCAACATCCTCCTCTCTTCCTCTTCACTCCCCTCCTACTCCACTTGTTAGTTGATAAAGAACGTTGTAATGTCAGGAAGGACACACATTCCTCACAATGTACTCACGATCTCTGAGGAGTTGGGCCATTGCTTCCTTGAAATGCCTGTGACACATCACAGGGAAGAAGAAGAGAAAGCTGAGAATAATGGAGAGACACACAGGGATGAGAGAATCAGTGATACAATACAAATTGAAGCCATTTTCTCACATGATCTTTAGGACAATAGGTCCTTACCAACATCTAGTGGACAAAAGTAAAACTTTTTGTTTGTGACAAAATTTTGTGACAGCATCCAACCTAACAGATATTTGACTTGTTATTGATTTGTATTTGTAGCCTTAAAGGATTGTCATCAGTAAACACACTAGTTTCCTATGAATTCTTCAAATGTTTATATACTCTAGCTGCACTCAAATGTTCACTAATCAATGCTAGAAAGGAGTCCAAATTTTGCAAAATGTCCAATCTGGCTAATTAATTTGACCATGAAATAACATGATGACAAGATGATGTCTGAATGAACATGGCTTGAGAAATATGTCCATGTGGTTCATTGTGGGTGTAAAAGGACTTCATACAGGGCAAGAGACTCTCCTCTCAAAAAAAGTCCCATAAATTGTTGAGCAGTGTATAATAACAGACAGTTCAAAAATATACATAAACAATGTGACATCAGTTGTTTGTCAACACCTATTTTGATGTCCTACCCAAAAGCATACCCTGCTTTATTATCTACTTTTCTCAAATAGAACTATGATTGAAATAATGAACATTGTGTCGTACTAAATAATCGTGTAAAAAATCGATTCTCAGATTTTAAAATTTCGTATCTTGTTACTTATTAATTGGCACGGGCATCGATACTTAAATGAATAGAAAACAGCCACCTCTACCCATTTTAAACAGGCACTGCAGCAGGCAGTTTATATATTGTTTTTAGTGTTGTAGACTTAGCAACTTGTTACAATAATTGGCAAGTTTTTAGACCTTTCTAGCGGCACTTTTAAAAAAAGAAAGAAAAAAAAAGACTTTTTCTGGTGTTATTGGAGACTTTGAGACTGACATAAAAACACTTATGGGCTCGACAAATGGGAGGCGACGTCGCTACTCCTCCATTCATTTCCTATGGAACTTGCGGGATGAGGCGAAAATCGCTACCCTCCTCCAGCCAAGCGACATTCGTGAATGTGAAATGTTGCGCTCATTCACATAAATGTGCAAAAGGGAACTTTCAACGTGACACAAGAAAATAGAAAAAAATTTAATTTTTGTTGCTGTTGCATGGCACTACAACCAACCAGCGAGGGGCTTCATGGACTGACCAATGAGCTGAGAGCAGGCTAGACAGCCAGTCTACAAACACTTTCAACATGGAAGAACAGATTCTAGCTGTCTGACTTTCCCATACTTTACAATATTTCACTCAAAGATTATAGAGATGTCCATGAAAAGGCAGCCACGTGGCGCCAGGGTAAATTTGTTCGAACGTAGGTCCTGGATTTATCTGGATCAGACTTGAGGTTCACCAAAGCTAATCAGTTTTAATGATTTTAATTCATTTGAATCATAAAGATTTTACTTAGTATCGGTATTGAGTTTGAAATTTTTAGTATTGTGACAACTCTACTAAATAATATGTAGAACAATTGTTTAGACCATAAACATGCTTACAGAGGAAATAATTTGAATGAGAAACAAGGTATTTTATACTTCCATTTGCAGCAAATGTTGGTCCCTTGCTTCCATTAGCTTGGTTTAACTTTTGAGACATAGATAGTGGCGCTACAGGTGCTTTTCATGTAAATATACTGCATGACTGCCTCCTGTAAGTTACACTTCATTGTTAGACTACTCTCTATGGAGTGTAGTAAACGTGATAAGAGCAAAGGAGGAAGTGTTGGTTTGTCTTTTCCCATTTTAAACCAATGATCCATGATACTAAGGGGCATTCACAGCTTTTTATTTTGAATCCTAGTCCATTTGCTTGGAAAGTCTGCTTCATTTGGGGTATTGTGAATGTACAAATGAATTCTGATTTGAATCAAAGAAGCATACTTTAATCCTCTCCTGTTTGGTCCGTTTCAAGTGGACCAAACAGTACAAAAAACAATGCATTATAGGTTCAACGTAGGGCATCTTGGGTAAACACAACAAAAACATAAGCACTTGTGGGGGAATTAGTGGCTCTGGAGGGACGAAATGGCTTGCGGTCTGAAGAATTTGGGAAAAGCTTTGATAGAAATATTCTATCTGATGCAGCATATTTAGATGTGGTAGAAACCAAAGCTGTTTAGCATTGTATTATATTGGAGGAACACAGGAAACAAAAGAGAGACAGAGCAAGAGATAAGACAAGAGTCAACATCAGACTGTTTTTTTAACTATCTGGAGAGAGCTCACAGTACAAGTAGGATGCAAGTTGGATGCTGAATTAGCTGATTAGACTGAGAAAATGGAAAGTTAATTGGTGCATCTTTAAGCTAAAACTTAACATTTTTTTGTGATTAATTTTTCCACAACCATAATATGATTCCTTTTGCTAGCCACTTTTGGACCAACAATCTGATCTTTCCTTAAAACTAACCAAATTGTTATGGTGAGTAAATCTAACCACATAAATGTAAAACATGTCTGCCATTTAACATTCCAGTGGGTCATAGTCAGAGAGGACACATCATGTCCTAAAGTTTATTTACACACATTGCAAATGAGAAATAAAAATTATTATAAGATAACTACATTTACTGCAGCCACAATGATAATAACGGTAATCATTCTAAATTAACAATTCTTAAATTTTTTAATCGAAAAGAAAAAAATTACCTTAGTGTTAAAATATATGTGCAACTAACTGGTTTCTTCAAATTAATCAGCTATTCTCCTTTATGGAAAAACAGCAGCTCTGAGGCTCAAACTTGGCAAAGTTCTGATGGTAACCTCTCACAGCTCCTTCCCAACATCCAAAGTGCACCAAAAAAAAAAAAAAACAAAAAAAAAAAAGACTTTATGTGATTGCTCTGCTGGAGTCAACACTGGCAAGTTTTCTAAGTTTAAACTTGATTGTAAATTACATGCACAGCACAACAAAAATACCTCTGTGTCTCCAGCAAGCCAAGATTTGAAAATCTCCCTAGAGAAAACTTTTGGATGTCTTGTGACCAGAAAACACAATAAAAAAGCAGACTTGGTACTCAGCCTCAAACCATTAGTAGTGCGTGGAGGCGCTCGACGTGGTACACAGGCGTTAATTGCCTCATTGCTTGTAACTTGGAATCCTTTTTTAATGTTGTTGCTTTTGTAAACAAGGTCATTTGAAATGGATTGTAAACACCTGTGTGCTGGAAAATATCGTCTGTGTTCAGGACACTTGATTGCTGAGAAGTTTGTCCTGTCCTGATAAGTGTAATGCCATCCATGTGTTTTTCCAGACCGGTGATCTGTGTTATCTCACAGAAGCTTTTGCTTCTCAAATGTCCATTTAAGGATCTTTTATCATTTTATTCTCTTTAATCTTGAAGCCATGCTTTGGTTTCTTACTCATCCTCTTTTTAAACCTGAAATGTGTCTCCAAACTGTCTCCAGATGCTCCAGCTGGTGTTGCTGACAAAAAGACAAAAAAAGAAAAAGCTATCCAATAACAGCAGCACATGGAAACATTATTACCCAGTACTCTATTATTATTACCTTTCCTTCATTATCAAAGACTGAAAATGCTTGAAAATGATTTCAGTTTTTGTCTATCCCTGCATTAATAAACAATAGTTTGCAATGTTTCACAGCTCACAACTAAGCCATTTTTTCCTACAATCCCAGTTCAAAAAAATAATATCAGTGTAATTGTGAATAAAACAGAATGTGATGTTTTGCAAATAACTTAAAATATATTCAAATTAGCAATAGCACAAAGATAAATTTGGAATCAAAAAGTGTTTGTCTCTGATAGCAAATTAAATTCACACAATAAACCTACCATAATTAAACAGTGTTCTTAATATCATCAATTTAATGCAATGTCTAAACAATTTGCATAGTATTCAGTTTTTATTTTAACTCCTTTTGAAATAACAAGGTTGAAATCACATTTTAATTTCATCAACATGAATTACTTAAATGTATTTGCCCTGCTGATGCTGCAGGAAAGACTGATATATGAAGGACTAGCAAAAGCAGCATTACATTATGAAGCATTCCCAGTTTGGCTCCTATCAAAATGGCTGAGATGTTTGTGGCTTTGTGATTAAGCTGCTGAAAACCACACAGCCCAGGGAGAGTAAACCCAACATTTAAACCAAAAGCCAGATACAGGCAGCCTGGGCAACAACAGTGGCATATTAGTAATTACCCCAAGACAAAATGTCCGTCATTTGTGTGCAACCCACATTCAGGCAATTCAGCTTCTCAGCACATGGAATTATGTCTGGGAGACTTGAGGGGGTTTGGGATAATATAATGCAACCATTTGACAGCCCTGAATCATCTGGATAAATTAAAATGACTTTATGCAAAACTTTTTGTAAAATTTTTGTAAAAAAAAAAAAAGAAAAAAAGTTCACACTGTTGCTGCATTGACGTTTTTGTCCTGTTATTTTCTTCTTGCATGGTCAATTACAGATCACCTGGTAGTAGGACTTCAAAGTAAGCAATTGGATCTAATAACAATTGGTTATCTACAGCATCATTGCTTACCAATTCTCTGTGAATCCCCTTCTGACCAGTAGGACCTTGTCTGGAAGGGAAAATAACCATCTGTCCAGCAAATGCTTCCATATGGACACAAAGAGTGGAGCACATTCTTGTGGAAATGAAAGCAGTTCCTTTAATCTAAGAGACATAATCAATAAGTGATAAGGCCTGTAGCCACAGGGCAAAGCGGTAGTTTGAAGATAACTTAAGACAAGATTAGTGATGGGACAAAATGAGGTGATGGGGTTGATGTTGAATTAAAACATTATGCAAGGAGGACTGCAATTACTTACTTGGTAATCACGAGGTCCTATCAGTTCTTCAGATCACTTCCTGCAAGCTTTGCTCAAGTGATCTTCAAGTCTTAAAGTGATCATTGTTTTATCTGGAAGGAATGCTAATTAGAGTCATGGAGAGGCCAATCCTTGCCAAGATCACCAAAATACACTATGTGATCAGTTTAAATAAGACACCAGATGGCTTAAAAATAACTGCAAAAGAGTACAAATTTAAAATGCAATCCCAATATAGCAAATATTCACCAACAGAAAAAAACAAGGATAATAGCCTGGACAACTAGTGTGGTTTATGGCTGAGTACAGAGGATATAGAAAAGGGCTGAAATGTGCATTTCAATAACAGAGAGTTAGACTGAGGCTTCTGAGCTCAATTCAACCCCCTAGGGAATTGCTGAGTGGGACATTTGATGTGCAAGATCCACAAAGTAGCAGGTATTTTAAATCAACGTGTCAACCCAAATTTTAGTAGGGATTCAAAAATAACATCAAGGTTAATACCAACAAGGAAGATTTTTGGCTTGACCTTGATTCGTGGTGCAATAAGCTAAAGGACAAGACTTATATTTGAGTGCCAGGAGAATTTGTTCATCTCTGAAGCTGTTGCTAATGATATGGAGTGACCCAGACAAGTGCTACTGGTCTTAAACATCCTAAAGTGAGAGATGCTTATTTGCAGTCCCACATTTGGGACATGAACACAGAGAGTGGTAAACTGTTACACCAGGCAAAGAGTTTAATTTTCCTTCTTATGGTTGAAAATTCACTCCAACATGCTTGGTATATTTTGAAATAATAAACATGGAAATATGTAATTTAACATCTGTTTTACACGTGACAAACATAACAGTCTTGTGCTGCTCGGCTATGAAAATTGTTTAAATTGCTTTTCGCTTTCCTTCAATCCAAAAAAAAAAAAAAAAAAAAAAAAAAAAGATAGATAGATAAAATACCCCCTATTATTTTGTCTTTCATGATACTTATGGCTTCAGGATAATCTTAAATGCAAAAGTGGTTCTCTCAAGCAAATACATGTAGTTTGTGGTTTGTAACACCAGGGGCATCAGAGAACAGATCTTTTCGATGTCCACAGTTTACCAAATTACGGGAAAAGATGTCATGCATAATAAACTTAATTCTTTGTCTGGCTGCGGCTGGAAGAGGGTGTTGGGGTGTGTGCATATGTGTGATTTATACCTTTCTCTTAAAAGAGAGTTGTGAGAGTGACAGTAATATGATGTTTCCCACCCACAACGGAGGAACACACACACAGTCAGCAACCTCAACATGAATGTTTGCTGTGACCATAGGGTGTTCCCAATCATTTTCTTACCCACAACATAGACGATGAGCATGCTGTTTGGTCTTAGGAGTAAAAGGACCATGCAATGTATAAGGAAATAAAACAGATTTGAGTTAGTGTTTGTTGAAGTTGTGATATTCAGTCTTAAGACCTTTTCAGCTGCTCTTTTTATATATCAACAAGTGCTCTGATAGAAGAGGAGATGAGCTGTACTCACACCCACAAAGCAAAGTGAACTTGACCACTTTGCTCATTTACATTCACTTGGTGTTCCCTTTTGTCAGCTCATTTAGGGCTCCTTAGATGTTGGTGTAAACAAATCAACATTTAGATAGAGTACTAATGTGTTGCAGAGAAGGCCCCTCAGATGATAACTACCTTTGATATGACCCCCTGCAACTCTCACTGTCCCCAGCTTAGCCCCATTGGTAGGGGTAAGACAATCCAATCCATTTGCCCCCTAAAGAGATCAAAGCCCATTCCTTCTCTCCAATCTTTTATCAAGGACTCCACCTTTGTAAAGTCCCTACACAAATGAGATTGCGCATCAGCTTTGCCTTTGGTGGAGTGAAAGACTGTGTTTTTGAAAGGATGGAAAACAAGCATAGACATTAAAGAGTTTGAGTGTTAAAGGAGAAGAGATTGACTTAGGGGAGGCTGGATAAAGGAATGGTGAGTGGTGAAAAGCTCTGATTAAAGCCTGATGACTGTTAATGGGACAATGGTTGAATCATTTGGGCTATTAATGTGCCTTTGTTTGATAGGATGCTACTCTGTTGAGTAAACTTTTGCCATTATACAACAAAAGGGTCTTTTGATGTTCCTGCACAAAAATGTCTCACAGAGATGCAGTCATCTCCTGTTGAGGATGTTTTTAGTATGAACCATGGGCTTAGAGTTTCTATTTCCTGCTTCCCATAAAACTGATTGCCTGTCTATTGTGAGCATACTGAATCAGGAACGGTCACCAGCAGTTTCTTACTGATGGCATGCATTTGTGCTGGATGTTGCCAGTCACAGCCTAAATTGTTTTTCCTAAAAGCTGTAGCTTATTTTACAAAGCATATGGTTTCTGTGGTCCCTTCAATTTAATCGGCTGTGATAACTTACTGTGACTCAATAAGCCTGTCATCTTTCAGCATTATATAACTGGTTATAACTTTATCATTTAGTGAATATCAACTCAGACTGCATTAGTTTTCCAACAACTATCTCATTCTGCAAAGCATTTTTTTTAACTTTCTTTGAAACTTTGTAAATAATAAGTAAATTACATGTGTGAAGCAGCTTTGCGCAATGTGGTTGTGGCTAAGGCAGACTTTACATAGCAGCTAGGAGCTGAGCCAGTTCTGGCCCTGGCCCTTGTCCTAGTCACAGCCTCAGGCCGCCAGCAGCAAGCTTCTGGACCAACCATAATGAATAGTAGGCATTTTTATCCTCAAATGAAATTCTGCCCCCCTCTTGGTGCATCTGTTTGCTCCCCTGCTTGTCTGGCATAGTCGGCAGACATTGCTTATTGGGATATTATTTGTAAAAACAATGGTCAGATTATTTGTTTGCACTGAAGACATTGCGGCTGAAGAGAGTGTGGGAAACCACCTGAAGGAGCCAGGTGGTGGAGCTTGAACTGCAATGCCAGTGTGGTCTTAAGGTCCTGCTGCCACTGGGCTTTCTGAAATAATCACTGTATAAAAGCTAAACTAAAACATGTGCACCAGTCCAAGGGGAAACAGCATTGCAAAACACCAGCTATATTGACACCACCAGCTATTTCTTTACTTGGTTTCATGTTGCGTTACTATACAGGAAGCTTATATAATGACTTGTTTCTGTTTTAGTCCAACACGCTAACAGATTTCAGGCCTTTACAGAAGTCAGAACAGGAACATTTCCTTCATGTGGTAAATGGCCTCAGAAATAGTATGATTTCATTAGAGAGGTTCCTGAGACCAAAGGAGAAATATTAAGGGAAGATAAAAGGAACACCCTGATGGATCAAAGAAGTCATCCATTAGCCTCCCCTGGTGAACATTTCCAGTCTCAGAAGAAATCTTTGTTTGGACATCTACTCAATCGGATCCCTTTCAGAGGACTCATATCAAGATTATTTATTTATTATTATTTATTTATTTATTATTTATTTACTTTACATCATATTACAGTGCAAAGTTCTTAAAATAGTCTTCGTTTCTTTATATATTGACAGGGAAACAGGAAAAAAATGCAGCAATTCATTGAAACATGCTGGCACAGATATGAGACAAAAATCAGAATTTGTGCAGTTTGTGCATTCAAATAAGCTGAAATAGAAAATGGATGGATGGATGGATGGATGGATGGATGGATGGATGGATGGATGGATGGATGGATGAATGGATGGATGGATGGATGGATGAATGGATGGATGAATGGATGGATGGATGGATGGATGGATGGATGGATGGATGGATGAATGGATGGATGGATGGATGGATGCATGGATGCATGGATGCATGGATGCATGGATGGATGGATGGATGGATGGATTGATGGATGGATGGATGAATGGATGGATGGATGGATGGATGGATGGATGGATGGATGGATGGATGGATGGATGCATGGATAGATGGATGGATGGATTCTTTAACACTGAACAATTTTGGAGTAGCTTTCTTCCTATTTATTTATTTTGATTTATTATGATATGATTATTTTTTAAGATTTTTAGCTCACTTTGTGTATAATTTGGCATACTCTGGCCTTTTCTTCCTGTTTTCCATTCTTTGAAATGGTTTCTTGACATCTACCCTTTCAGCGGAGACTACTTTTGATGAGACTTCGATGAACAGTATATAGATCCACTGAAAGGCTAAATGCATCTCTTAGGCCCTGTGCCAGGTATTTGCTGGATATTTATCTTATTTTTTAAGGGTCTCACTTCCAGACCCCATTAATCTGTTATAGATATTTTTATAAGCATGCCACTTATTTTTTCTTGTAATCGCCCAGTTTTCTTTGTACATCTATTTTCTTTTACTGAAAGCTTTTGGGGAGTGCAAAACTACTAGTCAGTGTGTGTCAACCTTCATTTTCATCGGCTTCTTTTTTGATGCAACTACAAACAGCAATGACTAAAACACACACAACATGCAACACCGTTGTATTCAGTAAGAGATTTCAAGGAATTTTGAGTTTAAGTGAAACTCATTAATAATGATAGCAGATGCCAGTGCAGGTTGTTTAAGCAGATGAAACAGAGCAGGCTGAGCTTTAAGGTCTTTTCACATATGAACACTGGAAAAGTTTGGGATACAATACATTAAATTTGGTCCAGACTTTTTATGCATTTGCTGTTAACAGATATACTTCACAGGGAGATATTTTGTGTTCTTTGTGCGCTTTTACTCCCTGTTTTAACTCTTAGCTTACTGATAATTGGTCAGAAGCCTACTGAGTCCTTTTATAATGTGAAGGGTACCTGCTAGCATCACATTTGGATGTTGAGGTTTTTTTAAGCTCATAGTTGTGGGACATCAAAAATGAAAATAAACAACAATGAAAAAACACGACTGAACTCCAACACAACCCCAATGCTTTAGTTTGTAAAAGCTTATGTGTTACTTATGCAATGGACATTACTTGTGGTAATATGCAGCTGGATGGCAGTTCCCTGTGTGTTGAAAACTGACACGAAGCGTTCTTGACCAAGAGTCAGTATATTGTGGGTAGGGAATAAGAATGCATTGGCTCTCATAGTGTGAAATATGAGAGAAGGGAGGTGAAGGGGAAGCAATTAAAATAGTTTGTAAAAATCTCTGTAATTAACTAGTTAAATCTTGTTACACAAAAGCAAAGTGGAGATTCTGGTCTTAGTAACCACAACAAACAAACAAACAAGCAAACAAACAAATAAATAAATAAAGATAATTTCTCAAAGTCTCAAACTATAGCCAGTGTAGAGAGAGAATTGACATGTTTAGCCCAAAAACAGATAGGTGTTGCCTTCAAGCGAAACCAATACACAAGAACATTTTAATATTTTATTTCCATTCTTTCTAGACAGAAAAATGTTACTTGTCTGGTTGCACAAAGATATCAGATGGCACAGAAGAAACTCGCTCCATTCCTTATTCTAATTTATTCCTCAAAAAAACATTTTCCAAATAAATTTATGGTCTTAATTGCTTAGTTCAAGTGTTCTTTGATGCAGCATGGTGTTTATTGTGTAAATTATTGTCCTATTTATAGTTCCCATAGCAATAAAACAGAATATGCCACTAGACAGGTCTAACTTGTCTTGTTAAGGTACACCACAAGGGGCATGCATATCATGTTTTCATAAAGATGGCCACATATAGTCAAAATATCAAACCTGTGGCTTAAGAAAAGCAAATGTGTGATGTTACTGTGGCCACATCTGCCATTCAGTCTAAAATAGTCTCTAACCTACTCCACAGTTTTACAGTAAATCTCCAAAGGTCCTGACTCCAGTTTCCCAGCATGCTGACATGTGATGTTGATGTTCCCATCTCCCTTTGAATTTTGGGTTCAAATATGCCTAAAGACAGAGAAAGAAGAAACCAACAAAGACATGCGAAGCAAGTCCGGATAACTGTCACTGGTAGATTTTCTGGAAGGTAACATGAAACCCAATCAAGGTACAGCTCGTCATCACCTCACTATGTGAAACCCTTGTTTGCCTTGCTGTGTTGACATCACCCAAGACTAAAATAAGCGGAGCAAACCTGTTCTTCACCTGCAGTCACACACTCAACACATTGTGCTGAATGAGTTGCCCTTTGTTTAATTATTATTTCCCAAGGACAGGGAGATTTACCTTTATTGCTCAGTCAGGCAGATTGTCATCTCACAAAGATGAATAGTGAGCATTGTGTTTCTTTTCTAGGCAATGATCAGTGCCAGCAACCAGAAGTTTGACACCTCCATGTGAAATGTTGTTTCTGCAAAGGCTCGGTTTTGATCCAAATGCTCATTCCAGAAGTATGCCATCTCTTTCATCTGACAGAATAACATGCATTGCGTCTGTGTACTCTGCCTCGTTTCTTTTCGCTTTTGATCTCTGATGGTTCACTCATGAATTTGTTAACTCTGGGATGTCAGTCAAGGGTATTTGGCAGCAGTGCTAGAATAACAATCATAGATACAGCAGGTACTCAAGCAGATAAAAGGTTTATTATTAATCTTAGATTGTGTGGGTAGATAGTACATTTTAAGAGTAGTGTAAACAAATACTTTGGTTATTATTACCTATTAAGTTGCATAACAAAGTTTACTATAAGCTAACTTGTGGTTTGGTCTGTATTTGGTGCATTTTCTTAAGTACATTAGAACATGTGCTAGTGTACGTGCTGATACATCTTTGTTCTACAGCAGCACCAAATGTTAATGGTTGAGATGTCCCAGCATGGGTCAGAGTGCTGCTCTTTCAAACCTTTTACATCCCAATATTCCCTCTGTAAGAATGTGTGTATACACATGTGGTTGTGTTTATAAATGTATAAAAGCTGTTAAACGGCATGTTGGGACATTATAGTGTGCAATATTGTCACAGTTGCTTCTCTGGAGTCCAAGAAATGTGTATAGCACTCGCAAACACACACAACACACACATAATCTGGCTATCCTTGAGTTGGGGCACATGCCTGTGGCCTGTGTTAGTCTGTGGCTGGTGTAATGATGACAGCCTCACAAATACTCATACAGATTCCAGGACCCCCACATACATGACTTGGCTGGGCCTGTGTGGTATATTATGCTGCTGACAATGCTCCAATTTCTCTCAATTACTCAAAAGAATGGATATTAAATTGTTTAAATGAATGTGTCGCTTCTCTGGGGAAGCATTTATTCAGATCCTCTCCTTAAACCACAATGCCTCAATGCTTCATTAAAAGTAGAATTCAGCTTAAATATAACTAACATTTATTATAATAAATATGTATTATACTGGAAGAATAGCTCTTGTCATAAACCATAGCATACTTTTTATTATTTGTCATACATTGACATAATTTTATTATTATTATTATTTTATACAGGGATATATTTCTGTATAGACTACCCAGTAGCAAATACAGTTCTCCTCAACTAAAGTACAAGGTGTCTCATAAGAGCATTTGACTTATGTCCTTAGCAATTTTTCATCATTTCAGTGACAGTCAGGTTAAACCTCTTCCTTATCTTCCAAAGACAAACTTAGGATCAGTGTCTTTGGGTGTAAACAGATAAAGAGGTTATCTGGCTCAGTCAGATATCAAGAGTGCCTTACGCTCCTTTTGATCTGAGAAGAGAATCAAGCAAAAAGTACAGTAATTTCCTCACCATCTTCTAATCTAAACAGGTCTAATTACAGGCACCAAGGTGTATTTGAGTGGATTCATAGCCTACATATTAGAGCACATCCATTGCACAACATGTCAGGAAATGGGTTGTGCTGTGCAGTTGCAGAGGCACCATCCTTTACTTTTGTTCTACTTCTTTTTCAGGTTGCATCACTAAAGTGTTGCCCTTCTCCTCATTTCATGAATCCTTGTGCAGATTGAGTAAGATGAAGTAATTAGAGGCTTTAACTTGGGTATCTAGCTATCTGCTCTGCTGAACATAAAGGCAACGAAGTATAATTAGACACTAGCCAACACCAAAGGTAGAGGTAGCAAACACTAACATACTTTGTTATTACCTCTGCAGATTACTTGATATGGCCACATCCTGACCTGTATTTGATGTTCATCTGATGAGGAACATAGCGTTTATTGACCATCCTCTGCTTCCATGGCAGAATGTCAACCATTGAGGCTCTAGCTATGAGTTTCTGCTTTATCTGTGATTGTTTTCTCAGCATATTTCAACAGTATTGAGAGTTCTGAAGGTGGAGAGGAATTTTGAGTCAATCATTTAAAGAAGCCACTCTTCCTGGGTTGTGAATTAAACAGCAGAGTGAATTCTCTAACAAACCTTGCTTTCCAGAGGAAGGCTGACGTTATATTGCTGGAAACATTTGTAATGTATATTTAGATAAAATGTTCAACTTATCTTATCTTAAATATTATGACCTGGAAAAGTTAGTCAATAGTGACGGACAGGAAGAGGTAAGTTTTTTTTCAAGATATTTAATAAACAAATATTCATATTTGTCTATATATTTTCTTATAAAACAATATATAATATTTACAATATATTTACAAAACATGCAGCACCATGTCTTTATAATACTGGTGTTGACATAATTCAATAGGGCATATAAGTACAGCAAGATATTGTTTACAGGGCAGTAATTTACTGCAATAACATAGTTCCATGAAAAGTGAAACAAGATAGCTGTGCCACTACTGACATCAATTATCCAAATACATCTAAATGTCTCTTCCCAACTTCCGATTCATCGTCAGTTGGTGGAGAATTGGATCAAGTTCGTTTTGCATCCCACCGGGTGTATCACTTTTCCAGGATTCATGTCTATCCTTCAGGGTGATGCGTTTGCATCAGCAACTTTGGCAGGAAAGAATGTCTTAGGTGTTGGGTGTCTGTGTGTGTCTGTCAGCATCTTTGGTGTATTCAAGGCAGAGAAGTATTTTTCAGTGTCTGTCACTGGTTTATTGATGTGTGCCTGTGTGTGGGTGCGTATTTCCATCTCAGAAGGTGTATCCATGTAGTTGTGTCAGCGTCTCTGACAGGTATGTAGGTTCCGGGCTGCAGTCCTGCTGACACTGTGATCTCGCTCTCCTTTCTCTGGTCGGCAGGCCAGGCCCTCGCCACAGTCACAGCGCTGGAACAGCTCCAAGCCGTGGGTGCCTTTCCTGCGGTGGCGCGTGCACACCTGGCCCTCTGTCAGCACAGGCTTACAGATGCGAGACCAAAAGTGTCTGGCACAACACAGACCCTCCGAGCAGTCTGACGATCTCAGGCATGTATCACCCTCTTGGCCTGGAGATAGAAGATGGAATGACAAGAAAATATGTTACATGAAATTGGTCTCAGTAAAAACATAAAATATGTGTAAAATAAGTGATTATTCCCAATAAAAGCTCACCTTTGACTGCATTTGGCTGATAACCGGGGGCAGTGGGGGGCCTTTTGGCTTGATGCTCCAAGGTGGTATTGTGTTTGTGCCAGCCAGTGCTGAGAAATGCATCTGTGTCATACAAGTCATTTGCCTGACAAACACCTGAAAAAAGGCAAAGGGAAAAAAATAAAACATTCATTTGCCACAGAGAAATAAAAACTCAAATTATTAATAAATATCAGTAATAGATATATTAAATATTATCAGTTACATCATTAGCAACGAGATGACAGTCATAAGTGTCAATATTTATTTCAGCTTAGATGTTTCTGCTCACCATTGCTGCAGCGGTTTCCTGCACAACACATGGAGTCCTTTACGCAGCGCTTCCTGCTCTTACGACAGGGGAGGCAGACACTTCGGGCGTCGTTGCAGAATTCATCACCCCCACAATCTTCATCATCGGAGCAAACACCTGACTGCTACAGCATAATAGTAATAATTTTAAAAAAAAACACCCGTCACAAAATATAGTGCTGTCGTAAAGCTTACATGAAAGCATTTCTTAACTTAGCTCACAGAGTTTACTTTTTTTACGCACCGGAGAGCTAATTACCTGTAAGGTGTCCACGGGTAATTTGTGTCCCATGCTGCCAGAGGGTGAGGTGCGCGGACTCGGACTGACAGTGTCAGTGCCTTTGCCAGCCGAAGCACCTGGCAAGTTTTTGATTGCGTTGGAGTTCATCAGGACTGCGCCAGCGTAAGCGTCCCCAAAGTATCCAAACAGCGTAAGATACACAGCCAAGAAGCGGTGTGCGAATGGGATCTGCACGATTCTCATCTTGAGTTCAGTTGCAAACAGATGAAAAAAAAGTCCCTCTGTTGAAAAACTGTTTGAGTGACAAAGTCCAAAAAGCCTTGATTCCGAATCCCAAAGTTTCCAGAAAGTTTCTGCACAACGATGCTTGGATGTCTCCTGACTCACAGTCCTGGGATGATCTCTTTATACATGTGGACCTGTTTGTCTTCCCGCCCCTCGCTGTGCACAACAAAGGCGGAGGGGTGGAATTTCAAACAGAGACCCACTGTACGGAAATGGCCATCCCTGCACAGCACTACGTTTCGAGTTGTTTGTGGAATGATAATGACCTGCAAAGCCTGTCTGAATACCCATCACCGAAGCGCATAAGACATGCAATAATATACCTATATACTTGTCACTGGGTGAGTTTAAGCTCAGATTTATTTATTTAAACACACACACAAAAAAAAAAAAAATCGACAGACTAAACTAGTGTTAGTCTGTCGTTCCTTTTAATCTGCTATTTGTGGCTTACCATAAATCTATTAAAATGTATCTAGTCCCACTCATATCATTAAATGATTTAAAAATCTTCTTTCTTTCTTTCTTTATATATATATATATATATAAACCTTGTGCATGTGTCACTCAACATGACAGCATCAGCATATTTCATATTTCGTTATTTCGTTTCTTCCATACTTTCAGTATTTTCCATTAGAGCAGAGCCCATGTTTGTGAGGGCTGTTTAGTTGTTCCAAATCCTTTGACGTCGAAGTTGACTAACTGCCCCCTGGCTTGTTTAAGACTAGTGATTGAAGTTACTTGCGTCGATTAACTACTTCATTTGATCTTCCTGATTGCAAAGGTAGCAATTATCCCCCAAAGTGTGTTTGATTACACCAGCAGCGGACATCGATGTGTAGGATATGCAGACCATTAAGGGGTGTGAAAAGTTTACCGAATTAATGGACTTCCGCGGGGAGGCCTTTCTGAGTTGACTGGCACTTTGAGATTAAAGGCGACTCTGATCTGCCTCTCTTTGACCCCTTTGGGCTCCAACACTGAAAAAATCGCTTCAATTAGTTATTTTTGTGCTATATTCAAACGAAATCTTAAAAACGTGTATTTTATCAGTCTGTCAACCAAACTTCACCATTTTCCTATTGTCTGACAGTTAACACCATGCCATAAAATGTTAAAGTTGCATGTCTGAAAATACTAGAATATTCTTAGGTATAAACTTTAAGGAGACAGGAAGGAAGGCGCACAGGCTCTGAAGTGCGCAATTGTCTTTGCGCGAAAATAACTTGGCACTCGGACATCATCTGCTGGTCACCTGTAGCCCACGTTTGGGTGTGAAGCTGTAGCCTATGCGTGTGAGGCTGTGCGTGTGTGTGTGTTTGAACAGACAATGTACTCCAAGGACAGCAGACAAACACACTAGCACTTTGCGCGTTTGAATTGCTGCATATCTTTTGAAGTGGAGCTTTTATCTCCACTTTACTAAATGTCAGTGCTGGTAAGGTGAACTCCTTTGAGGCACTTTGATCCTCTTTGATCTCCCAAAAGTGTCACCCTGTTGTTATGACTGAAGCCATTTCCCTGTCCCCCCCAACAAATTTGTTGTGCATACAGCACGGTGACCAGGAGAAGCTGAATCATCTCCACTTACATTTAAGAGGTTGAAATTAACTCCAGGACTAAGTATTAGATCACCGGGGTTCTTACAAGTTCCATACCAAAATGAGGCTCTTCGGTTAAGTGACATTTTTCTTACCAGCAGCGCCCTCTTGTGGGAATTACCGCAAACTGCAGCAATCTTCAAAATCCAAGCTTTCTATAAACAGCTTTTGGTTGTTTAAAAGAATTAAGAGACAAGCATTCACTTAAAATTATTGGTTTTTACTCTATAGTTTTAAAAATCTTACACATGGCACTCTGCAAAATTAATTTACAGCAGAAAACAACATAACACAAGGCAAACATCAGGTAACTTTGCAGAAGGCAGTCAAGAAAGTCAAAACCAGTGTTTTGGAAAGTGATGACAAACATAAGGCTTTGTGACAAACAACACAGTAAAATACGTTTGATATATTTACAGAATTAAGATTTCTACTATTTTTTTTAGTTCTCTGTCAAAATATGTGTCTTTCTGCTCAGCTTCCTGAAGTCAAACCTGTCCAGCTTATTTAGGATCAAATGATAAAGTGAGAATTTGAATCATGATGCATTGTGACTGATGCTATCTTACAGTTAAAGATTGTCAAAACTAATAGCAAGAGATTTATGTTCAAACTGCAAATCATTCTTGCTTTCTCTAAATGCTCAGATTTCATGGCTGGAACAGGTGATTAATGCTCACTGGTATTTCATATCAGGCCATTAGTGGTTGATGTTTAAAGATCACAGCGGATAAGTAGAGAAAAGCATGTCATTGCAGTCATATCAGGGAGGACATGTTTGTGATCATCTTTCTGTTCATAAATGTTCCCGTGAGATAGAAAAGGCATAAGCAGGAAATGGATTTCATATATACTTTTGATGGCCATCAAATGACTAAGGATTCTATTTTCATTATGATTAATGTTTATTAAGTATAACAAAAGATGAAGAGCAGCCATCTAAGAGGACATGTTTTTGAGGTGTTTATGTGTTCATGCAGCATTGCTAAGGTTGTATGATGTTAATTCTTTATGCCATTGACTTAAGGCACTTACAATCCTTTTGACCTAATGTTCTGAGTTTTGGATGTAGGAGGTGATGAGCTGGGTTATGCTTGAAAGATCACGGTGCAGAGCTGAGTCTTCATAAAATATATATTTGTTTCCTTTTGCTCTTTGTCTCTAGGAGGTATGTTAAAATTCTCACAAAGAGGATGATGACTCCTGTTTGTCTTATGATAATGTGAATGTGGTCAAATTTAGCTCCAATGTAGGTAAATTTGTAAGGATGAACTTAACATAGTTCATTTAATCCCTTGAAAATGCCACTTAGCACAATTCAAGTGATATAAAACAATTCTTCACACATGTTTACAAACTTATACAAGTCTCCGATTTTCTAAAGAATGATTTCAAGTACATTACAAAGTAATCAAGCACAAAGAAATCACAATACAAAAACAATAACCAGTACTGTCAACATTGCGTATTATAATTCATCAACAGCACCAAAGACACTGAAACCATGTTCACAGTTGTGTCAGAACTGTACAGGGGGAAACAAAGGACATCTGGTCAGGATGAATGGGAAGAGGCATTTAAATGAACAACAAACCAAAGGAGAATATTGCAAGAGAAGCATCTATATGTGTGATTAAAAGCGCATTAAAATACAAAAAAAAAGAGTGTTACTTATACTAAAGCTTAAAATGAGCTGCTAATTTTCTCAGTTTATGGTCTTAAGTGCATAATGACACATTGCTTCATGGAAATACTAGCATGTCATATGTGCCGGTGTGTGATTCATTAAACTTTAAGCAGGGCACTTAAAGAGTCACATCTCCTCCCACTGAATGCACAGTGTTTGTGCATTTCAAGGTAGATTAATCTCATATAAGGTGTACTAAGTATTTGATTTTATCCCAGTTGAGTTTATTTGTGACAGCCTAACCTGTAAATTCAAATACTATGTACCATACATACTGTATGCTATATAAGTAATTTAAATAAGAAGAAAATCTGTGACATTCAAGATAGTCTTGAGCACTTGATACTTGGAAATAATAGTTTGTAGATCTCTTGAAAGTACTGTGGACTGCAGCAAGTGGCTGCATGTTGAAAACCAGGCAGCTACTGTAGTCAAATCATGTTCCCTTCCAAAGTCTACCAAGTAGTTCTTCAAATACCACATGGAGAAAATTTTAAGAAAGAAATTTAACATTTGCTTCATCGGTATTTAAACAGTGCTCTGCATTTTCACACTCTTACTTAACTTCAAACCAAAATTTAGACAAACTATTACACATTCATTCATCCACTGAACGTCTTTCCCTATTCCATGGGAAAATCTGGCTCTATTATCAGCCTCTGTTTAGTGTTTGTGTGTGTGTTTGTGTGTATCCCTGTACTTTCTGTGCCTTTGCCTTTAAACTTAAGTGTAAGACAACACTGAAGAAGTGCTACAGCAGTCCCATAATAAATGCTTTATCCAGGGCCACAGTGAAATAAAGGCATATCGGTGACCTAGAGGGCTTGCCATCCATCTGTTTGTCTTCTTTTCCATATCCCACTTTCATTTTTATGCAGTTTTTGTTGTTTTTCAACATTTTTTATTATTTTTATAACCAACCATGTCCTCTAAGATGGCCTCTGGTCTCCAAGCCATCAAAAACCAACAAAAGAAGAGTTTCTTTTGGTTTTAAGTGGAGAGGAGGACTTCAAAAGTCTACATCCCAGCCAGAGTTATCATCAGGAGGTGGGTCTTCGTTGTCCTCTGGGAAGCTATCGAAGTTACTTGTGTCAACTGCGGATGTGACCTGATAGAAAGACAAGAGACTCATTTACATATAGAATAAACACAATATCCGACATCAACTGGATTTTGAGAGAGGATAGTAGAACTACACACTTACATTAGGGATAATAGGAGGTGTCAATGTCCCCTTCTTCAAGCCCTCCCAATTAAAGCCCTCAAACCACCTGAAGCAAAAACAGCATTGGTTCATCATAACACACCTTAACACTGTGAGGGGAAATAAAATCGGAAAGTGAAAAAAAATTCCCTTACTTGTGCTTTTGGATGTCTTTGACACCATTTTTCAAGTTTCCCAGTCTTTCAGAAGGATTATCCCTGAATTAGAAAAACCATGAGTATCAGGCCATGAAAATGACTTACTGGGAGTGAACTGGCTGGAGGAGCCAACACTTACCTGCATAGCTTTTTAATTAGGTTGGCAGCGTTTTTGGTAATTTTCTTTGGAAATTCAATCATGTCGATGCCCCTCAGGATGATGTTGTAGGTTTTCATTGGATCAGGACCAGAGAATGGAGGACTGTACAAAAAAGGCCTGGATATTAGTTTTTAAATAGAAACTGCATTACCATTTCTTTGTGTACAGAAGTGTTACCCCGTTTTCTGAAAGCTCAGTGTTTCTGAAAGAGTTTTGCATGGTCATGTGAGCCACCGAGAGTGCTTCATAAACACATTTACAAACATGTCCAGGCTTGTGTGTACCTGCCAGTTAAGAGCTCAAACATGAGGATTCCCAGAGACCAGTAGTCGGCTGAGATGTCATGGCCCTTGTTCAGAATGATCTCTGGTGCTACGTACTCTGGCGTCCCACAAAAGGTCCACGTTTTCTTCCCAAAGCCGATCTTTTTGGCAAAGCCAAAGTCCACCTGAAGAGGAGAAATATTTTGTTGAAAAATGTTATCAGGGATACAGTCAGAATAATTATTTAATACAAGTTTCACCTGTATTTCATTATATTACATTAATATTATGTGTTATTTTGGTGTAGGTGGAAGGAGTCTCCGTATAAGTGTTGCCGTTATTGATAGAGAGTAGATTGGGTTTTTCTAAAGGAGACAAAGGTGCCTCTGTGAGGAGGAAAAGGAACAGGAGTTTGCCTTAAAAACAGAACCCAGTTTAACCTGAATCATAGAGTGATTATTTTTATGTTTACAGCTCCTGTGAGCTCTTGTGTGTTCAAAATTCTTTTTATACTTCATTTTAACATCAGAGAAAGATTACATTTCTCCCACTTGCATCATCTCAACTGTTAAAAAAAGACAAGGCAGAAAAAAAGACAGAGAAAACCTTGTTATGATGGTCGGTTATTACACCTTGATCTCTTACCAGCTTAGCATATCCCCTGTGGTCCAATATTAGGTTCTCTGGTTTCAGGTCTCTGTAGATGATGCCTTTGGAATGCAGGTAAGCAAAAGCCTCCACAACACAAGCTGTGTAAAACCTGGTGGTTGAGTCCTCAAAAGAGCCCCTGCAAACATAGCAGGAAAACCTGAGCTGAATAACGAATAAAAGGATTAAATATACAGAACAGCAGTGATGTCTTTCCTAAGACTCAGTCAGGTCAGGGCTACATGATTGGTTTCCTATTAACTTTTAAATTAGGTGTTGAAATACAAAAGTAAGCATACAGTAGTCATTTTCTATCCTCACCCTTGGTGTGTGAATGATTTAAATCAATTACATCTAGTGTGGCGACAGAGCTTACCGATCTCGAAGGATGGTCCAAAGTTCGCCTCCTAAACAGGCTTCCATCAACATGTAGAGGTATTTGCTGTCTTTGAAGGTTCTATAAAGTCTGACAAACAACAAACAATTAACTGTTAACTAAAACAGTGGCAAAATTAATGAATATTTATTGACTGCTGCACTGTAGAAAAGCAAATAGTTACTTTGGAAAATTGATAGAGGAACCAAAATGACTGCAACATACAATCAGTTCACCCCTTGCTCTGTATAAGTTTACCAGAAATTCAACTAAGAAAAGGAATTTGACATGTTTTTTTTTTTTATTATTATTTTCATTTACACACACAGAGTTGCTGGATAGCCAAAGCCAAAGTTTTAAAAATGAAGGCTCCAGCAATCTCTGTGACCCAAAATCTCAGTTTTCAGACTGCTCTGAACGCTCCATCTGTTATTTTCTTTTGTTATTGTTGTTTTTCTTTCTAATTTCACAAGTTGACAATATTTCATAGTTAATTGTTACAGGCACTACACATCCAGATGCTGCCTTGTGACAGGCTTCCAGGAGTTGGCCAATCAGAAGATACTTGGTAGTTGTGGCGTGAGAGACAGCAGCAAGAAAATGAGTGCCTATACTAAATAATTTCCTGCAAACTGCTGCCTGTAAACATGGCTGTAAACGTGAGAATTATTATAAAGTCTACCCTCTATGCATTACTAACGTAAGAGAGATTTCTTAAATCCTCTAGAGGCAATTATTTGGATCTGTGTTGGGTGTCATACTTTATCAGGTAAAGTTTTTCAGACACTTGTCATGCAGTGTGATGTCTGACCTGCCTGTGTTTTTGGTGCAGCTGCTTTCTTCTGAAAGGGCTGACTTGAAAAACTTTTTCTCTAAGTAAATATCAAATTATACAATATTATTGGAAGATCTGTTATTGGGAGTATGATTCTGCCTGTACCTTGAAATATTACTGGAACTGTGTTTTGGCTTAGGTTCAGTAGCCTGTTGATGCTTGTGTGCTGTCTCCAGTCTTTATGAGGTTTCCAAGGTACCATGTTAAAACAGACTAACATACTTGACCCCAAATTGGCAAAACTGTGTTGTGCACTGGCTTTTTAAATAATTCTGTTCATGCAGTTAGCTTTAATTACAATTTGTATAATTAGTTGTGGTCAAAAGTAAGGTGACTTTTGTTGTGAGTTTTGTTAAATGTAGTAGGAAACTTTTACCAAGTCCTACACAGAAAGTTCTGGTAATAAAACTTAGGTATCATGGCTCTGAGGTAATAAAGCAGTGATCCTCATGACATGTCAGACATACAAGTGTTTTATGATCGATAAAGCCATTCAAGGTAGTTGTTCAGGGTGTGTACCTAACAATAAAGTCAGAGTGGGCCTCCTGCATGATGAGCTTCTCTGAACGAATGTGCTCCTGCTGTCTTGTGTCAACAATGTGTCGCTTCTTCAGGATCTTCATGGCATAGGTCTTATTTTCATCACTCTTAAGTTGAACCTGCAGTAAGAAAGAAAGAAGAGGGTTCAAATCATGAGAGCCTCTACATCTTATTACGCAATCTTTAAGATTACTGTTTATCATGTTAATGTCTCGTACCAGCTCAACCCGTCCAAAACCACCAACTCCTAGAGTGTCAATGATGTTGAAGTCAGCTAAGTTGAGACTGAAGAAAAAGGCATTCTCTGCTTCATACCTGCAGTGCCATGAAAATGGGAGAAAAGAAAACATGGGAACAGGATTAGAAAAGAGATGAAGGATGAAAGAACACATAATCCACTTTCAACAACCTGAGACAAAATATCCGTTTCTTCCTGAGCTCATTTGTTTGCAAATCTTAGTGGATTTAACTTCTAGTAATCTATCAAGGATGTTTTTGAGGATGTGGAGTGTATAAATGCTAAGGCATGAACAGGATGTTTGAGTTTAGTCCTCTGGCGAATCATTTTGACCTCTTTGAACATAGACTAACTGTCCCCCAGCCTGTCCTCATTCTTGCTAGGGAAGAACAAAATTGGATATCTGTAACACAATCCACACTTCTCAGCTGGCTGTGAAGACATGCCTTGGCTCTGTAACTGTAACATCACAATATGCCAATGGTGACCTGCACATGCTGGCACAGGAGATTGTTTCCAAGTGTCCATCCCTTATCCCCAGATGCCCCCTGCCTTCCCCGGTTATTGTTTGATCTTGACAGAGTTTCATCAGCTCAGTGTCTGGATCAGTGGGCTTTGGATGGATCTGAGTCTGGACAGGCCTTTCTGGGTCACTCAGATCAGAGTATTGCATCAATGTCAGGCTTTTACACTCACTAAAATGGTTTAAAGTATGCTAGTTTGATGTTCATTTTCAAAAATAATACCTACGGGAAAGATTTATTTAAACAAGTCAGCAACTCCTTCATGCAGTATCTGGGATTATGTTTACTTACCAAAATGGTTTATGTAACAGTGGCTCATTATATGAGTTCTGTTCCAAGTTTAAGTTCAATTAATAAAATGGCATTTAAGATGTTTTAGGTTTGCCTCACTTTGTTTATAACTATCATTATGTGGCAATTTTAGATGTGAGAGGGGAATTTCACTTGTATCCTACCCAGTAGACTCATCGGTTACCCTGCATGCCAGAACAATTCAACCTTTCCCCTAAGCCGCATGCCACTGGGCCTTGTGATGGCACGTGTTGGCAGGTTACTGAGTACTATGTTTCTCAGAAACACATCAGGTTACCAGGACGCTCACAGTTTATTTGTGTTTATGTAGGCACTACTACTATCATGTGACATTTGCAGGCGATCCTTTCATCTTTTTTCTCCTCTCTCCTCATGTGGCCTGGCCCAGGAAAGACTGCAAATCCAAAAATCATCTCTGCTTAAGTGAGGGACGGAGAGAAGGAACTAAGAGTAAATGAATTACTTTGTGGGACAGGGGCAGGATTATCAACAAGATCAATTCCAAAGATGCAGGATTAAAGAGTTCAGAGACACGGAAGACATATACAAAATCTGTGGGATTTTACAAACATGATGAATTTACGTTCTGTTTATAAAGTGAATCTCTCAAATCTATTAAGATAAACATTGATCAGAAATCAGAGAAAAAAATTTATGGTGTAAAACAGTGTTTCACAATCCTGGTCCTCAGGAACCCCTGCCCTGCATATTGTAGATCAGGGGTGTCCAGCTCCGGTCCTCAAGGGCCACAATCCTGCAGGTTTTCGATATATCCCTGCTCCAAAACCACCCAACTCAAATTAATGAGTCATTATGCAAAACTTAATAGGCTGTTGGAGCTATTTAATTTGAGTCAAATGTGGTGAAGCAGGAAACATTGAAAACCGGCAGGACAGCGGCCCTTGAGGACCGACTTTGGACACCCCGGTTGTAAATGTTTCCAACTCCAGCATACCTGATTCAGATCAATTGAACTGCCTGCCAAGTTCCTTGCAAGCCTGCTAATAAGTCATTCATTTCAGTCAGGTGTGTTAATTTACAGAAACATCTTAAACATGCAGGGCAGGGGGTCCTTGTGACCAGGATTGAGAAACACTGGTGTAAAAGACCCAACATGGCTCACTAGTAGTGTCAGTATAAGGCCACCTGATGGCAGCACAGCTATATATTAAGGCACAAAAACAAATTGTGCTAAATTGAACATAATTCAAAACTCATCCATTAAATAAAACTTTTGTAGCCAGTTTCTAATGAAAGAATCATGAGTATCATATTATATTCAGCAGAAACACTGATTGCATTTTTTAAGAAAATTAAAAAGACAAGCATAAAATCAGACATTCCTTTGCAAGGAATTGTAATATTAAGAACAAATCTCTCACTTTGTCATTCAAAGACACATGAATCGAATGTAGAGATATTTACCAAAGAATCAAGCCAAATGTAGTTAGATAAAAAAAAAAAATCTAATATGGTTTAATGACGACATGGAATTTCAGATACACAATATAATACTGTCAAGCAGATTCAATGGGACTGAAACCATCCAGCCACCTTAAAAAGATTGGTTATCCATGATCTTGCATGAAATCTAAAAATGAACTCAGTTGCATCCAACAGTGTAAAATAATCCTGTTTATTTACACAGTTAATGTATCTTTTGGTCTTTTGTATGACAGCACTGCAGTTGAAAGCGTTTCTGCAGTGGTCATGTAGCACTCCAGTGGGCAATAATCTGTATCACTGCACAGATGAGGTCATAAAAATGATGCAATCCTCATGAGCCTAAGTGTGTGAGTATTTTATGTGTTAGTGTGTATGTGCGCCATCATTCTCATTTACTTTGCTCCCAGTCTTCCTGTTACGCACTCCCCAGCCTGAGTCTGGGGAGCAGAGACAGAAGAAGAAAGCACTTGTGACCTTAAAGCTAGCGCTCCTTAAATGCCATTTTTATTTACAAGTATTTCTTGTTTACTGAACTTCCACACTTCCACAAAAGACATGGTATATACAAACTCAGACAGGGTATTTTTTTTTTTTTTTTTTTTTTTTTTTTTTAATCAATTTTTAATCATGGAGGGAATTTTGTAGGTTGGAACTGAATTGCAGGCTAGTAAAAATTGCAATTCTAAATGACCAACCCCATTAAAAGTATAGAATGAAAGCAATGTTAACATATTTGAGGACAATCCAAAACAATTAAACTTTTTTTCCCTTTATAAGACAATTTAAATAGGTTTAAAAACATGTAGACTCTTGTCTCACCTTCCAAACAAAGAAAAACATTTTTAAGCATGTAAAAATAGTAAAATGAAATGTTAAATTTATCTGCTCTGCTTTGTGTTCCACAATGCTTCTCCTGCCAACAGAAGAACCACCTCAATCAAATTGTGTGCAAGCAGCACAAAGCAGAAAGGCAGCCTTTAAAGAAAAGACCTGTCAACCTCACAGAGACCAGCTGTAGCCTGCTGTACAGTTACAGAAGGGTTGAAATGTGCTTATCTGCTGTGACTAATTAGCGATAGTTTCCATTACTTGGGGATCTTGACTTAGGCTTTCTTCACCAAGAAACAAATGTGCTCTGCTGAGGAAGCAGTGCCAGGAACAAGACACATAAAGCACGCAGCAGGAAAATCTATCTTAATAGAGCTGAAAACAGCTTTGATGAGGGAGTCAGGGGAGTAAGTGGTTCTGTTTTAAAGTGACTTTCTGTGAGAGAACAGGACTTATGATAATATAACAAATCAAGCAAAAGTATAAATTCTTACTGATTTCCATAGAATCAAACTTACTTCCCTAAAGACCAAGAAGAATGGGTTGAGCAGGTTTCTGTTTGTCACACATTTGCTGGCAGAGCCATCACCACCAGCAGTGAGCCATAAAGGGGTACCTGACTGGGAGTGAATGCCAGACGTAAGCTGCCACATCCCTCGTTATACCCATGCTACCGCTCTTTCCTCATAACATCTTTCCAACTCTGTAGCTGGTGCTGTGTTCTGCTCTTTTCCGGCTAAATGCCACTGACTTGCAAAAGATGACTGGCACTCTCAGCAGTCAGCTAGAAACCCAAAGCATTGCACAGAAGTCTTCCCTGCTTGTCACATGTCTTGTTCTCTCACAGTCTCGCTTCACTCCGGGCATCAATCTGCATATCAGATAAACTGCTTCTGGTCTCGCACGTCTGTAATATGTCACTGATGGCTGCTTGTTTCTCCTTACCTTGACACACAACATCATGCAGACTGAGGAAGGTATCTGATTATACCATGGCTGAAACAACCCCAAGATTCCGTCTATGGTGTTAATTTCTTGTTTCCATGGTGACAACAAATAGAGTACTGTACATATTAATTCCTCCAGAAATAGAGGCAGAGGTCGTAACCTCTGATTTGTGGTTTGTAGCTTGTCTATTGTCTTGTTATCCAACACATGTACAGGCACCAAGCATTCACAGTGGACCTGGAGAATAGTTCATAATGAAGCAGCCAGTCAGAAGTCAAGATACTGTTTTATAGAAGACAGCTGAGACCAAAAAAAATTAAAATAAAAAGGAGAATAACTGGAAAACTGTGCAATATTTGGTATAAACAGTACTGTACTAAACTCTTGAGCCACCTCTAATTTCTTTATATATTGTCAAAAAAACAAAATAGGTGAATGGAATTTAAATGTGGACAAACATAAAAAGAAATATGGTATACAGAATAAGGAAAAAACTTGAAGGTCAATATTTGATATGACAACCTTTATTCTTAATATTCTTAGACAAGCTTTCTTATCATTTCTTTCAGTAGTCTTTATGAGTAGTTCTTCAGGCTTCTTAAAGGACATTTAAAAACTCTTATTTGGATGTTGGCTGCCTTTTTCTCCATTCTCTGTCAAGATGATCCGACACAGCTTCAGTAATGCTGAAATCTGGGCTCCAAGGAGGATTCATCACTCTATGAGACCTGTTGCCACTGATTTTCAGTCTAGTTCTTGTGTAACTTGGCATATCTCAGGCTTTTCTCCCTATTTTACGTCTCTAAGAATTTCTTCGACAGCCACCCGAGACCATTTCTGATGGGGGTCTTTGCTGTTTTTTTTTTTGTTTTGTTTTGTTTTTTTTAAAAGAAATCATTTGCAGGTATGGTGAATCTGTTGCAAATAGTTTTAGGCCTGTCTTTTCTTCTTTAGCCCTCCCCATGTTCAATATTTTTGAGCACAAACTAAACATTATGCCAACAAGAGGATTTCAAGAAACTGGAAAATAGTTTTTTAGGTATCACTTTTTTGATGGAAAAAATATATATCCAAAAATAGCCAAAACTGTTGCCTTTTTCACAGATGCAACTAAAAATGGAAACAAATAATGTGTGTTTATGGCAGGCTCCCAGTAACAAACGTCTCAAAATACAATTTTTTGTCTGTTAAGTGTAGACACAACCTCATGAGTTATATGTGCCTTTTTAAAACTTTAATGATTCATAGAGTTAACTGGTTGAACTAAAAGCAAACAAACAAAATCCATTCCTCTTAAAATTTCTGGGTACAAGGAATGAACAGAAATAGGTAAAAAAATAAAAAATAAAAAAGCAGCCAATGTTCAAAGAAAAACTTCACTATTTCATAAAACCACTAAAGAATTACAAAAAAGTCTGGCTGCTTGAAGGAAAATATTTAGAAATCAATGATGGCTTAAGACATCTACCATAATTCAATACATGGTAGATATTTTAAGCAAAACAGTAATTCTCATTTGGCTTACTTGGCTTTGGCATCAGCATCCTCGTGGCCTTTACTAGACACATCTTCCAAACCTCCAATTAGGTGCTTGAATGAACTGAAACAGACAGTAAATATTAAAAAGCTCTTGGTTAAACTTTTCATACACTTTTATACAAAAATCTGCACTCAGTTTAAAGTATTACATAAATTCTCTTGTTCGACGGGTAATGAATTAACAGATTATGGTTCCAGGAAAAGCAGTTTGTACACCGCAGGTGATCTGTGTGCAGTGCATGGCCGAGACCACCAAAAAAACACTGCCAGTTACTATTAAATATTCATCAGCCTGCTTTTAGAGACAAGCCTTTAAAAATCCCAGAGGAGAAGACAGAGCTGCCCTGAAGAGATGTAAAACACTGTGACAGCAGTTGGTGGGTGAGTGGGAAGCTTGAGACCAGAGTAGAAAGCGCATTCATTTTCAACTGAATGAATTATAAAAAATACTGTGCAGAATGATAAGGAAGTCATTGGAGTTTATGTAAATTGTCATTAGGCAAAACTGCCTGCAATGATTTTTTTTTTCCAGAATAAAGTCATTTAACTCTTTGAAGTAAAAGAAACAAGGAAACCATCTTTTTAATGTCATCATAACAAAAAAGACAGCAAAGAGTCAAAGTTAATCTATAAACTCAAGGGTTTGACTGAAAAGGAAAAGTTAAAGAAGGATTTTCATGAGGTTTTATTTGCAGAATAATACATGATAGTGAGTAAATAAAATGCTTTCTCACTAAAACATTTGTGTTTATGTCTATCCTAATGGGTGTAATTTTTTTCTCTGAAGAAAAGAAACTTGCTGAGACGGTTTTTCATGAAAGACCCTTTGAGCTCTCAAGCAGAAGATGCAATAAATCTGGTGTTTTTTCTTCTCTTGAGACAATAAAGTCTGTTAGCTGACTCTTTCTGAGTGGAGCTTTTGTTTAAATGTTTGTCTATTGCACAGACTCAGTGACTCCCCGTCGCTTGTGTTTATTACATCTCTCTTTTCCATGACTCCTACCGTTATCCTTGTCTTACCACTTAAGCTGCACAGTTTCATTTTGAAGTATAGATGGATATATAGAGAATCACTAAAATCATGCAGGGGAAAAAAAATCTACAAACAAACGTATGCACCAAAACTGGTCTGGCTGGTAACACGTGATGAACCAGGTCTGCAAGCCACAATAGCACTAGCTGCTTATATGATAGGCATAATCACTTTTGCTGAATGCCTCATTTACTATACCCCCTGTTGGCTGTGACAGGATGTGCCTGTTCCCCAAGGCCAGAGGGAGGCCATAGGTAAGATGATACCATGTCCTCCCCATGCCGAACCCGTCTACTTGTCTATTTTAACCACATAGCTAAGGATGCTCAGAGGCTGACAGCTTTCTTAGGTAGTAATCTGTTAAAAAACTATTTTTTAGTGTACAGATTTAGTGTACCAAGAAAACTCAGCAAGCAAATGTTTGGGCTGAGATGTGGATCTAGAAAATATATTTACTGTATGTTCTGAGATCATTTAGTAAAAGCCACTAGAAATAAAAACACCCCTTTCCCCAAGCATCAGTCTAAACTGAGGCTGGATTTGAGACACTTTTTATACCAGATTTGCTGACATCTTCAAAAAACTTACAGATGTTTGCTCTCGTATGAGTATCCAAATGTATATTGTATGAATTCTTGAAAAATGAATAGAAACAGAATAGAAAACATTAAGTTTTTTTCTAAACCTTATTTATACTCACTCTCGATCAATGACTAGACAGGTAACTGCCTCTGCTGCAATGACACTGGCTGTCCTTATGTCCTCCCTGGAGAAAAAGAACATAAGAATACACAGTTTAGAATAAGGATCAGACGTACTTTATTAATCCCCAACTGAGAATTTTCAAAAAGACAACAAATTACCACTCATCATATGACCACTATCAAATCACATTAATATTAATTTTAAATGCCTCATCAGAGGACTAATAGACAGTTAAGTTTCTTGTATAATTCAACTGAACTGACTTTAAGTGGTACTTGCACACAATGAAAGCATCATTTAAAGCAAACAACACACACAACTGGAGGATAGGCATTACTCTTTATTGTATTTGAGATCAAGTTCATCTTCCTCTGATGATTCCTCTTCAGAGGAGTCACCCCAGTTGCATGAGTCCTCTGAGTCCGTATTCCAAGAATCCATCCTTCACTGTGAAAAATGTTCAGCACACAGAGTCCCACAGGGATAAGCCTTAACTCGGAAGCAGCACACTGCCAAGGGTAGTCCTCCACCAAATGACACCTGTGTAGTAATTTTGTGTAAAGGTCCAGTCCAGGTGTAGTGGAATCCTTTCTAACATAACCAAAAATATTACAAAAAGAGAGGAGATTCTTCTGGGTATATCCCATAAGCAGACTATTTTATAACCTGTAATTTCTTTTGAAAAAAGAAAAAATAAGTGACTGGATGTATTTATCCTAGTGTGTAGGAAGTCAAAAGCTAGAACAAGCTTTGCTCTGAATCAAAAAGAGTTGGTTCAGATCAGCTGAAGCGCTAACAGTAACTGACAATCACGCTCTGTCTCCTCTGGACTCACAGACATATGGCAACCTATTTCAATAAACTGAGGTGGCAATTCCTCCTCATGCCATGTGAACTCCCTCTGCCTTCCCTCATACAAACCTCCCAACACTCACAAACACACACGATAACACTGACTCACTCTTTCTGATGACCCCTTTGAATAAAGGTCGCAGCTGGTGGGGGAACAACAATTTTTGAAAGACAAGAACTAAAGCGGAGGAGATAGCAGGGGAGAGGTTGGCAGCGTTTGACAGGGGCAGAGGATATATCAACAGATGACCACTGAGGCCCTCTGGCTAGAGTAGCACATGCAGTGTTAAATTTGCCTTTGGTAGGGCTCCATGATCTGTATTCATGGTCTTAACACACTAATCTAGCAAACAATTCTGCACACAGCCTCTTCATCCACAACAGTATCCGGCACCACCGACATTGCCCTGCTGATGGTATTAACAGATGAAATAGGGTTTGATTATTTAAGAGTGTCAAAAATTTAAGCCACTTTGAATATGGTGTGTTTACAAGCTGTAACATCACATTTTTTAAACATTTTTAAATATCTATATGAGCCAACTCGTCATGCTTCAAGCATTTTATCAAGGATGAGCAACATCCACACCCATGATCTGTTACATGTGACAGTTTCTCCCATTAAAACAAGTGAAAAATGCTTGTGCCATTTAATAACTACGGTCACTCAACGAAACAATTTAACATATCAGGTTGTGTTGAAATAGCATTTATTTAAGCAGAACTCATCCTTAGGAGACCTGTAGGGTTTCATATTAGTCCGAGGGTTGTTACACCTGTCTCCTGCTGCTCGGCTATAGCTGTGGAAAAGAACATTGGAGCTCCCCAGCACTGATAATAGCAATGTTCTATATGAAACACAATCTCAAAGCAATGTCTGTCAGTGTGATTCATTTGAACACTGCTGAGCCTAAGTCATTCACAATGGGTATGCACTTGTTAATTGTGGCACAAGAAAAAAATGCACTGGAACACAGACACATGTTTGCACACGCACAACACACTAAAAGCAGCTGCATGCTGTGTCTGGAATGCCTTTTGGGCTTACACGGGAGCTTGCGGTGTTGATTTCCAGTAGATGGTTGCAAGGAACATGGTAATTAGACAGCGATCTGGTGTCCTCAGAAAGGGGTTATGAAAATATTAAGAGGAGCAGCAGCTAAACGGACTGAAGGGAGGGACATTTAGCAAGGATCAGGACTGGAGCAAGAACAAGATGTGGATTTGAGACATATACACAAGGATTTGTGTGTTATGTTTAATGTATTCAGGTTTTGAAAGGCAATTTGCAGCCAGTTTAAAAAGGTTTTTATTTTTTTATTATTTCTTTTTGCAAACAAATTAACTTTATAGTTTTATTTGTATTTCTGAATCTTTTAATAGAAGGAAATGTTCATATTTTATTTGTAGTAGAATTTATAGAAAACTGAATTATTCAAAACAAACAAACAAAAAAGTAGATTTCCCAACTTTTGTTGTTTTCTTTTCTAATCTACAGATATTCATATCCAAAATTCCCTTTGCAAACACTTTCTATTAATCCATAAAAAAGCTGACAAGAATCCTGAACTTTGTTGAACAGTGTTTACATTTTTATGTGAACCAATGAAAACATTTGTATTTATTCAATACTTAATTTACATATCTACATTTAACACTGTTAAAACCTTGGCATTTGATGAAGGGTGGTTTTTGTTTGTAATTAACTAAGAGAGATTCATGGTGATACTTTTCTGTGAAACATTTTTACTCTGTTTTTCTAGTATACTTCCTAAAGCACTTTGACTCAACCAGTGTTTGTGAACCTTTTTCCCATTATAGACAAACATTACACACATTGTGAAACACATTTTCCTCCTGTTACAGACTACTTTGCAATTTGTAAGAAATATAAAAAGTTTTTTTTAATGTTTTAGGACTTGTTATTTACACACATTCGCTTTTCTAGCTGTGTTATATTTAAGCAATGAGCTCTGCTATTAAATAATGTGTTAAACAACATGGTCAATGCTGTCCATGTTGGATTATTCTAACAATGATAATCTTTGAATTTGTCTTGTGAAATTCTTGGTTAGCCTAAATGTTTTGGGCTCTATTCCAGCTCATTGTCAGTGCTTTGCTTTTTTTCCCCTCTCTTTTGCACTGCCACCCTCCATGGTTTCCAACATCCAAAATAGAAATTTTCACTCATGGGAAATCGTGTCAGAGCGCTCCTTGTTCCAAACTGTCGTATTAAACAAAAACTAAGCATGCTTTCAAAAGTAAAAAGAAAGAAAGAAAGAAAACATGGTGTATGACTGTTACTTTCTCAAAATAAATATTCAGATCTTTAGCAGTTATCATGTTGTGGTGGTATACTGGGAGCAGAAGTAATGAGTGTAACAGTCTAAAATTTTCACAGCATGTTGTAAAGGAATATAGAATATACAGAGGAAACAGACAGAACCATAAGACAGGAATATAAAATATTAAATAGACTTGAAGGTAATAGTAAATGGCAAAAGGTCAAACTGTAACTTGGAGAAAGGTGGTTATTAAAAATGGTATGTCTTGGAGTGAAGACAAGAGATAAATCTATATTGCATTGCTCAGACTAATAAGTTCTGCTTTGCCTGGTGCAGCATGAAAAACCATTTTATGAAGCCAGCATGATATTACATGCAGTTTGTGTATAATTCAAGCAGAGCTGATAGAGTCAGTTTGCAACAGGATTTATAAGTGATGGTCAGTGTTGAACTTCAGCGACAAAAACAACTGTTGAAATAGAAAATTACGGGCTAATCAAGGCCCGGAAACTAAAAGTAATAACAAAGAAGCAATTTAAAGATTACAAAACACCAGAAATATTTGGCAATAGTATTCTTAAAATCTAGTAACTTACTGTCATTAAGATTATATAAGGTTATATCAGTGACAATTGAGACAAGAACACTGTTAGCAGAGTCCCATTATTGTACTTATGATTTAATAACAATAAAACAAAATGTAGCAAAAGAAGATGATTTATAAATAGTTTGAATGTCAATTAATAACCATTGACATGACATATAAGAAGGTAGAATTTGTAATTGATCCCAAATAGCCAAACATTCTTTTTGGATGTTTGTTGCTGCATCCAGGTCTCTGAAAAACAAACAAATAAAAAAACCAAAATAACAGAAACAGTAGTTTCTGTGTAATAACCTTGAATCTGGGCTGCAAACTGACCAATTACCTGTTTCCTTTTTACTTCAGTCATCTAAACTAAACCAAACATAGAGAGGAATAGTGATTTTGTGGATAAACGTGTAGTAAATACTGAGTTTTTGAGTCAATAAACCGGTGGGTGGTGTCAGGACTAGCATCAGGTTTATGTTGTCTTAAAGGAGTAATAAATAAACTTTATCTTGGTTATGAATTTAAGAGACAGTTGACCAGTGCAGTGTTGTTTACTGAGTTAAATTAATTGAAAATTAACTTTTTTTGGTTGAACTGAAAAACTGCTTATTTGGCTCATTATGAGGTAACATTCCCACACTAACTCACTGAAGATAATCTAACATAGCACCTCGGTTGGTCTGAAAGTGTTTTGACATTGACACCTATCACATTTCATGTCAGTGACAGACTTTTTTTAACTGCATCTCAAATCAACAGGGACATCCCTCCAGGCATACACACACAAAATCCAGTTAAGAGAGGTCAGGACACACATTGTCCACACTACTGACAGATCTATTCTGTGAGTTAAAGATCATACTTCTCCATGACTTGAAGAATGTGACATCAGATATGTTTCTGAAAAAGTCCAAGCAGCTTATGAGCCTGGAAGCACACCTCTTCCTGGAACAAGCACCTAGTGGGAAGTACTACTCTTATACAGTAACATTCATTCAGGGCTATACATAAACAACCTCAAGAGGAAAACATGTAATCTGATATTTGTTCAGCTGTTTTAACTTAAACACAACACACACTAACACTCACACAAGCTCCAAGAAACCACTGTGAGTGGCAGTAGAGCAGACTTTGATTTGTAAATTCTCAGAGATCAAAGCCAGCATCTTCCGATGGACAGAGAAACCTCTGAGTGGGGCTATTGAGTTTCATGAGCAAGGACACACACAGTTAACTCTTAATTAGAAAGATGACCAACAGACGAGCCCTCTGATCAAAAGCCTGTTGCAGAGATGGCCAGCATCTTTAGTATTTAAATTTGCAAGACTATCAAAGGTATTGTTGAATAAGCTTATCTCACTAAAGACCCTCCAAGACAAAAGGCATTTATGACAGCAGATAATAACAATACCAAATAGGCACTGAGGTGCTTCTTGTACAAAAGATATGCTTTTCTTGATTAAACAAATCAGGGGGTGCTCTTAAAGGGGATCTAAAGAGTTTTCAAAACTGCTGAGTACTATTTATTTTAAAACAAATGAAGAGAAACAACTTTATATATCATGCATCAAGCCACATGCAAACATTAGTTTTTTTTAATTTTACCAAAGAAAACTGAAAAAGTATCCTCAGATATCAGTGAATTCCTTGAAAAATCAAGTTATTCAACACAAAAGCAGCAAAACTGCTCAATGTGATACAAGTTGGTTTTTTATGTCATCCCCTCATTTATCAACAGCACATTTTTATGCCTCATTCATGTAAAAGGATCAGATTTTCTATATGGAACAACGTGTTCCTCCCACTGCATCCAGATCAAGACTTCCCAGCTTCACACGACCCACATGCATTTTAATGCTGTCATCCTCTATATCCTATAGTCATTAGCCTAAACATATGGGGAAAGCCCAGCCATCTGTGCAGCTCCAGCTGTTGCCTGAGCATCACATCCAGTAGCTCCAGTATTCCCTTTGAAAATAAACCTGGTTGAATTTTAACAGCACCTAAGCTGGGATTTTTTTTTAGCTTAGCTTAAGCCTCTTTGTATTTTAAAGTAGGGAAGCATTTGAGGTCCATTATGAGAACGTTTTCACATTCAGCAGCCACAAGATGGCGATATCTTCATTTACTGTCATGTTAATGCTTTTGATCACAAACATGCACTTCATATGTATGCGCTTAAGTGGATATCTTCTGCTTCTACCTGACCCATCACAGATGTACACTTAAGACTATTTTCTGCCTCTGCACTCCCTCAGTTTAAATAAAACATCCTCTGTGGAAAGGTACAATTATGACAAGACAGAACAAATATAGCACAAAAAGTTCACTGCAGGGCAGCAATCTTTGAATCTAGAACATATATAAATCATTTTTAGAACACACAGGTAATCTTCACTGTATAATATTTGGAAATCTTGATTGGTTATTGGTTACTGCTTATTCCAGGTATATTCTTGCCAACATAAGTATGTTTATTTAGTAGCAGCAGTTATGCTGAACTACACCATACAGGTGATTAAAAGGTATTCAGAGACAGTGAAAATTCTTTAAAATAGTCAAGGACAGAATGACAATCTTCTTGCTGTTACTAGTAAGAAAGTAAGAAAAATGGCAGAAGATTCTTGTCTAAATTAAATGAAATTTCAGCTGGCTGCACACTATTTGACAGTCAAACAAAAACCTCCAGTCACAATAGGTGACTTCTTTCCTGCAGTTTCTTGTCTGTATAAAAAGATGTGCATGCAGTACCAAAGACAGGTTGTCACTTCATGTGGTTGAGAGGGATCTTTGCTGTGCAGCATAAATACTGTCCTGTTCTTTTTGTTTTGTTTTGTTTTTAGGCAAAAGAAAAGGCATGAATAAGGCGAGGGTGTGATATAGTAAATGCTCTCTCATCTATACTTGTGAAAAGGACTAGAGGGAAGTAAATAAACAGATTAGTGCTGGGCAACAATTCAAATTTTCTAATCACAATTAATCACATGAAATGTTGCTATTAATCACATTGTTGCAAACAAAATGTCTTTTTCCTTTAAAAGAAGGTCTACTGCTATATGAAATATATGTATATATGTATATATGTATATATATGCTATATGTAAATTTGGTCTGCAACCTGCGGCTCCAGAGCCACAAGTGACTCTCTGGACCTTTCACAATGGCTCTTACATGGCTTAAAAGGCTAAAGAACTGACAAATGTTTTGAAATATTGATATAATAACAAATGCAGGTTTTTAGCATTTTTTCATGGAATAATTACATTGTATTTCCACAACATAATGACTCTAAAAGTACCAGTAACATTTGTTTTTATATAATGTATATATATATATATATATATATATATATATATATATATATATGTATATTCTTTGCTTTACTGTTTAGCTTAACCTATTGTGTCTGCACCTTCTGGTACTGGGAGTTAAGGGGTTAACATCTGGTTTTACAGGTGTAACGTCAAGTCTGTACATGTAACTATTAATATGTGTGATATCCACAGAAACTCCAGAATCTCCTAACTAACTAGCTAACAGCTCAGTAAAACCATTTCTATGACCACCAAACACAGTTAAGACAAAAAGCAATTTAAAGACCAGGTACACAAAATCCAAAAAATATGTAAACACAAATTATGGCTTCCCGTGTCCACCCTATGACCAAGATTTACTGAAGCAGAGGCAAAAGAAGTCCCAATTTATGCTTCAAGTTTGTAAAATCTAAATGTCTTACTTTGCTGTATTGCCTTAAAATATATATACACCAGGATAAAGCTGCATTTAATTATATATTTATATATGTTTCTCATAATCTTAAGGGAGCAGTTTCCCATCCAGAAACCATAATTTTCTGCCCATTTGCATGGGTTTTGACGGACAAAGAGAAATGTTGGTTTTTTTTCTTCTTTTTTAATTGCCAGACAGAAAACGTCTCTCCATTTTAATAAACCCACTCTTTCCTGATTACATCAGACACACCGCTGCAGCAGGACCGGACATGAAGGAAGAGATGGACTGCAAGCCAGAGCAAGAACTAAATGATAATAATTGCTTTGTAAGGTTTTTGTTCTAGTTACATGAGCTGTCATCTTAAAGTGTTTTAAGTTAAATTTAATCAAAGCTTAACTGAGTTTAAGACACTGGAAAAGAATGCAGAAAAAACATCTACTTGGATTTCTGTGACAGCTTTTTTATTAGTTTAAACTTATTGAAGAATAATAACATCTGTAAAATAAATAAATCAATGAAATTTAAAGTTCATTATAGAATTTGCTGCAGCTTTATGTTATATGACAGACATGAATGGTTAGTATGGCTTCTTACTCACATTCAGGTTGAAAAAAATGTTTCCAGAAAGGATAAGGTATATGTTTTGTTTTATTTCTCTTGTAAGAGTTCAATATCATCAACATCACTTACTAATGGTTTCAGTGTTATTTTTTTCTTTAATTTACATCAGAAAACTGTCAGTTCTTGATGGAGTAGCACTTAATTTCACTTTTTCCCAGTGATAACGAGACTTAATTTACTGGTTCCCCCTGGGGCTAATTGGATAAGAGACACATAGAAGACATTTTGTGGATAAGGCTCGATATTACTGACTGAACCTGAGGAGGATTTTCAGGTGGCAATTAAATAAAAATGTCTTTGGGGCTTCACAATCTGTCATTAAGCAGTTCAAAACATTTACAAGAGTGTTATGTAGGGAATAAAACTGATAAGGGCTTAAGGCATATTGAGAAATTAAAGATGAATGTTCATAAGGAGGGATATGCATATGAGTAAAAATTAGACAGCTATAACTAAATGCAACAGGAGATTTCTATTGGAAGCAGTTAAGATATCAGGAATAGCTTACCCTTGCAGTGCCTTCTCTCCAAACCAGTCTCCTTTTCCAAGACTGCGGAGGTAGACCGGCTCACCGTTGGGCAAGTCTTCCCTGGTCACATTAACCTGCCAAAAGCAAGGCAGGAAGAGAGCTAAACAGCAGAACAGTGTGGCATGAAGAGAATGGAGCAAGACTGAAGACAAAAAGATGTGTAAAGGAAAGGAGGGATTAAATTTTATATACTCATCATTCCATAAAAGTGACATTTAAATTATCTTTCAAATTATCTGAAGTGACAAAACAGGTAGGAGTCATCACTGTACCAGACCTGAGAGGCACCACTGAGTACTTAATTAGCAAGACAACCTAAAAGTAATGGCACTATGTGCCTGAAGAGTTCACAAATCAAAGAAATGGCACTTGGGTAGATTTTTGAGGAAGTGGATGGAGACAATCATTTCACCTAATGAAGGATCTTGGATCATCCATTAGGTGTAGCAGTGTATCCTGCGACAGCAAACCGGAATGCTGTGTACACTTGAGTGACAGGATAATAACTCATAATCATGTATGATCGTCTTAGCACAGAAAAAGCAAAGAGGGAATTAAGAGGAGGTAGATACTGTGAATCAGAGGGTGGAGTATGGTAGAATGTTCTATGGACAAAGTGAGAATTGTGGAAAACAGACAGCATTGGTAAATTCAGAAGTATATATTCCTGAGAAAAACTGTACAGTGTAGATGTGACACAGCTGTGTGGGGTCAAAGAGGAAGTTAAAGTAAAAAAGACAATCTTTTTTTTTCTTTTACAGCAGCACAATAAAAAAAATGTTTGCAAATTTGAGTCAGCAGCTTGGATTTGAAGAATTTCCGGTTACAACATGTCATCGTTATCATAGTCGACACCGCTCATAAACACTATCATTTCTACAGGTTGTCAACAGTGTGAACTACTAGATGTTGCCGTGTATAAGGTGAGCACAAACAAATGGTACAGCAGAACAATGAAATGGATTAGAAACAAGTTTTGAAGAAGTGGCTCTTCATCTTCAGCAGGGAAATGAGGATAAATAACAGTGATAAATAAGGAAGACTAGCACTCATCTGGTCTCCACAATACAAGTACGTGAAAGCTCCCCAACAGCGTTGAAGCTGGGGAGGACATTTGAAAGCCAGTGTTAATTACTGAAAGGGGAAATCAAAGACTCAATTCTCCTTTCTAGATATACTCTTCTTGCTGCTGCAAAGGATGATGAAAGAGGGAGCTTCAGCATGTCTCATATCTCTATCTCCGCATGACTGATGACAACTTCACTCAAAAAAATTCCCTCCTTTGCTTCGAAGATAGGCATCTTTTGCTGCGTATGTCATGGATGCTCAGCCTTGTGGTTTGGATTATTTTCGTTGTGTGGGCTGGCAGGACTGTCCTCACCTTTCCTTTACTGATAATGAAGAAGGTGTCTCCTCTGGCCCCCTGTCTGATGATGTATTCTCCATCTTCATAATGTGTCTGTCAGAGAAATGTAAGCGCAGACCGGAGAAGAGAAGTGTTACTCAGATTCATTGTAATTATTTTGTCTTTTTTCTCATCTTGGGAGTCAGACAGTCTCTAAGCACTCTTAAGAGGGAGTAAAGCTGAATTTGGTGCAGCAAAATAAATCACAATTAGACACATTTTCTTGTTGAAACCCCAGAGTGGCAAGCTGTTTTGTTGCCTTCCACCCACATATTACTTTGATATGTTCTTGAATGAGAAGAAGCAGGTGTAGAAAATAAATGAATGCAACTGCATTTCAATTTAAAGGAAAAATCAGCTCCTCCAGAGTAAAAATAGATGCAAGATATCCATTCATCAATCCAATTTCTATCCCTCAGTAATCCTTTTCAGAGTTGTGGGTGATGGAATGTATCATACCATGCACTTAGCTCTGGAGTGGTTGTCAGTCATGGCTGACACTTGTATAGATAGTAAAACACTTTTACACTTGCATTCGTGTGACGTGTTGAACACAAACTCAGTAAAAAATGCATTCAGTTTAAGGTCATCTTCTTGTAGGTTTTATAAACTAACATATGTAAACTTTTTTTCAGGATAATTCACAGAAGGCTCAGAGCTTTTGTCTAGATGAAATATATAGCATAACACTTGGAAGATCAAAAGCTATATTGCCATACAGTAGCTAACATTGCCATCCATTCTATAATCACACTATAACCCATGAATTTTGTTTCCTACTTATTTCTTGTTTTTTGCTAATCTTTTTCTGCTTTTATAATACTGCAATTTTGTAGCTATCCACACTGAGGGGCACGTATCGGTGATCTTATTCTAAGACAACAGATGTCATTTAAAAGTAGTATTATGTTATGTTTGTGTTCGCCTTTTTTAGTCCTTTTTGTTACTAAGTCAGCTACCAAAACTGTTTTCCTGAAGCAGGCATACAGATTACTGCCTCCTTGTGCCAATTTATTTTCCCATAAATCTTCTTGGAGTTGTCGCTCACTGTAAAGGCCATATGTAGTTTGTTTGATTTATCCTTTGGTTCTACTGCTTCAGTTAATTCTCAACCTGTTGTTCTGCAGGCTATTTAACTCTGGATCTTTGCCACATATCGAAGATTCTAATATTTTCCCACACACATAAGTTTGATGTTGCCATGATCATGGATGTACACTATGTTTGCTTGTTGTTGTTTTATTTTTTACTTTGGAGCATTATAAATGTTCTAGTATTTTATCAGCTGTAGAATAAATAATGTGTGTTTCAGATACCTGTACAAGCTTTGATCAATGTTTTGATCTGTCTAAGGACACAATAAAGTAACTTCATCAAGTTAATACAGACTCTACAATATCACCACACATGTATACTTTAGCTAATATTTTACTTGGATGACATTTTACTTCTTGTACTTCAAATCTCCAAGATGTATTTGAATCTTTGACCTCTGAAGGTAGAGGCACCAACCAATCAAATAGCTAATTGACTGTCTCTACAATTACTCAGGCATGCCCACCCAAAAGCATTAGCACATTGCGACCATGTGTTAATGGATGTGATTTGTCCAGCCTAGCTAATCTTTAGCTGTCAATTCTCTTCTCTGCACTTTATGAGTCTGCTGTGCTTGAATCTGTTCTCTGTGCACTGCGTTAAGAAGACATATCAAACAGGATTCATACATTTCAAAGAAAACAAAATACAGAGTAGAGTCCAAGACAGCAGACAAATGAGTGGAGTCAAACAATATGTGTAGCTAACACATTCACAACAAGAAAAAAAAACATGGATAAAGAGAGCAGCTGTACAGACTCTCACAATGAGCTGAAATTAATTGAGTGCACATAATATGAGCATTTTTACTTGATTAGGCTACCGCAACAGTCGTTTTTAAAAGCCAACGTTAATTAATCTTGTGGAAATCCACTGTCATATTGATTGCTCACTGTAGACACCTGTTGCTCATTAAAAAAAGTAAATAAATATAAACCAGTACATGCAACAAAATCTTACATTCACAGATAAAGTAAATTTGTAAAGCAACCGAATTTTGCATCTTTAGTTTGTTTATGTTGATTGATAGTATGTTAGATTTAAATTGGTAACTGCTACCACAACTTTAGAGACATAATGCCTTTATAACCACTACATAAAAGTCTGTAATTAATGATCCACTCTTAACTCATGGTTTCAAATAAAAAGAAGTCCACAGACATAAATGATGAATGACAAAATGATAAAAGAAAAAATGGCAATTTCATCTATATCATAATATGTGGTGGTTTTTCATCATCAATAACTATTTAACTACAAATTCAAGTACTTAGCAGTCAATTTCCATTGAAACTACACGTAACAGCAACAAGAAATGCTTTTAATGTGCAAAAACTAATTGTACATTCAATTTTTGAGAGCTATGCTTTTAAGGTTTTTATTTTGCTTGTGGGCAGGTTTTTCAGTCTCTGTTAAACAAGGATGCTCATCAGTTTATGTTTGTTTTGAGTAAAATATGCAAATGATTAAACTAAAAATGTTATTAACCATTTCTGAATCCTAGCTAGTTTACTCCATTCCCAGTTTTTTTTTTTTTTTTTTTTTTTTTCATCAGATAAAGAAAATTAGGAAAAAGTTCACATAGTTTATGATCCTCTATATTTTAAAGCTTAGTGTTGGCTACCTGCTCCCCTTTACATATTTATTAACTTAGAAGCTAGGAAAAAGCTTTACTTAACTACAGTTCAACATGTTAAAATCCTGAATGTAATTAGCATAAAAAGTGGAAAAGAGAATGTGTTTGCATAAATTATACTGAAGACAACATCAAACGAAGTGGTGTGCAGATGGAAAGAAATCATGGTATTGTGACTCATACCAAAATGCGAAAAATAAATAAATAAATAATAATCTGCACAATGACAATGATGACAATCAAAAGAACATATCAATGATGCTTTTAGTCCACTTATGAAATTCACATAAAACTCTCCAGATGTTGGAGTGTCTCTTTTTTTCTATCTTAAGTAATAAAAGGTACCAAAATACACCATTAAATAAAATGCATTACATAAGGCCACTGCTTGCTTAGACTGATTGACCACGTCTGAAAATTGAGATGGCCTGTGGCTGCAGTGCACCAAATTCCCGAACAGGTTTGTGAAATTAACTGCCGCAGTAAGTGGGCCGTTTAGTTCAACCTAACCACACTCAGCACATACATAAGAGCAACAATTAATCTCAAATCCCCACTGTGGATAACTGTGGCCTCGCAAAGTAATCTCCAATTGCTGTCACAGTTAACATTAACTGGAAAATGCACTCCCTCTGCAGCAAAAAAGAAACGGTTTGTACTTTATGGCAATCTATTAGGATGAGTGAAATACTTTGGACTGCAGATGCCAGAAGACAATAAGGCCCCTACCTCCTCAAGAACGTCAGCAAGCTTGCTTAGGATATCTTCCTGTAGGCCGTGGAATGTGGGGACGCTGCAGGAAAAGAAAAAAAGAAGAAACAGCTTTTCAGCAGATAAGTAAACAGGTCCATATAGATTAATGACAAAGTTTCATATTTGTAGCATGATTTGCTGAAAAAAATTAAATTAGCAGTTATGTATTCAGTAAAAAAAAAAAAAAAAAGAGAGACTGCATACCACTGAATATATATATATATATTTGTTGTTGTTTTGTTTTGTTTTTTTTACTTAACATACTGTATTTGAATAAGCAAACATGTCATGCCTTTTGCAGTGCCAATAGATAAAGGTTATATTTCCCAACAAATGATCATTGAGTCTAAGTCTAAATGAATAAAACTGATAATCATGTAATATAAAAACTAATAAACCATGCAGGCTTTGTACATAAAGTGCTAATATTTAGATCCTTCTTAAGGAGTGACAGGTGGGCCAAGTCTTACTTAATCCTCTGACATCTAAGACCGCCTGTTGTCTTGCTATTGAAGTGTGTAATGCCATCATGACTAAATCTAAAGAGCTCTCCAAGGCTTACGCAGGAAAGGTGGATGGTGCCTCTGAGGCTTGCAAGGGATATAAAAAGATTATTTGAAATCAATCATTCCACTGTAAGGAAAACCATCTTCAAGTGACATCGATTTCAAACAACCACAATATTATCCAGGACTTTCAGACCCAGCTTTGGCCCAAGAGCAAACATCTTTATATCAAAGAGGTCTCAAAGAACTTCACATTTTATTCATCATGGGACCTGCAAGTAACTCTTAGTTATTGTTGTGAAAATGCATGCAATAACTGTTTTTTAAAGGAAATTAACCAAATCATGGGGGCATGGGAGGTGGACCAGGAGAAAGCCTTTGTTGTCCAAAATTACCATTAGAGCAAAGATGCTGTTTACCAGTGAACATACAGGCAAAGACCAGGCACTTTAGAGTTCTTATTCCCAACCTGTCAAATCTTAAGAGCCCCTTGCTCTGATGCACAGAGGACTGCTCTAAGGCTATATATTGCCAGTTAGAAATCTGTAAGCATTAAGTGGCACAGATTGCTGACCAGTGCAGAATGGCACGAGTAAACAGCAACAGGAAAACCTCCTTTTACAATGTTTGTGATTGTCTAAAGAGGTCAGATTGGATGAGGAGGATAGACGCCTGACTCCCAAGCATGTGACTCTTGTTAAAGTCCAGCCTTGAGCCTTTTCCTTTTTCCTCTCTTTACAATTCTATTACTTCTTTTGGGCCTTAAATAGACTTAAGGTTTTGACATTTAAAAACATAATGCTAAATACTTTATCCTGATAAGCTTCACTGACATGTTGCCATAGAGATGCATCCCTTCACCGTTACATTACAAGCTCAAGGAACCCTTCAAAGGATGCTTTTAAGGTACCCTCTATATTTAAAACTCTGATTAGGTGTCAGTATGTGATAAGTTTGGAGTGAAAGCCAAATAAAAGATGCCAATACAAACAAAAGACACAAATCAATCATAGCTTTTAAATAGCATAGCCTCATGACAACTGTTAAACATGCACATTTATGTTACACAAACAAGAGTGTTTGAGTGGTCATCTGTCCTGTGCTTGTGAGGTTCCTCTTCACACTACCAAATCCACCAGGGATTTGCAAGCTACTGGAATGATTAAGTCGAAACCTAGATTTGAACCCCATTGAAATGTGTGTGGAGATTTCAACCAGGCACTGCACTCATGAAAACCTCCCAAGACCATCCAGCTAAAGTCATTTTACATGGAAGAGTGGACAAGAATAAATTTAACAAGTTGATGGACCATTCTGTAGGTGGAAAGGAGGAAAATACAAGCTTCTGAGGCTGAGAGCGAGCTCATTTTAACACAGAAAAACATAGCATCTTTTGATCTTTTTGCCATAATTGAAAACTTTTTTTTTCTAGTATCATTCAACGTTTATCTGGATATAATGTGTCAAATGTTTGCTTGTCCAATTATGCCAATAAGGAAAAATTTTAATGAGATGCACTCAGTTGCTTTCAGTCAAATCACACTTGTGATATGAGTCTGCCCTAAATAGGAGCAGGAATACAGAAAATCAATATTTTTCTATAGAGGTTGCTCTGTATACTGTAGTATTCTCTTACAGTATGCATATATAGCTAACACAGAACCAACTCAGCAGCTTGTGTAGTTAAACTATAAGGCATTAGAAGCAAAGGTTGAATACGTCATTATGAGGCAGTAATGTTTGTTCCGGTGCTTCCTGGCAGCTTGAATGAATGTAATCTGCCTGTTATCAAGCGTACTAAATAAAACTGGCCCAATGTTTATCAAGGAGAGAAAATAGCTCATGTTGGTGAACAAAGGGTTTATCTCCCCATATCATCTCCCTCCCTCTGTTTCTCCATCCCCCTCCAACACTTCCTCATTTTCCATGTTTTATTACAGTAATCTGGACCATCTTGTCTCGATCTCCAGACCCAGAGCCTGACCACTGTGCTGATCCTTGTGTTGCTCCTTCCTTAGCAGTGGCACTTGCTAGCTCACCAGGCAGCCTGACTCAATGTGTAACATACAGAATTTTTAACCCTCAAGCTGTGAAGCTGTAGAATGAAATGAAGAGCTTTGGTTGTAGATTTCTGATCCAGTCAGTCCAGCAGATATTCCATTAATTTAGTCTTTGTGATGATTTCAAAGTTACACTTGCTGCCTTGTGCGAGCGTTAATCAAAGGAGATTTTTAAACATCTAGAATATGGTACACTTTTTCAAAGTTTTATGAAAGCTTTCCCATGCTCATTACTAGCAGCTTTGTGGACTGTTTGTTTTTTTTTTATCATGCCTTAAAGCTAGGCTCTTATCTAAAGTGGAAGATGGCTGTGGGTTGAGTAATAGCCCGCCAATCCTAAAAATATCAGCTGCAGAAATACGCCTCTTGTAAACTAGTTGAGTTTGTCCATTAGACACTATCCTTACATTTCCCAGAACAATGCATTTTAGTGATTGAAATACATGCTTGTGAAAGGCAATAAGTCTCCATAAGTACACTCAACTGCTGTATGTAATATAAAGCCAGATCTGTTTTTCCTTCCACACAGAGAAGTGTTCCCTCTCTGCATCCTATGAGCGCAAATACATATTTTGCAGCAGTTTAAGAGTGGGTAGAGGACTCACAAGAACTACAATATTTTTGTTCTTCACTTAAATTAAAACTCTATCATTAGATCTTCTTCAGAGGAGCACAATGGGAATATAATTATCTGCTTATTAGCAAATGCTTCCATCTCCCACTAGACATCCCTTTATATGCTAAACACACAGTCTAAAACAAGCTTAAGCACATCTATTAAATATTTACTTAACGCTTGGACTGTTATGCAAGACCTGCTTTGAAGCAAGAGGTTCCATACAGATACATGGTGTATACTAACAAACATACAAAAGAGACTATGAACGCTTTGAGCTGTTTTTATAGTCTAAGGCAAGGGTGGCCAACGTCGGTCCTCGAGAGCCACAATCCTGCAGGTTTTCCATGCATCCCTGCACCGACACACGTGACTTAAACTAATGAGTCATTGTGCAGATCCTTATAGGCTGTTGGATCCATTTAATTTGAGTCAGGTGTGTTGGTGCAGGGATGCATGGAAAACCTGCAGGATTGTGGCCCTTGAGGACCGACGTTGGCCACCCCTGGTCTAAGGCTATGCCCACACGGCACCGAAGCCGGTTTAGGTGTGAAAACGGTGGTGAAAACTGGGAGAAGGGCTTCAACATCTGCACGAAACTGCTGTAGTACATACTACAAGGCTGTGGGGGGCGCAACAATGATTAAAGAGTAACACTCCAGAGCTAGAACAAGACGTAGTGCATGCACAGATAATGACATATCTGCTCCCGCTGTTGAGGATACAGTAGTACAATACTGTGTTGTAAAAGCAGTGCATTTTGGTGCTAAAGCTGTACACAAGCCAGGACTGACTGGAACAGCACCACAAGACAGTTGGTCACGGACGCCATTGTTGTTGTGTTTGGCGTGCGCTCATCACACTGACATCATATCCTCTAGTGGTGCGGTTACAGTGTCTGCACAACACCACAGATGGTGGAGGTTTCAAACCGATCCACTAGTGGTGGGATGTTCGGCTCTTTTCAGAGAGCCGGCTCTTTTGCTTTGGCTCCCAAAGAAAGGCCGGCTCTTTTGGCTCCCACAACGCTCTTACTTTAGCATCTTTTTTAGCTCCATAATTTACATTAATTTCTCAAAAATTAATGGTTTGTGTTTTGAAAACCCTTATGTTTTCAACTTTTTTACAAGAAGCTTTATAGTTGCCTCCTTTTGTGCATTTATTTTGATACAAAACAGCTTACTTTTGCTTAATATTTTAACAAAACTCTTACAGCACAGATGAAAAAAAAATACAGCAAACAAATCCACAAAGCAGAACGAGAACCAAACTCAAGAAAGCAGCATCAATGACCTCAGTGCAGGTTGGCATTCAGAAAACTCAGATGCCTCATTTTGGATGGGTTGATCCGTTGTCTCCTCTCTGTGAGTAGGGTTTGATGACATGACACACTCAATCACGTACTCTCCTCACAGCTGTCGGCTGTCGCCTTATATCCCCACCCAGTTTTTTACATAATGGTATGATGTATATGCGATTGGCCCCCTGTCCATGCGGGCCAATCCAATAAAGCAGTACCGTGGGCAGACCCGGGGCTGAGCACTGAGACCTAAGCACGCAGCAAAAGAAAAAAAAACTGGGAGCCGCTCTCACTCGATGCAAGCCTTCTGATTCTCTACAAAGCATCGGCTCTCAGAGCCAGCTCTTTCGTGCTTGGCACATCACTACTATCCACCTTGGTACCTGGTTTCAGACATGATCAGTTTCATGGAGGCTATTCCCTGGCTTTGTGGGGATGAAAAGGTGGTTTGCTACAATACTTTTGTGGTTTCACTGCAATTTGGCATCATGAGAACGGCCCCTTGTTATCACTAAAATAGCTTCAGTCTTTAATGTGAAATGTTAATAGTGTCGTATAGCATGTTAGAAATATATTTTTGTCTGTCTTGAATGTTAAAAGTGTATGGTAGATACAAAACAGACTGAGGTGACTTGAAGGGAGATTGTAATATGATTTTATGACTGTATGAGAAATCATTATGTTCTCAACAACAAAGGTAGATAACAGTGTAGATTTGTTATATTTCTACAAAAAGGTTAGTCTAAGGCAGAAGTTTTCAAAGTGTGGGATGGGCTTGCACAGGGGGGCTCCAGAAAGTTTCAGAGGGATTCCAAGGGTAAGTGGAGGTGGTAAAGTAGTAATGTGAAGTGGCTTAGGAGCTCAGGAATATAACTGTTTTCCACACAGTCAAAAACTAATGAATACCATTATTTATTTAGTGGAGCCTTAATATGTCAAACAGTATTATGTGGTTATGTTGGCACACTTGCTCTATGTGTGTAAGTGTGTTTGGGATTAAAAAACATAATAAGGATCATATAAGCATCCACTAATTTAGTAAAAAAAGGTTGTGTAAGTGTGGTGTTTTTTTTTTCCAAATCGTTTTTGAGGGATGGCTTACTGTGCCTGACTTTAAATCACCCTGGTCTAGCTAAAATGTGAATGTGATTGGTTGGGCGGACCAAGAACATGAACATCAGAGATTGCTCCCTGACTCCTGTGAAGGAAATGTTTTTCACTGACTTGTTTAACTCACACATTTACATTCTCTAAAGTTTATTTTCTCAAATGCAAATATAACATTGTTGCCAGTGATGCACATCAGAGCAAACACATTCTGCAGCACGTCGGCAGGTTTTGACATTATAACTATTGGAGATGTGCAATCAAAAGCAGATGCCTGGACCCCAACCCTAACCCCCCAATCATGATCACAGGCTTTTGTACAGTAAAATGATACTTCAGTCAGAATATGTGCTTATATGATTGGGAAAATGTAAACAAATAAGTACAGAAGAGTGTATAAGTGAGATAAAGTAGGATCAACTTCTAAGTCATGAGAGAATGTGTTGGTGCATATCATATTAGATAGCTGTTACATAATCTTAATAATTGCCTTAAAGTCCAAAGTGGATGAAAGTTGAAGAGTGGGTTAGAGTGATTTATACTCTAATTGCATGTCGTCCTCTGTCTTTTATGTGTCTTTCTTTTATCCTATACTTCATGCAAGTCTAAAAAAAAAAAACGTCCTTTTAAATGATAATTAGCTGCTCTATAGAGAAGTGATTATTGCTTCGGCCTTTCTTTTATAAATAAGAGCATTAAAAATCAATGGCAAAAATACATGGTATGTTTCCAGTGGGATGAATTGCATCGTCTGTGACGCATGTTTTCAGTTATCTAATTTTGACACACAGAAAAAGTAAATAACCTTCTGAGAAAAAGCTCAAACAATCCTCCTGAATTAATTTAGCTAATTCATTCATTGCATTATAGATCAAAGACCGGTTGAAGCCATTTGTCTGTCATTGTGGGACAATAAGCAGTGGTTCCTCACCTTTTTAGAAACTCCATGTACTCGGTGTGCTTGATGAGACCTGTTCTCATCATGATCGTCTGAAAACATTGCCGGTCGATGGCCCACAGCTTTACATTAGTCAGAGCTGGAAAGAAAGAAAAGCAGACACAAGCAATGTCATAAGAGACCTAATCTATCCACAGGGGATCTGGAAAACACAACAGAAATCCAGTTTGTGCACGACATGACGTGAAATGGCTTTCTGTACTGTATACCCACAAGATAAAAGCAATGGATATACTTGAAAAGGGAAAAGAATCACAGTTGTGTTGCAAATTTAAAATAGAACTACTGATATCATTGCTCAGAGGTTAGCAGAAACACATATGTTAACCTTTAGGCCTAGCTTCTCTTAGTGGTGATAATCTTCATTTGTGTGTTTCCTCCAGCCTCTGATCATGTCTGTGGAGCAAATAGGAGCTATTCTGAATGATTACATCTTACACAGTGGTTGGGAGTTAATAGGTATTTTTAGAATATCCCGGCATGACTGGCTTGCTTCAAGTCATGCTGTAACATTTTAATTGGTTCAGGGTCGGGAATCTGACTTAAATATGATTTTTTTTTTCATTAATGTAAGCCCTGGAATAACTGATTGCTCTTTGTTCCATAAGCAATTATCAAAATGTGTGACGGAAAGTTATGTTAGGTTACAAATCACAGCTACCCGGATATTCTTCTGTACAATTATCTGCCATAATTTAGAATTAATTGCTACAATGATTTTAATCTGCACTCACCCTGAGGTAACTGCAGCAAATCATGCTGCGACATACTAGATGGAGGTTGAGTTGTTGACATGCAAGGGTTTTGATATTTTGTTATTTAAATCCAGTAGTGTGTCTAATTTTAGTAGCACCAAATTTGAGCATCGACTTAAACAGATGAAATCCTCTTACTTTGTAAAGCAGTGGTTCTTTTTGTTGTGTCAACCTTTTTTAAAGTATGCTGACTGTAAGTCAGTGCTAACATGCAAACTTCTTGTACATTTTTCTACACCAGTCTTTACAGAGTGACAATCAAACAGCAAAAATTCTGCAAGATGTCATCGTTTTTTCAACTTTCCTTCCTGGCTGTTGATTGATGCAGACCTGAGTATTTTAAAATTCCCTTTTTTGCTATTTAAGGAGCTTTGAGCCTCCGCATTTCTTTCTCAGAAGTCCCCTACAATCAATTTTGATCCAAATATCTTTCACCTCAAAGCGCTGTTGTAAAGGCGGGCTCTGTTGAAAACCAGGCTATGTGGGTTTTCATCAGAGCAATGGAAGTCTAACCCACAGATGAATGTCATTTTGATTTCCCCATTCAATCCCATTTTGCAAAAGAGATTGGATTTTTGTATAATTGTCTCCTGTGAGACAAGGCTCTTATTTGAAGAGCAGTTGTTCAATAGAGGGTAAGAGAAACTAAAAGCAATCCATTATCTGATCCACAAAGAAATGCTGATGAGTCTTATGTACAGGGTGACTTGTGGTAATGTTACAAAACAATATATATACAATAAAATTCTACTTGTTGCTGATGCTCATCTTCTCTTTGTTAAACCTTCTAAGGTTTTAATTATAAAACATCTAGTTTAGTAAAGTCAGGGTGACTAGATTTGAGTGATCTCAGTAGCTGGGGGAAGACTGGGGGTGGAGAGATGTAGTGTATCGAATGTGGTGCCATGACCACTTAATTACATATATATGTGTATGATAATGAGTGTTTTTGGTCTTTAAGAACTGAAAATGAAATGAAAATGAAAGGTCCACTTATAGTGGTTGGCTTTAATGTACACTAAGAAGATGATGTTTGGCACAGGGTTAAAAAAATAAAAATAAAAAATAAAAACTAGAACTGATGTGAGTTTTCAGATCACTGGCAACCCGCTTTGCATTTCATGCATTGAGCTTTTCATACAGCACAACCAAGACAAAAGCTTGGGTATTTTTTCTGAAGTTAGACCATGAAATTGCATTTTGTCTTTTCATTTTCTAGTTGCAAATGGTGTAAACAGTGAAACGCGTGCTGAGGGCAGCCATGGTGCTCCTCGTGGTGCTGACCAATCACATGTTTGAAGAGAGTAGATCTACCAATGATGGTAATTCTCAGGAATAGACTGTGCAAGTGGGTGGGACTTGCAGAGAGACTGTCCAAAACAGTCACCCCTCCCCTACTCACCTCCACTCTATCTATGCTGCAAGCGGCTATGGGGATAGAGAGAATGTAATAATTACCAAATGTGGGAAGTAAAACACCTCACAATGTTTTTTGTTTGTTTGATTTAGCCCTCAAAAAGAGGACATGTCTAGGTTAAAAAAAAAAAAAAGACAAAAAACGAATGTCTGGTTACTCTAAGAATAATGGCTATAGAAGAATATTTGTTCTGCTATTGGCTATAATGATTAAGTTAGAAATGCAAAATGCAGCTGATGGAAGTTCAGTGCATCATTACAGGTTTACACAATCAGTAACTTGACTATTAATAAATGTGATACAACCGAAAACTGCAAACTTATAATAAGTGTTTTCTATTGGGAGTTAATTCTGGGTGTTGGAGATCTTTTTGTAAAATATTCTTGTGCTTTACATCACCCTATACATTCATTAATATACAATAAGTGTAGTTTTTATGTGCATATGCAGTCTTACAGACACTACAATTCTTTCTCTCTCCAGACCAACAGTTTGGCAGCACTTTAAAATCGGGCCAAACCACAGGAGAGATGCTCTCATTACAGAGACGCTGTTTTTACTTGAGGACACTTTCTTAGAGCAGGAACCAAAAACACACAGCATGGCATACAAATGTATAGAGATACAAATCTTAGATAATATGTACACTAAATATCCAAGGATGAAAAAATAATGACATGCAAGTGTTTTTATCAGTAAAAATACACCTATGGTGCTATGTGCACATACACATAAAAAAGACATGTGTAATACTACCGGCAACATGGATTATAAACACTGTTTCCAGAGCTCAAACACATTTTCTACAATCTTTTTCTCCCTTCTCGTAAGCCCTATGAAGGTGTTATTAGTTTCAACCATGTCCGGATGTAGGTCCGTCTTATCTAACCAAAAAGCTTATTTCTGTTGGGGTGATGTGGAAAATAGAGACAAATTACTTCAACTACTAGTGCAGGCCCAGCAAATCCTGTGTGTAAAAGCAGGACTAAAGAGAGAAATTATTTGACCCAGAAGCAACTAGTGGGAGGTTAGACGTCACTGCCCACTATGTAGCATGCAATAGAGTGCTTTGGTTGAAAGTGGGAGAATAGGGCACTGGGAAATAAGATATGTAGGGAGCCTGCGGGACACTGCAGTAGGTAACCCTATTATTTGGAGACTTGGTTAAATTGCGGTGAGACTCAGGGAGCTAGTTGGCCAGTGCTGAGGGTGCAGATAAATTTCTTAATAATGCTCATGGGTTACTGACCATTAACTTCACAGCTTTCTGGAGCTGTGAGCACGCTGCGCTGGAGAAATGGAGACCTTTAATGCTTTGAGAAACTGAGTTGTGTTGTTTCTGTGATCAGTGAGTCTTCATCGCTATTAAATTGTGAATGTATCACTCATAAAACCCACAGGCACAAAAACTTTTAAAATACATCACTTCAAAAAATATAAAAAATGAGAAAAGAGAAACAGATACTTAAAAATGTATCAGTATAACACACACGGACAGTGCTGCAGAGTGTTGAAGTGTTTCATGTGAGTGAGCTGATGCCCATGGCAAGCACAATCTAATATCAACATGTTGCTGTTGTTCCTGCAATACTAAGATGAATTTTGCTCCAGGAACATGACTGCGCCTGAAAATTCACCTTGTGATACTACAGCTTTGCTACTCAAAAACAAGGCACTTGTAGAAGAAGTTTGTCTTTAGAGCTGCTAGAAAGCCTTTCTGGCTGAGATGCTTTAGCAGAAAGGCTGTGTTTACTGTTGTGTAATGGGTTTTTGTTATGGGACTATTTATGTGGGTTTATCTAATTGATTTGTTTGCTTTTTTTCCCCTTTTGTTCTGATTTGTGCCTATTTTATACGTGATTTAACAATTGACTTTTAGATGTTTTGTGATGATCCTGATGAAGGTCACATATTGGTCAAACAACACCTCCCATTTCCTAAGCTTAAATAGCTTAAAAAAGAGCTTGAGTAAACAGGGAATTTCATATAAAAATGCTAATTAATTTTTGTCAAGGTTTCTGGTATTCGTTTGTCTCTTTGTCATCAGAGTAGATTTGACCAACCACATATCAAGTTTCTTTTTTAATGCATAGTATTAGTTACCGTAAGACACCTATTAAAGCTCAGCTCTTATCTTAAAACATGAGTTGACCACAAAGCCAAACCACAAAAGCTGATAGATCATCCGATTCTTTTCTACGCATTCACCTGACGTGTCTCATACATCTCATACATCTCCGCCTAGTGAATTTCTCCACTGTGAGATAATAAAGTCTAATCTAATCTACCTCCACCTTTCTGCACAGAACACAAAGTCACAAACATTTTCCGGATATCCTCTAGTTTTACCAGAAGCATAATTTCTCTCAGAAAATAAGTCAACATGGATTCCTGGATGGACCTAAAGCTAACCAAATTTTATCTTTAAACTAGACTTTTTATTAATTAACCACCTCAACTTAATTCCAATATGAACTTAATCAGAAAAATTTTGTGACATGATTTATTATTTCCAATGACGGCATTGCGACAAACAATATCATGTTGCAAGAACAACACCAACATGCCAATCATCTAAAGCCTCTTGCCAGACAAGCTCTTATGCAAACAGATGCATTACATATAGACATATAAATACAATGGCCAGAATATACTAAGGTAGGAATAAAGTTTATGCAAATTTCTTAGTTTAAGGTAATATCAAGTGTGGCTGTCCTTATCAAAAATCAGATTAGGGTAGTTCCTAAGCACACATACACACACACACACACACAAAAAAGAAAATTAATTAATTTACATTTTACTTCTTGAATTAAAGCCAATCTACCCCCACTATTGCACTCTGCTGACAAGTGTTTAACACCTACACATGTCTTGGTGAAGGCTCCTCTAAATGGATGTTATCGCTCCTTGAAATAATGGATGGCTATATATAACTATCCTTTATTTCCCATCTTTTCCTTTAATTATATTAAAGAATAGATCAATGGTTTTGATAGTAAATGCTGCCATAACTACAATCAGCCCCGCCATGTCAAACCCAAAGGAAAACAGTGAGCTTCAATGTTTGTCTGGATGTTGTCATTAAGATGCAGGATGCAGGAAAAAAAAAGAAAGATAAATGCAGTGGAAGTTACGCATTCATTTGCTTCAGTCATAATTCATTGTAACTGAATTTCAGCCAGGAGAATTATGCAAATGTACCATGTGTGCTTGCTCTTGTAATCTAATTATTGCTTGTTAAATTATATAAACATAGAATGACAACATTTTTTTCTCCTGATCATGCCAGTTTACATCCACAGCATCAGGGGTCACGAAACATTAAAACTTTCTGCATCACTGTGACTTTAATCCTAATTTTTGTTGTGAGCATCACATTAAATGGGGATTTCAATGATTCAAAGCACTCTAAGCCAAATGCATGATAATTCACTTGACTTAAATGCACCTGCCATTTGTACTACAGAAAATCCACATTTCTCTGCTAAAGTGATGTAGGGCTACATGGAAATGGTATTCAAAGATTAGACAACTATCACAAATTAAATGTAAAACATTCACTTTGATGGCAAAAATTGATTTTGTATAAAGCACATGCTTAGTGTACATCCCTGTGTAAAGAATCTTTGACAGTAAATATATTTTTCTTTATAATTATGTCAAATATTTTACTATCAGTAGTTTGCTACAGCAAAGTAACAGCAGCTGTATTAAATTATGTAGCTAAGAAAATGTCTTACAAACCTCAGAAGTAGTAAAAATGTGTCTCTGGTATCATGATTTTAGTACATGTGTGAGATTAAATGATCACCTGAGCAAAAAAATTAACCTATTCAGCTCTAAGAGAAGAGGCTTCTCCAAACTACATAATAAGAGCACTCACCAAATTTCCTGTCATAAATACAGCAGTGGTCTGAGGATGTTTAATTTGGTTTTCACCCTCACTGCAAACATTTTTTCTATGAATTACCAACTCCTGCAATTTAATTCGTTATTCCCCTTCTTTTCTTCCAGGAAAATGACAAAAATAACCTTTTCTCCTGTGTGACTGACACACAAACAAACACAATCATGAAACCAAAAAGTGACATGAACTCTATATTTTTGCTTTGACAGGCCTCAAGACAGCATAGTGCTGTGAGGGCTGGAGGTGTGGAAGAGAGAATTCTCCTTTTACCGTAAGTCCTTAATAACATCAGCCAAGTCTGATTATTAAGCTTAGCTCTTTAGAGCATGAGAAACCAGGCCAGGTCATTTACTCCAAACACTGTTAAAGAGCCAGAAGAAAAAGAAACTGTAATTCTCTTCATAATTATAGCTGAAATTATGACTATTAGTTCTTATTCTAGGTTAAGTTGGTAATGTTTTCTAATAAAATTGAGCATTGAATGTCTGCCATGTAGAAAGGTAGAGTGTGCTTCTGTTACAGCTGTCATATCTCAGTGAATCTTTCCACAGAAAAAATAGCTGGCTTCATCAGATGTAATCTCCACCTGCCAGTTCTGCCAACAGTAGCCTCATGTGGGAGTCCATAGTTGGAGCAGCTGCTGCTTGAGAAATATTGAGCTGATCATCTTCCCACATGCCATCCACCTATAATACTCCCATATGCTTTGCTGTGTAGAACACAGAAGATTTGCATTCTTTATTTGTTTTATGAAGCATAGCAGATCAAATTGCTTTATGTTGCACACCTATTGTCAGCGGTGCAACAAAAAGTGAACATCATACAGTATATCCAAGCATGTGCGTTATTAAAAATACAAGATAGCCAAGTGTGCCTCATAAATCTAATATTGAGCACAGACAGAATATTGTTGTTAGTGAGAAATTTCAAATGAATAGGAGTGTACCTGTAACATGGGCTTTTGGCTTTCTCTGTCACACCAAATCCAAAGATTAAAACATCTATGTAACATTAACAGACCTTGAAGCTCCAACTTTTATCCTTCATTTACAGCAGGACTTGTTTGAAAGTCCAACATAAATAGAGTCCAGTCTGTTTAAATAAGCAGTCCATTATCCAGAAAAATCCATCCAACATTTTCCTTAAGCTAGCAGGCTCACAGCTATTCATACTTGGAGTTAAGCATTAAACATTTTACAGAAACTTTTTCCAGGTATTAGAGTCTGAAAACTTGAGCGGTGAATCTGTAAGATGCAACAAATGCAAAACCTATTTTAAACTAAAATTATGCTATCAAAAAAGGGTTACATTATACTCTTTAAGAACTCTTTGGGAATTATCATGTTTGACTTGGCAACAACTAATAAATCTATTTGTTTTAAGGTCATCACTTAAAGTATACTTGGTTTAAACTGAGCTGGAAGGAATCTTAAAAAGGACAGGACTAAAGTCTCGTCCAGCTTACTACTCACAACAGTATAATCAAAACTATGCTGATATATAGTACTTACACTGGTGACCTTGTTCACATTATTTAGCACATCAAAATGCCAATGTCTGCTAATAAGAGATAAATACACAAAGCAGCTAACTAATGGGGGGCATCATTGATTTATCTAGAATTCAGCCATAAAGTGAAGCACTAAACAAAATTAAATCTGGAATACATGATGGATCTAAAAGGTCAGGGTTGAAAGTTATTCCATTCAATGCTTTAGATGATATAAGAGTCAAAACCAAATGTCACAAACATCCATCTTATAGTAACTGAACAATTTCAACATCAAGTATAAATATCAGCCTAATGTTGATGCTAAAGGAAAAAGTCAAATGACAAAGGCAAAAGTCATTACAATGGATCTCCAGAGGACTGTAAATGTCTGCAGCAAATTTAATAGCATCCCATGCAGCACTGTAGTTATTGCAATAGCAGTTCAAGCAAAGCAGTCAACCAAATAAAAGTTTCCATGTAAACTGACCTGCAATAGTCAGGTACACTGAAGCTGCCGTTCCTAAAACCACACTGTCAGAATACAAATTATCAGTAGAAAATAGTATGTGTGCAAGCAGGAAGCCTCTTCTCAAGAGCTGGAGTGCTGTGCTAAAAAACATCCCATTAAGTTAGGCAAAAATACACATTTTCCATGTGAAAAAGGACAGAATGGTACTGTCAACAGCTGTAAAGTTTTTTGGGGGTAATAGGATGAGAGCAATCTTATGACTCATAACAATTATAACTGCTGTATTAACAAATATGATTCATAGAGTGTGCATAGGGCAAGGAGAAGAGAAATAAAGCAGTCGCAATGCTCCGGTGAATAGGAAAAATATTTCTCTATAGGTTTTTAAATTATGGCAATAAATGAATATTAAATTAAATCAGATCATAGCAGATGTAATTCAAATTCTTTATAGATTCCTTATAAAGATTTAAAAGAGGTGCAACTATGGGATAAACTTGGGTTTATCCCATATGCAGCAACAATAACATTCATGGAGATGACTTAGCAAATTTGATCAGAAAATTCACAAAATGCTGTTTGTAATGAGAGTGTGGGAGTCTGTGGAAATGGAGACGAGTAAAAAGTACTTTTAAAAAAATGCTTTAGAAAAAGCTTTTACTAGTATGTTAAAACTGCAGCTGCAAGCTACATGATTCTGTATTTAGTCTTTTTAGTTGCAACAAATAAAAATGTTCACCCTGAAAACAATTTGACATCGTAATAAATACAGAACAGTTAATTCTCAGTTCCGCTTCATGTATGTTAAAGATGCAACAAGTGCTTGTTGACATAAAAACAAATGGAGGGATGTCGAAAAGTTACCACTAGGTATGTTTTTCTGTATCAACTGGACAAAACTGTAGTAATAGCCATTGTGTAATGACTGCGTAAGAAATGTAAAAAAAAATTAAAATAAAATAAAAATAACAAGGAAAAACAAAAGAAATGGCTCCCTTTGAAAAGTGTTTTTATCCCAAACAAATAAACATAATCAGAATATTTTTCATTGAAAGCAATAAATCCATTTCATGATGGTGTCACATAAGAACTGCTAACATTTGTGATAAAGACAACAGCTCTGTTTTCCTCTGCAGCATCTGAACCTTAATAAAAAAATGTACCTTTTCACTATAAACTGCTCTCTCGATTGTTTGTGAGATGAATTTTAATTATTTGTTGCCCTCATCATTAAAGACAATCAACCAGAAACTATTTGCCACAAAGGAAATCAGTTTGAATAACCTGATAAATTTCAGTCTGGCTGTAGAGAATCAAATGGAGGAAATGAGGTGTGCTTGCTATTCATCAGCAGGTCGGTTATTTTTAGACCTTGGTCCAGGTTGCATCAGGTGACATTTTCTTTATGTACATGGCTCATGTTTTGTGGGTGACTCGAACTCCACAGTGAAATATGCAGAATTATTTTCCCAAGTATTAAAATACAGCGCTGTTTCACACATTGTCAGGGCTCCTTTAACAATTCTATATAATGCACTGACTTACTAAATAAACTTACTATTTTAATATCTACATTAAAATGACAATGAGCACAAGTGTGTTTTTGCCGAACAAGAACAAGGAGCTCCTTATATTTTCAATGCTGCATTTCATGTCAGTCAGAGAAGATTTTATTTATTTATTTATTTATTTATTTTGTGACCTGCTTAGGAAAAAACATCAAAACGCTGCACCCAAAAATAAAGCGATCCAGAGACGATTTCCCTCCGTTCTTTGCCACAGTGTGATAAATACAAGCTTGAGTCTGTGTGTGAGCGACTGCCAAAATTCCAGCAGCGAACACAGTCATCACTGAATATATGTGAATACGCTGTTTTTGTTTCATGTTTTCTTATGAAACTTGAATTATTCTAACAAGAGACCTCCTCACGCTGCAGAACTCCAGCATTCAGTGCAGTTTCTGTGAAATCCATAGAGAAAGTATTTGTGGAAGGAAGAGAATATTCAAAGAAACATTAGTCAAACCAGTGGGTGGCCCAGAGATTAGAAATATCTCCCTCTGTTCAGATTCTTGAGAGGAAAAATAGTTCTGAAGTTTTAACTATCACATTGGACTATTAGCTCTTATCTTAAGAGACTATTACATTAGATTTATAATTTTTTTATATGATAATGTTTGTTCTTTGCTAGTTTTCTTGGTCCTTTTGACAATTCCAACTTAACATTCAGTTCACAAACACCATTAACTCTCTACCAGCCATTAATGTCAGTTTCATTGTGTTGTATAGCTTCTGCCACATGGCACTTTAATGGACAATGTTGTGTCCAGTGTTTTGTCACATTTCCAATTAAGGATGTATTGACAGGCATATATTTATATGTTTTCTGTTATCCAAAAGATACTTGAGTCCTGTGGTTATGTTATTACAGTTTTTTTATAAAAACCTTGCTCCAAAAAGGCCCAAAGTGTAACATGTAAATAAAAACAGAAAGTAATGATCATGAAGATTTAAAACCTGCATTTTATTCAAAATAGACAAAAACTTCATACATTTTAAAAATGAGATTCTTTAAAAAATATACATTTACAAATCTTAAATTTGATGTCAGCAATGTTTACTCCAAAGTGGAAAAGTAGGATGTTTGCATATGTGTTGCAGTGACTTTTTATTCACTGCAACACAACTCTCGGCTGACTGAGACGTCAGATGACGTCTTGTTCTTGCTTGAATGTAACGTTGCAGCCATTTCAAATGGTTTGGAAAATTACTGCACTTTGTTTTTATGTACATTTCACACAGCACCCTAAATTCATTCGACTTTGTGGAATATTCAGTTTTCTGTGATTCAATCTCATACACCAGTCTAGCAATTACATTCCTGTCTGAGTCACACAATTAAAAATGTAAATAACCCAGCTAAACATTTGATGTACAAAACTATTTTTATTTATTTATTTATTTGTTCGTGGACTAAAGCAGGTAACTGACAAGGTGAGAAAACTAGCTTTTGTTTTTTAATAGGACACAGTTAAAGGAGTTATTGATACATGGGGTATGGATGGTGAATGAATGAATGAATGAATGAGGTAATGGGCAAATAAATTGTTCATTACTTTTCTCTTTATGTCTCATTTACTCTTCATCTGCTCTTCATTAAAAAAAATCTATTCATTTTATGATGAAAATTTTTTTTAAATCTACCAAAGGTTAAAAAAATATATATATTTTACTTTTTCTGTCAAATCTCACACTCAGATGGACTCATTTTACCTGTGTGTAATGATACTAAGTAATTTACTCACAGGGAACCTATCCATCATTTCAACAGGGAAAACTCAAAGTCACTCAGCAGTAATTTTCACATATCTGAAGTTAATTTCATCATACACTCGTCCAGGAAATTTTGAGTCAGTCACCAGGAAAACACAACCTTAACTATTTGCTTAGTTAAATCCACATGGGGACTAATTATTGGCCAGACAAAGATGCCGTTTTACCTTTGCGCCACCTTTGTTCTGTTCCATATGCAAGTATTATAAGTCTTTTTTAAATACAGAAACACTCGGTCTGCCTTATGTAGCTATTCTACTTTTACAAATGACTTTTGGTTTTTCTCTACCAACAAATGTGGCTAATGGATTTAAGACACGTTTTTTTTTTGTTTTTTGTTTTTTTTTTAAGTCTGTTAAATACAAATCAAAATAAGCTTGGTTAAGATCAGAAAAGAAAATATCCGGTTATGGTTCTAGGAAAAAATATGTGGCTTGGTATTAAATAACAGCCAAGCAGACACTTAACCTGGTGGCATTGAATAAACGAAACTATAATAAAAAGCTTCTCCAGCTTCCCCACAATCCTGAATTGGAATAAGCGGTATAGAAAATAGAAAAAAAGGATGATGAATGTAATAAAAAGCATTGAAAATCTCGCTCTGATTTACTTTATTTATCTTGTGCTATTTCATATCTTCTGAATTTATTAGAGGCCATAGACACAGAAAGGAAAGAGAAATTATAAACATAACTGATTATTTACCATCATCTAGCTCCCATAAAGCATGAAATTAAGCCTGTTTTTGAGAGTAGAAGCTAACAAATTGGATCTTTTAACATCAGGGACATCCTCACTGAAAGACATCATTTACGTATTTCCCTTGCAAGCTAAGACCAAAGCCAGCTGGACATTAAATATCATTGGCAAGAATGCAAGGAAATGGTTCTACATCAAGAACTAAGTAGTGAGCTGTATAATTGTCCTTTTCTCCCCCTGTTTTTGCTCTCACTTTAAGCCATACAGAGTCTTCTGTTGCTTCCCTTTTTAAAAAAACTGTTACAAAACAGCAATCACTCCTTCCCTCTTGAATGGAAGATCAATCTTGATTTTTCTCCTGGATTTGTTCAGTATTAATTACTGTTTACCAACTTGGCAACAAAAGGCCACATGGTATACCTCTTTGATTGCACTGCTGCATAGGTTTGTTTTTTTTCTTTTTTTCCTCATTGACAGATCAACAAGTTAGTAAAATCACTATAGTAATCAAATAGCTCATGTGATCAATTTTGTTTTTATGTAAAGGAAAAAAAAAAAGCAAAAATTTGTAATTGTCATTTCAGGTGTTTTGTACCTATGAAATGACACAGAAGACAAGCAGGCATATTCATGAACACATTACAGATGACATTATAATCTGCTGTCCTCCACACTAACTATTACTCTTATAGAGTCGTGATTTAACTGAAGAAATTATTTAGAAATTGTCAAAATGTCAAAAGACATTTAACTTTTGCACTTTAATACAAAAGACATGAGCAAACTCATTGTCAATTATGACTGACCCATACAAGTCAAAGACAGGATGGTGGAAGTTTTTAAATGGCTGAATTCTGTTAAACAGAACCAGGAAGAGCACTTTCTGAAATACAGTAAATACAGTTGTCAAATGAATGGATGCATTTACACTCTTATCTGTCATTTTACTCAAAAGCTTTCTGAACCAATTTTTTCCTCAACTGTTCCCAAGACACACACTGTTTAAATGTGCTATGAAATTCCAAACAAGAAGCAGCTGTCTAAAAGTAATGCTAAGTCACATTTTTTCACTTACAAATTATAAAATGACAGGCTTCTGGGCACAAGCTGACTCCCCCACCTATCAAAACAACTACTAAACTAAGCAGAAATGGTTTGACTTTACTTGAGGGAGGTTCTTTGCAGTGTGCTTTTATGACAGCTTGTAGTGATTTTGGATTATGTTTGCTCCTTGGGGTCATTTTGTTTTTTTTGTAATAATTTTGCATCGTGTTGTGGTCATTTTTTACCTCTATAATCATGTATCTGTTGTTATTTTTGCTTCTTTTTGCAGTAAAATTTTGCCTTTTTGTGATAACTTGCATCTTTTATTGGCTTTCACACAGACTGCAGTGCTGGTTGCATCCTTAACTCCCTGTGTCCATTGGACCAAGTTCAGAGGGCAAGATAAATATAGAAACATGCCCTTTGTGCCCGAAGGTAAAGCAATGCAAATAATGATGCAAGTTATGCAAAACAAGTAGAGAGACAACAAAATGCAGAGGTCTGTCCTCTGTTACCTAACTTACCCCAACAGCAAAATTTAAGTTCACATTATCTCATTATCTTATTCCTACTGTCTCATGAGACAAGCATAAAAATGTCTGCACCTGCAGGCCTGTTTTCAAAACCAACTGTACATTGCTGCTGTCTAAAGCTGTCTCTCAGGGTGTTTTAACCTTTCAAGTTGTCTAGAGCCCCAGAAGAGCCTCTAGCTCCGGGCTCACACCTGTGTTCCAGCATAGAGTAAGGAGAACAACAGCAGCAGGGACCCTCAGTCCAAGAGCACAAAAGTACACAAAATTCCAACTAAATCACATCTGAGGAAAAAAAGTCATATCATCAAGATGTGGAGACAGACATCAGAGAAAAATACACACACTGACCACCACAATGACTTCAAACAGCTGGGTGGGAGCTAGTGTGCTACCCTCACCACGTTACCACCCCATTTCTTGCTGCACACTGGCAACAGTGTTGCTATGGCAGCCATGGAAACAGAGCAGATTTTTTTCCAACTTCTTCCCAACGGAATTCTGTCTGCCAAAGTCATTCTTTCTGTTTTCTTCACTCTATCCCCTCGATTTCTGATGTGATCCTGTAAAATCCTTTCTCCTATGGCAACGTCCCTAGCTTGAAACGTAGAATAACAAGATAACAGCATTATCATGCCTTAAATTTTAACAGCAAAATTTCAGTCATCACAGCTAAGATAACAATTTGTCTTTTGAACAATAATTTGTAATTTATTTGGCTCTCTTTGGTCCTAGCTTACAGCTATTGGTGTTATCTGTAATTCTCTGCTTCTCTAATTGCTTGTTAGCGTACACAAACTGTACAGTCAATTAGCCATTTCTCTAACTTTAGCATTTGCATGATCCTCCTCCTCATCCATCCTTTCCTTCCCTGCTTATGGTTGAACCTCTAATTAGGGTCAGCACTCTAAAAATGGAAAAACTGTATAGCAGTATGCCATCACTCCTTGTTAAACTTCTCTTGTTAAAGATCTACTTGATTATTATCAACGTTTTACTGCCTGATCATGAATGATAGCACTGAAACACACCAGTAATTCTCTGTCTATGTAGTGTCTACACATATTTTTTGCACACGTGCATCTCTGAAGTCACAACTCTACTTAGTCAAGTGTGCACAACTGTGCTCTTACTTTCATTTTCAAATACTGGAGTGTGAAATAACTTGCCAGTGGACTGAATACATTAGAAATTTTACCATATTAGTCTTTTTCTACTGCAGGTAGCTATAGTTTCATATTTGGTATTTTTAAATTAATTTTCCTTTATAAAACATCAAATATAAAAATAAATAAAACTAGTAAAAATGTGCTTTTGAACAAGGAATAAGGAAAAAAACTAACATCAGTACAGTTAATGAAGCTGATAAAATGTTTTCTGTGTCAGAAATGTTTCCTGAAGTCAAGCCTCAGAGGAAAATATGTACAAGGTATGTTTGTCCACGTGTCTAAAACAAAGAAATATAACAGTCAAGGCTCAGGAATATATGACATGGTTATGTTCTTCACCACCTATTTATGAATATTCAACCCAAACCGTTTAAACCATTTTTTGGACTGAACTTTACCCATTTAAACCTTAGATGCCCAAGTGCAAGTGAATGCAGCATGTAATGTACTTCCGTATGTTGTTTTACATCAACACTACCATATCCCTGATCATTATGCATCATGCATACAGCATCATCTCACCAACTGCCTGTGTGGGTGAAAATATTTGTTTGTTCAAACTGTTTATATTCTTTGATGAGGATGTAAAAGTCATTAAATCGCCAGATGTGATGGATGTGCAAAGTTAAACAGCCAAGAAAGTTAAAGAGGAACACTGATAAAACTTAACCCTAATTTTTCTCATGATGAATTAAGAATAAGTGTTTGTGCAGCAGGGATTATTGCCATACAAGGTTATCTAATTAAACATTGTTGATTAAAGGAAAATCATTGACTGTTTTCATTTCACAAATTTTGCTTTTATTTTTTCATTAGATGACCACGTTTACTTTAGGTCAGACGGGGCTCAAAGTTCTGTGGGACAACAGTCTGCAATGTATGTGTCACTTTCACATAATGTGGATCATAGCCATGTTGTTTTTAGCCCAGAAAGTGTGACTGTCTTTTTTGACAGTGGATTGATGTAGCTCTGACACATTCTCCAGTGAAACTGGGTTGCCTAAATTTAGAACAATATGAAATGAAAATGAAATGAAAAATACTGAAAATAATGTGGTAGGGTTTTGTTTTTTTTATATACTGATATGAGAGAGCACAACATTGTGCTTACATTTGAAACAGTTGCCTTTGCCTCTCCTGTCACCCACTTCACTTGATGTTTTTTTAATCTGTATCTTTGATCTGACACTGCACAGTTATAGCTTAGTAGGTTAATCAGGATGAGGTTTCTCCCTTTTAGTAAACCATGGCTTCACCAAACTGTTTACAGATTCCTATATTTATGGTTTGCTCTGCAAGGAATGTTACAGACTACAGAAAATGACACATGACTTCTATTCATTTTATTTACAGTCTTCAGGACAGCAACAAATTAAGAGCTAAAAGCCTCAAGTCTGTCTTCAAATTAATGCCTTACTTGCATCATAAGTAACACAACAAAAATTTGCTGGGAAACTTAACGGGAGTGACAAAGAATCAGTCTCTAATAATAAAAAAAATATATAATAATGAACGACAGAAAATATAATAATAAAAGTAATAAATTGCAACAACATGTTTCAGCTGCTAAATCTGAGGCATGTAAATGTGACGGTTTTTTTAAGTTTTGACTCAATTTACTGGAAATAATTTCTGAAGTACAAATTGAAAGTGGTTTTCAAAATGCACAATCACAGAAGCAATGGCTTTTGTTTAGAGGGCTGCTTGGATGACTTACATTCACTTTAAAATCAGAACACATTTTTACTAATATATATATATATATATATATTTCTTTTTATTTTGAACAAATAGCTTTCTATTTTCTGCCAGATGTGGACTGAAATTATAGAATCTGGTAGACAGGATTCATTGTTAACTTCTCAGGTATTTATGAAAAAATGTTCAAATGTTCATTTTGTTGAAACTCTGTTTTATGGTACATAGATGAGGCAGATGTGTCCATGATTCATGAAAGAGAATGTGAGAAATAATACCAGAAGAGATCAGAGACATTTTTATTGCCATTGGACCAAAGAGCAGGAGAAAAAAAAGTGTGTACTGACAGCCTGACGAGTAATATGTTTTATTATTTAAACATGACAAAACTTGGTGCCTGGTTCTCCAAGAAATCAGGTCGGTAATTTTTCTCCTTCTGCCAAAACAAGATTCACTCATTGAGGACAGGTTGATTCCTGAGACTGTGCAGAGATTGTCTGCTCCACACACACACATACTCACACATTTACACACTCTCACATGCACATTTTCCTCTCACAGACTGATTAGAAACACAACTGTTTGCTCACTCCCAGCGGAAGGAAGGGTGGTTATACTGTGCCACTAAGCTATCATGCTGTCACAAGGACTATTCTAAGAAGTCTCCAGAACAATGTTATTTTTGCTTAATATTCTGTCAAGTCACCTTTCTTTGTATAGCACATTTTAATACAAGGACCTTTATTAAATATGATTTGCATTGAGTTATCTACAAATACAAGGTGAAGCAGGAGTTCAGGAGGTGCTAAAAACATGAATCCATGTTTCCAGGTCCTTGTATAATAAAAACAATATTGATTTGGCTACAGAAGTCATGAAAAACTGACCTTAAAAACTGTATTGACTTGCTTGTTAAACTTCTCAGGTATAGAAAAACAAGATTTTTCTCTTAAATTGTATGCTTTAGCACTGTATATACAGTATGAAAACTGATATTCCAAACCATTACCCAGCCAACACGCATATGTGGAGCTCAGATGGGTAGCAACTGACAGAGAAGTATATTTTTCTGTCATGTACTTAATCTGTAGACAGTGTAGACAGTTTCAGTACTGAGTCGTTAGTAGTATCAGTGCTTTAAGGTATTCATTCATATTTTCTATTTCTTTTTTACAGTTTTGAATTGAAATGCAATTAAGTGCATTTTCCAAACATTACTAGAGCTTAATTATGTTTTTTAATCAAGTCCCAGATTAGTTCAGATTAAATTAGTTGGTCTTTTTTCTGATCTTCAACACGGTGAAGATTTTATTTCAGCAGTTTGCATAAATTCCAACTTTATGGGACATAATGTTTTCTGGCTTAACAAAAAGTTAGCACTCTTGCCTGGATGTATCTTATACAGGTGAAGACAGGACTTCAAGACCATGTCAGTAACAAAACCCAAGGTTGTGCTGCATTCATTATACACAGGAGCACAGTGTACCTGGAGATTTGATGGAGATCTAGATGGCATATCCGAGTCAGAACACTGTCAAATTGATTGCTGTTAATGGCTTCCTCTACTATATCGGTGCCATCATGAGCAGCAACCCCGAATCCTGCAGTAATATAGAAGCTATAACACCAGTGTGCAAGCCAAGATGCAGAATGGTGGCAGAACTATGAGAAGTCTATAAGGGAAAGTCTCTTCAACTTTCATCTATCTCATGATCAACCTTTTCCTTCTTGCTGGAATGTCTCTGGAACAGTAATAGAATGTTGCTTCATAGCGAACAATGTCTAATATGACTAGCAGATTTTTTAATAAGTTCTGTTTTGGGTTATGATCATTATTCCAGTATTAAAAGGCTGTCTTCAGTTTTGGTAAGCTCTGATATGGGATGGCAAAACTTACTGTACTGCATTATGTGTACACAATGCTAGCAGTTGTTAGCTTACTTAGATAACTCACCTGCACACTCGCTCAGTGCCCCAGTGGTTCTCTTCACACCACAAATTGTTGTCTGTCTGACAGTCATTTCCACTAATCATTGTCCTTTCTTAGTTTCTGTGATGTCTGTCAGGCTGTGGTCTCTCACGTGTAAACTGAAAATTTGATGTCCTCAATGTAATAGTCCTGCATGGATCTGTATAATTTAATAAATGGTCAGGATTTAAATTCCTGGAATTAACGTGTATAGAGATCTGTATTCATAGTCATATTCATTCATAGTCAGGGGTGGCTGGTGTAAAGCCCCACAAGCCAATGTGTACTAGTGTAAATGATGTCCTTAATCTTAAAGGGCAGATTCATTCATAGCTTGGTTGGTCACTATTTAAAGGAAAAATAAATCTTTCATCATAATGAGAGTCAACATTAGTCAGGAGACATTCAGGGCATAAAATGTCAAATACTTGAGATCATTAGGAGAAAGAAAATGTCAGTCTGAGAAGAATATCTGATCCCAAGCATATGATGTATAAATATAGCCTGGTTAACATGAATATGGATCTAATGCATTTATTCATTAGGCAAATACAGTGCAGTACATCAGTGGTTCATTACCTCTTTAGATTGATGGAGTATACACATACAGCTCTGTTTGATAGGAAGGAACCCATCACTAACACCACTGTAGTGGCCCAAACAAAATATGGGGTTATTTATGTTTCTTTATTTTTCATTTTGTTTTAAATTTCTATGTAGCAGCTTTCCTCAGTTTTTCAATGCAATGCGATGAAGCACTCACACTACTTTAAGCCTATTTGGATGTTTGTTTTTCATCTATGCATAGTTATCTGACTAAAAATGGTAGTAAATAATAATTGCAAGATTAACTGTTTTTCCAAGTGCTCTTTGGCAAACGAAGTGTCCGCTGGGGTAAACATAACATACCCCTCAAGGAGAATCTGCTGTGCAATCAAAAATAGTAATAGGCAAAACTGAGTCCTGTTTTTTTACGATGCCTGAAACTGTTCCAAAGATAAGTTGGTTAATGCCTAAAATAAAAGGAAAGAGAAAAAAATGGCACTAGTGGTGCTTTTATGGAATTATCTGAGGGTTGAAAATGCTATAATCTGCAAATTTAGTTAAAAGATTTAGAATAACCACCTTTTCTTTTAGCTGCCATTCAACGTCTGGTTCACTTTCAATTTGTGTCTGCCATTTTCTTTAATATGCCAGTTTCTTTTTTTCAGTATATGCAAATGTCTTTGAACAGCTGATTAGCATGCAAGCATGAAAGTAAAGGTGGTGGTAGCGTAAAATAAAAAGGCCACCCCTTCCTTCAACAGTGATTGTCATGGACCTTAATGCTTGTTAAAACACTGTACTGCACAGAATCCTCTCTGCATGCATGAGCGAGAAAGTGACTGACAGAAAAAGTGTGTCTGTGTGTGAGAGAGAAAGTGTGTGTGCTGCTGGGAAATACCCAGCATTAGATTAATGGTTCCTTTCAAACACACACTGTCCACACCTCACCTAAATCTCCCTTTGAATGCTCTTAGCAGCCAGGTATTTTGGTATGATTTATGGCCTTGTTATTATTAGAAAAGTATTATAATCTAGTCATCAGCAGAAATCCAGCTTACTGAGAGCTCAGTTTCTGCAATGATGACTGACACCACAATTATTATGATGGAGCTTGTAGATAATCAGTCTCACTGATTATGTTAGTAGTGAGTGGCAGTGACATCACTTTCTTTGAGACAACTGGTATAAAAACACTGCCAGGATTCCTGTCAGTCTTGTAGACACACTATGACTGAATAAACTTGTGTGCGCGCAATGGTGTGGCGTGACCTGCATCTGTAATAGTTGTGCAGTTTGCACAAGATTTTTTTTTTTTTTTTTTTTTGAGACAGCATTGTTATTAATATCCATCTCTGAGTCCCTTTCTAATGTGCATCATTTCTCATCACTGTTTCCTCCTTGTTTGTTGAAGGCATGACTTCTTTGAGGATACCGTAACTCAAAGCATTGCCCTGTCATCTGGTTCAGCTAAGAAAGACATGAAAACGTACAACACCAGATGAGATACAAATGACATTATTTCTTTGATATTACTGTGATAAAAAACGCCTCCACAATGGCTTGTTTTATGTTGTCTAGAATAAGGTTTGGGTTAAATTGAGATTTAGTTGGAGAGATAATGGCCTAAATTTTAAGAATGTTAAAAAACATATTCAATTGGATTGATTAATCACAAAAATAACCCATTCACTGATTCCACATAGAGGGAACAGCATATTCAGACTCTGTTTCCTCAGTTTAGCTTTGGCTTTATATAAAGGAAATAAGTCACATGGCTTAAACACAGGCTGAACAGTGGTGTGGTGATTAGGATCAACCCTCATAGCAAGAATGTTCCTGGTTTGAACCACGGCTGGGGTCTTTCTCTGTGAATTTTGCATGTTCTCATGTTCTCCCCATGCATCATGGATTTTCTCCAGGTTATCAAGTTTCCTCCCAAAGTAAAAAAAGAGAAAAAAAAGGGGGGGGAAACTGGTGATTCTATTTTCTCCCTAGGAGGGAGACTGAAGATGAATGGTCACTGATCTCTCTGTGTGGCCCCGCGATGCCCCCTGCAACCCAGCACTGGAATAAACAATTACAGAAAATGGATGGATGGGTGGGTGGATGGATGGATGGATGGGTGGATGGATGGATGGATGGATGGATGGGTGGATGGATGGATGGATGGATGGATGGGTGGGTGGGTGGATGGATGGATGGATGGAAATTATTTCAAATTATCAGTAAAAAAGGGGGGGGTTGAAAAGAAATATAATTTGAACTTCAAATTCTATGTTTCTAATTTTATAGATTAATTTATCTGCCTAATTAAAACTTAATTGAATTATTTATTAATACCATAACAGCAAAGATTTATGCATGTAATTAATTTAAGTTAATTCATCTCAGAATTTGTCATCAATTTGATTGAAGTTTTTTAATAACTTGACAGCCCTACTAAATTATCATTTTAGAGAGACCGAACTCATAGAATGATGGGTCATGAGTAGTACAGTCAGCAAGTAATCTCATTCCTGCTTCTGAACAACCCTTGTTTCCCTAAAGCTGCTTGATTTACATATTTATTTAGTAAATGTTGGTGTTATTATCAGTTTACCAGTTTTTTGCAAAATGTGTATCTTATACTTCCACTGAAGGTAATCAAATAATGATAAAACACTACAGGCCCATATTTTAGTGATATAAATAAGAGAATTGTCACACATAACTGTCAATGTGTGACAACGTTCATTTCTCTGCTAGGCAAACTACTTATAAAGAAACATTTAGGGGCATAAATTAAGACTAAAGCCACTTGTCCATTAATAAACATCAGTCAAATGAGCAATCAAGCAATTTCTACAGTGATGATATACTAGTTTTATTACTAGCCTCTATTTAAACTACAAACTAAATTGTGCCGAAGAAAAGTTGGGATGTTCTTTAAATTTGAAAAAAAAAAAGAAAAATTAAAGACCACCAAATCACATGAGACAATATTTTATTCACAACAGAACATGCATAATATAACAAATGTCTAAACTAAGAATTTTGACCATTTTATGCACAACATGACTTCATGTTAAATGTGATTCTTGCTACAGATCCCAAAGTAGTTGAGTATGTTCACCATGATGCAGAATCTCCTTTTCTTTTCAGGACAATTTGAAGATGTCTGCGCATCAAGGGTATGAGTGTGGTGTTAAAATTTGGTCTTGCCTGACATGCAGTCGCCTTTGAAGTATTTTTCGTTTAATGATGCACCAAATATTCTCTATAGGTAAAAATCTGGACTGCAGGCAGGCCAGTTCAGCACCCAGACTTGTCTCAGACAAAGCCATGCTGTTGTAATAGCTACAGTATGTGGTTTTGCATTGTCTTGCTGAAATACACAAGGCCTTTCCTGAAATAGACATTGTCTGGACAGGAGCATATGTACTCCTAAAGCCTTTAGATACTTTTCAGCACTCATAAATCCTTCTAAAACATGCAAGCTGCCAATACCGTACACACTTATGCACCTTCCCATGCCATCAGCGATGCTAGCTTTTGAATTGAACGCTGATAACATGCTGGAAGGTCTCCCTCCTCTATAGCCCGGAGGATGTGGTGTCCATGACTACAAATAAAAATGTCAGATTTAGACTTGTCTGACCATGGAACACTTCCCCACTTTGCAACAGTCCATTTTAAATGAGACTTGGCCCACAGGACACGACGGCGCTTCTGGCCCTTGTTTAGATATGGCTTCCGTTTTGCATGATAGAGTTGGCATCTCCAGATGGCACGGCTGAACAGATAGTGCTTCCTGAAAGTATTCCTGGGTCCATTTAGTAATGTCAGTGACACAATTGTGCCAATGAGTGATGCAGTGTCTTCTGAGGGTTCAAAGACCATGGGCATCCAATAAAGGTTTTCGGTTTTGCCCCTCATGCACAAAGAGATCTCTCTGAATCCTTTGATGTTGTTATGCACTGTAGGTGAGTTTCAGAGCATTTGCAATTTGACATTGAGGAACATTGTTTTTGAAGTCTTCTATAATCTTTTTACAGACTTTTTCACAAATTGGAGAGCCTTTGTCCATCTTTACTTCTGGGAGGCTTCACCTCTCTAGAACATCCCTTTTAAAGCCAATCATGTTACAGACCTGATATTACTTAACTTAAGTACTCGCTGAATGTTCTCCCATCTGAATCTGTTTTTTAACTTTCTTGCTAATTCAGCTATTTGTTGCCCAGTTCCAACTATTTTCAGATATTTAGCAAGCACCACATTTGACATGAGATCATTTTGTTCATAAAATTGTCAAATTTCTCACTTTAAGCATTTGTCATGTCGCATATGTTCTGTTTGTAGCTCTTGTGACTTAAAAGTCTCTTAGTTTTTATTTTGTTCAAATTTAAAGAATGTCCCCACCCTTTCAGGTTGTATTATTTTTTTAAGTTAAGCTATAGATATGGCTTTGAAGTATAAAACTGTATAGAACAGGTTTTTATTAAACAGAATAAAAATGTTATTTAAAAGATGTTTGTCCTGATGTTCTCATGTGGTTCAATGAAATGCCACACAACTTTGTGTGGCACGGTACTGAATGGTTTACTGATATTCTGGCCAGGTCTTCATGCTATGAGAATATTTTTTTCACCAGAAGGGCACTGTCACTCTCTTGTCTGCAGACAAAATAAAACAATTTCGTCTCCAGTCCCTGAAGGTTTCACCCTCATTTTGCTGTCAATGCTCTCATGTTATCATCTCTCTATTTTGTCTCTACCTTCAACCTTTTTCCTCCTTTTTCCTCTACAGCCAGCATCTCCCCGACTGCTGTCATGTGAAAATGATGCGATATGGATTTTATGGCACTGGAAATTTTTTGTAGAGTCTCAGGAAACTCTCAGGCGGCGTGTTAATTCCCACCTCATTTGCCAAGACTGGCTGAACCAAACCCCAAATGATGCCATAGCTCCACACTAAAGTGTCTCTATATGGAAACTAAACATAACATATTGACTGGTGCGGCATGCTAAAGATGCACAACACTGCGTGGGAGTCAGTGTTACTCAAGATGCCTGTATAACTGACTTTAAAGGATCTAATTCTTCTGGGAGTCTGTGAGCAAGTGCTCAAACAATACCAAAACGATGGAGGGGACTTAGGGAAATATTCTTATTATTCTTAATTACCTGCATGAATTTGCAATTATACAAATGTAGAAATTAAAAAACAAAATCCACCAATTACAACATTATTTAGGCAAACTTGCAATTTTTCAAAATCTCATTAAACTATGTGTAATTGCACAACTGGTTGCAGAATTTTTCAATCCATTTATTTTAACCCAAAAGCAGTTAAGTATTTATATACTTAAATATAAGCTCAAGGTTTAAACTTGCACTATGGGTCTTAATTTTCATCTTTTTTACTCCTGAGCCTTCTGTTTGTGCATTAATGTGTCCATAATCCTCCAAATTTTACACATTTTACAAGTCTGTAAATCACAGGGGCTCATTCCATCAGTCTATTATGACCAAAATAACTTCCAAACAGTGTCTGTGGTCATTGACAGACAAATTGGGACAGTGTCTGTGGTGATAAAGAAATTGCAACTCACTGTTTTGACAAGAAGAGCTTATCTGTAATGCAATGCTTCATTGATCTATGTCAATCTGTCACCTATGGTCATTAAAAATGGGTATTGGCTGAAAGAATGAGATAGTGATACATTAAAAGATGGTTTTTAGCATGTGCTCAGGATGTTTTCTGGATGTTTCCCAGAGGGAGGCATGTCCCACCAGAAGGAGGCTTCAAGGTGAACCAAGGAGATAATTTAACTCCCAGTTGGGGAGGGAATTCTTCAAAGTCCCAAAACTGGAAGAGGTGGATGGGAGGAAGGGTCCAAGCAGCTGGATAGGTCCAGGGGGCCAGATAGTTCAAATCCCACAAGGGACAAATATTAACACCTTCCAGTTGGGCCCTTAGGCAAGAGCCTTAACGCTACTGCCTAACCACCTTTAGATGTAAGTCACTTTGGAGAAAAGCATCTGCTAAATGACTGTAGAATAGTTTAAGGATTTCAACTTAGACCATTCTCCCTGTGACCCAGTCCTGGATAAGTATCAGAAAATGCATGGATGAATAGTTGTTTTTGGGTAACTAATCTTGTTAGACAAACAGCCTGCACAAATCTGAAAATGAATGCAAAATCTATCACTTTATGGATGTTTGTTGTTGTTGTTGGCTATAAACATCCTTTGGTGGTAAAATAGTTGTGATCACACACTAATTGGGAAAGCAGGCTTGTTCATTATGAGCTGCCAAAAAAAATAAATAAAACCAGTTTGAATTTTTATCTTTGGCAATAAAAAAGAAAAAGAAATTCCTGAAACAAACTTTATTGAAGATCTGAACTGTGTAGAATACTTAATCAATCAAGACAAAAAACAGCTGAAATAAATTATTGTTAAATATTAATGTCTGTTTAACTGCAGCATGACAAAACACAACAAACTGCTCTGAAAATGGAGAGACACTCCAAATGTTACCATTAAGTCAATAAATACTGTTAGAAACGCTTTGGGCTGTTCTTGACTTGTCAGACTGAGATGAAAACACTGTCATAACTGCACACATTTCCTGCAAATGAGTTGCTGCACATAATGGTACTTAATTGTTTGTGTGAGCTTTCTTCACTGGTGACAGTCCCCAGGGATCTCTTCATCATTACTGTTAGCAATAATGTTACTAAATTGGAAGTTGAAAGTTGGAGGAGTGATACTGCATAAAATTTAAGGATAAAACACCTCTAATAGGTTCATATAAGCTCTAAAGATGTAATTTCTCATGCATTTGACTTAGGGCATTACATAATGTGACTGAAATCACTCTGAAGATATAATCTCCTACAGGATTGCATGCACAGATCAAATTAAATTGTGTGATTGAATGCTTAATATCTATGCACACTAGTAGCTGAATGATTTCCATTAGGAGTGCACTTCTAACAGCCAGTGTGGCATCTAAATTCCTATGTACATTTATGTGTAGTGACATGCATTAAAGCAAAGATAGTCATTCTCAGAGACAGTGCCAATGACCCTGTTAAACTGTAAACACACTTGTGCCCATGTAGACAATTACATCATTTGTTCCATGCGTGAGTTTTTATTAAACGGCACTGACGTACTCATCTAAAGATCGTAGAAGGAAGCGCGGTCTGGTGAGCTGGTGACAGGCAAAATAATACACAAAAGAAAAGGACAGACACTCTGTCGCCAGTGGGAAGGGGAATATTTTATCCCATAAGAGTTGGCTCATCTCCCTGTGGGCACTTGTTGCCATAGCAACAGGAGCTGGTAGTTTCGTCAGTTTGGCTGGTTCCTGGTATGAATGCTTGGGACTCGAGAGGGGTCAGTGCGGGGTGCGTAACCTTGCAACGACAAAATTTTCAACCTTACTTCTTACACACTTCAACTCGCCCTCACATGAGAGCCCAAGGTAACCCATGCCCTTCGTACATTCATTTATACCTGGCTAACAATATTGATTTTCACCCCAAGAGGAGAATCATCAACCCTTACAACGTGTAGATATCTCTCACCAGGTCATAGAGAATTAGGATACAGTGTTCTTCTGCTCCAGCTCCCACAGACTCTGACCTACATTTATTTATCTTGATCTGAGCAGCATTCATGCACACAAAAACGCATTCACCCACCACACCGTGCATCATCTCATATCACCTTTTGGTTTATTTTATATTCCACCCAAACACACATTTTTAACTATGTCCCATTTCCTGCCTCATCTGAACCCACATTTTTCATCTTGACACATTATCTTACTAGCTCACAAATGTGTGTTATTCACCATCTGTCCTGTCTTTTCTCAGTCTCCTCTCTTTACTCTATCAGGCTGACTATTCAAATTGCCAATCTGATAGACCACCTACTCACCCACTGTGCATCCATCAAAACTGGAGATTTGACACATGACAAAGCAGAGGCAGTAAACCTTGACATTCAGCTCACTGGGGGTCTTAAAAGACACTTAACTTGAGTGTTGTGAAAACACATACTGGTGATGGGCAGGGTTAGATCACGAGTCAGGAACAATGCTTTCATTGTGCTCTGCACACCTATTCCTACTGTGACAGTGTGATCCCGAAAGACCCCTAATCCTTCACACCAAGGCAACAGATTTTACTGGATGTGTGTTGAAGCGTGAGCATGTGTGTGCATGCAGGGGAAGTTGTCTGTCACCTGGGCAACATATGGACATTCAACACAGGCTTGTGAGGATACTTTCAGGAGTCTGTGAAAACTCACTCTTGACAGTGGCAGTCCTGGTGCAGTTGTAGAGAATAGCCAGTTCTCCAAACACCTTCCCCGGCCCCATGGTACAGAGCTTCAGGCTCTCCTTTGTCACTTCCACCTTCCCATCTGCAACAAGCACAAAAAAGCAAGCAAACCATTAGCGTAATGCCATTTAAATTCCACATTTGTTTTCCAGGCTGATTATCCATTTCTGTGAGTCCATCATTGACAGTCAGTATGTAGACAGCAAACTAGTCTAAGTGAAGAAATGGAGTGGATGATAGGTGTTGGAGGCTTTTTTACTCATTTCTGAAGGATCCCAGCCTGAGTGATCTCAAGTCACTGGGCTAGAAAAAATATACGATTATTTTGCAGTGTGGAGTCTCCCAGGACTGCTGGCCTCCGACCATGACCAGTATGATGAGCTCACTGACACATTATGCTGTGCCTTAAGGTTCGAATTGAAAATCATACTGAAAATGTTCCTCGTAAAATGATTTGCTTGTTAACAAGTCTGAGGCATTTACCAAGAATCTTTATAAATTCACGATATGTAGATTTACACACTTTGCCTCCAAAGTCAACAGAAGTCATTTTTATTCGGCCAAAAGTCTTTGGAATTTCAAAAGCTTTTAATCAAATTAATCTTATTTAGTCGAATAACAATAGGACTAGACATCAAAGCAAACCCTGGAAACTGGAACTGTGCCAATGTAAAGATACAAGAAAATGTTTTTATAACAGTAGATAGATGAGGGTGTTAGGGATGGGTTTCAGAAAAGTCAGTGCACCAAATTTTTTTAGTATTTAATTTTTCAGTTTACAGATATGCTTCCACTCTCAACTTGTGATATATATATGCTTGGACCATATCCCTTGGTGTAATTCCTTCCTAATAGTAGTCCAATGCATAATCAAGCACAAGAAGATTGATCCTGCACCACCTGAAATAGACAATCCTACAAATGGAAGAGGTGCATGTTACAGAAAGAATTGTGTCCTCTGCCACATTGATATAATTATGAGAGGGTGCAATTACATCAAAAGATTAATGGTTTTTTAGAGATGTAACATATGTTGTCTCAGTTGCATGAGACAAACTCATAGTTGAAAGTGCTGCAATTAGGCATTTCATCCAACCACCTCTCCTTACTCCTTATAGGATGATTTTGTCGCTGTTAAAACTAGACTATATCATCAGCTCCGATGCGTAAACATTTTAATGAGGCATATTTCCCTCATGCTGTTGGTAGAGGCAGCACTTTACAGGATAGAATCGGAGTTGAATTGGAGGGCATGAACAAACGACAGATATGACGGTTTCAGCACAATTCCATATACAGGAATGTAATTCATTCAATCATTTGCTAGAATGATAAATTACATTTTAATGATAATAAATGAAAGATTTGAAGTTAAAATGTAAATAGAATGCAGGGTTATGGTCTGTGATGACACACGTAGCAATGCTCTCACATCAGGCAGAAAGATGGAAACTAAAAAAACAAAAAGGACTGAAACTGGTTAAAAAAAATTCCCAGAGTTCATAATAAATTAAACATAGACAAGACAGCAAAGTAAATGGCTGTCTACTGAATCTGAAGGATTGAATAGATGCCTTCAGAGAGCAGAAAATCACCTATGATGTAACTTAAACCTGTTTTTCTGTATTGATGCATCAGGCTATGGCCTTGGTGTAGATAATACCAGTATTGTTAACATGTAGCTACATTGACGCTGACTTATCTGTGTCCAGCAAAGAAATTAAGTATGTTTTCATCTATTATGGTGCTTCCATATCAGATTAAGTCGTTCACATTAGCTTGTTGGTTTATTTTCTTAGTAACATTTTCTTTTAGGTGTCTGGTTGATACTTTTACTGGTTGATATAAATTTTCTTAAGTTGTTATTTCATCTGCTGACGTTACCGTATGATAGTGAGCTGGAAGTCGCTGGGCCCCTGCTGGCTAATATGTTTAAGTAAATCATGTAAACCATACCTGAATGTATTTACAGAAAACACCTCTGTTTATTTATCCTTGTGCAGCCCACAGAGTAATACCACAAGCTGAAAGCAAATAAATCCATATTTTTCTCTTACACTGAACGAGCCTCATTGCCACTGTGACTCAGCTGGTGGTTGTCATCACTGCGTTTAGACAAGCCTCATCAAGGATCTATGCTTTCTGGAAGCTCAGTATTCCAGCAGGATCATTACTTTGAATCCAAAGAAAACAGTAAAAGTCTGCCCAAGGCAACTGATGAAATACGGCAAGATGATAAGGGTGGGCGGATAATCTACAAAGAAAACAGTTTGACATCTTATCTTGTTAGATGGCCATGACCCCCTTTGACAGAACTCCTCCAAAAAAATTGCACCTTATTTCAGGACCCGTTCTTCTCTGCACTATGTGGTTATTTCCACCGTGTTGGAACTGTAGCGCCCTTAATTTCGCCTCAGTCGACAACATATTATCCATCAACACCCAGCACGAATATGTACACTGAGAGGAAATCTTCAGCTCTTTAAGTGTGTCACCATCTCCTTGTGTGCACTCCTGCAGTTCTCCATGTCCCCGTTCAACAGCCTTTTTTTTCTATCGACGAATTCCTGTAACAGAAAACTGGAGATTCCCATAAAAAGCCCCATGTATGTCTCCAACAACGCAATGCTTGTTCATCTGTTATTATTATTAGCTTAAGAAATAAAATAAGTCTCATGCAGAAAATGAGTAAGTCTCTTGTTTGAAGCGAATCAACTCCAGTGATTACACAACCTAATAACTGTGCTGTTCACTTTCTGAAACCTCGCCAGACTTTTTCAGATTCAGACTGATAACGTCTGAATCTGAGTCTGGCTGATTAAATAAAACTATGAACTATTCCACATTCCTTTGAAAATATGTAAAGCAGTTCTATTACAGCAGGAATGGCCAAGGTTTTCTTGGTTTACAGCGAGGAAGAATACTTTTAAATTCAATTCTCATCACATGTAGAAAATAAAATGGCATCCCCTTTTGTAAACTGTCTCTTTTATTTTCTGCTCCTTATGAACAAGCTGATATTTATCATTGTCATGTGTATGATACATCTCTTCCTGTGCACCTCTAGTTTTCTCAGAGGAAAAGGGAAACAGCTTATGCTTGTTTACAAGAGCTGTACTGTAGCTGTAGCTCAAATAAGGTTGGTAGTATCTGTCTAGCCATTGAGTGTGTATAAAGGTTATAAATATTGCACTTTATTGACTATTAGATTGATGTTTGAGGAAAGCCACTGAAATCAAATGAGTCAAACAGAAACAGAGAATTGTACTGATATCAAAACAGGACTCTTCACATCTCTTAACTTACCGTCAGTATAAAATAGATGCAATGTAAGTATCAATACAGGCTAGACACTCAGTCAGAGATTCAAGGTTCTTGTGGAAGAATGAGATCAAAGACAAGCACATGTTAGGCTGCAAAAACTTGATGTCTGACTACGCACAAAACTAATAATTTCCTGTGTGGACTGAGACCCATGAAATAAATTCCTGAGAGAAGAGAGTAGTGATGCATGGTGCTTGTTTTGGAGAGCTTAACGACTGCCGGCAGTAAAGGAATTGCCAGGGGGAAAAAAATAAATCAATTACTGATTTATTGGAATTCCACAAGTGATCTGTTTTTCGAAACTGTCATTCAGAAGTTCACATGCATCCTTCCAGACATGCACACACATAAAAACCTACTGTCCAGCTTATTTCCTGTTTTGGGGTCTAATAAGACCAGCTTTATCATCCTGCTTTGTTAGTCAGGATGGCTCCAAATTCACTTGATATTCACCTCTCATATCTACCCAGAGCTATTGAAATCTTATTCAAATAACAGAAGCACATGCAAATACACACAGCTCCATTTAGCAGACAACCTGATATGAAAATACAGCACATTTACATGCAGTAAGCCTTTTTAACAACAGCATCGCTGTCTAAAAACAAATGAAAAATGTGATAAGAAAATGTGTAACATGCGTACCGTGTTTACTGCTATTAGGGTTTTTGCTGTCAATATACCACAGCAAGCCTGAGGGTGAGTAGCTGTGTTAATACCTGATCATTTAAATGCCGTAGCAGTAAGTCTCACATAGCAAACCATAAGGACAGACCTGGCAGCAGACTTTGGCTCCGGATCAGATGACACTGGCTGCATTTTATATTAAAAATGAACGCTGGTGCTAAAGACTTTACCGATAAGAAGAAATATTAATGTGCTCCTACTTATCTATCAGGTGTAATATAAATTCTCCTCTGTGATCTACAAGGGTATCGTAACAAATTTTAAACCATTTATTTTATAAATAATCTAACTGAATGATAATAATAAATAAATAAATGTACTACTAACAAATAAAATATGATTATTTATAATAATATCCATCCATCCATCCATCCAATATCTTTCATCCAAAGTACCCAGGCATACACGGGGAGGACATGCAAACTTTAAAGCCGCGGTGCTAACCACCACACCACCGTGAATTCCTGTATCTATATTAATATAAATAAATAAGAAAATTAGATTCTGAATAAAAAATTAGTTTGCAACATACATTTGTAAGACACAGTGTTTTCTTTACCTCCTTCAGCTGACGTACAAATTTACACCAACAGATAGATGGGGACATGGTTCTCGTTCTCACAACCAACTGAACACACGAACGACTTTAACAACACTGACCAAGTCAATGAAAAAACTGAACCAGTAAGTGCTGCTGCTGAAAGGCCTTAATGCTCAGTTTTAGTCAAAAATTTAAAAAAACTAAGTGTTGTATTGAACCATTTTGTGTAAGATTAAGCCCAGGGAAAAACCAAGGATGTTGATAAGTCTATGCAAACAATGCTTCAGTGGAGACTAAATTGATCAGTAAAACAAACTTGTCAAAGCATCTTGAAGAAAACTGCTGTTTCCCATTTCAACAACACTGAGCTATTAAACAGTTATCATAAGCATTAACCTGGACGGTGGTACACATGAATGAAACTACCAGCAAATAGCCTTAAGCATTATTAGCTAATTATTAAGTCATCGTTAAGCTGCAGCTAGCAGCTATAACTAATACATAAAATAACACAATTTAACAGGAAAAGAAATTATATATATAAATTATATATATAAATATATAATATATAAATATATAAATCATGAGCCACCACCTCATTCTAAGCAGCAACCCTGCAAGTTATAACTGAGTCCTCAGAGATGCAGAGATACTGTTTGTGTGTTGGGCTCCTCCTGGAGTGTACCTTAAACTGTTTGAGCCTTTGAAGGAAAATAAATAAATAAATCCATTCTTTTAACTTAGTTGGATGCTTCATGGATTCCATGTATAGGCTTTTTTTCTTTTTACAGACCTTTTCCAAACTTTTGGTTGGCTTCCCTTTCCTTCAAGAAGTTTGCCTGCGCTCTTTCAATGGACTTTTCAATTGAATTTTAAAGGAACATAAAGTAGTTATTGTTCAAATTGTTATTTAAAAATGTTATTTTTCCCTCTGTGGTGTCAAAAAGTTCTCCATTGCATATTTTCCTGTGTTAAAGTAATTGCTTAAATTCCAGTATCATGGCAACCCTACTGGAGACAAATGCTTTTATAAAAATAAATCAACTGGTTTGTACATCTGGAGGAAACATGAGACACAAGGTTTCAATTCAGCCCAAATTAAATTTGCAGAAAAATAGGACACCTCTTCATTTCACACCAGAACTATAAGACCAGCTATAAATAAATTTGAATTTTAGACGTCAGGCAAAGGACACTATTTGATTCTTCCCACTTCTTCCATTCACTAAGTTTATTGTCTTTTTTTAAAGAAACATAAAGCTGACATCAGGAAACAGGATGTAAGGGAGTTCAAGTCCCGTAGGAGAGAATACAACGGACATCCCATCCATGATGGACTATATTCCTCTGGCTCAGCTCGGGGCTCAAATTACACATTGCTGTCACTCTCTATTTGAGCAGTGGGAGAGCAGTGACCCTAGTTTAAGCAGAGCATTGTTTTATCCTGCTCCCTCTGACATTAAATAAAGGGTGATTAGCATTGAAAATTTTAGGTGGTACAGCACCCAAGTTGACACTTTTGACTTTACAAAAGCACTAAAACAACATAAGTTACACTCTTTCTGCAGCCTGAATGGTTTAGTGAAGTTACAGCCATGGAAGAAACTAGTCTAAAGCTGAAAGCTCTCTTGGTTTGAGTGTGGGATTTATTCTACAGAGACCAAAAGGGGCTCAGAAAATTCCAGGGTTTAAAAATTCACAATCTGCTTTTTATTTCAGGGAAACAAAATGTGGTTTCTAGAGTCAATAATTTTTTATTGAAAACGCTTGAAATCCCTTTAGTTTATTAGCCCTGAGCAGTTTTCTGTGTTTTTCCATTTTCTTTCTTTTTTTGTTTTTTTAAAGAACACAAAGAAAACATTATCGGCAAAAACAATTGGGCTGCCCAGTTATTAAAAAAATAAGAAACAGGCTAAACATAACAAAGAGAAAATTCAAAGTCAAAATTTGTGTGTGGTTTAGAGGCTAATTAAGAGCAAATCATATTAATTTAACCAAAATCCAAAAGAAAGACTTGGTTCCTAATGATCACAGACCTGCTACAGAAATGAGGACAAGATGCTTTCAGGCATTCCTTCAGTCAGAAACAAAATAAGCCTTTCAGTTTATAAAATATCAATGTAAGCTGAAGCCAACAGCTGGAACAAACAGAAAAGAGGCAGTGAGAGAGGGAATTTGATCACTGAGAGGTTATTAATTAGAGAGGATGGCTCAAAATGGGAACAGCTTGTTTTAACTTTCTCAGCTTATAGGCACTGGAAAAAAAACAAACAAGTGTTGTTTTAGCCAATATCAGTTTATGTAACTGTGTGTTCACACAATGATAAAGCAGCAGGAGTGCAAAAAACTCCAGTGTGATTTACAGAGTTTAAAGAAAGATGTGTTCTTTAAACTCTGGAAGACAAATACTAAATATTCTAAAGAGTGAGCAGTTAACTCTGCCCCTGCCACCTGGTGATGTTGAAGTGCTGTGTTTCCAATGTGTATCAGCAGGGTGCAACTTCGCTCCTGATCCTGTTAACAATTCTTCTGCACAGCATGCTGCAGCCTTCTGCTGCACACTTACTCCAATCACATTATCATGCAACAAGATAAAGCAGATTGCAACTAGAAATATAGTTACGTGGTAAAGATGTTAGTTCAAAGAAGCATTTTAGCTAATATTGGATTTTGACTGTGTATTAATATACACCTCAAAGTTAATAGGAATTAATTTTATATTTCTAAAAAAAATTATCTAACATATCATTACGTTTATAGACATTTTATATAGTTGAAAAGAAATCCTAATGAACTCAACTGTGTTTGTATTAATTTATTTTTAAAAAACAAATATTTTTGTGACTAAATAAGCCATCAAAATCATAACTGATAAGCAGTCCACGTGATTATAAGGGATTATTCTTTGCCATAACCTTTTTTGTGGAAGTATGAGGAGGAAATTTAATCTCAGTGTGATCAACTAACAACATCTCTCCTTTTTCTTGGAATGATCATCGTTGTCTGACATAAACAAGGAAACCCAGGGTAACTTCAAAAAGACTAAACAACCACACTCACACCAGCTCATTTTTAAGTGCCCCATCAGGAGGACTTCGAACAGCAGTGGTATGCTTGGAAGTGCTGCACAGAGAAATCTTCTCTCCAAAATTAATTTATTTTAATTTAGTCTCCAGTTCACTGAAGATCAAATGGACAAGCCAGAAGGGTGCTGAAAATAGTATTATGGCCAGATGAAACTAAAACTGAACTTCTTGGTTTTAATGAGAAGTGCCAGGGTGTAGGTGAAGTCAAACAGTGCTCTTAAATGCATGCCAAAAGAAGAACAAAGAAAGCAGGGAACAAGGCACAGTAAGATGAGCGGGGTGAGAGATGTAGAAAGGCAGGCGTGAATAGAAGATATTAAAAACAGGGAAAGCAGGAGAACAATTCGCAGGAAAAAAAGGGAGGGGGAGACACCTGAAGCTATTAGTAAGCACAGCCGAACATAACATTATTCAAAATGAGAGCACATCTTTTTGAGTTCAACGGAAGTGCCTTCATGCACGGCTACATGCTGTCAGCATAGTGGAAAATGACGCTGCAGCTTTCTAAGAGAAGTTTGAGAGACCAGCTGACAATAGCCAGTGTGTTGCCAACAGGATACACAGGGCGGCAGCTTTCAACCTTTTTACATCATTTTTCTTCAGAGACGGATTCACCATGAGCACATTGTGGTACCATATAACTACTTTTAGAGCCCCTCAGTTTCCCACAGAGTTACTTCCTTTTAGTGGAAGAGATAGGACATGTGGTGTAAGATAACAGCCAGCCCATCTTTCCTCTCTGTTTTTATTAAAACATTATCATAAACTTGGCTCCATTGCTGGTGCTCTACTTCTCATCAGCATCTGATTATAGCTGCCGTGTTGACAAGTTGATTGGTTGCCTGAGCAGGGGGCAGTGAAAATGATCATTTTGTATTCACACTCTAAATCGTAGCTCTGTAATTAGTAGTAAGCGTTCTTGCCATGTGCACATACTGTAGCATTTCTTTTATGCAGTTCAGATTTAATTAGACAACTACAACATCAGTATACAGATTTAAATGGCATGCAAAGCAATATGGTGATGAGTCTCTTTCATTTCTGCAGCATACTCTCATTTCAGTTATGTGCTACATCACCACAGACATTAAGAAACCATTTGCTGGGATATAGGATTAAAGACTGTGCCTACAATTATGTTTGATGCCATTAAATGTATATCAAGACCACAACTTGGTCATTTATATATCCTAAGATAAGAACGGAGGTTATGTCATAACAAGTTAATTTATCTTTTTATGCTAAAAAAATCTGCTCTTTCATAATTATTCAATGATCACTGGAAAAACAAACTCGAAAATGAGCATCTGTTTTCATGATCATTCTTGATTTCCGCTTTCAGGATCTTTGTCATGTCTGTTGTGGAGAATTAGAAAGATGAGGCATAAATATAGTTTTGCTTGCTGCAATTATTGCAATAAAGCTGACAGTTTTGTCTCCAAATAAGCAAACAGATGCTGAGTAATTCTCATTTTATCAATTCAGCCAGCAGCTGCTCCAATAAATGGAGAGATGATGACAGAAATGAACCTGTTGTCACAACAAAACAGGATTTGTTATCACAAGATAAGAATAATTACCTCGTGATCTTGAGAGCATTAAGGAATAATTTCATGGATTGCTGTTGCTAGAAAGTTACGAAAATATATACAGTTTACATGACAGTATTCAAAGAATTCTAGCAGTTCTGAGCTTTAAATGTTGATATTCTACTATTTAGAGGGCATGATATCCAATTTATTCAGTACTGTAGTTTAGTGTTATACACAGTTGTTGTGATGACCACCGTTTGGTCTCTGATATTCAGCTGTAATTCACAACAAATAGTGAAAGCTTCCTCTTGCAGCAGTGGTGTGAGGAAAGGTTGGTTTTGTCCACCAAAAGAGACATGTTTAACATGTTTAACAAGTTTTTAAACAAAATTACACACACTAAAACAATCCTTTCCTCACTAAATCCTTTGCCAGTAGTATCGTGTTTACCCTCGGTACACTGAGAGTATATATCCAGCCAGAGTCACATCCACTAACTACCACTACCTTCCAAACCTGGCAAACCTGTAACTATGACAACAATGTGCCGGACCACAGTTTCTGATAATCACATATTTCTTAAAAAATAATTAAGCCAGTTTATTTTTTTTAACGGAACTGCTGAAGTCTGCACTGAGAGCAAGCTGGCGGTTGTGTTGCAGATTCTACAAGTGATTATCTTTGTGTGTGTGTGTGTGTGTGTGTGTGTGTGTGTGTGTGTGTGTGTGTGTGTGTGTGTGTGTGTGTGTGTGTGTGTGTGTGTGTGTGTGAGCTGTCGTGACAGTTTCAGAGCCTCCATGTGAGACATTACAGTTGGTGATTGTCTTTTTGTAAAGAAAAACTGAAGTATGCTCACTCTTGTAGCCATGATCGCTGCATTCTCAGTAAAATACACCTAAGTGTTGTGCTCCCATTTGAGTGGATTCCAGCCAGAGCCAACCAATAATCCCGTCTGCTTCAACTAAATGTCAATTGAAACACTTTCAAATTGCACACCTGGTGTATATGATGTTTGCTGCACAGTGTGTAGGTAAAGAAATATGTTGTAAAGCAAAACCCTTAAGGAAGACTTAAAAGTTCCTAAATTTAACCACTAAGTTGCTAGCTGATGTGATAGAAGTAGCAGCAGTCACTGCTGAGTGACAAAGATGTCAGGGGCACAAGCTAAGATAGCACATATTTTAATTAAAAACTATTTCAATTTAATTAATTATAACAATGTTTTACTGAACAAAAATCAGTCCAGTCTTATAGCATCTTAAAATGTTGATATATAGACACATGCATAGTGCATAAAAGTGCATAAAATAGAGAGAATTTCCATGGAAATGGGATTTCATAGCTTTGGTGGAAGCAATAAAAAAAAAAAAAAAAATCAAAGATCAAAGAGAATTTTAACACAGGGGTCTTGATAAGAAAAAAGTCTCAAGTGAGAGAAGATAGACTTAAAATAAACCCTTATTTCAAAGTCCTGTAAAAACTTGACTTCAGTGACATATTGGTAAAAGCAGCTTTTCCAAGCTCAATGTATTCAGCTTTTTTCATGCTGAAGAGATAAAATCCCCATCCAATAAAAATGAAGTTTTTACTCTTGTTATCTTGTCCATCTTTTTTTGGCTGTGCATTTCTGCTGGATTTCTGTACTACCCACAATCTCAGGAAGTTGAGATCAAATGGATCATGTGTTCTTTGTAGAAGACTAGATGAACCAATCATGACTTCTTTCTGGATAGGGCTGTAAAGTTATTTTGCGTGCACTACGGGAAACTGATAAACGAGGAGCTAGGAATGGAAGCAAGGCTGAGCCCTGTAAGCCAGGAGCTAGCTAAGCAGTGAACACCACCGTGCAACCCTAGTTTACAGGCAATGATTGCACAGCAAAGACATGGTGGCAGAACTGGATTTGTCGCTGTCTGTGGGATTTTCTTATGTTTTTAATATTATGAAGTCATTTTGATTCCAAGGTTTTCTGTGCTAGAATTAATTAAGCTCATCTTGGGTTTTCGGTTTTGCTTGTTAATGTCTTAATCTAGTCTGGTCTTACTCTTGCTCTCCCCCCACAGACTAGGATTCAGTTATCCATTTACAAGGCCTACCCTTTGTTAGTCATTAGCTCTCTCTGTATAAATATTCCCTGGTTTCCTTTATCCAGAGCCAGATCTTCATCATTCATCATTGTTGTTTTGCTGTATGTAACACCTTGGTCCAAGTTGTGTTCATGTCCAATTTAATCTGTGTTACATGATTTTTGTTCTTAGGATTTCCTGCCACTGGAGCACCTTTTGTTTGCTTTGAAATAAAATGTATTATTTTTTCTCATCTTCCTGCCTCCTGTTCATAAGCCTGCATTTGGGTCCATCTACACATGCATGACAAGAAGAGTTAATGAAACTATTGTGAAATGAAAAGAATAAATTAAAAATACTAAGTTAGATTATGATTTATTATTATTAAAGGATTACAATATTCCCATAATACCATTCAAAGGGGTCATTTTGAGGTCATGAGAATATTTATTAGGAGTACAAATGAGTTTTAGGCAATTAAGAACTACTAAAGTGGGAAATACAGGTGCTATATGTAAAAAAAAAAAGTTGTGATATTAACAGAATTGAGAAAAGTCTTAAAACACCTTAGTACTATGCAGCTGAGACATTTTACTGGGAAACCTAAGGGGCTGTTCCCTTTGTACTATTAAATGGGACATGTGTCACCATAGTGTTTAGTACTAAATAGTTAATTATAACAATGGAGGCAGCTCTTGGCAAATGAATGTCATCTTCTCACCCACCACCTCCCACAGAGAAATTGCATTTCGCATCAGAGATAAAAAAAAAAAAAAGTAATAAAAAGACCCTAACATACAATAAATATTCATGCTGCTTTTTTTCTGCCAAAAAATGTCATTAAATGACTGAAATCTGATGGAGAACGAGCAACTGTTCTTCCAGAGTGGTAAGTAAAAAGCCTGTATAGTTAACTCTGTGGGTACAGCTATATTTTCTCTATTGATTCTGCAATGTTGACTTGTGTATTAATGTGGTGTTGAGCCGCCTCCATTTAGTTTGAGTGAGCAATGAAAAGAGGAAGAGACAGGCAAACAAGGAAGTCTTTCTTGTGCCAATGTGACTAAATCAATATGCAAAACGGTCTACAAAGATGGTGTTGCTGTCATGTTTGTGCAAATAATTGGTCAAATTTTATTTGAACTGTACATGTGTAAAAGAATCTTGTCTTGGCTAGCCTGCACATTTTTGGTAAGAACATCAAAATTACTGTATGTTCATCTTATTTTAAAGTATTTGTTGGCTATTTTCGTTGCATTATAGATCAATTTGCAGTTCAAATTAAAGGAATCAGTAGTAAATTATTTGTAATGTAGTAATTGTGGTTATAATTTTCAAGACCAAAGTAAAAAAAAAGACACCTTTAAATGAAAACCAAATACACTTTAGTCTGAGACTGTAACATTGCCCTCAAGTAACATTAGCCATGTCTACATGAGCCAAATCTCTTCAGTTGGGTTACAGTTCCAATCAGACCTGTACTCTTATTCTGATCATGATGTATATTTACATGCATCACATGTTTGAATGAATAAATCATCTGGACATGTGCAGAATTGTGTGCTGTCTGAGTTACCGGAAATAGTAGTAGAAGAAGAAGAAACAGTGATTCTGTTTCTACCCCTTAATAATTTTAAACTCTTAAAATCTAAAGAAGATTATTTGTGTCAAACACCAATTAGTTCAGTTTTGGTCTCATCTTGTCTACTACTACATGTAACTTTTTCTTTTTTTCAAATAAACTTTATTGAGCAAAGCGAACCATGCAATACAAACCGTACGGCTGAGGTCACAGGTATGATGTAAAGATCATTTCTACACGACATTTGGAAAACATGTTTTGATGCAGGCTGATTGGAACAACAATTAGCATAACCCACCCTATTAATTAAAATAAAATTGTAGTCCAAATGAACGTGATTGAATCTTCTGATTGATATATTTACATGAAGTTTTTTATTTTTCAATCTGGCTTTTAAATTTGAATACTTGTGTCCATGAAAAGATGGCTACTGTTGCTCAGCACCATGCCCAACATTTGTTTTGTCTTTTTTTCCCTATTCTTCTGCAGCAATTCCACAAGTCTTTAGCCATGTAAACACTATAAGTGTACTGTCCTTGTCTTGCAGTGTAGGGAAGGATTTGTCTGCCACAGTAGCATAGCAGATTACTTCTGGCCTGTCTTGTATTCTCAGTCTGAACCTAAGCAAACACAGTTTATCCAGTCACGGCAGACCATGAATATTACTGCCAGTCTACAACCATCACCTTTTCATACTGTACACTCACACAGAATCATTCTGACAGCAGCAGGTTTACAATACAGGACCTGTTCAGTCAAAGCAAAGAATAGACTTTGAAACATTTGCATATCAAACTCATATAATGCTTCTAAGCTCTTTTTCTCCCAGTGTCTGCCTTTCCTTTTTCTTCCTCTATTGTCACACACAATACTTTCATCGTCTTTCCAGCTGAGGAACCTGGAAAAGTGAGGTTAGCCTCAAAGGGGATAAAAGCTCAGGGATCATTCACAAATTACTTTATAATTGTGTCTCAGAGGGGTATTCATCAGGATCTGTGGAGGGACAATAAGGATCAAGTTTTATTCTAGGTTTCAAGATAAGAAGAACAAAAGCCATCACCCAATGGTTAGACATAGAAAATGCATGAAAAGGGAAAAATTATATAAAGGAATATGAAGGAAAGGCAGAATGAAAATGCGCCATGATTGGCAGAAGGGTGAAGGGGAATAAAGGGAACACAACAGAGCAGGTTGAGAAGGACAGTTTCAAGACGACAGTGTGTGGGGTCAAAGCTGGTGAAGTATGAAGAAGGAAACGCCTCTAGCCTCATGCTTGTGCTTTTTGAATTGATAAATTTGTTGTAGTCTTTCTGTGGGAATGTGAGTAAATTGAAGAGAGAGAAAGTGAACTTCTCAGTGGCAGAGAACCTAAATCATATCAGACACTTGCCAGAGAAAGAGTATTTTTGATCTGTTTCTTGGGTAGTTGGTGCCCTGCTCAGCATAGGTGAAATTATTAGTGTGCAACATCATTCAACATTTGCATATAAATGGCTACGTTATATTCTTCTAAATGGAAGTATTTCAGATAGTTGGACCATTGTATGTAAATAAATCCCTACATTTCTAAAAAGTCAACAAGCTCTTTTAAGTTGGGGCAGTTTATCTAGAAGTTTATTTACTCTTTTTGCTTCTTTGCACACACAGTCATGTCTTTTCACTTTTATCTTTAAAAGAGAAAAAAATTCCAGCCTTCAGAAAATGAGACATTTTCTTCAGGCACTTTCACAATACTGCCTCAGTATTGTACCAACAATACCATCAATCAAGTGAATAACAATAAAATTGCAAATAACTGCAGTTACAGACATTTTTAAGGGTGAGGGTGAGTTAGTGTCTATTTCTCTGTGACATTTCAGGCAGCAGTAGTGCAGAAATGTCATTACAGATATTTCTCTTAATAAAATGGAACTAGACTCTCCATTTTCAGTGCATTGGGGAATTTTAGAGGGGACCACATTGAAGTGGACAGATACAGGAATGCCACTATCTGATCATAACAGCTCTTCATGTGTGCAACTCCAATTACAGTTTCACCAATTCTTAATGCTAAACACATCTAATTCTTTTAGACTGTTGAGCTAGCCTGTGAATGCACTGCTGTTTTAAAGTCTGTCCACAAATGTTTTGTTTAGGTCAGGAAACTGTGAGTGCCATGAAAAAATCTTCCTTTTGGTTCTAAAAGGGTACATGGGGAAGAGGTCTGTCTATTTTGTTGTAGAGCCATCCTAGTTATATTTTCAGTTTTTTAACAGACAATGAAATGTTGGCTTTCAGAATTGCTGCTTAACCAGAATCTACTCTTCTCTCTAGCAATGAAAAGTACCTTGTATTGCTGGCTGCACCACACAACCCAAGTAAAATCGATTCAACTACATGTTTAGAAGTAAGAGAGTTGTTCTTTTCCTTAAATTCTGCTTTATTTCTCTTTTAAACCAACTTTTACAACTTTTTTTTACAACTAAATCATCCTGACCATCTTTTATCAATAGGGGTTGTTGTTAGCTTCACGTTTGGTGCCAAATTTATAAAAAATTAAGAACTTATTAAATTGCCACATGACAACATTTGCCCTCATATGGACTTCTACTCCTCTGTAGGCATCAGTTATTCTACTCTTTTCTGACTGCAGGGGAGCTTTGTATTAAGGCAATGGTCGCTATGTATTGGGGCATGTTTTGAAGAATAGGAGGATTCATAAAGCTTTGAAATTAGTTTTACTTGGCTTTTTGTTCATTTGAACTTCTATTCTCAGACAGAGCATATATACCTCACAAACACCCAGAGTCAATCTTTTACCTTATTTTAGTCCTGAATAATTGAAATTGAGCTTCTTGAGGTGCCTTTAAAGCAATCTGGGTGAGTCTAAGCTCCAGCAGTGAGTTATTGTTCATTATTAGTCTACAAGGCTGTTTTGAAGTATACTAGCTGCTGTGTAAAATATTAGCTTCATGCTTTGTCATCTAGCACCAATTAATCCAAAATCTGTGAGCAAAGCTTTTTTCACCTTTTTTTGGCTGAAACCTTCCTACCAAGATGCTACTTTGACAGTATGCATTAGCTAAGTTGCCAGGCAACAATGCAATGCAGTGTGTTTACAAACATCCCTGCAATCCCTTAAATTCTTCATTTTCATATCACACAATTAAAAGAAAGAGCCAGCTCATAGTTTAAAGTCCTCTGGAGCTTGTGTCACTGTAGTCGCTACAACTACAAGTATAAGGAATAACAATGGAACCAGAAGTATTACTACATAGTGCTTCCAATTTGCTTTACACATAGTGTCCTTTCACACCTACAATGCTGAGTCACTCTCAGGTGCTTCTGCTGATTATATCTCCAAGCTGAACATGAGCAAGGACCCCGTCTCTCTTTACTCTGCCTGACTGAGCACAGAAAGCATCCCTGTAAGGCAGGCATGTCAAACTGGTCCAGCAAAGGGCCGTGTGGCTGCAGGTTTTTGTTCCAGCCAGCCAAGAGCACACAGTTTGACCAATCAGCTGTCTGAAGACTGAGATCAGTTGATTGAATCAGTCAAATCTGGTGTGCTGCTGCTTGGTTGGAACAAAAACCTGCAGCCACACGGCCCTTTGCTGGACCAGTTTGACATGCCTGCTGTAAGGACTCCAGCCCAGAGCATAGCGCGAGGACGAGTCCAATAACCCGTAACAGCTGTCAGGCTCTCAAACAGAGACATTAATTGTTCTTGTCTCGTACAGAGTCTTTAAAAGTGGCCAGCTTCCCACTTGCTGCTAGGCTTGTTGGTTCGTATAATTCAGCTGGTGAATGAATAAATTTCACAGTTTGTTTCCAAAAAAATAAGAAAAAATCAACTAAAAATATGTTCAAAGTTATTTTAGATAACTGAGGTGAAAGAGATGTCAGAAGGTGCTTGTAGCAGCTAAAGGGGATTATTACAGGATCAAATATGTATTATAAGAAATTATGTAAACAAAAACATGTGTTTCTCATTTCACAAAATTCTTTATATCCGCTTAGTTACACAATAACGTCTGCTTATTATCTCCAACACAAAAACTCTCCTACTGAAGGCAAAGTAGTGTGAATACACAGTGGGTAAAAACTATTCATTGTTATTCTAAGGTAAGTCTGCAGGAAGGGAAATGACTGCCAGGAACCATCCAATTGTGTGACATTCGTCTCTATCACATTCACACATACAAGAATGCCATTTAAGCCTCACTTAAACCTTGTTTAAATTTACTGGAAGAAATGTGTCAGAATGTTGTGTTTGCTTTAGTTAACAGCAGGTCAAATAAAATAATTGGGCCAAAATGTCAAATCCTAGTGGTACTCTCTAAATCCCCTGAATGCCTCTACCAAGTGGTCCACAGTTGCACTGAATATAGCAGTATGTCAAAGAAGCTGTCAAAGTACCGTGAGCATCTGGGGTTTGCAGCAGTACCGCTCTTCACCTGCCTCACTTTTCTGTCTAAAATCAATCTACGTCTACCATAGATATCAAATTATCCAGCAAGGACAATCGGGTAGATCTGCCTAAGATTAAACCAACAAAAACAAAACAAATTTAAACTTAACGTAGTTAAAAGTTTGGACACACTTTCTCATTAGATTTAATGGGACTGGTACTGTATGTCTGCAAATTTCTGGCTAAGATCCTTTAAATGTCCACGTATCATTTAAAGCATGGCATTAAACATCTCCATATCCAGGCTGACGGCTCTCTAAACATAACAGTAGTGGAAACAATTGGTCAAATTAGCAGATCAATGCCAATTAACAACCATTTGATTTAAAGTCTTGAAAATTTTCCTAATTCACAAATGTTAGCTCTTCCAAAGAAAAGGAAATGTTAATGTTAAATTATTGTCTTCCTCCAGTTATCTTCTGTGCTTTGAAAGCCTGATGTTCATAAGTTGAGGCACCGGGGGGGTCTGCTCTATTGTTGCCAGAAGATGTGCAGAGAAGCTTAAAAAAATGAAGATTAGTTTGTAAATTAATCTTTATTATTATTATTAGCATTATTTACAAACCTAAATTTAATACATCTACAAATTCTTTCACTTAGGTGTAATGACATTACCCAAAAACTGCAGGCTGCAAACTCTAAAAGAAATTGCGAGGGGGGGTTAATTTAGATAAAAATACTAATTGGATGTGATTATACTGGTGATTATCTTTACCATTAGCCACCTGTGGGGGTCTTCAGAAATGACAATTAACAACCTCTTCCATCTCCTTGGAAGCATGAATCTCTCTCTCTTTTGTAATCAGTATTTTGAAGAGGACAGATGTTTGTTGCAGCCCAGTGAATGTGGCCAAAATACAACAAACATTCATTAAGGCATCAGTGGGTTTGCAGGCAGCCTCATAACCGTGGCAAACCAATGCCAGGATCCATTCTGTTTCCCCAGCTTGTGTTTCATCTGATTCTCATTTATCAGGTGGACCTGTGACAAGTGATACTGTACTAAGGTAGTTGAAACACACTTTGATATTCTCTGGAATATCAATCTAGCCTCTCACAAATGCTAATAAGTTATTCACTCTTATGTTTAAAAATACTTTTGAAGTGACAGTAATGACCATTCACCATTCATTTGCATTTTTCTTAGAGGTAAATGAAATGCTCACGTTTACTTGAGCCTCATATAGCTACAGGATGCATAATGAACCATGTCAGTGCCATGGCAAAGCTGTAATGAATATCCTGCTAAGTCTGTAATAAATGACACAACTGCCTGAGCAATGAACACTTCATTTGCCAAGAAAATGAAGCCCAATGTTGAACTGACGCAGCTGTGTGTTTGACATGGCATGGCACAGTCAGACATCCTGTCACCGTGGATTAAAAAGTCGCAGACTCTGATGGGCTTTTACAGACCTTGCCGCAAAGTCGTCCACCCTTTGGGCTGTGAATGCTTTTTGCATTTGTTTTAATGCAAAACAAGGCTGGGGACAGTTCAAGTGAAAAACCGCAGGCAGAGGACACAATTTGACACGAGAGAAACAGACAAAAGGAAGTTGGAAAAAAAGTAGAAACAAGTAAGAGGCAACCAGAAAGAGATGCCAATGCTCACTGCAGATAAATGTGCTTAGTCCGCCCGTGGATGTGAAAATGGAAAATAATTAACCAAACATTAAGTGGTAAATGACTACTGTTGAACTAAAACCCTATTTCCAATTACACTGGTGTTCTTTCTTTTATCACTGTCAAAGAGGAAACCACAAAGCCCCACGACAATTACTTCTCTTACAGATATGTATCTTTCTTGCCTCTCTTTCTGTTGCGCTCTAGAGGAAACAATTCATCATGTCAGCGTGACACTTGCTCATTGGTGACCTCGTATGACAAGTCACCTCTGGAAAAATCATTTTCTCAAAACCTTTATCACAAGGGAGAGATCAAAATCCATGACTGTATATATCAAGGCTCAGTATTTAGAGATTTGTACTCTGCCTTTTTAAGAACTGTTTATTTGGCACTTTTAAACCCATCACTCTTGTACTCAACCAGGCCTGTGTGATGTAGTAGGCTATAATCCTGTTTTCTTTAATTAGCTATCAGTTTAATAAAAATACAATCCCTGATTTTGAGTCCCAACACTTCCCAAATGCCAACATTTCTTCTCAGATTACTGGTGTACAATCCACAGCTGAGTTTTGCATTAGATTTGCATAAACTCTGCATATTTGACTTCCCTCTTCTGTCAAAAGATAAGGTCAAAGTGAATACGAACAAGGCAGGAAGATACAGTTTGCTTAAGCAAAACTAGCATAGATATTTCATTAGAAGAATCCTGCCATTGAGTCCTGCTTTAAGTACAGATGTTCAGTACCATCTACTAAATTTTTTACATCTGCTTAAAGTTTTCCTTGTAAATACCAAATAAAGTGTGTGACCTTTCACTTTTGAGTTATGTAAATGTCTAGTAAACCTTTTAGAGCATAGCATAAAGTAAAATTGAACCCTTAGGGTGTTTTTTCACACAGTCTAAACAAAAGAAAGTCCTGGATGATTTTGAGAGGAACAACTTGTAAACCTCCCTATTGTATTGTATGGTGGAACTGAACTGAAACGTATTTTTTTAGCTTAGTAAAGACGCTGTCTCCTTATTGTGTTCTGGTTTTGTCGTAAATATATTTTAAAAGCGTTTGATCAAATGGATCATCTAGGAAATGACTCACCAACCCAATAATAAAGGTAGGTGGCCAACAACTGAGGCAACAATCAATTTTTCCCATTCATTTCTAGAAATATCAACCTTTAAATGCCATTACCTCTACACAGACCAACCAACGTCAAGCTTTGTCTTTGTTCTCTCTCGATCTGATTTCTGATTTCATGTTGCTTCAGCTTTAAATTTGTAGAGGATTTAGTCTGTAATAATAAATTTGTTACTAATAAGTGCTCAAAAAGGTTTATCAAAGAGACATGTAATAGTGGATATTAATACATTTTACATTCCTTGTTTTTAATCTGTGGTTCAGTGGGGCAAATGTTTAGGCATCCATGGTCTTTTTGTTACTATAATTATAGTTAGTCAAACATGATGGGGTCCTGAAAAGGCAAGTTTAAGATAAAACATTCTTTCTATGAGTTAAGTTGCCTGTTGGAAAGGAAAATTATGTAAGAAAAAACTGGATATCCTTAGATGTTTTGAATCCAATTTTAATTTGTTGGTTAAGGTGATTTTTTTTTTGTTATTGCTCCAGTTAATAAAGGCTAAGCGATACAACTTTTAAAGCTCAATACACAAACTGGTTCCTCAGGCCTCCCCTAAAGTATTGGCAGTCGTGGGTCCCTTTTGAGTTGAAATAACAAACAAAAAGACTACAAGCACAGCAAAGACTCTTCTAAGTTTGCAGTACAATTAAGAAATGGAGGGGGAAAAAGAGGACCTTTGGAGGTAATGTTGAGGTGTGAAAGGTCGAGAAAACTTTTAGGGATGACGTAACAGGATTGCTTGACAAGCAAATTTATAACTCAGCTTGACAAATCCTTCATGAAGTCTTGGAGTGGTGCACTCGTCTACTGTGCAGCATCACCTGATCAAATATGAATTTAATGGAGGAGTCTTCAGAAGAAAATCTCTGCTGCATCTTCATCATATTTGGCACCAGAAGTTTGCACATTGACCCCTAAACAAGCCTGATGTATTTATGGAAACAAGTCCTGTGGAATGATTTAGGTATAATGGATCTTTTGGTTGTATGAGCAAAGATCTTTGAGATAAACAGGATGCAGAATAACTTCTGTTCAATAAGACAAACACCTCTTCTTTACATGTCTATTACACAGTTTTCTGTGAGATTGAGCTGATTTTTAAGGAGTTTTGTGGGCCAGTCGTGCATTTAGCTTGAGTTTCAACTCGTGGCATCTGAAATATTTAAATCTTAGAATGGAAAATTTCTAAAAATACCAACAAATTTCTGGAAATAAATATCAAAATAAATGTCAAAAGACAACAGCAACATGAACTAAGACCTCAAAGATCAGTGCAGGCAAGATGAGCCAAGTATTTTGAAGAACCAGAAAACATCCCAAAGAAGAACTGACTAACTCTTCGCAGACTATTTAATGTCCTCAAACACAAATCTCAAATGATGTGTTACACTCAACGAGTGTTTTAGAATAAGAAAAACAGAGAACTTTTTCACATGAATTGTATTTAGTTTTCTGGTTTGGCGATGGCAATGTATCACTGAAAAACTGACCAAATTATTATTTTTTTAATAACTCATTTATGTTTATCCAAGGGAAAATCATCCATGCAAAGTTGATGGCATGCATAAAAATACACTACCATCACAACAGCACTAACTAAATTCAGTTGAAAGTTATTTTTATCTGCACCCGACAGAGCTAATTATAGATCAAAATTTTGGGTTGTACTTTTAAGGATTCATTTAATTTGGACAAGTTTAATTTGTTTTAATTAGTTTCAACTTCTGAATAGAAATTTTGTTGTGAACTAACGTATTTCATTTGCTTGTTCATAATTAAAGCAATTCATCTGAGTTAATCACAATAACAGAATTTTAGGCCATGGTTAGCCAAACCTTCTGTGTCTGTAAATGTCTACTTTCACTTCCAGATAATGATCAATTACTCTCCCAGGCACTGAGTGAGGCCATTTACACTGAGCTCAAACCTTTTGTCAAGGACAATGGCACAACACAACTTAATTACACAAGTGTTTGTCAAATCTGTGTCAGAGTGGATGTTGTGCTGTTGTTCCTGACATCAGTCACACTCCAGTTTACATAAAAATTAAAATAAACCACATGCTGAAGCAATACTGCTAAAACTAAATGAAGCATAAAGAACTCAGTGGGCACACACACCATTATACAATATAAAATCAATGTGACATGAGTGAATAATACGGCTTCACAAAGTGTTTGAGTTTTAGTTCATCACCCTGCAGAAACCCATCAATAATGCCTTTTCATTTCTTCTCTGTGATTGCCATGAAGACGTTTTTAAAAACAGACACACACAGATCCAAGAAAGGCCCTTTTAAAGAGAATACTTATACAATTCTTTTTAGTTTGTCTGCTCTTTGACTCTCTGGTGATGTTCATTTGAATGCGTTTGGGTATCCTGTGGATGTAATATTTTGCCTCAGTGTGTGTGTGTGTGTGTGTGTGTGTGTGTGCATTTACCTTCCATGACATACACCAGGGAGCCCACATCGCCCTCCTTGATGATACAACTGTCCTTTCCATATTCCACAGGGTACATGCAGTCCACGATCTCTTGAATCTGCGACAGTTCCAGGTTCTTCATGAAGTCATTGTCCAAGATGGCTTCCTTGATCAAATCCTTAGACCTGGAAGCAAGGTCAAACAAAATTAGGCCAACATTGTACAAGAGATGTCTTGTACAAACAGTCATATTTCATTTTGATAAGCTGTAATGAGCTCAAGCAAGAACAAAAAAATGTATCTGGCATTAAAATATTCTGAAGGATGTTGATCTCTTCAGCATGTTGACTATTTATATGGCAATTACAGCCTAACTCAAACAGCAGTGCAGCTTTTTAAAAACTTATGCTCATTTTAAATTCGTCAAGGTGAAGCCTTTTTATTCCCTTTCAAATGTTGGAACAAGTTGATAAATCCATGCCTAACGGAAGCCGATTGCTGCCATTCAGACGGCCCTTTTGAAAGCCAATTTGGCCTTCAGACTGCAGAGTCAGTAGGGTATTCCGCTGTACACATTTTCTGCAATCGCTATGCAAAGAAGAGAGGAAATTAACTTTAACTTTAAAGCTTACATGCATTTGTGTAAGAGTACTTTTCAACCAGGCTAAAAGGAAAAGCACGGTAAATGTTTGGCAGAGGACATTATGATTGAAGAGGATTATCTCGGAAGTGAAAGAGTACACATCAGACGAAGCTGATTGTCCTGATGGGGAGATATTTGTTCAGAAAAGGTGTCAGTGTGTTGACAGCAAGTGAATAAAAGCCAGGTGCAGTAAAGTTTGAATCCTCAGAGCTAACACCAGTCTGATTCTCTGAGATAGATAGATAGATAGATAGATAGATAGATAGATAGATAGATAGATAGATAGATAGATAGATAGATAGATAGATAGATAGATAGATAGATAGATAGATAGATAGATAGATAGATAGATAGAGGTGATGAGATGGGTGAGATCCCAGGGTGAGCTGGGATCACTCATTCATTAAAGTATGTCACCACACAGTATGAGCTTCTGTACTGAGCGCTGTGAGGCTGGTTTTTAACATGGCAGCTAAATGAATGAGGTTTATTACATGTGACATCGACAGATGAGAACACTCTTAGAAAGAGGGGAAGCTTTCATACCTTAATAACACAGAAAACACCCACTATCCCTAGCTTAAAGGATTCAGAAAATATAGTGAACCATCTCATGCCTTTTTGAGAACTGCCCTTTTTCAGTGCATTGTCGATGCTTATCATCTGGAAAGCTTACTGCTGAAAGGGCAAACAGTCTTGAAGACATATATGAAGCAGTTCTCTACTAAGGCCAGCCAGCAGCTGTGTTTCCCACAAACCACACAACTGCGCAAACAGAGCATCAAGCCTCAATATCAGCAGTGCACAGGTTTATTCAAGTGCCAAGCTCTGTATCTGTGTTATTAAAACAAACCCCTCTGCACATTCATGTGTTTATATCTTAGTGTTTTATAGTCAGCATATGACTTCTCCTCACATTGAACTTTTAAGGTCACGTGTATCTGCCTCTCATGAGACAGACAGTGTAAAAGTGTGCAAGTGTGGTAAAACTGCCAAAACAGTGTGAGGAGAAATGCCAGTATACTGTGAAAAGCAGTTTTCACTGCTGCCACGTTCTGTAAATCCCAGTTCTAAACACAAGCATCTACATATTTCAAGCACGTTGATTCTTTTCTTTTTTTTTACCATCAGCTGGATTATTAGTCTTGGATTAGTCTCAAAAGCTAATATATCAATAGCAGAGGTCATTGGATTTGTGCTTTGCATTGAGAAATATACTGCAGAAACAACTTAAGACATATAAAACAAAAGAAAAATGAACCATCACGGTCATCGCAGGTCTATAATAGGAAGGAAGGATCAGTCATAACATATACAGCCAGATGTACGTGACACAAATTAATTTAAAATTTGTCGGAACTAATTGAGCAAGACCAGCTCTATGCTCAAGGGATTCACTGATTCCACATAGAGGGAACAGCATATTCAAACTCTGTTTCCTCAGTTTAGCTTTGGCTTTATATAAAGGAAATAAGTCACATGACTTAAACACAGGCTGCACAGTGGTGTGGTGATTAGGACCATCACCTCATAGCAAGAAGGTTCCTGGTTTGAACTTCGGCTGTTAAATACATGAATTTTGTGTCGTTTTATATTAAAGTGAAAAAAAGTCTAGACATATTGCTGCTACAAATTTTTAAAGGAAGGATAAAGATTTTGCACTTTTATCATTTTTTCACCCCACAATCTTTGTTCAAGCTTCCCTTTTTTTTCAGCAGGAAGAGAAGATAATTTGGCTTTAATATTCATCTCTCATTAAATTTTTGCAAGATACCCTCAATAAAGAAGGGCTGTTTAGGGGGCTGTGACGACCTTATTGAAATGGTGACGCTTCAGTAAAGGCTTAATTCCGTGCATTGCTGTGGAGACGCAAAGCAGATTAACTCTAACAAGAACAAGCTGGATTTTGGGGTTTTTTTGTTTTGTTTTTTTTTTGTTTTGTTTGTTTTTTGGGGGTTTTTTTGTTGTTGTTTTTTTTTGTTGTTGTTTTTTTCTTTTTTGTTTTTTTCCGAAAGCTGACCTCCAGTGCACTGGAAATGTGCCTCGTTGACCCTGTTTCTGTTATATTTACACCCAGGAGACATTGAGCCTTTCAATCCTGATCATGGCCATAGTTGAGCAACCTCTTCCAACCAGACCCTTGTAAAAACATCTGCCTCCCACTGCTTTGTGAGAATGACATATTTGCTTTCATCCACTGAAGTTTGGGCTGAGCAAGTTCAGCCTTCCTTAAAAGGAGAAAATATGCTCTTTTAGAAGGAAAAAAGAAGAGGGGTGGCAAAAAAGTAACACAGGCACCAAGAGAGAGGGATGGATATTTTATGTGCAAAGAATGCACCATGGGCCTTGTAAAAAAAAAAAAGGATAAAGTTGATAACAATGAATGAAAAAAAGTGGAACCCTTGGCCAAATGGAACAAGCATTATCGCTGCACTTCAACAATGAAAACAAAGGAAATGTAATGAAGCATTTTTGCCTGCGAGGACACTTGTGTACTTTATAATAAATGGATAAATTAAATCTGCTCCCGGTTAAGCAATTAACAAAATTGAATATTTGAAATGCCTCACAAAAGGCAGACTAATGGAACCAAATTATATTGATTCAAATTGTTCTTTATCTGCAAAGTAAAACATAAACTTTACTAAGTTGCTGAAGCAAAAGTGTCCAATATAATTGGTAGATAATGGTAACGCTGAAGTAACAAGACAACAGTGCCTAAACCTGCTCTGGTTATTTGCATTTCAAGGCCTGTCTGTTTTTCCACTGCAATTTTCATGTTAACGCTTATTAGAAGAGAGATGATAAAAACTAAATGCCATCATTTAGCTAGTGAACAGTGTGAAAATGTGTGGCAGTTGAAGCTGCCATTAGGTTTGCTTTTACAGCAAGCTTTTAGATATAAGGTCATTTTATACTTTGAGTATTCTTGTGAAGATTATTACAAGAGCTGATGTCACATTAAGGCTTTGTTAAAAGTTTTCCAATCCTTAATCTGTTCCTCAAATGAAATCACCTCATAAAGTCATCACTCATAACATGGACTTAAGTATTTGAAAAGATCAGAATGAAGCGCAATCCAGCACGTTTTTGGAGGAGCTGGTACTTTACACATGCTTTGATAAGGGTGTGTGCACAATATCTCATACAAATGTAGGTTTAAAGTGTGGATGATTGTATACATGAATGGACACTCAGGTGTGGCTTCCCATCTGCATTTCCAAGCCAGCGACTATGACTGAACAATTATGTGCAAAAGTGACACCAAAAGAAAAAATAGACAGAAGAGTCTGTTTTAATGTTTTACAGCAAAGTTTAACGATCTTTCTGCTGCTCAGCTGAATAAAACCTTTCATTTTTCAATCTACTTTTATAAAATCATTTAAGTTTTGTGTGTCTGTGTGTGTGTGTGTGTGTGTGTGTGTGTGTGTGTGTGTGTGTGTGTGTGTGTGTGCGTGCATGCAGAATAACAAAATTAATTTCTGATTACATTTCAAGATCTGAAAGTGGTGTTTTTTTCTTATGCTGGAAATATCTTGATAAGAATTGCAAAGTTTTATTTAAGTATCCATATATTTTAAATTCAAAGTTCTTTTCTGATGTTCTATTTCTATCTTTTTTTTTTTTTTCTACAGTCATTTAGCAGACGCTTTTATCCAAAGCGACTTACATTTGAGAGGAAGAACAACACAAGCATGAATTCAAACAAGATGGGACGTCATAATTAAGTGATAGTCAGACCGCTTTTGAGTCCAGTTGGACCCAGGTGCTGTCATGTAGTGCTAGTGCAGTGCATACCACATGTTCTACCACATTTAAGTGTTGAAATACATCTAGCAAGTTCAATATACTTTAGCAAGTGATTTAAGAATGAAGAATAAATATTGTTGCCAACTGGGGAGCTCCAAAGAGCTCAACCTTTAATTGTAAACTGTCAGGTGAGTTATGTTTTTTAAAAAAAAAATTATGGCCTTAAGTTTGAGATCCAGACCACCAAACTGAGCAGAGGGACATGTCTGCGAGTTTTGCAAACAAAAGTGAGGTATTAGCCAGCCAAAAGGCAGCCTAAACATAAACAGAGAGGCTATTACACTGTTATGAAGTTACAACTTGTTTAAAACCAACTCCGGGACAAAACACAGAGCTGCTGCCACCACCAACCTAATTTCCAGTTATAGGATGGCATTTCTGTTTCTTCTCCTTTTATTCTTTATTTATTTACCTGCGTGCTTCCTGATATTGAACTTTCGACCGTGTTACTATCGATAACTGTCACTATATTTTCCTGATTTTGCTCAATTAGTAGCAGACATCATGTCACATTATAGTATGTCCAGCATGCGTGCAAGTTAAAGCGCGCGCGCATTTGCTTTTGTGTGGGGGTGTGAAATCAGAACCCCTTCCGTGTGCGCGCTACAGTTGAAATATCTGCTGTTCCATACGTAGCATTACGCACAGGGATCACACAGGTGGTAAAAGACGAAGACACACATAACTAAGACTAAATTATATTATGGTGATTATTTAAAGTCAGAGTTGAGTTTGGACACCTACTGTGGGCTTTTGGGGTAGAAAGGCAGGGTGACATGGCTAAGATCCTGGATGTCGAAGGCAGTGGGTTCGGCTGAGATCGCCTGCCTCTTTGTCCGATGCTGCTCCTGCAGCTCGTTCTGCTTGTGGACCTGTTGGGTTGCCGGTTTGATGACAGAGCGGTATTTGTCTAGCTCATTCTGTAACCTCTGTATAAGCTCATCTTTCTGGTCGAGCTCTAGTTCCAATTCGTCAATGAGCGCGTCCCTCTGGCGCAGCTCCTCGATCTTCTCTTGGAGCGCGTACTGGAGGTCGCGCAATGTGCCCATTTCAAGCGGCGGCGACGAGAGACTTCCCAATAAGTTCACCGAACGGTGTACAGTTGAGTCTTTATCCTCTCTCCTCTACCGCGCCGCGCGCAAACTTTATCCGGCATGAACAGCTTCAGAGAGAGCAGCTCCTGTCTCTGCTGCGAGGAGATTCCTCAGCACTGTCCGTCACAGGCGATGCTGATGATTTGAGGGTAGAACGCGCAGTCTGTTAAAACGCTATTGCCAAGGTGAACTCATAAAGCATCTTAGGCACAATCATGTAAAGTTTACTGTCTCTGTCTCTTCTGTCTCGCTTTCTCTCCCTCCCCTCCCTCGGCGGTGTGACAGTCCTCCCCGAGTGCGTCAGGCTGCGACCCGGGGAGAGCGCGTGGCGAGAAGGGCGCCTACAGGAATCCGTGGCACAGTGCAGCCTGCCACTCCAGAAAGAGCAGCTCTCTTCTCACATAAATAATGAAGTCTGCAAATACAGCCACAGTTCAGTCATCATACCTCTGTTACTTGCCCTGAGGCTGCTGAGGATAGGGGCCCTAATGGAAATTGAAGGTGATGGAAAACTTAATGAACCCCAGCGCAGTTCGGAAAGGAGGCGGTTCTATTTGTATTGTGTCGAACTTGTTTTGTCTGCATAAGGACAACATATGAAAAATATATATTTAAACTCAACTGGTGCTTTAAAAAACATAAATCAATGAAAGCATGTAGCTCCATTTCCCCAGCAAATAAATTTTGTGACTACAAGAGGCAGTTATCTTTAAAAATGTCAAACAGCAACATTAGAGATGAAGATGCCAATGCCACAGGCTCAGGACTCCTCACAGCAGCTTCACATTCCTCATCTAATCTGATGTTGTTTGCACTCAGAGGCTGCTGGTGTCTGTCCACATGATCCCAATGAGTCATCTGAAGCTCGAAGAGCAGCATTTGGCCCCATGTGCGCTGGACAAATTCAGAGGAGAATAAACTGCCAAGGACAATCTGATAGGACTGGGGCTTACTGAGGGCAGAACAGCAATTACTGCTGGGTGGCTCTGTTTGACAGGTAGCGCAGAGAGCTGGGGGAACGAGATTTCCAGGGCTGTGGTGTGTTCTAGGGCTGTGTCTAGAGTGTTGTGTGGTGGCATAAGGCATTTTTCCCTAACATAATGCTTGTAAACAAAATCTGAATGGAGGTAGAATACTTAATAGAAGATCACAGCTGCCCTCTTGTGGTAAGTTCAACAATCAACTCAGGTAAAAAAAAATTACAAGGCAGCATCCCTCTGCTAGAGCTAAAAAATGATTAAAGTTCCTTCTGTGTCGTGAGTCATATTGTTTGATTTCTATCTTCTTAGCAATATGATTAAGAAAAAGAATGTTGTGACGCATGCAATTAAATAGAAAATGTGCAACTTGTCATTATAATATGAGTAAAAACATAAGTGATGAAATGTATTTAGAGGTGTCCCCAGAACAAATATGAAAAAAAACATATCAGTATCAAAACACAAACACTGCCAAGCTGTTCCCAGACATCACACAGACAAATCAAAGCACTCCATGAAACTTTAATGTAACAAAGCAAGTGTGCCCAATTTTCCCAAAAGATTTGTTTTGTGTACTCTTAATAAAAACACATTTTCTAAGTAATGCAAAATCTTTTCAGCTCTGAGTTCATTAAAACCTAAATTACTTTTTATCTTTGTCAAGAGAAGCTTGAGCAGCAGCAAAGCTGACTTCCTAACTCCCATCAGGAAACTGCAGGTGCCCTCTGGCTCAGCTACAGTCTGCAAACTGTTGGATCCCTGGATCTATCCAACATCAGAAGGCCCTCCCACTGTCCTTCAAAGATCCTCTGCGCTTTAAATTTCACCTCTCTAGTCATCCAGCTCAGCCCTTTTCCTATGCAGATCAATAGAAACTGGATCCGTTGCTCCATGCTGCTGTAATCTGAGGAGCAGGGCGGGCCGCCGCCTGGTGCCATGTCCTGACTCTAATGGGAGGTCACACTGTCTCCGACCCTGCACAATGGACGGCCTCCTCCAGATACCAGTGGCACCAAGAGCAATCATCTAACTAGTGCTTTGCGTGCATCCAAACATGTTTACGTCTATTTCTGTGTCTATGGTCACATGCAATTAACCTATTTGTTCACTGAAAACCTATTCAAGAAATGCCCATGAATCATCTGCTCAAGTGATTAATTTAACTATTTTCATTGGCTGTAGGTCAAAGAAAGGATTGCAATAGATGATTATAAGTCCATGTGCCATTATCTTAAATGCAGTGTGTTAGCTATTAGTTAGTTATTAGCTATACAAACTTGTTAGTTATTAGAATTTCTCAATGAAACCCAGACCATTCATGACATCCTTCAGTTATGAATGGTCTGGTCTGTATATGACAAGGACTTTTTCTGTGTTTCTTTGAAGGTACACTGAACATCTCATCTGCTAATGAGTACAATGAGGATGTTCCCTGTACTTTATTAATGCAAATAAAGATTGTAAACTGTCTAGCATCCTTGATATTTGAACCCTATTGCCATGTTGTGGTGTGCCAGCAGACTGATGCTTCTTGTGTTTGTGAGTCTGTGAGAGTGACAAGTCATTTATCCTGTTGGATTATGACTATAGAAACTGACCATTTTTTCTCTAAGTAAAAACAGAAAAGAATGAAGATGATACTGAATATGATAGGAACTGGATGTGATGACTTCAGCTTCAGGCCTCATGTGAAACCCTCTAAATTAGCCACTGTAAACCTAAAAAGAGCATCTAAAGGTGATGAAGGAAGCATATGGTCAAACAAAGCATTTTCTAATGGAGTATTAAATATCCTCAGACATGCACTTTGGGTCCACAGCGTCCAGCTACTAAAAGCCAATAATGCATAGCACTTCCTCCAGGCTATGTCCCGTGGGACTGCCATGATGGATCTGATCAATTAGGAGCTCTTTCTGGAGCTCGCCTTGAAGCTGCGTCATCGGCCCCAAGAATGAAAATGCTCCTTCATTCATGGCAAAGCTCTCAATTTCTCTTAAGAGAAAGTGATGTGTGTATGTGTGTGTGCTGCGCGCACGGGGGGGGGCTCACAGTATTTCTTTTTGGGCAAAAAAGAAACAAAAATGTGGAGAGAGGAAACTTAAGACACTTACTAACTTGTGTATTTATGTGTCTGAGCGTGTAGAATTTATCAGTACATGCACATCCATTTGTCAAAGTGAAACAGTGTTAATAGCCGAGTATTGATTTAAAGCTTTCATGGAAAATATTTTGATTCCGCCTGTGAAAAGAAAGAAAACGCAAAAGAGAAAGATGGGACACACAGCGGGCACATGGGCGTAGGGGAGTAATAAAGTACCACAGCCTGCTGAAACTCTCTTACCACTCAGATTTGGGATATTTCCGAAACGTCTGCTTTGACAGGTCCTGGTGCGTCTGGGGTTCCGCGGAGATGCCCTGCGCCCTGCGGGTCCTAGGTCCAATAAGTTGAGCACTGGGCAGAACAGACTGACATTTGTGCAATTTTCTCTTAAGTTCGTGAATTTCGTCCTCCCGGTCCGCAAGCCGCCTCTCCAAGTCCCGTATCCTCTCCTCCTTCAACAGCAGGATCTTGGCGAAGTCGTCCTCCAGGTCACTCATGTTGAAATCTGCACTTTACTTTGCCGCGATTCTCCCGCGATGTGTCCAAAAAAGCACTCGCACAGGTTTCGTAAACACAAATCCCTGTCTTAATACGCGCAGGGTGATGATGCTCCGAGAGTCCCCTTCACTGCCCACTTGTTTATTTCAGACGAAAAAAAGCAAAGCGGGCGTTTAAAGCTGGGGAGCGGAAGGCTGATGGAGCAGCGCCACGCCACGGTCCACCAAGTCTCCTGGGAGCTGCTGAAGATCCTTCATTGAGAATAAGAACGCAATTACAACAGCCCTTTCACTCAGAGGTCGCACGCAGGCCGTCAAACTTGACACTGAAGAGCGGAGACAACTCCTGCAGTTCACCGCCTCGCACGCTGCAAACACACCACAGAGGAAGCCGCCGCTGCCGCTTCTGCTGCCAACCAATATTTGTTTATGTGCACATCCTCTTTGGGCGACAAAAGCGTACGCATCACCTCCCTGACATAACCTATGGCAAAAATCAATTGTTCCGCACTCGCATTCGCGTCATGGGACAGAGATTTTGAGCCCGTTTGCAGTGTTCACTTATTGGTATATGCCCACATCAGTGAAGTGGAAGTAACCCACCTTTATGGCACATGACCTTCATATTCCAATACTTTGGCTTCTGTTTTTTGTTTGTTTGGGTTTTTTTTCCAGTGGCGGATCTAAAAAATGTTACATGGGGTGGCAAAGGAGGGGTAATAGTCTAGTCAGGGTGCCATTAGTTTAGTGTACATGGAGCACTTCTGAGCTGATCTGACATTCAATCAGCATAAAATGCATCATGTAATCACCTCAGTGTATCCGGTCAGTCTCAGTTAGAATGACTTTTCAATCTGATCAAAAGAATTAGTTTAAACTTTTCCACGATTTGATTATTGGGGGAAAAATAAAAATAAGCATGTCTACACTGATTCTGATGGTTTGTGGTGCATGTTTCTGCTCATGAACCACGTGCGTGGGGCTTAAGTGACATGATGAGTTCAGGAAAGATTTAAAAAATGGCGGAAACAAAACAACTGAATTGTGGAGGACAACGTTTTAGTTGGAAACTTTGAAAGTGTTACAGATTACTAAGCATTTTAATGGTCGAAAGATTCAAAACGAGTCGTTCAAACAGATATTTGATCAAATCTTTTTTTTACTGTCTTTTTCCAAATCGGTCCACTTTGCAAGTGTTTAAAATGTTACAATCATATTAAATCTCACTGATCAGGTAGTGTCTGTGTAAACATGTCAACTGGAATCTCTGACTGATTTTAGTGGGAAAGAAGAAATATTTGTCATGTTAACATAGTTAACTGATTGTCCTCAGTGCAGTATGGAAAAATCCCTTATAGGGTCAAAATAAAATAAAAAAACCACTTAAAAACAATTTACTGTATCATTCTCTTTCTAAGAAAACAAAGAAAATTTAGGTTTACATTTTTAAAAAATAATCCTCAAAAACAATTCATAAAAAGAGCTAAGTACAGGACAGAGATCAGCCATCTCTTTAAGGAGAACTGAAGATAACAGTTATGATACTCTGCAGCAAAATAACCTAAACATCAAAATCTTCAGCTTTGGCAGTGCTGAGGACAACAAAAGTGCTCAGATGATCATCTTTGTATTTTGAAGAAATATAATAACAATTAGAAGTATATAACAGAGTTTCACACTGTTTCTCTTTCATAAGATTTGCATCATATTTAGTTGTTTTCTTTTTATCAAAATCACTGATTAAATAAATTGGTTACATAAGTGAAGCTTCACATTTTTGACCGTATAATGCCTGTAGGCTTTTTAATAAAAACATGTTATTCAGGAACATCTAATGTCTCTTATACAGAGAATAGAAACAGACCATATGGTCCTGCTGAAATGAAGAATGGATTCATTTAGACTTCTTATTATAATCAAAGCCTGTTTTTTATTTTACCATCTCACAGTTAGGATGTAACCTAGTTTAACAGATTAGCTTCATTGTGGATACTGATCACATAGAACTCACTGAAGCTTCAGCTGCTGAAACAGTAAATTTCAAAACTTCATTCATATTTCAATTCTGCATAAGCTCTCTTGTTGACTATATTCAAAACTAGTTAACTAGGAAATTATGCTCCAATAAACTGCATGTGAGTAAGTCACTATCGACATGTGATTCAATGACAAATTAAACCGCAAATGTACGTTGCCTTAAGTATACTTTATGTTCGTTACACATTTAATTTAACTTAAACTTTAAGCACTGCAGGAGTCAGAAGTGGTTTGATGCAAAGCCATAACTATGCTTTTGAGGGCCCTAAGATTACATTTATAATTATTATCTTTTTGTGACTCGATCTTCTATTTCAATCTTATGAGAGGCTTTTGGACTTACACATTATATATTTTTACAAGTAGAGTTCAAGAACAAAAGTTGTGGGGTGGGAAGTAAAAGGGGGGCAAGGTTCTAAAGTGGGGGGACAGTTACCTCCCCTTGCCCCCCTGTAAATCTGCCCCTGATGAAGAACTCTATTTAAAAAAAAAAAAAAAAAAAAAAAAGCATGTACTTATTTACTTATTAACTGAACTTATGAAAAAAAAGTAAATTCCATAAATTCAGATTCATGCATAAACCAACCTGTGGAACAAAGGTTAAAGCTCAACTGTACTCTGCAGCAAGTCTGAAATTAACCCAAAAATCATTCATTCTTGCAAAAAAAAATAATTAAGATATAAAATTCATTGCAAAATATTCTGTGTGGCATCTCACTGATTAGAATAATCAGTGACTGTAACAACAGTCCTCATCGTTTTCATCCTCTGTGTGTTGTAGAGACAAAAGAGATTCAGCAATAGATTATCACTTCGCTCACTGTTCTATTAATCATTAAAAACAGTCATTTCTATGCACCATTTTTCATACTACTGCCCCAATCTGTTTGAAGTGAATTAATTTAGGAGGGGAAAAAGGGGGAGCTCACGGGTGCTAGAAGGATGTTTCATTAAGATTCTGAGTTAAAAATAGAGTGAACAGATCTTCACTTAGCTGGTGTATTTCGACACATCTCACCCTTGTCTTCTGCATTCTTTTTATCATTCCAAGCACCTCATGGGTTAGATGTGGAATGCTTATTACTGGAAAGGGTTGCTACATGCAGTGAATCTATTTTTCTTTATTACACGTTATTAGGCATTTCCCTCATCCCTGTTTACCTGCAGCTCTCCAAATGCAGAATACCATCATAACTGGTTGTAAAGCCTCATCTCCCATGCAAGACTGATGATAGCCCACTTAAGTCGTGTCTAGCTTGAGAATTGCACTGAGAGCTATCAAGCTTGGACTGCAGTGGTTCTTGATGGGAAACACATATGGTCTGTGTGTGAGTGTGCCACATGTTTAACAGTAATTGTGAGCAGCAAAGTGAATGCAACCAGCACTCAAAGGCAAGGTGAGGACCAGGATTGTGCTGTTATCAATGAGGAAAGCAGTCATTGATGAATTATGTATGCAGCAGACACTGTGTCCATTATAGCAGTGGTAAATTAAGTGTCACCTTTTGCCATTCTATCCATATCAATAGAGAATATGTGTGCTCTGAATGAGTACAAGTGACATCCTACTTTTAAAAAAAGGGGTATTCATGTATTCAGACAAAAATACGGAGAATATCCTCAATCAGTTTTTCATTTAAATGTCTTTGATCTTATACTCTTAGCCCAACATTAGTGCCTGAAAGTGCTCGTTACATTGTCACCATGACTATATCAGCATCATCAGCCTGAAGTGTGTATCTACGTTGTCTCCACACCAGAATATGTCCATGTTTACACAAAGCGAGTAATACTGCATTACCAGTTTCTGTTTGTGCTGACTGAACGCTACATGGGTCATCTCCCCTGGATGTTGTGGGTTAGGTAATGGACAGCAAGTTGGCCTCATGGTACCCAGCGATAGATGTTCTGATTGCACGCGAGACATTGGGTTAACTAAGTTCATGATTCTTCGATGTGGCTGCTATGTAATAAAATGCCCAAGTGTTGCAGCTGCAGCATTTCGAAAGCATCTATGCATGGAGAAAATCCAGTGCCCTCTTGCTCACCTCAGGGACAGATCAGCTTACGGAAGAGAGGAGGGCAGACATTAGTCACTGTTTTCCTGTAATACACTCACACACACACACCAGATACACATTAAAGAAAGAGAGAGGTATCTTGGGTATACCCAGACATATGCTTGCACATCATTATCACCCACACACACACACACACACACTTGCATACAAAAATTTACGTAACCATTCACAAAGTAAAATCCCTGGCAACAGCCTGAATGGACTCTATAGTAGGGATTTCTGTAAGTACATTGGCTGGATCAGTATGTTTTTACACTTCTGGAGAATCTTTTCCCCAGAGTCCCTGATGTTGTCGACATCTCTACTGCTTGTCCCTGTGAGACACCAGCAGCTGGCTGCCTGCCTGGACCCTCCTTTCCAGAAGGGACATAAGCTCTGGGAGAGGGTGAAGAGATGCCTTTTCCCCAAGTAATCTAGTTCTGAGCCTCTCCAGTTCGGAAAGTAGCACCTCAAATCTTGCATTTTCACGGCAATATCATACAGCAGCTTCACTTTGCATAGATGTAGTCTCACACTGTAACATGAGCTGCTGATTGATCGCTTGACTCACAGTGGAGATAGATAGAACTAGAGCTCAGGAAATTGACTTAGCCAAAGCAATAATGATACTTCCTTCCTGCCTTCCTGCATTAGAACTGTCAAAATCAGATATCGTAGGTGAGGAGAAGGTGTATATTCACTGTAAGATGGCTATAAATCTGGAGCTAACGATTATTTTCATTGCTGATAAATCTAAGATTTGTAGTGCCTTTAACTCACTCTTTTCTGTTTTGTTTACTTCGCATTGCTCCTATTACCATGTGAATCTATTTTCAGTTAAAAGGGTCAGATAAACCTCTGTTCCTGTTTCAGTCTGTATCAATCTGCTGATACATTGAGTCAAAAATTTCCTTCAGAGCCAAGAGGTTGCCAGTTATGTCCTTAGACTTGGCATGTGCAAAAAAAACCATAGGGATAAGGGAGTTTTCATGTTAAATTTATTGATCATATATTAATATGTCTGGAGTCCTGTGTTCTGGAGTTTTTTACATCTGAGAATACTTTTGTGCTCTCAAAGTTCAACAGTTAATTTTGACATAGCTTTAGAAGCCTAATGACATACACTTTTCTCCAGATGCACAGATCATCAGTTCAAAGTGTGGAAATATTCCAAAGGTTCATAGGAAAACCATATTCAGCATTAATTTGACTTGTTGTGATTGCTATCCTTTAAATTAGAGTTTTACATCTTATGTTTTCATTTAGACAATGTTAGAATATTCTGTTCTGTTTGAATGTTGAAGCTGGCACCATAACTGTGAAGGACAGTGCAGGGAGAGAGCCCCACCATTAATAATTCTAGTTTATGTGCTGCACTGATAGCAAAAATTATGCTGGGTATGAACTTAATAACTGATCTTGGATAAACTTAATCCAGTCACTAATTACCAACTGAAGCAAATCATTTACTTTGGTTCAACTACTCTCTTTTTTTGCTGTTATCATTCTGTGAATGCAATAGAGCATTTACTGTGAAAGTAAAACATTTTCCATTTTCTCATTAACAGGAATGTTTGTACAATTAAAGGAAAAATTAACTTGCAATTTTCTGCCAGGACATCATGTGTTTCCCTGCTGACATGTTTTTTCTCAAAGTGTAAATACAAGAATAAATCATTTTAAACAAATTATATCAACATTAGTTAGCCAGATACATGTATCATTTAAGCTCCTCTTAGCCTTTTAAAAGGGGTACATTTTAAACAAGGCTATAATCTTTTCTTTTTTAATGAGCAAGAACTCAGTATTTGTCTGTGTATCTGTATCTGTTAAGAATTTAGATGTGAGACTGGGTTATTTAAAAATTTTTTCATTCAGCCAAGATTAAACTTACAAATAGTAAAAGAATAAAAAAGCTCTACTTGATAAATTGTTTAAAATATCAAACAATCTCTAAAAAGATTCATTGTCCCTACATCTGTATGTTCATCGCTTGGGTACTGAGCACAGCTTTAGCTGTAAAGTGAGACTAAAATAGAAACCTGCCCTTCGATGTGACGATGGCATGACAGTGAGAGCGAGAAAAGGTGCCGGTTTGGTGTGACAGAGAGGAGAAATGTGTTTGCGAGGTGAACGGAGGGTCAGGGTTCACTGGTTGGAATGCTGCACTCCTGCTGTATTCCAGGTGTGCTGGAGGACTAACACTGTTAGTCTGAACAGCCACAGTGGCATACATGGTGGCCCCATGGGCTCAGACAACCATCAAATATATATTGAAAGAGAAAACAACCTTGCTTTTTAAATAATAAAATACAATTGAGAAACATGACTGCTGCATAAAATAACTGTTCAGCAGTGATTTGTTACAGTTTTGTTGATAAGAGGAGTACAATTTGGGAGGTCATGGGCAAAACAAAGTTTTCTGCAAGATAAAACTGGAATCTGTTTTCCAAGAAAGCTGTGTTATCTGCCAATTTTCTCACTTTAGCATGTTGAAGCTCTGCACCAGTTGGCCTTGGTGAGATTCTTAACCACCTAACCTTGTGACAGGGTGTTATTGTCAACTAAATTTAAACTGAAAATGATAATTAAGATAATTTCTTCATCGATTTCATGCACATAATGAGTTCTTTCTTATGTTCACAATAAAAAGGCTCAAGGTGACCCCTTGAGTTGGCAATTTAAATTGAAGTGGCATCAGCAAACATTAAGCTGAAGGAAAAAGTATTTATGATTGTCACATTCTTACTATTACTACAAACATTTGATGTAGGAGAAATGCAGTTTGTGCATTTGCTACTTCAAGGCTGGACTAATGTAATTCCTCCTTATTAGGCTGAACCAATAACTCCTTGTCAAGACTTGATCAGATTAAAAGTGCTGCAGCAAGTGTACTGAGAAGAAAAGACACATCATATTGCTACTAGATTTTTTCCTCCTCATTGGTCAGAATCAAGCATAATATCTCAGACTGGACTCAGTATAATTCAGAAGTTTGTAATTTTGTTATTTATGCCTATTGGAATAGGTTTAAGAACTTTATTCCTAATTTTTTAATACTAAATATAGCTGCAGTCTCTCTTATCACCTTCTGTTTGGGATGATCTGATTCAGCTGCTGTCTCTTTTAAAATGCTCTCCCTAAAACCCCAGTCTGACCAGATTTGTTAGCTAATTGGTCAAAAATGTCAGTGTGAGGCAGTTTTTCTTTGCTTTAGGTGGTTCCAAACTAGCTCCTAGGCAAACATTATGGAAATATTTGACAACCCTACAAAATGGGCATTTCTGGTAGCTCAGGAGCAAAGTTTTTGTTAAAGACAATGATCCACTGGTTTGGACTGTCAGTAATTCTGCAGCCCTTTTTGTTTGAATGATAAAACTTACTAATACACTGTGAAAACAATACATTCTTACTCCTAATATCTGACATACTGCCACTTGATCTGGAGGTCCTCACATAAGTTTGCAAAATGTGGGGTACAGTGGAGAACTTTTCAGCTGCATAATGAAAGTTATCTTCCTGTAGCAGAAGGTGAAAGACATGCATAACCATCAGTAAATGATCAAAGGGGGAAACATCATTTTACACTTTGTTTAACCCCTTACGATGCAGACGTACCGGTCCCGGTACATGACTACTAATCAACAACATTGCAGCTGTGTGTGCAAGCCCCTCCGTCATGAATGCCCACAATATACACATCAAATGAAAGCTCAAAGTCTCGTCTTTCCGATGATATAAACCATTTTGACACGCCAAACCACAGCGCTAACACTAAAGCCTTTTTTACAGAAAAGCAGAAAGTTCAAATGTTGACTTTTCTTACCTTTGAGGGCTCTCTATAGGTCAAACATCAATATTTCCCATCAAGATTGGTCTCATTCTGTCAGTACAGGTTAGGCGAGGACAAAAAAAATATTTTTTTCTGTGTTCTGTGCATAACTTTTTATCAGTAATATTTACAGTGATTCTGATTGCTGTGGGTGAGAGTGTTACCTTGACAAACAGCCCAAGCCTGTACTTACAATCCAGAGGGTTCAATAACAGCAGTAATTCTAATTTGGAGAGGTCATTTTACAGGCGTTTTTGCCAAAATGACCCCGCTTGATAAGGGGTTAAAGCAGAGGGGGATAAGCAGAATGTGTGTTTTTTAACTTTATTTCTTTAGCCATTCCTTCCCTATTTCTTATTTTCACTTCTTTTATTTTTCATCTTTCATAATACTACTATTACTACTAATACTGATCAAGGTTAGGAAAAAAATCATAGAAGCCATTAAAGTGCTATATTAATTACATTTTATCGCACAAAAGTTTTGCCCACAATTTCCACAATGCCATGGCATTGGCAAAGCAGCACATCCACAAGTGACACTGGAGAGTACCCATTTAATTTAACCACATAAGCACAATTTCCACAGCTGTACGCACCTTATGTCCTTGGCTGGTACTCAAGGCCAAGTTGTGTAACATTCATTAACCAGGTCCTACAACGGACTTAACCAGTCATATCAAAGGCAAAACAAGAGGTTTTTTTTAGAGGCATTTGACACACCACACTATATCCAAAATATATCTACCAAAAAAATCTCTTTGTTGGTTGATAATGCTGACATTCACATATGAATCCAAAGTCTGCATGTATGTGTTTCAAAAGAAAACAAACATAAAGTGTGTGCTTAAAGCACTCATTCACTAAAACCAGGTTGTCTCTTTATTTTCTTTCTTGTTACAATCCCAGACCCACAGGACCAAGCTCCTTCATATATAGAATACCTAATTATATCCCAGCAAAGCACTTTGCTGTCAGAAGGGGAGATTACTTGTACTTATCACAGTTTCTTAAAGTAGAATGGGAAGCCAAACACTCAGTCATAAGGCTGCTCTTCTGTGGAACCAGCTCCCTCTCTACTTTGAGGATTCTTTAGAAAATGTTTCTAATTGAGAAAGCCTTATTTGTGCCAGCTCAGCTGACTCTGACCCGTACAATGCTGTAAAACCTCATGATGCACTGAACACCTTTCACCTCCTCTCAGTCCTTGATCATGCCACTATTACATGCGATTGACTTTATGTTTATTGACTGATGATGCTTCCCAGTCAGAAAGGTACTCTTGCCTGATGGATAAACTGAGTGGACACATGGCAACAGAAGAAGACATTAAAACAGACAGACTGCTGTTGTCATGAGTCTTTATCCCTCAGCCTGTCATTCAAGCAAATTCACTTGAGACAACTCCTATATCAGTCAACTTCCTTTTGTGTAGAAAACAAAGGGTGTGCTACCCTCCTCACTCAAGTGAAACTCTTTTTGTTTTTCTTTCTTTCTTTTTTTACTCTTCTCGATGTTCTCAGATGCAACAGAGACTTCTCTTCACACCTGCCCTAAGCTGTCTGACACAGTATCAAAAGGCAGCAGGGAAACAGTGGAAATTTTGTCATTACAGAATTAAATTAAAGGTTTACTTTTGATGTCCCTGCATATGTTTCTGCACTGAGATGTGTGGTTGTCGACACAGCTGACACACAGGTTGTGTCCATGTATCTAATTCATTGTGTAAAGATAACATTTATTTATTTTCTTTCTCTCTTTTCTCTCACTTTGTGACCAACTTCATTTTAAATCTGTTTATAAAAGGGCTGTTTTCTTCATACTTGTGTTGAAACGCAAGCATACCCTCACCTGTAGGGCTGCACTAAATTAACAAACAATAGAGATGGGACATAAAAGCTGTTCCTACACAGCTCCTGTTTACTTCATTAACATGAACATGGTTTCATTCTCACCATCTCTGCTTGTCTATCTGTGTGTTTGTTTGAACATGTTTGAAAAAGTCATCACCTGCGACACATTTTAGGTGCTTGAGAGGCTCAGCTGTGAAGACTTTTCCTTGGAGCTCAAGCGTGTTGCAGAAGGTGGTAGTTTGTGTCTAGAGAAGCCCAAAAGCTGTAAACACACCTGAGTGATGAGTCATGTTACTGGAGAGCTGGGACCTACAAGCATGCTTTTTATCAGACTGTTTGCAAGGAATGTGTCTAGTGGAAAGCTGTTTTGGAGAGAGGGAGAGCACGTTCCTTCCAGGGTGTGGACCATATGGAGGCTATATGTCAGGCGTAGGGCCAAAGAATCTCAGTGTTCTTCTGAGAGATTCAGGAGAGAAATCAGTGGCGGTTTTTGTTCACATGGCTCAATCTGTTGCATAACTTAGGGCATTGTCTTTTGGTGTTGTTAATCATTAGATATTGGCTGTGATAGTTTGCTGAAAAATGTCCCAAAATTTTATATTATCTATCTGATCCTCTGTATCACTCAGTCTAACCACTTCTAACCTATTAAAACTGCAAATTAAACCACAAAAATAGCTTTAAAATACTTGTTACTAAAATAACATCATTGCTAATATAATTTCATTTAACCATAACTGATCATTTTAACTACAAAATTGTTTCAACAATAATGCTGAATACTTTCAGTTCTAGTAGTACCGGGTGGCCTTTTCAGTGACTGTATTATTGGAAACCTTTAAAACGTCTATGAGAATATGTTAAAATCCAATATAAAAAAAAAACATTAAAAATGATTCTGCACAAGAACCTTCATGATGGAAAAATATTGGAAAGTTTTCTATGATGTTGAGAATAAGAAACCAAAGAAGGCTGTCTTTGCAATGAGGCTTTTAAAAGCATATTTAACTGGAAATTATACAAAATGAATCAAAGTTCCACATCATTGCCAGTTAATGCTTTTCTTCTATGCAACTAGAGCACCACAGCAAAGTAAGACTAAAAAATAGCTTCCCAAACATCTTAGAAACATGCGTATTCACATTAAATACACACTTGCACACAGTCAGGTTTATTTTCCTCATTTGCCCTGTGTGCATTATATATGAACTTGAGGTGTAGTGAGATTCTGGCTAATGGAGATGTCAGAAAGAGAACATCACACATCTTCTATGAGATAAAAGGCTTTGTTTGCTCTCATTCGTTGCTCTGAAAATGTCTTCAAAGCTCTCGGAGAAGTATGCATGCATTCTCAGAATATTTGGTAATCCAAACCTGACCTGACCTTATCATTAAAGCAGACACCACGTCTGATTACAGCTGCATTGCATCATCATGCTAATAGCTTGCTTTGAGATTAGCATGTGGGGAAGTTAGAGCAACAATCCAGGAGTATGGCATACAGAAAAGACATAAAAGTATTATATTTATTAATGCTACTGTAGTATATTAGCAATGTCTGCTGTTGCAGTGTGTTGTTTTTTGTGTTTGTTTTTGATAAAATGTTGCAGCTATTACTGATGTTGATCACATTAGTCATTTTTGCTTTATTTGTCATTTAAATGTTTTATCAAAATGTCAATGAGCCATGAATAATGGCATTCTCATTTTATAAAGTAAGCAGTAAATAGGATAATTGCAATTTTTTTATTACAAATTTATTTTCTATGTCACACTTTAGTCACACAGTTGGGTCATTATAGTATATCTGTAATAATGCAGAATATTGTGCATGCTTACATTTGTCAAAGAACAGAAAAAGAAACAGAAAAGCAACATTTCTCTCTGATTTACTGTACATATAGCATTTAAGTTAATGTACTTATATTCCACGCTGGGCAGCACTGACTACTAGAAATCTAAAAATGCAGCTACTGGACCCAGATTCCTTTGGCACATGCCTTTCTCTGCAGGGTTCTCTGCACACTAAATGTAAGCTTTCCACCACAGAAGGAAGGAGATAACATAAAGTTATGATGAAAGCTGCTGCAGGCATCTGGAGCCAGCTTTGACAAGAGTACCACTCCACTTCAGTGTTCTCATGAAAGCATCTAAAGATAGACATTGGTAGTATGGACAACAGTAAATCAGTAGGAGACCCAGAAGGCCTGACAAGAAAAGGATCTGAGATTGTGTAGCTTAGCATGCAGCCATTATGTTGCCTTATTCTGTCACTGAGCTACACTTTTCTCATGATACTATGACCCAGAACAGAGAACTGGTTCTACAGTGTTTTGCTTCACACTTGGAAGCACTGGAGCTAAATATTTGGTGGTCTAACAGCGACTCGCTAACAGTGCCACAGCAGGAGAACCCTCTTCTCCCTGCAATGGCTGATCTTGGCTGCTTGGTGCCCAAAGGGCCTCCACATTCCTGACTCAGCTGGACATTCAGCAGGCCACCACCTGCAGCATGTCAACAGACTACACAGGTTTAACAACCCCCACTGTCTTCAATGTGAAACCATTTACCGTCACCCTGAACTGGAAGGTGCTGTAAAAACAGAACTTGAAAGTACTTACGGGACCAGTTAGGGAAAGTTGTCAAGGAGTAACTGAAAAAAAGAAACAGCAGGGGCAAAGAGAATAGGTTTTGAAGATCTAAATGCAACAAATAATGAAAGAATTGCACAACGCAGGGAACAAAGGTCCTGCTGCATTAAAGTGAGAGTATCTAAAGTCCCAGGGATTTTTAGAATAAAGGTTTTTAGATTACAGTTCCAAGTATTTGGATGTGTTTGACTGACTTTTGCCCATTGCTTAGTCAGAACAGTGAGGCAGGAGAACCCTGGTGGGAGACATGCCCACATTATGCTCAGTCACATCCATTACAAAACCATCACAACATCTTTTGTTTCTTGAGAGCTTCAGTGTTTTTTTTTTAGTTCTTTTGCTGAAAAGATTAAATGACTGATTAAAGAAAAAAAAATGCAACATTGATTTACTTTGGCTTTGATGTCATATTTAAGAAACCATCCTTCAGCAGGAAGGAGCTGCCTCACCCTTGTTTATGTGCAAATGTAATTTGTATATTTGCATATCAAAGACAGGACTGCTAAATCTTAACTGCTCCTCTTGGGTTTGTTGCTAATTTGCGCTGCACTGCAGTTGCCTAGTAGCCGATGAGGCCCTCCTTAAGAATTATTTTCAATTGACAAAACATGGCGCCGGAGGAACTCACCCAGAATAGCTGGACGGGCCTTGGCTGGCAAACCCTAACTAATGTAATAACTGCAAGCTGATTGGTCATCTCTTTCTTGTATGTGTCCAAGTGTGAGAGATATTAACAGAAACAGAGAGGTTTTATATGTGTTTGGATGAATCTGTGCCAAATATTTATTATATAACAGTATGCTGCGATTTCACCCTGCATTTTGTCAAGAGACAACCTAGTAAAAAAAAAAATGCAGGGGGGGGGGGGGGGGGCTGGGGGGGGTGGGCGGGGATGACTCAGCCTGAAAGAGTGTTGGGAGATATGCGGTTTGAAGTCAGGCATGGCTCCTGGGAAAGACTCCAATTCTTCATCGTCCAGGTGTGATCACTCTTCATTTGCACGTGCTGCAGTAAATTAGCTGTGCAGGAGTCTGTTATGGCAACTATTTGACTCTGTGTAAGATCATCAAGACAAACAGCATAACTCGTCATCCAGTAAAAATATACACTGTGACCTTTCTTTGGTTTCTACTACTACTACCTCGTAACATGCCAAAAATGTTTCTCTCCAGCTGAGCTAAATGCTAATTAAGTATTTTTCCAAAGAGCAAAAGTTGAAATTGCCACTGCAAGTGGGAGTTAGCATTAATCTAATTAACATGGGAAGATCAGGTACATATTGCAATTGGTAAAAAAAAAAAAAAAAAAAGTGCAGAGTAGAGACAGTGACTGAAATAGCTTTTAAAGACACATCAGACAACTTGGAGATGGTTTGATCAATCGGTCTTTGTTCCTTTGAGCTAGAGACACAGACAGGATGGATGTTTTCTTACTTTAACAGCTGTACCCTCTATATTTGTTCATTATTTTGTTTGGCAATTTTGAATTCACTGAACAAACATGACACGCAGCTTTACATAAGACTTTGTAGACTGCGCTCACTCCTGACATTTTCATGTTTACCTGTGTTCTGTCCAAATGCCATTTCAGAACTAAAAAGTTACTAAAAAGTCACAATGTTGCCATAGTTCAAAGGCAGCCCTCTCTCTTTGTGGATTTTTGAGGCTTTTGGTGTTTGAAAAGGATCCACATGCAGCAGAGGCAGACAGCTGAGCTTGATGTGCAGCATCACAACACAGCAGTGATGAGTGCTTCTTGCCAGCCCACTAAGAATCATCAAAGAAGGAGAAAATAAGGAGAGAAAAGCCCACTTTAGGTTGACGATGCAGTTTTTTGCCATGTTTTAAAATAATCCTTTACTGACTGTTTTCCTGCTAATGAGCCATTCAAAGCCCACTCAGGTTTGGACTCTGACATGTACTACTGAAAGCACGAGCTGTTCTTCATTTATACTGACTTTTTTTTAGGTAATGCACTGAAGGCTATTTAAAACAGACTCATCTGGTGTATTAAGGAGAAATGTATGGCAGATTTCACTTATTGATTTAGTGTAACTAGAAAGTGAAATATAAAGCATTAATTAGTGGGTTTGAAAGAGGTTGCTTTTGGAAAGTTTGGAACAACAGAAGGTTTTAGCTGCATTGTTGTCCACCACAGCAGGGAGACATTTTTATAGATCTAACAACCTGTATTCAGTATGCATGCACTCAAAGCAAATGCAGCCATTTTCCTCAGAAAATTACTTTTAATTGTTTTAATATTGACCTAAAGAAGGATGATTAATATAAGTACATTAATTACACAAGTCACTATTGTTTTCCTTACTCTATATTAAATTCAATTAATTTCAGCTTTATTTGTTTAGTGACAATTCACAACAAAGTCATCTGAAAGCATTTTAAAGACAATTAAATACAGTTACCAAAAAAAAGGTCCTAGCTATGGAAACCAACAGATTGCATTGAATTTTCTTTTCAATTCATCCCCCATCCTGAGCATGCATAGGACAGTGGGCAACAGTAGAAAGGGAAAAAAACAGTTTTTTAACAAGAAGGAAAAACATTCAGCAGAACAGGGCTCAGGGGGGGCAGCCATCTGCGGAGGACACGACAGAGGGAGCAACAAGCATCTCAACTTTTAGTCAGGGATACAAGTTAATACAAGTTAATGATGCCAAAAATGTTGTTTATTTATACAAGGAAAATAAAGAGCAAAGACAAAAAAGACAGATTCTCCTCAAAATAGAACTGTTATAACGGTGAACTCTTGAGGGCTGTCACCCAAAAAATGTGATCAATGTTGTTATTCTCCTTCTCCATTCATGTAAGTCCCTGTTAGTTTTACATCACCGGTATCGGTACATTTGAACTCCCTCTTTTTTTGTCCATTGAGCTAAACCAACATGTTGCAGTTCTGTAGTATGACCAGCTTTATGTTAACATCAGGATATTCTCATTCGAATTCTCCTTGTTAAAATTAGAGGCAAAGAGCAGCAAGACCATTACAGAAGAAGAGACCATAAATTATGGAAAACAAAACTACGACAGCCAGATGGAATAATCAAGTACAGGCCTGTCTGTGAGATGATGATCAGGTAAGTAAAGTCATTGAAAGAATATTGAAAATAAGCTAAAGATTTGCAACATGTCTGGAACCTCGAAAAAACCGAAATCTTTATCAAAAACATGCTACTTATCCTAATTTCTTTTGAAAGATAATGCACTGAAATTGGGCTTCCAGATAGAGAGGTAACATGACCAAATGCTTGTTTAGTTTTCTCTGCCAGCATTGGAGCTGAGCACTGATGACAGATGGCACAGAAACTGTTTCCATCAGTCGTGAGAGTGTCCCCTCAGTTGGCGTGAGTTGACATTTGACATGTTACACAACACAGTATGTCATCCTCTGAAATAATTCCAGTTTGCTGGAGGTAGCCCAGGCACGCTTATGGTGATGGAAGTGTAAAGGTATATTGTCTGTTACATCTTGAGACCAGCTGGAGTCAGACATCAGTCCTCAGACTGTCTCTGTTTGTCTGCAGGGGGACACCCACCTCCGAAAACCACCTCTTTGTCATATTGGCTGTAATGACAGCCAGTTGCTGAGTCACCTCTCCAGTTGTAGATGGACTGAAACTGCAATGCAATTCCAAGCAGTCAGAGGCTTCAGGGAGCGCTGGCGTAACTGACAGAGCGTGACAACATGAGCAAGCTCTGAAGCGAGGATAAACTACAGCGGTTTGCTGGGAAAGGGAGTAGGGGGTGGGGGAGGTCTTTAAGCCTTGATCATTTCTCGGCCTCTGGAGATGCTGTGAAAGCCTTATGGTGGAGGGCATGACATTACATCTCACCAGCACTGATAACAATGTGTTAGATGAAAATAGCTGCTATCATTCCCGCTGTGATTGGTTTCAGCAGCAGCAGCCACATTAATTTTGAACCTTAAGCACTTTGATTATACGTCATCTCTTGAGAAATTAAAGTTCAGAAGGGCAACAGTCTCTAAGTTCTGCATTTTATGAGCCCTGATGCTCAGGTGTATCACATGCAGTAGATATCTGTGCAGAAATTAATTTTTAAACATGCTCACCTTTACAAGACACCAATCAACCGACTTGCTATAAATGTATGTGTATTTCTGTCTTCAATAAGTAAAAGCACAAAGACTACAGCTCAGAACATTTTTGTACACAGTGTGACAGTTTTATTACTCAAATTTTTGCTTCTCATACCACCCACCTTCTAAACCATCCATTAATAGACAAAACTCCATTTGTACTCCATCAATGTTATCTTCACAGACTAAGTATGGTATTGCAGTGAAAGACCACAGCAATGCTTAGAATAGAACAGAATTTGCTTGTGAACCCATGAATCAGTTGTTACTCTTGGCTACGGGGCTTCGAGGGACAGTAGGTTAGTCTACTGCAGAGGACAGTGTGTTACAGTGCAATCCATGTTTATGTAAAAGGAAATGATCACACACAAAAAGGCAGTAAGTAGATCTTTTCTTAGGTGATTGATGGAGCGTAAAGAGTGGCCAGATTGGAGAGCAGTCTGCTGCAGCAAGGATGCCAAAGCAGACTTCTTTTTCTCATGTGATCACACCATTAATTTTGTAAAGTCATTGACTAAATATGATTAAAATAAAACTTAACTACCCAAGTTAAAGCATTTTGTCACTCAGGACCACGACATCAAATGCAAGTAGACTAATTAGAACACCACATATTTACAGCCTGCACACCTGCATAATTACATTATGTTTTCAGACACATTAAGATGTCTTGAGAGTATAACTCTGGCCTTTTTAATGAAGTCAGCTGAAACTAGATGTTTACAACACAGACTCTCTCCTTCGTTTCCCTTACTGCAGTGTGTACAGCAGTAGTGTGTGGGAGTTTGGGTTGGCAGGCTGGCCCAGTCTCGAAGGGTACCAGCAAAGTTTCCTGTGGACTAAGGAGCCAGCTCAGTTTAAAATAAGAATGTGCCCCTTTTCAACCAAGGAATTATGAGGACCTCTTGAACTCCTGGCTGTCATCTGCATGAACACTCCATATAAACCCACTAGCAAAAGTTTATCACCAGCTGAGGTCGTGGTCTAATTAGTTTTATTTGGGTCTCTTGCAACCCCCCTAGAGGCTCCTGTGGCCAGAATTTGCAAGGATCAATCAGCTGCTTTGATAATCTGCACAACAAAATTCTCTGGCAATGTTTAGAGTTCAAAGAGAACTCCACATCATTCCTGCACTCCTTCACCAAGTCACAAGTTAACTTTTGGTTGTCTGTACAACTCATCTTCTCATCACCTCTAACAGTCTATTCAGAAGTAAAGAATGTGCAGATCTGTTTACTGGTAGCATCTGTAATAAAATGAGCATGACCCAGTTCCAGCTTTAAAAAGTATGTTTATACAAGCTTTGTGAGTTTGCTATCTTAAAGTTGTACTCTGAAACTTTGGCCTTCAGACATTATTACCAGCAGGGGGCAGAGTTTTGCCAGAGGAAGTTTATGTATGTTTATATTTAAGTCCTTTTTGTTGTACTAGCTCCTGAAAAATCAAAGATAATGAAAAAAATAGCCACCTAATCACTAAGAATGCAAATGTTATTTTGATCTTGGAGCTAATACTCTCTTGGCTGGTATTACAGTTGCACCTGGTTTTTAATGACCTTGTGTATCCTTGTAAAACTGGTGGAAACATGGAAGAGGCTGTGACACCATCCTTGTCAATGCTGACATTTGTGTTTGACTGTAATGTGAAGTGTGGTTAAAGTGAACCGTCACTTACAAGCAATGTTTTGTTGCATTTGTATTGCTGCAGGTCAGTGGGAGCTGCTGAATTACTTCAATGCTCCACTCTGACACTTTGAGCTGAAGGCCACAAGTAAAAAAAAAAAAAAAAAGGTTTAAAGGAAGTTTGTTCATTTGTAATTGCCTGATCCAGGATAATAGTTTCTTCTTTAAATTCTGTTGGTTTCTGTTAAAAGTTCTGCTTTTCCAGGTCTATTGATAGTTGGAATAAAAAATTTTGAATATCTGTAACTACAAAGAGTGTCTACTACTTTTATTTTCTCATAATTTAGATCTTTCTTCTAAAGTTCTTTATTTATTTATTTATTTATTTTAAAGATTATTGTATGTTATTACCTGGCAACATAGTTATTTTCATTTTATTTTATCTTTCTTTATTTACACATTTTACCAACACTAACATCTTTTACTCATCACTACTTGTGATTTGGAAACTAATATGTAGCATTAAAGGTGCACATAGTATTTTTACCCATGCTGGGTGGGTAAGGCACAGGGGAGGGTGTGAGTGTGGGGTTATGTTGGGTGCAGATTGGAGTAGGTTGAGGGTGGGGAAAGGGGGTCAATGGCGCCCTTGTTCCCGGGGTGTGCGGCTGGAACATTGGGGTGTATGCTGGCCTACACCAGGTGGTTGTCTGGGGGGCCTGGTCCTCCTAGGCATGTTGCGGGCCCTCTGTCTTTGTGGGGTGGGGCGGCCGCCTCTGGGCTCCTGGGGCCCTGGGCCCTTCACTTGGGCTGCCATGGGTGGCTGGTCCCTGGCGGTGCCGGCAGCTGCCGATCTTGGCCCACTGGGACCTGTGCCCCAAGACCGTGGAGGGGCTCTTGCTGGGGCTTTCCTCTGCCACCCTTCGGGTGGGGCTGGAGTCGTCTTCCTGGTGGGGTAGCTTGGGTTAGTGCTCCGGGGCTGCTGCTGAGGGCCCGGTTCTCTGGGCTGCCTCTGACTTCCATAGAGGCATGGTCGCATTTGCACGATCTCACTCACCACTCTTCATCACTGATCACTCCTTATTCCTCATGCTCAGCATGCTGACACAGTCACTGAGTTGTCCAGTCGGTTTATATACTAAGAGATAATTCTTTTTATTTTTCCTGTAAGTTAGTTTCTGGTCGCTGTTATGCTACTTTCATGATATGTCTTTTTGATTTGGTTATTATTTTAAAACTCTTAATGACTAGCGGCTGTTTTTTTTTTGTTTTGTTTTTATTTGTTTGTTTATTGTAAAAGTTGTAGGAAATTTTCTGGTGTGTTTATGTACAGGTCTAACAGTTTGTTGTCTGGTGATGGTGTGGATTGAAAGGTCGTTTCCTTCTGTCTGTGATGTTTTTGTCTCCTTTCTTCTTTCCCTTTTGCGTCTTTTTGCTGTTTTCCATCTTTTTCTGTTCCCTCCGGTCAGGTCCAGCAAGATTACATAGATTCTGTGATTTAAAGTAAATAAATAAATAAATGGATCAGATTATCAAGAGGAGCCTTACTCATAGGCCTCCCCTTGGCAGAGCAAATTTGTTCAGCACAGCAACCAGATCATCATCATTTTGGACCTTTTGGATTTTAGAATTCATTCATCACTTTTAGAAGTGATTTGCACAGGTGGTTCCTAACCTAATTTCTCTTGAGGACCCCCTTCATGCAAATACTGAAAGGCCATGGACCCCCTGCCTCACTCTGTGTGAAACCATGCTTCGTTTTATGCTTTTAAAAGTGAGATTCTCACCATAAAATGTGTGGACATTTATCACAATGGCTCTAAATGTTCAAAGCCTTGGGGACCCCCCTGTGTTCTCTGAGGCTCCAAAAAAAAAAAAAAAAAAAAAAACGTTGCTCTTTAAATACAACACAAATATTTGATCACAGTTTTGGCACTGAAATGATTCTACACCTTTGTTGTGATATGTTCCACAGCCAGTAATGACAGAGTTTAAGTGTGTTTAGGTAATATGTTTATGCAGTTCAGTCTTCTAAACTGGCTGACTATAAACAGATGAGTCAGTGTTGCAGTAGTACTTGTGCAAGAAACATAAACTAGACATGTTTGAAAGGTTAAAAGGAGGCTTAGAATGAGCAAAGGAAATAACAGTGTCAAGACGCTGGAGAGCACAAATGACAGTGGAACAGAAAACATTTTGAGAAGAGAGGCCAACACTTAGATCATTCTTTTTTTACTGTATGTGACTCAATGTGTCCATCTGCTGGCTGTTAGTGGGTCTGCCATGACATCATCTTTTATTGGCATGAGTTGACAGAAATCTGTTGTAAAAAACATTAATCTAAAAAAAAAAACTGCAAATGATCACGAATCAAATACATCATAGTAAAAGATTTTATTCAAAAACATCCCAATCCTTTAGCATATGTTACAAACATATTGTTTACACTCAAAAAGGACAAAAAATGCTGACAAGTTTACAGACAGAAACTTCAAGATACAATGATAAAAAGAAACTTAATTGGCAAACTACAAGACAAACTTTATCCTTATTCAAGAACTCAAACAGAACTATAGACCTGTTTCAATCAAACAGCAATGAATAAAAATATGGGCAAATATAAGGAATTCACTGTGCTCATAATAGCCAAAAAATTGTTCTCATGAAAAATGAAATGATTGGACAATGCTGAGGATCGGGGCTATACTGTAATTAGTCTCAAAGTGTAATACTCCTGTTGGCATTGAGTGCTATTGGCGCCATTAATTCACTTATTTTTTCTCAGCTTTGACAGGCTGAAGGATTTAAACACACCCTTTGTTATTCATTTGAAAGTTATATAATGCAAAGATTAGTGCACTTCTTCAAAGCTACTGAATTGAATCTGAAATTTCAGTTTAACATAAGTCTTTACCCCTATACATAAACTAGTATAGTAGTCTTTACAGTTCAGTCACTTACACAGAAAAACAAACAAAAGTTAAACCTATTCATGATAACAATGGAAGCATTTTCACATTCATGGAAAATACATTTGCACATTTACGGCCAAACAAATTATCAGTTCTGTGCATCTGAACATTATCCAAACATTCAGCTTGTTCCCCACAAGTTCCACACTGGGTGCTCGCTAGTCAAAAAGAGGGTAGTTTTGTAGTACTTGACACTGAGATGCAACTTTCATATTGTAAGACAGCAGCTTAAGTACAAGAAAAAGAAGAAAAAACGCACAGATTTATTACAAATATATTCAGAGAATTTGCCTAAATCATCTATTTTCACAACTTCAGAACGAGCATCCTTTTACACTTTTCTCTGTCATCACCAAAAAGACAATAACACAAGACAATGAGGTTAATTTCGAACTGTGCCTCCATGTGGGGACAAGAGAGGGGGCTTTTTATCTCCCAAATAAATGCCACAATGATGCACAAGACATGTCCAGGTCCAGAATAATAACTCTAAACTAAACCTTGGAAACACTGCTTAATTGACATCCAATTAGACAATAATGTTTTCAGATACATTTGTCTGGTAGAACTAGCAACCCACAATAATCTGGCTTTGAACATGGCTGGTGATGGTTAAAAAATGATTAAAAAATTAAATACATTTAACAGTCATTTGTTTCTGTCAGAACAGCATTAATCAAGTAAGAACAAACTGATGTCATAAAGCATTAATAAACGAAAAGGGTGTTACACTCACTAGTTTTGGGAGGACCAATCTTCCTGTAAGGCTGGCGTAGTCATTTTTATACATTCACGAGAACAAGACTGTGACCATGTCACGTCACGGCACGAGGTTGCACCGCAGCAGAGACACACGGGACATATAGTACTTGAACTGCTTTACAATCAAGCTAGGAAAGGCACTGGATTAATGTTATATCACATTAAATACACATGCTCTCAGTTATCCATCTTGAAAAAGATAAAAATCTAAAAATCTTTTTTTGGACATCATTTGCTTTTGTAAAATAAAGTTTTTACATATTTAGAAAAAATACTTTTTGCACCTTTGAATAACTTTAGCAAGGACAGTTTATAAAAGGAAGTTGCTTCCCTATTTAAAAAAAATTTGAAAAAATACTTGCTGTTTTGGTTCTGAAAAAAGCATCTGATTGACCCTAACTGCATTAAAAAAATGAAGGGAAATGACAACATTAATTATGCTTTTGTGCTGAGAGGGTAAGTATTCTGACCAATAACCTGTCTGTTTGTTGAAATGCTTCCTAGATCTTTACTAAAAGGGGAAATGTATGTAACCTAAGGAAAACAAACAAAAAAAATAAATAGTGCTCTGTGTTGATAAATACTACCAAAAGAGAATTAAGACAGGGAAAAAGAAAAAGAAAAAAAAAACACTAGATGGGTCACAGTGCTACCCATTTGGACATTTGCCTGCAAGTAGAGGTTAAAGGACAGCGCTACGTAGAACAATGCTATCTTTAATTAATAAAAACAGCACTTATTTGAGTCACAGTCCTTGTCTGCTTCGGCAGGAGTCATTGTATTTCCAGTCTGCTGTACTTCACGCCGCGGCGCCACTGCAACGCTCGCCACGAAAATGGCAGCTGATAGTTCCGAGGGACCATGCCGTTTACGTTCTCTTCAAAGAACTGGAACAGTCTATACCACCACACCCGTGAAAATGGGTTGCTGTGTGACACTTCCTTCAGAGTCTGAAACAAAACAGAAACATAAGCTGTCTATTGTTACACTAAAAATCTGAGCCATTGCTTGATATTTGTATAACAACTTTGTTGTCATTTCACACTGTGTCACTAGGGCTCTTTTTCTCAAACTATGAGCAGTTTAAATGAAAGAAAAAGAATAAAAACATCAACAGCGGCGTATAACTATAGATCTTTGGTTAAGAAACAATTTTAAAGTATTCACACAGAAATATTTGAACTTGGATAATCCAGAATACTTACTATTTAATGCCAATAAGTATGCAAAGTTGCACCAGCTAATGAGCATAGAATTTGTGGTTTAATCTTTCTAAACTGTTCACAAAGAAATGTACTTTGGCTCTGCAACGGTTTCTGCAAACAAAAACATGTGCACTTACTTGCTGGTTGGCCATAGTGTGGTACCACCAGAAGAGACGTGTAGTTATAAAATACGCCACAACCACATCGACAGTGTAGTGGTCGTGGGCCAGAAGGATGCAGAAAATCCCAACAGCACTCAAACTCCAGCAAATCCAGTGGTACCACCAGAAGCGCTTGGGAGAATCTAAAAAAATCAGAAGATACACAAATTAAACTGAATCATGTATTAGATCCACAAAGTAGTAGTTCTCATTCATACTTCTTCCATTAAAACCAATATTACATTAAAGTTTGCAACTGACTTTAGGCTAAATGGGCTAACTGGGCCAGCACGTGACTTTAGAAGGAAGAATTGTTTTCCCTGTTTTTACCACTAGATGTCAGGTCTGTACCAACCTGGCTTTGCATGTAATAAACTGTAGAAGAAGAAAGAACTTTTTTTTTTTCTCAAAAAAATTAGGAAGAAACATGACAATCTAACCAACTCTGACAAAACAAGCAAAACTGTTGCAACAGCTGACCTACAACTTCATGTGAAGTAAATTAGCAAGCATATCTTCTAAGGAAAAGAAAGTGAGGTTGGCCAACTCAAAGATGTTTTTTTAGGTGGTGGAACCACAATGATGAGATAGGACAAACTTCCTCCTCATCTCAGACTGCATTTCCTGGTAACGGCAAGATGTGTTGCCAAAACAAACACACACTAAACATCACTGAGATGCAGGTACTAAAACCACACACATCTGTAGTTAAATTGAGTAAATATCAATCTTCCTTGTTAATCAGATTTCCTAAAATTGACACATAAGGACTTCTAAATACATTAATTATCCATTAGGTTACAACACAATCAGCACACATTAGTACATATAAAACTAATGGCTCACTCTGTGGTGAGAAAGTTTAAAACTTCCTCTACATGCTTAAAGTCCAACTTACACTCTTTGATGAAGAGGTATGTGAGTGTTAACATGACAGTATGACCACTATACAGATAATCTCCACACATTGTGTGGGATCCTGTGATGGATAAGCCTCCACCGGCAATCATTTTCATTATTCTTCTCATCTGCGCCTCCCAATTCCCAAGAAGCTGGAAAAAAAAAGCCACACATTATATCACATTTAAATTATATTTAAAACAGTAAATATCTGTGGTGTTTAAGGAAATATAAAAACATTGCTTTATAAAGCAGGATGATCTAATCTTTTTTTTTCTTCTAAACATCCATATTTAAAAGAATAAATAAAAAAAAAATCCCCAATTTCTCTACTGTTACTTGTAGAAGAAAGTTTACTTATTATGCCTTATAGCTTCATATATTCACTTTAAGAGTTCCTTTATCACATTATTTCTTTCATTACAATATACACACAACATACAGCATCCTGTTATTTCATTAATTATGTCATGTACAAGTTAACTTTTCACTTAGAGTAACAAATGAAACAACTAAACTGAAAAGTTTCCAAAGTGTAAATATGTGTTTGCCTATACTAAGAATTCTACGCATTTAGCATTAAAAGGAGCTCTAAAGCCATGACTGTACATAACATAAGAAATGGTAAGAAACATTATAAATTAAATCTATCAAATAACAAAGCAATCAGTTTTGTTTTTCTTTAGACTGACATCTTCAACTTTAAAATGATGTGCTGTTGATTCAACTGTTACTCAAAAGGAAGTGTTGCAATGTCCTGAAAGAACAGCTAAGGATATGGGTGCAGGGCCTAAGAGTGGTGCCTCACTTTAAACTTTAAACATCCCCTTATTTATAACTCAGTTTATTTGGGAAAAAAATGGCATCGTTGCTCAGGCTTCCCCAAAAGCTATCAATAATAATATGTTTTTGTCCCATTAACTGAAATTAAACATTTCTGATGACATTCTATTTTTTTTTTCCAGTTTTTTTTCTTTTACATCTTTGTTTCTGCAACCCATGCTGCTAATGTTTAGTTTTTTGGCAGCACACACTTAAACAAAACCCTATGAGGTCTACAGTGCAAATGCTAGAAGAGGTTAATAATCCGTCTTTACCATTTATTTTTTATTTTTTAATATTTAAACAAAATTTAATATCTGTGGTCATCAAAAATGTTTCTTTACACAGCAATTTTCACTACAAGGAAATAAAACTGTTTTTTACAATAAAGCAAAAAACAAACCAAAATCATTTCTTACAATGAGCTGTTAGAAAGTACTCAGAAGCTTTCAGGACAGACGTAAAAGTGGATGTATTTTACCTTTGGAGAGCATTTAAAGTGCATCCCAGGAACAGGAAGAGTAGTGATGTACATTGTAATACACCGGTACAGATAGAGTGTTCCCACAATGAAAAAGAATCTCCTCCCTATAATTGACCTGAAAATAAAATAGAAGAGTACAATGAAAACGGAAATTTATATTTTGATCCAAAAATAGTTTAGTTGAATGACGACCACATCTAAAAGCTACACAATGACTGTACCTGTGCTTAAGCAGAATCCACTGTAACAACCACAGTCCCACCAGCAGCATGCCATTAATCTCACAGATGGAGAAGGCCCACTCCACCCTGTTGAACAGGTCAAAGAACTTGTCAGGTAATGGTGGGGTATGGTCCTTTGGTGGAACTCTTTCATGGACCACTGAAATGACTACAGTGGTGGTGACAAAGCAAATTACTGCGTAGATGAATGCTATGCCCGTCTTCCCCCACTCTGTAGGGAACGGGGACTGTGTAGGTTCTACTGTAGGCATAGGGATGTGGACCATCTCCATCCCAAAGTCTTTTCTCCCCAATGCACCATTCCTCTGGGGCTTACTAATTCCATTAGGAAGTCCACCAACATGCCCATTTGCATGACCATTTTTGTGAGCCTCAATATGGCTCTCAATTCGAAGCGTCTCAAGACGCTCTAAGAGCTGCTGTCCACCATCTGATGATACCAGCGAGAGGGGAGACCTCTGGAAATCTGCCTCAGTGAGCCCAAGAAGGCCAGGCCCATCTGTCTGACGGAGAGCATCTATATACTCTGGCATTCCCTCTTTGCTCAGCCAATTAGAAACGTCCTCTGCTGACCATACCCCCACCTTCTTCATCTTGGACATCAGGCAATGTGAAAGACTAGGAGGGATCTCCAGTGAGGGGGCAAGGTTTAAAAGAGGACTGACTGTCTATGGGGTAGCAGTATGATGTCTCCAATTTTGGCACATGATGCGTTTTGCATCCAGGTGGAATCCAGACTTCTATTTAGGTGATGAACAGGAAGGTGGCAGGGCTTCTCAGGGTTAGGTCCAACAGATAGTTGGTGAACCAGAGACACCTTCTTCACCTCATCAGCTTTTTCAGCACCCTGTTACAATAAAGACAAGATGTAGAGTTAGAATCCAGTGTCAACAATCATATCTGCTTTTTAAATAGTCATCGCCTCAATTACTCTTTTGTTGTTGTTTTTTGGCTTGTGTTTCCTTGCCACAGAAGGGCAAATCATCTGATATTGATGTGAAGAGATGGAGAAAATGGTCTGTTTGCCACACAAATAAATATGATGCCAGTGTGTCTAACCATCCCATCAAAATACATGTCCATTTATTACCACACAACACCAGCAGGAAACAAGACTGAAAAGAAATGGGGAAGAAATGACATGAAATGAAGCATGAGACTATACTTACAATATCCTCCTAAACTGTTGTCAGTTATTTTATTATTAAAAAAAGCAAAATCATCTTTTACTGTAGAGCTTTGCATCCTAAACTTTCTGATGCAGAAGTGAGACGAAAAGATTTGCAAGAAAGCTGTCTGCAATGACATGAAATGAAATCACATTATTACAGAATGGCTCATACAGATCTGAACTGAATGCAAAGCAAGAGTTAAGTGATACACAGGAGGACAATATAAAATATCTACAGAGATTTATAACTTATCTGTTTAGCAGAAAAGGCATGATCAAACTAAAGTAAATTCTAACTTTGACAGGTTAGCTTACCAAGTCATCAAACCAAGAGGTAACTATTACTGAGTCAACTCTTCATACAATGAATGAATGACATGTGTAAAAGGATTTCCTTATATATAAAACATCCTAATAATTCTCCCATAGATTATGTTTTAACTACTTTATTTTAAATGATATTCTCTTGTCCAAACTTCATGAAACACCCAGGAACAAGGAGATGAACTCACATGTGTTGCTTATCATTTGTTTATTTATAAAGTGTGATGTCAGTGGTGAACCCCAGTGGCCTGGCTCGGGTTTTGGTTTGGGGGAGGGATGATGTACAGCTGGATGGGCTCTGATCTACATAGACAGGATGATACTGGGTAGATAGGAGGGAAACAGACTACAAGCAGGAACTCGTGAATCAAGAGTGAAGGTCAGAGCTGAGCACTGAGTCAGCCCCACCCCTGTCAAGAGGGCAGTCAGCCAGCAGTCGTGTCCCAGTACAGCCAGCTCAGCTCAAGCCAACAGCAGCTAAATAGACTGGTAGGCTGGAGCGTTGGCAGGACAACAAACTGCACATCAGTATCTCATCTCACCTCATTTCCACTCAGAGGCCTGTTCATTCAGGCCAACAAAACAGGACCATATAAATAGACTGTGAGCTGGGTCATCTACAACTTCAACAACATCTGGCATCAGATTTGTTTTTGTTGAGATCTGAAGTAATACACAAAGACTAACGAAAAAATACAAATAATAAACATTATGAACAGCATACAAGCAGCTCCGTAGAAAACTTAATGCATCAGCAACATGACATAAAAGATGCGTGACTTAACATAGTGTGAAGAGAGCAAAGGTAAAGAGTATTCAGAGGAGATAAAAAAAAAGTGCAGTGGCAAATAGCCTCCACATAGGACTGTAAACAGTTCACAACTGAGACAAATCCGAGATTAGCAGTCACTGAGTCAGCTGTATGCCAACAACCTTTGGTCTGTGAGCTCAGCTTAAAGATTGCTGCTTACAAATTATCACATTGAACTGAACAGGCAAAAGGGGTGTAAAAAAACTACCAGTGTACCAGAGTGCATTACATACATTTACAGTCAAGGTCGCTAAGTATTTTGAAATGAACCATGATTTGTCTTTTATATTTTTAAATTTCATGAGAATAACCATGTGTGGTGATGATGGCCTGATAGAAAGGATAGATGTGGTGCTGTACTACATTTCTCTTATCTAGAAACGCCTCATTATGTGCCTTTTAAAACCCGACAAAAATTAAACATTAGGTTCTCCCTAAATGGAGTATTCTGATCTTCAGAACCTGCATTTTCTTTAGAATTATATTGCAAGACAACTTATCAGGTTAAGACTGTTTCATGTAAGGGGAGTGTGCTTATAAACACTGAGTCCCATTGTGTTTTGAGTGTAAACTTCTTCTCACATGAAAAAACATCCTTCATTTGGGCGCGGATGTTTACAATGGTAAAGGAAGTTACCATTTTTCCCACTAACATTTCCACAAAAAATGTAGAAGAAAAAAAACATTGCAGTGCAAGATATATAAATGCTGAGTCTTTGAGAGTTTAAAGACACGTTCACACCAGGAAAGTCCAGGAGACTCGATTTGATTCGATTCGACTCGATTGGGTGGGGAATTCAGAAAAATTTTGAATATTTGTTTAGTTTGCTTTCACACTGCACTTTACTCAAGCGGACCAAACCACCTGAACAATGTCACGTAGTTACATCTGCTTGCTATGCAGATTTGTGGCTAGTTGCTTAAAAGAAATTGCTAGAAAGGTCTGAATACTCAATAAATATTGAGACAGTCACTAAGTTGGCAACACTGCAAGTTACCGGCTTTTTCCTTACTTGCACAGGTCCACGTGCAGTCAAAAACTAGAGGCCCCTCTCCAATTTTATGTACACAAACTTGCACATGGTTTGACAAAGGTGTTTCTATATTTAAAATGCACTCTCTTTAAACATGCCCATGGCATCTTTTCACATGTCTTCTTGCTTATCAGCCGTGTTAAAACACAGGGCTACGGTATGCAGACTATGCTATCATTTACACTTCTGCAAAGACTCTATAACAAGCAGCAGCACTCAACAGGCAAATGGCCACAGTTTTAAAGTAACTTAAGAATAATTTTCTTTCCTTAAACTGTACAAAAACCATTCCAATGCCCTGCATTGAACCCACAATCCCCTTGGCTTTCTTGTCCGATTCCTGTATTTGGTCCAGTTGAAGTGGACCAAGATCCACATTTGTAGGCGGACCAGAGTCCGCTTCTTTAATTAGAATCAGATTTTGTTTGTGCATTCACAATTCCCCAAACAAAGCAGACTTTCCAAGCAAATGGACTAGGATTCAAATCAAAAGTACTGGTGTAAATCCTTGAGTTGTTAGTCAAATTATTTTGAAAGTAGGCAAGGCAAGTTTATTTGTAGCACATTTCATATACAAGACAATTCAAAGTGCTTTACATAAAACATTAAAAGCATTACAGATGGTGCAAAGAAAGCATTAAAAAGTTGTAAAGGGCAAAAATAGCAATAACAATCACACTAAAATCATGATAAAATTGTAAATGAAATTAAATTAGGGGGTATAGGAGTTTTAACAAGGAGAGAAGAGCATTGGGACTGTAAATCAGCGAGGTGCAGAACATCATTTGGACAATCTTGTCTTTTAAAAGGTCCACACTTGTGAATTAAATAATTTACCAGGTTTGAAATCGTTTAGCTGTCAGATAAAACAATAGTTGAAACTAAGTTCTGCGATCACTGTTTTAAAGTGTATTTGTATTTCCCTTATTTTGCTTCCATTTCTGACATTGTTTTTTTTGTGTTTACCCTTGTATGTCTGTTAGCGTAAACAGGGACATTAGCCATGGCTAGAAGTCCGACATGCCAAGCAAGAGCTGCAGTTTTTTTCTAACGTTGTTTTAATGTATTGCAAAGAGAGAAACGTAGCTGTTAAAGCATTAGAAAATCTCCGGAAGCATCTTAAAGTAGCAAAGTAATAGAGATAAAACATAACCAGCAAATTTTCACACGTCAAATAATTTGGCCCCTGGTTTAATGTCACCTCCTGTTTTCATGTTTCTTCTGCTAAAAGGTCAATGCAGAATATGGAGGGAGGCAACTCAATCAGCTGTGCTCTTTGGAAGAAAGTGATGAGGTAGGATTGTATCTGCATAAGATTAAAACAATACCATAAATGCACTTCTACTTCATCCAGTGAATCTTTCCTCTCTCAACGTCTGGTGGGGTTGAGGGGAGGAAGCTGGTTGATTTAGAACTAAACAGAACATGTGACATCACCACCAAAAGATCCCACTTAGGAACAACAATATATCAAGGTGACAGGACCATAAACACACCATACCCAACCCATGTTTAGTCAGCAATGGGTAAGAACCAAAGGCTATTTTACATCCGCTTTGCATAGCCTTATAGACACACTGCAAATAGTTTTAGTCATCAAGAAATGCCTAAAACCAAAGTTGATCTGCTAAAAGTACAACTTAGATTTTTCTTTTGTTTAAATACCTGACTTAAATTTGAGCTTGCAGATTTTACTAAGTCATTAAAATGTGTTGCTAAATCCTTTCTTCTATTCAGCATAAAGAGATTTCACAATGTTTGAACTTGTTACAATCAAAAAGAAGCAGAACTAAGACTAGATGAAAATTATTCTTAACATATGATTCTGTGTGAAAAGTTAAGATTATATTTCTAATCAAATGAAGAAGAGTTGTGTCAAAATCTACAACTGACATACATCACGAGTTCCTTACTTCGAGACCAAATCATTAATGTGTGAGATAAAAACTCTTCTATGGTCTTCTAAAGCATTTGTTGGTAAGCTACTAAGAAAATACGGCAAAAAAGTCGTGTTGGAAATTGGAAATATTATAGTAAAAAACTATGTTCAGGCAGCATAGTGATCACTTTTTTGCTGGATATAAATTAAACACTCAGTGTTTGCCAAGAACAATCATATCTTCCAAAATATGTGAATTGCTAACAACCATCATAGTATTTTTTTTTCCTTCGAGTTTCTTTTTACTTGTCACCTGGAAGTTGAAAACATGAAAACAACAGGTTTACTATTTTGTTATGTGATTGTCTTGTCATAAATTAAAACATGACAATACGCTGAATATATTTATAATGTAAAATGAAAATCTTTAGTTAGCATGTAAACAAGCCACACGAATATCTTTTGTTTTGCGGTGTGTTTGGGTTGCTGGGTGATGTGCTGGTTAGCACTGCGGCAGGTCACTGGTTAGAAGGGGATTCGAACAGATGCCTTTCTGTGTCTAGTTTGTATATTCTCCCCATTTATGCATAGGTTATGTCTGAGTACTCTGGCATCCACCTTCCAACGACATGCATGTCTAAATTCTCTGTAGGAGTGTGTGTGAGCATGAATAGTTGTCTCTCTGCGGTGGACTAGCCGCTTGTCCAGGGTGTTGGGATAGGACAACTTCTTCCTCGATTGTGTTGGGATTAAAAAAACAAATTAACTGATATAAATTTAATTAATACAGTATCAATTTATAAAACTCAGAGATCAATTTTTTACATTGTTTCTTTACCGGTGACAACAGTGACCCTACTCTTGTGTGATGATGCTTGGGAAAATGATCATGGAAATGAGCTCAGTGTTTTATAAAAATAGTTATCTGAGAATGTGTTCCATAAATATCTGCAAATTTATCTAAAACAAATCTAATTTAATCTAAATTGAATTGAGTCAGGCTGTTGTGATCCAATCGATTCAGGACATTAGTGGTGATACCAGCCATATTACTTGCTAGAGATGTAGGTCAGTTAGCAAAGCCTTTTGTTGGAGCTCAAACCAGCATTTAAACAGGACTGCTTCACAGATACCTGCTCATGTTTCTTTTAACCTTTTATTTGTGTGTGATATATTTATGTTACTAAAATCCTTTGTAGCACTTTGAGATTCCTTGGAATGTAAAGTGCGTTACAAATAAAATTTATTATTATTATTATTATATACTGGTCATGGTGTTACACAGCGAGCAGTCTTTTTTTGTTGTTGTTGTTAAATACAAGCAAAAAAATTAATTAATTAATTTAAAAATTTATATATATATGGAATATATATATATATATATATATATATATATAACGTATTCCCCACAATAGACTGTTCTAAACAGGAATATTCTATTCGCCCTCTTTCTACCTCATGCTGTGAACCATTGTCCTTTTCATTATACAGTTTTGAAAAAGAAGTATCTCTTTACAGGGTTTTTTTTTTTTAATCTTCTGAAACAAACCAACAATGGCTGAACAGCACACTCTCACATGTATCCCTTTACAAACAGCATACAAACACCTCATAGGTGGACAATGTAAGGTCAATATTTACATTACAGGGCCAATCTAACTGAGATGGAAGATAAATTGGTTATCTGTATATTCCTGTAAAATATGCAATAACTCAGTTTTATATATGGAATGAGGCAATATGTTGCACTAAGCATGATATGGTGCTCATCCAGCAATTTGAAAGAAATTTAAAGTCACTGAGCTAAATCAGTTTGAAAGAAAAGTCATGATGAAAATTACTCACATTTTGAACAACTATATAAGCACACTGTAAACTTCTATGCTCCTCTGTAACAAGCAGGACATAGTTTGACTGTTCAGTGATTAACACTCCTGGAATGTGCAGCATTTTTGAGACTGGGGGATCAACTCATCTAAAATTACAACATGGAACAAATTATGGCCTTGTGATTATTTTCCTACATCAACCAGCTAAGTTTGCATACTGTATTTGCTCCTGTGTTGTCTAAAGTGAGCCAAGAGTTGAGTAAAATAAGATTGTTTCTTGCACAGATTGTGAAATCAGACAAAACTTGACATGTTGGAGTTGATGAGTAACAGACTCTTTAATAATTTAACCCCCCCGGCATTCATTATGGCCAAAAAACCTGTTTTGTGAGGTCACAGTGACATGGACTTTGGACAACCAATTGCCCATGATTTGAAGTGAATGTTTATTTACATTTTTCTTTTTTTTTATATAATTCCCGGTGGTGTTCATATCAACTTTGGTCATGAAAACATGACAAATGGATTGAAAAGTCAAAAACAAAAATGCCTCTTCCCATGAACGCAGTGACAAAATGCAAGTCATTGCAATAGCAGACAGTAGAAATCAATGTAGTTTTGAAGTCTTTAAACAAAGCATACAGACATATATAAAATCTAGCATCTTTACTAAGAACAATTAACATTTTTGAACCACCTTTATTTAATATTTGACTTAATTGAATAAATGAGTGACAGATCACGCATTCCTGTAGCAAATAATGGCATTTTGCAACGGTTGAGTGTATCTAGCATTTCCTGGAGACAACATCTAGCTTCCTGCAATAACACCCATACACCATAACCAGTTAAAAATTATTCCATTAGCAAAAACTGCATAAACCATGAGAATAGCATTGACACTATCTGGCAAATTACTAAGGGAAAATAAAGTTGTCATCAAACAATGTCAAACAAGGGAGAGGAAACCAGGATTTAGGTCAATTAACACTAAAAAGGCTGAATCCATCACTAAATCCTTGAACTATTTCATAGCTAAAAATATGATCTCCTTCAGAATTGTAGAGACGTAAGGGTTGGTTGCCATGTCTAATAATAATAATAATAATAATAATAATAATAATAATAATAATAATAATAATAATAATAATAATAATAATAATAACTGACTACCCCTTTTAGAAACCCCTTATAATAAGTATCCCTTTTAAAATAAAACCATAGCTGCCTGTTGTCACAGAGCTATATATTATGTCCAGTCACTTGGTTAATTAATTAGGAAAGGTGCTTAGCCAAGGGTAAACTTGAAACAGAATACAAATCTCTGTTGTTTATGCTGTTTAGAACACAATATATAAACCCCCATTGATGCTATTAAAACATCCCAACAATGTGAATGAACAAAGTTTAGCAAACAGTTAAAAAATTCAGCTAGAAGTGGTGATTGTGAGGCCAGCTCCATACACCGCACTTCGGCTGGCAATCTAGCAGCGGGAAAATGGCCCAGCAAAGAATCAGTACTATAGAACCAGTTGTTGTTTTTTTATGTTAAAGACAGAGCTTTGACAGCCTAAACAGAAAAAGTTAAGGCTTTGGCTCTGAACCAGTGATGCAGCCAGTTTAGTGGAAAAACCACCCAAAACTACTGTAATGGTAGTACTATGTGCGAATGAGAAAATCACCACCTGTGGCTTTATGAGCTACTGTCAGACTCTTGAATTTTTGTTGGGCCAACAACTCACCAAGCCTCTTTGTTCAATCGCACATCATGCAGACACATTAGCAAATACAACTGAGGTGGCACACAGGAGACTTGTCAACAGAATGTAATTAATGTGCTGTACAGAACTGCACCCATCATCTCCTATATTAACAGTCTCAACTACAAAGGTTTGTGGACACAAGCACTTAATAGATTAACAAACCAACAAAAGCTTTGCATGTTTAGGAGAAACTGCAATTTCCACAAAAAGAAACTTATTGGACAAAGGTGTGTCTAGCTTGTAGAGTTCTGGGAAAGATTGAGACTGACACTGCTGTCAAAGGTGCTTTGGCAACTGAGAGAATATTTATCTAAATAGGATATTTTGGTTTTATTTACACAGCTTAAACAGCTTGGCTTTGCTTTGTCATTGTGGAGTATTGCATTCTAAGGTGAACCAGAAACCGAAAATATAGAAAACCTGAAAATTTCTGAAAACTTTCCAATTGTGTCATTAAATATAGTATGTGCTGTGCATCCATTACTTCTCAATCCAAGAAGCATAAACTGGATTTAAAAAAAAAAGTGTATCTGAATTATTCATTTTAAGATGATTAACATCATGCCTCCTTTTCTGCATATATCAATCCTAGTACCTCTAACTAAAAATATTAAAAATCTATATAAAAGGAAAAGTATACACTGCAATGTAGAACGTCTTTTCTGCAGAGAAGACATATACCACCACTGCTTTACACTGAGATGTAAATCTCTGACAAAACTTTCTAACCTCTCAGAAATGTTAAAAGATTATCACATCTTCGGTTATGATTTCACATATCATAACCAAAGTTTCCTGATTCACTCGTAAGCTTGTTACATACTCCGTGAGAAGTAAAAATTTTGTTCTTGTTCTCAAGGCTGCGCAATCAAGATAAAAGTTAGTTTTGCTCCAGCCAATAGTAATGTTGTGCATGCATCGCTGTCCGTGTTCATTTAGCACATGTGTTGTATTCATTTTCATACTTTCTCACCACCTTGACCAACTGTTAATCAAAACTAGCCTGTAGGCTGTAGCAGCCTTTAAACTGACTCTGTCCTAGGCCAAAGTACACTCTCCTCAATATAGCATCATGTTCAATGTTGCCTTTAAAACAGGCAAAAATCAGCAGAAGATCAGGTGTAGAAAGGATATTAGCCAATTATGGCTACTTGGACATTTGGTTCACATATGAAATATTATATCAGTTGTATAACTTTACTGCATGTGAACCAGATACTGGAATAGCAGGAGGTAAATGTAGAAAAACAAGTTATCATTTACCGTTATTTGACACAAGCCAGGGCAAGAAAATATCAAGTTCAGTATTAAGCAGGCTGGACAGGACGACAAACAGGCAAGAGTTTAGTCTTAAGAGGGCCAACTTCCACCACTTTGTTTAATTTCTTATCAATACTACTACTCACAATGCAAGTAGATTTGTTGTGCACGATCCTGTATAAAATGCAATCTTATACATATACTTATATTCATTGTCCTGAGTCTGTAGCTTTTATTCATTTCCCCAAATGCTGACATCTACATGTAGAAAGTTTAAACTAAACAAAGACCTTTTTCCCCAGTGTTAAATTTCCATCCCACATTTTGACACAATTTGCTTCCAGAAATAAACAAATTAAGCTATTTTGAAGTATGAGTTGCCTGGATCTATAAAAGCTGTTGTAGGCCATGAGAAACTAGGACATCATGTGAGTAGCACTGAAACTACATGTGTTTCTAATTATGGCAGAAACGGCAATGAAGCCACAGAAAAACGCTTCTCTAAAGGCAAACTAAAGAATCACTGGGTTTTAATAAATTATTAAATTAAAAAAAAAAGCTATTACAGTACTGTAACTAAGCAACAGTTTGAGTACTGAGACTTAAATAAGCTGGAGAAAAAACATTTGCAAACATAAAATCTTTTTTTTTAAGATCAATTTAGAATTTTCAGACATCACACATATAACTTTTATTATGTTGAGTTTCTTTTAAATAGTAACTTAATAAAAAAGAAACTAATGAGGTGACATCAGGTATATGCACACAGCATTTGCAAACACTCAATAAATTTAATGGAGCATCTCAGGAATCTAATTGAGATTTTGTAAAAACAAGCATACACTGGTATGTCATGCACACTCTGCATTAGTGTTTCTTTTGGCTCAGTTGTGAAGTTAACCAAAATATATTCAAAGGGGATACAATTGAATGAAATCAACAGAGGGAGAATTTAAAGGACGCAACAGGAGCAACCAACAAGCATATTAGCCCAAATGTTGGAGACAAGTGCTCCGTAAGAGGTAACTCTGTATAATCTAAGGCAGTCTATTATCTTAGCACATCCTAATAAATTATTAATTTTGAGTGCTATGCTCAAATCCACCCTTCTCAGATAATAAAAAAAATAAAGGATTTAACTAGGTGTGCCTAATATTCAAACATGCAGTGATAGCACTTCTCATTTGTCCTCGATGTAAAATGTGTATTTTTCCAACTTCAGCTCTCATACCTAATCTCTGGGTTGCTCTATCATCTAGGTTTTCCCACAGATGTTTTTGCACATTACATGTTGCACAAAATTTCTGACCACACAAAAGAGCTTTACAGTACAAGCCACATGGATGTTTTTTTTTTCCAATTCTGTCAACTGCCCTAAGTGTTTGCATTTCAGTGCTCCAACAAACCTGATTCACATGAAAATATCAGCTTAACACTTCTTCCAACTATCAAAAAGTCTGATAATGACCCATTTGTTTGTATTACATGTGTTGGAACAGAGAAACGTGTAAAACCTTCAGAGCAGAGGACAGAGGGCCAAGAACTGAGAAATGCTCATTTAACTCATTTAAAACATGTAAATCCCAAATTTTCCTTTGGGTACTAATAAAGTATTTTCATTCATTTCATTAAGTAATCAACATCCTTTTAAATAAACAGCCTTCTTAGAGAAGCAGAAGTGTGTGTGAAGAAAACCAAAAAATAATCTATTGTCTAAAGAAAAATTGCATGACACATTATTTTTAAATTTAGTAGATCTAACTCTGGTACAGTTTGGTCAATACAGTTGTAGTCAACAGCAACAGTTTTAAAAGCTGAATCATAGCTCGAAGTCATGCGCACAGACAGCTCATTGTTTCCGCCAAAAGACCAACTTGTAGGCCTGGCTTGTCAATTGTATCCCATTGCTGGCTTGCTTACTAAGAATCTGACATGATTTGCGTTGGCAATAAGGCTTTCTCTACAGCATGGCTGGATACAGTAACAACAATAAACCCCATTTAACATTTTGCCCTCTTGACACTGACTGCAGTCACACACTGTGTCTGTGGAGAGCTGCTTTCTCACTAGTTCCTTTACACAGACATCCCCCTGTTCATTTTGTTCAGCATCTGGTTTTGCTGATTCTTCTATGACAGTCAGCAAGGGCTCTCTCTAAAGTTTAAGTGGATCTAAGCAAAGAAAAAAAAGCAAGCTATGCATAACGTATGTCAAATTGCACTTTTTTCTCCCCCAACTACTAAACTGGATTAAACACATCTGTGATGATGTTTGCCCTCTCTTTATTCAAAGGAGAAAGGGGTGTGGAAAACTGCTGTACTGAAGAATACAAGACGAATTAAAGCTGCAAGCAGCGATGAAGGCCCTCGCACCTCTGGCGCCGCTCTGGCCTATTGCACCGCCCCCTCGGCCTGCAACCTCCCTCCCCAAGCAAGCTCGCTCTGGCTGGCAGCCGTACGCTCAGTCGTCCCCATGTTTCTGCCTCGTGTGGTCATTGTCTCTCTCTGACCATCATCTCATACATCAATGGGCCTAATAATGACATCAGAAGTGGTCATGACCTTGTTCTGACCAATAGTGTGAAACAAATCCAAACACAATCATGCTTTTAAGATCTGCAGATATCAACATGGCCAGTAGGTGGAGCTATAGTGTTTGATCTTGTACTAACATGTTGAGGTTCGGACTTTAATGACAACTGCCAAGTATCACGTCATTGGGTCAACTGAGTCCAGAGTTATAGCCACTTCCTGTTTGATGGCGAGGGACAGAAACCTCACAGGCAGCCATTTTATTCATGATGGTGTAAGCAGTTTGTTATATTGTGAGTCATGTGTTCATCAAGGATAATATTGATGAGTTTGAGTAGGTGTGTAGGGTTTTCAATGGGATAAAAGGGGTACTTCCTGTTTCCAGGGGGCGGGGCTATGGCGTTGAAAACATCAGGACATGAAGAGGCTTTTTGGTTTGTACTGGCATGTTATATAAATATGCCACATTTCATGAATGTCAGTCAAAGCAGTGGTTGGAGCTGATAGAATAAATAATTATAGGGGGCGCTATAGAGCCACATAACCAGCATATGTCTATTTAAATCAGTTCCAGGCCTGACCACTGTCCTTCCTGCCGAGTTTGGTGGAGATCGGAAGTACTATGGGTCAGTTGCAAATACTTCCTGTTTCATGGCGATGAACGCCATTCGCCATGGTTTTGCTTGAGGAAGGAACTTGAGGATTGTTTTCGGTAGTATCACGAAAGAGTTTGACCTGATCTGAAGCACTTTTGAGTGTGTGGAGTTCATTCCTGAGGAGAGGGACCCCAGTGTCTGAAAAAGACACTTCCTGTTGAAAGTGGGCGGGGCTTAGACCAAGACCAGAAGTAGTTCAATGTATCTGTTCAGGAACAGACCCTGAGTAATTACTGTGAGTGTGATGGTGATTGGATGAAAATTGAGGGATTTATACTGATTAATGATGTCATGGCGTTTTATCCAAGTTTGTCATGACGCCACCGTCTGGCCATGCAGCATTGAGCAATGTCCAGGTGACAACATCTGGACATGTAGATGTGGTCAGCATGGAAAAGACATCAAACGGGGCCATTTTGGTTAAGATAGGTTGTTTTATATGTAAGTTATGTCAGTTTCGTCTCTCATGGCGAGATATCAAAGTTTGAGGCCACGCCCCCGCCATGCCCTTTCTCCTTTGAGAAAGTTTTGCATAACTTTTGATCACACATGCCTCTGGAAGCTTCAGAGTGATTTTGAGGTAAATACGATATAATCTGTAGGAGGAGTTCGTTCAAATGCAATGGCAAGAAACAGGCCAAAATGACCCTGAAAATGACACGTTTTACAAAATGGCCGACTTCCTGTTGAAATTAGCAAAAAGGTGTAATGGACAGTTTTGTGCATCCTGGCATAGTAAATCAATGTGGTGAATTTCATGCATGTCGGTCCACGTAGGGGGCGAAGCTGGTTGATCAAAATATTGTAGGGGGCGCTATAGAGCCACTATGTCACTATTCCAGCATATGTCAATTTGGCTCAGTTCCATGTCTGAATACGATCCTTCCTGCCGAGTTTGGTGGAGATCGATGATACACCGGGTGAGTTACAAGTACTTCCTGTTTGATGGCGTCGGACCAAGATTCGCCATGGTTGCGTTTGGCGAAGGAACTTGAGATTTTTATTGTAGTATCATGAAAGGGTTTGACCTGTTGTGAAGCACTTTCAAGTGTCTGGGGTTCATGCCTGAGGAGAAGGACCACGACAACTGCAAAAAAGCACTTCCTGTTGAAAGTGGGCGGGGCTTAGGGCTAGACCGGAAGTGGTCATATGGGTGTGTTCGGGACCGGACCATGACTAAGCCCTGTGACTTTGATGGTGATTGGGTGAAAAATGAGGGAGTTATAGTGATTGATGATGTCATGGCGTCTTATCGAAGTTCGCCATGGCGCCACGGTCTCGCCTTGCAGCGTAGAGCAACAGTCTTCACCAGATATTATCCCCAACTTGTTTTCAGGTGTCTGACCCAGTTTGACCCCGGTTGTGTTCAAAAGGCCAGAGCAGTGCGTTTTCGAGTAAAAAACATGACTTCCTGTCGCCAGGGGGCGTGGCCTATTCATAATCCAATGATGACCATGTAGATGTCTTGAGGATGGGACTAGTATCATACGTGGCCATTTTGGTTCAGAAATGTTGTTTTATGTGGGAGTTATATCAATTTCGTCTTTCATGGCGAGACATTAAACTTTGAGGCCACGCCCCTTGTACGCCGTTACTCCTTTGAGAAAGTTTTGCATAACTTTTGATCACACATGCCTTCTGAACATCCTCAGCCATTTTGGTGTCAATCCAACAATGTCTCTAGGAGGAGTTCGTTCAAATGCGAAGTCAGTAAAACGCCAAAATGGCGACTTTGACCCAAAATGGCTGACTTGCTGTTTTTTTTAGGACAGTGCTCCAAGAGGATTTTTTGTTCGCCCCACCATTTAGAACAAGTGTACCGATTTTCATGAAGATTGATGACATGCAGTGGCGGGGCATCATAAATAGGTGGCGCTCTCGTTCAATTTTGCCCGAACAGTCCCGAGCACCCCACCATATGTAAATTTACGCATTCCTTTGGGGGGGTAGGCAAAATTTGGTGAGTTTTCGAGCATGGGCAGTACCCCAAAAATGTGTTTGAGTTTTGAGAAGAATAATAAGAAGAAGAAGAAGAAGAAGAAAAAACGCTTGCATTACAATAGGCCTTCGCACCGCCTTCGGTGCTCGGGCCTAATTAAAGCTGCAAGCAGCGATGAAGGCCCTCGCACCTCTGGCGCCGCTCCGGCCTATTGCACCGCCCCCTCGGCCTGCAACCTCCCTCCCCAAGCAAGCTCGCTCTGGCTGGCAGCCGTACGCTCAGTCGTCCCCCTTTTTTCTGCCTTGGGTGGTCATTGTCTCCCTCTGACCATCATCTCATACATCAATGGGCCCAATAATGACATCAGATGTGTTCGTGACCATGTTCTGACCAATATTGTGAAATAAATATAAAGAAAAGCATGGTTTTAATATCCGCAGATATCAACATGGCCAGTAGGTGGCGCTATATTGTTTGATCATGTACTAACATGTTGAGTTTGGGACTTTAATGACAACTGCCAACAATCACCTCCTTTGGTCAACCGAGTCCAGAGTTATAGCCACTTCCTGTTTGATGGCGAGGAACTGAAACCTCCCAGGCATCCATTTAAATCATTATGGTGGAAGGAGATTGTGATATTTTCAATGATGAGGTCTCAAAGAACGATGTTGATGAGTTTGATGGTGTTTGTTAGGTTTTCAATGGTAAAACATGGGCTACTTCCTGTTTCCAGGGGGCGGGGCTATGGCGTTGACAACATCTGGACATGTAGATGTGGTCAGCATGGAAATGACATCGTACGTGGCCATTTTGGTCAAGATAGGTTGTTTTTTATGTAAGTTATATCAGTTTCGTCTCTCATGGCGAGATATCAAAGTTTGAGGCCACGCCCCCGCCATGCCCTTTCTCCTTTGAGAAAGTTTTGCATAACTTTTGATCACACATGCCTCTGGAAGCTTCAGAGTGATTTTGAGGTAAATACGATAAAATCTGTAGGAGGAGTTCGTTCAAATGCAATGGCAAGAAACAGGCCAAAATGACCCTGAAAATGACACGTTTTACAAAATGGCCGACTTCCTGTTGAAATTAGCCTATAGGTCTAATGGACAGTTTTGTGCATCCTGGCATAGTAAATCAATGTGGTGAATTTCATGCATGTCGGTCCACGTAGGGGGCGGGGCTGGTTCATCAAAATATTGTAGGGGGCGCTATAGAGCCACTATGTCACTATTCCAGCATATGTCAATTTGGCTCAGTTCCACGTCTGAATACGATCCTTCCTGCCGAGTTTGGTGGAGATCGATGGTACACAGGGTGAGTTACAAGTACTTCCTGTTTGGTGGCGTCGGACCAATATTCGCCATGGTTACGTTTGGCGAAGGAACTTGAGATTTTTATTGTGGTATCATGAAAGGGTTAGACCTGTTGTGAAGCACTTTCAAGTGTCTGGGGTTCATGCCTGAGGAGAAGGACCACGACAACTGCAAAGTAGCACTTCCTGTTGAAAGTGGGCGGGGCTTAGGGCTAGACCGGAAGTGGTCATATGGGTCTGTTCGGGACCGGACCATGACTAAGCCCTGTGAGTTTGATGGTGATTGGGTGAAAAATGAGGGAGTTATAGTGATTGATGATGTCATGGCGTCTTATCGAAGTTCGCCATGGCGCCACGGTCTTGCTTTGCAGTGTAGAGCAACAGTCTTCACCGGATATCATCCCCAACTTGTTTTCAGGTGTCTGATGCAGTTTGACCCCGGTTGTGTTCAAAACGTCAGAGAAGTGGGTCTTCGAGTAAAAAACATGACTTCCTGTTGCCAGGGGGCGTGGCCTATTCATAATCCAATAATGACCACATAGATGTGTTGAGGATGGGACTAGTATCATACGAGGCCATTTTGGGTCAGAAAAGTTGTTTTATGTGGGAGTTATATCAATTTCGTCTTTCATGGCGAGACATCAAACTTTGAGGCCACGCCCCCTGTACGCCGTTACTCCTTTGAGAGAGTTTTGCATAACTTTTGATCACACATGCCTTCTGAACATCCTCAGCCATTTTGGTGTCAATACGATAATATCTCTAGGAGGAGTTCGTTCAAATGCGAGGTCAGTAAAACGCCAAAATGGCGACTTTGACCCAAAATGGCCGCCTTCCTGTTTTTTTTAGAGCAGTTCTCCAAGAGGATTTTTTGTTCGCCTGAGCATTTAGAACATGTGTAGTGAGTTTCATAAAGATTGATGACGTGCAGTGGCGGGGCACTATAAATAGGTGGCGCTCTTGTTCAATTTTGCCCGAATAGTCCCGAGCACCCCAAAATATGAAATTTTTCACATTCCTTTGGGGGGGTACGCAAAATTTGGTGAGTTTTGGGGTATGTTGAGACCCCCAAAAATGCAATTCATTTGACGGGAGAATAATAAGAATAATTAAAGCTGCAAGCAGCGTTGGAGGCCCTCGCACCTCTGGCGCCGCTTCGGCCTATTGCACCGCCCCATCGGCCAAGAGCCTCCCTCCAGCAACACAGCCTCTCTTGCCCACAGCCATATACCCATTCTTCCAGAGTTTATCTCCATCAAGAGGTGATTTTCCTCATCAGAAGATCAACTTGCACGTCAGCCTGTCCAGTGATGACATCTGAAGCATTCATGACCTTGTTTCTTACAAACTGTGTTGAATTCCCACAATCTGGAGCATGATTTCATCAAGAGGAAAATTCCACGTGGCCACTAGGTGGTGGTAAAGTTCTTTTAATGTACAACCATGTTCAGATTGGAACTCTAATGAGAACAGGAAAATATTAGCTCAATTGGTCAACTGACAGCAGGGTTAGTGCCACTTCCTGTATAATGGCGAATGATTTAAACCATCACAGGAAGCCATTTTAATCATGATGCTGTAAGAAGTCAGTCATATTTTCAACCATGAGTTCATGAAGGATGATATTAATGAGTTAGAATTAGCTATACAGAGGATAAAGGGTTAAAATGGTGGGACTTCCTTTTCCCAGGGCTATGGTGTTGAGAACATCAGGACATGAACTGGCTTTTTTGTTTGTCCTGGCATGTTATATAAATATGCCACATTTTACTATGTCGTTCAAAGCAGTGGGTGGAGCTGATAGACTAAATATTGATAGGGGGCGCTATAGAGCCATATTACCAGCATATGTGTATTTGAATCAGTTCCAGGCCTGACCACTGTCCTCCCTGCCAAGTTTGGTCGAGATCAGGAGTACATTGGGTCAGTTACAAGTACTTCCTGTTTCATGGCGGTGGACGCCATTTGCCATGTTTTGCTTGAGGAAGGAACTTGAGGTTTTTTTTCTCTTATATCATGAAAGGGTTTGACCTGATCTGAAGCACTGTAGAGTGTGTGAGGTTAATCCCTGACGAGAGGGACCCTGCTGCAGGAAAAAGGCACTTCCTGTTTCAAGTGGGCGGGGCTTAGGCCAAGACCAGAAGTAATTACATATATCTGTTAAGAAGCAGACTCTGATTAATCAGTGCAAGTGTGATGCTGATTGGATGAAAATTGAGGGATTTATACTCAATAATGATGTCATGGCGTTTTATCCAACCTTGTCATGGCGCCACGGTCTCGCCATGCAGCGTTGAGCAATGTCCAGATGACAACATCAGGACTTGTAGATGTGGTCGGCATGGAAGTGAAGAGAAATATATGCAGTTTGGTACAGAATGAGTGTTGTATTGCAGAAATAATAGATTCCGTGCTTGTTGGCGAAACATCAAAACTTGATGAGGCGCCGCCGCTGAACGCCACCTCCTATTAGAAAATTTTCAATAACTTTTGACCACGCATGCCTCTGGAGTGTTCAGACTGAGTTTGAGGTAAATACGATAAAATCTGTAGGAGGAGTTCGTTCAAATGCAAGGCAAAGAAACATGCAAAAATGACCCCAAAAATGACACTTTTTTCAAAATGGCTGACTTCCTGTTGAAGTTATCATATAGGTCCAAGAGGCTTTTTTGTACATCCTTCCAAGTTCTATCAATATACTGGATTTCAGCCATATCAGTCAATGTAGTGGGCAGATATGATCAATTAAATATTTGTAGGTGGCGCTATAGAGCCATATTGCAATTTTTCCAACATATGTCAATGTGGCTGAGTTCTCGGCTGGTCCGCGCTCCTCCCTGCCAGGTTTGGTGTAGATCAGCAGTACAATGGGTCAGTTACAAGTACTTCCTGTTTGATGGCGTCGGACCGCTATTCGCCATGGTTACGTTTGGCGAAGGAGCTTGAGATTTTTTATTGTGGTATCATGAAAGGGTTTGACCTGTTGTGAAGTACTTTCAAGTGTGCACGTTTTATTCCTAAGGAGATGGACCCCTGCGTCTGAAAAAAAGCACTTCCTGTTGGAAGTGGGCGGGGCTTAGGGCTAGACCGGAATTGGTGATATGAATCTGTTCAGGGCCGGACCCTGATTAATCCCTGCAAGTCTGATGGGGATTGGATCAGAATTGAGGGATTTATAGTGATTTATGATGTCATGGCGTCTTATCAAAGTTCGCCATGGCGCCACGGTCTCGCCCTGCAGCATAGAGCAACAGTTTTCACTGGTTATCATCACCAACTTGTTTTCTGCTGTCTGACCCAGTTTGGACCTGGTTGTGTTCAAAACGTCAGATAAGAGGGTCTCCAAGTAAAAACCATGACTTACTGTCGCCAGGGGGCGTGGCCAATTCATAACCCAAATATTGACATGTAGATGTGTTCAGGATGGGACTGGCATCATACATGGCCATTTTGGTTCAGATACATTGTTTTATGTGGAAGCTATATCACTTTCGTTCTTCACGGCGACACATCAAAATTTGAGGCCCCACCCCCTCCATGCCCTTTCTCCTATTAGAAAACTTTCAATAACTTTTAAAGACACATGCCTTCTGGACATCCTGAGCTATTTTGGTAGCGGTACGATAAAATCTCTAGGAGGAGATAGATTTTGAAAATGTCAGTAAAACGCCAAAATGGCGACTTTGACCCAAAATGGCCGACTTCCTGTTGGTGTTAGTCTGTTGCTCCAAGAGGATTTTTTGTTCGCCCGAACATTTAGAATATTTATAGCAATTTTCATAAAGATTGATGACGTGCAGTAGCGGGGCATCGTAAATAGGTGGCGCTCTCATTCAATTTTGCCCGAACAGTCCCAAGCACCCCAAAATATCAAATTTTTCACATTCCTTTGGGGGGGTACACAAAAATAGGCGCGTTTTCGTGCATGTTCAGGTCCCCAAAAATGCCTCCAATGTTTAAGAAGAAGAAGAAGAAGAAGAAGAAGAAGAATAAGGAAGAAACGGAGCAATTACAATAGGCCTTCGCACCGCCTTCGGTGCTCGGGCCTAATAATAATAAACGCTTGCATTTCAATAGGCCTTCGCACCGCCTTTGGTGCTCGGGCCTAATAAAAACTTAGGCAAATTTGACTGCCAAGACATGCTAGCAGAGAAAACATGTATCTGCCTTTAATATTTTGTGTTAATAATTACAGAAAATTGACAATATATCATCTGAAATTGTATTCACACATTCATAAAATTCTGCATTTGTTAATTAGAAAACTAATGACACAAAACAAGCCAAGAGTACTGAAACGGCCTGTCAGAGAGGAGGGACGCAGTATGATGTATCCAACGTGTTAAAATTAAATCATATAAAGAACAAAAACGTCCCACTTATTTACGAAAAAACACAATCTTGTAATCACAGGAAACGTAATTAAAATGTAGTTACGTTTTCTACACATCTAATCTCTACTGACCTTTTCTTTCTTCTTTTTTTTATTACGTAATCTCTTTTAGAAGTGATATTGTATGATAACAATGAACACCTGTGAGATAGCATTACATGAAAATCGCGGTTAACATGGGAGAGCAACGGGGTTAACGCCGCTTTTACGCTGATTTGCATTGTGGTAGTCCCCGTATTGTGTGGTTTGCAAGCTTACAGTCGGACTACCTAAAAATAGATAGCCAGTCTGGCGTCTTCAAGACTTCAGCTAGCTAGTTTGCAAGCAAAAAAAAAAACAATCCAGCATGGAGTCTTGTAATTCACAGTGCGGTTTCGAAGATCCGTAAGACACTTAATTGAGATTTTACATCTCATAAAATGATTACTTGCCTTTGCAAGTAACACACTAATGTGCTCGGCAGTTTGCTTGGGTTAAAACTCTGGTTGTAGTCTCTCTCCGGGTCACGTTGGATCGGGATTAACGATAACGAGGGATGAATTGTCGACAGCTAATAAAATGTTCCAGTCCCGAGGCCAGTGAACATTTGTTAGCTAATGCTACGTTTTCCAATAAACGTAATGTCCAGGAGAGGCCATGGGGTCCATGGCAGCGGGTTAGCGTGTTAAAATACAAATGTGTTTCTCTCAATAGTTTGTGCTACACCGTAACACACCATAAGATATTAACAAACAGCTACCTTAGCACGAATCTAAGAAATCTTAACCCAGTCATCCTCACAGCTGAGATGGTTCAGACGATTGTTAGATGACCTTCCCACAAAATGGTAGTGAAGATAAGTGCAATGCAATTACCTTATCGTCGAAATGATGACGGGCTTCTTAAATTATTTTGGATATCGCTGCAATGTGGTAAGACTTCTGTGAGCCCTATGTTTTCATGGGTAGGCGGATTGTGACTGGAGAAGCAGGGAGTTCCTTCAAACCGTCACAGATGATGCCTCCGCGTACCAGCAAAAATTTTGGAAAAAACACCAATAAGCCAGTTGCAGTGCGACTAAAACGACAAAGTATCATGCTATTTCCAAAAGACAACGCCACACCATGTTGCAAAGCACAAAATGTAGCATATTTTCTACTTTTGTTTTGTTTTCTATTTGTAGACGACTTGTTAATATTGTCAACCCTTATTAATTTTGAATTCACGAGAAGCAGTGAACGCAACAACACTGTCAACTACGAAGAAAATACAGCGATGGGCGGAAGCAGATTACTTACTCATCTGAGGCCAGGCCACCTATCGGTAAAAGTTGGAAAAATCTTCAAATTTACAGACTCCACTGGGATTTAAAAATACAGCACAAAATTTGGGTGAGTGGGTTACTCAATCAGTGAAACATAGTCCTACTGTACTGATCTTACAATATTGGGTCTGAGATTTGCCAGAAGAAACTTTGCCATAAGCATTTGCTTTTTTTTTTTTTTTTTTTTTTTTTGGCTTAGAGCACATAATGAAAATAAGAGATCAATTACAAACAAAAAGCAACAAATCATTAATTTGGGTAATTGGTTCTAAACTAGAACATATTGTTTATGTTTATGTTTATCTTCTGGCACAATTTACTGTTCGTAAATGACTATTTTCAAGCCATTACAAGTTTTACTCCAGCTTAACGTGTATCTAGACTTGCTTTCTGTTTGCTTCTCATTAACACTACTTTCTATACCACTGATAAGCTTATACTGATTGGAGAGCTGGTCTGACTTATCTTAAATACCCGCAGAATACATTGTTGTTGTTGTTTTCATGAGACCAAGCACTCTGTTTCTGTGTTAACAAACATATCAGTGTTAACTGCTACAAGGATCAACAATGGATCCACTTTATTTAGGGGCGGCTGAAGCTCAAAAGAAAGAAGCTCATATGGTTTAAATGTGCTAAGATTTACAATATATGTGAAATATGAAACTTCAGGAATAGGTACAGTTATATATTAATGACAGTTAATGTTCAATTAACAGTGAATTATTGTGTAAGAGGAAGAAAGATTTCAGTTCTACATGCTGTCAAAATCTGCAAGCGGTAGCAAGTCACTTTGAAAGTGTCATGTCATCTTAACATTGAGGAACATCTTTACATCTTATTGTGTAAGTGTCTTGTTATTAGGTCCAGTTTAACCACTATGAAATAGTCTTTTTGAGGAGGATTATACATTACTTTAAAATGAAGTATAAATTAAGGCCAGAGAACTGCAACTGGTGAGTGAAGAAACTAGTGATTCATCAGTGATGTGGGGTGAACTAGGAAATAAATGACTAATGGGAAGTGAATAGACTTGTGCAGCATTGAGACACATTTAGCTGAAATACAGACTGTAGGATTTTTTTGTTGTGGATGTTGTTTAAGTTCTATGTGTGTTTAAGAAAATATGACATCGAGGTAAACTAAAGAGCAAAACATATTCACACAGATGCAAAAAACATTCAAGAGATTACTGTTGATTTATAAAATGAACTTTGTAAATAGCTTTGTAAATACATCAACATAATAAAAAAATCACACAAGGTAATCTGATTATCTGGCCACACTTGTGCATATTGTTCCATTTTTCTCTCACAAAGATTTGTTTCCAGCTTTCACTCAATGACCATACCATGCAAGCACATGTTTGTTTTACTTTTGCGAGGACATTAAAGCAAACAATCCTGACTGGACTCTGCTCAGTTCTCTTTTTGACCCCGTCACACAGATGTTTTGGATTTGCAAGAGTTGTTTTTGAGTCTCACTTCTAGGCTGCATCATGCAGACTATTTCTTTTTATTTCTTAATAATCTTTTGCTGCTTGCATATTCACGTGAAGCATGAGGATGTTCAATGTATCCCAGCGATACCCAAGTATTTCAACACCAAAGGGAGGTATGAAGAAGTCATATCAACAGATCTATTTTACAGCCTCCATCTGCACAATGTCAAGAAATCCAAATAAATTCTGAAAGATATTCTACAACAAACAACATCAAAGAGATGCAACAGCTGTTCAACATTGTCCTGCTTAATGCAACAGGTGAACACAGCTGGCCATGTGAGATCCAGACACATTGGATGATGTAGGACACTAAGAACATGGACGGCCAACTCATCCAGAAAGGTGTGGGCGAAATCAAGCATCTGGCTATCAGGCTATCAAAGCTGTTCCCCTTAATTATCTCAGAGGAGAAACTTAGAGGTTCATAACCAGCTCAAAGCACAGATGTGTGAACAGCACATTGTCCTACAAGGCAGGACTGATAGAGCTCTGGGACATTAAAAGTGTCACCATGGTGATGAGGCTGCAGCATGTAACACTAACAACATTTTCAATTAAACATTTCGCTTATTTCTCATGCAGATATGGGGCTTGACCATGAAGTAAATGATTCTTTCATGAGGTTCTTTGACTACTACACCAAGTTTGTGCAGGAAGTTGATAACAACCCATCAGGTGTGGCAAAGGTAGACGACGTTAAGCAGGGTCCAGAACATTGTAGGTCATGTTGGAGTCCAAGCAAGCCAGCATCATTCTTCAGAGTTATGATGATTATCTTTCTGAGCAGCTGTAGTGTTGCCTGAGAGTTGAACTGTATTTGGTACATATGTAAGACATTTCCTACTACACTCTAGTTTTTTTTGTTTGTTTGTTTGTTTGTTTGTTTTTTTAAGCTGTTATCTTTTTGTGTTGTGTATTATTCTAGCCTGAGATTTTTTTAAAATGTCATTATTCTGCAACTTTAATTGAGACTGTGTGTAATAATTAAACATGGCCAATTAATTTATTTGTAGATGTTTCTAGAACAATGGATAAAAGAATCATTCACCAATGAATATTGGTCAGGTTTAGTCCAAGCAAGTCTGTGTTGATTTAACAAGAGAGAAAATAAGAAGAGGATTAAAAGAAAGTTTTTTTAAATGCAAGGGAGTGGTTTTCCGTTAGTCTGTAACAATGTGGCACTTAAACTAACCGCAGAAGCACTTCAGCAAATCAAATATGTACTTTGGGCTGAGCAGTAGCGTGTATAAGTACAGAAACCAGCTGAATTCATACTCATAAATGCCACAAAGTAGAGCTTAGTCAATTCTCGCCCAGAAGCAACACACCCTGAGCATTAGCAAAATAATACAGTTGTCTTTTTTACAGGTCTCTAAGGAAGGAAACCATCCTCCTCAGATCACTACAATTATTTCTGCTTTGCCACATATTTATTTACTGAGGAACACTTTGCCATTTGCACTCTAGGTGAGTGCTTTGTATTTTGTATGTGCCATTAGTAAGATGACCTGAAATCACAGGTTCCTGAACCTTTGCCTTAAATATTGTCAAGCACTTTTTCCAAATGCTCATCATATTGTATCGCATGACTACTTTGGCGCTACCTTGTTCAACAGGTCATGGAATTTGCAAGTAACCTAAGGGAGTTCTGGAAAAGAGGCTATGGTCATGATATTAACAAAAAGTCAAGCTGTATCCTTTTTCATTAGACAGCCAAGTAAGTGAAGTTTCAATCACCTATAGCGACTTATTGCATGTTATTCTTTGAATGTTCATTGTTACATATTTGATTTTGAACCATCTTTGTATTGTGTGTTCTGGGTCAGACCAGAGGATGACTGAAGCTGTCACCCTCCTGCCACTGCTCACCCTTCTTCTAGGACAGTAAAACCCTTACATTAACTAACTCTGCCACTCAGAAACAGCACTCCTTCTACACCACCCACATTTTATCATATGCTTCTGACTTTTTCCTGGTCCTGTATGACTATAGAGGCAGCAACCTTAGACTTCAGCCACTGCTTAATGAGAAGCCAGCAACTTTCCCCAGTTTGACTGACCAGCAGGCCTCCATGCTGCTTTATAAAAATGTTAGAGATCACTAAAGGATCTGCTGCATGGATGTAACTTTGAGAATGAAAGTCAGCTGTTCAAGAATCTTGCTGAAGTTAAGACAGGAAGTTGTGGAGGCTTTATTACATTTACTAGATGGAGTAACTGGTCAAATTGACTGTAAATACAATATCTTTCAGAAAAGATTAACATAAAAGATATCTAAGAGTTATTTTTTAAAAAAGTTTGCAAGAAAATGTGATTAATTTAGCCATTGGGGCATCTGTAAATAAATAATGGAGCAGGATAATTCAAAATGCTTGAAAACTCTTGTTTATGTTAACATATGTTCTCTGCCCCACTTTATTCTTGTTTTTTTTTTTTTTTTTTTTTTTTAAGAAGACTGCAGCAGCTATGTATACAATTTTAATGAAAATAGGTTTAAACAAGTCGATCTATCAAAAGCAAAAACAATAGCTCACTGTTAATTTTAATGCCAGTAGCATGTTTCATAAAGTGGAAAAAATGTTTATCGCTAAAAACATTAATAAATAAACATGAATCTCACAACTATAGGAACTGTTAGCTGTTTAACAAGGTGAGATCATTCCAGTGAAGAAGACTTTCAGAGGAGAGTTTCAAAACTTATTTAATAGCATATATATTTAAAAAGAAACATGTCAAATAAAAAAGGAGGGGGGGATTAAATCATCTGTTAAATAGATTCATTAAAACACTCAGAAAATTTGGAGAAATTGGGGTAAAAAAAATAACAAGGTTGCAGGCCAACACTGAATGGCATGCATGGAATGCAGGAAATCTTGAGGACCTCAGGCAATGCTGCAAAACAAACAAAAATCAAGAATTTGTAAATGGCCTCGGGAAAACCATTGCCACTAAGCACAGCTGATTGCTCATTTTAACCATAACTTAGACTACAGATTTTTGAGCCGCATAAGAATTAATCCAGGTCTGTTTTTCAAATCTAACCCTTTTACATTTATTTTTTACAAAATAACCCTCCAAACTACAGCTCTGTGGCCTGCTTGCAGTCTGAGGATTTAAAAGCCTTTGATGGCTTATGTAAGGAGATTTATAACTGTAATGTGGGAAAATAAAAGTATATAAGAAAAGGCGCGTCAGCCGGCAATTATTAAATGTTTGCAGTTCTAAAATTCAAAATGAGTGCCTTATTTTCAAACATCAGTAACATTTCTCAGTTTAAACATGTTTATTTTCAACTTTCCAGCTATTTCACTGTTGTGTTTGACAGTAGAATAACAAACCCAAACGCTTCCGTACATTCCTCCTCTAACTGATTGGCTGGACAGACCCACATGGACAACGTCACTCAGTTCTGGGTCTGCGCACGGCCTTGTAGCCAAACTAGAAATCATGCCGATCATTTTATGGAAAATAATTTTTATTTACTTCATCACTACCATAGGAGTGTCTAGGTGTTTTTGCGACATAATAATACCAGAAGAAAATCCAAAGATACCATCTATTGCCAAATATTTCTGCACGAAAGGGAGGTATGAAGAAGTGAACCCGTATCTCATAGAGGACATACTTGCTGTCAACAGATCTATTTTACAGCCTCCGTCAAAGCAATGTCGCGAAATCCATCTAACAGCCATAATAAGGCATGGGACAAGATTCCCGACGGCTAAAAACGTCAAGAAGATGCAGAAGCTTTACGACCTGGTTATGACCAGCGCCTCTGCCAAACACAGCTGGCTGCACGAGATCCAGACACAGTGGACGATGTGGTACACTGAGGACATGGACGGCCGACTTGTCCAGAAAGGTGTGGACGACCTCAAGCATCTGGCCATCAGGCTGTCAAAGTTGTTCCCCTCAATGATCTCAGAGAAGAAGCTTCGAGGTGGATTCATCAAGTTCATAACCAGCTCCAAGCACAGATGTGTGAACAGCACATTGTCCTTCAAGGCAGGACTGACAGAACTCTGGGACATTAAAGGTATCACCATAATAATGATTAGCATGAGCTACATTCTGTCAGCGCTTTCTTTATGTGAGCCTATTTTAACGCTTTTAAAGGAAAGGGAAGATTACTATTTTCCATGACTGCTTTTAAACACACTTGGCCAGTCCTAATCGAATCTGTGTCTAATCTGCGCCAGTTACGAAACTCGAGCACAAGAAGGATCTTTTAATCTGAGAAATAATAGTTTAGTTACCGATAATAGATAAGTTAGTCTAAAGCACATCAGGGCACATCCAGACTCCAGCACAATCAGACAACTCAAGTGACTGATAGCATGGGTGCAAAAGTAGAGGGGAAAGTTAGGGTTCAAGCAGTATTCATTAAAATCCCAGTTTTAAACAATGTTTAAATATTACTCATACTCAAAAGCATATTGAGGTAATTTTCTTTCATTTACTGTTAAAATTTCTCAACACCGACAGAGCAATTGGGTTGTTAGCACAATGTCAAAGCAAATTGGTACTGTTAATGTAATTGCTAATGTAATTACCAGATGCTATAATATGAGCTAATCAAAATTATTTAGCCTACCGTCTTTGGCTCGTTTACATTGCCTCTGTACATAAAATCTTAATTAAACTCTAACAAATATGCAGGATAAACTGAATATTTAGTGCAGCATGTGATGCACTGCATTGATACATCACGGGTGTCAAACACCTGCCCTGTCCTGACTGAAATGAATTGGTCATTTTGAAGAAGTTGACAATAAGTTGTTGGATTCCTTTGATTTGAATCGGGTGTGTTGGAGAAGGGAAACAACAAAAACCTGCAGGATAGCAGCTCTCAATGACGTCTTGGTCTATATCAACATTATTTATTTATTTTTTAAACTCATATTGTAGCATTATACACTATCATCTCACCAACTGTCTATGTGGGTCATAATATTTCTATCCAAACTGTTAACATTTTATGAAGATGTAAAAGTTAAAAAAAAACAACCAGATGTGCCACCCTTTTTCAGGTCTGTTCTCCTATCTGGCCCCTCCACCCCTGCCCCCTCACATAACAAATCTCAGTTTAAACCTTGATGATGATGATGATGATTATGCCAAAGCCTGCTGCTGGTGGCATTTCTGTTCAATTTTTTTTTTTCTCCATTCAGATGTGGAGTTTGACCATGCAGTGAATGATGCTCTCATGAGGTTCTTTGATCTATGCACCAAGTTTTTGGTGGAGGTTGATAACAACTCGACAGCTTTGACAGAGGTGGACAAGTTCAAGCAGGGCCCAGAGATGAAGAGGGTCCAGCAGAAGATCGCAGATCGTCTCGGAGTCCCATACAATCTCATCTCGGATGGTCAGTAGAGGATGGATCTTCCTGACAATTTTAGCATTTTTGAATTAAAAATAATTGTTTATTAATCCCTGTTTCTTTAAACTTGTACTCCAGTACAGAGACAACACTCAAAGGCCTGTAGATTTGCCATCTACCTGTTTTTTGTGCTGAGGCTCCTTAATATACATATTTGTTGTCATTTAAAAAAAAAAAAAAGCATTTTTAACAGCAGTCCAATCTTGGTGTAACATAATTTACACTGTGTATTATTGGATTTTTATGACAAATACAGTGATACAGTTTGTTGTAATAATACTGTTGTAATAAGATTACATAGCAACTCATAAATTGCACTGCATTTTGTAGAATAAAATACAGTATGCAATCGTTCCCTGCAATGCAGTAAAGGAAGACAATGGGGCATACAATGTAAATGCTTAAGAAGTTAAATCTCTTTAAAAATTGTGCTTAAAGTGCTTGAGTATTTAGAAGAAAAGAAGAAATCTTACACATTGGAGACCAATTTGAGTATGTGCTGCTAAATTATAAATGCAAAACTGTTGTCAGATTCAGAAGCAGGATATTTCTGATATATTGCATTCATAGTATGTATTTGCACAGCAGGTGGTGCTGTTGTTAGATTATCAAACATCCAACACTAAGTTGCTCATTCACTGAACTTTAGCAAAGTTTCTCTTTATCATTTGAGAATTAGTAATGAAAACTACTCTGATCATTTCATTTGGAGGTATTCATACTTTAGTACATAGAAATTTCTGTTCCATTGCATTAATTTCACAAGAGAAGATTTTTTATTTTTTTTCAAATTAATGCCTCATTAAGTCATAATCATGATATAAAATTATGGTTAAACTTAATCAGGGGGTTCTGATCTTTTCTATTTTAAAGTATTTACACAGAATCAGTTAATGTTTTTTATTCTTTCCCATTGCTACCTATTCCCTAGATTTTAAACGACCTGAGTGGTTTTATAGCAGCATATAAAATATAAAATAACTTGTTCACTCTTGCCATGTGTTTTATTTTCCTTTCTAATGTATACAAACTCATACCTAATCTTATTTTGCACACAAATGTATTGTTACTTTTACTCTTCTTAATCATCATCTGTACTAAAACTTTTTCACTGATTATAGGATCTATTATTTTGCCTTATAGTTCCTTGTTCTTATGTCAGCTTGCCCTATGTTGTTTTGTTGCTGAGTGACATTTTATTACAACCTCTCTCCTGCAGATATGGCGGAAGCTGCGTTCTACATGTGTGCTTATGAGTTTGCCATCAAGACAGTAAACTCACCGTGGTGCCAGCTCTTTGATGTGGTTGATGCACAGGTACAGCTACATACCACTCACAGTCATTTTAATTCAGCTTGACAGTCATGCAAATGATTGATTCTACCTCTGGACTATAGATGCCTTTCATCTGAAACTTTTGATTTAAGTGAATCCTGCTTTGAAACACTGCCATTTCTAATTTATAACGTGCATCTTTTTTTTTTTTCCTTCACGTTTCACAATTTTTAATCCATAATACAGCTAAATCTGGACTGTTTTTCTTTTCCTTTTAGGTGGTGCCAAGTTCAGTTTTTCAGCCCTTTTTAGCATTAAGTCTAAGAGTAGATTATTTACTTTGATTCTCGTAAATTTATCAAAAGCAGGACTGGAAACTATGGATACATTTGCCTTCTATGATTTTTAAGGGAATTGGGTAATTGGGAAAAAAAGCTATACAAACTGACTCAGGAAAGTAAGTCAGAAAAAACATCATCAGTCTTGGACTTTCCAGTTATGTAGGGAGCAAAATGTCAACAAACCCCCACGAATATTGATGTCTTTGTTTAGTTTTCAAACCTGAATTGAAAATATTAACCAGGGCAGGTTCATTTAAGCTGAACACCCTGGTTTACAGTTTAGTTTAATAATTGTATGGGACGTTTCCTTCCATGTGTTGTATGATTACATATGGTAAATAAAAAGCAGGATCTTTTGAGTGTCCAGTTAAATTTGTTGGTCTCATGTTGCAAGCAGACTGCATGCTCAAGTAGCTTCACACAGTGAAATAAAATATCTTTATAGTCATGAAGTATATTTCACATCCAGACCAGTCATTTGTACCATCTGGTTCAACAGGTTATGGAGTATTCAATAGATCTGAAGCAATTCTGGAAAAGAAGTTATGGATATGATATTAACAGCAAGTCAAGCTGCATCCTGTTCCATGATTTGTTCAGCCGTCTGGACAAGGCAGTTTCTGAAAACATGTGAGTACAACACTAAATCCAGCTGAACATGTGAGACAAATATAGTGTATTACATGAGGCTGAAATGGTTACAAAACCTTCTATAAAGGTGGACTCCACAATTCAACAGTCAGTACAAATGCAGGAAATTCAAAACTATTGTTACTCTCACCAGGAGTTGGTCATCAAAGATTACTCCTAGAGCAGGGTGGGGACCCAAAAACAACCAGAATAACTTTAAAGTAACTAAATGCTTTTCTCACATTTGGTAATGATCATATTTGTGAGTCTATCAGAAAATCATTGAACAACAGTGGTGTGTATAAACAGTACCAGTTCAGACTGTGGATGCGGGCTGACTTTTTGTCCATATAGAGGGGCAATTAGAGAAATCTACAGACTGTGTTCCATGTTAAACTGCACTGCTGTGTGTTTCAGGTCAGGCCAGCAAGTGACTGAAGCTGTGACAGTGCAGGTTGGTCATGCAGAGACCCTCCTCCCGCTTCTTACCCTCCTGGGCTTCTTCAAAGACAGCAGCACCCTGACATCAACCAATTATGCCTCACAGACCCAACGTTCTTTCCGTACCAGCAGCATGCTGCCCTATGCAGCTAACTTGGTCCTGGTGTTGTATGACTGTGGGGGAGGCGACCTTAGACTGCAACCTCTGCTCAACGAGAAGCCGATGACTTTCCTAGACCAGCAGGACTCCATACCCCGTTATCAAGATGTTAGAGAGCATTACAAGGATCTACTGAATGGGTGTGACTTTGAGTCTGAATGCCAGCTATTCAATAAGCCTAGGTAGGCAGACAGAGTCAATTCACAGAAAAAAAAAAATATATATATATATATATACATATATACAGTATATATACAGTATATATACAGTCAGTTCCATATATATTTGGATGCAGACACAAGTTTTGTTATTTTAACTCTTTACCAAAACATATTTAAGATACAGATTTCTAATCAGTATGGGCTTTAAGTTCTGTTTCTCAGCTTTAATTTGATGATATTCACATCCAGTGAGGGGGAAAAGTTTAGGAATTACAACTCTTTAAATTTAAATTTAAAATATAGCTGCCCTATTTTCAAGGGACCAAAGGTAATTAACTTTAAAGTTAACTCTAAGCCTGTTTCATAGGCTTCATAGGCTATTCTCTCACGAATCCATCATCAATCAAGCAGGTAAAAGGTCTGGAGTTGATTCCAGGTGAAGCATTTTCATTTGTAATCTGTTGCTGTGGACCCACAACATGCAGTCAAAGGAGTTCTTACTGGATGTGAAACAGATCATCCATAAGCTGGAAAAAGGAAAAAAATCCATCAGAGTGGTAGTAGAAATGTTAGGAGTGACTAAAACAACAGTTTGGTACATTCTGAGATAAAAAAAAAAGTGTACTGGTAAGCTTGGGAACACAGAAAGGCCTGGATGTCCATGGGAGACAACAGAGGTGGATCTTTGCAGGATCCTTTTCATAGTGATGAAAAACCCCTTTACAACATCCAGCCAAGAACACTCTTCAAGAAGAAGGTATATCAGTATTTAAGTCTACCATGAAGAGAAGACTTATACAGTGGATTCACTATAAGATGTAAACTATTATTCAGTCTTAAGAATAAAATTCCAGCTTACCCTTTACCCAAACCTATAAAAGCTGGCTCACTCCTGGAACAGCATTCTTTGGACAGATCAAACTAAGATCAACCTAAGAAAGTATGGTGAAGGCTTGAAGTGGCTCATAATCCAAAATACACCACATCTTCTGTAAAACATATTGGAGGCAGTTAGATGGTGAACGCATGTATGATTTTCAGGGGCTCTGGGTCACTGGTTTTGATGATGTGACAGCAGACAGAAGAAACTGGATGAAATCTGAAGTTAGAGGTATGCACTTTTTGCTCAGATTCAGTCAAAGCTGTTGATTGGATGTCACATTTCAGTACTGATAACTGATGATCCAAAACGTACTGTCAAAGCAAAACAAGAGTTTTCAAAGGCAAAGAAGTAAAAAATTCTGCACTGGCTAAGTCAGTCATCAGATCTCAACCTGACCATGAATTATACTCATTTAAGATAAAACTTAAGACAGAAAGACCCACAAGCAGGCAACAACTGAAGACAGCTGCAGTAAAAGTCAGGCAAAAGATAACCAAGGAGGAAACCCAGTGTTTGGTGATGTCCATTGGTTCCAGACTTCAGGCAGTCATTGTCTGCCAAGGATTTTCAACAAAATATACAAAATAAACATTTAATTCGTGGTAAGGTCAGTTGTCTAGTTACTTTTGAGCCCCTGAAATTATGAGAATTCACATAAAAATTATTGCAATTCTTAAACACTTCATGGGATTTTTTTTTCCAACAACTTGAACCAAACTTGCAAGTTTGCACTTCAGTTACATCTCAGTTGTTTCATTTAAAACCCAACGTGGTGGCATGCAGAGCCCAAATCTTGATAATCGTTTCTAATGGGAACCTCTTGGCTTTTCCACATATGCCATATATTTATCACCATTTATCCTTGATCTAAGACCCCAAACATGAAAACTGTGATTCCAGTTTGGGGATTAACTTAAGACCACTTACCATTTTTCTATTTTTGCTGCTTTATTGCTTATTTTTGCTCCTGTCATTGAAAAATCTGAAATGTGAATAAAAGGTTTTATTTTGGCTGTTGTTCTGAATTTGATATTCCAATTCTTTCTATTTCTTATTTTTATTTTAATTTTTTTTTTTTTTTTTTTTTTTTTTTTTAATTTACATATTCATTTTGGCAAAAATCACAGGGGCAGGTCAAGTATGCTGCCAGTCATGACTGCATTGCTTCAACCAAAAATGATCTGAGGGTTTTCCATTAATTTATCAAATCAGTACTTAAATTGTTGAAGGTTTTACATAATTCATTTATTAATTCATTAACACAAACTGTCAATGAAATGATTGCTTACTCCCACTTTCTACTGCAGACTTGATGGTTTGTTAACCAAAGAGTCGATTTATAAATGAGATAAAAACATTTTAATCTATCAAACCAAATTTATCAACCTCTTAGAAAAGGTACACATTCTCCACAACAAGGTTCTTGTGAGCGGCTTAAAGGTGAGCTGTAAACTCATTATATACAATAAATTAAACCCCATACATTGACTGATTAAGAAACAATAGGTGCTGGGCATAGATATGTAAAACACTCCCCCAATTATCCGAAAGAAGATTAAAATCAGCCTGAAAGAAAGCACAGCATCACAGCTTCCATTTAAGTATTTTGGAAATGTTTTGTATCATTTTGCATTTTATTGTTGATTCATGTCTCATTGTGGCCATTTGGTTCTGTGTGGGAGGTTTTTGGTCATTCCCAGTCCTTTTGAGGTGGTTTTGTCTGTCTGTTTGGGATATTTATGTCACAGTATATGTAATACTGCAGCAAAACTGAATCATTTTAGGGCTGTGCCTGGCAGGACCAGTTCTGCCAATGACTTTATATAAATGTCTGTCTATTGGAAATTATTTACTGTTTTAGTATAAATCTGTGTTTTAACTGTAGAGTGTAATTAAAACAACATGAACAGGTGGTCAAATTGTACTTATTTACTTATTTCATTTGTGAATTGGTTCCCTTTATTTGTTCTTAACTCGGTTGCTTTACATCTGCCATTTTCAGGCTCGGACTATTACGCGGAATCTCTGCTACTGAGGTAAACTGCATTTCATCCGGTTTGTGGCCGAACTGTACCACAGTTATGAGTAACATGCCATCATCCAGCTGGGTGGACCCTATTCTCATAACGGGTCCTTCGTTTTGTATTAGTATTGGCTGTTAAAGGACAAATTATGCAAATTAATTAGACGTCGGAGGAGGAGGAAGGTCCAGGGGCAGGGCCAACGGAATGCTACGTGTCTTGAGGATCCCTCTTAAACCCCTACTTGCCTCCATCGCCCAAAGTTTTGTGGTTCCAACTCCGCAGAGTCCCGATCACCCAGGCCTGCGTGCGTGAATCTGTCCGAGCCCGAAGTCCAGCAAGTCCGTCGACGCTAGTGAAAAATGTCCGGATTGAAAAAGCTTCGCACGGTAAGTAGATGTGGAGATAACTGGCAGACTCAATGAAATACAAATAAGCCTTAAAATGTTTCTCTCAACTGCAGCAAAGTCTTGGTAAGCCATCAGCGACTCATTCTAAGTAGATGTCAAGTGTCTCGTTAGTACACATTAATAACAGACAAAAGGATTTAGTCTCCTCCTTTTGACGGTGTTCTCGTTGCTGAAGCAGAAAAAGCAGAGATGAACTCTACGTTTTTTTCTGTGTGTGTGTATGTGTGCTTTTTACTCCCCCAAATTAAAACCGTAATGTTGTTTTAAAGCTACATTTCTACAACGCCATTCTCACTTTTGCGCACCGCGACTGTACAGCCAGGTGTGATGGCCATAGAGTTGCCTTGACTCTCAATAGACCTGTTGTATTAGGAACATAACCATGTCAGTTTGGCCCACTTCTAACACAGGGTGTCTTGTGAAGGAGTGAAAGAAGCCACTGTGAAACAGCAGATTAATCTTGGACAGGAATGTCCCAATGTTCAGAACATGCAATAATGCTGAGTCTTATGGAGTCCAAGAAAAATACTGATGTTTCCCCAACGCCAGAAACCTTGCAGTCATCTGGTCATGGGAAAGCTTGTGGTATTAAGATAAGGAATAGCCTAAGCATTACATTAAGTTGTGCACCACTGCAGGGATTGTGAGGCAAATTCTATTTTTTTTTAAAACTGACAAAGAGCTTGGTTAACTCCTGTTTTAACAGTTGAGATGCTTTTAGTGGAAATTTGTGATTTGTGACTTTAAAAAGTTCACAATCTCTGATGGTTTGCTGCTATTTGATTGAGTAGCTGCCACTGAGTGAAGTAATCACCAACTATGATTATTACTGATTTTTGAGTATTTCCGCAAATAATAATAAAAAATAAATAAATAAAAAAAATGCCTGATTCTTATTCAGTATAGTCATTTTTCCCTTTGTGGCAGTAAGCCAATTAGCTTTTATTTGTCAAGAAAACAATATGTGAAGATGACATATTGGCCAACAGGAAATCTTTATTATCATTTATGATCCTTTGAGACATTTTGTAGACCAAACAACTAAACAATCAATCAGGGAGAGAAATAGGAAAAGTTGTTTTTACAATGAAGATGTTCATACCTCAGTTTGGGAAACTTTGGAATGCCTCATGATCGAATTCTGCCCCCAAGACAAGACATCTACTTTAATCTGCTGTAGTTTCCTGAGAGAGATGTTGAAGACTAAACTTGCAATTAAAGGATGAGAGTTATCATGCGTAAGGTCAACCAGATAGATAATGACAAGTGCTCTGAGGACATTCTGTTCTGAAAAATGCTGTTTGAAGATTAAAAATGATTAAAAAGAAAAGATGCTAATGAGCTTAAGTGACAGTTTTTAAACCATAAATATATTTGGAGGAAGTAGGGATTGTTTTGTTTGTTTTTTTGATAAATTATTTAGAAAAAGTCTTTATTTTGATGTTGGTACCTTGACATGATGAACATATCATGCTGGTAGGAATTTGTCTGTTTAAAAAGGGAAGATGAAAAGAAGTGTGCTGTTAGTGAGAAGCTGAGATAGAGATAAAACACTTTATCAAAGAGTACAAATTTTTAAAGCAATCTTCTTGCATCTTTGATTGAAACGCACCTGGGTGTGTGATGAAAGCAATGGGTTTTAATAATGGAGGCTGTGTTTGTATGTGAAAGGAGGCTTTTTGAACACAGATTGTGAGATGATGACTGAAATCCCATAGAAGAAAAAGCAGGTTGGGGTATGCTAACCTGCTGTAGCACCGGGTGGATTGATTATAGGCCCTGTGGATGTAAGGAAGAGGGAAGAGTGGGTGCAGAGGGCAAACGTGTGGACACGAACATTGCCACATCATCGCTGAGCTGCAGGCAGTACACTGGACACATTGTCCAGTCTGTCCTCTCCCTCCCTCCATCCTTTCAGTGCTTCCCTTCCCCACCCATCTAGAACTCAATACCTCATTTATACACAGTCTGGTCCACATTGTCACTTTTGACCTGACATGTAAAGTATGGCAGATGTGGGTTCTCAATCAGCTGTTGTTAATTCCCCCAAACTCCGTTATTCTACTTCTTTCTGAGCCTCTTCTCTTCTACTTCAGGATCTCAACAGATCAACCAATGTGGTGTATCAGGCCCACCACGTCAGCCGGAGCAAGAGAGGGCAGGTTGTGGGCACCAGGGGGGGCTTCAGGGGCTGTACCATCTGGCTCACCGGTAAATTTAGCTTGGTTGGGTTTAATCTTCCTGTCATGCAGTAACCAAACATTATTGAAACTGTTTGTTGTTATGCTTTTAACTATACCCTCTAGGTTTATCTGGTGCTGGGAAGACGACCATCAGTTTTGCCTTGGAAGAGCATCTTGTGTCCCACGCCATCCCTTGCTACTCGCTGGATGGAGACAACATTCGTCATGGCCTGAACAAAAACCTGGGCTTCTCTGCAGAGGACCGTGAGGAGAACATCCGGCGTGTTGCTGAGGTGGCCAAACTGTTTGCTGATGCCGGCCTTGTGTGCATCACCAGTTTTATCTCTCCTTTCACCAAGGTCAGAAAACATTAAACACTGTCATCATGTGTTGGTAGATAAACATTTTCTAACACCAAAAAGTTTGATAAACGGGTTTGTAAAATGAACTTTTATTTATTTTTATCCACAGGATCGGGACGAGGCCAGAAAAATCCACGCAAGTGCCGGTCTACCATTTTTTGAAGTATTTATCCACGCTCCTCTTGAAGTGTGTGAGAGCAGGGATGTAAAAGGACTTTATAAGAAGGCTCGTGCTGGAGAGATTAAAGGTTAGTTGGGCTATACACAACAACTTTCTCTTGGTGGCTTTCTTGAAACCACACCACTTATACAAATAAAACCAAACCCTTTAATTGCTCTTGAGGTCACTTTTTATGTGTTATTGTTTGTTGCCAGGCTTTACTGGGATTGACTCAGATTACGAGCGTCCTGAAGCACCAGAGCTTGTTCTGAAAACAGGAGAGCTCTCAGTCAATGAATGTCTCCACCAAGTGTTGGAGCTGCTCAGGGATCAGGTGGGTGGGACAAACCTGAGCTGCTCAGCTCCATACTGTCAGAACAGTGTCAACACAGTAAATTTGCTCTTATATTAGCAGAAGCATTATATCAATTTACATTTTTGACATCATTCATTAACCTATAGAACAAATGTTTGTTAAAGCACACGGATCTTCAGCAATGTAAATGTTAAATGCTAATACTTGTTTGTCTGTACATAGAATAAAACTGTATCCCCATGTCACAAAGCAAGCTCTGTATAGTCAAGGAGTGCACTTGGATGGCTTTCTATAAACCACATAGCTTAAGATACTGAGCATGAAGAAGATTGTTATCTTCCTTTTCAGCTCAGGAAATCAAACTATGAGAAGTCTCACATGACTGGGCGGGATGTTCAACAGCCACCTAGAGACAGAGAACATCATAATCAGATGGTTAAATATGCCAGCAACAACAACAGGGGTGTAAAAAATTGCGAAAGCATAGTCCTTCAAAGAACAACTTAACTTTTTCTTGTTATTTATTAGCTCAAATGTGTGTTAAACATCCGAAAAGGGTTCACACACATGTTTATACATATTTATATTGTTAAAAAAACGTCAAACTGAGACCAAGAGGTGTAAATTTGAATATCCTGTAATGTGAAAGTAAAAACATAAGCAGACCTACATACTCTAAGTTATAGCAAGTAACTTAGCAACTGTTACCAAGGCTCCAGCTCTCCATGAGGAAAGGTTACTCATAAAGTAAATGTTTCAGCACACAAGACTTGTACTATCCCGTCACAGAGATTGTGGGAGGCGAATGAAGTTTTGCTGCGTCACCTTGATGAGCAAGTTTTCCAGAGTCGCTGTGCTGTGGGAAAGGTGTATTGTACATGTGGTACTTGTGAGAAGCTTCTGAGGAATCCTCTGAGGAGCATGTAGCTCTCAAACAAAAAAACTGAAACTTTTCAACAACAAGAGCTGTAGTGTGTGTTTCTGATTAAGAATATAAAAAAGTCTATATATGCAGTGTACTCTGTATTTTGATGCTTCAGGCAGGTTTACTCTGCCCCTGGTCATAGTTCCTGTGCGGTGGAATTGTTTTTTCCGGTCTTATTCATGAAATTGCCTGAAAGGCTTGTCCCAATCACTATTCCTGGGAAATATTACATGAAGTCTTGGAATTGAAACGACACACTCTAAGGAACCAAAAAGGCTGGATAATTAACTTAACATTTAATCTGCATTAATGTTTAAAAAGGAACTAAAGTGTAAAAAAGAAAACAAAAAAAGACAGATTATAAACTACAATAAATACACCACGGAACTTAAAGCAGCATGTTTTATAAATATAATGAAGTGCCCCTTTCCTTCCTTATATCATAACTCCATACTTAACAGTAGTAAAAGTTAACAAAATAATTCCTGGCAAAAAGAAAGATTTACACTGTACATGACACTGAACTTGGATAAGTTTCCAGACACATCTGGAGTTATAAATGCCAGTGTACTGCAAACTGTTCAGACTGTAGTGACGTAGTAAAAGTCTGAAGAAGAGGAAGGAGAGATAGAAAGAAAAGAAGACAGGAAGTGCTATGCCTCTGGTTTGGCATGTCACTAATGCTTTCTCCAAACCTTCATGGCCTGCAGATAAAGCCAGATGCAAATTATGTCCAACTTATTCAACTGTGGAAATGAGCTCTTATTGACAAATTAGACAAAGGAACAAAACTAGAAAAACTACATTTTAATTAACCAACAAGCATGTGTTTCTATTATTAAATATGCCCCAAATTATTATTATGTTTTGTTGTTGTTTTTTAAATGATGAATAATTTTGCTGCTGCCTTTTCTCTTTCTTCTTGATGTAGAATATTATACCAAGTGAGATTATGGAGGAGGTGAATGAACTCTTTGTTCCGGAGAACAAACTGAACCTTGCTGTGGCTGATGCAAGCACTCTGCCCACCATCAGCATCACTAAGGTAATTAATCGCTGTAGTACAAACTAGACATGGCAGAGAGCTGCTTGTGATGTCAGTCTCCACAAACTTTACTTATGAATTGCTCTATCTTATGAATTAGACTATTTTTACAAATGGGCAACCTGAAGTTAAATAGCAGAAGGTAAATGATGGTTTTAGCTACTGTGAGATGTTTCAGTTTGGAGATAAAGTTGCACAAATAAGACTCACAGCATCATGTCAAAATTATGTATTCAATTGAAAATGTTCACATTATCACTTCTATTTCTGTCAGAAGTGATGAATAGTGAGAAAACACACCAACACTCTTAACGCCACAGATTTCCTAAGCAAGCAACATATCTTAAATGTCTTGAGTGTTCTTGTCTTTCATGCTGTTGACGAGTGTATATTCTGTATGCACAGTTGGATCTGCAGTGGGTGCAGGTTTTGGCTGAGGGCTGGGCCAGTCCTCTGAAGGGTTTCATGAGAGAAAGAGAGTTCCTCCAGGTCATGCACTTTGGAAACTTGCTGGATGGTGAGAAACAAGCACATAGTCATCTTATTAATTCCTACATCCCGCCAGGACATCATCTGTTAAGAGGAGCAGCAACCTTTTCTTTATTTATTTGGCTTCTGTTCAAGAGCATAACATATAGGCTACAAAAAACAAAGTTCATTTATTTTTTTCTTATTCATTTAACCTGGGCTTTACTTCATACACAAGCACTGTGCATAAATAGGTATTGAAACCGAATTATCAATACCACTGATCTCAGATATTTATGTTCTAGAATCTATTATAAAAAAAATCTATATTTTAGTAATTTGGGGTAAATTTGACATTTATCATTAACAGGAACAGCATGGAAAGTAACAAAGCAACCAGGATCTTGTCTAAATAATACCCAGTTGGTTCAGTTACTCACAGCTAACTCAATCTAGTCGAACCAGTTGACAATGATGGTTGAGGGCAAACACAGTCATGTGTGGAGATAATAACTCGTTATGTGATGTGTGTGAGAGGACCGTGTGGTACTGTGGGAACACCACAAACCTCATTTACCATCTGAGAATCAATCATACACAGAATATGATAAGGTTATGATGATGCCATGCAAAGAGGGGGAGAAAAGGGAGAAAATGTAGATCTGTTGGTGATGTGTAGAACTGTTAGGAAGCTATATTTTAAAATACGCTATTTTTCACTTTGAGTTTTCAAACAGTGTTGTTTATAGCGATCTGAGTTTTACTTGGAATCGGAAAGGAAATAAATGGAAACGACATACATTGTTATACTAAAATTCAAGCAATTGTGTAATACAGTCCTCATAAGAGGTACAATCAGTGGCAAAAGCATAAAAGCAAAAAACCTAAAATAAAAAAAAAAAATTATACTGTGGCCCAGCAATCCAATTCAGAAAAGCTTTTAGCACAAAAAGAGCATTTTTTTCTACATATTCCCACAGATTATTGTTGCCTCATCAGTTACGATCTCACTTACATATTCTCTCTTTTAAGCCAAGTTTATATATAAGGTTATTTGAAATAAAGCCAGCATCATTAATTTTTGATTAACACCTGGCACCTCACATGAAACTATAGGAGTTTCCAAATCTCGTTCATAGTCAAGAATTTTAGAGAAATCATTATAAAACATTCATTTTTGTGCTGTTGTTATCTAATTTGTTCTTGGGTTATATATATAAGACACTAGGTTGTGATATGATCACACTGCTGTGTGTATCTAAATTTATATGATAACTGGTTTATCTATTCCTCAAATTAATTGTTCGTCTCCATAATATTATGTATTGGAAAGTCTTGTCTTTGTCTCCTTAGGAGGTTGTAATGAAATGCTTTGCATTTGTTTTCTTGGCATTTTCCTTTCCTTATCCCAGGTGGGGCCATCAATATGTCTGTTCCTATTGTGCTGCCAGTTAGCACTGAGACCAAGCAGGAGCTGGATGGCTCTGCAGCTGTAGCTCTGGAGTACCAGGGCTCACGGGTGGCTATTCTCAGGAACCCAGAGTTCTATGCACACCGCAAGGAGGAACGCTGTGCCCGACAGTGGGGCACTACCTGTCCTCAGCACCCTTACATAAAGGTAATAGGCTTCTTCAATACATATTATGTTAGTGTTGACCACACGATTGCAAACATTAGGATCCCATAGTACCCATATTGTTTACTTTTCAGTGTTAGTTTAATTGTGTATTACCCCAGAGTAATATTACACTGATACAAAGCCACACTTGAATGTTTTCATTAGCAAAGAAATGCAATGTTCTCTCTTTATTATTGTGCAGATGGTTATGGAGGGAGGTGATTGGCTAGTAGGCGGTGACCTGGAGGTGATGGAGCGAATCAAATGGAACGATGGGCTTGACCAGTACCGCCTTACTCCAAAGGAGCTCAAGCAGAAGTCCAAAGACATGCAAGCAGGTTAGGAAATCTTAAATATTAAGCTGGAGTTATAATCAGGGAACACAAGATGTTTAATGGCCAACGTGTTCTAACAACACTTGGGAAAACATGCTCTGATTAGCATACAGAGACACTGAAATGAAATTACCAGCCTCAGTTTTACTTCTGTCTGACATCCTCACGTTTTACACCTTATTTTGGTGGGAAAGAGTTTCAGAGCCGGGATGCAGAGCAGCTGAAAGCCCCGCTTTCGATGGTGGCGAATTATGGACAAGTTGAAGTTTACACAGGGATTTTCTAGTAGTGGTAGTGGTATGGAGGAGTAATGGTGGGGGACGAAGATAATTAATCTTATATAAATGAAGGAAGGCTGAGCAAGTGTTGTTATTCAAATAAATCAAATCAAACTTTAATTATAAAATGCTTTTCATGCAACCAGCATCACAAAGTGCTTTACATAATAAAACCAAAGTGTATTAGTATATAACACCTTAGTATATAAAATAGCAATTTTCAAAACACACACCTTTAATAATCTCCTTCACACACATGCACACAAAAAGAAAGCACATTAACACCTCCCCCTCCATCCCTTGTTTCTCTCATCTGGCTTAACGCTGCTGTGAGAAAACAATATATTGGGGATTCATTCTCACCAGGGGTGAGCCCACCCACTACCACAGAAGGCACCACCTCAGGAGCCACCCAGATCTTGGCAGGCCAGGGTCCACACCACAACCATAGGGCTGCTGTGCAGGACCTCCAGCCACCCAGACACGGGCGATCACCGTGGCAGAAATCCTGCAGACCAAGCAACAGAAAATAAGAATAAGAATACACATGGAGGAATCCATAAAAAAATAAATAAATACTGAAACAAATCTCAGTTATTGATGTAAGATTGGAAAGATAGTGTGCTGTTAAGGATGACACCCAGACTCTTAACCTGAGGGGAAAGAGAAGAGTTGCCAACAGTGATGGGAAAACAGTCAGTTGGATAGTGTAGATTTAGTCTTTACCAGGAGAAACTCAACAAATCAAGCTTTTATATAAGGTAAGGAACAAATCAGGACTCAGCTTAAAAAGAGCATCTCATACAACGTGTAAGAATGCCTCATGTTCTAGTTTGTAGAGTTGATAAGTCCTATCTGCAAAAAAAGAAAGAAAAGGAAAAATAAAGAAACGTGGTACAGATGTGAGAAAACACTCAAGTTTAATACTTTACCAAAAGTACTGATTTTAATTACTATTTAACGTTTTGTTAGATTCAGTTCTGTCAGTAGTTGCTGGTTTAACAGTAAACTATTCACAGCAGCTGGTGAATACAGTGTATTTAGCAATCCATTATTTGTTTTTCAGAAAAACCTGACATAGGACCAGATGAAAAGATGATTTGTGAAATTTAAGGCTACATGGTGGTTTCTGTGATGTGTTCTGTGGAGTCATACATCTTTCAGACCACTTCCTGGTTAAATTCTCTGTCTTCCTTCTTCGTGTCACTGAGGCGGCTCCAAAAATGGCGTCCTACCACAGAAACTTGAGGTCCCTCAGACCTACACAGCTGTCTGACGAGATTTACTCTACCTTTCCTTCCATTAAGACTTTTCCTTACTGTCCGTTAATGAGGCTACAGAAACACTGCTCCTCTCTCGCCTCCTCTCTGGACAAACTCTGCCCTCTGGTGTCAAAAGCAGCTAGACAAAATTCTCCCAGTCCATGGCTCACAGAGGTTCTAAGGGATCACAGAGCCGAACTCAGGGCAGCAGAAAGAAAGTAATGCTAATCAAATGAGTACCGGAAAAAAATTACATTTTTCACATCCAGCCTAAAGACTCTAAACTTCTAGTCAACTCAAAACCCACAACCTGTCCTTTTGATCCTGTCCCTGCCAACACCCTGCAGTAACCTATATTATCAACTCCTCTCTTAAATCCAGTGTCTTTCCCTCTGCCTTCAAGCAAGCTCGGGTTAACCCGCTGCTGAAGAAACCCACACTCAACCCAGCCCAGGTTGGAAACTACCGGCCGGTCTCACTGCTTCCATTCATGTCTAAACTACTAGAGCGTGCCGTCTTCAGTCAGGTCTCTCAGTTCCTCCAAGATCCATATCAATCTGGCTCCTGTCAGTCACTGATTCCCTACAGCTTGCCAGATTCGCTGGTCAATCCTAAATCCTTATACTGCTGGACCTGTCTGCTTCCTTTGACACATTCAACCATCAGATCCTCCGTTCCAAAATCTAGGAACTTGGCATCTCAGCATCTGTCCTTTATATCCTACCTCACAGGAAGATCCTTCAAAGTATCTGGGTGTGGAGGAATGTCCAGATCACATGGGCTGACAACAGGAATGCCTTAGGGCTCGGTGCTTGGCTCTCTCCTCTTTTTACTGTACAACTCCTCACTCGGTGTAGCCATTAACTTTCATGGCTTCTCCTACCACTGCTATACAGATGAAACTCAGCTTTTCCTTTCCTTCCTACCTGATGACACAACCGCCTCAATGCGAATATCAGCATGCCTTGCTGATATCTCCGCATGGATGAAATCGCCACCATCAGCTAAATCTGTCCAGGACAGCTTATTGTCTGTCCAGCCAATCCTTCCTTACCACCACAGTTAAGCGTGCAGCTTGACTCTGTCACACTTGTGCCTACACCTTCTACCAGGAATCTTGGAATCAGGAATCTCATCGTAGACAACCAGCTGACCTTCAAGTACCATTTTGCCTCGATTGCCTGGTCTTGCCGATTTGCTCTCTACAACATCAGGAGGATCAGACCCTACCTGACTGAACACACGGCACAGATCCTCGTTCAGGCTCCGGTCATTTCATGCATTGACTACTGCAACTCCTTACTGGCAGGCCTGCCTCCATGCTCAATAAAACCTGCAGATGATCCAGAAAGCCCACCCCGGTGGTGGTGGTGGTGGGGGGGGGGGGGGGGGGGGGGGGGGGGGGGGGGGGGGGGGGGGGGGGGGGGGGGGGGGGGGGGGGGGGGGGGGGGGGGGGGGGGGGGGGGGGGGGGGGGCACTGCCTCTACTACTACATAACAGCACCTGGGTCCAACTGGACTCACAGCAGTCTGACTACCACTTAATTATGATGTCCCATCTTGTTTGAATTCTTGCTTTTGTTGTTCTAACTCTCAGATGTAAGTCGCTTTGGAGAAAAGTGTCTGCTAAATGGCTGTTGAATAGAATAGAATAAATCTGTGTTCTCACTCAAGTATTTGATCATTGCAAACACTTAAAAAAATTTATTTACTTTCACCGTCTTTAAAAAAAAAAAAGGTTTTCCTAACAGTATTTCTAATATTAACACATTAAAGACTTCATTTTCTAAACATTTTGGACAACTGTAGAGCTCTGAATCATAAAGCAATTCGCTGCTCTGGCAGTTTTTTGTCAGGTGAATTAAAATATTTATGGATTTTGACTCTGGATGGGATTTCTTGGCAATTAGAAAAACAAAGTCCTCTAACAAAACCAAAAGCTATAGTGATGCCAAATTTATGATCAAAGTTCATTTGAGTTACGAGAAAAGCAAGATGAGCCTGTTGGTGTTGTGACAGTTATTGCAAAATATTTGGATTGTCAGGTTTTTTTTTTAGTCAGCAGCTACAGTACTGTGCTAATGACGCTACTGTGACAAATGCTGTTGTTATGTGAATTATATTTATGCTTTTTCTTAGATGTGATATTCGCATTCCAGCTGCGTAATCCAGTCCACAATGGTCATGCCCTGCTTATGCATGACACCAAGCGTCGTCTCCTGGAGCGAGGTTATAAAAATCCAGTTCTCTTACTTCACCCATTGGGTGGCTGGACCAAAGATGATGATGTTCCTTTGGACTGGAGAATGAGGCAGCATGCTGCTGTCTTGGATGATGGTGTCCTTGACCCAGCCAGCACCATTGTTGCCATCTTCCCTTCACCAATGATGTATGCTGGACCTACAGAGGTAAAAAGCCCTGATTCAGTCAGAGGTTATGATCATAATGTGAAACCACATATGGCTGAATATCATCTTAAATGGTCTTCTAGGTTCAGTGGCACTGCAGAGCCAGAATGATCGCTGGAGCAAACTTTTACATTGTTGGCCGGGACCCTGCAGGCATGCCTCATCCAGAGACTAAGCAGGACTTGTATGAACCCACCCATGGAGGGAAAGTCCTCACCATGGCCCCAGGCTCACCTCTGGGTGAGCAATCCCATTCAGAGTGGCTGCCTACAACAAGACTAAGAAGGCTATGGACTTTTACAGCCCAGAGCGGTGAGTGACGATAGCTTTTTCAGATCTTTATTACAAATTGCAATCTTGGTTCATATATTTCATAACTACCTTCCATGAAAATAAGAAGCAGCCCCAAAAAATGCTGAGTGTCTTGTGATTTTGTAAAAGGTTAATTAATATGTTGTACTGACTTCTATATGACCTGTCTTTTCCACCCAATACTGCCCTCCCCAAATCTTCAATCTCTCAGCCATTCTGAGTTTGAATTCATCTCTGGAACCATGATGAGGAACTTGGCTCAGAACAAAGAATACCCTCCTGATGGTTTCATGGCCCCAAAGGCCTGGAGGGTGTTGGTGGAGTACTACACTTCTCTATGAAAAAGAACAAATAACCAACAATCAAACTCACAAGTCAACAGGATACTAGGACATTATGAAGCTGGTTAATACAGGGGAGAAAATGCACACACCTTCCTTCTAGAGTGTTTTTGGTGGGATTTTTAAACCTATGAAAAAGGAACTACTCTGGCAGGAAAGGTTGTTTTGTCTTTTGAAAGTTGAAAATAATTTAAAGTTTCCATAGTGATACAGTTCATCAAATTCATTGTTTATATACATATTAACTTAACAATATATTTTAATAAAATGTAAGTTAACTGAAAATTATTTTATTATTTCTGTAAATTCAGGAACCACATCCAGTAGTGGGAAATCATGTTTCATATTTACTTCTGAAAGTTATAGAATGAAAAAAAATATAAATGTAGATTTAACTTTTTAGCTTTTTAAGACATGGAAGTTGTGTCACTGTCCATTGTATTTGTGCGGTCCCTGATGAAAGATCATTTGTAATTTTATCACGGCATACAATGCCTACTTGTTGAAGATGTATGGCTGTTTTTATAATGTAAAGTGCCTTTTGCTGAAATGTCATTGTAAATTAAATTGTGGGTTTCTTGCTGGTGTTGTGACTAAATGTCTCAGATTTGTGTGGCACTATGAGTGGGTCTGTTTATTCATGTAATAAAGATTAAGAGAGAAAAAAGTGTGTAGACTGCAGTAATAAAGGAAATTATTTGTGGTTATAAATAATTGGTGATTGATGCAGGGACATTGTGTACTTTAGTCCAAATAAGATACCTCAGTGTCAATTTCTCCACGTGCCACTGGTTATGCAACATATCTTACATCAACGTCTATCTGCACAAGGTTCATGCTATGAGTTTAAATTCAAAGGCTCTCTGAACGGTGGGCCGGGCTTGAGTTGTAACCACAGTAATGCAATGCTGCCATCTGCTGGATAAATCTGGTACACAAAAATTGAAAAAAACTACAGTGAAAAGAGACCAGTTTCTTGGGTTTGACTGATAGTGATTAAACTAATTACATTACTTAAACACCAAAAACAAGTGTCAGTAACAGTCATTTATTCCTGCTTATCATACCAAAATAGATTTCTTTCTTTGTGAGAACCTGAATGAGCACCAGTTACTCATCAGTAGTGATTTTCTGAAAAATACTGTGACATCTGGTGCTTATTTGCCACAGAAAACATTGTTTTTGGCTCTTAATTGGCTTTCCCCACTAGATCATCAACAGATTAAGGTGATCTGAGATGCTTTCAAATAACTCTTAGATGGTCAAGTGAACTTGGAGGACCAATTAATTTTGCCAGTCATTAAGCTGTAAGGTAATCTCATTTTCATGGGATGAGTGTGCCTCTATGAGGAGAGCCCATCTCCCCTGTAAGAAGCAGATTCACAATTAGCTGTGCATAGGATCAGATTATTTAAGCTGCAATGTTCCAGGTAACCCCTTTAAAATCTGCTGAACTGCACCCTCAGTACTTTACAAAGTACTGATCATCCAACATGTCATGTCAGGCTTGAATATTTTTGGCAATATACATATTTATAGAACATACACACTCTAAGTTATGATGATTAAAAGCTTGTGTCCGGTTTTCACTATGATCAATAAACACTGACATGCAATGTATGTTTTTTTTTTAAATTAATGCTAATTAATTATAACAGTCTTGACATTGGAGGTTTTTCATGACAGTCACTTTAGGTTCAGCACATCCACCCATGTTACAGATATAGACGGATATTTAATTAGTTTTGAATTTGTACTTTACAAGTATAATAAAGTGAAACAATGACGGTGTATTGATCTTTTTTAAACTTTTGGTTTACTGTAATTAATTTAGATTAGAATCAGATTACAGAAATTAGATTAAATTTTTAGACGGTGACACACAAAAAAACAAAACAATAAAACAAAAGAAAGAGTCGTCAGTGGGTAATTTAATTTGATCAGGTCTAAATGCTGCCAGTGCAGCACCTTTATGTAAGTTTCACCTGTCATTGTGTAACTTTTGTTTACTATGATGTCTTCTAACTGTATGTATAACTGTCTTGACTGCATCAGTAATGTGATAATTATTTGTTTGTTTTTATTAAGTTATACTTGGACTGAAATGCAATGTGAACATTTTGAGTCAGTTTTTTACATTACAAGACCTTCAGATATACATTAAAAGCCCGATACATAAGACCCCATTACTTGTGCTAGAATTTATTTGGCTGCTAAAACTGAATGTGTAGAATACATTTTAATTTTTACTGAAAATGTTCAGATTTTGGAATAATGTGATATATTATTATTATCCATTTATGTATTAATTTTGCAGTGGATGCCAACATACTTGTTATACATATCCTGACTGTAAACGATTTAGTCTACAATACAGTCAAATACAACAGTATTGGTTTAAACAAACTGCAAGGGGAAAAAAAAAAGAAAAACAGAAAAGCTGCAATCCCAACTTTCACCATGAACATATCTCTTATGTACAATCAGCAACGATTATATATCTTCTATAGTCTAGTATGACAGTTATAAGTGACATTATGTTGGAAACTTCCCTAATTACAGTCACACGTGACCATTTTGACAGAAGTGAGCGTTGCACGCGGACACATTTGATCCTTCCGCCAGAAATACGAAATGACTAAATTGCTGCCATTTTTTAATTTAAAAATGTTCTAAATGTAAATATATAGTCATCATATTATAGAATAGGTTGTTTTAGTAATGACAGATTATCTTGAGTTTGCCGGCTCTAATTATTCATCGGGACTATACAATGAAGGCGGCAGGATATATGTTCTAAAATCCCAGCCTGCTCTACCTTCTTTTTTTCCTTCAGTGGAGGCCATTATGGGACCCTGAGAGTTCAGCTGGAACGAGAGGAGCGAGAAAAGAAGATGATTCCCCGGGACGGAACTGTCAAGCCAGCCTTTGCATATTTTTGATCTTTGTATAGTCTATATACATTTAAGGTGGAGCCTGTCACTTTTTTTCACATGTATTCTTGGCAATCGGTCGATGACAATGTTGAATCGTTAAGAGGTTTTTGGATCGAAAAAGGAGGTAGGCTTAGCTATTGTTGCTAGCTAGCTGCGCTAGCTAGCTAGTTAGCTAGCGAGCTAGCTACGTCTTAGTGACTGGATACTGGGTTTGAGAGCCGGTGAATTCTTCAACCTCTTGCTGTCAATCGCGGCAGCTGTCATAGAGCCATCGTTTGGACCGTGTCTGCTATCTTCACGTTTTTCTGAGGACAACTGCATGTATTTCTTTTGGAAGTTTTTCCAAGACGAATTGCAGGATTGTGAAAGACGGGCCTGCACGGAGGAGCAGAGCAAGGCCCGTCTTTATCATCCAGAGGAAGCCTTTATAATCCTACCGACAGCCACTGCTAGCTCTGCGGGCTAGCACGTCTATCCGAGGATCTGCAAAATTCAGCAGTCGGCGACCGCAAGCATTGACTGCGATATAAACGATCACACAGCCAATACTACATAAACTTATTTTCAACATTTACTCCACACAGACTCCTATCACCTGCTACAATGGCTGCGATTATAAAAGAAATGGTCAGTCGGAACAAAAGGAGATACCAAGAGGATGGTTTCGACTTGGACTTAACATGTATCCTTCCTTGTGTTGCTTATTTTTACTGTATTCTGGGCATTTACAAGTAACATGCCATAGTTTCATTGATAATTAGAAGTGGCACAAGAAATACCAGTGTAGTAACTTGAGGTTGGTTAGCTTCCTTGCTACCGAAGTTAGCTTTCGGCTAGTTGGTCAGACAGCGCAGATTTGCTGTCACCCAGCATGTTTGAAGATGGTGGATCTGTCAAACCAGCATGCATATATGTCACAGTCATAGTGGGAAACCCTCGTTCATCTGGACACTGGTGTGTATACCTCTATAGTGACAGGGTATTTAAGTTGCTTGCCAGTTGCACAGCGGTGGACTGGCCGGAGGTTGCGAAATTTAATGGCAATTAGTTTTTCTTTTTCTTTCTTTCTTTTTTTTCCTCTTCCTCCTTTGCTCCCGTCATTTGGCGCTCAAGGTAGACTGATCCTGTCAAGTATTTGTCTTTTGAATATCTTTACAGCGCTTGCAGCGCATGATGTTAGGACATCTAAACACAATATTTGAATCTTAAATATAAGTTTTATTATTAGGTTTATTATTAGGTTTATTATGGGCCAATTGTGGAAGTGGTTGAAAGTAATTATTGTCCCTCACTTCTGCGTCCTTAAAATCAGAGTTCATTTAAAGATTTCAACTAATCACTGTTTTTCTTCCCTTTTGTTGAGATTAAATATATTAATTTACAGATTTAAGATTTTTCGTTTGAGGTCACAGCAGTAATTATCTCTTGTATTGCCATTGATCACAGTTAGCCAGGTTTTGAACTTATTAGATGGGAAAAATCATTCAATATGCAACCTGGCATATGGGAAATTCACATTTTTATTTGTATATGTATCAACAGTATTAATCTGAATCTTAAACTAGCAGGAAGCATTTGGCAGACTGATCAATAGTGAAAATGCTATTTCTGCTCAGCCCTGTTAGCTCCTGTCTATCATGGCTGGAAATAAATGATTTGCGTTAACAGTATTAGTATTGCAGTGTTAATTTTTTTTTCTCTCTAATTTTAAAAGAAAAGAGATTTTAAAGTTTATTGCTTGTTACTTTGATTAAGTGATTGCTACCATATGTGAGAAATGATTGTCATTGTTGTTTCTTGTGCAGCTCTAAGTCACAATAGTTGATCAAACATTTCTCCCCTGGTTTAATAAGGTGGCGGATCTGATGTAAAGTCTATCAGTGGAAGGTCTATGCATTGTGCCACCAGAGCTTTGTGTAGGTGTTAAGAAGAGGATGCCACTCAAAAGTGGCATCTTTGGTTTGAGGTCTACTTTCATTTAGATGTTGGCCCTTTCAAATGACCCAATCTTATAATTTTTTGGGTATGGTGTCTAAAAACAATATGGTCTCAATGTAGTTATGTAATGCAGGATCACAGTTCTGGGAATTGCCCTTAAAATAGAGTTGCCAGTGATCTTGTATCAGCATTGCTCTCTGAGTGCTCTCTCTCTCACTCTCTTACCCTCTCAACCCACCACCTCTCCTTTGCTCTTTTTCTTTACTACTCCCTCTCTAATTCTCCCTCCCTCTGCTTGCCCCCTTTCCTGTGCTCTCCTCCTTTCCTGTCCTCCCCACCTCCTCCTCACTTATAGCTTGCCGGTTCCCATTCCCCCCCCCCTCCCTCTTTTTCCCTAGCAGTTGTGGATTTGGCGTATGCATAGAGCTTAGGCAGGCCTGTTTTTTTTTTTTTTTTTTTTTTATAAAGGCGTGCCTAAAGCAGCAGATTCCTTTTTTTTTTCTCCTGCTAGAGCTTCCATCTGGGGTCCTGCATATGCATTTCCTCTCAGCTGCACAGACCAAGCACCCCATGCCTTGGGCTGAGACTCTCTAGGGAGTTTTAGATTATTTTTTTCCTAGCAGTGGTTGGAGCTTTCCATTAAATGGTTAAAAAGAAGTTTTAAAAAAAAGTGCATTTGGCCCAATTAGCTCTTTCAGACATTAATGTACAGGATTATTGCAAAAATAGACATCTATGACGAACTCCAGGGAAGAAGCTTGCCAGTATGCAAATATTTTAGATTTGTTTGGGGGGAAATTTGTGTGTTCAGCTCCATATACTTATATTGGAGAGCTATATAAACACTTTTATAGATAGTATTTTTTTTTTTTTTTTTTTTTCATCTTTTTTTTGTTGCTGAATATGTTTGAAATTGCATTCATTTTTGTGTCTGCTGCGTAGTTGACCTGAGCTACTTGTTCTGGATTCCAGCATTTCTCTGAACTTGCATGTCTGCTGATTAAACAATGAACCATTTGTGTACACCAAATGTGTACCACGAAAATGGTTGTGCTTGTGTTTTTACATATGCATGTACTTATAAGCGTGCACACTAGAGAGGATTGTGTTGAAGCAGCCTGCTGTGCTTTTTTTTAACCAAAGCTGTCAGATCTGTGTCAAAAATTTCTGACCAGTTAAAAAGTGATTTGACTGTGGGTGGGGGGGGGGGGGGGGGTCAGCGCAAAATTAATAGCAATGGTTTTTTTTGACACCTATGCACAGGAGTTATAAGAAAAGGTTGCCCTTTAGTCAGTGGTTAAAGTGTGAAATCCTGCAGCTTATGGCGACAAGCAGACTTCAGTTGCAGGTAGGCGTTGCAGTCAAGCTTAGAAGACATGCATGCCAACTAAATTATTCTTTTCACTGCAACATGACACTGAAGTGTGCCTTTTAGATTTTATGTATGTCACTGTGAAATTGGTCACAGCATTTTCCAGCAGTGTGCTGTGCTGAATTGTGGAGCCCCATTTGATGATGTAAGGCATCGCTGAATGCAGACAAACTTGCAGCAAACTTGTGTAACCATAAGTTTAACCTGCGGTGGAATTCTCTGCGCATTTCAGAAAATGCTGCTTTCCATTTTTGCCATGTCCGTTGCTTTAGGGCAGCTTGAAGCTACAACACAAAGCATTTTTTGTCTGAAACCTTTTTTTTTTTTTTTTTTTTTTTTTCTCTCTCTCTCTCCCTTCCTCAAAATATACCTGTTCAACATCCAATCTTGTAGATATTCAAATTAGTCTGGGTGAGCTCAAAAGAGAGATAAGCTTAACATTTGCAATCATCCAAATTTAACTTTGGGTTCCAAAAATACACACAGGTCAGGGAGCGGAGACTCTTCATGCACCCACATGTGGGGCTGGCCGGGGCAGGAGTGCTGTTACTCCTGTCCTCTCTGCCTGCCTCTCACTGTCAAGGCCATCTGTTACAACATGCAGACTCTTCTCGCACTCACACTGATCAGCAGCCCTCTACATTGCTGTTTTAACAACCCAACCTCTTATTGGCATCGAATAAGATGTTTTCAAAGTTGGGCTGCTTTCTGCATTCCTGTAAATGTGTCGCTATTGAAAAGTTTTCTTTAAAACACTTCTTAAAAAAGCTCAGGTTAACCAGCTTTTTATATTTTTTGAAAATGAAGCACCTGGTGCTTCAGAAGCTGCGTTTTCATGCTCTCCTGAGTTTTACAGGCATGCCCTGTATACATTTCCTTGACCCCTGTCTGATCAGATATCTACCCAAACATTATTGCTATGGGCTTTCCAGCAGAGAGACTCGAAGGCGTGTACAGAAACAATATAGATGATGTAGTACGGTAAGTCAGGAATACATTTTTAGGATCATTTTTATATGTTTTGCTCTAGCAATTGATTTCCCTTCAGTCCAGTAATTTATTTTGTTTTCTCCCCTGCAGGTTTTTAGATTCGAAACATAAAAACCATTACAAAATCTACAACCTGTAAGTCCTCTGCATGCTGTTTGTATCCGATCTGACCTTTGTTTATCTACAAAGTTCGTCTGTGCAATGGCTAACAGGAGTTTGTTCTTCCCATTTCAGCTGCGCAGAAAGACACTACGATACTGCCAAATTTAACTGCAGAGGTAAGTGCTATACAGCTTTCTCTTAAAAAGAAAAAAAAAAATCATTGCTAGTGACGTAAAAGCCTGATATTACAGTTGTTCAAATCTCACAAAATATTCTCTGTCCTCATCGTGTCTCCACTAACCTATTTGTGATGTCTCTGCCCACATCTTGTTCTCCTCCTCAGTTGCACAGTACCCCTTTGAAGACCACAACCCTCCTCAGCTGGAACTGATTAAGCCGTTTTGTGAAGACCTGGACCATTGGCTCAGCGAGGATGACAATCACGTGGCGGCCATTCACTGTAAAGCTGGGAAGGGCCGCACCGGAGTCATGATCTGTGCTTATCTCCTCCATCGCGGCAAATTCTTGGATGCCCAGGAAGCACTTGACTTTTATGGCGAAGTCAGGACAAGGGACAAGAAGGTGAGACCAGAAACTAAATGCTTAGACGCAAGAGACGTGACTCGTTGCCACGATCAAAGCTAAAGCTGATGGTTTTTATCATTGGTGGATTATGATCTTTTTTTTATTTTATATTTATTTTAAAAATTAATCTTAAAAGGTTAGCCTCCAAATATATCCATCTCACAGATCATAAATGTTACTAGCATCCTGTTTTTAATCAGTCATTAGCACACCGGCAGATAATCTTGTGTCGCAGTTGCAGCTGGCTTGCCCTGGGACTCTAAACGTTGTTATCTGTATTGCAGGGAGTAACTATCCCAAGCCAGCGCCGCTACGTCTTCTACTACAGCTTCCTACTGAAGAACCGGCTAGAGTACAAGCCGGTGGCGCTGCTCTTCCACAAAATGGTGTTCGAGACTCTCCCTATGTTCAGCGGGGGCACCTGCAGTGAGTCACACTCATGTTCAAATTCAACTCCAAACTAGGGCGTAGGCATGCATGTCGCTTTTCAAACGGAGCGAGAGCTTTGGTTGCGTGGTGCACTGTAGGGCTCACCCACGCTGCTGTTGGAGCAGAGCGGGTCATCTGTTCTGGGGCTGCAAAACAGAATCAAATATGGCGGAATTTACTAGAGCACCTCCCCCACCCACGAACTTTGTCTTGATTAAATTGTCTCATTACTTTCAGTTTGTTTTTGTTTTTTTGTTTGTTTTTTTGTTTCGTTTGTTTGTTTTAAGCAGTCAAATAATTTAGTTTGCTTGCTGCTGCATTAAAGCCAGACTGATTGTTTGACGTAAACTTGTATAAAGTAGCTTCTCTTAGTTTATAACTGGGGGAAAAAAAATGCCAGAACCTTGGAAGTGAATGGCACACTGTACGATACAGTTGTGCTTCATGTTTCAAGTTTTATGTGCTTTACTTTAAACAGGAAGTAGCCGAAAGTCAAGGGGAATGACATATTTGTATCTGTGATTTTGTTTTTGCATGCAGCAGCACACCACTTGAGTGATAATTAGTTTCAGTCAAACAGTTATGAGTGTTTACATATCACTGCGTGTTTGCTCAGAGCCTGAGAGATACAACTGTTGGAATTTGTCTGCAAACATTTGTACTTGTGGTCCTCTGTTACGGTGGCAAAGTGACACAAGGTGCAAAGCAGCCCAGCTCTTGACGACTGCAGCATTCTGTAAAGACCAAATTTGAAGGCGGCTGATTTAAGTGATTCCCACCCAAAATTTCCCTTTGTTCATGATAATTCTGTGTATTTGGTGCTGTTTGAGCAGTTTCTAACAATTTACTAAGTGGTGGCCTCAGGGCAGCAGGGAACAATTTAGATAATTCTGCACATCTGCTCAAATATCACACAATGTTCCACTCACTTTGTATCTAAATTTGTTGATTTTTTTTGCCGTTGGTCAGAAAAAGCATCCCTTTCTCCATCTGTGGCTTTCTCCCCTTAACACCTGACTGTGCTCATGGTCCTGGACTGTATTGATCTTTTTTTTTCCTGCTAACTCTTCCTTTTAAAAAAAAAAAAGAGGGCCCTATTCTGAGTTTGACATCTTCAAAAATGTGCACACAGCTTTCTTTTTCTTGCCCCCCCAGCCTTAGATTTTTGCTCACTATAGCAGTTAAACAAACAGCAGCTCGTGTAATTATTTTAAAAACCTAATATTACACAAGCTCTCTTTATAAAATCCACCAAGATACTCTTGATTGTGATAGTTGGGTATTTCAGCTATATTAGGTTCCTTTTTCGCTGCTTCTCATTTTTGAATCTTACAACATGCAGTAGGTTTAAGATGCACACCACTTCTTGAAAGCCATGTACTGTATGTTAAGAAAAGCTATGTAGATGAAAATATCTGTAAACGCTTTTGTAGATTTCATGTGTTTTTGCCTGCTGTGCTGTCAAGCCCCTGACATGCCAGCCAGGTCCTGCTTGTGACAATCTGTTTCTTTCTCTCTAAGGGGACAATACCGTTAAAAACAGGAGTGAGCCGACACCTCAGGGCTTCAAGAAAGGGAATTGGCATTGGGGTAAATGAGCCTTTCATCCATTATTATTTCACTCGTTTGCTTTTATATGGCCCCAGAGATCCATCAGGAAGGAGAAGTCAAAGGTAGACATGTTGCCTTGCAGGATAGGGAATAGGGATGCACCATTTCACTTTAACTTCCAATTCCCATATCTGAGATTTAGTATTGACCGATACGATTTGGAAAAATGGCACTAAATTACCTAACAAATTATGTATCATTGTGTGGAAAAGACTGAGATCTTTCTTTTTATGCAAGGCAACATCAGGCTTGACTTAATCTTTTAAAAAATATTTATAAATGTACTGAATTATTTATTTAACAACTGTGCACAAGTACAGTAATCTTAAATCAACTTTAACAATCTTAAACTTAAGTTTGATCAAACATTTAAAAACATAAGAAAACTTCTCCTTTTTCAGTCAGTGCAAGCAGGAGTATAACACCCAATGTAAAATCACAAAGAGCTGAAACTGGGGAAAAATAGCTTGACAGCCTTGATCACACATGTAAAAATAAACTAGAACATAACTTCTTTGAAATGGTTCAGTTAGTTCAACTAGGAATTCAAAATCCAGTGTAAAGTAAGAAAGACAGGAGCCTAATGGAGGGTAAAAAACTAAACGATAGCTCCACTAGCTTGGTTGGTAGATATTCAAAATAATCAGAAACCAGCTCTTTACAATGGTTTAGTGCAATTGTTTAATTATTAATTATTGTATTTGTATTTATTTTGATCTCCATTAACTGTTGGAGTTCAGCTATTCTTTTATTTCTTCATCCACACTTAACATCGGTGTTAAAAACTTATCAGCCTGTTATTTACCTTACTTAAACGATGGCAGGTCCTTTCTGACCCCGATGTGACATGTGCACACGCAGATGAGCAAACTCCCACCAGCTGACAGGCAGATTGCGTGTGTAGGAAAATATGTACCGTAAATAATAATAACCAGGCTTTATAATTTACCTTCCATCCCACCAATATACTGACGTAGCGTAGTTTTATTTAACGTTTACAGCCATTCATCATGGTTTCTGCGCTATCCTACCAGTCCGTAGTCTAAGCGTAGATTTAAACTGCAACTCGGCTTCTGATCGGTAATTAATGCATTTAATTGAGCAAAGCTGCGTTCATCTCACACCATTCGCGACAGTAGTCCACATTAATGCACATCAACTTATTAAATTGTTTTTTTTTTTTCTCTCTCTCTCTCTGGGCGCAAAAACTCTGCAAGCTGGAGATCCGACAGTGCCGGAATACTTGAAGCCCTGAAATTAAACATCCATCACAAAAGCTGCTGAATAAAACAATAGCTTCACTAGCTTGTTTAAAGAAAAAAATCAGATAGTCGTAACTTGTCAAGCTTTTTCACACACATACTACTGTGTCCAAGACTTGCTCAAGCAGATTTCTCAAGCTTCTCAGAACATTCACTGCGCAGGTTTTGCATGACATCACTCAAAGCTTGCAGCATAGAATTACACTAAACAGGCCGGCACCATTGTCACTGATACCCGATCAATATTGGTACTGATACCAATATCGGATCAGTGCACACTGAGATAGGAAGAGCTTAGAGGCATATGAAATAATCTCTAGCACCACTATCCCATCCTGACTGGAAGAAGGGAGGGTTAAAATGATTTATGCAACACGTTGCGCTGGTCCAAGACCAAACTGTGACTGTCTATCAGAATAGGGTCCTGTGTCTCTGGTTCTGGGGTACTTTGGGTGTAAGATTTTGTGGTCTGTTACTTTTCCCTTTCTCCTCTTAAATTTTTATATATATTTTTATATATTTTGTAACTGTCAGTAGGGGGGGTGTTGCATTTCTTTGTCCAAATAATAACACTGATATCCTGTCTTACTCCTTGCTTCCCTGTCATTCACTCTTCTTGTGTTGTCTCTTTCCATTCACAAATCTCTCCATCTCATCCACTACAACATCAATATTTTTGCAGATCCCCAGTTTGTTGTGTACCAGCTGAAAGTCAAGATTCACACGTCAAACCCCGCTCACACACGGCGCGAGGACAAGTACATGTTTTTTGAATTCCCCCAGCCGCTGCCAGTTTGTGGAGACATCAAAGTGGAGTTCTTCCATAAACAGAATAAAATGATGAAGAAGGTTAGTTTGCAGTCTTTCACATTTCTGTCAGTCATGAGAAGCTCATTTCAGTTGATGCATGGCGTGATGTCTGCTATGCTAGGAAACAATAAAAAGACCTCTGACTAAGGACTTTGTAACCTGACTGGGTGCCACTAAAGCCTCATGATGAATAATTTATGCACGCTGAAGGCCAGTTTTGTCCAAAAACGATCAGTTAGCCACACAGCTTGTTAGCTCCTTCAGTAACATGAAGTAGTCTATTCTTAGGTGATGCTTCATTAACTGTCCTACTGCTGTTATACTCTAGTCCATGTTAATATGTAGCTGAAAATGTGCCCAAAATGTTTTTAAGTGAAACTATTTGTGAGTAATATTCAAAGATTTACATCTTCATTAGAACTAATGGGGTTGGGACAGAGTTCACAGATAAGTCAGAAAATTATAAGCCTGACTAGTGAATGTTTGGGTAGGTTTTTCTCTAGATTTATTAACAACTGGAGACTGTTGGAATCAGTTGTAGCCAACCAGAAGAAAAGATTTTATTCAAAAACCAAGAAATTGCCTTTGGTGTTTCCCATTTGCTCATGATGTTTTACTTCGCTTCACCTCTGCCTCTCCAGGACAAAATGTTTCACTTCTGGGTGAACACCTTCTTTATCCCTGGACCAGAGGAGAGCGGGGAAAAAATTGAGAATGGTGCAATGAAAATTGAAGAGAGCCAGCAGGGAGGACCAGGTCAGGGCCAGCCGCAGAGCGCCGAGTACAGGGAGTACCTCATCCTGACGCTCACCAAGAACGACCTTGACAAGGCCAACAAAGACAAGGCTAACCGCTACTTCTCGCCAAACTTCAAGGTAAGCAATTAGCAAGACAGGGTGTGATTTGGATTCATTTACATTAGCAGTCATTCTGGTATATAAGGTTATATTAAGCCAGTATTTGTATTTTATTATTTATTTAACATTTTCTATTGGGAAAGTTAACAGAGCAGTGATGAGTTTTGCTTGTGAATAACTCACATATTGAACTTGGCTGTCTTGATTTCCAGGTGAAGTTGTATTTTACAAAAACCGTGGAGGAGCCTTCGAATTCTGAGGCTAGCACTTCGACATCGGTCACCCCGGACGTTAGCGACAATGAGCCAGACCATTATCGATACTCTGACACCACTGACTCTGATCCGGAAAATGAACCTTTTGATGAAGAGCAGCACACGCAAATCACAAAAGTGTGAACTCTTTTTAAGCAGGAAAAGAAGAAATTATACACCTGGAAAAAAGGAGAAAACTTGAATATAAACTCAAAAGAAGAACCTTTGTCCCTTCCCTCCCCCAGGCGGCAATAGAATATCATCATGTCAAATGCCAATTTTAGGGAAAAAAAAAAGAAAGAAATGTCCTGACCAATATATTGTTTTGTTTTTATTTTTTTATTTTTATTTTTTTCTTTGGCACGACCATGTACCATGTGCAAGGTATTGACACTGTTGCCCCATGGGAAAAGGTGCTGTAGCTATACAAATGTGTTTATATATATATACATAATATATGTATATACATATATACATGCATATATATAAGCAAACTTTTTTTGTGTCAAAGACAATGGTAAGAGTACCACAATCAGGAGACGGGAGTTGAAGTGTGGGAGAAGTTAGAATGAAATACTAGGACTATGCTGCTCCTTCTCCTGTCTAAACCAAGGCCAGTGCTGCAGTCACTTTGTTTCACTCCCTCTCTCCTCCTCCCCCCTCTCTTATCTTTTGCTCTCCCCTCTCCTCATCCTATCTTCCTTCCTATATTCCTTTACTGTGAATGCTTCTTGTGCTCTTTGCAGGTTGTCTCATGTGACTTTTGGCCTTTGTGCAGTACAAACTGCATGCGGGCAGTGGGTTGGGGGTGGGCGGGGTTATGAAGAGGCTGTGATGATGTCTAAAGCATTGCCATTCCTGTTCCCACTGTGTATACGTTAAATTATGCAGAACAAGGCATCCCATGTAATTGTTAATGTTTTTTTTATCCTAAGATAATAAAAGTATAATACACAAAACAGCAGGGAGACAAGTGTTTGCAATAATGTCAACACTACATTTAAAGGACAGTGGTGATGTGCATGTATTGGAATTGGCGTCCATCCCTAATAAATGTATGCAATGTTGTCATTTCTTAAAGAAACAAGCTTTGAGATGTGTGTTCTGCGTGGGGTTCCCTGGTGCTTTGAGTCATGCTCAGAAAATTGCATCAGAGGTTTTATGTAATGACTCTCCCTTCGCTGTTCTTTCTAATGAAAATCCTGGAGAATGAAAATGAATTCAGCTTCTATCGGACGACGAGAGGCCAGTGCAGTCTTGTCACAATTGCAGTCAACTCGAGTCATAACGTCATGTGACACTAAATTTCAGTATGTGTGAGACGTGTGGGCCGAGTTGGGGCACAAAAAGTGCACGAGCCCTGAGCTGTGAGGAAAAATGCTGTAAAGCAGGTTGTCACCGCAGCTGTTGGAGCTCTGTTAACAGTAACTTCCTGTTTTTAAAGGTCAGGGCTGCAAATAGGTGTGACCTGAGGTAGGGAAGTGATGGAAGGATTGTTATTAAAAGTTCAACTGAGGGCGTAGAGCCCACTTCAAAAAAACTTGACTATACACTGAGCAGCTTAGGTTTGTGGTTGTCAGAAAAGTCATCAAAACATTGAATACTCTTTTGGAGGGCTCTACAAACTTGAAAAGAAAAAAAAAAGACTAGTAATTGAAGTTCAAACATGTATTTTCTTATTGTTTTTAATATTTGTGCTGCCAGTGTTTCCATGTCTTTGGGTAATTTCAGAACATGATCTCTGAGCCTTGATTTGAAACATAAAAAAATTTGTATTCAGAAGAAGCCTGATGCTCCAAACCATTATTTTTGGATGTGCAGTAAATCAGCAGAGGAAGGAATGGCTTCAAACCCAGGAGGGAGGAGTGCTAGGCCTTGGGTAGTCGAGCTTGCTCTGCTTGCAAGCTTCTGCGACTCCCAAAATGAAAGAGTAACAGGATTAACAACCATGTCGCTGTGATAGGAAAGCAGAGAGTGGCATGACCCTGGCGAAGGCATGGCCCAAAGTCTCCTGATAATAAAATAAAGTATGAAATAAACATATATATAAAAAAAAAGTTCCACCCCCAGAGGCAGCCAGTCACATAATCCCCTATGCTCTATTAAGACTCAGTCCCTGGCTCTTTCTTGTTGATAGAGACATCAAAGCCAACCAGCGCAGCGTCAAATGAGACAGGCAGCAGTCGCAGAGGCCCAGCTGTAATTGGCTGAACTGAGGAGGAGGGTGAGACTCTACAAGATTAATAATGAATGCGCTGTGCTGGGTGTAGAGAGACCAGAGAGAGATGCTTCAGCTCTCCACAGGCAGATGTGACTAAAAAGAAGCAGCCTGACTTCAGTAGAGCTGGAGTTTCAGGGTCTACTTTACCCGCCTTGTCACATACATAAACTCCACAGCAGCAGGAACAGTACTGGAGACATTAACCTGAATTTTACTTTTTTTTTTTTTTTTTGGCCCTTTTCAAAGTTGACTTTTCATGTGTCACAAACCTGAGATGAAACCAGACTGGAGTGGCAGGTGATGCAGAGAAATGTTAGAACATGAATTTCCCTTCCTAGCTATGTGGATAATGCAGTGTTGTGCATTCAGCAATAATAAAAAGATGCAAAATACTATTTTAAGGTGTGGCATGGGAACATCCACAGCCAGATGATTGGAAATTATATTAAAAGCCACTTTTGTTCATGACAATGCAAATTTAGAAATAATATAAATGTTTATAGGCTACCCTATGTGAAGTAATTTAATTTAATATTCATTTGTGCTCTAATACATTAACCAAAGTTAGGACTCACACCAACCAATGAATTGATTGCAACTAGCAACAAAAGGCCTTCTCAAGAGTCACAGTTGACTGGCTTTCTTCAGTAGATCTTATTTTTTATGTTTAAATTAGTCAAATGCTGCCATGCAAATTTTCAAGTGATCAATATCTATCTGTCCATTAATTAGTTCGTTGTTTCCCCTAAATTTATTTATATAAACTGTGTAAACATGTTGATAATTTCCATAATCATTTTAACCTGTCCCATTAGAAAAGAAACAAAAAAAAAAACACAAGTGAGGTCAATTTAATGTATGTAGTTCTATTAACAATCTAAAGAGACCAGTTTCCTTAACTTAGCTCATCTATACATCATAGGAATTTCAGAATGCTGTAATGTCAGTATAACACCTTGGCCACAGTGGTATCTATGGTGACACCTTTGTCACCCTAAAGTAATAGTTGTAATCAAAACTAGCCCACAGTTTCAGTAACAGTGAGTGAGCGGGTGAACTAGCTCCCCCAACGCTATAGTGCAGATCTTTGCTTGAACAGCTTCAGATGAGGGTGTTTGGCTTTGACTGTGGTCACAATCACTGGTTCTCTACTGCAATACAAAGTATGGTGTAATACAGCTCAAACACTCCCTGTCGATCAGAGGAAATGTTATTGCAAGGTATTTCTGCCTGTGTATGCCAGATATTATAAACATTTTCTCAGAACTTTTCAAAAGTGACCCACCATGACTATTTATCTTTCATAAATTTGCAATTTTGTGTGTCTTCTTGCATAATCTTTTGTGGTCCATCAAAGTTCAATATAAAAGAGAATTAAATACAAAATACAGATTTTTAAGTACTGTATTATGACTAAAAGAGGTGCTGGGGGAGTGTGTGGGGGGTCAGTCTGGCCTACAAAGGGAAGATAAGCCGAAGCTGGTAACCCCATTTCTCTCCCATCTGTTGGTAGCAGTTGTGGAGTATGGCTGCACTCACCAGGACCTGGCAACCCATCCCCCAAGCCCTCTTTCTCTGGATGACTGCACAGCTGTGTTGCGTTTGGATTAGGCCAAGAATAAAACAGGAAGTAGAAATTAAACAAAAGCTTAAATACACACGCAGAAACACACACATACTCTCACACAGGCACTGTAAGTTACTAAAGACTCAGCAGCAGCGACAGCCTGTGGAAAAAGTACTCACACCCACACGTGTGGACCAGTGCACTCACAAATGCACACAGTATATACTACCGCAGGAACAAAGTTAGACTCTGCCTCCAACAGACTAACACAAGCCCAGGCTGGACCACAGACATATCATTTCTCTGTGCCCACACTCGTGCTCACACATATGGTCTTTTTACATGCTGTTTCTCTCCTCTTCATGGTGGTCTGCTGTGGCCGCCAGTGAGGGAACACTCACTTAATCAGTCTTGCCAGTGCAACAATGCTAATATGGAAGTATTTTGCTTGTGGACAAAGTTAACTGGGTTACATACATTTTGCTTTCATTATCATGCATGTGTGTTCACTTCTCTTTTTTCTTTTCTTCTTCTTTTTTTTCCATAAAAGCCAAACTAAGTCTTCTACTAACCCAGTTCCCAAAATGATGGGTTGCTTTGTAAAATGTATACAGACAGAATGCAATGATTTCTGAAAATCAATATTTTATATGCAGTAGAGCATATAAAACATGAAATATCAAAACTGACACCTTTTACTATTTCATGAGAAATATTACCTCATCTTTAATGTGATGACAATAGTTTACAGAAAAGTTAGGACTAGGAAACAAAAGGCTTTAAAAGTAAGTGGCATGAAAAATAAAGCTGGAGCAAGAGTTAATTCGGTTATCTGGCAACCGGTCAATAACATCTTGGGTATGAAGAGCACCTGAGAGGCAGAGTCTCAGAACGAAAGGTAGGCTAAGGTTCAGCAATCTGCCAAAAGCTGATTGGGGAGGAATAATTTTAGTATAATTTTTCCTTAAATGTGAAGTTGCAAAGTTTTAGGCTATTACATAATATACACCACACATTATCGTGGAAAGATTATGAGAATCTGAAGAAACCGCTGCATGAGAGAAAAGGCTGAAAATCAATAACAGATGCCTGTGATCTGCAGGCCCCTCAGGTGGTACAGCTATGATTCTGTCATGGAAATCACTGCATGGACTCAGGAATACTTCCAGAAATCTGTGTCTGTGAACACATTTCATCATGCCATCCATAAATGCAAATTAAAGCTCTGTCATGTAAGGAAGAAGCCATATGTGAACATGATCCAGAAATGTTCTCTGAGCCAAAGTTGATTTATGTTGATTGACTGAGTGAACATGTAAAACTGTTCTATGGTCAGACATATTGAAAATTTGAAAATCCTGTTTGGGGATCATGGAGCTGCATCCTCTGGACAAAAGAAAATAGGGACCGTCCAACTTGTTATTGGCTCTCAGTTCAAAATCCTGCATCTGGCATGGGGATACATTAGTACCTCTGGAACCGGCAACCTGCACATCTGGAAAGGCGCCATCAGTGCTGAAAAGTATACAGTTAGCAGGTTTTTACAACAAAATTTTCCTTTAAGTAGTATCTTTAAAGGCCTTGCCTTTCAGCAAGACAAATCTAATACTGCATCTTTAACAACAACTTGGCTTCCCCAGTGCCCGACTGGCCTACAGTCCCAACTTTTTATCACTTGAAAACATTTGGCACATCACAAAACATAAAATGCAACATCCAGGACTGTGGGGTAGCTACAATCTTTTATCAGACAAGAAAACGACAACATTCCTCTCCCAAAGGTCCAGCAACTGGTCTCCTTAGTTCCCAGATGTTCACAGACTGTTGTTAACAGAAGAGGCGATGCTACACAGTGGTAAACATGACCCTGTCCCAACTTTTTCTGAGATGTGTTACTGCCATCAAATTGCAGATGAGCTAAAGTTTTTAATGAAATACTGAAATCCCCTTTTTTATTTATTTATTTTTTAGCATTTGCTCTGTTTTAGAATGTTTAATTGTAAATAAAATATGGGTTTATAAGATTTGCATTTAGTTTTTATGTAGATTTTGCACATCATCTTAAAATTTTTGGAAGATGGACTGTCATCCAAAAGGAAGTTAAAGAATAAAAATATATTTAAAAAAATAAATAAATAAGGAAAAACTGCTTTCAGTAGCCTGTATATAACATTCCATGTATGTATGTTTCAATTATTTCTTACGTGCTCATTTCTTTTTAGTGTAAACTTCGTCTACTCTCAGCAAATCCTCTTCATAGTTTTTCTTTTTGTGTGAATGCAGTGAAATATCTTGGCGATAGCTCACAGGAACTACGGTGAATAAGGAAGTGGAAAAGAAGAATAGAGAGAGAGGTGTAAGGAAACACAAAGCGGTGCATTTGTATGCAGCAGCATGGAGTTCGTGTTGCTGGCAACAGCACGCAATTGATGGAAATCCATTAAAGTGATTCTCGTCATGAGTTGGATCAACTGTTAATGAATGTACGGTAAATGTTATCAGATGTTAGTTTTACTGTCAAGACCTGAGTCACCTAATGAGTCACACCAGCTCTGTTTATGATGCAGGGTTTTTTGTTGACATGGATGTGCCAACATGTTTTGTCAGTTTGCACACGTGTTTATTCACGTCTTTATGAATACGAGAAGCACATGGAAACACTTACTGTATTGCTGTCACAACTGACCCCTCCCCTTCCTCAACACACACACACATAGACACACTCACACAAGTACAAAGCCTTTTTGTGTGATCAGTGAAGAGCATACATGTGTCTGTCCATTATACTGAATCAAGTGCAACATGCACAGCCAGAGGAAAAAAAAACCAAAACAAAACATGGAAGAAGCGTATTATTTTTTCTATAAGGTTTAACAGCCAACAGCAAACACTCACACACACATTTCTTCAACAGGAACTTGCATTGTGCTTAGCTCAGGAACCCAGCAGTGACAAGGACAAGTGCTGCAGGGCTTTTATGTATCCCTGAGTGAAGTTGTGAGTACATGAAAATCTAGGTTCATATGCCAGAGTCTGTACATTTAACAGACTTTACTTTGACAGCCTCTGTTCTCTACCTGACTTTTTAGCCTGAAATCTTAGAGCTGGCATAATCCTTCCCTCGAGCCTCCTCTTCTCCACTTCCCTTCACTCTCTCCATCTAGAGTCACCGGGAGGGTAATATGAGGCATATGGCTGCTGATGACAGTCCTTAATCCTCATGCTGATAACTGATAGTTACCCGCGTGCTCCTCATCTTCATCTCATCCTTATATACCAAAACCTGGGGAGGAAGATGCAAGTGTGTCTGCTGATACTCATAGCTCAGCCTCGATGTCTCTTTTCTTGGTGGGAGTCATTATCTGAAATGAGTGATGAGAGAACAACTGATGGACAAGACAGATATTAATGTTTGTGCTTGAAAGTGAAAGTTACTTCTAACTTTCGGAGTTGCAGAGAAGTGAAACAGCTTCAAGGTTGTCAGAAAGTGTGAAATTTGTTCGAAAAATCTGATAGGGTATAACTTGAGAGTAGACTGAGTCAGTATGTATTATTATTTTATTCATAGGCTAATTCATTAACACTCAACTCATCACTTTTAATGATGTTTTGAGTTCCACGTTTGCATGTATGTAGTTTTATGTGAGTTAAAAGTGACCATATTTGGAAAAGAATGAAGAGAGCAATCAGAGAATCTAAATAAACCTTTGCTTATAAAATAATAAGATATTAAACACCCCCCCTAAAAAAAGCCACAATTAGTGGTCTGAAAACTGATTATAAGCTAACAAATGCTACAAACTGTGAAAACTACCCCACCGAATAACAAAAGTGTTCAAATGCCCTTTTAATATAAGAGTATTCACATAATTATGTTTTGATGTGGAAAAGTATTACTTTGATGCAATCTTAGCTTAAAAACCTACTTAGTATGTTTCTATGGAGCATTCAGCTGTAGCTAAACAAATTGTATTGTCAAGATGCAGGTAGAAGATGGCAGGAGGACCTTAAATTGAAATATCGTGGTGAAACTTCCAGTTTCGAAATCAAAAAATGTTGAAACTGAAGAGACATTGTAGCAAAATCAATCAGTAAAGACAGCAATAGCACAATATCCATCAAAAGTTTTTGTTTTTTTAACATTAGCTGCCATTAGACACCAAAGCAATTAAGACTGTAGCAGCAAAACCTCTTGAGTGTACTAAAGTGAGCAATTTAGATTTTATTGCTTATGAGTTCCACTTTTCATTTGAATGAAAAGGGGTGTGTCAAGTCTTTTTTTTCCCCAAAAGTCTTAAATTGGAGTGTGAAGTGATGTTGGCCTCACAACACGGCTTCCAGTTTACCCCGACCCAAGATAGAAAGGAAAAACTGTATTTCTCTATCTAATCATTTTTTCTGTTTAGTTTATATACAAGCATACACATTTCAGTAGAGTGTTTTTCTGAAGGACACACTTGAAGGAGTAGATCTGTACAGCCACTTTTTAAACAAAAGTTTGAGCCTTGGGGATTTTTTTCAAGGGTCTAAGTAATTGCTTCAGATATCCAGTTGTCTGTAGGTTAAAGTACTAGAAGACAACAGTGAAGCGATTGTGAAAAGGTGGAAGTTCATTTCAGTCTCAGTCACACAAATCAGCAATTTAGCACACTTCTACAGGGTTGTGTTGAAATCCTTTGTCATAATTTTGTGTCAGCTTTCAGAAAGTTTAACTCTTTTATTCACTTTGTTTTCTACTCTTCATTCATTCTCTAGCCCACTAATGGTGTGCAATTACTCCTCCATTCAGTGAAACAGGAGCAGCTTCTCCCGTGATACAGCTTAAAATTAGCAGTTCTGTTGAGCTATAGTTGAGACCATAAGATGATTTGGATGGAAAGGCGGAAAATGAAAGAAAACTTTAAAGAAAGACAAGAAGTTTTAATAAGACCTGCTGTGGAAATGATAGGGCCAGGGGAAGGACTCTTGAAAAGTTACTGCAGTCAGGATGCAACTCATTTAAGAAAGGCTTGAATATGAAGATATAACTTCTAAAGGTAACGTCTCATAATTCAAACATAGAGCAAAAGTTTAAAAATGGCTAGAACCAGCGATTTCTGTAAGTTTCCTAATAAATGGACAGGTTTATCTTTCTGTACATGCTAATATAGGCTAATAAGCAAATATATGTTAAGATTTTTCTTTTTTTTTATCCAGAACATCTTCTCCAGTTTGTGTAAACCAAAAGATTCCTTTTTCTGATCTGTTTTCCAGCATGTTATGCATTTACTTAAACTGGCTGACATACCTGTAAACTACTCATCTGCAAATGTTTATGAGTAAAGCTATTTTCACCATACTGGACTATGCCTCTGGAGAAGCAGTGGAAATTTCTCGTATGTGTGTGTGCATACTTGTACAAACAAGTGACATACTTTTTGGAGGGCCTGGATGTCAGTCATGGGAGTGGGTAAGAGTGGTCCATCCGCTCATTTAAAGCCTGCCAGTCAGCAAGCTACTCAACCAGCCCTGAAACCAGCCAGCCAGAGCTTTTTAAAGGGCCTGTGATTTGACAGAATCCCGTGGGGGGAGACGGGGGATTAGGATTAGCAGCTGTTTCCCCTCAAACAGTGGAGAAGATATGCTATAGCTGCACCACGCTGATGGCAAATTAATAGATGAATAGAACATGCATGCGCTGTCTCAGATAATATGCTAAAGCTCCCCGTTTCTTAAATAGCGAGGAAGTTGTCCTTTTCTTGAACCCGGCCGTGTGGATCTGCTGTCACACACATATATTGAGTAGCAGGGAGGGAGGCAAAGGCATATTGTGGCCGTGAGAAAGGTTCAAAACATCACTTTAATCTGGGAGCACAAAGCCAGCTACAGATTATGCTTCTGCCTCTCAAGCGATTCTGCTGCAGATCCGGTTTAGGTGACCCCCTCTAACACCCACAGAGACAGGGGCTTTTAACCCCAAACAAACATCGATAGCAGCCATCAAATGAGAACACACAGCAAGCACACACATATTATCCACATGAATGTTGACTGTGCTCACCCACAACACACACAGCACATGTTCACAGCCACAGACAATAACAGTCAACACACAGGCTTATGTCAGTTCCACTTGCACCCAATTCTGGTTATTAAGCTAGACAGGAAAGGCCCGAACTGCTGCGTAGCTAACAGGTTTGGGAGGTAAAAATGACTCCCTGTGACTGTCACACACAACACCTAAAGTGAGAATGACACTGCTGAAATGCAGAAGAGCCACAGCAAAATAAGAAGCACGTGAACTACAATTAGGTAGCACACACAGATGTAGGTTAGGTTGTTTTAAACTGAAGCTCCAGCCACACATTTACCTCCCTGCGAGTTAATGACTAGTCTTCCAAATCGCTTATAAAAACAGTAGGAGGCCACGTTGTGGGCTTGAAGAACATGGTTCTACCCCAGTCTAGAATGCCCAGCACACACTAAGTATTTCACCTCATACAACTAAAGTGCTCTGTATAATTTACAATATTTTTCTTTTCGAAAAACTTTATCATTCATTTTTCATGTGATATGTGTATAAATGAAACTGTATCGACAGTTAATTACAATCCAACCTTCGGTCAAGACAGTCAAATGCATCATAGAAGAAACTGGATGAAGGGAGAAAGTGGGATACTGGGAAAAATGGACTTAAGCTGCGGGTGCTTTGCCACAATGTACAAGGCCTGAAAGATGAGTCACAAAGGAGATGACTATGTCTTAAGAAAATTAATAACGTAGCAGGAAATGCATGAAAAATGTAACACAAGCAGCATCTGTTTTAATGGCAGCCTTGATTTGTAACTCAGAGAAGAAAATTATTGTATCTCAGTTACTGTATTTAACTTGGGAGAATCCGTGCACATGGAAAAGTTATTCTCTTGCGTGACAAGGCCCCCCCCCCAATTTTTTCCTCAATACGTCAATGGACCTCAAACTAATTGGTGCCACCCCCCTCTCTATTTAAGTCATTTGTGTCTTCATGTTTTCTTTTTCTTTTTTTTCTTCTTTTACGTGTTTTATACAATTGCAAGGCTTAACCACTCAAACCACATGGAAAATGTCCCCACACCCTTAAAAAAACCGTTACATTTCTCTTTCTGTGTGTGTGTGTGTGTGTGTGTGTGTGTGTGTGTGTGTGTGTGTGTGTGTGTGTGTGTGTGTGTGTGTGTGTGTGTGTGCATATGCGTGTGCCTGTGAGTGTGTGTGAAAGAGAGAAGGAAAGTAAGAGCACACCCTGATATTTCCTGTATACAAATAAAGGCCAATGGCTTCTGTGTTCACATGTACAAAAATGCATTACACGGTATGTGTGTGCACAACAGCACCTATACTGGAGTGCAAATTGTTTCAAAGCAGGAAACGTGACGCAATGACTCTATAATCAGCTCCTGTGGTCAAAATGTTAAAAACCACCACATAAATGTCAATGCAATCATGTACATCTAGAGCACATTTATATACACATACCATCCAATGACATAATCTAGTGCAGGTCAGACAAACCAGAACAAAAGGCCATGCACTGCAGCAAATATGTTTTTATCCTGCAACAGACGAAGTCAGACTTGGTCTGATTTAAAAGAACAACTGACACAGGTGACCGAGGTATAAACACACCAGTTCTTGTGTGATAATAAGCCTGATATCACCTTTCTAGGTGATTTCAACCATGACAATGGCTTCCATCAAACAGAATATGACAAATCTCTGAGGTTTCATGTCTGTTCGCTTCCTCTGTGATTTCTGTCTCTCTCTTGAAGAGAGAGTGCATGTATGTGCCACAGAGAAAGAAGAGAGGCCCTATCTGTATTTGAGCACTCACCACTACCACAAATAAGTGAGCGTGATTCATCACTTCCTTCCTACTAAGCATGAATAGTGCAAGAGCAGAGGGTGTAAACTGAGTGCTACAGTTCAGAACACCAGGCTCTCCACCCCTCTGCAAGAATGCAAGTATTCTATATGTACAACCTGAAATTGTGTGCATGTTTGCAAGGATGCATATACACAACTCTGTTACATATGACAGTAATTTTTACTGTTACATGAAGTCAGTTTAACCTGTTGTAGATTGGCTTTCTTGAGCATTTAAGCTTTTTCCATGACAAATGTAGCTTTGTGTATTTGTGTGTACGTGCAGTATGTGTTGCATGTGAGAAAACCTCCAAAAAAGCTCTGCTCTCGACCTCTGGTGCCATCTGTCAGTGACAGGGCAGAATGCAAATAAGATACAGTCAGATAATACACCATGCTCGCTTCTTCCATTAGAGCAGCCTACAGAAATAAACTAGGTCAGACAGACCAGCAGCCAGCTGTGTGTGTGTCTGTGTGTAATAAGGCACATGTGCCTCTCTTTGTGTGGAGAGACAGCTATATGTGTGTGTGGGGGATGGGTTTTGAGTAGTATTAAAGGTTTATAATGTTCTTACTTGTGATACTGCACACTTAACAATCATAAGAAGTAACATATAGACAAAACGGAGTTCATCCTGCCAGCAGTCCTTAAAAAATGTCAGACTGAGGAGGCACTTCTAGGCTGCGTGACAGGCCAAAGGAGCTGGGTGACAAATAAAGGCTCTTATCTGAGGCTGAAATTAGTCTACAGCCAGAGCGCAACTGATAGGGAGCGTATTAAACTCTCAAAAATGAACCTCCTGGGAGGGTGATGCAAGGCAGAGGCAACGCTGGTGTAATGCAGACAGAGGCGTCCTCCTCTCTCATATCGCTGAGATGCTGCTAAATTATGAATGAGGCCCCATGCATCTCTTCAATGCAAAAAAACTCTTCCTTGCATGCTCAACATATAGTGTTTGTTTTTGTTAATGTCTCATGCTTGGATGCAGTCTCTCATAATCAATGTTAGTTGGGATAAAAATCTTAAATGAAAAGGTCACAACGTAGTAAGAGGCTGTTTTTGAATTCCCTTTGTTTGACTGTAGTCAGACTGTGCACAGAGCAGATTGCTTATTGGTGCCAATCAAAGAGAGTTAGGAGTTTAACAGATAGATGCTTTACAAGACTATGACATTTTTTGGCAGATATAGAACTGCTGCTCATCCTGAATTAAAACCTATATGAATATGACATTACTCACCTTAAATATTATGCATGCTTTCATGATTATAAACTGTTGTCCGTCCTGGATTTAAATCTGCTGTTGTCAGAATATAGATCTAGATTCAAGTCAGATCTGTCAAGCTTCATTTACTCATTCTATGATAAAGATGGAGCAATATGAGCTGAATAATAAATGACTGCACCCCTTTCAGTATAATTTCAAACGTGGGTCTTCTATTTATAGATGCTCAAACATTTCCATCTCCAGCTAACTTTCTCTGTTTCTTTTTTTTTTCTTTTTCTTCCTCCAACTGATTTCAAGCACAGATTGTAAATTCGGCCACAAGGGAGGGTCAATGATTCTCATTTCCTGCAGTTTGGTCCTCTTTAACAAAATGACTCTCCACTCCCTGAATTCTCTGAAGTTCCTCTGAGATAACTGCAGCTGCTTTTTTGTCCCTTGTGTGCTTGCATGCATGAGTCTGTGTGCACTCCCACCAGCTCATAATGTGCAGTGTTGCATGTGTCTGCAGGCATGTGAGCGTTATGCATGAAGTTAGATGGAAAAGTGACATGAGATGAAAAGGTTAATATTTTCCAGGCTGGTGGGTGAGAGGTGATAGCTTTGTTCATGTACTGGTGGTTTTGTGTGTGTGTGTGTGTGTATGTGTGTGCTTGTTTCATTACACATTTATGAGTATTTTCTGTGTGGGTGAGAAAAAGAAAAGTTTTGTGTAATGTATTGCTATGTTCTCAGAAAGTGGATCAGTTTCACTAATGTGTAGTAAAGTGTGCTCACTAGTTATATTTGTTAGATTGTGTTTAAAAGTTGTTTCAAGAAATTATGCAAGTGGTGAAACATTATGTGACAAGCTAAGAGATAAACAATTGTTTTATTTGTTACAGATTCATTCCTTTCATAAAAAGAAACCATTTCTGGAATTTTGCACAATTCTTAGGAATTATATCACAGGAAGTTGTTAAAGGTCTTCTTGAGCAACAAGGGCAACATTTTCAGGAAAATACCACAATTTGTCAACTGATTTCTGACTTTAGGAAATATTTTCTTAATGGTTTTAAGGGAGTACATTAAACTCAAATTCATGGTCTTATTTAAACTATGCAAAAAAGCAGTGTACACTCCACAAACTAATGGGTGACGTCACGATGGCTACGTCCATTCACAGCTCAGTTCTGATGCTAAAGTTCCCAGTGAAAGTGCTTTTGGTAGAGGACAACGGGGAGTGTAGGCACTACAACCAAACTGGGCCAAGTTGTGAGGAACTGTGTGCTCTAACACCTTAGGTGTAAAGGTTTTTAGCAATTAGTCTTCAGCACGTCTTCCCTTTGCTTGGTCTGAGTACCCGTAACACTGGCTGTCTCTCCTCAGATCATGTAGTGCACTGCATAAGACCCACCATGGTAAAAATGCCTTAACCCAGATTTCAGACCATTGTTTTATTAGCCAGTTTCAAAGCCACATAAATTTTATAGGTTTACCCTTTTTTTCTGCTTAAAACAACACTCCAAAAACTGACTATTCGTGTGCTGCCCAGTATGTTCCACTTCTTAAAAGGTTCAATTGCAAAAACATAATTAATGAAACATTTACATTATCCACTTATACAGGAGTGGTTTTAATGGCGTGGCTGATGAGAGCACAATTTCGTAATACCAAGTTCCCTAACCCTGACCCCTGACAGTTAAATATCATACATCTAGATCAGCCACATAGTATTTAAGTGCTATGGTCTCAATATACTAAGTCTGCAATGCAGCAGCAGTAGACACCAGGTACCACTGGTTGGCAGCTGGCCCAAAGTAACATCTCACATGACAACGTTTGGAAGTGTAAAAACCACAGGAAACGGGAATAGAACAATGTCCCTTCGTATTATGTTTTAGATAAAGGATAAATGGACAATGTATGGATAATGAAAGGATAATTCGCCTGAGGGCAAAGAGGACAGGTAAAGGACAGGACATGCAGTGTTTGGATCGGTTTGGCCTTGCCTGCAGGCTCTGCTCAGTCTTTCCTTGCTGTTCTGTTTTGATTGAGCCCCTAACAGGATTTTTCCAATACCAACAGTCCCAATTAATCCATCTCTAAGGGGTTTTCAGACGGCATTATTCCAGTCGTTCCTCTGGAAACAAGATATCCAATCTAGACTCCTCACTATTGTCTTCCCACCAGACGGCGAAATGCATGAATGCTCCCAGCCAAATCCCCCTTCCATGTGCAGAATCAGACTCTTCTGCCCACAGATCCTCTCGACTCTAATTAGGCAGACCACTGGACGTGTTGCTTGGGGAAATCTCTCTGCAAAGACTTATCATCAAGTGGCAGCTTTAGAGATTTATGTCTTTTCATCTAGTGTGTGTGCATGTTTGTAAGCTGGTGCTGAGGGAGAGAGGAGAGAAAGACAGGGAGATACTGTAATTGTGTTTGATGAGTAGGAGAAGAAGCTTGTTTTATGTATGGTAGAAAACAGCAAAAAAAAAAAAAAAGTGCCACTGAGTGCATGAGATCTGCAACATGTTGCATAGCACTACTGCTCATGCACCTATAGAGTGTACATTATGCTTCAGATCTATTGAACTTGCTGAGCTTTCCCATGAGACCTGCGTCATCAGCAGCAAGGTTATTTCCTGCAGAGCAGCATTACTCGTTTCCTGTGCTGAATGACAAGAAGCATCAAGTTTGTCTTCCCAGTTCCAGCAACGTTTACTGGACTATCTACAAGACACACAAGAAGTTCCTGTTTTATATATTTTCCACATACTTTTTTTTTTTACCTTTTCAAGCTACCATAAGTAAAGATATTTCTGCCTAATTTTAGCACCTGAACAGAAGAAATAAACATTAAAGGTGCAAAACGTCTGAGACTAGACAATTTAAAATCATTTTACGTGAAGACAAAAAACTCAGAAGTTATATTTAAATCTCAAAGTTGCAGCTACTGTAGCAAGTCTGTACTGATAGAGTAGTGCAAAGTTACTTTACACCAAGTACATTCATTAATTAGGATAACTATCTGCAGGCCTAACTGCTATAACTCTATGCAAGAAGCACTACATCTTCATTTAAAGAAGTTCAGCCTTAAGCCAGTACAAGTTTAAACAGGAAGCATTCTTTCACCACATGCATTAAATATATGATTAGCTAATGCATAAGGGGAGTTACTGCAGGTGGAACACAATGTGACATTAAAGTGCATGTAATGCAATTTCAGGAAAAACCTGTTGCTTTACTTGTCATTTTTACGTAACACTGCTGTGACCTAATTTCCAGAAATACTGATGGCATTGAAACTACAGTTGACTAAATCTATTAAACAGTAGTAATGAACTTGAGCACAGAAAACCACAGGAGTCTCCTCTCTGTCTTTTACTCAAAGAGAAGATCTGTTACCTGCCGCCTCCTCTGAATCTCCTCATTCTTTGCTTGTGTCTCTGGGGATGCTTTGCAACAAGGCCCCTTTCAACAGCTTCCTCCTAACAACTGTAGTGGAAATAATTTCCATCACACAACAAAAACATTATCTTCTTCAGTCTTTTTTTCGTTTCCCTGTCCCTCCATCTCAGCGGAGCTATTACCCTTCCTTACTCTGCATATGACCTGGGGGCAATGGGAGGCAAACACAATGGCCGTGGATGATTATGCATCTCCACAGAGAAGAAATCTATGAGCTGTAGCTCTCTGGTGGATGCTTTGCAGCTATTTGGCTTTGTAGCAATACAGCAGGCTGTAAGAGAGTAATACCTCCACACTGGCCTGCTAATAACAGTTACATATTTTTGTATTTAGCATTAGCCCTCACAAAGTAGAGCTTATGGCAGTAATACTTGCATTTGTGCAAGAAACACTAGAGTTAGCCAATCTTTAATCTAATAAAACTAATTAGACAGGTATATTATACACAGAACTATTACATAAAAAACCCTCTTGAAATGTTTAAGGTTGTTGTCTTGATGCTTGACCCCCCCCCCTTTAATGTCTTACTGGCAACATAACTTTTTTTAAAAACTCTCTAGGGATGGTGTTGCAACCTTTGCAACCTTCTGCATCCAAGTAGAGTCTCACCAACTCTTTTTCTGAGTATAGTTTTTGCCCCATTTGTTTTATTCGTGCAGAAAGAACTTTATTGAGGGTACACAGACTGTTAAGCTCTACTTACGTACTTGCTTTATGGTTTGACTGCAGCACACATTATCTTTTAAAACTATAAAAAATTCAATAATATTTCCTAAAACTTAAGAGTATGTTCTAGCGACTCTGTGAGAATGCTAACATTAACTTGCTCACATTAACATAGAATAGAATAGAATAGAACAGAATAGAATAGAACAGAAAATACTTTATTAATCCCTTTGGAGAGTCCTCAGGGAAATTTGGGTACCAGCAGCAATACAACACCAACAGTAAAACAGGATAAGCACTAAGATATAATATAATATATAATATATAATATATAATATAATATAACATAAAACATGTCAACATACAGAGGTGCAGTTAGTGTGATGTTTGCTGTGTTCATTAACATGGTCATATTAGCAATAAACAAGAAGTACAGACTACACAAACGGGGTTTTTTTTTTGTGCAGGAAACAAAAACAAACAAACAAAAAGAAAAAGACTCAATGGTGACATCATCTAAAACTGTGTGCCACTATTGAACTACATTAGTGGCACACATGTAAAAATAAAAGAAAGATGAACAAATCCATAAGCCTACAACCTCCATACAACCAACTCTCATCCAACAAGGCTGTTAATGCAAAAAAAGAAGAAGAAGAAACTGTCCTTCATCACCCGAGTATTCATTTTGCTCTAAAAGTAGGCTGCATGAACGCTCAGTAGAATGGTACAGATCCAACTCTGGGACTCAGTGGGACTGCAACTGGCTGAAATTTGATACAACACAAGCAAAAACAATCAAATCCCACAGGAGTTCTCCTTCAAAATTATGTTTTTTTTTCTTCCCCAGCCAAAAACTACTTCCCTACTTTTGTTTAAAGATAAATTTATAGCTAACACCAGTGGACAGAGATGAACCAGATAAAGCGCTGTTTTGGAACATGGGGTGGCAGTGAAAACTTCCTAGTAGCACTAAGAATGGATTTTCTGCTGTAGAAATTACTTGCAACATGTTAAGATCTTCATCAGTTCAATCTCAAAGAACTCTAAGGATCAGAGACTCAAACCTAAAAGCTAAAGCTAAACCTAGTACTGATTCTTACAGCAACGTTAAGTCTTCTCCTTTGTCCAGCTCTGCAGTGTTTCGCTTGTCTGTCACTCAAATTTATGTGGCCGATTTCCCGCTCAGGAAAAAAAAACAACCAGTGTGAGTCAGTAGCTTGTCATGCCCACACGGCAAAGAAGATTATATGTTTTAAAATTCGCTTTTCCAACTTTTTCTAAAAAGCATTTCTAAAAACCGAAGAAATATGGATGCTGTAAACTTGGTGGGATTCAGTAAAGAATTAGGTGGAATACATTTCTTTTCTATTTTGCACTTGGAGGCGAAGGTTGTAATTACACATTTGATCTATTCCTATCAGTTTGTCTGATCCTCTGCTAGTATGCTGACTTTTGATGTATCCTCTAAAAAGTTATAAAAGGACTTCATAAAGTAGTTTATAAACTCTAATTTGAATGTCATTTTCCAGCAGTCTTCACTAAAGAAAAAAAGAAGCAATACCACCACCTAGTGGCAAACAATGCATCTGCAGACTATTCGCTTTTAGAAGTAGCAGAAAAAGAATTTTTTTGTAAATATAACAGATGTTTTAATCCTTAAATCCGGATATATGAATAAAAACTGAATAAAAACTGAAGGAAAATAGATAAAAATGAGTATGTAAGAAAATTATTAGTCTTCAGTTTGCAGTTACCTTTGAGGTTACTAGACTTAAAGTGGAACACTGCAGCTTAACAAATAACCAATTTTGATTGTGATTTAATAATTTCTGTTTTTGTTTGAAGACTCGTCAATGTTGGTTGGAGAAAACAAGACATTTAAATTCATAACCATGGCGTCTAGGAATGGCTTCAGTTTTAATTTATGGAATTGTTTATATTTTCTTATAAAAAATATTACAGCCGATGGTATCATCCCATTAAAGTGATGGTAACACTTTAATGGGATGCTGTTTGGTGTCTGTTGTAATCTGGAGAAAGAGAAAACGCTAAGTATACCACTGGGAAATCATTTGATTTTCAGCCACTTTACAACAGCATTTAATCAATGTTTGGCTCAAAGTGTTTGTTTATTAGGATACATAGATAAGTAAACAAATGATAAATATTTAAGAGCAAAAATCAAACGTAATTTTATGAAATAGATGTAGTATTTTTATTCTGTTAAAATAAATTTATTTTAATTAAAAATGTGAAAATACTTTTCTTTTTATTATTAATATTATTTACGTAGTAAGTTGTTGTCTTTTGAAACAACGTTTGTTATACTTTCACTTGGTGGATATTTCCAGAACGAGTTGGTTTTTCTGGGTTTTTCCAAACGCGGCAGATGTGTAAGTCCTAAACTTTCCAATAAAGAAAGAAAAAAAGAGTAGATAAAACACAACTTGCCACTATTCGCTCCTTTGTATAACATTATTTATTTATCTAATAATAATTTGTAGTTTGTAAGTTTAAACGTGTTCGGGCATTTTTAGCTGTGACGCAAACTGAAAAGTGAAAGAAATCACCGGAAATCCCCGTGTTTCTCGAGGTACGTGCCGACGCTGCAGTAGCCTACAGTTACTGTAAAACATTGCATGGGAAGAGCAGGACGCGATGGCGGACAGTTTCATCTGGTTCTCCATTTGTTGTGCCTTCTTTGTTTTATTTATCGTCAACAATGAATCACTGTAAGTAAATTTACAAAGTAAACCGAATATTCTAGCTCACGTCTGCTGCGTAGTGAGAGTGGGTTGTGTTGGGTGGGCGTTAATGCCAACTTTACCTTAGACAGTATCCATTTTGTTGTAGGATATTTATGGTTTAATGTTCGTACACGGACCGCTTAACAGTATAATTCAGTATGTAGTAGAGGGACGTTGGCTTGGGTCAAGTGTAATAAAATATTTAAGTTTCTGAAGCGTAGTAAAGTTAGTTTGAAGTTCGATATTTAACAGATATTCGATAGTCTTCCAGTTTCTGACTGTTGAGTGTGGAAAAGCAAATCAAATCGGTGTCTTAAAGTTCTGCCTCGAAGCCAGGTTTACAAAATTCTAGAGGGAAAATAACCCCCAACAAAGCAGCTACATAGATAACAATTAACATGTTTTTATATTAAATTCTCACATCCAATTACTTTCACTTTCACTTTCTTGCTTCCTTTTCAGAGCCTCCTCTTCTAACTCGTCGTGTTCTGATGGTGTCGATCCAAATGATGGCTGTTGTCTGTGTCCAGCTGGTAATTTTTCTCTCTCTCTTTCTCTCTTTCTTTCTTTCTTTCTTTCTTTCAAACTGGAATGATAAATTAAAGATCGTAAATCATTAAGATAATTTAAAATGAGTTACTTCATTATACAAAGAATCTTTAAAATAACTGTGGTTATTTTTTTTTATAAATGTCATGCTAACATTGCACACTTTATTATTATTATTATTATTGGAAACATCTGATGTGTGTGTATATATATATATATATATATATATATATATATATATATATATATATATATATATATATATATACATACATATACACACACACACCTATATATATATATATATAGGTGTGTGTGTGTGATCAATCTATACAAATAATAGACATGAAAGGTAGGCAAATTTATTTGTATAGCACATTTCATGTAAGAGACAATTCAAAGTGTTTTACATAAAACATCACAGCAGGGTGCAGAAAGCAATACAAGTGCATTAAGAAAAGATTAAAAGAAATAAAATTAATTAACAAAAACAGAAAAAAAGCTCAAATAAAATAGATAAAATGCAAGAAATAAAGTTCCAGTGTGTGGAAAGACAATATTAAAACATGATTGTAGATTTTGACTTCTAAATAAAAACTAGTGAAATGCAGCAGAGGTGGGTCTTTAACCTGGATTTAAATAAACTGAGGGTTTCAGCTGATCTGAGGCTTTCTGGGAGTTTGTTCCAGACATGTGGAGCATAGAAGCTGAATGCAGCTTCTCCATGTCTGGTTCTGACTCTGGGAACTGATAAGAGACTGGATCCAGATGACCTGAGGGTTCTGGTAGGTTCATACTGGGTCAAGAGGTCACTGATGTATTTTGGTCCTAAACCATTCAGAGCTTTATAGACCAGCAGCAGAACTTTAAAATCTGTTCTCTGACAGACCAGCAGCCAGCATAAAGACCTCAGAGCCGGACTGGTGTGATCCACTTTCTTGGTCTTAGTGAAGACTCGAGCAGCAGAGTTCTAAATAAGCTGCAGGTGTCTAATTGATTTTTAAGGTAGAACCTGTAAAAACACTGTTAGAATAATCAAGCAAACTAAAGGGGAAAGCATGGACTAGTTTTTCCAAGTCTTGCTGAGACATCAGATCTTTTACCCTTGATATATTCTTAAGGTGATAGTAGGCTGACTTTGTAATTCCCTTAATGTGTTTGTCAAAGTTACATATATATATTACATATATGTACTGTGCATATTGTATATATGTAAAGCAGGTAACTGGTGTTGTGTTTTGTTGAAATAAACCATTATAGAGCATGTGATGGTGCATCATGCTGTATTTTATGGTGGGACAGGAGCGTCATCTTGTAAGGAATGCTCTTCCATGACCTCTGTTGTTCAGTTTAGAAACTGGTTTAGATGTGTTTTTAAAGCAGGTATCTCAAACTAGTCCTGTACTACAAGTTTTAGGGGGAATCCCTGCTCCAATATACCTGATTCAAATTCTGCACAATGACCCATTAATGTGAGTTAGAATTGAGGGTCTGTCTATGCAAAATACAGCCTTAGAGCAAGTGGGAACACAATATTAAGTCTAATCAAATCTATGTATGATGTCAACTTGACATTCTGTGTGGAATAAAAAGATTGATTTTTCTTTGTATTTCTATTATTCATCTCACAACAAATTAGTTTTTTTTACAGTCTGGAGTGGTCCCATCACTGGATTTAGCAGAAGAAACATAAAAATTCACCAATTAAATATCATTCATTCATTCATTATCTTGACCGCTTAGTCCATTACTGGTTGCGGATAAGCTGGAGAGTATCCAAGCATTTTAACAGGTGGGAGGCAATTAAATATCTATAATAGTAAATATTAGCTTCTCCTAAAGCATCAGTGGCACTACTAATACTTTTTTGTCATTATTAATAAAAAATAACAGTACATATTATTTTATAAGTAATTTTGCATATTGTAATACATCATTTTATTTAAGTTGGATTATGGAATAATGGACTTAAACCCATAGAGGACAATTTGAAAGTGTAGTATTGATAATGTATATAGACTATATAAAACACTTTCAATAGTTTTAGAAGCTTTCTTGAGTAGAACCAAGTGCACCTGTTTTATGTTTTGTTTCTTTAATAAATTCTAAGAGGTAATGTAATAACTTTCATCCACTTAACTATTTCTAACAGTTTTGGTGAACAGTGAAGCTCTATGGTACAGATGTGAATGATATACAAGACAAACAGTACATGTTGGTTTTTAATGGAGTTAAAAGTTGTTTATTCCAAAAACAAACAATAAAAAACATAGTTAATCTATTGGCATTTGGACTATCCAAGGTTAACATTAAACATAGTAACTTCCGGGATATCTGCAACTTTTTCTGTTTCTACTTATGAAAAAAGGCAAATTTGCATGAGCTAAAAGTGTATTATCTGTATATTCAACAAATATTAAATGTTATATTAAACAAAGCTCTATCATCTTAGTTTTTAACTCTCCATGATTAATCATTTTAAATACGTACCTAGTTTTTTTTTTTTTTGGCATGGGTCAGTTTTATCAACATATTTTGTTCAGCCACTAATTCATGTGTTTCCATGTTGTAGGTCAACGAGTCAAACAGCGCTGCACTGCTACAAGTCAAACAGTATGTGAGCTATGTGAGAGAGGCACGTACAACGCACCCAGTAGCCTGGAGAAATGTCAACCCTGCACGTCCTGCGCACACCCCAATGGTACAAATACAGTTGGACACCACTTCTATATTTATTTATTTTATCTATTTATTTTTTGTGACTTAAATAAACAAAACCTTGACAGTAGTAACTTACTGTCAAGGTAGATGTTTTGTCTAGTTGTAGTAGGAAAAGCACAGATGCTGCTGATCATTAACAGTATTAATTGCACCTGTGTTTTTTGTCTCAGATGGCCGGATGTTCAAATGTAATCTTATTGGATTTTGGTTATCGGATAGGATCAAATCTTGAAAATGCGTTGTTCAAACATGGGACTCATGTGCGTCATTAACATTGTCACATAGAGGGAGATTCTACCCGGTCGCAATGTTATGCAGGACAATACATGCACGTATTATGTAACATGCTCCCGGTGGTTCCACTCGCAAAGCATGCAAACTGTATCTTCTACCTGTTGTTCTTCACTTGGCCGGCAGCACACACTGATCTACATGCTGGAAATCCAGATTTGGTGATTCTGAAAAACAGGATATTGGATCAGAGTGATTCAGTCCTATTTTACTTTGAACAAACGGGATAAAAGTAAGCCGGATTACGTAATCAGCCTTAAAACTTTTTTTAAAAAGTTAAAAAAAAAAAAAGAAAACACTGAATGCATGAAAAAACACCATGTTTGTGTTAAAGAAAAATAAAACTTGTTTAGATCTTTCAGCTCTTCTGATGGTTATGTGACTGTGCTATTCTTCCAGCTAATTTAGAAGAGGCTGAAGCTTGCAGCCCTGGCAGGGACACCAAGTGTCGCTGTAAGAAAGACTACTTTTGTGGCAGTGACACAGAACCCTGCAAACTCTGTCATCTCTGTACAACGTAAGTTCTGTTCCCTCTAAAATCCAAAATTAAATATCTCTGTCCTAAATTCTACTTTTACTAGAGCTACACAAATTTGTCCTGGTGTATTTGAATTTTTTTCACCCTTAATTCCCAAAATGTTGGAATGCTTTGTACAATGTAAGTTAAAACTGAATGTAATGAAAATTTCTTAAACCAACATCTTATTCACAACAGAGCACAGAAAACATCAAATGTTGAAATTGAGATATTTTACTGTTTCATGAAAAACGTCGTGAATTTGATGGAAAAATAAAAGTTGGGACGAGGTAACAAAATGCCTTTAAATATAAGCAGCAGAACAAGAAATACCTGGAGGAACATGCTGCAACTAAAAAGCTATTTGACAACAGATCAATAACATGACTTTGAAACCATAAGAGAAACCATCACTCCAAAAAAATATCACTTTACAACACTAAACAGATTCTCAAAAGATGAAGCAGAAAAGAGCACTGTAGAGAAGCAGAGTCTCTCAGAAATAAAGCTAGGTAGAGGTTCATCGTTCTGTGAATACTGTGTTTACACACTGTGGAGCAGTTTCTAAGTAATGTTCCTCAATGTAATATTGTGAAGATTTTTAATATTTCATAATCTACATTCCACAATATTAAAAGAGACTGAAAATCTGTTTGCAGCAAACAGCTGAAAGTCAGTATTTAACGTCTTTAAAACGGACGAAGCGGAAAACTTTTCTGTGGTCAGAACAAGATATTAAATTATTTTTGGAAATCATGGAAACGCTCTCGACTCGAGAGGGACAATATGTTGTTATCTGCACTTTGTTGACAAGCTTTCTTCAGCTAGCAGCTAGAATCCTGTATTAAAATAAAGAATAGGACACATTCCTCCCACAAAGGCCTGGCTGTTAATATCCTCAGCTCGCAGATGTTTACAAACTGCTGCTAAATAAAGAGGGAACGCTACATGGTGGTAAATATGGACATGTCCCAACTTTTTAGAGCAGCCATAAGATGCAAGATCAACATGTGAATAAACTGGTTCATAGAATTTACCATTGTGTTTATTTTTTAAACATATATTTAACAGTGTTCCAACTTTTGGAGGAATGGGGTTTGTATTTTGTATGGGGTTGTTTGGGTGGACAAAATTCTTATGTGTGTGGAAAGCTCTTGTACAAACTGATTTATTGACTTGCCCTTCAATACTGTTAGCATCTTTTTAAAAACCACAGATGTTAAAATGCTATTAATGTGTCTGACAGTCGTGTTTGATTTTGTTTTGCTTTAAGATGCGGTTCTGAAGGCATTAAACAAGACTGCAATGCTACCAGCGACAGAGTCTGCAATGATGAAAGTAACTGTATGCTATAGCTGAATTCATAAAGCCTAAATCATTATGGCTTCTCCTAGTTTACAACCACAACATTTCTGAACAGAAACCGTATGACTGAGTTTTATGATAACATTTTTTTCTGTTTTTCTTTTTCATTCTTGTTTTTCAGACACTGCCACAAATGTTCCAATTGTTCCAATTGTTTCAGTAGTTTTAGTTTCAGTTTTAGTTTTGATTGCTTTGATAGTGGGAGTTGGAATCTGGAGATGGAAAACACAAAGTAAGTATTTCCTCTTCTGAGTAACTAAATATATGAGAACAGTCACAAGATGTTCATCTGGTTTTCACTAGACTATAGTGGTTCAGTTTAATGTTTTATCACAAACTCTTTTTTTCTGAATGAGTTTTATATATATATATATATATATATATATATGTGTGTATGTGTGTGTTTGTGTATATATATATATATATGTATATATATTTATTTTATTTTTTTTCATTAGGGAAAAAGAAATCGATTGGAGATCAAGAACAGCAAAATGAATCTGCGATGGTAAGTTATTCTGTAGAATCTACTCAAAACTGTTCCCTCTCTAAGCATTTCCCACATTTAATAGTTGTATTTAACTGCTTTTATGCTTACTCACAAATATATGCATACACGTATATTTTAATACCTCTCTGTCTAATTTTGGCCAAGCTTCCCCTTTATGTAGGAGGAAGAGGTCAGTGTTCTTGTGAATGTCTTGCGTCTTTGTCAGTGTTGCTGTAAAGAAAGTGCAAACTGTTAATTTATTAATCTATTTTAAAAAAAATTAACGGTCATTATAATTCTGTTTAACAGGAAATGCAGGATCTTCAAGGTAAGACAGACTGAACTTGTTAACCGGAAACTTCATCCCTTATCTTCACACTTTAATTGTGTCATAATCATAATACCTCTGAAATATCAATAAACTTGTCATTTTTATTTCCCTTCATGCCAGTTCCAGATGTGGACCTCGAGCCTCTCGTGCCTGAACTTAGTGAGAAGCTTGGATGGACAGTTATGAAAGATGTAGCAATAAGTAGCAAGATATCAAAAATTGCCATTGATAATTGTGTACGAAACCACCAAGGGAACAGCCAAGAGCAGACTTGTGAGCTACTAGGGATATGGATAGAGAAGGTGGGCCATGGTGGCTCAAGGGAGTTGATCAGAATCCTTCGAAAATTGGAAAAAAAAGCCACAGCAGACAAGGTTTTAGATATGTTGATGCGTAATGAATAAATGTGCTTATTGGAGCACTTTTTAAAGATTTGCAACATTCAAGTTGTGATGTTTACATAAGATTTTAAAACAAATTTTTTTATGTATCTAAAATGTGTGCGCCTGTCTTTACTTGAAGCTGTAAAAACAAGTTGAGATTAGTGAAAGGCTGGTGTGGTTGGTAATAAACAACTGACTTTAAAGAATCCCCATTACTTCCTGAATAAAATCATAGATGGACAGGCTTTAGGACAGTTTTCTTCGTACTTTGTAAGAGTTGAAAAATATTTAACAAGATTATGTTGCATGTATTAAAGATGTAAAATCCATATTTGTAACGTTACAGCCGCATTGGTCAGTTGAGAAAGTTGTCATTCATCAGTGAGGACTTCCATAGATTGTATGTTGTGCTCAATAAATGAAATTAAAATGTGTCATATACATTTTGGCTCTTTTCTTGCATGTCATTTTTAGATCTTCTGATGCTCATATACAGTACGATTTTTAGTTAAATATTAGTTCTTATCTTTAAAGTATAATACTGAAAGTGCGGTCCAGAACCCATACTTTCCCCAAATGTCTTTCTTTACGTAGTTTTTTTTTTTTTCCTATTTATCAGATGTTTATTTTCTTTTTTGTTGATGAAGCTGATATCAGTTACCTGGTCAAATTATCCAAAAACTATCAAGGCACATCAAACAATAGTGACAAGATAGTTTAAATCCAACAAAATGCAGCTCTGTTTCAGAAATCAACAATTTAGGTTTCTAACATTTACCTAACTGCCTCAGTTTTACCTGGAGAATATATTCAACTAAAGAAAATAAACATGTAAACTATAATTAGTAACACCAATAAACAATACTACTTTGTATACTTACTGGTTCCAATTCCCATTTTCAAATGGCTTGTTCTGTTTAAAAAAACCAAAAGATTTTTTACAGGAACAAATTGCCTTTTTAAGAAACCACAAGCACAAAGCGTGCATTTGCAGTAAAAAAAAAATTACTCTTCTCAAACTCACCTATCAGTTTATCGGTCAATCTTGTTAATACATCTAAAGAATTGAATACAGTAAATATACAGACGTGGACAAAATTGTTGGTACCCTTCGGTTAATGAAAGAAAAACTCAGTGGTCACATAAATAACTTGAATCTAACAAAAGTAATAAAAATTCTATTAAATTTAACCAATGAAAGTCAGACATTGCTTTTCATCTATGCTTCAACAGAATTATTTTAAAAAAATAAACTCATGAAACAGGCCTGGACCAAAAATTATTGTACCCATAACTTAATATTTTGTTGCACAACCTTTTGAGGCAATCACTCCAATCAAACCATTCCTGTAACTGTTAATGAGATTTCTGCACCTCTCAGCAGGTATTTTGGCCCACTCCTCATAAGCAAACTGCTTCAGTTGTCTCAGGTTTGAAGGGAGCCTTTTCCAGACGGCATGTTTCTGCTCCTTTCAAAGATGCTCAATAGGATTTCGGTCAGGGCTCATAGAAGGCCACTTTAGAATAGTCCAATGTTTTCCTCTTAGCCATTCTTGGGTGTTTTAACTGTGTATTTTGGGTCATTGTCCTGTTCTAAGACCCATGACCTGCGACCGAGACCAAGCTTTCTGACACTGGCCAGCACATTTCTCTCCAGAATCCCTTGATAGTCTTGAGATTTCATTGTACCTGCACAGATTCAAGACACCCTGTGCCAGATGCAGCAAAGCAGCCCCAGAACATAACAGCCTTCTCCATGTTTCACAGTAGGGACGGTGTTCTATTCTTCACATGCTTCATTTTTCCATCTGTAAACAGAGCTGATGTGCCTTGGCAAAAAGTTCCATTTTTGTCTAATATGTCCATAGGACATTCTCCTAGAAGCTTTGTGGTTTGTCAATATGTAGTTTGGCAAATTCCAATCTGGCTTTTTTATGATTTGTTTTCAACAATGGTGGCCTCTTTTTTCGTCTACCATTAAGTCCACTTTAGCTCCACAACGACTGATGGTGTGATCTGACACTGATGTTCCTTGAGCTTGAAGTTCACCTTTAATCTCTTTTAGAAGTTTTTGTGGGCTCTTTTTATACCATTCGTCTTATCCGTCTCTTTGATTTGTCATCAACTTTCCTCCTGCAGCCACGTCCAGGGAGGTTGGCTACAGTCCCATGGATCTTAAATTTCTGAATAATATGTGCAACTGTAGTCACAGGAATATCAAGCTGCTTGGAGATGGTCTTATAGCCTTTACCTTTAACATGCTTGTCTATAATTTTCTTTCTAATCTCCTGAGACAACTCTTTCCTTTGCTTACGCTGGTCCATGTTGAGTGTGGTACACACCATGTCACCAAACAGCACAGTGACTACCTGTAGCCCTATATATAAGCCCACTGACTGATTACAAGATTGTAGACACCTGTGATGCTAATTAGTGGACACACCTTGGATTAACATGTCCCTTTGGTCACATTATTTTCAGTCTTTTCTAGGAGTACCATCATTTTTGTCCAGGCCTATTTCATGAGTGTATTTTTTTTAAATAATTCTGTTGAAGCATGGTTGAAAAGCAATGTCTGACTTTCATTGGTTAAATTTCATAGAATTTTTATTTATTATGACTTTTGTCAGATTCAAGTTGTTTCTGTGACAATTGTGTTTTTCTTTCATTAACCAAAGGGTACCAACAATTTTGTCCACGTCTGCATGACCGGATTTGTTGCATAATTCAGGTTCCACCTTCTGTACAATACTGATCAATTAGTGCTGACAAGATGTAAATTTGGTAGTTGATGGAAAAAAAATCAGTTTGAACTTATATCTTTTTATAAGATTTTAGTAATTGGGTGTGTACAAAAGACATTATTGGTTTATTAAAAAAGTCAGAGGTTGGTGTGTGTGTGTTAATGAGCTGAGATTTTAATATAAACTTGTCAGGATTCAACATGATCAGCTCATCCTTTCATACAATGTTGTTCTATTATTCTAGCGAGTGCTCTGCAGTGGTGTTTTGGCGCTGCATCATGAAGGACGCCTCGTGTCTTGACACTTCTGCCAGTTATGAACAATTCATCTCATCCACTGTACAGCATCATCCATAGACAGAGGAGCAGCTTCATAGACTGATAGAAGGAGATCCTTCCTCCCCCATGCCATGAGACGTTTTACTCCACTTAAGGGAGATAAAGAGGAACAGTAAATAAGTAAAACAATAAACATTAGTGTTTGCACCTTATCTCATACATTTACAGCATATTTGTTAGTTATTTAATGCAGCATATTATGTACTTTTGTGATGAGGTTGCTATTTTTTCCTTTAATAGGCTCCCAACATGATTTTCAACAAAAGCGTTTTCTTATTTCTAATGTACAGTAAAATGCATAGATGTAATGCAAATTAACTGAGGCAAAACTACAAGTTTGATTTTGTTTTTTGATTTTGCTTTTTACCACGGCAGCTCAGAAAGTCCTGTTTTGGTAAGCAGGGGAGTCTGGGCGGTCTTTCTCTCCATGGGTGGAGCACACAGTCAGGAAATGTTTCACAAAGAGTGTAATCCCGTCCCTGAGCTGCGTGATGACCCGCCACATACCCGAGCATCATGAACTTCCACCGAAACGACGAACAGGTAGATTTATCAACTTTACACTCAAAGAGCATCCCGCTTCTCTAAACTTGTAGACCGGCTAATAGTAGCCCATAAACTCAAGCTGATGAACATGCAGTTGTTTCATCCGAATTATGTAAGACCTTTCTCCGGGGAGCATTTTAGCTGCTGACAATTGTTGTTAAACTCCACGCAGCATCCATCAACACAGGACCGTTTGTTAGCTGACCGGGCTGTGACTCATTTGTCTGGAAAAATGTTTGTCTGCCGCAGTATTTCCATGATGAGCAGCTTTCTGTTTTGTTGCTAAGACAACAGAAAGGTTTGCCATTAACACGACTACGTCTGTACACACAGACAGGCCATAACGGAAGATAACGTAGGCGTAATATAGTTACTGTATAGATGCCGAAATCTTTCAACGTAAAAAGTTTCATTCTGTCGGGTTTTGATTGGTGGAATCTGAGATGTTCAGAAAATGACAGAGATTCGGCTCTTTTCAACGATTCAGCTCTTTCGGCTCTTATGGTTTCCAAATGGCTCTTTATTTAAATTGATTACATTATTAAGGCGGTTCATTCCCATAGTCCACAGAGAACTTGGTTCTTGCCACCGCAAGAACCATTCATTATTGCTTTACTTGAGATATATATATATATATATATATATATATATATATATATATATATATATATATATATATATATATATATATACATATATATATATATATATATATATATATTAGGGATACCATGGATGCACAATATTGGATTTTTGGTAATGTGTAATGTTAGTGAAACAGTTCATTTTTATTCACTTAATTGAACTGAATGAAAATTACTCTGTTGTTTCACAAAACAGAGCACACTGCAGCGTGTGTATATACATTTGTCAGTGTCCGTTTTCTGGGACACCGATAACAGTGACCGCACAGAGCTCGGGCGCTCCTCTGCATTACTTTGCAATAGTCTGATTAGCCAGCTCTAGGATAAGATATCCTATTACTGTCATAAAATGTTGAGGTTTAAAAGAAAAAAAAAAGTCCAAATTCAATAAAAATCAACCTTTAACATTGTTCAAACTATTTGAGAATAGTTTTTATATGTTCTGCTTTGTGAATATAACAAAAAAATTTAATACATGAAAAGGTTTCAGCAGGGCCTCTGGCTCAGTGTTTGTTTGGTGGAAAGAAACCGTTTAGTGTTGGAAAGCTTCCCAGAGAGTAAGTCATGGGAAGTTTCCCTGGTTCTGTGGCCTCACATACATACTCCACGACTGTTTTCATCTTCAGGCCTCAGTGACAGAAGAGTTCATCTTATGCTGTTACAGTGAGCTCATGCATACTTCCCTTCTTGTGCTTGTCAGAGGAAGTTGTATGTTGAGCACACTTTGACTTTAACATGACAGTGACAGTATTTTCAGTAATTTAATTAATCAAGAGTAAAGCATTCATGTTGCATCTTTACTTTTAGCTTGAAGCAAGTGTCTTTTTTTGCACATCCTGCACTATTTAGACACAGGGCTAAATTCTATTTCATGTTTGAACCATACGCAACAGATTTAAGTAATTTCCTTTTTTGCACAATTGCATTATTTCTTGATTAATCTGATTACATCCAGGAAGGAAGGTAATAACTCAATGTGAGTATTTTCAACATTGTTTTACAAAAATCTTGACTTCATGGAGTGCAGTCTTTTCTTCACTTATGTTGGATAAAATGTTAGCAGGATGTAAATGTTAAGTGGCATAATGTGTGGTAGCTGGAGGGTGTGAGAGAGGGGCGATGTTCTTCTGCAGAGCTCAATCTTCCTTCCTCATATGTTGCAAAGTCTGATAATGGACAAGTGCGTCACTCAGCACACTGCCTCTATTTTTAGTGGTACAGTCTGTTCTTTTTGCAGTGGGTGGTGCATTTTTAAAGAAGCTGTTTTTTTCTTTTTTTTAATATTTGCATTGTCTCATATCCACAATTCATGTTTTTGTTTCAGGATTGGAGTTCCAGCAATCTTGACTGCTGCAAGGCCCTTAATCGTGCATGTTAGAAACCAGCTGAAGATGCAGGGGGCCATTGCCCGAGTGTGTGTGGTGGTCGCCGCTGCTATATTAAACCATCCCTTGCTCTTTCCTCAAGAAAACACCACACTCCCAGAGCAAGATGAAGAGCTAATGGCTCGAATGAGGGAGCATGAGGAGCGGCTGGAAATGGAGCAGGCCAAGCTGGAAAAAGAGCTGTCACAGCTGGACTCCAAGCAGGAGGAAACCAGCTCAAATGAAGGTTATAGTTGGTACTTTTGGAACACTTTGTTTTTTATGATATTCTTCACTATTGAGATGTTCAAGGTGAATCTCGCTGACGCAGAAATCCGGCTAGCTGAGGAGGAAGATGTGATTTCAGAGAGTGGATCCATCACCCCCAGAATGATGGTACTCGATAAGAACATCCTGAGGAACTTCTGTGATAAATGCACGTACACTTCAGCCCATGAAAACTGGAGGGTGAGGGAGTTTGTCGAAGGTTTTGCTGATGACTTGTTGGAGTCGCTTAGAAGCATGTGTGACAGGGAAGCAGACATGGAAGTCAGTGACTTTGTTGGTATTGGAAGCATGTTTGAGTCTTGGGCGGTGTGCAAGCCTCTCATGTGTGACCTTATAGTGCCTTTTTCGCCCCCTGATCCACACTCTTTCCAGTACCACCTGTGGTGCAGCCCCTCCAGTGATTTACCTCCAAACATGCAGGGCTGCGGCAAAATAAAGGTGACCAAGTTTGGGGAGAGTGAGGAGAGCTGCCTCTGTGGCTCCGCTAACCTGGGAGAGGACATGCTGTGTTTGTTGCACAGCAGAAATGATAGAGTCAAAGTGAGCCACAGCCCTGATGAACTGCTGTGCTCCAGAAACACACATTTCTTAGCCAAAGATCAAGTCATGAGATGGTTTCAGATCTCTGTAACCAAAGCATGGGGACGCATCTCTCACAAATACAATTTTGAAGTCACGTTTCGCAGCCTGGATGCAACTGGTGCTTTAAAGATCAGATTCTGCTCAGGAAAAGTCATCGTGCTAAACATCATTCCAGCGGTTCAGCTAGAAGACACAGATGCTTATTTTGTCTCACACTTTCCATCAGATTCTGATTACTGCCCTGACCCTTACTGGCATCTGTCGTTAGCTGTCTACGAGAGGAATTTGCTAAAATATTTTGCCAAACGCCTACCACAAAATTCCTGTCATTTACAATGCCTCCAGATCATTACTTTCCTCCACAGAAAGCAGTCTGGGCTAACAGGAAAAAGTGCCCTCAGGAGTTATCACATCAAGACTGCTCTACTACACTTGCTGCTGAGCAGAAGGACCATAGTGTGGAGTGCTGAAAATCTGGAACAGAGGCTTCAAGATGTGCTCAGCTTCCTGCAAAGGAGCCTCCACGAGAAGAGACTTCACCATGCTCTGATTGGGAATAGCAAAGTGCCAGAGGAAATACAGATTCCTCAAATAATTTGCAAAGCAGAGCCCATCAACCTGTTTAGGTCTTTGGTGCTGCAGAGGAAGCTTTATGCAGCAACAGTTGGGCATTTCCAGGAAATGTTGAGAAACGCACCTGCACTCATACACGAATACACACCTCACTTATTAAATGGCAGTTTACATCATAGCCTGGATGAAAGTTTATGAGTGCTGGTTACGCTCATTGCCAGTCACTTCTTTATATACCAGATAGTGTTGATGAAACTGTTAAATGTGTTTCTACAGCCGTTATTTCGACTGCAGCTGATACCTAATCTTGTAGTGGTTTTGCTGCCACTGCTTTCTTAGGTCTAAAGCTAAACCGTTTGAGGGTTTGATCTTACTCATTTTTACACAAAGGATGATGCTTTTACTAAATATTTTTCCAAGAAATACCTCATTTTGTACCAATCTAAAATGGGAGCTGTTTAAACAATACAGCAGTGGTTTGTTTATTTAACTGTTTCAATTCTGACGGCAGCTATTCAGTGTGGCAATGGTTAAAAATAGATTTTATTGCATCCTGGAGTTATCTTTTCCCTTCCTTTTCCTGAAATATTTTCACTGTTGATGTCAGGTCTTTGGTAATGAATCAGTTAATCCATTTGGACAACCCTATATTACATTATGGTAAAACATAATGTTTATGGATTTTTAACCAAAAACCATAAAGTTCAGGTTCTGGCAAGTCATTACAAATGGATTTTTTATTTTACATTATTAATACATGTTAAAACAGATTATTGAAAAAACTCAGGATTATTATACTTTAATTACCTTTGTGACATTTCAAACAATGATATCAAAATACCTCCTATGGTGCTAGCTATATTTTTTATTTTCAGATGTACCCTAAATGTTAATCTTTATTATCTTAAAAACAAACATGACTCATCAAGAATGTAAACAGACAGCTGTGGGGTTTTGGTGAGTGTTTTCTACAGACCACAGTCATAGTCTGGTTTTCCATCAGCAACAGTCTTGTAGGTCTTGAAGGTTTCCATACTTGATGCATAGCTGCTTTAACAGCCAGGTCCTCTAGCATGTGTTCTGTCCACTAGCATGAGCTCACTGGCCTCATTAAACCACACAATTAAAGGACAAAAATTGATTGGATGCACAAGGTGGGATTTTTTTTTTTTTAGATTTAACTAAGGGTATACATTTTAATATATTGCTGTATAGCAGATTTTGATGATCTCTGTTTATTTACTTGGGAACATTCAAAGGTTAGTGTTTTAAGGCTCCCAAAATCGCAGTTCAATGTGAACGAAACATCTAAATGAAAGGAAACAATAGGGGAAAAACACACACACATACTAAACTGTAAACTAATCTGTGTGGACAAGACCTCACACAGAGATGGGCTCCCCACTACCATGAGCCTCTCACAGGCTCTGTATAGCCAATATTCACCTGAAAAGTCATAAAACCACAAAGTCTCAGACTACAAAGCTGCAATAGCTATCTGAAAAGCCCCGACTTTGAAACATGGTGCCACAATTGGAGTAGAAGGTACCTTTACTTAAGGTTCATTAAAATATGAAGCAACAGTGTTTGAATGTTTGGGGAAAGGAAAAAAACTTCTCACTGCAGAGAGCGTACTGAAATGTTTTCAATGTCAGGAATGCCCTTCCTGTAATATTCCCTGCTTTTGAATAGTTAAATACCTTCTAACTGTATGGTTTGATCTTTTTAAATGACCTGAAGTGTCTTTATCTGCTTTCATAAATAAAATATTAATTTCGAAATGTCCTCAAGAGTGACTCACTTTTTCATCCTCAAGATTTCAAAACTCTCAAAAACTGGCCACATTGATTAGTTGATGTGGCTTAAAGAAAGTTTTAACTCTACAAGATACTTTATGTCGGTCCAATTTAGTTTTCAACTCTGCAACTCATCTCATTTAATATGACAAACTTTCCTTTCAGTTCAGCTTCCAGTCCTAAGACATGCTCATCTTTACTTCTCTCTGTTGGGAAATTATAAGAGAAAGAGAGAGAAATGTTTAAAAATTTTCCACTTCCTTGCTTTGGTGATAGACACATCATAGACCAGGGCTAAACAACGTCCCCTATAATGAAGGTTTTAGACGCTTCCCTGCTTGTAAACACTCAACTCCAATTAAATGGATCCAACAGCTTGTTATTAGGTTCTTCACATCAGGTTCTTAATTCAAAGCAGGTGTGTTGAAACATAAATATGTAAAACTTTAATATCCCTGCAATAGACTGACATGAAAAAAACGATAATAAAAACACATCTGCATTTTTATACTGGTTTCCATGTAACAAACCTTGGAAAAATGATCCAGCATCATTTTCTGTTGAGCTTTGCCATAAGGGGAGGATGGAAGCAGCTTCTTCATTTCCTCCAAGTAATCACAAGTGAAGACCTGTACATCACTTCACCAGCAGGTGTCTCCAGTGTCGGGACAACCCTAGGAGGGTTTTCCCTCAATGAACCACTCAGATTCATATTTCATGTTGATGTTGATTTGTCATACCTGAAAAACAGAAGCAGTTTCAGCAATTTCTCCATGCAAGGATTACAGATATTTCCAGTACTTATTTCAGATGTGATATAGGTACAGATGAAAAGTATCTTTACCTGATCCATTTTGTATACGGCACTAATCTGGTCCAGTGGGCAAAAGGACAGAATCCCATGCTATAAAGTCTAAAGTGGTCTTTGGGGGTCTGGATCAGGTGTAGCATGTCCTGGAAAGATAAATGAATCTGTTAATCACTAATAACACTGAGCCAATGATGGATAATTTTATTTGTATTTGCTTCTATCAGTGTGACTTATTATACAGTAATCCTTAGTCATTTAACATGGAGTATTGGCTGGATTTGTAGTTAAGCTTGCTAGTGTGACAAATGGGTGAGGAAAAAAATCACCAGCTAACGAGATACTTTTTCGTTTACCCGAGTCTTACTTTTGGTAAAATACTTTTCAGTGGATGTGTTTAAACTTCAAGTGGAACTTGCTGTGGCTCAACGGAGATGGACAACCTAAAAAAATACTGTTGACTGGATTGAAAATTTAATCTAAGCGTTACATCTTGTGAGGGCGTGTCAGATAAACCAGTCAGTTGGGTTAAACAACAGTTTAACACTGGTTTAAAGACTCGTTTGCCCAGTTTTTGGTTGTTTTCTTTAAAGAATAATATGTGAGCACAGCTTGATTTGTCTTTGTTGGTCATGCGATGGACAGGCAATGTGTACCTTTCTTGCCTTGACTGTTTCAATTTTATGTCTTCTTAGTGTTCTATTTGCTCTGTTAAGCACTTTGATTTACAGCTTGCTTTAAAAGTACTATACAGATAAAGACTGTTAGAAGATGGGCTCTGAAATGGAATAAATGGGTATTAAAAAATGGATGGATGAATGGGAATAGTGGATGGGTGGTAAATTAATGAATGAAGCTTATACAAATATGTTGAACAGAAATACCTCTGTGTACAGGTGCCCTTTTTAACAAACAGTATGGCTGTAGTTTATTTCACCTGCCTTTAGAAATGGCAGTGTTCAATGTTAAATACTACTTTTTTTCACATACTGTATCTTTCCCCCCTCTATTTAGTATATAATATTCTCATTGTGTTGGTGGCTATCCTTGTGAGAAATCCAGTTTATTAATCTAGAAAACTGCATATTGTTAATATAATGGTAAAACATAATGCATTTTTTTTATATATTTTACCCCAAAACGAACAAAAACCAAATCAGGTCAGTCATTACATGTGCAATTTGTATTGTTTATTTGTTGAAAGCATCATAACTTTTTCCTTTATCTGTTGGTTCAGTGGTTTAACTCTGAAAGACAAGAACAGCCCGCACTGCATTGTAAAAACTTCTAAGATCATTGGAGTCAGACAAACTACTTGTCTTCCCTCTGCGAGCATCAGGTTAAGAGAGCAAAGACCTTCATCAGTGATCCTCACCATGTTGTTCAATTAATTTGTTTTGATGCCATCAGGCCAGTGCTACCATGCTCCTTAAAGGAGAACCAATAGATATTCATCTTTTATTCCATGAGCTATCACACTTCTTAACTCTGACAGCAGTCATTTTAAATGAATTTATTCTGTCATTGCTTTATTTTAGCTCAGCTAACAGGTGTCTTAGCCCGTATTGGTATTTATTGTTTTATTGTTGATTACTGAATGCATTTATTTGTCATGTCTTCCAACGAGGACATTGTGGTATGCTGCAAATGAATTGTCCATATGGGATAGAGTTTTCTGAATCTGAATTTTTATTTGACATCACACCACATTTTGACACAGATTGCTAAAAAAAAAGAAAAAGAAGAAAAAAACCAAGATTATTAAACACAATTCCCTTTTCCCTTTTCAAACATGAATTTAAATGGACGGTTGAGGGTTTTTGGCCGGCGTTTTCTACAGGCCCAAGTCATAGTCTGGTTTCCCATCAGCCACAGTCTTGTAGAAGGCTTTGTACGTATCCGCACTGTACATGGAGGCTTTAACAGCCGGGTCCTGCAGCATGCGCTCTATCCACTTCTTCAGCTCAGGTGTGTCCTCCAGGGGGCTTTAAACACAACGACATCACAGCTCATAAAAATAAAGTTTTATACAAACAGTTAACCAGATTAAATTTAGTTAATAATTAAAAAAAAAAATAAGACAACTGCTAAAGAATAAAATAAAACAGTGGCATTATGTATCAGGGTTCAAGTAGCCAGACACACATTTATGGTCTTGTTAGGCTTTCATAGGCTCATTAGAACACCCTCAAAAGTTGCCCCTCACCTTTTCATCTCCAAGAGCTCAACCCTCTCAAAAAATGGCCACATCATGTAGTCGATCATTGTGATGGAATCACCACCAAAGAACTTCGTCTTCTTTTTCATCAAGTCCTGAAAAGTAAACATTAGTGTCAGAACTGCTCTGCAGAATGCTGTAAACACACCAGGCACTGCCACACATGCACACCTTCTCATCACCTTTGCCAATCTTTTTAATCCAAATTTGCACTCACACAAATAATTGGAGATAGTTTAGGCTTTACAATACCACAGAGTGGTGGTGATGGTGGTTTAAAGAAAACATATGAGAACTAAACTCACCTCATTTAATTTGACAAACTTCTCCTTCAGTTCAACCTCCAGTCCTGAGACATCTTCACCTTTACCTCTCCCTGCTGTGATCTTGTAGTAGTATGGTATCACCTTTGAAATAAAAGTATATATATTTACATGTACGTTTTTGTTTTTTCCCTTTTGTGATATTATACAATAGAGAAGTGCATGAAACAAAACATCTGGATTTATATCCTGTTTTTTTTATGCAACAAACCTTGGAAAAGTGCTCCAGCATCATTTTCTGTTGAGCTTTACCATAAGGGGAGGATGGAAGCAGCTTTTTCTCAGGGTACACTTCATCCAAGTAGTCACAAGTTATGGGAGACTCGTATATCACATCGCCATCAGGTGTCTCCAGAGTTGGAACAAGCCCAAGAGGATTTTTCTCCAAGAACCACTCAGGTTTTTCTTTTAGATTGATGTTGATGGTGTCATACCTGAAACACAAAAGAAGGTTCAGAAGTTTTTTCTTAGCAAGAGTTACAGGTATTTCCTGTTAAGAGATTGCTTGTTTAATATTAATTCAAATTAATAAAATTCTTTACTTGATCCCTTTTGCATTCAGCACTAATCTGGTCCTTTCAGCAAAAGGGCAGAATCTCATGCTATAAAGTCTGATGTGATCTTTGGGCACAGGACCGGGTGCAGCACTTCCTGGAAAGATAAATTATTCTGTTAATCAATAAATAAATATTGGCAGTGGTACTCCATGACAAAATGCAACTAGGAGATCAGGTTTATCTGTTCTAACTTTTTTTTAGTTTGTTAACCTGTTTAACATTAACGTAAGTTACCATTTACAAGTTTTTCAGATATTGTATTTTTCCCCTTCTTACAGATTATATTTAATACTTGAAGAAAAGAATATGTATATAAAAATCTTCCATGCACAGCAAAATGTCTAAGAATCAGACATTCCTTATGTGGTTAGTTCAGCTCATTATAGAATAAGAATCAGTGGAGGATATGAGTGTGGTCCTTACTGTTGCAACATCTTAAAAACATTTAGTAAATACTTGTATTTTATTCAGTATTTCCACTTTAAGTTACTTTGTTTCAACTTCAAAATACTAAGTTTTTTTTTCACAAGATCTAACTTTAACCTTACACTGCACTTCTTTGAAAGATAGAATTCCCAGCTTATTGCAGGTTAATATTTTAAATGCCAAACAAACACAATAGATCATTTTGAACATGCACATACATTGAGTTACACAGCAATAAATAAAGAATTAAAATGATTTGAAAACCATTTACATTACTACCTAATAACTCATGATATGCTTGAATTTATTAAGAAAATTCTAATTAGATTTTTTGCTTTATAAAGGCTTTTTAAAACAATAATTTTGCTATATTAATTGTATGACTTGTTCTGTGTTCAAGTGTAACCTTTATTTAAATATTGGCACTTCAGTAGGTAAAGCAGCTCAACATTATTCTTCCGAGTAAAATTAACAGAACCTTGCCCTTTCAGCCTTTTGCAATCATACATCAAACAACAGTTACTGCAGTGGCATTAAAATGTACAATTAATGAGTGACTTATAACAAAAGTGACTCTCCCTTTTAGACATCTTTTATTTTTTAAATATCCTTTAAAATTTGTTACTTTCAATAAAGTTTGTCATTTTTATTTTTTTCTTCAACCTGAGCCCTTTCAAATCTTACGATATAGAGTGCGTAATAAATCCAATGTATTATTACTATTATTATTAAGTAGTTAAAATCACAGGACCATTACCGAGTATCTTTGCTTGAGTAGCGCCACCTTTTAATACTTTTTACTTCACTGTACAATTTTAATAGTTTGAGGTCTGTTACCTGCTTTTGCTGAACTTTTTGCTTTTGATAAACATTTATGTTAAATTGTTTGACTATTTGACTCTCGTTAAAGAGACGCCTTGAGTTTATTAGCTGTGTGTGTTTTTTGTTTTCTTATTGTATTACTCCCAGGGTTTCTGGTTGATTTTGTTGGGTTATTGTTTAAATTTAATACCTGAAAAAGGACACTTTTCGTTTGTTTATTGAAACTGTAGACATTTCCGGGTTTTCTTTGATAGGATCTTTTCTGTTATCTTTAAGGCTCCCAGTGTGTGTTTTGGGGCCGTAACAGGTCTCACATTACATATTATGACTGTTTGCAATATACTTTTGATGCCTATTTTTAGGTTTGCGAGCTGATCTGCAGAAGACACATGACAAAACTCATGACAGCATTGTTTTCGTGTGATCTAGAAAGTCAAGGTAGAGTAAATTAATGGATCAAACGCTCTGCTAAAAGAAAAAAAGGAAGAAAAGAAACGAAACAACCAATAAGATGTGGTTTCATTTGTCTGAGACTTACCTTTGGCGAAACATTTTTCAGTGGACATGTTTGCAGTTCAGTTGGAACCTTCTTGGGGCAAAAAAAAAACCGAGAAAAAGCAACTTTAAGCACAGCGAAGACCGTTGGCTTCAATTTGATCACTACTTCCGGTGTGGGCGTGTCAGATAAAGTAGCAGCCAATGGTGTTAACTTCTGGTGGTTCTATTGTTACTATAGTTACGAAATACTCTGTTTGGCTTTCTGTTGTATTCTTGAAAAAAATGCCAGAATTTAATGTTATGTAGTTTGATTTAAATCCTAAAATGGACGGCACTGGAAAGTTAGAGATCAGGTATGTTGCCATTTCACGTCTATTTGTGTATCATTTAAATTATAGCCACAATGTACAGTTTATACCCAGGTAGTTGTCCACTGAGGTTAAATGTAGCCAATATTTTTATGTTTTTCTTTTACCAGATGGATTCAAGGTTTTACGAACAATAATATCGAGTTTGTGGATAATAAAACAATATGTTTCCCATGTGGAAATCATATCTGTTTCTTAAACTTGGAGACAAAAATGCGGAGTGTCTTTCAGAGTCCTTGCAGAGGCATCGGTGCACTGACAGCTAATGGCAACCGTGGAATTTTTGCTTTCTCTGAGCAAAAATTCTCCCCGTCTATATTTGTGTACAATTTTCCCGACTTTCAATTAAAGAATGAACTGAAAGGTAGGCATTTTTTCTACAGTTACAGAAAACGTAGAAAATAATGTAATTAACATTTATTATGTTTACAGGAACAGCACAACTGGACTACACATCTTTAACATTTAGTAATGTGGGTCCTTTTTTGGCCTGTTGCGCTTCTTTTCCTGACTACTTCATCACAGTGTGGTAAGGCACCTAAAGCAGTACACTACTGTACCATATACATCGTTTACTCATGCTGGGTATCCTCTCTAATGGACATTGTGATGCAGGAACTGGGAAAAGGCTGAGCCAATTTGCACAGAACCGCAAGCTGGAAAGGATGTCATTTCACTAGTGTTCAACCCATTGAACTGTCTCCAGCTTTGTGCTTTGGGTACAGCATCACTCACTGTTTGGAATATTGAGAATAGTGGTCTCTGTCATGTACTGAAACCAAGGTAAAATACTGCACAAAATGTACAGTAATACATGGTTATGACTTTTCTTTTTATTGTGCACAAGCTAACAGTGTGTGTGTGTGTATATATGTGTTGTTTTCCAGAAAAATAAAACTTCCAGAAACTGATTGGTCGGATGAGAGACTGGCATCTACTTCCCACAATTTTAGTAACAATCTGCCTTTTGTTGCGTCAAAGCCTCCATTAGCCATCTCAGGACTCAAGGTGGACAAACATCTGGTCATTGTCGTATTGTGTCACTGTTATCTGTACACAAAATATAAGATCCTTTGACAATGTACTGTTTTAATATAAAATTAATTACAGATTTTAAAAACAAGTCACTTTTAATAATCACTAAGGCCAAAATGTAAACTGTCTCCCAACCCAAAATGTGTTTTCACAGAAAACATCCTCTACCAGAGCCACATTAACTCCTTCTGCCATATGTTGGACAACCACATTAGAACTATATGTGGGTTGTAAGGAGGGGTTCCTACTCCTTGTTGACCCACAGAGCCTCTCTGTCTCTGTTCTTTTCAATCCCACAAGTAAGTTGACATGTAAATTAGAACAGTGGGAAGTCGTAAATACATAGAAGGCACATGGAACGCTTCTATTCCACATAAATAAATTGTTTAAATTTATTTACCCATGAAAAGAGACAAACAGTTGTGCTTTACTTTTGTTAAGTTGATGATGCCCTTCCTGAACTCAAAAAGAGCCACTTTCAAGCTTTGACTCTTCATCAAAATGGTCTTATTGCTGTTGGAAAGGTACGCACGTATGCACCTGCTACCATCTGTATTACTAAATCAGGGATATGGGATCCTCATTTAAAAGCATGTTAAAACTTAAATATGTTGCAGGAGAATGTGGTGCACTGTCTGGAGATCAGAGGGACTCAAATAAACATCAAGCAATCATGGCAATTAGAAGGGCCCGCCACAAATGGGATTCACTCCCCTGACAATGAAACAATACTTTTATCTTCCAATACAGTGAGTATTTAATTGTGCTGTAAAGTATACATGACATTCTAATATCATGTATAATAATAATAATATCTTGAGAGAAAGACTAAATCTGAGGTTTCCTCCTCAGGGGCAGATCTACATGCTGAACCCAATCCATTCTGATAAAATTGTGACAATCTTGGATGTTCGCAGTGGCAACTTTTTGACAGCTGCCTTCTTGCACTCTGACAGGAACATTTGTGTGGTAAAGCTTGTGTATTGCTAGAATTTCCCAAGATGGCATGTAATTCGGGTCAGTTGGTGGTAATATTTGTGTCACTACTGCTTGCAGTCATTAAGGAACTCTGGAGAACTGCAGCTTTGGTCTTCAAATGGTACCTGCATGAAGTCCTTGCCTCTTCAAATTGAGGTCAGACTGACAACATGTAGAACAAGTTTTCCATATGTGTCATAATGATTTTAAGTAAATTAAAAAAGTATATGAATAAGAACAGAAGTGCACTTAAACTGTGTAAAAAATTAAATCTGTGTCTGTTTAGGTGACAAGTCTGGCCTGCTGTCCTATTGCACTTTATGCAGTTGTTGGAACAGTTTCTGGAAATGTCCTCTTTATTGATCTGAACAATGAGGAGCAGCCTCGTCTGGTACACCAGATTCAACTCTACCACACTGCTGTCGATCAACTTGTGCAAGTATCCTTCATTAGTCGTAAACCATGGAGCTTCAGTTTAACACTCCACCTGTGACAAAATTTTTTCATACATTTATGAAAAAGGAGTACAGAAAGAAAATGTTATTCCAGTTAAGTTAAGAAAAGTAAACAAACATGTCCTTCTACAGTTTAGACCAATCGGGGCACTACCTTCTCACTGGTGGCTCAGATTCTCATATCTATGTCCTACATGCAAAGCCATCAATGGGGTTTTCAGTCATAGGATATACAGGTAAATAATCTTTTTGTTTTTTCAAAAGACTAAAAATGTTCCAGATACCAAATCACTCTTTATGTTAACACAAGGTTAGAACAGATTTATAGAAATACTCTGTCATATGTTTTCTTCTCCAGTTATTCCTGGACGTATTTTGTCACTTTGCACTCAGTACTTCAGTGATGTTGAAGAAGTGAAAGTCCTTGCTCTGTGCACTAAACAGGGGGGCAAAAGTGAAGATGGTGACCTGCTTACAGTGTTCTCCCTGCCTGTCAGAAACCTTGCAGGTACAACACTGATTTATTCTCAAGACCATTAAAGGGAATTTTGAGTTGAACTGGGTTGTCTTTAAAACTACACTGCAAAGCTAATGTAAAATTAGAAAATCTTCGGTCATGTCAGAACAGTCTTTTGGGGAATATGTCCAAGGTACAATCTCATATCTAACAAATAAATCATAACACCATGAAGCATGAGTTAGCAGTTTTTGACAGAGTTATGGGAGGTCTAAAGCTTACATGGGAGGAATGACTAACCATTTTTTCAAAGAAAAGAGCTGCTGAGTCATTCTCTGAGGGTGAGGAGAGGTTTTAAAGTTGATTGATGGAATGACTAAACACATTTAAACAAAGTTTCTAAGCTAGTTTTTCTACTCAGATTGTTTAAAGGTTGAAAATGTCACCATGGAAAGATGCCTTGATATTCAACTTAAATTTTGTCTCTTGAGACACAAGAAACATAATTTTCTTGACTCAAACCCATTACTAGGGAGGGACATTTTTTATCCAAAAGTTTGGATATGTTGTTTCTAACATTTTTAAAAATAGAACCATGACTTGGCAGTTTAGAGAGAAATGCCCCTAGTTTAAACATGAGTCTGAAAAACTGCTGAACAATGACACAAAGAAGTCTGTAGAGCCAAGGGTAAACACACAAGGCCAGGGTGTGACCACAGTCATAAGCTGTACCACATGGTTATACAACAGTAATATTTGATCTTAATGTGCTTTAAGATTGTTAACAGAACACATAGCAAATCATAAAACTGGTTAAAATCTCCATTGACAATGCATGTGGTGATTATGTGTCTTGCTATCCTGATGGAATAATAGGATTCAGAACAGTTTCTCTCAAAACAAATGAGCTAAGAGAAGTTTTTGGAGAAGCATGTGTTTTAAATCACATGTTGGGATGTGCCTCTGTTGTCCTGCAGGTCCAGATTGTGTGGACCGTCATGGTTGTCTCTCTGCTCATGTTCTCAAAGTGTTCAGATACAAAGTGCCTCATCCACTCACATCCTGTGTACTTGGAGTCAGTCAAGTATTTGCTTACTGCCACAGAAAGAAAATTCTTCAGCGTTTTCAGTTGCCTAAGGTTTGCCATCTAATAAATTCCTGTATTCTTTTCTTTTCCTTACATAACTTCATAGTTAAGTATTAATGAACTCATATGGAATTATTCTTTTGTGCCTGATTCCTGTCAGGATACAGGCGGTATCTCTAGTCAGCAGGTGATCCAGCTAAAACCAAAGCAGGAAGTGAAGGGTCACCAGCTGGGACCCACATCTCTTCTTCTGTCTCCTAACTGCTTGTGGTTGGCCTCTGTGGGCCGAGACGGCCTGCTCCGTGTTAGACTAACTGCTGCTATGGTAAGGACTCACTTGTTTTTGTTTTATTTTTTGTTTGTCTCATTTTCTGTGGTCTATATTCAGATGGTGTTGCTATACTTGCAGGAGCGGTACATCGAGCTGCAGTGTCATTCATGCCGTCTTGGTGGAGTCCAGAGTGTGTCCTTCTCCACAGATGGTCACACAATCCTCACTACTGGTTTCAAAGATGGCTCTCTGGTGTGCACTAATCTCAGGTAAAGCACTGTCATGCTTACATAATGCACGGCTATGAACAGTAGAGGGAGCTGTTGTTCGCAGTAGAGTGTAGTACTGGCAGTTTGATGATGTTTATTTTAAGCAGTGCTTTTCCTCTATTTCAACTAGCAGTGGAGGATAAAATCTATTGAATACCACTTAATGTCCAGTGTACGGCAGTCTGAGGTTCCAAGGGAACCATGACCATGATCTGCAGGAAAACAAAGATAAAATTCACATCTCCCCCCACTCACATTCCAGATATGCCTACTCCTCTGCTTACTCACACACTTTTGTTTTCAGGTTTAAAAACTTTATAAAACCATCTGACATTATTGTTGTTTTATAATTATATGAATAGATTTAATCTTATATTTAATGAATATTTGTTAATTCACTATGTTTCTAAGCTATTGACTAAACATGATATCAGAATTTAAAGATTGGGAGATGCAACATATGCACTTTGTAGCAACAACTACCATAAAAAGACTAAGTACTCTCTGAGCAACTAAAACCTGAATTATCCTGTTTCATTAAGATCTATTGTAACACCACTGAAACATTGCTGGGACATGTTAGGAAATGGAAAACACTGTTAAATAATGACTAAGCACTGCACTGTAATTTATTACCCTATATACACACCCATGCCACCATATACAAATTGAAAGAAGTCTCTCAAAAATGGGCCACTAAGTCCTGTTTAAAACTCAAATATTTGATCAAAAGAACTTGAAGCTGAGTGCGAGTTTCTCAAAAGAGAAAGAAAATAATAAGAAAAATATATAGCAAAACTGACTCATGCATTGTTAATTAATAATTTTTTTATTAGTAGTATTATTTTATTTATCAAAAAGGTGTGCATATGTGCAGGTACTAAAAAGTACCTGCACATATTAATTGTGTCTGTCCTCCATGGCTTTTTACAGAATTAAAGGTGTGGATGCTGGAAAAATTAATGATGCCACCCAACATAGCCAGTCTGTTGCTCTTTCCTTGAAGAACATTTTGAGGACTGAAAATCCCTTCCTAATTGATTTGCCTACGTGGGGCCAGGAGTTTCCTGGTGACAGTGGAAAAAAGGATGAAAATGAGGTAAATAATAATAATAAAAAAAATTCTTTAATTCTGTTGGGTTGTAAATAAATAACACATAACAGCACTTAAACTGTGCTGGTTTCTGTTGATATCAAACATGTAACTCTACATTTCAGCTACATAAAATGCTCATGCTTTATTCACAAAACCTACCTGAAACTTTTGCAAATTTTTTAATTATTTATGGAGGTCGTAACATACTTTTAGTGCTCTAGTTATTTAGAAATAATGATTTAACTACGCAATAAAAAAGCCTTCAGCTTCTGCTGTACGGGACAGTAGTTATGTTAGTTTTTCAAATTATAAAGCATTTTCTTTTCTTTTATCTCACAATTTAAAAATATGTTAAACCAAATATGCTTAATAGTTTATATTTCTGATTTTCAATGTTCTTTTGTTCTCTATAGGTCAGAGGAATATCTGTAGATGTGACAGAGCAGGATGAAACTTATAACAGCCTGCTGTGGGCTCCACCTGCACACCCAACATGGCTAGAAAGCAGGCACGAAGCGGTCAGTAACAAGCAGTAATATCCATTGAGATAGTATGACATGTTGGTAGTGTTAGGTGTGTATAGGATTTTCATTTATTTCTCAATGTTGTAGATTGAGAATAATGAAAATGCCTTTCCCACTGTGTGATCTTGTTCAGGAAACAGCTGTGTTGTTCTTGGCATGCCATTATGTTTTGCAAAGGCAAGATTATTTATAGGGCGAGAAAAACAAGCAATTAATAAGCTTTGTAGTGCTGTGAAACAGATAACCATTTTTAAAAACTTATGAGTACTGTCAGCTAAACAAAACGTCTTGATAAACATAAACTTATACCAGAATTGAGGCAGAGCTTTAATTAACACCTTACTGACAATCACATGTGTGAAAAGAGCCTTTTCCATTCAGCTTTTTTGTTAGATTAATTACAACTACTGTTTGCTTGCAAAGAATGTTTGATTTTACTCTGTGATGTTTGGAAAGGTGCTGTAATTTCTGTGAAATTTACAATATGTCAATATGTATATTGTGAACAGGTTGTAAAGGAAGATAATGAGAAATATTTCGAGTCAAAGAAAAACCTGAAGGAAACCATTCGAGAGTTACGGAACACCGTGAGTTTTGTGACATTTGTATTGTATTTCTAAACCATCCTTATGTAGATACTCATACGGCGGCAGTGGCTCAGGCGGTAGAGCAGGTCGTCCAATGATCGGAAGGTCGGCGGTTCGATTCCCGCTCCCGCAGTCATCTGTCGTTGTGTCCTTGGGCAAGACACTTAACCCTCCTTGCCTCCAGTGTTGGCATCGCTGGTGTATGAATGTGTGGATGAATGTTCGGTGATGGTCGGAGAGGCCGTAGGCGCAGACTGGCAGCCACGTTTCCGTCAGCTTGCCCCAGGGCAGCTGTGGCTACACACGTAGCTTACCATCACCAGGTATGAGTGAGGAGTGGATGAATAATGGATTCACACAATGTAAAGCGCTTTGGGTGCCTTGAAAAGCGCTATATAAATCTAATCCATTATTATTATTATTATTATACATTCTTGAGCAGGAAAATTTTATAATGGCAAACAAACATAAACCTGGCAGCAGTTAAATAAAATAACAGATAAAGAAGAAATACTGTTATTCAATTTAGAAAGATGACCCCGTGCTTATGCACTGCTGCTTAATGTGCAAATCATACATATTTAATAGATTAAACATCAACAAATTTCCATACAGGGATAAAAGTCTGCCTCATGTATATTTTACTTATTTTTGGTTAACTTTAATTTATAAAATAAGTTACATTTATATCTAAGTCTTCTAAAACACTGACAGATCCAGAAAATGCTTCGTGAAAATGAGAACCTCCCTGAAGAACAGTTCAACTTGGATGTGGAGGAGCAAAGGAGATTTGAGGCCATGGTGGAGCAGGAAATTGCGAGGGTACTGCACAAACATGAATGTAATGTGTGTAATGTAATTTAAAGTTGTGCCTCAGAGCGATCTTTAATGTCCTGGCACTGTGCAGGTGAGAGCAGAAATTAAACAGGACATTGTGGAGAAATGTTACCTCCGTGATGTCCTGAAAAGAGAATGCTGGGACTCTGTGATGGTCAAAGGCAGAGCTATCAAGGTAAGGAGGGGTTAAATGCAGGCTGTTAATGAGTTTAACATTTTTTTAGCCTGTTTGACTGCTCTAAATCACTTGTGGCTGTCTACCACAGGCCTTTAACTCTGAACTGGTGGTGCAGAACTTCCCTCTGAAAGAGCGAACAGAGAAAGAGTGTGAGGTCCTGAGGAGGGTTCAGAATATGAGGAAGCTTGAAATGGCTGCCTGCACCGTAAGCAAAACTAGTGGTTTAGAATCTGACACTGCAAAGCAAAGCACATGGGATGAGTTAGAATTAGTTAAACTCCATGTTGATTGTTTTGAATGTGAAACAAAAATGCAGCAATATTTCTGAGGGCTGTGGCAATGCAACCAGCTATTTTTTTTTTTCTCTCACTTTCTGGAAGTTCATTTTATGGCAAAACCATCCAAGTCAAAACAAGTTTACTGCAGGAAAATAATTTGATGTTTTGAATCATCTGGCATTTACTGCTATAACTTTTTGAAATGCTTGAGCATGTGCCAGTCCAGTTGTGTTGAAACTTTTTTATGATTTATAGCCATGTGGCTAAAAGTAAGCTGCTGTAATGATTCTCTTTACAGAAATATTCTTTAGATAAAGTTAATCAGCTTCTGGCCAAAGACTCAAGCCACATATTTAATTCAACACTCTTGTTTTCCCCCACTTCAAACCTACAGCTGAGCAGAGTAAAAGAAGAAGAGCAAGGGGAAGGTGGCTGTGAGGCAGAAAGTGATACACTGACAGGAAGCTATTCAGCTCAACTGGGATGTTCAAATCCTTATGTCTACAATCAGTTCAGCCTGAAAACCAAAGAACAGAGGATCAACCAGATAATTCTGTTAAAGGTGGGAACGTGTCAGATCTCTGCCAAAGTGTGATTATCATATCATGAGGTTATCTTAAGGTTGAGACAGAAATACACTTTTAAAGTACAATAAAAAGGTTCCAAAAATTAAAAGTTCAGAACTGTGCTCAGATTTGTGATTATTGTCATCCCTGGTCATAATAGATATTTTTGTTTAATTCATCTCCAAATGCAGGATGTGATTTTTCGCATTCAGACAGTTTTCAACACTGAGTTTGAAGCCCTGCACAGGCGGAAGGTACGAGAGCTCAAAAGTTTGAGAGACAAGAACAAACAAATCAAGGCAATGATACTGGAGCTTGACATAAACCAGGAGCTGTGGGAGCCCAGCCTGACTGACAGCGAGTGGCCAGAGAGGTTGTTCACTGTGGACGACTCTGAGGTCTCTGTCCTCAAGAAACATGCAATCAGTGAACACAGTTCACGTAAAGTTCAACAAACAAAGCTTGTGTGCATGTTGAGCTACTTTGTGGTTTGTTTGTTTTTTTGTTCTGAAATGTGAAGCAGTATATGATTATCATTCCGAGATATTGTCTTTGTTCCACTAAAGATTAAAGCGGCGAAGTACCTCACCCCAACGCAGAAAGAGGAGGAGAGGAGGAAGTTAGAGAAGCAGGCTCATCTTGCTGCTCAAGTATGGTGCCATGAAAAATATGTTTGTTTATCATTAATTTAACAGTATGCGCAACAATCTTACAAAAAAAAAGAATAAAATGTATGAACACCTTTACTTGAAGACATCTTGACATATTGAATGATGAATAGAAATACATGAGCTGTGTCATACTGGCATGTTTTCCTCTTTCTGTTGCAGGATGGTAGCAGAGAAAGGGCTCTTGTTGAAATGATGGAGGGAGAGCTTGAAATGAAAAAAGTGGACATCTTGAAAATGGTAAAAATGAATCAAAACAGATAAATTATGATTTATAACAAGGAATATTTTCTCTCTCTGGAATATTCCTATTCACTAGTTTGAACATTAATTTAGACACTATTTGAGAGAAACATTTTTATTTTTTAATCCATTAACTATTGACAGTGCTGTTTTTAGAGTAAAAACAAGCTGATGTAGCTTAAGCAGCAGTTAGAACATTAATAAAATGTCACATAGATCAACAGTCTTAATTTTGTCTGCAAAAATAACTGTTGAATTAGGGTTGTATTCACAGTGTAGTGATTAGGTGATTGACCTGCAACTCACAAAGCATATTTGAGATAAGTGCTTAGTGACCCTTTCAAGAAAGAATATCAAACCTAGTTTTGTTTCTGCCTCTCAAAACAGAAGATTGCATGATTTTATGAGACCAAACTGAACATTACAAGATTTTAGCACCTCTCATTGAGAAGATAATCTGAAGCTTAACATAAAAATTTGTTTTTTCCAATGCTGAAGTCACTATAAATTTTGGATTTTGATTATTATTCATTATACAATGTATGATAAAAAAAAAAATTGGCAGAAGAAGATGAATATGTTTCTAATATTGTGTGAAGTGTTAATTCCCTTCATTCTTCCACTACATTCTTCTCATTTAGGCCAACAAGATCAATGTTCATTTTTATTTTTTTATATGAATTCTTTTATGGGTTGTGTCAGTTGAATTAGAGTAATCAGCATAACGAGCACACAGCTTCTATTGAATTGACTCCACAGGAAATATCTCCGCCTGAGTTTGTGTTGACCAAACCTAACATTCACTGGAATGAGGAGGAGAAAAAAGTGTTCAGAGAGTATGAAAATAAAGTCAAAGATCTCAACGAGGAGAAGGAACAATACAAAATGGTATTAATAGAGGATGCATTATTAAGTTATGGTTATTATTGAGCCCTGTTTGGTGGTCAGAATAAATCATATATGAACTCTGTAACTGCAGTCTTTGGAAATTGAAATAAAAAAACTTCAGGAATCCTGCAAAGATGCAACTGAGAAGTTTGACGAAACACTGGCTTTGCTGTTAGAGAAGAAAGTGAAATGCACAATTGCCATATACCAGGTGAGCCAGCACACAGGTTCACACACACACAAACACTGTCTGATGGACCTTTCTTAAAATACTATTTTATGGTTTTGATGTATTTCACAGGAAGAGCTCAAGACTACCTGTCTTGCTGATTCAGTTCTGACAGACGAGAAGATGAGAAATCAAGAGCTGGAGCTTAGGCACAACCTAGAAATGATGTTTAAATTCAAGGTCAGAAAACCCGTGCAGAGTAATACTGTTGGAATTTATGACTGCCAATGTCAGAATTTAGAAGAATGCCTGTTTGTGTAAATTCGAGCACAACCTTTTCACATTGCTCAGACATGTTTTAAGAGAACAATGTGCAGCACAAGCATCTGTTATGTTTCAAGACTGGCAGTTTCTATTTCCAGTATTACTGTCATCTAATGGACATGCATTTATCTGACAGGCTGACACTGCTGACGAGGTGAAGAAAGGCATAGACCAGGTAGAAAGATTTAAACAGGAGAATATCTGTGCTGTAACTGAGGACAGGGTAAGTCAGCTGAGAAAAAAACTACTGAAAAGTACTGAAAAGATCATGACTGTGATGGCGCAAATAAGTTAATATCATACATCTCTCCCAAGGATTTTGACATCAATTTTGGGAAGGAGTTTTTTGATGTGGCAAGCCAAGCTATTGATAGCCTCTTTAAGTTGTTCAAAAGTAGACCAAGGTTTGTAAATCTTATTTTGCAGCTGTGATCTCATTTACCTTTTTTTATTATATAGCATACTCTCAAGAAAGTCTTTTATTTCTCAGGGTTCAAAAGATGGGGATCCAAACCAACAACACCTCCATCCCTTGTGTTGCTCTGGCTCTTGATGCATCCAGCCAGATATCCAAGGCTATGGAGGAGCTGGATGATCCAAAGCACATGCCAGAGGGCCTGAATTCATCCATCTGGGAGAGATTTTGCCATGTGCGGAGAGCGAAAGTAGAGAGTGAACAAGGGGTAATATATTAAGAGGCCAACGATCATTAATATATAGTTATCTCTCTAACTTCATCCATCAGTTAGGCAGGTTGAATTTACTTACAGTGTGTGTATTCTCAGCAGCCCACCTATTAAACAGATTAGGGAAACTTTGTTACATATTTATATAAAATTTTTTCTTTGTTTGCATGAGCAGGCGTCCATTTATTGGTGGATATTTCATATTTAGGTACAAGCAAAAGCTATAGCTCTTGCTGAGGTGCAAGAGTTCCTGCGGAGGAGGTTACATGAGGATAAGGCTGTCCTGCAAGAACTGCAAATCCTCAATGAAGCATGTGAAAGGTATGATTCTGATGCTGTTAATTAACCTTGTGAGTATTTGCAAATGAAAACATCCTGACACATTAGCCACAAGTCATAGATTTATTCTTACAAATGGAACATATTGTGGCCTGGTTTTCCCCCTCAAACTGACAAAAGGTCCTAATGAAATACCTTTCATGCTTTGGTCAAAATAGCAAGCTTTATTTCTATTTCCCATCTGACACACATGCAGCAGTTCTACCTAATGTCTTAGGGGGAAAGCAAGTTTCTTGATAATTCTCTCTCTTCCACTGCAGTCTGAGCAACAAGAGGAACAATAATTTGATAAACACCACAGTCCAGGTCAGACTCAAACAAGGACAGGTGGAGGTGTCCAGCATAGACCTGACAGCTAATACAGCAGAGACTGACGTGACTCTTTACCACAGGAGTGTTGCAGACAACCTCAGAGGAATCATCAGGGTCAGTATTTACCATCAGACTCATGCTTTTTATTCATTTAATTAAAAATAAGTAAAAAAAAAAAAAAAAAAAAACACTTTTTAAAAAAATTTCTATGGATGTTGATAAAAATTTGATAAATTCAGAGCAGCCATGATTTCTGTTTGTCAAATAATCACCATGTGTGATCAGAATCTTGCAGGAGAGAAGGTAGCCAGCATGGAGGGGCGCAAAGAGGTCCACAAGGACATAATCCAGTTGGAGTGGAAACACAGGGTACTGAAGAAGAAGATAGAGGACCTCACTGACAAGATGAAGGACATCAAGATGTTACGACTCTCAGAGGAACAACAGGATTTGGCTGTAAGCTTAAAACCGCCTTTTTACATTTTTTGTAGAGAACTTTGTATCCTTTTAATTTTGGTCGTCACTAGCTGGGCTTAATAACTAATCCTGAGAAGATAAATTCATCATAATCTTTTTAGAGAGTGTGAATCGACTGTAAATGACATGAAATCTCTGCCTTTGTATTGACATGTTAATCCTTTCAGCATGTCTAGCCAAATTTCTATGTGGTATCAAGGCAGGTATTTTAGTTTTAGCAGTGTCAGATGTTTTGCAAGCAGAAAGTTGTTACCACATAGACAATCTTTAATAAGAGGCCCACCCTTTTCATGCAGCCTCCCACCCTTTTTTTCTTTCCAACATTTAAATCTCTTACCCTTAGGCAGTCAGGTCTCTTTATGCTTTTTGTTTTGTTAAAACATGAGCATGATCAAAATAGAATCATATTTTTATAATGTTTTATACATTTGACTTGAAATAAATCATCTATACTTTATTTGGCAGTGTTATCTAAGGCAGGAGCAGACAGTTCAATCTGACAGGTCTCACCAGTTATCAGGACAATAATTTGCTTATGGATGCAGCCCATTGAGTTAAAAATATATAAAATATAATGAAATGCAAAATATTGAAGATAAAGTTGAGATGATTAAAAGAAAACTACTACACCCCCCCCCCCCCCCCCCCCCCCCAAAAAAAGAAAAACCAAACAAAGAAAGAAACATTGAGTCATTTGTAATTGTATTTACTAAATCAGAGATCCTGAAATTCTAGTCAGTAATGCCAGTTTTCTCTGGCATATAGTTCAGTTAACTCCACTCTGGCGTGGTCTCCTGACATTGTTTAAGCTCCTAAACCATGTGACAGAGGAGCTTTGAATATAAATGTGCCATAAATGAGTTATCCTAAGGACTTTCTGTTGTGTGATCCTTCATAAAAAATCTAGAGCAGATGCCTAACACAAACAGAATCTTGTTAAGAGACCATGTAGTGCCTCTCTCTCTCTTTTTTTTTTTTTTTTTTTTTTGCATTTTCTCTTTATGCAAGACAATTGTACTCTGTTCATTTCAGCATCACAGCAAGATGGATGAAAGGAAGTGCATGCACAAGAAGGTCGCTGATTTGGAGAAGACTATAGCTTTCATAAAAACGGTAACAGAAAAGTAATATGATTTTATTTCAGTTCTGACTTGCACTTCCCATACTTGGCTCTTCAGATAAATGCACAAATGTTCAATTTCAGACTCATCAAAGGAGCATAAAACAATGCAATAAAAAGATTGCCAAATTTAATGAGCAGGCGGCCATGAAAGCTAAGAAGAATGCTGTTTTAGAACAGACGCTTCCGGATGTACAGGTGACTGTGGCTGAGCTGAGACACATCTATGAAGCAGCAGGTAGTAAGAAAAGGCACTTCACTTGCACAGGGAGTTTTCTTCCCCCTGTTCTGGCAAATAAAACTGCTCTTTTGGCGTTTAGATCCTGAGGAAAATGAGGCAGCTAAAATATTAAAGCACCACCAGGAGGTTGTTCAAAGAAGGAACTTGGAGGACCTTGCCAGAGCACAGTCAGAGGACCTGGATGTGCTTTGGACAGAAGTTGAGCGTCTAACAATGAGGAACTTCCCTTCACTTGATCAGCTGAAATACAACTGAACTAAGCTTACTCTGCAACAATTAACACAAATTTATTCATGCTTCTCTTAGCAACTTAACAGAACATAACATGTACTTTGCTGTAAACTGTGGCACCAACAAATAAAATGATAATAACTGAAGTGTGATTGCTCCTCTATGGTATTTTTATACAGTACCACTCAAAAGGTTGGACACACCCACTGGATTGAATGGGAATGTGTGTCCAAACTTTTGACTGGTTCTGTAAACAGTTGTGAGTTTCAAAGTATATTAAGTGGTGAAGTCCTCCTCTGTGCGGTCAAAGTGCAGAAGGCTGTCATCCAGACCAAATAAGTCAATCAACTCGGACAGGCTGGCCTTTCGTCCATCTATGGGGACATCTGCCTGGAGCTCATACAGTGCTGCCTGAGCACAACTCCGCCACTTGTCAATCAAGGTTTGGAGTTGTGTTAAATCGTTCTAAGGAGAAAGACAGGAAAATATTTTTTAAAATCACTTCCAATCCAGGGAATTAATTCCATACTGTGTTTTCTAAAAGAGGCCAATACCTTGCTTCTGTACATTTTAACCATCTTCAGTCTCCGAAGAGTCTCTGTTTTTTCTTTAACCTCCTTCCTGAGTTGTTTAACAAAGTCTTCATGTTCGGGAACATATCCAGAAAACTTCTCACTCCCCGATCTCAGTTCATTTCTGTTTGCATCAACACTGTGTGTGATGACTGGAGGATTGCTGACAGTCTCCTGGGAGTCTGCTGAAACTTGTGGGCCATCCTCCTCCACATCGTCAACACAAAGGCGTTTGGCAACAGAGAGGGGCGAGACGAAGGATCGCCGTGTTCTCTTCAGCCTCTCCCTCAGTGATGCACTAAGCTTTGGATGATGCTGTGGGGTGCCCGCAGGAAATTTGATTAAATTAAAGACACATGGTAGAGTCAATTGGCATGCATAGTGAGGGTGTGTATAAGGGCAGTGTCTCATTGTAACTTAGTAAACAGAAGTCCTCACCTTTTCCTCTTTAAACTCCGAGGGACTTGACTCGATTGAATGACAAGGTGAAGAATGTGCAGATTTAAGTTTAGGAGTGATCTCCATCATTCAGATTTACAGTACTTTCAACTCATACTTTTTTCTTTAGCTGCGGATACTTTGGGCTGCTACACTGGCGTAACGTTAACTTAGCTTGCCCTTTTCTGTACAAACAAGAAAAAGGTTTTTAAAACATAAAGTATCAGCAATAAAAATATATATAAGATATTCCTAAACAGCTAACAATTTCGCTCTGCAGTCAACAATTTCTACAGAAGGACGTTTTTTGTTTTTCCGTATTTTTGCGGCGCTGATCCTAAAACGTTAACGATTGGACAGGATTTGACTACGCTTAGCCGAAGAGCATTGTGGGATATGTAGTCGTAGGATTAAAGTTCAATACAGAAGCCTAACTTAAAATGTTGATGTTTTCACGTTTATTTTAAAGGCACACTGTGTTCATGCGACGGCATCGTCTCAGTTTTAGGAAGCTCATATGTACAGGAGCCTTTAGTCTTGCTTTAGATAGAGCAAAAGTTTTCTGATTATAACTGAAACTGGTGAAAACAGATTCACCTCACGCTATCTTCATATCCAGGACCACCAATCTGAAATACAAGCAAACAAAAAACAACACACAGAAAAAAAGGGCAGGAGGAGGTAGAGGATGAAGAGTGGTAGAACCTATGGTAAACTGCACTGTTTTTGCAACACTGAGGTTCTGTTCCAAGTAAAGGACCACAACAAGATCATGGTAAATCTGATCTACACCAGACTGGAGTGAAAAAAAACGGAGGTGTTTGCAAAGTTATGGTGACAGCATACCAATAAAATAACTGTTTCATGACCAAGTTAGTTTGCATTTATGAATGCAGGTGGAGTTAATGACTCTAGTGTTCCCATCAGGAGAAAGGCTCTTAAACTATGTGTAGCCTACTCTGGCTAAAAAAAAAAAGAGAAATTTAAAGTTAGTTTTTTATGTCTTCCATGCTAAACTAAATCATCTTATTGAAAGTAAGAACATAAGCTGCATTCTGATTTTGTTCATTATTTATTATTGCTGGTGTACTGAGTTGCAGGCTCAAGCCTTCAACATTTGGGAACAAAATGTGCTAATTAGAGGTTTGTGTAGCTACTTATGGACATTACACAGACATGAAACACTTGAAAAATAATTATATATATTTATTTAAAATTTTATCAAAATGCCAACACAACAATGTAATTTGTCAATTAGAGATACTGTTTCCACACTTTGTCTGGAAACAGTTATCTTCTGATCCGTCTGTTCTTTTAAGTTTTCTTTCTTCCTCAAACACACAGGCTCGCATGTTAGCTAAATGTTGCTTTATGATTCATCCTGGTGGAGTGAACATTTTTCTGTTATTATCAAATGACACTTTTTGGAAGTATTCACATTGTATGCTATAACTGATTAACTCAGTGAATAGCTTTAGTGGTTTTCAAGGTTTGCGCTGTTGATATACACATTCAAGGAAGCACAAGGATTTGTGGTGTGCGTGATGTGATGTGAGTCTGGGCCAAAATGCCAGAACTGAAATTTGTTTTCTCCCGTTCCACTCCTGTTCATATTTCATTCAAGATTTATTTCCTGTAATTTACATCCCATTCTATTCAATAAAATGTGACAAATTTCCTCGAAGTACAGGGAAATACACACATTTGACCTAGATTAAACCTGCTGGAATAATTAAACATACATACAATGCTATTATAATACAGATTAAAGGCAAAAAGATATTACCATTTTACACACACACACAGTCATGCTGCACGGTGGTGTGGTGGTTAGCACCGCAGCCTCACAGCAAGAAGGTCGCTGGTTTGAATCTCGGCTGGGGGGAGGGTCTAACCTTGAGGGCAGTGGCCTTTCTGTGTGGAGTGTGCATGTTCTCTCCGGGTACTCCGGCTTCCTCCCTTCCTAATGCTGGGATAGGCTCCAGCTTACCCGTGGTCCAGAGAATGACACACACAGTCATACAGCACTTCTACTGTCACAAACTAAATGCTTTGTTCTATCACACATATTCATACCCCCACAGACAAGTCGGAAGGCAACGTGGGGTTCAGTGTCTTGCTAGTTTTAATTATTAGGGAAACAAAAAAAGAAGAAAACAGGGAGAAACTTATCGCTCAAATGTAGTAGAAAGTAAAAGGGATTTTTTTTAGGGCATGTGGATGTGTTTTCTGTTATTGTTGGCCTTGTTACCAGGCTTGAGTCATATTGTGATTCACCTCCTCTCATTAGCTGATTCATCTGTTTTAAAGGGCTTATTTATACATTCTACAGTTGGTCAAGTTTGTCTTCCCACTTAAGTGTGATAGAACTCCTTTTATGTGTGTGCCTCTGTAGCTGTGAGCAGAAAAGTGTTAGAAAATAAAAAGTGATACTGCCTGGACTTGAACATCAGTATTTGGCAGTGTGCTATTACACACCTCAGGCAACTGGGGATTTTTTACATTTTATATGAATGAATCTTGCAGAGCTTTGTGTTGAATATAATTACTGTGTGAGTCAGGAGGCAATTTACTGTGCTTTTTAATTTTTCATTTGAAATTTCTCATAAAATACTTTGCTTGTTTTTCCTCAGCAATATACTGGAAGCAATTGGTATAGGCTTATAGAATCTAGAGTCTATGTGAGACACTGATCGTGCCAGATCTCTCATCAAATAGGCCTGCGCAATTTGGGACTTATAAAAATGTTCTTATGTTGAGTTTGTGCAGATTATTTATTCCTTTTAAGATGCTCACGCAGCTTAGCAATAAGATATTGTCCGTTTTACATCTGATGGGGTTAGCTTCTAAAATTTTGCAACAAGCCAACATTTTATAGTAACAGAAACCTGGATCGCAGCCATGCCACTTGGCTTTTTAATTGCTATTATTTTCGGTAAGCAGGTTGTTTTGATTTTTACTCAATACCCGCTGTCATCACACTAGAGGCCCCCTTTAATGTGCTGCCAGAGCAACTCATCTGTTAACACCTTCTTATCTTCTAGATTTACATGAGCAACATAAAGATCAGTAAAGTGGAGTTCAGCATAAGGACTGTCTGCAAAACTTAACATTACTAATAATAGCGTGCATCACCTGCTTTATGATGATAATTGTTTTTCTAATCTAATCACAAAAACCAGTTGACATGCAGTGAACTTCAGGCTCTTTTGACCACTTGGAGTCTTTTGTAAGAGATATTTTTCCACATCAGACATACAGGAAAAATACAGGTGTTATTAATGTACTCTCAAAGCTCAACTAAAGGATTTATTCTTGTTCTAACTCCTATGAGACAGCAAAATGTCTGCTGTGTAAAAGAGCTTTTAATCTGGGTCTTAAAATAAAGTGGTTTAAAAGTAATAGTTTGACATTTGGCCTAATAATGGTTGTGCCAACTGGATGACTTTGGTTTCTCCTAATTATTTTTAGAATAAAAATAAACCCTGACTGTGTCTTCTTTCATGATCAGGAAGTTGAGTAATCATGATGACCACATATTTTAAAATTGATACCCCTTTCACAAACAGTAGACCTAATAATGTTGTATGGTCTAATACATGTTTGGTAATAATGATTTAAAATAGTATATTTTGTTAAATAAAACAAACAAATAAACAACAAACCTAAAAAAATGTTCAATTCATAAATAGAAAATAAAACTAAAAGGATAATTGGTATTTTCAGGTATTTTCAGCTGCAGAGTGACCAATAAATAAACTAGCACCTTTTTTTCTATCAGTCTCACTGTTCTGGTTCAATGTTATGTTAAGTGAGAGCAAGATAGACTAAGAACAAGGTTAAAAATAAATTATAAGCTCATTCAAGGCCTGCCTGCACTTTCTCTGAGTCAAGTATCCACAGTGGTACTCCTGAAATGTATTTATTTTTTACCAGAGAGGTTTATTAGCTACACTTAGAAAAGAATATGGCATATGTGAAAAGATTAACCAAAGCTTCATCTCCATGAATACGCAGAACCCATTTCCATAAAAGTTGGGAATTTTTAAAAGACAACAAAAAGCTTAAATCTCTAATAATCACATGTTTAAAAAAGATCTGAGGATACTAACCGGTTTAGTTTTTCAAGAGGAATCTGCATCCATTCCTGTGTACACATTTACAGCTGTTCTTCCCTGCATGATGCTTCATACATTTTCAATAGAATGATCTGGATCATGGGTCAGCCAGTCAAACACACACACTCCCTTCATGAAGTCTTAGGGTTACTGAAACAGCAGGGCAAGTCTTTTAGGAAAAGATGTTGCCTTGATGTTTCAGTGTATGTTTCTCCAAAATTCCACCATATACTTCTACATAAAAGACACATTTACACATATTGCACTGATGGACCCCCCACGTCAGCACATATTCTGGGCATTTTTCACTATTAAAAGCCTGGAAGATCTTTCTAATTCTCTCACAAAACACTTATCCGTTGTCTTTCTGTGCATCTGAAACGAGATGGTGAAAACCAAGTAGCATTTTTGCATATAACTGATTTATTGCCTCCTACATTTCTGGATGTAGTTGCAGACTTTGCTTCATGAAGATAGTTTTGTAAGGCACCACCTAGACTATGTGACAACTGATCATGGTGAAATGACAGTTTCTTATGCAGTGCAATGTGAGAGCTTGAATATCATTGATCCAAGCTCAAAGTTCCTTGCAGTCTTGCACTGAAGATCCATCCACGCAGGGTCGCGGGAGGGAGCCTATCCCTGCAGCTATCAGGTGAGAGGCAGGGTACACCATGGACAATCTATCACAGAGTGAAGATGATAGCCTACGGAGACTTTAGAGACACCAATTAATTTAACATCCATGATTTTGGCCTGTAGTAGGAGAACCCATGCATGGTTGCCATGCAAACTACACAGAAACCAGCTGAGGTTCAAACAAGAAATCTTTTTGCTGTGAGGCAACAGTGCTAACCTTCACATGACTGTGCAGGCTGGTTTGAAGATTTTTTTAAGAAAAAATGAAGAAAACAAACAAAAGAAAGACAAAAAAAATATTTTTAAACAAATCCTGACACCTTCTGAAAAGGTTTTTATGAAAAGGTCACAGAAAATGCAAATAATGTGCTGACTGTGGCATTAGGAAGTCTTGTATTTTCTGTCAACGTTTCAGTGTTTCATTGCACCATCCCTCAGTTTTCTGTGTGTTGCTGGTATTAAACCTGTCACATGTTTATGTTTTCTAAATAGGTCTACAGTGGAGCTCTCGATGAAAACACTGCAAATGAATTAAATCAGCAAATTACAGATTTACATTTTTATTGCCTTTTAAGATCTTCCAACTTCCAAAATTAGTTTTCTAGCTACCTTAAGACATTTTATCTTTCAGTAATACTTGCGGAAACAGATGGTTTCTTTATAACACTCTACTGTCAAGAGTCACACCAAATCACAAATGTATCATGTCACATTATTTTGAGTGATGACCAAAAGCTTTTTTAAGCAACATTCTTCTTTTGAACTCAGTGTAAACTCTTTGGAAGCTGCAGCCCTTTTGTTCTGCAGAAATTATCTGGAGAAGCTCTTGTCCTTAACACAAACAGGAGTGTCTAAAAAAGGCAGCACAGGCCAGTCAGCTCCTGTTCTTGTTCTTTTCACCATCCTGGAATCTGATGCTTTCCGTTATGATCTGGCATTATTCAAACTCACACATGGATGTGAGTGAGGCAGCTCCCCCTCCAATGCTCCAAAAGTCCTTGGGGCCATTTTTTTCCATCATTTGAGCAGATTAGAGTCATACTGGCTGTGAGTCATGCAGGGTGGGTGGATCTCTACATAGGGTGTGGTAGGTGAGGGAAGCTGTGGACACTTGTGGCTGCCAGTGGAGAAAATAAAACATCTAATCGGTCTGAAAAGTACATAAATGTTGACGAATGGATTGGCAGCTTTTATGATGATCATAGAGTTAAAAACAGTTATTATGTCCTCTCATTTGGGAGTGCGCTTGTGGTGAGAGAGAGAGAGAGAGAGAAACATACTAAGTTTCAGAAGAATATAAGAAGCATCACATGAAAAGTATCCAAACTCCTAATTAGAAGAGCTAGAATAAGTAAAAGACACTGATCCTGCAACGTTTGCACATGCAGTGTGCTGTTAAATGCTGTCCAGTTATATAATCACACACTGGTAGAAACCATAACTGTTTTTTCTTTCAGGACCTTGGTGCACATATTGAAACATTATGTGCACCAGATGTGTTCCAGCTGCACCAAAATGGATTTATTGCACACAATAGCTCAACAGAACCTGAAATGGTTGCAATCCTATCCAAAAGAAAGAAAGTTAAAAAAAAAAAAAAAAAACGAGAGAGGGAAAGAATGAGAAAGACAGATCCCACCTACCAGATTATCCCTTTCCCACCTCCTCCCAAACTTTGTCAGTTTAAAGAAAAAAGAACTGAACTTGAGAACACCCCCAGCAGCAGCAGCGAGAAGTGGGAGTTCATCACTTTCTTATTCGACTATCTGTGCCTGCAGGGCTGTGAATGTCAACTTAACTGATTCCTTCAGGCTGCCTTCTTTTTTATATTCGTCTTTTCTTCCCGTCTGCCACACCTGCCTGCCAAGTTGCAGCTCTGATGGGCGCGGCTGGGACCGGAGCCCAAATCTCTGTTTTGACTCGCTTGGGAAAGTTGAGCGAAAAGACACAAAAGAACCAGCGACTTAGGAGAACATCCCCCTGCACGCTCAGCGCATCAGCCTCACATACCGCATCGTTCCATCGCTGAAGCAGTCGCTCCATCCCAAAGAAGAATTTGATTGATAGTTGCTCGAGCTGACTGAAGGTATTTTTTTTTTAAAAAACAATATAACCTGCCCAGTTTTGGAACAACGTGGCGACCTTTTCATTGCTTTTTTTTTGTTTGTTTTGTTTGTTTTTTTTGTTTGTTTGTATGTTTCTTTTCTCTCTGTTTTTTGGTGAAAGTTATTTGCTGGATGTTGCGGGTGTTTCTTCACACCTGGCTGATGCATCTCTGCGCTCTGGGTTTGGTGATGGGCTGCCAAGTTGGTTTAGTATGGAATCGCTTTAAAGTTCACTGCATTCATCTTCTACGAATGTTTCTCAGCTTGTCTGTAAAATCCAGCAGGGGTTTTCTTGGGATCATTTTTCTCTGGGTAGTTTTACACCTACTTTTGCTGTGCTATTTACATCCATCTAAATATACTGCAGGGATACATGTGGCTTTATTTGTCATCAACCCTTGATGCAGTTGAGATCAGTTACAGGCTATAACAGGAAGGTTCACTTTATAGAAGCCTTAATGAGATGATAAGAAGTGGTTAATTTACTGGAGAATATTAGTTTTCACTTTTACTTCTCTCACAACTGAAGAGTAAAAATAATATTTAGATCTAAAAGTATCATACAGAACAAGGAATACTATCTCGGCTCTGTTATTTCTAAATGTTAAATGGACTAGTTGAAGTATAAGCTGATAAAAGTCCTTCCTGGCAGGGTGTGGTGAGAGTGTGATCTTTTCAGAGCTGTGTCGCCTTTTGTCCTTTTGTTATTTTGATCTCCAAAGGGCACAAAAAGAAAACACAAAGTCTGCTGACCTCTATAGATCATCCTTTAGAGCTTTATTGTGGTCTGAATTGTTGACTGGAAAGTTAAATGTGTTGGAAAGTTACTTGGAGATAGCAAGGCCTGTTGATGGAAAACTCATAAAAAATGTCACTAGAGGCTAATGTTGAAGGGAAGATGCACTTCAGTATTAGACTGTGGTCTATAAAATATGATCATGTGACTGATGTGGTGCATTTTTTTGTATTAAGTGGGAAGAATTTTTAATTTAGCACCGTAAACAAGAAGCTCTGTCCTTAACCCCAAATAATTTAGACACAACTTTTTGCTTGTTCCCCATCAAACAGTTTTAAAATGCGCATTTTTCACAGTTGAAGTACAAACAGCTGACGCAGAATATGCATGACCATTTTTAAACACTTTTTCATCATCATCTCACCAGATAAGATGGGATGGACGAGTTAACAAGACACATGGATTTCTCAGGAGAAAAGGGTGAGATCTTTTGAGTTCTTTGTAGAGTTTTCAAATTGCAGATAGACAAAGACACCACAGAGGATTTGGACACCAAAATTACAACAACAAAAAAAAAAGAAGGGCGGAAAAAGTGTTTCAGATTTGTACAGATGCAGACAGTTAAGCTCTAACTAAAACAGAGGGTTACCGCTGAAACATCTTTGGTGAATTTATCTTTAAGGAGTGCTGTCTAAAATAATGTCTGTGTTTGGATATTAAAAAATAAGATATAAATCTGTAACATTATATAGTATAAAACATATTTTGTTTACTTGGAAAAATTATAAGTCTATTACCTTGGTGGTGGTTTTGTCTCTGTTTTGGGGGTCTTACTAATATGCATGCTTTCAGTGTCTCAGTTTCCACCTCACAGTGTGTAAGTCATCCTGTGCGTATTCCCTGAGAATCCAGTAGCAAAGTTAAAGCAGCTCACCAGGGCTACTTAATTTGGTCCCTCAAGGGCCCCAGTCCTGCAGGTTTTCAGGGTTTCCCTGCTCCAACATATCTCACTCAAATTAATGAGTCATTGTGCAGAACTTCATATGCTGTTGGATCCATTTAATTTGAGTCAGGTGTTTTGGAGCAGGAAAACATTTAAAACCTGCAATACTGCAGCCCTCATAGGCCTAAATTAACTCTAAAGACTCCTACCACAGCGATAGATGAAGTGGTCGAGCAAAGCCTGATTATTTCATGCTTGCTGTGAGAAACATATAATCAGCCTCTCAGCCTGCTTGTTTTATGTGCCACCTCTAAAAGAAAGCTAGTCAATGTTATTTATTCAGCTATCTCAAACCAGTAGTTACAATATGCTTTAAAAGGAAGACAAAACCAGTCAAGGATAATATATATACAGCACCAGTCAAAGTTTGGACACATTTACCAGATGGATTTAATGGGAAAGTGTGTCCAAACTCTTGACTGGTACTGTAAGTTTTAAGTTCCTTCGTTTGTACTGAATACAGTCAGACTTTGTTAGGAGCTTTTCTAGAATCAAAGAACAGGAACAGCAGATGCATGATGAGGTTTAGCCTTGAATCTGAAACAGACAGAAATCCCTAAAAGGCTGGAGAGCAGATGAGCAGAAGGAGGAGGACATCAGTGAGGAGACAGCATGAAATAGAAATGGAATGTATATAATCTATAACAGCAGTCAGTAAAATTCAACCGGGTGCAGGTGGACAAGATGCCACCTGGTACAAAAAGGGGTGTTTGTATCAATTATCTGCAGCCATAAACTTTATATCATGAATTTCCTTAATCTTTCTGCCCATATTTATCAAGAGATATATGGTCTAAATTTACTCTGTTGTGCATGTGCACATCAACAAGTGTGGGCAGTGGATACATAATGCTGTTTGTGTGCTGTATATCTCCCATTTGGAGTCTTCTTCAAGGACAGGTTTCACAATATATCTGCATCTACAGAAAATGTTAGACTTCATGTCTGCAGTAAATAAAATCCCAGCAGCCACAGTGAAATGCTGGGAACTTGGGGGTCTCCACAGAGCCACACATACTGATGACAGCTTTTGAGTCATGCAGACTCTTGCAACCTCTTTGTGCAAAGTATGACACCCACCACCTGATGGGCCAGATGGGGAGGTAGTTTTGATTGGAGTGAGAAATGAGAAAAGAATATGGTCCAAACTTTGCATGAAGATTAGCTTATACTAACTTTTCTAAACAATGCATGGGGGCGACTGAGCTGTCATTTCACGCTTTTGCCTTGTGATAACAATAACTGTGTCATCTAAATAACGAGCCTATTTTTGATTCTGTCAGACATTAAGTTTGCATTGAACAATGATAATAAGTCATTTATGAGACACTTAATTTTTTCTGACAGTGAAAGAAGCCATTAAAGGGTTGATGTCTATCTTCATAAATATGCCGTCATAGATTTCTAATAAACGGATAAACTTGACATGAAGGAGAAGAGATGGATCATTAGAGGGCCTTCCAGTTGGAGGAGATTAAACACCAACCAGACACTGCAAACACTGATCTCTGTGTCCTATAAAGGATCCTTAACACACCGTTGAATCACATGTCGTCATAGTTATCGCATGAAACAACTTTCTTAGTAAGTGGTAATGACTTTTCTGCTGAGGCAGAGCAAACTGTGGGGCATTAATTCAAATCTTGACAGGTAAAAATGATTCAGAGGATTTTCAAATAAAACATTTCTAAGTAAGGTAGGATGATACAGAAATTAATGTAAACATAAAGCACACAGTAATACCTCTCTGTCTTTTATCAGTTGTGACAGAAACTATAACGTCCACAACCAGACTGACTTCTCTCCCACCAAGTGAGTCTCTTTCTTCTCAGCCATGATTGTCCTAATTGTTGTTAGTGTAAACCAAAAACATAATACAATAATTATAGCAGACCAGCTTTAAAGGAAGTACCCGATGAGTAACAGCTTCTCCTTGTTTTGCTATGTGTCTTCTGGTTGCTAGAGGGAACCAGTGGATCAACTCACAGGAATATGTCCAGCAGTGGTGGAGGGCTGGGCTTGGAGAAGAATGTCTTAACCCAGAACAGCAGTGGAACTTACTTCTCTTCAAGTAAGAGCATTTTTCCACTCCCCAGCCAAAAGTGGGAAGTTGTGGGTTTGTCTTGTTATAGGGTTTTGGGGATGTTATAGCCTATTTTTAACCCCCTGTAGAATGGAGAATTTCTGGGTGTGTGCATCAGAGAAGTTTATAGACTCTTCCAGGCAGCAGCAGAGAAAGTATTTTAAGGGAGTGATATTACATTATAAAGATAATCCATTACAAGTTGAGTCAGATGCTGTGAATGTATTCTGGATTATATCTGATGCTTTGGAGTTTACGCAACATGCCACTGTGGTATCTTGTTGAGGTGCTAGAAATGAAGTGAGAGTGCAAACCAAGGTTTTTGTACATTGCTACACTATAATCTTTTTATTTCATTTCTATATTTTTGTCCACAACATCTAAGTGAAAAATAAAATCAATCATACATATCAAATATATCAACATGCATTAATATTAGAAATTAGAAAAATTAATTGAGTTAGCAAGTTTTTATATTAAAATGTCAACATCAGAAATTAAAATTTGACTATTCAAAATTTAGTTTAGAAATTTAGCTGCTGACACATTTGTGAGCTTATTTATGTTTGTCTGGGGGTTAAATATACAATTAATAATAGAGTAAAGTTTGCAACTTAATAGTAGTTTTAGTAGTTGGAAATCTTTATGTTACAAAAGTCCCTGTCAGATCTGCACCTGCATAAAAGTACTTAGTAACTACACCCAAAACCTGGCTGAGTTTAATAAAAATATATTCTTCTTTTGTTTTTGCATTTGCATCGCACCTCCAGTCTCTACAGGTGTGAACGCCAGTGGCTACAGCTCCTCCTCGGGGATCTATCTGGGTGGAGACTCCTCAGGAGGAGGCGAGGGTGGGGGGAGCTACATAGATGGAGAGGGGTATGGAAGCGGGGGAGGAGGAAGCGGCGGGGGAAGTTATCTTGTGAGCTCTGTATCAAAGGTACGGTCCAGCTCAAGCGGTGCCAGGAGAGGGCAGACTGCTGGCTTATCAGGAGGCCTGTCGCCAGCTTTCCGGGAGAGGAAGACCATATCCAGCCGCTCCGGAGGTTACGATGGTGAGATCCTGCTAATAAAACAAGCACTTGGCATCTAAGGTGCCTGAAAGAAAACCTTGAAAAAGTGAAGGAAACTGGCACTCAAGGGTGTTGTTTATATTTCTAGTCAACTATTGTTTTTTCTTCTAGGAAGTTCCAGTGCTAATTCCTCACCAGAACTTACACGCAAAGATTATGGAAACTACTGTGAGTGAGAACAGCTGTATATAAGATGCTTTATCAAAATCTCCCCTTCTTCACCTTGACGATGAGTTTGTTCATGTTTCTCTTTTCCTTTTCTGCTTTCCCTCCAGGCTCCAGCACCTCAAGAGGGAGGAGCGAAAGCAGAGGTATTGAATAATTGTTCTGGTCCTTTCCTCCCTATTTCTGCACCATCAAACTGAACTGTCCTGGCTTATGTTTTTTATTAAATCAGATTCCTTTGTCCATTGTGTGCTGTGATTTTTTTTCCAGAGAGTGAGATCAGAGTCAGATTACAAAGTGCCTCCCCCACTGCCGGAAGATGTAAGACCACTGGAGACTCTGATCCTTTTGCTGTTGTTACGCTATAACTCATAATGCAGCAAATGTTTTTGAGTGTTCATTCAAAGAACTACAAAGATTTTGGAGGATTTTCTTACTGGACATGTGTTTTTAAAAATATATTGCTGTCAAATGCTTTGGCTCAAAACTCTATGACAAGCCCCATTCCACCTCTCACATTCCATGAAATTTCAATTAGTAACACATGTGCTGCTGGATAGTTTCTTTAACAGAAGCCATATATCAGCAAAACAAAAAGGGCGAGGTTTAAACAGACAATCAGGCTACTATCTGCACTGAAGCCATGTGGGGAACAAGTTAAAGGGTAGATTAGTGGTGCCAGCAATGGCACACATGAGTCACTTCTGTTTTTGTAGCAAAATGGCAAAGTTGAACAGTTGCTTATTGCTCCCCCTGCTGATTCAACACAGGAACTACTGTTACTTAATCCAGTTTATGTAACAGTTTCTGCAAAACCCCCACTAAATTAGGTTCAGACTGGAATGTTGCATTGTTTTGGATTGGTAGAAGACATGCTTTCCTTCAAACAGACAAAAAATTAATATAGATAGATAGATAGATAGATAGATAGATAGATAGATAGATAGATAGATAGATAGATAGATAGATAGATAGATAGATAGATAGATAGATAGATAGATAGATAGATGGATATTTTAAATCCAAAAGTAAAAAAGAAACAATCAAAAAGGAAATGAACACAAGAAATACATAACAGCCATTATAGCTTTGACTCTTGTAATGACCTTTAATTACTTAGATTTATTTTTTTTTAAATCATCCATTTAAATTGTTTTCAAATTGAATGGTGTGAGATTAAGTTCAATATGAATATTGATGGACAACTAACTGACAGAAGAGCTGAGTTACCACTAAAACACTTATTTTTTCAGTGCTTGTTTCAGGCAGATTTAGCTTCTATGTTGTAATATTTTAAGGAATGATCCTGAAAAATCTTTGCACATTTGCATTGCAACACAGTTCTAATTTGTGTTACATGTTTTTCTTCATGTTGCTCTCAGTTACATGAGTTTGGTGAACATTGCTTGGCTGGTTTTTGCAGGGGCAGAATTGGATGATGTGAAGAAGCTGCTGAAGGAACGCTCCAGCAGTGTCAGCCCCACTCGCTCCTCAAGTGCCTCCACCACCCTGCCTGTCCCTAAAAAGGCCAGCGTAGAAACCAAGACCATCTCAGTGGGCACTCAGTCAGGTATATTCTGTTACTAAACTGACATATTTCAGCATACTGTACATTCATAGACACTTTGTCTCCTTCCCAGATGGTTCCATGTGGTCTCAGATTATTCCCATGTGTTGCACTGCCATTGCTAAACATCTGGTTCTGTGACATACTTTTACTGGAAGTGATTTAAGAAACATTTTTAGAAATCAGAACAATATCCACAATATATCCAGAATCTGAATTCACAATGAAAAACAATTAATGAGATGAGAGAAAATTTAATATTTTATTATTATAAATTTTTGGCTGTTTGAATAAAATGAACATTATTAATTATCATTGTTGCTGAATGACCTTCTTTAGGGATTTTGTCATCATAAGAACAGATTATTAATTCAAATAAATACAGTATATATCAGAAACAACAAATGAATCAATGGTTGTTTTATTGATCTCTATTTTTGTGTCTTTTATCACCAACAGCATCAACTTTATTTGGCTCTAGTGGTCGATCAGGCGGGTTCAACACCATTGACATATCTGGTCTGTATGATACAAGTCTGACGACTGGGCACCGTGATACTGGTGTCCAAACAGGCCAATATGATATCACGGTAATTTCAGGCCAGTATGATACTGGTGTTAAATCAAGCCAGTATGATGGCAGTCTGAAATCAGGTCAATATGATGGCAGTCTGAAATCAGGTCAATATGATGGCAGTCTGAAATCAAGTCATTATGACACTGGTCTGAAATCAGGACACTATGATGTAAGTCTCAAATCAGGGCAATATGATACTGGTCTAAAGTCAAGCCAGTATGCTACCAGTGTGAGATCAGGCCAATATGACACACTGGACTCTGCATTTCCTGCTTTCCCATGGCCCACCTCCACACTGCCCTCCTCCTCCACAACGGCTGTCGCTGGCAACAGCAGCAGCTACACCTACCAGGCCAGCCAGGTCGGCACCAACAACATGCCTGGAGGCTCCTCGCCGCTCACTCCCACATCCCTGTCAGGTGAGACCAGACATCTCTGAATAATCTACAATATACAATACAAAACATATGAGATTCATATAAATAAATGAAAACAAGTCAAAATGAAGACATTACCAGATCAGAATTTTACTGATATAGAATAGGAGTGACAGAAACATGCAGTAACCAAGTAAATAAGCTGAGATCTTAATATTAAAATACATTCAATAATGATGGAAATGTAAAAAAAAAAGAATAAGGGTTTTTCACCACCAATTGAACATCTCTCAATGTTTGTCTGACAAAGCCATTCATTTCCACCTTTTACCTTTAGCCTTAAAAGTCCCATATTATACATATTTTTAACAATTTTATATGGGTGTCAGAGGTTGAACAACATTGTTTTCAAAGTGTATTACCCTAAATTCCCTCTTGGTCTTTAATTGCAGCCATTCTAAATGTGGCTCTAGTGAGCTCTACTGAAAACGGACTGTTTCTGTCTGAACCTTTAAATGTTCATGAGTCGTGTCTGTCCACATCCCTTCTCTGGGAGAGGATCTGGCTTTTGCTGGCACCCATTCGGTGATTTTAGAGGGCAGGCTCAGCTAGCCGGGTGGGCGGGTCAATGACAGTATCCACTACCAGGGAGTGGTTATTTTCCTTCATGGGGTCACAAAGGGAAAGATCTCAGACTCACCAGTTTGAGCACACAGTTGCTAAAAAGTGGAGCAAACAAGTGAGAGAGGAGACAGAATTTTTGGGCCTCATACACAGGCTATGAAGACACATATGAAAACCTTTAGAAGGTGAATTTTGCAGAATATGGGACCTTTAAATAATGTTTTTATCCTTATTTAATTAGAGTAAAATAGGACACCAGGTTTGTTGTAACATATCAACACATAACACTGTGCACTGGAGGCATTCCTGTGGTGCAGATGCAATGATTTAAAGGTTTTAAATATGACATTAAATACTTTGGATTATTTTGCTTTTTGATGTTTCTGTGTGTTTTGAGAAAAACACAGTTAAACCACAAAAATGAAGTACTTAATTTTTCTAAAACAATTACACTACAACATCTAAATGTTTTGCTAAAATATTGTTGGATTGGTGAAACATACAAAAAGATCAAGAAAAGTTTACTTTTTATATTTCTTAGCAGTTTTTTTCCCTCTAGAATTAAAAATGTTATTTTAATTTTATCCAAAACACTCAGTTTATTTTTCCACCTTAGAATGTCCATACCCTGAATATGTTTTTTTTTTTACTGTTTCTCTTGTTTTTATCCTGTCTTCTCTTTTTTTTGTTCTTGTTGAAAACAAACATTCTTTTTATTTTTATGTAAATGACTTTATGTTAAGTAATTAAATACCTGTGTCTCTGTTTACAGTTTATGGCTTTCAGAATAATCTGGCACCCACCTCTAGCGGTGTTCTCACCACCAGTGGCGCCAACATAAATGCCAGCCTTGGAGGTGCGACAGCAAGTCTGGACAGTATCAAATGCTTTTCATGCTACAACATTTCAAAACAGCTTATTTATTTGGAATTTTTTTTTTATTATTATTGTCATTTACAGGTTATGGTGTTCAGAAAAATGTCTCAAATGGGACAGGTGTTATCAGCACTGGAGTCTCTGCAAGTAAGTCTGGAGCAGTCTCATTTTCCTTTTTTTCCCAATAAAAGGTTGTAAAACAAATGTCTAAAAACAAACATCAAATTACCTCCTGATTGCATTTTTTCCTGTCAGCCACTAGATCCCAAACTGATGATGCTTATAAGAGAGACTATAAGTTTATGGTCTCTGAAAAGGAGAATGTTCAAGCCAAGAAGGACACAGAAACTCTCATTTTGGCCAAAGACAGTGGGAAGCAGTTCACCAGTAGCAGCGGTGCTCTTGTAGGAGGTGAGAGAGAAACTTTCTGCCCCCTTCTGGTCAAACATCAAAGTTTCTCTTGTCTGCTGATGCTTCATCAACAACCGAATAGTCAAGAATAATACCTGCTCTTGACTTTTCCAAAGCTCTTTCCCTTGACATTGTTGGAAAATATGATGAGGTTAAGAACAGATTGTAGGAAAGATTCTTAACGAAGTCTGTGCTGCAACGAGAATCAGACTAGTTTTACACTTCAATGTGACATTGGTTTGCATCAAATGCAATCTTTTTACAATGTTAAACTAAGGCTAGCTCAGTTGTATCACATTAGTAATAAGATATATTAAACATTACTTTGCTATAATACAGACGAGCACCTCATTATCAAGGCTTGTATATAACTAAGCGTCACAAGTTGCAGCTGCTAGGAATTAGGAATCTCTTTAAAAAGGATGTTCCACTGTTTCCTTTGCTATGAGAGACAATAAAGGAAACACTGAAATTCCTTTCCTGAGATCATGGAAACTTCCTGAGATGATTGTTGCTACTTAGATACTCCTAGATTATTTCTTCCAGCCAGGAATAATCCAAAGCAAAAACTGACTGTTTGATTGGACCCTCACACCAACTTTTGGATCCCAAAATACCAGATATTTTTATTCAGTTTCTCTCATGTATGAGTTAACTGTTAATGTTTCGTCCACAATTTTGGCCTCCTGGATTGTTTTTGTTTGTTTTGTTTGTTCTTTGTGTGTGTGTGTGTGTGTGTGTCTTTTTTTAACATTTGCTTAATTTTTTC